>NC_084608.1:21473449-22878449 GCF_033807715.1 Cololabis saira
TCTCGCACCAGGAAAGTTCCTCGACTGTTTCCTGGATTCAGCAGCAACCTCTCAGCATCTTTGCGCCCCATTTTACTGAAGTACCACCTGTGGAAAGACGACACATGAATAAACAACACTCAAAAAGCTCAGTTCTCCACCAAAGCCAGCGTTGTCTCGCACCAATTCAAAGGAATAAACCAGAGCGGCACCAAAGTTTGGGCCCCATTCACACCTACAAACTTCAGGTTGCTTGAAATCAGACTTGAGTCCGCATTGGTTCCTTTTGCCCAGTACGAATATAAGAATTGCACTTGGGTGTGAACTAAAAAAAAACCCCCAAAACCTGAGGAGTGAGGCATAAAGGAGGTTGTCTCAATCTGAATCAGGAGACAAACTCTGATCAGGTCCTCCAGGTTGAAGAAATCAGAAAACCAAAATACCAAAACTTTAAAAAATAAAAAATCAAGCTTAGACTTTCATTCCTGCAAGATGCTGGGATAAATCATGTAGTTCACAAAACGCAATCCTCCATCATGTCTGGCCAGGCCTTCAGTGACTCTGTTACATTAAAACCTTCGTCTGAAGCCGTAGCTGGGCTGCATCTTCTAACTGAAGTTTTTGGCGGGGGTGATAAATGAAAGCAATTTAAAGAAACATGACCAGTGATGGGCCGGTGACCTTTCCAGGGTGTACTCTGCCTCTCGGCCAATCACAGCTAGGACAGGCTCCAGCGACCCTGAACAGGTTTACACTGGTACGGGAAAATGAACGAATGATGCCACCATAGTGACAACAATTATGGATAGATTAGCCAAATTAGAAAACAAGCACAGCAATAACCCCAAGGGTGTCGGTGCAAAACCTCCACTTTCTTGCATGATTTTGCCAACTAAAAAAATCCAACTCATGGACACGTGCAATCCCAGATATTTACTTGCTTCAATCATTAAAGGTGGAATGTGTAGCTTCTTCATATTTTGAGCTGGATTGTGCTTTGGGCCATGTGAGACGTGATGGCGCTAGCGTCATTGGATGGATTAATAACGCCATAAAAAAGCTGTGACAAAGTCTTACTCTTCTGCCTGGATGGAGTCAGCAGGGGCCACGTAATTGCTGGGGATGTAGCCGCTCTTCCCAGTGTTGATGGAGCGAGCCTCCCACCAGTCTCCTTCTCTGCACGGGGACGACCACACAGGAGAGATGAGACAAATGGGCTTGTCTGACGTTTGACGATATGACTGATGCCAGGGATGAAACATTAGTAACGATGGCTGGGAATTTACAAGCCATCCCTGTGTACATTTATCTGGATCAGGGGTCGGCAACCCAAAATGTTGAAAGAGCCATATTGGACCAAAAACACAAAAAACAAATATGTATGGAGCTGCAAAAAATGAAAAGTCTTGTATAAGCCTTAGAATGAAGACAACACATGCTGCATGTTTCTATATTAGTTATAACTGGGGGAATATTTTTTTTTTCATTATGCACTTCGAGAAAAAAATCGAAATTTCGAGAAAAAAGTCGAAATGTCAAGATTAATGTTGAAGTACAATCTTGAGACAAAAGTCGAAATGTTAAGAAAAAAGTCGAAATGACGAGAAAAAAGTCGAAATGTCAAGATTAATGTTGAAGTACAATCTTGAGACAAAAGTCGAAATGTTAAGAAAAAAGTCGAAATGAAGAGAAAAAAGTCGAAATGTCAAGATTAATGTTGAAGTACAATCTTGAGACAAAAGTCGAAACGTCAAGAAAAAAGTCAAAATTTCGAGAAAAAAGACGAAATATCGAGATTAAAAAGGAAAGGAAAAAGGAAGAAAAAAGGAAACAAAGAAGAAAAAAATAGAAAAAAAGGTGAAACATTTTTGAAAAAGCTCCAGGAGCCAATAGGGCAGCACTAAATGTGGCTCTGGAGCCGCGGGTTGCCGACCCCTGATCTGGATCTTTCTACGAAACATTAATATACAAAGAAAGTGAAGAAATATTTTACGTGTTATTGATGATCTGGAAGCGATCTCCCTTTTTAAACGTTAGATCATCTGCTGTTCTGGCTTCATAGTCATACAAGGCCACAAAGAAGGTAACACCACCTAAAACCAATACAGGAATAAATAACATGAGTTTGTGAAAGTGGGTAAAGAGACAGGAAACAGCGATGCAGGTAACAGACATGTGGCATATGAGCAAGGTGACGTGCAAACAGGTTTATTTGGATAAATCCCATCTCGCCACGGTCTGTATTGATTTCCTCAGCTTGTAATTTTATTGTGTATGCGGCCGGCCGGCTTGGAAATATGGCCGTGGCTGCACGGGCAGACAGTTAAGTTTATACACAAGCCAAAGACGAGTCGGGACATCAAACCAGTTTCTTATGAGACGTGTCATAATGTCATAATCATGTTGAGATTAGCAGGGGAAGGTTACTGCGGCGAGAGGTCAAATGACTCATTAAACGCCACAGTTCACTACTTCGTGGTTTATATCGGCTCATCCTCACATCCAGTGTCAACGTCCTGTAAAACACTGAACCTATAATCCTAAATGAATGACTTTCACGCGGCCGCTGACAACAGTGCTGTCAGCAATGAGGCTATTATCACCTGCAGAAAGCAGACACCGCAGTGGTGTCACCTTCATCCCCCTCTGAGTGCAGATAATCCAGCACAGATTAGGATTACAACCCAAATCCCACCTAAACGGGAAGGTTCAGTCCGAGGATCATAGTTGAGAGCAGGACTCGTGTTAACTGTCAAAACTGTAAGACACACAGACCGGCTGAAGCGGTGACACTTTTGCTAATAAGATGGTAAAAGTTGGCCTCAATGTTGAGTGTGTTCCCATGTTTTCTCTCATTTACATGTACGATTATCAGGTTTTGCAGCAGCAATGATTTAATGTATACCGTTTGTGTGGAAAATAAAGAACTCTGAATATAATCTATATATGCATGCATAGCAATAGGTTAATAAAAGGGGAAAAGTCAAATTTATTCATTAAAACACAATGTATTGGTTGTAACTAAGAGTCCACTTTGAAGTTCAAGATATTTTATCAGCTTTTACTGCAATTGTACCTCGTCACTTCATGACAACACTATCTCGTGATTATGGGACTCGTACCCCTCTCATTCACACCCATTTCCCCCGGTACAGAAGGTACCAAACCAACTGGGGGCTTTATTTAATGACATCTAAGAGCTATTATTCAAAGGGAACAAGATGGCCACAGTATTGCTTATCATGCATTAAAATAAATAAATGTTCATTAAAAAAAAGTGACAACAGTCAGTCATTCACCAGCGTTCCTACTGCACTGAAGCACAGTTTGGATTGTCTAGTTGATGTTAATCTGGGTGTTGATTTGTACATGTCACATGCTTCACTTCTCTGGTGGGTTGCATGTCTAATCAATTATGTGCAGAGGATTTTTCTTCTGCATCTGCTGGTCCTGCAGAGTTCAATCCAGAGGAACCAATCCCCAGGTTCTTCAGGATGTTGACTCTTTGTGACCGACCTCCGGGGGCACAAGGGACTACACAGTTGTTTACAGGCTCCCTTTTTTTTTTTACATTATCATGAGTTAGAAAAAGAAGTAGATCACAAATATTAATGAAAAGTAAAAATGACAGTAAAAAAAAAGGCTTTTAGTGTTTCTTGTTTTTGTTTTTTTCAAAGAAAAGTTGCAGTGTTCTGAACCTCAAGGCCAGGAAAATAGAAACTTGACATTTAGAAGTCATGCTTAACTGTGACCACATTCATCAAAACAGGATATTTCACAAAACACAAGCAAACAGCTGCAAGAATACAAATGTTAAATGAATACAGTTGGAAATGGATGCATCAAACCATGTCTTTCCTCCAGACTGTGACCACACCGTGCACAACTACACCGCAGAAATGACAGAAAATACTGATGAAGCAAGGGCTGCAACGGAAGATTCATACACGGGAGCAAATACACAAGACTTGGCATTTCAGCTAATATTTTCTCTCATTCTTGATACAAGATGCTAGCTGGGGAACATTATTCACTGTCATCCGCTGAGCCAAGACACTGGATCTGCTGTACGTCAAATCTCAGCAGCTGGATGTTAATCAAGCACAAGTATAGTGAGGAGAAGGTGATTCACCACAGTTTTACAATCACGTGTTCATTTTTTATGTTGTTTTTTTTTAAATCATGTGACCTGGAGCAATCTGTAAGTAAATCCAAATGGTTGTTGGACTATATACAGTACAGCACCGCCTTCTGTCTGTTCTGTCTTTTCATAAGCCATGAAATATGATGAAATGTAGTTAAACTGAAGTCGTATGACTTTGAAGAAAAAGAAGGAGCTTATCATCAAAACAGACCAGATAGGAAGAGCCTTTCTGTTCTGGGCCAAAGTGAACATCTTCAATATTTTATCCAACCGGGTTATGAGGTTCAAGCCTTTACCGCCTGTGTTGTAACAGAACAAGACATGTCTGTGTTGTTGGTAAATAACGGGCTCCTAATTATGACAAAGTCTTCTTGTCTGCGAGGCCACGCTCATTTGTGACTGCGTTGCTCATTACTGAAATTAAGCGGTCATGCCCGTGTTTCACCCATCCACAGGATTTTGGGACCCTGTCCCACGGACTTAAACTCTGCCATCTGTCCTGTTTATGATCTGCAATCACGAACCCATTTGTCTAGAATAGTCAATCTGGCCTTAATATCCTTATTAATGGCGACATGCTAGGGCTGTGCGATTAATCGATTTTAAATCTAAATCGGATTTATTAATCACAATCGATGTTAAAAAAAGGAAAATCGGAAAATCGATTTTCCTTTTTTGCAGCTGCATTACAGACAGAGCTCGTCTAGTCATCTTTGTTTGGTCAAGAAAATTGTAAATGTTGTCACTTTACTAAACTCAAGGAGGATTTACAGTATCTTTCAATTGCACTTCATTCCCAATAGGGAAATTTGTTTGCTATTTTTCTTTAAAAATAAAGATAAAATATTTGAAACAATTTATTCCATTGTCTTTTGTAGTTTTACCAAAAAAAAATCGAAATCGAAATCGAAAATCGGGTTTTCAGAGAAAAAAAAAAATCAGGATTTTATTTTTGTCCAAAATCGCCCAGCCCTACGACATGCAAAAAAATACTACTCACTTGAGACGGCACCTGAGAAGGAATTGGACATAGGACCGGAGAAGGAGGTCGACATTCCCCCAAAGGGGGTCATGGCAGACGAGGAGCCCCCAAACGGTGTGAGGGCGTGGTTGAAATTCACAACTCCAGAGCCGGAGGACGACGAGGGAGGCTGATTCTGCTGCAGCTGGGTGGGTTCTGGTGCGTAGTGGCCGGCGTGAGGCGTGGTGGCGGTGGCAGCGGGGTCTGACGCGGGGGAGTTCTCTTGCTGATACTTCATCGTCGGGCCTTTGTCCTCCTTGCTCTTTATGCAGCCCATCGTCTCGCCCCTCCTGGACGCATGCAAGTAGAAGAGGAGGTTGATTTAATCACAACGGAATTGAGAATACAGGGCTGCAGCGAGCGAAGAGCTCGGGGAGGAGCAGGATTAACAGCTGCAACATGAGGCCTGCATGCACTGGAACAAATATTATGAAATGAAAATGTATTGACTTCATATTATCATGTAAATCTTTTTTTTTTTCTATTGTTCTTTCGACCAATAAGACTATAAGCTGTGCTGTAGCAGGACATATTGGTAAATACTAAATCCGCTTGGATCACTGATGACTCATGACTGAACGTGGCCATGAGCATTCAACACTCATTTTCACTGTTCTGATCAAACACTTGATATTCTTGCTCCCTTGAGCATTTTCTTTCTTCCAACAAACGTAAAGAGACCCAGGTTGATGCTTATATATTTCTGTTTTATTTACACAACATTGAGATCAATAGATTGTTTTAATTTCTCCCTCGTTCATTTACATCCACTTGTTCTTTCTGCCACTCACTGAACTGACTGAGCTGTAGTATCCGAGTACTGAGTATGGAGCTGCAGCATTGGCTCTGAGGGCGTAGCCGTTGATCATTAATGTAACATCGTCCTCTCTGTGACTGAGCAGAGCTCTGGTTCAGAGGAAGTGCTGAACTCAGCTGCAGCTCTCCTTTTTCTGGCACTGGTTGAGAACCAGGAAAACTGCTCAGATGGTGTAAACTGTTCAGGCATCCTCATTTCAAATGTCGCTACATGTGCTGCCAAAGCCAAAGTTAAATTGAGACATTGCTAACTGCTAAGTAGCTAAAGTGGTAACAACTAGCCATTGGCTGTGCCGGCCATCAATTAAAAGACCTCACATCTAAATTATACACACATTTTGTGCTCTATGCAATTTTATTCGATGTGATACAAACAAAATTCAACAGCAATCCTGTTGTCATGGATATTTAACTTAGATAATAGAGACCAAACTGTAAAAACCTATTCTTTCTTTTGTTAATTCTTTGGCATCCTTGGAAGATTAATTTTATCTGATTTAACTTAATTACAGAGAAGTATGATATTGCTAACCATGTCTCATTTTTTTTTAGGGTTCCTCTTATGTCAGTTTATTTTAATTTTTATTTATTTATCTTATTTTTTTGTTTTTTTTTGTTTTTTTTATTGGTCGGTACTTACTTTGGGACCTGTTTATAATTACATATTTTGCAGTGTGTGTGTTTTGGGGTGTTTGTTATGTTAAGTTTTGTGTCCTTATTTACTTTATTTATTTATTTATTTATTTATTTATTTATTATTATTTTTTTGAGTGTGTATGGTAAAATATAAAACGGGGTATTCTGTCGAACCCTTTAAAAGAAATGTTTATTGTGTAATATAATTTACATGGATTACCCAATAAAGAAACATGTTAAAAAAAAAAAACTGTAAAAATGTCTATTTCTTCAGCAAAATTCAACAATTTTACTTGAGGATCAATAGAGATGGGCTGGAACCGGTGCACCCCAGTGGTGAGTGGAGGAACTGCAACATAGACTACTTTCTGGTTGGCGTACTAGCAAAGGTGACGTAGCCCCATAGATGCCAGAACTGGTTATAAGCAAGAGTAAAAACTTTCTTTAGGTGAGGATGATGCCAAACCACCTCAAAAACCTTTAGGCTTGAACTAAAAGAAGTCATGTATTTTCACAAATACAGGTATTTACACACCAGAAAAAATTATCCTTTGGAAAACTTAATTCAGTGTCAGAAAATTTGAGTTAATGTTACTAATCAGTGTGCAGCTTGTATTGTTATGGTTTCGCACAGTGATGTATGGACAGGATTTATTTAATCATTGTTCTTTGAGAATTAAGCGACCCTTTGGGACCAAGTTCAGATACACATCTTGAGCAGAGTTTTCACCTTTATTCCAATTTCATCATGTATGGTTTATTCAAGGATCAACAGCTACTTGTTGCTCACTTGCCAAGCGCGTTGCTTCTCTGAAATCCTGCCTCCTCCCCACCTGTCGGCGGTGATTCTGTGCACGAGGGTTAAGTTATGTTCATAACCTCCAATATCTCTACTTATGTCAAATAAATGGAAACTGATTAGATGTGAGCTTAAACACCAAAACTCAAGTGTTTTATTATTAATAAAGCCTTTTCATTTACTGCAGTGGCAGACAGGATGCAGAAGGAAGTCAGCTGTTAAACTAACAATCAAATGACAACCAAAATACACAACGTGACAAAAAACTAAAACATAATAAACCAAGGATGAGAAGAAAATCAAAAAAAGTATCAATGGACACAAAAAACAAGATAAGAGCTCAAAGCTAAAGATGGTTGAAAGATATATACACTGTGTATAAATAACCAAAAGTAGACAGCTGCTAAATAACTAAAAGACAAAAAAATAACAATTATAAACCGATGAGTAGATGCAGCAAATATGCTCATGCTTTTTTTTTAATTGAAAGTTAAAAAACATAGAAAAATATCAACTTGTTTTATCTTTCACATATTTATTGGTGGAGGAGTAGAGACCCTTTCTTCCTCTCGCCTGTCGATGCTTCAACCTGACCTCGCTAGAAGACCTAGAAACATTATCGCGTCTCCATCTGCGTGATTGCCGTTCCTCTTTGTAACATATTTTGGACTGAGTCAATCTTCCATGAGGTGAAGGCCCCGAAAAATGTGGAGACAATCAGACATGCTCGTAAAGAAGTCTGAGCACGCGGAGATCTGAACGGTCTCTTTCGCCAACAATAACGGCTGCAGGACTTGGACCTGGTTGACTGGCACTTACACGGTACGGTGCAGTGAAACAATAGAAGCAAAAAAACCAGGGTTTTAATCACGAGCGGCGTAGATATTCGGTCTGTAAGCGCACAAGATAAACAGTGCTACTGAGCAGGACGGTGGCACAGATGCTGACAGCAGTGATGAGGACAGCAGCTCGCCGAATTACAGGGTCATAATCACACAATCATCAGTTATTAGAGAGGATCTGCTGCTGTGGTAAATACGTCCTACTCTGATTCTGGAGCAGTGGCCTTGATGTTGGGAGGTGGGAGGGATTTTTTCCTCATCCTAGAGGGAGGTACATAATCAAGAGTTCACTGAGTTCTCCAGCTGAGCTACCGGGGGAACCAGCAAAAATGGGGACAGGCCGCAGAAACCCTCCCAACATTTGGTGCACTTTCCACAAATTAAACGTACAAGCGGTTAAACTGCAACGTGCACCTCATCGTCATCTACAAATCTACAAAAAAAAAGAAAAAAAAAAGAGTGTTCCATCTCAGGATGTGCTTCGAAATCAAACTGATTTCTTACAAAACGTTTCAAATGAATATGCCAATAAATCTAATCTCAGATGTTAGATATGCAGCCAACAAGTTGAGAACACTGGCACAGAAAAGAGATCTCTCTTTTTTTTTGTGTGCAAGCCAAGACTTTCCTTCTGCCTCAGGATGAAACTGCCGTCATGGAAAGCACGAGGCTTCACTCAGTGGTTGACTGCGATGGATTCTGTGTTTCATTATCAGACAGATGAGAGGCTGGCGCGTCTGGTCAGTGCAACACACGAGCCAGTGTTGCAGGAGTATTTGCTCTTTAAACAGAGCATTTCACCAGTAGTTTCAGTAGAGCAACATTGCTCCTGTAAATGTGGTTGCTCTGAAAAAGATGTCTCAGGACTTCTTCAAAGACAGTTTAAGGTTAATACATTCAGGGGATTGATTGGTGGCCTACTTGTTAAAATAACTTATATGCTGATATGTAAAATTCAATCTTTGGTCCTGTTGGCTCAGAGCGCTGATGATTAAGTGTCGAGCTCCTAGTTAATGTCTGACCTTTGCTGCAAATGACTCCTATTCGTCTCGTTTTGCATGGTCTGATCTCCCATCACCTCAACAAGAGAAGTAAAAATGACCCCTGATACATTAGATGGAGAAGACAGAAATGTTTAATAACTTAGTTTTTGTCTTTTTGCATTGTTTTCTAGCGCTGTTAATGCGAGTCGGGGAGTTTACGTGTCAAGAAAACAGAATTATTGGATTAGACCAATTGAAACCATAGTTTTAAAGTACATGGAAATACCTCAGTCTGACTAAAATCAAACTAGAGTGAACGTCTGAACTAAATCACTTGAATCATGTTGTTGAAGTGGAGCTAATCTTTACATGTAAACGTTCAAGTGGACTGAAACAGTTCCTCCCTTGGACCAAAAGCATGCAATACAGAGAATAAGAAAGTGTAAAGGGAACAACGATTTATTTGCCGTTTTGGTTTGTAGTTCGATAGGTCAACCAGAAAATCCCAAATACCGGTAGCCATTACTATCACCAGAGTCTGACTTCCTTTGGTCAGTTTTCCTTTGCATCCATGTGCACTGGCTCAAAGACAAGCATTTGACTAAAATCCCTAGTAGCTCTTCGGCCGTAGCTGGACTAAACTGAGCACATAAATGTTAACGTTAGCCTCTTGAACAAGGGGAAGATTTATCAACTGCTATATGGAATGCTGGGAAAACTTATCTGGGATCTCAAAGACCGTGTACATTTAACATATTATCAGGTCATACTGATTTTTCCACCTTTGTTGATTGTCAACTGAAGCTGTGCAAAGGTTTTGTTTTTCTTCTTTTCATTTCATTTAGCTTATGCAAGTGGTAATATGAACAAATGTTCTGCTGCATTTAGTGGAAAGATCTGCAGCAGTCGATAAAAAGACGACTTTGACAGCAACAATCCCAGATGCAGCGATGATGATTAGTTATTTTGCTGTAAGGTGCAATAGAAAAAAGAGAAAAAAACAGCTCCCAGTCACCGAGCCAGTTTCCTTTTTATATATTTAGCTTAAATTCAAAACAAAAATCCACCTTTAAAAAAAAATCATGCTAAAGAAGCAAAACCAGTTCCGGCTAAGCAATGTTTGATCACAGTGAAGTGGGAAAAAACCCCTTCATGACAACAATCACAGGAGACGGCCATCCACCCGGTCCATTAAGAGTGAAAGAACAGAAAGAGAGAAAAGAGGGAAAGCAAATGAGAGAGACAAAAAGCAAAACAACAGGTAACCAAAGTAAGTAATCCTAGTTCAGGAACATCTAGCTCTGAAGCCACAGATACTGATCTGCTGAGTTGGAGCAGAAATGCAGGACCAACGACTGAAAAAGGAGGATTAGTGAACTGAGTGAAATGGTGCATCATTGGAAGTAATTTAAAAAAATGAAAGAATTCTTTAAATTTTAACGAAAATGTTTCAATTGCATCCTTCCTTTTAATAAAATACAAAAACAAAACATTAAGTATGATTATTTTCTTTTATTTGTTTAGCTCAAAAGGTCCCTCTACAGGCTTGTAGGTGACGCTGCTTTTGCGACACTGTCTGGGATTTCTCGTCTTTCTTGTTCACTCATTCGTGATTCCTTTCGTCATTACTTTTACTTCTTGTGTTTCTTAGTTGCCTCTGTATCTATGTGAGATAACTGTATCATTGTTGCTGTGCGACATAGTAAAGTCATAAGTAGCTTTTGCAAAAGACATCAGGGCTTAAAGTTACTTAGTCGAACTTGGTCGGGAGACCAGAAGTGATTGATGACACTTCCTAAAACTAATCCGATATGCTTTCAAATGAAATCAAAAGTGATATTTTAACATGAAAACTCATTTGTGTTGCTTTCACCTCATATCGTTTCCCATCAAGGTTACGATACAGAGTGTAGGAAAAGACTTACAATGTCATTTCATCTGACCGTTTGCGTGTAGACAGGAAAACACAGGCGAGGCGGACCATTCCTCATGGAAAGTCTTCAAACGTTGTGATGATTTACAACGTTTCAGGATCATTTCAGCCAGCTCTAGCTATTAAGCGTTCACAAAGAAACAATGTTTTTAGCCTCATTTTAAAAGTAGAGATGGTGCCTGCCTCCTGAACCCAAATGTGGAGCTGGAATCCCGAGAAAAACCTGCGGTCTGACAACGAAGCACGCTGTTGTGTAGCACGATGAGCTCTATGAGACACTGCAGAGTTTGGTCATTAGCAGCTTTATACTGTACAACCAGAACCCCCAGCGTGTTGGATACAGCCATTTACTACACTGGTAAACAAAAACAACCAACACCTGCTAACATTTCGTTTTTGAGTGCAAAAGGATTGTTTTTAATTCGGCTCGGGAGTAGATGTTCATTTCTACAAAAGGTGCCTTGCTTTAGTTCGGAAAGTTAGTCACAAACAATGTTTCTTTACCTGAAACACATAATTATTGACTGTAATGTCTAACTTGAACTCACAGACATAAACTAGTCTATCTATCTCAGAAAGTTGTGATTATCAGGGACTGAGGCCCACCACAGCCTGCAGAGCTAAAACTGATATTTAAACATGAAACAAAGTATTTTTATGCTGCTATAGGTAAGTTGCTGAAAGGCATTAATTTTAACTCAAGAAGACGACTTCATTTATTGAACCGTGTCACCATCTTATTCATAATGTACATTTAAACTGCATGATTTTAAGAGATTTGCCATAAAAGGTTGTTAGAAAATGATCTTGTCTTTATATTATGCGTCTTAAACAGTGTAATATATAAAGAAACACCCACTGGAGCATATCATAGAGGGTGTTTATGCACAAACCTGCTCACTTATCATATTTTATTAACACAGAAGCATGAAGCGTGTCATATTCAGTTGAACATTGAGCTAAAACCACTCTCTACAGCGTGCTGGAGTGCACACAAACCACATGTCCTGCGGTAAGTTTCTGGTGTTAACACACAAATCCAAGTCTCACAATTCCCCTCAAATCCAGAGTGATAAGTAAAAGCAGTGCGGAGGCAAAGAAAACACTGATAAAATTCATCTTAGACTCTGTACGAGCACAAAGGGAGGGATTTAAGAGTTAGCGTGTGTAGAGAGAGAGGGGGGGACAGCAAATGACGACAGGGTGTCTGAATCAGAGGGGAGCCACCGGGCATCGGCCCTATAACAGCTGGAACTACAAGGAGGATTATGAGACGGAGGATTTGTCCTAAGAGGATAGCAACAGAAGAATATGTAAAAACAAACACATAAATAAATAATGAGAGTGGCCACCAGGGGCTTGTGGCTAAACCAGCAAAGACCCCCTGCCTCCATAGATGTTCTGACCCTGAACAAATTCAGAGGGCTCTTAGTCTGACAGGCTCATGCAGATTTCCAGCTGTGATGACACAGAGTGGGCATGCCTTGCCTGGAGTTAATTCCCAATCGATCGTCTGAATCAGCCATCCATTACATAATAGCATTGTGGGGTTTGGCTGCACAGGCCAGTGCAATGGATTCATTGAAAATTATATGCCCTGGGTGCTAATTTAAAGCCACGATGGGCACACGGTCACACCTCAGCATGTAAATGCATCCATGCAAAAAAATTTGCAGGCAGACTTTGGAAATACTGAATCTTTAACGTCCAAATATTCGACTGATTTACTTTTTTTTTTCTTTGTGAAGTCTGCTCAGCTCCACGCAAGCTCATTCCTGAGCTTCACCACCGCAAAAACAGAAGGAAAGTCTGTCTCGCTGCTAATTATAGAAATGTATTGTAATTGCGGACAACATCCCACTGCCCCCAGGATGATAACATGACCTACAACTGCAGATTGCACGAAAACATTAGAAGACAGCCGGTTGCAGCAGTTAGAGCCAAAAAGAAACAATGACGGAGGAAGGTGAAGAGTTTAACGGAACACTGTCAGGTTAAAATAACCCTAGGTCTATTATTAGATGGTAACGACTGTAAACTTTCATTAAGGATAAAAAAAATGACATGAATCAAGTACATTTTAGGTTGCAATCAAGCACCAACAATCTCACTTCAGGACTGATGCCAATTTGGAAAGAAGAAAGGTTGCAGTAAATCGGATCACCACTAGGGGCGGGCTCCAAAGAGAGTTAAGGCTGAGTAAGTTATGGTTCTGCGTCAAAACGACGCCGTGCCTACGGCGTAGGGTACCTCCCAAAAATTGTAACTACGCGTCGAGGCGACGCAGACCAAACGCGGACGAGAGGGCTGTGATTGGTTCGCTTGGAAGCAACGCATTTCCGGTTTCCGGTTTGAATCAGTTGTGAACTTTCAGCGCTCTTTTCTTTGTGTATGTGTGATTTTTTTTTTTTTTTTGCACAATAGTTGTCCCTATCTCTTTGATTCACTGTGACCGGAAAAAGTCGGATAAACCATTCAGGAAAAGATTGCAAATTAGCGGTCACGGGGGTTACTGCACCGCGGCGAAATGGAGTGACGGAGAAGTCCAAAGGGTTCACGACGGCGTCACGGTCACGGCGTGTGCACGGCGTCGTTTTGACGCAGAACCATAACTCAGACTTCAATCTCATTGCCCCTATGTCAAAATGTAGACAATTTAGAAAATCTAGAACTCTCCATCAGTTCGGTGCTACTTTTCCATAAGTCTACACAAGTCACTTAGTGATGTCGTAAAAGTGTCAAACTAGATCAGTAGTTAAACCCCAGTACAAACCAGGACAGAGGACATGATCTTTCCTCCATTTGCATCTATTGACAGTAGTTTGTGCAACATCTGTAGCTCACTTGCACAGACACAAAACAACATTACAGCCAAGAGGTTTGCAGAATTCTTCCATTCTCACCTAAAATGCTTCTTACTATCCAACAGTAGTCACAGGGTTGCTTTAACTCTGGAATATTCCTGCAAAAGCGGGATGATTTCATGCCAACAAGGACGCAATTAAAATATATTACTGAAGCTCATATACCAAGAGGGAAGAGGAAGCGCTATCAGTGTTGCATGAGTTTTGCTTGACAGAAACCAAAAATTAAAAGGTAAGTAACCTTGACATTCCACTCAGCTTGAATTGACACTAAACTTGGCACAGACTATTTAAAATGCTTTTCTACAGGAAAAAAACCCCACTAGAAAACACATACGTACCTCCACGAACAACTGTTTTAGTACAAACTATGCAATGATGAGAAATATTTGCATGAAAATCAGGAATACTTTATCTCTGAGTGCTCCGCTTCCAGTTGTGTCTGCCATGAAGCATCCTTTCGAGTGTTATGTGTAACAGTCTGGACAATATCTTTGTTTAATATTCCCATTCCAGCAAGGTCAGACGTCCTGGTGAGCAGATAGGGATTTGGTTTCTTACTCGAGGACAAGATAAGCCAGATATTTGCTGAAATCATCCTGTGTTAAGCGTTTAGATTCGTCTAAAGCTGGCCCATTGTCTTTTATTGTGACTGATTACAGGAAATATATGATAAACAGTGAAAAAAACAAAACAATTTATTTATGGACATCTGCGTCAGATCCAGATATTCCCCCGGGGGCCAAAATCTCTCCATGAATATCTGAGGTTTATAGAGGATACTGGATGTTCAAGAGGTTGTGACTCTTAACCTTTTGTCTTTGGAGCTTCCCCCCCGTTTTGGAGGCCTGTTCTCACGCTCTCACCCATTTTTCCTCCATGGAGTGAATTTCGTCGCATAATCCACATTTGGAGGTGCTTAACAGAGGCTCGGACAGCGTTGTACGCTCTAAACCAAAACCACGCGGCCTTGAATCAACATTCAGCACCAGCTGTGGCAGAGAGAAGTTCACTCTTGCTATTCAAACCATTTCTCCGCGCTCTAAAGCTGTGAAATCATTCTTTGCATACTTTGTGTTACACTCTCAAACCTGCAGGAGGTCTTATCGACGAACTTCCTGCAGCTTCCACTTCCCCTGACCACAGTGATCATTCCACAAAGGATTCACAAAACACTGATAACACAGTGAAGAGCTCGGATGTCTCTCTCCCACACTTGCTCCTAACAGTGTGACTGAGATTTTAAAGAATGTTGCCATGCAACTGTAGTTGAGCAAGCTGAAAGTGCAGGGGAGATTCAAGGGGCGTTATTTGTGTTTGCAATCCTGGTGCTCAGAAACGGGGCCATGAACTTGGTGTTTATCACTCTCACCGTGATTTATGTTGTATTATTCAATTAAAAAAAATGACTTTCTTTTTAGAAAGACTGAAAAACATTTGTGATTACTTAGCAATCAAGGAAAGAGGAGAAAAGAATAAACATCATCAAGCAGAAGATCCTGATCATCAGGCAGAGATCTTCTCCTCTGACTGGAGTGGCTTGTAGCCAAGTGTGAAGCAGCCGGGATGAGAATCAGCACCTCAGGTTTCAGCTTGAGACCATGATTCTTGATCTAAAAAGATGAACACCTGAATTCTAGTATTTAACAAGACTGGGCATAATATTGATACAATTAGCACCCTCAGTTCTTCTAGTTTTTGGTTGGCATCAAAATCTATATTTTCAAAATGCAAAAGAAGACACAAAACACAATTCCTTTGTATTTCTGTTGGTTACTTAAAACTTACAATCAATTAACTAACTACAGTTTGTTCCCACAATTTAGAAAAGCACCCAAACTTTCTTGAGAGAGGAAAAGCAAATATTTCTTCTTTTTTCCATGTGTCATTATTTGTCTGAAAAGCTGCATATATTCTGAACAGTCTTCTAAAAAATTAACATTTTTAAAGCGGACAAATGAAGAAAATGAACTTCATTCAGTACCTCTGTTATCTGGCAGAGCAGATATATTAGAAACAGAAAATAAAAAGGCTATATTATTACTGCGTTTAGCGAGGTTCTGTGATGGACCAGTACTTTTCACTATGAGCTTCCCCTGGGCTTACTCTCATTATTATGCAGATGACACCCAGCTGAAGCAGCATAGAACAAATTAGTTAATTTAATTACATGCCTTGAAGGCATAAATACGTGCATGACTTATAATTTTCTGCTTGTGAATACAGACAAGACAGAAGTTACTGCTCACAGCAGAGACCTTTTTTCTTCAATTTAGGATTCTCTTTTTTGGATTCCAGTAGAAATCAATGAAAATACTACTTCTTACAGACAAAATCCTTTGTGAACAAGCTGCATTGTGGCTCTAAGTCTGCATGCTTCCCTATCATCCCAACAGAACCCGTCTCCCTCATAGTTTCAAAAGTTCCCAAAAGTGTAATGGGAACAGAGCGTTCATCAGCCAACCTCATCAACCTTTCAGATGTGACTCAAAACCTTCATTCTTGATTAAACTTTTACAGGGCTGCTTCAGGTGACCTGTAATCATCTCTTAGATATGCTGCTGCAGGACCTGCCGGGATGAGTACCTCTCCTCTCCCGCTTTCTTTTTACACTTACTGATCATTGTTAACCTTGTTTCTTTCTCTCTTAACTGCAGGTATCCCTCGTCCTCTTAACACTTCCTGAGTCTGGTTCTAATGAATGTCTCGTCCTGTTTAAACAGAGTTCTTCCTCTCCACCGTCGCCTGTCTGCCGCGTGGATCCTCGGGACGTGGGCTTGAACTGAAACCAACACAGCTTTTCATGAATAATGTCTACATCAAACTGGCTTAAAAACAAATACAGTACATGGCACCAAGGTAACCTCGATCTAGACTATGTTTACACTGCCTGCACAAATCAGATTTTTAGCATATCCAGATTGTGATGTAATGTGTTTGCTACATCAATATTGATTTGCAACTTGTTTCCATGTCTTAAACCTGTCAAAAGTAAACTAAAGTCTGCTCCCAATGGCTGCTGTTTACGTCAATCTTTTTTAAAAAGCAACTTCAAAATGTGCACTTAATGAAAATTCTGAGACAAAGAAATGGAAAGACCAAGTTGTATTTTAAATTTACTGCATTTCAAAATGTTATATTGTTTAAAAGTAGCCTGGCCAGCCAGACACATTCAAATCAGAAAAATTCCCTCTCGAATTGGCTCTGATTCCCCTCTCATACGCAGCCATTTCCACTGGTAAAGAATGTACCAAACCAATCGCAGTGGAGCTGGGGTGGGATTTATGTGATGAGCATCATAGAACCAGTATTTAATGCAATCAAAGTCGCTGCAGAATTGCTAATAACACCTTGAATCAATGTGTTTTCACTCCAAAACCGACTGCAGTCATTCAACATTGTTTCTGCTGCTCTACATGCCGTTTTGGATTGTTTGGTTTATACTAGTGTGGCTTCCCTTCTTTTGTCTCTGATTTCTTGTAAATTCAGTTTCTTCTGTTCTTTGGTACTGCCCCTTTGGAAACCAAAATCCAGAGGAACCAAACTAGTATTTTCCATTGAAGAGGAATACATTTAAAGGGGACCTATTATGGCATCTAATACCTATTTTAAACAGGCCTTGAATGTCTTAAAAACAAGCTTTTGATTGTTTTTGCTAAATAAATTAGAAATTCCGCCTCTGAGCCATGTCTTTATCATCCCATTCTCTAACCTCATTATCTATGCAGGATTCTGAGTGGGCGGGGCTATGATAATGAGGCTCTGTGCTGATTGGCTGCCTGAATGACGCGATACACCACTACGAAAAAATGGTCGAAGCTCCGGCCGGCGGAGTTAGTTGTGGGCGTGGTTTCACGCATCGGAGGCCAACCTATGTAAATCACGCCCGTCGTTACGTAACGACGGGAGCAGAATCTTATTGGCTCGTAGATCCACATCACACTGGACGGCTCATCTGGGCGGCGGTACAGACACTGCAGAATTTGGTTGCTTTCCTCCTTCTCTGAGTTGGCAGGCTGAGGGGAGACCACTTTATAAATGTTAAAGCAAGAGAAAACCTGTTTTTCATAATAGGTCCCCTTTAAGTTTTTTTTAGGTAAAGATTTTGGTTAAAAAGAAATATGAAGGAACTTTTGCAATTTCTAACTTAGAGAACACTTGCCTCTTCCATCAATACTTTGTTGACTCTGTTAGGGTGCGCTCAAAACTAAAAACTCAGTACCGCGCCCAAACATGACTAACCCCTACGGTCCGGCTCATTTGACTAGTATCAGCGCACGACTCCTGGTCTCTAGCACGGCTGGAGGAGGCGTGCTGTGTTTGGGTACGGTTCCACATGTGTGCAGATGAGGGCGTGTATGCAAATAAAAGGAAAGCTGAGATTTTGAAATGAAAATACTCCTTTAATGTTCTTATGTTAGAAACACTGTGTTACTGAATCTCAGAACTTCCATCTCAAGAGAAACATTTTAAATCTCTTTTGCATATCATGAATTATTCATGTCCCAAAATCTGACACTAAAACAGTCCCAGCCTCCTCTGTGGTGTAGATCAGAGGTATTTGGCTGGATGGCAGCCCAGCAGCCAAGCTTATGGTTAGTAAGATTGTTGACTCCTCCATCAATCAGCCAGCAGTCCGGCTGAAACTGTGCCCCGTGTCTTGGACGGCTGTGACTGCTGACCGGAGGGGTCTGAGGAGTTTCTGTGCAGCTTCACTGGGCCTCAGATCTGCGGCAGATGCTGCCTGCCACTGTGTACCACATTCCTCTGATGCCAAATGGTTCAAACTGGGTCTGAAGAGCATCACATGACCACCAACATGTACAACCTCACAGCATCCCAAGAAACATCAGTAACTGGTTCATCATGAGATTTACATTATAATGAGAGTTGATCATGAGGCCTGAGCTGCTAAAAAAAAACACCTTGAGGATTTCTTTTTGGAGCGTTTGAGTGTTTCAGTTTGAAAAACTGCTGCCCAGTCCTTCCTCTCTCTCCTATCAGCACTTTATTCCAGAGGAATTAAAATGTGTTGGATTTATTTGTAACATTATCAGATTAATTTATTGTGACAAAAAGGAAAACAGAGGTCCTCAGTTTGTGCTCGGGCTCACATTAAGCATTGTTCTTCCAGAGAGCAAACATCACATTCTTGAGAGTAACGGGACTCGTGGGAATACCTGAAAGGGTAAATGTGGACTATTTTGGGAGTCTGGCTGTGTTTACAATCATGCATTTGTCAGCGCACAAAAGGGCCGGGTGTCTGAAGCAGCAGCATCGACTAAAGTGGATTGTAAAGCCCATGTGATGGCACGGATTACGCCCGGTCTGCTGGTAAAAAAATGTCCTTAAAGCTCTGTCCTGATCATTTTGGTTTTATAACTTCAGGCAACACACGGTGGAGAGTTTTGCTCAAAAACAGGATATCCAAACACACTCTCCAAAATCAACTGCTGATTAAAAAAAGTACGTCATGTTCAATCCCATGAAGTGAGCATTGGCCTACATTTCTCACGTACCGTGTTTCTTCCTTGAACAACTTTTACTCGATTAGCAGAAATATGCTACACCACATAAACAGATACAACCCAGTCCTTAAAAAGATTGTGTAAAACATGAGCACTGCCTTCTCTAAGGTATTGCTCATCCTGGGAAGCATGATTACTTTAGGTTTGGAAGCTTTTGCAATTGATCTTCATATGTGATTTTAGCAGCAGAACAGGGTGGAGAATCTTTTATTGCCATTTATAAAAAATAAAACTATGTTGCTCAAGTACAAATAATATAGTTTATTTTGTTTGCGTCAAAGTTCCCCATTTATTATCTGAGGTTGACGTCATCAACATCAGAGAAAGACATTAACACCATATATTTAAGTATTGGTGTATCACATTACATGCAGCCATGGATCTGTGGTTTTCCTCAGTTTCCTACCTGGAAGGTTGGTGGATCTGTCCCTAAGTGTGTCTACAAGTCTTTGGGTAGGACACTGAACCACACACCTGCACATAAATCAAAAATGACGCTGCATATAGCATGCTCCCCTTATACCATGGAGGCCTAGCTCCTACACTCGGTCACTGTGAAGCCATGCAGATGTAATAGATACAAGGCTGGTTTGGCATCGTCTTGCTGAAATAAGCAATTCCTTGACTGGAAAAGATTGAATCTGGACAGGATCACATGTTGCTCTAACATGTAACTCCAAAAAACAATACATATCTAACTTTCAGTGTGTCTTCGTGTCTGTAAAAGTTACCTATGGTTTGTACACTATTGCAGAGTCAAACCATCTCTTATACAGAATATAGAAACTTTGATTGGAAACCGTCTTTTGCCTTAAAGACAGAACACCCACAGGACACATTTTACCTCCATCCATCTTTCATTAACTTCAATATTTTTTCTTTGATAGGAATTGTTTTGACTTTTATACATTTTAAAGATGCAGCATCAAACGTTTTCACCGAGATTGGTTTTTAGATGTGGTCCTGAGTCTGAGCAGCTGCTCCTGAGGAGAGTGGTGTCTGTTTTTAATGCAGTGTTGCCTGAAGGCCTGAACATCAAAACCTTCCTCGCTTATTGAAGGTTTGGTCCCACGCATAAAGAAATGTATCTCCTTTCTCAAAATAATACAGTATAATATGACATCATTAAACTTTGTTTTTTTTAATGTTCCTTTTATACTTTTTTTCTTGTTTAGGCTGCTTTACATAAAGTTTATTCTTCCTATATACATAAATGAACTCTAAAAATAGAAAGTAGAACTGTTTTTCTCCAGTTACTCACTGATGAAAATATCCAGAACTCTGTGGACGGTTCTGCGTCTTGCCCAAGGACACTTTGTCACATGATGGAGCTGAAAGCTGAAATCTTACTGATGGTTGAACTATTTACTGATGTCAACCTTCACAAAGTAGCAGCTGCCATGTAATATTTTTACATGACAGAGTTTTATCGGAAAACGGAGCAAGGTTAAAGAAGGAGTACATCAGATCAGATATCCCAGGCATCTGGATTTACAAAATCCTGAGCTGAACTTTCCGATTCCCTCTAACAAAACCTCTTCTATCTAAGCTAATGTATGAATGAGACAATTAGAACATTTTCACATATGAAAACATGGAAGTTGGAGCCGTTTGTGCTTCAGACTAGTGACACAGTTGCACAGTTTCAATCATCTTATCGATTCAATCATTCTCCCCTTAAAAAAAAAACCCCAACTCACAGTGATAAGACAAAAGATGTAACTGAGTCACTGTGTTATATCTGTGGTGAGTATGAGTGCTCCCACATTTTAACATCATAGGACAGTGCGGAAGTTCCCTTTAACGCCCCTCACCTGCCCTTATAAGGTTTTAAGGCAGCTGTGATTCAGTTATAGTTGTGCAAAAGTGCAAAGCTGTTCAGGATGTGACACATTCACTTTATGTCTGACTTTTCACCGTGAGACTTCAAAGGTGACCTAACAACACAGATGGAAAAAAGAAAGAAAAGAAGCTGACAGCATCAGTAAAAAGTCTTCATGACCTTCTGTAACTGCATCCTGATGTGCCAGTGATCTGGACCTGGATAAGGAAACACTTTTGCCTCCAGACGAAAAAAATAAATGAGTGCATGTCATGTTTTTTTTTTTTTTTTTTTTTTTGCTATTATATGCCCCTAATGACAATTGAGCCTCATGTTTGTGGTAAAAATACCATGATTTAATGCAATTATTATCATTTCATCTGTAATGTGATCATAGTCATGCACGGTATTTTCTGTTCCTCTGGGGTTTAAAGCGCATGCTGACTCCTTCCTGTCAATCTGATCAACTAATAAAAGATGGAACATCCGCATAAGGTTATCTGTTATTCCTATTATACGGTTTTATTCCTTTGTTGATGACAGGTCGGACAGCAGAGCAGCTGCACGTCGGCCCATCCTGCAGCTCTCTCTGACAAAGACAAATGTTTATTTACCTTCTGAAATCGGTGTCTTTCCTGGGTGTTTTCCTCCTCTTCTCCCCCTCTTCTCCTCCTTAAATCTGATCGGGACAAGTAAATCCGAGTTACTCCAGCCGGGACAGAGCCGCCCTCACCATCACTCCATCCATCCAGCGCAGAGACTGCTTTAAGTTGAATAAAAAAAAGAAGCGGCTCAAGTGTTGCAAGCGTGCAGGCTGAAGGGGGAGGTGGAGGAGACAGTCATGGTCTGCAGGGAGGAGAAATCCTGCAGCGGCATGCCGGGGATCACAAACAAAAGAGGGGAAAGTGGGATCCTGGAGCTGCCCCGGAGCTCTGCAGGCTCTACTTCCTACTACCAAACTTCCATCAACCCCCACACAACAACATGGCCGACGCAGCCTGCGGGACCGGAGCCGGAGCCGCACAGCTGGAGACGCGGATCCGTCTGCAGCAGCTGGTCTGGGAGAGAGACCGCAGGGCTGCACGCTGTACCGACCAATAAGATACACAAAACAAGTATTACTGTAAGGAGAGGGAACACAAAGACCGGCCAGTGGAAGATAGTTTCATACATACATAAATATATATATATATATGTATATATATTTTTTTTTAAATAAGAAAAAGGAAAAACTCTCCACCAGCTGGGCACAGCTTTCATCCAGAAATCCCAGTATTTGGCGCACCCTAGTGGTCGGTCAGTTGTAGTGCACCTCGGGAAAATTCCACAGTGACAAAGATCCTAGTTTAACCTCTAAATGCCTGATTGATCATATTTGATAGGCTACGTATATTTCTGAGACTTCTGCACTACCCCCATAGTCAAAACGATAAAACAGTAGTTCAATACAAAATAGATAAATAAATAAATAATAAAAGATTCATAAATCCACTGGTGTTATTACTTGGTAAAACACCAGAAGGAATTAAGAGGAAGGATACTCACTTGTTTTTAGTTTTTTTTAGAGTAGCATTAATTAAACAAATGACAAGAAATTGGTTAAATGATGACAATTTAATTAATTCTAAATGGAAGGATATTGTAGATTAAATATATGGAATGGAAAAAATAACAATGAGACTTAGAAATCAAGTTTATATTTTTGAAGAAAGATGGGAAAAATAGGTGAGGTATACAACAAACAATAGCCCTAATGACCCATAACATGATTTTTGTGTATGTTTTGTCTCCGAACATGTCTATACTTCTGTCCATGTAGTGTATATAGGATATCCTCTGAATGAAATCTTATATGTATTGACAAAGTGATATATATATTTATAATGTTTTTAATTTTGTTTGATTTTTTTTTTATGTGTGAGTGTTTTGTTCTGTTGTTTCTTTTATTCTGTTGTTGTCCTTTTATTTAAAAAAAAAGTGTTAAAGACAAAACTAGGGGTGTTTTTCATTTCAATATTTAATAAACACTTAATTTTCTTAAAAAAAAGGATCTGCTATGTATTATTTAATATATCAGCTTAAAAGTTTATAGAAATGTTCAGTGTAACTTCTTGATGTCTTCCACATCTGTACACTTTAAGGAGTTGCCTTTTACATTTTATTGTATCTATAATGACAATAAAGGCTTTCTGTTCTATTAAAAACTAATTTAACAATTATTAACCGTTAGTATTATACCACAATGGGACATTAATTAATAAATTAATGAATGGATTCATTAGATCATGAAGTATTTTTGAACTGCATTGAAGTGAATTATACTAGGGCCCACCCTTATTAATTCACAATAATATTTTCTATCATGGTCAAGCATGTGCCATTATTTACAATGTATATTATTGGATTTGGTTCAACCTTATTGTCAATGCACATGTTACAGGTAGAAGGCAATAAAATGCAGATTACATCTGAGCAGAGGTACATAATCAGTAACTGTAGAAAACCCATATGATTTATACAGAGGTACTGATATCCAGTATAATATGATATGTAAATATGTTTGTGGCGGAGTGTATATTGCTACAGGTACGGTAGACTATTTCCATATGGTAGGTACAGTGGTGCAGATTTTGATTATTATACAATATATACAATAGTGCAGTGGAGTGATTCATATAATATAAAGAAAGTACTGTTGTGCAAGTGAACAATGATGAAACACTAATGTTCATGTGATGTACACGGAGGCTATGTGTAGATGGATATGTGCTGGTGAATTAACAGCAGAGATTGTATTATTTATGATAAATATTAATATTTATTTTTAAGAGTTGCTACACAAGTAATTTCTGATAAAAACGTGGGAATAACAAAGAGAATTTGAAGCGCTTATTAGGAGACAACATTGGAAAATCACACAAACAAACTGTGACATGGAGGAAAACAGCGTCAGAATCATAAAGACCAGAGAAAAATTCAAATTAACATAATTACACAAAGAAACTCTGAAAAATGCAGAAGCAAAAAACAATGATTAGACCAGAACAAATTTGCAGCAAAGGCATAGAGTCCAAACTACCGCCAAATACCCACAAAGATGTTCAGAGAAACAGAAAAGGTGCAAATTCAGTACCAAAAGAAATACACCTCCCTAAAAAAGGAAAACAAGTCACTGTTCAAGTATACAAAAAGTAATCCTTCAAAGATAACTCTTAAAAAAAATAGGAAACATAAAAGAGCAAAATTACCACAACTACACAAGACACAAAATAATCACAGAAACAGAAAGTTTTTCTTGATGATCATTTAAATAACTGAAATGAAAAAGTTCAGTAACATTTCTCAGAGTGAGTTAATATTTACTTTTACAAGTAATCAAAGTAGGCAGAAACTTTTACTGAAGTGATGAATGTCTTTAAGTTGACCTCACAGATGCACGAAACACACAAGTGAACTTTAACGGAAAGAAAAAAGCTATTTTAGGCAACAAAACAGACAAATAAAAGGGAAAATAAATCTGGTAAATCTGAGCCTTCCTGACTCCAGCCGACTTCCTCTCTGTGTTTGCGACTCATTTTGAAAGGAGGAAAACCTGGAAGTCTGTCCAAACAGTAGAGACATTATTCATATCTCCGCACTAATCTCCACCTGTGGACCAGATGTTGTTGAAATTATATATAACTTCCTGAATCTGATTACTTCCTGCTCATTTAAAGTTAAATAGGTTAAAATTATTGTTTATCTAACATGTAATCACACATTGTTTATAGCTTTTTTTTCTTGTCAATATAAAACATTTTTCTTAGACAATGTTAGAGAATATAAAACACATAAGATTAGATAAAAATATATTTTAAATGTTGCTTTGAAATATGGCAAAATCTGTTTTTGTTTTGTTACATCCCATGATTTTGTGTTGGTTGAGCATGTATGAACATGATGTTGGAGGTCATTTTAACGTGTATGATAAAGAAAGTGTACTTTTTTTAAAAAACACTTCATACATACAGACAGGCCAGCTGACAGTCCTGCCGGTGCCCCGGAAAAAATAATCTAAGATGGGCCCCCCTGCGCCCGGATCTCTCCTTCTCCTCTTCCTCTCCTCTCCCTCTGCTCTTCAGGTTTTTATACAAGCTAATGGACGTTAACATTAGAGCTAGCCAGTTAGATTAAGTTACAAGGTTGGTAAACGTTGGCTGCGCTGTTTCTTACCTTGCTCTACGCTGACTTTATTAATTCCAGCTTCACCGTCACCACCTTTTTAAAATATTTGTGTAGAGAATCTCTGAGGCCTCTATTTTCTTCTTCTCTTCTTCTCTTTTCTCTTCTTTTCTGAGCACCGGACTTTTGCTGATCGGACATTTTGACTAGTCTAATGGTTGAATTAAATGATTACATCAAATTTTGATCAGCGGCCAAACCATTTTTGTGTTGGGAGTGGGGGGTTCTTGACCACTACTTCAAGGACAATTAGGAAGAGAACAAATACCAAGCTTTTATGTAACTCAAATACTACATATTTTTTCCACAAATAGCCATATTTTGAAACATTTTGAAAAATGATTCCATAATTTAATGAGAATTAAAAAAACAAAAAAAAACAAAAAAAAAAAAAAATTAATGAGTGCCCAGTTCTGGGCCCCCCCCCTACCCTGGGCGCGGGACAACAGACCCGTTTGTCCCCCCCCTATCGGCGGGCATGCATACAGACCTCCTTCCATGGATCTGGATCAGTATTTATATATCAATGAGTAAGTAGGAAGCTGAGGTCCTGAAGTCTCCTTCTTTTGTACCTGTTGACAGTTCGGTGGTGGACTTGTACTTCTAAAATGACAAAGTAAAAACGTTCTCAGTTTGTCTGTAGAGACACTATTTATACTTCCACTTATTCAATTCAATTCAATTCAATTTTATTTGTATAGTGTCTAATACAACAGATGTTGTCTCTAGACGCTTTCCAGAGACCCAGAACATAAACCCCCGAGCAATTATTACATAAACAATGGCAGGTAAAAACTCCCCTCACTCACTTATGTGGTATGACATTTTTGAGTCTTCTCAGACGCTTAAAACATTAAAACAGCATATTATGTTTTGCTACGCAGGTTGACTTCCCCTCTCTGCTGACCTTCAATGCAGTTTTGCAATGTCCGTTCTCACCTAAAACTACTTTCATTCACATTGTTTTGGTCCCTAAACAAAAGTTACACTCCGTACAATCTAACAAAACCCCGAGAGCTGTTTAGACACTCAAATCTTACTTTAAAGAGTGTCATTGACGGGTAAAACTTGCCTTCAAGCACAGTGCCTGCGCTTGAAGTTAATCACAACTTATTATCTCTTGCTTATTTGTATTCTTTTTCTGTCTTTCTGTTTTGTAGTACATTGAAATTACTTCAGTCACATTAAATATGGAATATAAACTCTATCCAACATCTTGACCTGTGAGTGATCCGTTTAAGTATAAAATCATCTTTAAACAGATGTTCAGAGGTGTTTAACATAGAGATGAAACATTTGACCGTTGCTGTGACACTGAAATGACATTATCATTTACTGATATTGTATCTTCATCCACTAATCCCAATATCCTCCTCGGTGTACAGCAAATACAATAAAACCCTTTAACCAGTCTTCACTCTCAGCTATGACAAGATACCCTCTCTGTTGACTCTCTCATTTACTTACATGAAATTGAACCTTTTATCAGGAATTTCTGCTTGGATAGACAACGTACCAGTTGTATGTGTAATTTACTGGGTGCTAAAATCATTTGTATACTTACAATAAATCCAGTTTGAAATGATTCCAATCTAGTCCTTACTGATAAGCAGCCATCTGTAACGGTGTATGTTTTACATTTTGCTAATATATTACTGTACCTCCGGGATGATAAAATGATATGACTAAAATTAAAATGAGCAATTTTTAAACTTTGTTTTTGCTCATACGGTTGTATTATTGTTACTTTCGAGGACATCACAGACTTACATTCACTTCCTGCCTCTCACCTCAAAACTCTTCCCTAAAACGTAATCTTTTACATTATGAGGATGGTTTTTTTTTGTCCCCACTAACTGACAGAGTAAACAGATTCACATCCTTTCTTCATGAGTAATGCACACACACACACACACACACACACACACACACACACACACACACACACACACACACACACACACACACACACACACACACACACACACACACACACACGCACACGTCACACCTTTAAAATTAGATTAATAAAACCACCTTCTGTCAACACTTGAGCCGCGAGACAGTAACATCAATAAAAGTCTTCAAACACAACAGTCAGCGCCGGCAGCTGCTATAAAAAGCTAACAGAGCTAAAATTAGAGTGAGTCATATGTTTCTCTGCTGTCTTGTTTGGTGTGATAAAGCTCCATCATGCTCCATGTGGTCTCCTGTGATTGCTCATCGCGTCTTTTCCAAGTAAAAGATACGAAATGATGTGAATTCAATAAAGCTCCTGTTTGCAGACACATCCGAACAAACAGAGGCACAATTTAGTTTATTGTTTTTATCTTTGTCAGTAATACGGATGAGTTGGCCTATTACAGCTTACGGTAGATGGATTTTATGTCACATTTATGACCAAAATTGATTCAATCCCACATCTGGATTTAGTGACAAATGCTGAAAATACACTGTAATAGATTTCATCCAGCTTTAAACAGGACATTTCCTGTCCAGCCAGGAGTTTGGTCATATTTTTTCTTACAGAATAGCATTTAAGCGCTGCAACTGATTCAAAATAAACATTCATATGGGCCTTGTGCTCTCAGTAATTGGATTTAGATTTCCTGCTATCATCAGAAGAAGTGCTTATTAAGAGATGAATGAAGCTGAATCAGTAATTACCAATTTACAATGATCAATTCATTTCAATATAAGACAGACATGAGAATCTCACAATTATCTTAGACGTGTTAATCATAATTACACAGTTGAGGATCCAAGAGGCGGCTGACCCACTTTAAAAGCAGGAGTGTTTCAAATCCCCTTCCATTTAACAAATAATGGCAAATGAAGGCAGATAAATGATTTATTTGGTTCTTATACCTGTTAGATTTAAGCTTGGATGATTGTCAAAACCTTCTGATACTCTGACATTCATTGAACATTGTAATTTACGTCTTTGTCCTGTTATTTTATCGTACATGACACTGAAAACCTATGGGCTCCTCTGATACACGACTGTGCAGTGTCTTTCATCACCACTGGGGTGCAGTGCTCACCTGGAGTTGGAGCCTCTTTTTGCCTCTAACTTTCAAGAATTCAAAATGAAGATCTGCTTTGTGCCACGACGTCAGAGAGTAAAGACGATCCACTCGTCTGAATCACCCACTGAAGATTCAACTCATGGCATCCATACCGATGTTTCGGATTCATAGTGAACACAACAGAAAAGCTGACGGGAAAAAATTAAATAAGCGAATCAAAAGTAAGCAATAGTTTTTTAAAAATAATTTTAAGATGATAGCACTTCACACAAAGGAACATTTTAGATATTTCACTCCACCTTATGACCTGAGAGCTGCTTTGCCTGAGATTTGCTCTTCCATCAACAATTATACCCAAACTTTATAATCCACACAAACATTTTTCATATTTATTTCAAAAAGATTTCAAAGGATTCCAGAAATTCCAGGGTCAAAACAAGATCTATTATTAGATGGAGAAAGGCTTAAACATTAATTAGGGGCAAAAACAACATGAACAGATGCAGTTTGTAGTTACGTCGAAATAAATTTATATTTTAAACCCATTAGAAGAAACTAAAATGTTATTCCACTTTCTTGATAGTGTGGAGAGCGTCTCCACTGACAAGCTTAGGCAAATTTGTGTAGAAAACATTTATTAAAATAACTCTCTGCCTGATCACTGTGACGTCACACATGTCCAGATTTATATTGTTTTAGTCCCTAACAAAAAATTACATTCTTTACCATCTAATTATGGACCTAGGGTTGTTTTAACTCCAGAATGTTCATCAAATACAAAGAGATCATATATTTGACAAAAAACCCCGAAATAAAACAACGACATAAAATCCAGCAGAACTGTCCTACGCCACTTTGAAATATAACTTTTTGTTGATTTGATTTGGAAATAAATGATGAAGTAGCTCCACTTTGAAACACAATAATTAACCTATTATGTATCATTATGTATATAGTTTGAGTGTATATCCTATGTTGCTTTTGTAAACTAAGCGCTTTTTTTCAAATCACTGTTTTGACATTATTTGTTAGTTGGTGATATAAAACAATGCTATTCAAAATATGTTTTTAACAACTTATGTTTATACTCTCTGCATTAGAACAAGCAAAAGTTATATCTGATTTTATGCTGGGGCCTTTGACTTTGCTAAAACTGTTAAGGAAGAGTTGAGAATCGACTGAGAGGATATCAGCCTGAATGTTCAGGTATATAAACCTTTCTAACAGTAAACCAGATGGATACATTTCATCAGTGGAGACTTTGATGAGACATAATTACATCAATAAATACATTGAAAACAATACAAACAAATATAAAATAAGTAATGTCTGATGGAATGTAGTTTTTCCCCAAAGTTTGCTCATTTTGAGTTATCCAGATTGGCTGTGTCACTACTCCAGAGCTTTTATAGGTTGAAAAATCTCCAGATTACTCACCAGAATATCAGAGACATGTGTCATCACAAGGGTTAAAAATGTTTTAAAGAGAATAGGTACATTGTGTTACTATAAATAAGGAACATGACCATAAAACTAGATGAACTATGTGGGGGAAAAACCTGACATAGTGTTTAATTACGCCAACTGCCTTTGAGACATGATTTATATCCCTCCGGGGATGGATTAAGTATATCTGAGATTGAATCTCAAAGTCTGTGTTGGCTCAAAGAGCAGAGAGGACAAGTGGACTAAACAGAAGTTAACATAAATATTTATATATGTAAAAATGTAGAGTAAATTTTATAAAATAAAGAAGTGAAAAATAAAGAAAAGATCAGATCGTAATTTGAGTTCACCTGCTAAACAATACTTTAGTTTCTGGTTGAGTAATTGATTCTGACTGTAGCAAGGCTGAAATAGTAAACTACAGGAAATTATCACTTGCTCAAGTTTCTCTTTATGCCCATATAGATGTTCTTCTGGATTATTTCGGTACCCGGACAGCTCCTACAGACATTTCAGCACTGGACAGCTCTCACCATTCCCCACAGGCTTCATTCAGAGAGTCTGGTCACGTGATGCTTGTTGAGATGTGACGTCAAATATTGACATTAATTCTCAGTTTAATTAATGATGATCTCTGAATGCGTGATCCATTCTTCTTTTTTTTTTCATATAACTTTCATTGACGCGGAAAGCGGCTGCACTCCAATGGGACGGGGGCGATGACGCACCGCCTGCTTCACCCTCCTCTCCTTCAACCCCCTCCTTAACGCAGAACCATAATTCAGGCTTTCCCCTCCTCCTCCTCCCCTCACCGACGTGACAAGTGAAAAAGGCATGCCTTTCTGATTCAAGGATAAAATAACCGCGGGGAGTTAACTTCAGAGGACGGAGGAAAGTTTTCCGCAGAAGACGGTTTGGGTGATCTTTTGTTGATGCTCCATGAAGCGGCGACACGCAGAAGTTCCCGAGAACTGAGCCGGAGGAGGAGACGCGCTTCAACCGAGGGAATAGAGGGAGAGAAAGAGAGAAGGAGAGAAAGAGAGGGAGAGAGACTGAGATAGAGATCCTATCTCACTCTCCCAGTTCAGCTTTTCAGCGGATCGCGTCCAGCATCTTGCAACTGGTGAGAAAATTCACTTTTATAAAGGGTTTTAAGGAAGATAAAGTGGGGCGACCTTAGAGAAAGTCTTTGACTGATAATATGATTGTATAAACTCTCTCATGTAAAATTAATTACACATTGTGATAAAATATTACAACTGTCTTTATTTTATTTTTTTTTGTTTGTTTATTATGTCTTTTTTTGTCTTTTTCAGCAGGACAATGTCCGGTAAAGCGACTTTAGCATTACTCATCTATGGAATCATAACGCATTACAGCGTCAACTGCTCACCTGTGGGAATTAGCTTTCCAAGTGTTAGGTATGAAAACTCTCTTTGTGTGCTTTAAAGGAGGGGGGGCTTTGACACGACTGCACCGAGGGCACAGCCTAAAGACCCCATCTAATTTACAGTTAGTTATGTGAGTGAGTGTAATATCCTGTTGGGTTGCTGGATAACAACATCTGACAGCCAATCCATAGAGCTGAGACGCATTCACTGGGGAGCCGCGGTAATGTGATTTAGGCGGCTGTGGCAGTGAAGAACAGAGTCTCAATCTGACCTGCAGCCATTAGTTGGGCAATTTGCTGATTGGATAATTAATAGGAATCGATTTGATGTGAAAAAAAAGTATACATGTCAGCAAAGGACATTCCTGTTTAAACCAGATATGGGGAATTTTTAATTTACGCACATAAGGTGTTATTTTGATCCCATGTCTAAGCCTGAAATAAGTTTAAATACGCAAATAACATCTAAATCTACTATTGCAGGGTCAAAGATTGGAAAACAGATATCTTTTTGTTTCTTTTAGACTTGACAGTGAGATTTATGACGAGGATGGCAACTCCTTACCGTCCCTGGATTATGACGGAGACCAAATGGAGGTGAGAAGTCCCTCCTCTGTCGCTGAAGACGTCTTCAGTTTGTTCTATCCGGCAGAGAAAAGGTGATTATCATCAGCATCCCAACTTTTTTTTTCCCACCCCCTCAGCGTTGGAGACATCCATGTTGCACATCTCATTGCTGTATTTCTGTATTTCTGTCTGTCCGTGTCGTTCGTTCTGTAGCGTCGAAATGTGGTAACGAAAGAAATACTTTGATTTCTATTACTGTCCTTTTTAAGTTTCTTTTCAAACACGGTAAAGGGGGAAAAAACGAACTAGAAAGTCAAATTTGATTCAGGAGATGGGCAGAATAGTCGATTTCTTCGGAAAAAGAAGACAAAGAATAAAGATGACCATAAAAATCAAAAGAAACTATCTTGAAAAAAACAAAATGTGATAAACCTATTATCTGTAGGCCTTGAGTTTTTAAATAAGTCAATAAAAAATATAGGTTGAAGTTTACACGCACAACCTGGAGTTTTTTATCATAGCGTAGAGACTTGATATGTGTTTTGCGCTGGGTGTGTGGTGATTTTTTTTTTATTTTTGTATATTTTTTCTTTTACTGTGTGGCTATCTATCATCCCAGAACGGAAAGACATGCAGACGGCATGTTTAATAAAGCCTACAGGAAAGCGCTGGGTCAATTATCAGCAAGGAAATACCTTCATTCTCTGATGGCAAAACGTGTAGGGTAAGAATATCTTCTTGGTTGTCACCTTTTAATTTCTTTAAAAAAAAGAGAAATGTCTCATGTCACCTGTCCTTTGTGCGTACTTGTTTCTGTTGACTTGTCCTTTGAAAGCTCATTACTCACGCTGTTATATGTATGTCTGTGGTCCCAGTTTATTCCAGCACGCTTCCAAAACGCTTTTAGGAATGGTTAAAGGAGCGCGCAATTGAACGTTCTGGAAAGCGTAATTGTCTGAGCTGGCTCTCCTTGAAGGCGCACAGGTTTATTTCCATGTGAATAATTCATGGGGACTAAATCCCAGTGGTTCCTGGGGGAGGGAGGGGCTGCGGCTCCGAGTGGGCCTATCACCTCTTAATGTAATTATCAAGGGGATCGATTAAAAGTTCAGATCAAGTGTTCATGGCTGCGTTTTTCAGATTAAAAGCCACATTTCAAGATTTATTTGTTTGCAGCAAACTCCTCCCATGAAATGACTGTGCACTTTCCCTTGCAATGCATCAAAAGCCAGCTGTATTGTTTTGAACAAAATGGAGAGCCAGATTATGTTGTGATTTCCCCTTTAAGATGGTGGCTCAGTTTGGCTGAAGCGCACATGGATGTATGAAGCGCACCGCAAACTGAGCGCACAGGGGAGGGCTGGGCTCATGTGCCGCACCTGTTAAGGCTGATTTATGGTTCCGCGTTAAACCTAAATGATGGTTCCGCGTTAAATCGACGCAGAGCCTACGACGTAGACTTTTGAAATCCTCCCCACTGCTGTGCAACATCTACAGAAGAATATTAGGGCCAGACAGGAGAAAAATAAAAATAATGTTTTAGAGGAGGAATATTTTTTTTTCATTATGCACATTATGCACTGTATTATGCATTATGCACAAAAGTCGAAAATGTCGAGAAAAAAGTCGAAATGTCGAGAAAAAGTCGAAATGTCGAGAAAAAAGTCGAAATGTCGAGATTCATGTCGAAATGTTGAGAAAAAAGTCGAAATGTTGAGAAAAAAGTCGAAATGTCGAGAAAAAAGTCGAAATGTCGAGAATAATGTGAAGTAGGCTTACAATTTTGAAAAAAAAGTCGAAATGTATTTCAACTTTATTCTCAAAATTCCGACTTTATTCACGAAATTTTGACTTTATTAACGAAATTGTATTTCAACTTTATTCTCGAAATTCCGACTTTATTGACGAAATTCGACTTTATTCTTGAAATTGTATTTCAACATTAATCTCGACATTTCGACTTTATTTTAGGGTAATTTTTTTAGGGTATGGCATGGGGTACGCCGTAGGCTCTGCATCGATTTAACGCAGAACCATAATTCAGGCTTTACGGTTTCCGTGTGTTGCTAATGGGGGGTCTCCTGCTCTCTCGCAGCGGGGGGAAAGCTCTGGAGGACAGCTCGGAGCCGCTGTCCAAGAGACACTCGGACGGGATCTTCACAGACAGCTACAGCCGCTACAGGAAGCAAATGGCAGTCAAGAAATACCTGGCAGCAGTCCTGGGGAAAAGGTATAGACAGAGAATTAGAAACAAAGGACGGCGGCTGGCATATTTGTAGCAGCCTCCTTTTCCTGTCCTGAATTAAAAAAAAATAAAAAAAGAAGGAAAAAAAAATAAAAAAATTAAAGGATAACTTGTGTGCAGCCCCAGATAAAGTCATCTTAAGATCTGACCAATCAGTGGATCACTTTTTGTGTTCTCAAACATGTATTTCTGTATGAAGTAAGCCATTAAAGGAATATTTTGATAATAATATTGCTTTTTTCTTATTTAAATCACTCGAGGATGCTTACATCTCCTCTGTGGACTTTTTTTTTTTTAAATTAGAACAAATTACTTATAGTTATTATTTTTGAGAGGACACACGTGTCTCCTCAAACAGCCATGTCTTTTAAACATTTAGTAAAGAGATATGAAAGAGAGGGGGATGGAATAGTTTAAAAGACAATCAATGCATTCAATTCTGCCTGTTTTTATTTTCTTTTTTAAAGAGTGACATTAAGAGTTTAGTTGTCTTTATTCACAACAGCCTTGAAGACATAAGTTTTCACCAAATCCTCCAAGAGATAGACTTTGATGCCCTCCCGGATGGGGAAGAGTTTGACGCTTTTTTGGGAGACTGGCTGAAACAGTTCTCTCCCGAATTTGCGGTGAGTTTCCAGCTCCTTTCCGAGTCCTGGCAGGGGCTTCTCACGCCCCTCCTCTTCTTCTGTTTTCCTCCTCTCGCCTTGTGATTTCACTTCAAACACTCAGATCCAGCTCTTCTTCCACCTCACCTGTGCTCCTTTCTCACAGATTTTGACTCCAGGTGTATGACAGCATGTATACACGCTGAAAGGCCCATAATATGATGAACACATCATTTCTGAGTAAAAAACATAGAATAAAAAAAAAGAATTTAATAAATCTGGTTGTTTTTAATTGAAGTTCCCAAATCTGAGAGGAGAAACAGAGTATATTTGAGGTTCTTCTCGCCTTTATTTTTCTTCCACAGTGTTTCCAAAGTGAGCTTACACATTTGACTCATGTAAAGTGCCAATCTTTTGTTTCTATCAACTGGTTCTGCCCAAGGTTTTCTCATGTCTCCCTGCCCATATAATAAGTATCACTGGCATCTGCAGCACCATCAGGCAACTATATATATATATATAAAAAAAAAGAAAAGAGGAATAAACAGAAAAATAAGAAATGATACTTGTTACATGGTGACTTCTCCATCAGTTTGTTTTCTGTGAGAGACGTACGAGGCAGTTTGAACTCTTGTGTTTGAACCCTCTGGATCTATTGTGCTTCCCTTCTCTGTCATGTGAACCGATGTACAAACTACAATAGACTGCATGATTAAAGTAATTTCACTAGCCACCGCATCTGTGCAGACAACTAGATGGTTTTGCTTGCTCTCTGACTACTACAGACTTACATTCCTGTTATTGGTGGATGTTCTTGTGTTTTGTTCTCTGCCATCGAAGAATCCCAGTGAACCTGAATGTACTTGACTGCTCTGTCTCAGACTGATACGATGCTTTATGGCTTCTGGATGATTTGTAATCTACTTTTAAAATCATGTGTGAAGATAAAGCTACAGAAAAATAGAGTGGTTATTTTCTATGCTTTTGTTTTTCTATAGAACATAACACATTAAGGGAGATGCCACGGGTGGCCCAACTGACCATGAACATGATAAAATCAAAGGGATCAGGCAAAATGTATCCAGTATAATATGGTCAGAAGGAAAACTAACCATCTGCACACTTCTTACCAAATTTGCGAGGGCATGAAAGGAATGCAAACGACAGGGTAAAGTTTTTCCGTTTGTGTTTGATGTATCAATCTTTCTTTAATTTTGCATTCCCCTCCAGGCTTTGTGACGCAGGGAGCAGTTTGCGGCTGTGGTGCCTTGCATCGACTTTTAAACCGCCATGAATCACAGATGGCTATAGTGGCCCTACAATGCTGCACATCATCAGCTCACATTTCACCCCCTTTTTTGTCGTTGTTGTCTTTGTGCTACACAGATGTTTGATAAGACCTCAAGCATCGGTCAGCTTAGATGTCAGTCGTTCTTGTTTGCACTGCTTTCTTTTGCACTTTGTTTTAGAGCGTTAGAATTTCATCCAAACAGAGGGAAGCGGCAGTTTCCCCATGAATCATTACATGTATGATAATGAAAGCGCCAATAGCCTTACAAAAATAAAATAATCTTCAAAGATATATATAAATATATATATTTACTGTGTGGAAAGTGAATATTAGATTACTACTTCAAATGGCGACCTACCAGGGTCAATAAATGTCTAAAAAAAAAAGGTGTTGTAAGATTTGTATGAATAAATTTTTGTAAACAACACATATTTCGTCTAATCTTTGAAACCGTGTCCCCGTGAATCTGAAGCACACTTTAGAGGATGAACCCAGTCATGAGACTGACATTATTTCAATGGAAATGTGTCAATAACCTCAGGATGCTGCAGAATAAATCAGCAAACCCATCAAAAAAAAAAAGAAAAGACGGAAAGCATTGAGAGAAAAGAGACAGAAAGTCCCTGCCTTGTTTTTTACCGTGACTCACTGGGTTTGGCGGAGGAGCGGTGACACCAGTTGGCCGGGTGTCTGCCTCCCAACGGGACAGCATGAGCAAAGAGTCGTGGGAGGGATCACCCGGCCCGCGACACACACGGCCTCACTGCACTTTACACCCTCCACGAGTTCAGCCGTCGCCACCCTGCAGGAACAGTTGGCTGGGCTCAACGCTGCTATATGCAACAATGTTGACCCAAAAGAGCCGGCATGCATGCCTGGAGAGGATTGTACATGGAACCACACAGTTTAAGGATTTAAAGCCCCATCATACTTTATAAAACCTTCAAGAGCAGTGGACTTGATGTGGAAATGATTTTATATCTAGAACCTTCTGCAAGTTTCTCTCTGCATCAAAAGAGATGAAATATAAATGATCCATCTTCTGTCTTTAAGATTATCGATGTCCCACAGATTAACTAAGATATTTTAGCCTATAAAAGTGACTAGTTCAAACTCATTTACATTATACTGGATATGGACCTGATACCTGCAGGAAGTTCTGTGTAATCTATGCTTTAAATTCAGTTTATCACCAAGCTTTAAGGTTGAAGCTGTGTGTTTTTGCTCACTTTATGAAAATAAATCAGGATTTTTTTTGCTGTTTCTGACACAACGAAGATGAGGAACTGGCTCAGTTTGGCATGTAGTCACACTTCTTTTAAGCAGACTGCACCAGACATGCTGCAGTCTTTTTGCTTTTAACCTTTCTGTCGTTTCTTGATGTTCGACATGTGACATGTCAGATGGTTTGTAATACCCAGACCCATTCTGGAGCCCTTCTGTGGAAAACCTGCTCACAAAAGGTCATGCACTTTCAAAGATTACTTGGCAGGTCATGAGATGAGGTATGGTCTCCCGCTTCACTCAACGACTACACCCAAACGTGACAACAGGAGCCAGTCGGTTGATATGAACGACCACTGTCGACTTATCACAAATGATTGACACAAACTTTAGTCTTTTGACCACAAACTAAAAGCTCTTAAGCTTGAAAATTTGAAATCGTGCTGCCTAGAAATATAATAAAGCTTCTTTCTGTTCCAACGAAGACAATTTTAGCTGCGTTGACTGTCGTTTCTGTGCGAATGAGCTCTTTCCTCATGAAGCATCACATGATTAAGTAACAATATCAGATGAAAACGAAGTAAAACTGCGGTTATTAAAAGTGTGAAAGTGATCATCGTAACAAAGCTGCAATAAAGTGACGTGTGTATGTGCTTCGGTTGCAGTGTGTTGCCTTGCGTCGACGCCCACTCTGTGGGTGCAGCAGGTGGCATTTACAATTGCACCCCCCGCCCTGCGCCCTCCACCCTCTTCTCTTTGTTTTCCCGTGTGTGTCAGACTCAATTACAGACAATAAATACATCCACATGTTTCATAATATCTACACTTTTAAAGCTTATATGGGACCCCCCAAACACACACACTGACACACACACACACCCTTTGTAACACCTAAAATCTCTTGATAGGGGTTCAATTACCGTCAGATCGTGTGAGTGCTTGCTGCATGTGTGGTATGGGGTGTTTGGCTGTGTAATCACACTAAGACTGTCATGTCTCTCAGCTCCCCTGTGTGTGTGCGTGTGCATGTGTGTGTGGGTGTGCCTGTGTGCGTAATGACCCCGTCTCAGACATGAAGGCAGGGCTTTGATTTTGTGGCTGCAGCCTCAGCTCTCAGCGGAGCGCGCACAGAGGATGATCAATGGGAGTGATCTGATTCCTCCGGCCCGTGCCAGACCCTTTCTTAACCCTGCTAACCCAATCAGCCAGTGTTGCTAAGCAACCGGTCCCAGGAGGATGCGTTTGGAGTGGGTGGGGTGCCGGTGGCCTTGGCGAGTATACCACAAGCTCACAGAGGATATATTTCACTCAAATGACTTCAGTCTCAGTTATGTTGTCTTCGGCACGGCTGAAATGGCAAGTTGCAGGGAGGGTCGGATAAACGGGCTCCCATAGAGGGAGAGATGGCGGCTGAGTAATGCATGGTGATTCACAGCAGTGCACGGACAGGCACACACACTGGAACCAACATGCACAAAAACACACAAAACTGGTCTAATTATGTTTAGAAATGTACAAGAAGGATGAATTATTTGAGAAGACAAGACTGAAAAGTTAAAAGGGGCCACATTAGACTTTTAAACGATAGTCTTTATGTTTGAGCAGATCCTTTTTATGTAATGCACAAAAGATGGGATTTAATTTCCAGAAACAGTATAAGGCCACGGACCCAAGGGAAGGGCCCTTCTTACAGCACTCTTAGCTACTCCAAGTTTTTGGAAATGTTTGTCTTTTCTATTATTGTCTTTGTGTACCTGCATAATTTGAGTATTTCGGCGTTGTACTAGGTGCAGAGCTACTCTAGAACTAGCAAAGATTAAAATATGATGACACAAGAGCTTCTGAATACTTAAGTATTAAACTAAACACTTCTTATTCTTAATTCTTACATGTTGGATGGTTGTACCCCAAAAGAAAATAAAACAATACTGATGACCTTTACAGGTCGGTTAGGTGGATCAGGGTTTGCCGGTGGGGTGCTTGTTTCAGCTCCCGTAGTCTTCTTTTCTGATGTTGCTACAGAAATGACATCTGAAATGAGGATAGACGGAGAGATTCAAACAGAAAAGAATATAAGGGGATAGTAGTTTGCGGTACCTGAACTAAGCTTACTGTTGGTGACAGAGCTTAGGTGGTGTGCTTTAGATGGGAGTGTCTCCAACTGGCTGCCAGGTTTGTTTGCTCATTTTTTAATAAACTGGCAGATTGTTTGATTTAAAGTTTGATTTAAAGTTTTCAAAGCTTGAAAAAAACAGCCCCCAAAACTATTCACAGAGGCTTTGTCCATTTCTTATCATAAAAAAAGAGAGATTAGCCTGTAGAATTACACCACAGTACCTTCATGAGTGGATCCATTCGCTCCATGTGCAGAACCAGGGACATTTTTGCTTTTGTTCAGTCACGTTTGATCACACAAGTTTCCGTTCAATCTCATGTCTGGTTGAAACATCTGTTCTAGCGTATTCATTCATAGTGTAATAATATCAAAAGACTGTCCTTCCATCTGTGGTTTTCCAGGTTTTTGAAAGTTGGGGTTTGAAAATCCCCTCATGTGCAGGCTTCATCTGATCTCATAGCCCCTAACAGCTAAAATCATTTAGCTGTCACTGTAGTTAACCGACATGTTGTTCAAAACTTCAGCTTTGTTGAATTCGAGTATATTTACAGCAGGAAAAAAGTCTCAAGGTGAAAAAAAAAACTTACTTCACGACAAAAAAACAATTCTTTCAGTTTTCTTGCTTCCTAAGACAGAGAAACAACAGTTTTCTCTTTTTACACTTGATTTGACACTTTGATTCTTCTGTTACTAAGTGAGGAGCATTTGTGACAACTTGTTGTGTAACTGACTTTACAAAACTTGCTGGATCGTTTTTAATTCTGAAGGGCAACAAACATAAAAATCAACAAAAACTATCAAAAGATAAAATAACAGCATTAAGAGGAAAGTAAGAAAATACTTTCCCTTAAGAGCATACAAGAAAATTACAGAAAGTTTTTAACCACTCATGCCTGAAAGAAATCAATAATCACAAAAAAGATGTCCTTCAAAGAGTTCCACTCCGAGAAACACGTCCACGCCACATTCCTCTTCACAGCAGTCACAAACTATTCTTCTTTGGATTTCTACTTCATTTAAAGTGAATTAAAAAAACTAACCTGAGGTGTGAATGCAAAGGAGAGACAGAGTCACCAGGCCTTGAAAAGTGACGACAAACCCCGCTGACGCTCACCGCTGCTCCAACAAATAGTTCCATCAGAAATACAGTCTCTCGTGTCGTAAGACGATTACGTTTGATCAATGACAATTTCTCTCCATCTAATCCCAGGCTGGTGGTATTTCTTTTAAAACAAATCTTTAATTAGGTGCAAAAAGAGAGACTGACAAGGCATTCATCCACGAGTTTTATCATTTTCATCATGTAACTCCATGAGTTTCATCATTTCAGTGTCAGACTGTTATGTTTCCCATCATTTCTCCATGGAGAGATCAATATATTTTGTTTTCTGTTCACCATAATTGAGCCTTATTCTGTGGTTCAGTGGACCAACAGACCCTTTAACCCTTTAGCACCTCAAATATCTGGAGTGGAGAGGGTGAACAGTTGGAGATAACGCCATCTAACTATGGTCACTGTTAGTATAAGATAGGGGTGTAACGATACACTAATCTCACGATACGGTACGATACACGATATTGAGGTCACGATAACGATACGATACGATATTATAGCAGTATTTTTTAACAACCTTGATAGAGGAACATATGACTGGAAAAAAATTGTATTTTATTTGAAAGACACAAAATACAAAACAATGCTGTGCGTTTGCCCTATTGTTACAGTTTGTAATACTTTATAACTGTTTAAGTTTTAAAGAGAAAGCCAGGCCAACCATTTCCACAAACTGAACTGAAAAAATGTTAGGTTTGCATTATGCATCTTCAGTTTTATACAAGTACAAATATTTTGCCACAAACTGAATAGTTTCTATCATGTATGATTTGACTTTTTTCTTTTCCAGAAATTTAACAACTAAAATTAAATAAATAAATAAAGTAAATAAATACATACAATTTTACATCATAAAAAAGATTGATTCATGCTCACCTTATAAGTGTAAGAGGAGATTTATTTTTGTTAAGAAGGTTATTTTGGTAATTCAGGGTTCATTATTTTATAAATATATTCTTTATATTCTGTAAATCAGGGACTATAATTACACTAGTCAGTATATCAGTTGTTAGTCTGTTTTAGATTGGGCGGAGTGATACAGCACTAGGTGCTGTGTTGATGTTCTGAAATCCTACGCTGTTGAGCGGACATTGAAGTACACGCAAACTCACGCAGAAGTTGTCCCGTGTTTATCCTACTCACGACCTCAAAAAGGTTTAATTTAATAAGGTAAGGCTTAACTCTACACCAGACTTAAATAAGTAAAGGTTCAGAGCTCAAAACAGGACCGCAAAACGGGACTACTTTCTTCTCAGCGGAGTAAGATTTCGGTCCGCGCGGTTGCGGCTGCGGCCGCGGTCGGAAGCGCGTTTCTAATCAACACAATAATCTATTGTGTTGATTAGAAACGCGCATCCGACCGCGGAGGATCTATTGAATATATTAATATTAATAACCCAATATCGCGATACAGGTTGTCACCTCCACGACACGTATCGTTAAATTTCGTGGCACGATATATTGTTACACCCCTAGTATAAGATCATTAGCTCTCCTCGGACCGGTAGGGCTTATGGGGATCAAAGACAATCTCGCCAACACGTAAGTGGTGAAATATGCAGTTAAGGTCTTTGTAGCTATGACAACTGCATGACCGATGAATTTTGATACCTCTCATCAGGTAAAATAGATTTTTGAGTGACAGCTATAGTGACATATAGGTCCTAGGTATTATTATGCTTTTATCACTTTAGCTTGTTAATTTTGGGGCTTTTCTATGAATTTGACATCTGTGAATTAAGAAATAAGAGAGCATAATTACTTCAAAAACCACTCTTCAGAAACATATGTGTGAGGTCACAGAGGGGTTTTCCAGTTCTTTTTATGCAGTCAATGATTTAGAGTAAGGTGTTAATTGTTTTCCTGTTGTAGTCTTCATCTTAGGCTTCTTCAAAAGTGAATGAAAGCCACTGAAACTAACAAATATTGCTGTGTATGTGTTCCTGTGTGTGTGAGAATGTTTGTTTTATTTCTCTCCTGTTGCATTCAAAGAGAAATCTCACAGCCCTGCACACCTTATTAAGCGGCTGGAATTTCTGCTTTTCCCCCCACCTTTGTAATTGAAGCGTTGCAAACTTGAAGCATGTCGTTTTTCATTATCTACCCTAAAACCCCTGCAGAGCAAAGATCCATCTGTAAATAATGAATTCACAATTTTTCTCTATCCTCCTTTTTAAAAACCTGCATCTGCAGCACACACCTTTATTAAATCTCTCCACCACTTTTTTTCTCAGCTTCCCTCTACGCGGACACTTTTACAGTACATCAGAGCCCAATTAGCATTCCCCAGCGTCAGACGTCACGCCAGTCTGGGTTGAGAGGCCAGAGGTCGGGGAGCATGTTCCTGGATTTGGGCTGAGCGCTGTACTCATTACTGAGCTTGTCAGATGACCCCTGATGCCATTTTCCTCACATTGTTAGCGATACTGTAGGTCTCAAAGCTAAACTGGGCTCATAACGATCACATCACAGGGCCATTAATATGCATCTCCTGTCGTCACAGTATCGATCTATCCATTAGCAGACCCCATTACAACATGAAATCATCACTGTGAGGAAGAGTGGTTGTAACTTTGCAAGCGTATGGGACAAAGAAGGTCACAGACTCTTCAGGAGATCCGGCAGACATGAACACAATTAAAATGACCTCTTTTTTTGTGCATCACAGTTGTTTTGGGCATCAGTAGACAAAACAAGGCTGTGTTTTGAGTCTTGGAAGTTTTCAGATATAGATGCCCATCATTCACCCAACATCGGTGACATGCTGGCAATAAATCAGTTCAGCTGCCTGCTCCGCTAAACATAGAAGTTGAGTTAATTTATCTCACTTCTGCTGACGTGGATGTACTTGTCTTGTGCTGTTGCAGGAGGCACACTGCAAGGAAAAATAAATCTTTCACTACCAGAACAGAGTATTCGATCATCTCTGAAAAACAGCAGTAAATTGTCATGCTGACACACTTATGTGGCCTGATTTTGTCGCTCCTTTGAGGCCCATTGTTAATAAAATTTTAGACAACAATTAACCATCAATTGTAATGATCAAGAAGAGGATGGAAAAAAAGTTAATAATTAGTGGTTTTCTAATGGCTCTTCAGCTTAAACTGTAGCACACAAAGCTAAGAATCAAAGCTAAAAGAACAAAAAAGGAACCAATAAAAAACAATTCAGGAACTTTAAGTGAGCAGACAAGCTGGAAAGGAAGCCAAACACGGGAACGCCACAAACACCCTGTGTGGTACCAGATTACACAACACAAACATCATCGATATGACAAGCGTCACACTAACTAGATCTCCAGCGGCCGAAAAATACCACAGAAGAACACAAAATAAGGATGGACATTAACTGTAGGAGATTTGGAAGTAAATAGTGACCAAGTGATAAACTAAAGTATAAAGTAAAGTATATGTAAAGTATGTGATGCTGCTGGGGGTAACTTTTAAAGTCAAATATGAAATGCTGCTGTAACCTGTGTCTTGTAGTCCCCTTTAGTAGGGATTATATACTCTTGACCTTGGCGTTTAATATCTAATCTACAAAAATATCATCATCTTCAAAAATATAAAACACCAACAGCTAATCACAGGTTCACTCAGTTTTAAATTCTCACAGGTTCAGGAAGGGAGATTGGAAGTAGCAATTCAAGAACTCCAGCCCACATAAAACACACTCAACCACTTCTTTAAAACAAAATGTGATAAGACACAAATTTATTGAAACACACTATTCTAATTGTCTCTTCTTATTCATTTCCAACAGCTTATGACGTCACTTTTTTTTAGTCTCTGGTTACCTTGGGCCCAAGAACAAAAAATACCTGAGATCTCAGTGGAAAAAAGTATCAAAATAAAATATTAAACTCCTTAGATTCTTCTGGTTTTGTCCTTACTGTCCCTGGGAACAGTGCAGCATCCACAAACCCACGTCCTGACAGGATGAAGGCACCCTCAAGCAGCGGGATGATTTCTGGATCACAGGAGGGACAGCTCCACTATACCGGTGAAGTCTTCCCTCGGAAAAAACAGCCTACACAAGTGTGCAGGAAAAAATTACCATAAAGTCAAAAATAAACTATTTTTAAACCTACATCTGTACAGTATTACATATAAACATCCAAATTTAACATACAATAAGGCATTTCACATTTAAAATATATAAACCTTCACCTTTAACCTTCCACCTGCGTGAACAAAGACTTAGCAGGTCTTAGCTTAGCTTCTAGGCCGTGGTTGGGCCGACAGCATGACTCAGCAAAACTTATGTCCTCATATCTCCGTGTTACAGGTCATATCCTGACTGTTTTTTCTTCATAACACATCATGTTGTAAAATAACACACAACTTAATCATATGTGACACCAACTTGACTCTAACCAACTATTTTTTTGGTGGCTGACTCACCAGGATATCTTGATAGAAACACCAATTAGGGTTCCGATGGAGTTCACTTCCACAGTTAATTGACTGCTTAGCACTTCCTCTCTGACGGAAAAAATGTCAGTGTATCAGTTTATATTCGGTTTATAATCATTACTTCCAACCTTAAAACTATATTTTCACAACTACAGACCTGTCCGTGCTGCTTGCGCAGCTTGCAGCTTGCAGAGAGACGAGTTTCTGTGTCTGTTTGACCGCATTTGGCAGGCAGCTAACGTCTGCGCACGAGGTGCGTTCAAGGACAGTGGGAATTTCTAGCATCACATCGTACACAACACTTGTGCTTGCGTGTGTGGTGTTTAAGGACCCTAGCAAATGAATTAAAATAAATACAGAAATAAAATAATAAAATAACCCCGGTTACACTGCCATCCCGAAAAGCTCCCTGTGTTAATGGGGACCTATTATGAAAAACACATTTTCTCTTGCTTTAACATGTATAAAGTGGTCTCCCCTCAGCCTGCCAACTCAGAGAAGGAGGAAAGCAACCAAATTCTGCAGTGTCTGTACAGCCGCCCGGATGATCGTTCCAGTGTCATGTGACTTTTACGAGCCGTTCAGATTCTGCTTCCGTCATTACGCAACGACGGGAGCAGAATCCATAGGTCGGCCTCCGCTGCATGAAACCACGCCCACAGCTAACTCCGCCGGACAGAGCGTCCGCCATTGTTTGGAAGCGGGGAATCGTGTGGCTGTTTCAACAACGAGGGACAGTAAAAATTAGGTTTTGCATCGACATTTACCGTCATAAAAGGATCAGTACCAACAGTACGGACCCGGCAACTGCACACGAGTCAGCAGTAAGTGACGGTTTCAGATCTTCCAAGCACCTGAAGCTGTTCAACGACACCTTCAGAAGACGCACGGTCCTTCCTTGAGCCAGCAATAGTGCATAAATGTTATTTATATACAACTTATATTTTTTTTAACAATAAAGTGGCCATTTTTTTAACATTCAGTGTTGTGATTTCTTTACAGTTAACATGATTCATTTGTCTTGTAACATAAGAAATGAAATGATGAGGAATCGGAGTAAAGAACTGTGGTGTACCTGTTTAGAATTCAATTAAATCTTCCTGTGTGAAGACGAGGTGACCCGTTCCCTCTTCAGGTAACTAAAGGCTGATTTATGGTTCCGTGTTACACCAACGCAGAGCCTACGGCGTAGGGTACGCATCGATTTAACGCAGAACCGTAATTCAGGCTTTAAGATCCCAGGGAGTCGTTACTGCATGAGAGCGTCCGACTATCGCGTCGAGCTGCGTGACATCGGACGCTCTCTGTCCACACTGAAACCGTTAAACTCGCGGCCAGTTAGGACAGTGCAATAGAAAATAAAGCAATGGAATTGTTTTTGTTCGCCGAAGCTCGCTCGCATCGCTTTAATAGTGTACGCAGCCGGCTGCTCTTCTGCCAGAGCGAGGCTTTGTGCCCTCCCCTGATACACGTCATTCTGGCAGCCAATCAGCACAGAGCCTCATTATCATAGCCCCTCCCCTTAGAATCCCTCATAGAGAAGGAAGTTAGAAGCGGTAAAAATAAAGACATGGCCCAGAGGCTGAATTTCTGATTTATGTAGAAAAAACAAGCTTTTGATTGTTTTTAAGACATTTAAGGCCTGTTTAAAATATACATTAATAAATGCCATAATAGGTCACCTTTAAATAAGTGAGTGTTAAGGACAGAATCAAACTGTGTGGCACAACCACACGTAGAAAGAAAGGATGTAGATTATTGTAACATCTGCTTTCAGTTGAAACTTGTTTAGGTGTAGGCTTCTAGTCTTTACTATCAATATGCAAGTTTAGGTTTTGGGGAAAAAAATCCTGTTTGAATTTATGAAAATATATAGTTTATATGTTATATATATTTACATATATATATATAGTTTGGTTATATAGCTAAGACATTAATAACAAAGAAGAATGAAGCTAATTCTATGTTCAAATGTAACTTACCGGTAATATATAAACAACCTTTCCATAGCAGCAATGGTTTCTTGGTTTAACTTGTCCCCCTGGTATGCACATCAGTCACTTTTCATGATACATGAAAACAATTTTAATGCAAAATACGGATAGGCGTGTGGCCTGACTAACTGTGGGGCTGACTGTGATGGGTTTTACCCTAGCCACCACATGCCAAGTGACCATGAGTCCCAGCAGATGCCGTTGCAGTTGAACTTGAAATGAGGATGTTTAGACGGAATCTACACATCATGGTAGCAAATTAAAATTTTCTTTGCAAGTCCGTCGGCGCCTACCATCTGCTGGAGCTCATCAAATATCCCTGAAAGTTTTTAGGAGCCAATCAATTTAGTCTATCCTTGTAGAGAGCGTCTGGGAGGACTTTACACAATGACAACAGAGCAGGGACCTTGGATGGATGTAAACAGTGTAGATAGAGGCAGTTGAGATTAACAAGCTTTTTAACCTGCCCGCGTCGGCGGCCAGGGCGGCTCTGTCTCTCCGGGCAGGCTGGCCCCCTGCCGGGTGGGGGTCGTTGGCCTGAAGGGTGAGGGCCTCCTGGCCGCGTGTCCGGCCCGGACCGGGTGGCCGAGGATTGCCTGGGTCGCGGTCCGCCGCCGCGGGATCCCTGGCTGCTTCTTCCCGCGGGCCCCCTCGGCCGCCGCCGGGGGGGGGGCCTTGCAGGCGGTGGGTTGCCTCCCTCCTACTTCTCCCCTCTGTGGGGCTGCCGGTGGCCTGGGTTCCGGGCTCTTCCATGTCGGCCTCTGGTCTCGCGGGTGGCGGGGTTGCTCCCCCCCCTCCCCCACTATAGATACACTTCAGGTGGAACTTTGTTTGGTTTATTACACACACACACGCACGCACGCACGCACGCACGCACGCACGCACGCACGCACGCACGCACACACACACACACACACACACACACACACACAGTCACTTAGTCACATGCATATACACACACACACACACACACACACACACACACACACACACACACACACACATGATCATATACATACACACACACACACACATGATCATATACATACACACACACACACATAGACATACACACTGGCTTGTTCACCTGCATGCTGGCTCTCTAGTTTTTGGGTTTAGGTAGCGGTAGCGCTAGCTTAGCTCAGACTGCAATCAGATCTTAAGATTTAGGTCGATTGCTGTTATTGTTTTGGTTGGCTCCGTGCCGGTTTCGTGCTTTGTTTGTGGTTTTTTGTTGCAGATTTCCAGTGCTTGACGTGTGTCTCCGTGTGTTCCTGCTTCCTGGATTGGCAGTGGATGTCGTCACCCCCCCCCCACCCCCCCCCACATATTTATGTATGTGTACGCATATGTATGCGTATATATATATGTATATATATTAAATATAGTAATAATGCACATATATATACTTTTGGTTTCTACCGTCATGGTATCAATCATTAATATGTGTGCAGACAAGGGAAAAAAAAAAAAAAAAAAAAAAAAAAAAACAAGCTTTTTAATCAGCTTTGACATCAAATCTTAAAAACATGGACTTTTCCTTTGAAAATTGAACAAAAGACGACTCAAATCATGACTTTGCAAAGTCGATGCATTTGCTGTTTTGCTGGCAGACTATGCCCAAAAACACCATTTACTCTTCTCCTCTTGGTCTTAAAACATCAGTTTGTTCCTTGCTAACCAAATTTGATCAAGTTTGATAAGCTGCCGTTGGATGTGGAGGCCCTATGGATCATTTTCAGACACTCCATCTTCCTAGATGTGGGTCTGAAGTGTAAGGTTAGCATTATAAATCTTTTTTTTTAAAGTAAGAAAAAAAACACATTAAGAGGATGTGAAAACTTTTTTGCTTTTTCCATCAGATTTTTCTAAAATGTAACAGCCTGAGTCAAACTCTGAGGTTAGAAGACCCTCTTGAGATACAATCTGATGGGAAAATTGCTGCTTTAGTTGTTCCTAGTAAGGCTTTCCGATATATTTCCTAAAGGTGAATGGTACAGCATTTGAGAAAAACATTTTTTTTCTTTCTACGATGATGTCTGGCTCTGCATCAGTGCAGCAGTCACTTTGACCTGGCATTTCGAAAGGCTCATGTTATCCATCTCTATTGGAAATTTCCTCCATCAGTCTTTGTGGGTGGCAGGGTGAGTGGCAGTCTAATAAGATTTCATGGATTCCTTTAACCCTTTTAAGATGCCTCCATCATGCTGACGCATAAATAAACAGGTGATGAATAGAGAGGGTAATTAGTTTTGACTTGAGCCTAAACATATTTCCAAATTGGCAGAGCAATAACTGCATTAGCGTAACAATCTGCTTTGTGGAAGGAATTAATTTCCTGCCATACATGATTAGACAGCTTGTTCTGAATATTATCCTGGTTGAGGTTTAAGCAAATTAATCATTCAAACCTCTTTAGATTTTACACATCATTAACATTCCTTTGCAATGCAGTCATGCTTTTAAGAGAATGATGAGCAGTTCCTTTTTCTGGATGATGTTTATTTTATAGCCACTAATTCAGGAAGCAACGTTTCTCGTCTGGCATGGCTCTTTTATGTATTTATACAAAGAGCCAGTGGGTTAATGAACAAAAGCAGATATTGAAGCAATTTGCACCTGATCAGTAACCAGAAACTCAATAACCTCTGTCAACAAAACATGCCTAATTAGACTGGCGGTCATTGACTGGAGATAACCTCTGGATGTTTTATTAAAGTTGCTTCATATTCATTACTTGAATGAATGTGCGATCATTCATGTCTTCTCTGCTGCCTGTTTCATATGTATCTTTAATATCTCCGAGGACTAAAATAGAGCCTCTATCTTTAGCTGTTCACAGTTCATCTTAGCAGACAGTGACTGCTCCTGAAATAAAGTCTCTGTCGTCTCAGCTTCCTCCCACGGAAGTGTTGATGAAGCAGCGGGGAGTTACTTTCAGCAGCTGGAAAGCTGTGACATCATAGTTTTTTAGGCGAAAATGCAACGACAAAGTAAGATACAAAATAGACAGAAAACTATGAAAACCTTAAATATGCATGTGTTTTTTTTATGCATTTAGAAACAAACACTCATCAGTCAAAAACAAATCTAAGTTTAAGGTCATAGCCTTTAACTAGGTAGGCCATATCTACTGAAAAACAGAATCAAATGTAAAGCCTTTTTTTCAGAAGTTTTTATTCAGTGTATGTTATGCTCTCTTTTACAACATATACTGTATTTGTCATCTCTGAGAACCAGTGTCTTCCAAAAGATCAACTTTTGGATAAGTGTTTGCATGGACATATATGCAATTACACTGTAGTTGTCTTGCGTTACGGTGAAACCTTTTTGAATAGTATAGATTGTATAAAAAGCTAGAATGACTCCCTTCCAACCTGCTCCCATTGCAAATCATTGTGATCAAATATTTCAAAGTAATGAGACTGAGTCCGTAAGTTTTGTTTATTACTTTGAAAACGGAGCCCTCTTTCTTTTGACCAACATTGATCCACGATGTTTTCCTAAACCTAAAAACCTGACCGAATGGGCATTGGTAACTAATGACAATGAAGAGTAAAGAAAGTGAAGCGCAATGTAATAATAATAATAACAATTTAGTTTTTTTTAGGGGGGTTACCCTGCTGAACCAGTTATTAAGAATTCTCTCCTATTTCCTGCCCTGTTCCTGCAAAACTTGACAATCCTCAACACATGTGCCTTCCTTCCATTGTGACGTCATTATTCTTACCTCTGCCAGAACATACATTTCCATGAATGCTCCAGTTATAGTAGTTAAATAAATGTTTATACTGAGCTTTCAGTCAACATTTTTCTCTTGTATTCACCCTGAATGAGCAGAAAATGAATGAATATTAATAGTGAATTGTCTATTAATAGGATGTGGTTGTAACCTTTTTTTTTTCTTTTCAAATGTCTATATTTAGTCTCATTGTGTGCGTGACGCTACACCATCAAAGACTTAAGACAACGTTGCTCTTTAAAGTTTTAAATGGAAGAATGAGCTCTTGTTCCTGAATTACAAATGTTATGTAAATCATAGTTGGGACATTTTTGTGCCTTGAGTCATTATGAAACCCCTCAATCATTAATGTCCATATGTTTAATAGCTGTATTGTGGAAAAAAGCAGTCATGACATTAATAAATTGTAAAATTAAACAGACTATTTTACTCATCCCAATAGAGAGATTATGTTATTTGCAGTTACAATCAAGTAAGTAAATAAATAAAATCTAAAATATGGGATCAGAAATTGTCAGATTAGATCTGGTCCAAATCTCCAGAGATCAGGAGTGCATCAGCGTTTTGTGTGTTTGTTGCCTGACAACAACAGAAGTGGTGATGTCACATGCAGCAATAGTCGGTGGATAACACAAGTGAAGAAACATCTAACAGTTCAACATCTGGAGTGCAGAGGTGCTCCTTCAGTCGCCTGCCTATATACACCACCAGCTGTTAACAGGCACCGCAGCACTTCTGACCCAACTGTGCTGGTCTGTCTGAACATGTTTGTCCACCCTTAATTGCTTAAAATCCACTTGGAGAGATGGTGGAGTCCAGCACATGCTCCTGCAGCCACATCTTCAAAACCAGGACATTCTGCACATTGCTGTCTCCTTATCAGCCCTGAAGGTTCATCCATCCCACGTTCCAGGGGTTTCATATTCCCCATGAGGATAAAAATGAAATGTGTCCATTATTGTACTGCTGAACATCCTGGATCTCTTCCTTTCATTTACATCTGAGGATGTTTGCTCATCATTAGCTTGTCATTCCATATTTAAACAACTCTCATCATAATAAAAAAATGTCAAGTGCCAGAATTCTTTGTATAAATCCTCCAGGGAAAACGGCATCCAAGCCCGCATAAAAAACGTTTTTTTTAAAGTAATAATTTCAATGCTCAAAAGGGTCAGTGATATCTCAAGATGATACGGGAAAAACATAAAATTCGAAAGGATAAGTAACAGAACAACTAGAACGGCGCCATTCTCAAAAATATAAAATGTCAAAGAAAGAGATGTTGAATCCAGTTGTCTCAGTTGTCCAGACTGAAATCATTCATTGTTCTGTGGTCCACTACCAGAGCTCAGTGTCTTTTTGTACACTTGGGGCCTGATTTACTAAAGGTTTGCGTGTGTAAAAACGTGTGCAAACTTGACAGCACCCGCAAACCAAAGTGCCAGCTGATCTACTAACAGCGTGCAAAGAGGACTGCGCCTCTCAAATGCGCCAAATAGCACACGCAATTCATTTAGTACTTTTGCCCTGATGAATAATCCATATGGGGCGTACCCGCCAGAAAGCACTAAATACTGGGAGGGGAAGATGCAAATTGGTCCATTTACCAGGCGCATTGAGATTTACCAAGCCTGAAAGTTTTTGCGTGGATTGTGATTGCGTCTGTATTTAATACGTTCGAAAGGAAGGTGCTAATCTCCACATGCAAAAGGAGAAATATTTTATTTGAATGTTAAATCGAGTATTATTCAGCAAAAGGTTGCCACAGGAGGCACATTCATTTTTTTATTTGTGATAATACATAAATCACGTGTTTTCATGGAGAAAAAAGTGTTTCTTATTGTGCGCCTATACTTGTTCTGCAGTTGTCATACCCCGGTGTTGTGCCGTATTCAGCACCCCTGCCGTGAAAAGCACCCCCTCGTCTGACAAAAATTATATTCTCATTCCGTGTTCTGTTCATGTTCTGTTGTCCATGTTCTGTTTAGCGTCCAGTTTTGTGTTAATGATTCATGTTTAAATGCGCTCATGGATTCGGGTAAAAAAAAAAAAAATCGGGTAAATGGTTATTGATGTCATTAATTAATAGCCTGCTTACTGTGTTGTCTTCCATAATATTTGTAAATATATATAATATAAACTCCTAAGTATGTGTTTGTGTGAGTGTGTATATATAAATATATTGAAGTGTCAGTGTGTTGTTTTTTTTCTTGGTCTACTTATCATTGAATATACGAGGGGGTGCTTTTCACGGCAGGGGTGCTGAATACGGCACAACAATTTGCCTCTTCCACTAATATCTCTATAACTCCAACTCGTCAAATTTCATTTTGCGCTTGCGACTATATCCTGCTTTCCATCCAGACCATGGCGCAAAGTTTGCGCCGCAAACCGTAAAACACGCAACACCTAATTTAAATACTGAGGTTTGCACCTGTTATCAATTGCGCACGCAATCTTAGTTGATCACCCGCAAAACACACAACAACAGCACGCGCAAACTCTTTCAGTGCACACGCAATTTAGTACTCTTTATTTAGGATCTTAGTAAATCGGGCCCTTGGTGATTTATTCTGCTTCGGTGGGCAGGGGTCAGTATGATCCTCAGCACATCCACATACCCACAGGACATGTTTTTGCTCTGTGGGTTCTGACACCTTTTTTTCTTCTTTATCACCAGCGTTTGGGCTTCCAGGGGTTTTCCCACATTACTTCACTTTTGAGTGGAGGGCTACCACAGCACACCGGGAACGTGCCACGGTAACTGTCGCTTTAGACCAAGCTTGTCATCCCAAGTCTCCCATCGGTGTCACTCAGATCTATACACTTGCCCATCATTCTTCCAGCTCAAACATCTAATGGCTCACTTGCTGACCCGTATAATCTACTCCAATATGCTTCATTTCAAAAGATCCCACTCAGCTGATAACACTGTATTTACAATTGTTTACTGTGTGCATTAGCACTTTTTATCTAGAAAACTCTGGTTTTGCGACGTAAAATGTATTTGATCATTATCAACCGTAAATGTTTCAACATCATAAATTCAATTCAATGAGAGAAAACACAAATGTATGAGATGGTTCTGTAAATATATCAGAAGGGAAATGTCAATATTTTGGGAATCCCAAAGAAAACGGTGTTAAAAACTCATCAAACTGTTGCATTGATGGCAACTAAGCTTATTACCAAAATGCAGGTATATCTCTTTTAAGACAGGAAGTAATTTGAAGGCTGAAAGGATTAATTTAACAGTGAACCACAAAAAAATATAACTCTCCATAATAATATGGTTAAGCAACAGCAGTCAGCACTGCAATTAAACAGACTCATAACTGCAGCTGTGTTATTCGGTTTTCAGACTTTATTGTATAATTATTACCTGAAGTCAAAGCTAATACGAGCCGGTGACCCGCAGGTCCCCTGAAAGGAAAGGTGGGTGTGTTAACGGTGCTCATTAGAGCTTGTGTATTCTTGTGGAGACATTTTCATTTGTGCACAATGATGCTAATGAGTCAGAGCAAGGAGGCCTAAAGTCACCCTTAGTTTCATCAGCTCCTATACCCCAAGGGTACTCGCTCAAACAAAAATCCGCCTCTTGGAGGATAAGCACCCCAGCCAGCATTTCGCTAGCTTTTAAGTCAACCTATAGTGTAAATTATACAGAATTACAAAGACGGGGGGCAAAATACCAGTGAGATTGGTGTAATTATGTCAAACATTTCTTCATACATTGTTTAATTGATCGGGTGCATCATCATTAGTGCTCCCTCCTCTTGTCTTATATGAATCAGGACTTGGCTTATTATTGATCCATTCAACACAAGGGTGTTTTAGTGTCAAAAGAGATTTGTCTCACCATTAAGAGAAATAATTGGCAGTGGCTTGCTCCATAATTTACTCCCAGCCAGCACCACGTTGCTTTATGGTGAATAATTGCTCCTGTCTGACTCACTACTGTTATGGGCGACATAAGTGTGGAGCCCCTGAAGCTGAGGGCAAGCCACAGTCCTCCAACTCTCATTTATACCAATCAGAGGCCGTGTCTCTCCTTTTGGAGCCAAATATCCATTTAGACATTTTAAAGCTTTGCTGGGAATGCTTGCAAATCTTCGTGAATATGGATATAACGGGTACATATTTGATGTTAGGAAGATCAATGCACTCTGTCTTAGTATTATTTTCCTGTAAAATCTGGATGCAAAAGTTCACTCCAAGCACATTTTTTGCTAATAAAACCAGCCTCTAAACCAGCTTCTTGATGATAAACAATGAAGGGGGCCGGTTCCACATTCTCATTGAATGGCCACAATATGTTCATGACACAAGCTCCTGCTACGGATAATACAGGCTCAATGACATTTTAATAATATGAAGCTGCTTCACTTTTTGTTTTTCTCCCACTTGAATTACCTCGCAGTATGCAGACTAGCTGTGTAGGTTTCGGTATTCATATTAAAGTGAAAACTTTTATTATTTTGCAGAATCCCTGACTGTCTTTTCTCCTCATCGAGTAGATCATTATCTCTGAAAAATGTTTTTAATATTCAGGGTTCTTCATTCAAATTTTCATTAACTTGGGCATCAGCTTATTTTTTTCTTAATTACATATGAAAACGGATAATTGCAAAGAAGAAAACATCTGAGACAGTTTAAAATAAGAATAATTTTAATATAATAATATTTATGCACAAATAAGATCTGGAATATGAAACAGTTGACAAAATGACAAATGACAAAATAAGATGAAACTTACTGGTCAAGTTTTAAGTGGCATTGAAGGCGTTTTCAAAAATCCCACAGACTTAAACACTTAGGGCCCGATTTACTAAGATCCTAAATAAAGAGTACTAAATTGCGTGTGCACTGAAAACGTATGCAAACTGCAGTATTTAAATGAGCTGTTGCGCGTCTTACGGTTTGCGAGCGCAAACTTTGCGCCATGGAGTCTGGATGGAAAGCAGGATATAGTCGCAAGCGCAAAATGAAATTTGACGCGGTGGAGTTACAAATATTAGTGGAAGAGGCAAATAAACACATTCATGAACTACAGCAAAGACATTTAAACATTACCAAAAGAAACGCAATATCGGAGAAAATCTGCAATAGAATAAATGCAGTTATAAGACAAAAAGAACGGCAGATGAGGTTAAAACAGAGTCGGCGGCAGAACAGATCTAATTGGGGGGCACATAATAACCAGCGATGTAAATGCTTAATATGAGTTTGCCATCAACGATCACAGCAAACCAGTTTCAATTACACAACATACTGCAAAATCTATTTTTAATACACACACACACAAGTGTATTGTGCACCCAAACTGCAAAAAAAGAAAAAACAACGACGTACAGGCCACTTCTCTCCCTACCTCCCTCGCCCTCTCCATCTCTCTCTCATACAACGCATACACATAAAAATGTGAACGGTGAATCTCCAAATTTAATTTGACGAAATTAGACAGACCCAAACATTCCACATTTGCGTAATAATAAACGCCAAGGCTGGCGCCATGAAGTCAATTAAATGCATGTCTCACCTTTAGAAGAGTTGCACATCTTAATTTTCCTATTTCAAAAACTTGTGCAACCATTTTTAAAATAGCATGCAGCAGAATAAAGACTCTCTCTGTGCGTATTCTTTGATTTTGGATGTCGCCTCCTTGCCACAATAACAGCAGCAGCAGATTAGCACCTTCCTTTCGAACGTATTAAATACAGACGCAATCACAATACGCGCAATTACTTTCAGGCTTGGTAAATCTCATTGCGCGTGGTAAATGGACCAATTTGCATCTTCCCCTCCCAGTATTTAGCGATTTCTGGTGGGTACGCCCCATATTGATTATTCATCAGGGCAAAAGTACTAAATGAACAGCGCGTGCTATTTTGCGCATTTGAGAGACGCAGTCCTCTTTGCACGCTGTTAGTAGATCAGCTGGCACTTTGGTTTGCGGGTGCTGTCAAGTTTGCACACGTTTTTACACACGCAAACCTTTAGTAAATCAGGCCCATACAGTATGACGTTATTCCAAGGCTATAAATTGAGTGTGTATCTCTTTATCATGTATCAGTTTATTTCTGTTTAACATACATTAACAGTATCCTCTCGTTTTAGTTTTTTGATGAGCCAAGCTGTAAGTTTCCCAAAAGAGATGCAACATCCTTTTTTATTTGTTGAACTCTAAAAAGCACAGTTCACACCTTTCCCCTCTGTGGCCAACCTTGTGTGAGTACGAGCCTGGGGGAAATGTGTAACTTAGAAAACGGGCTCCCACGGTGTCTTCTTTGCCTCGGCTGAGATCAGAGTCCTTCATTGTCTGCTAGCGGTGACCTGGTTATACATGCCTCACAAATTTTTACCTCAGGAGTAAAATTGGAATAAAAATGTCATAAATGATGGAGAGGTAAGACTGTCATTGTCCTGCTGACACTCACCCTTCTCAGTGTGTAATGATTTGACGGTCTCATCACCGTGAAATTTACTCGTGATATAACCTTGCTTCAGCTCAGTAACATCCCAATAAGAATTCACCTTTTTGGAAATTATGTTCATGACTTTAAATTTACATATCTCTCACCTGGATAACACTTCCTGTTTGATATTCACCATTAACTTTTCCTGTTCAATTTAAGTTTGAAAAGCTCAAAGCTCCACTTGCAAACTAATAGACAACTCATTTCCAGTTGCACTACGTCAAATCAGAGGGTCAAATGTGAAGGCTACGAACTGCAATGCTAGCAGATCTCTTTTCTCGGCTGTTCCCAATTTTGGTGCTGGGAAAAACTTGTTTATTTGTTTTCTTTAAACTCCTATCCAGAGGCAGCTGGCATGAGAGACCCATTCAACATCCAGAGAAAACACTAATCAGGTGCGTAGTGACATCCTGACCTGCATACCCAGACCAAGACCTGCATATATATATATATATTTATACAACTTCTGTTGTAGAAATATATATATATATATATATATATATATATATATATATATATATATATATATATATATATATATATATATATATATATATATATATATATATATATATATATAAAAAATTGAACTGATTTAAAAACAAGAAATATAATACTCTCAAAATAACATTCTGAAGTCAGAGCAGCCCAAGGTCTGTTATTTGATGGTAAGAGGAGGTAACCTTTTTTGGTTCAGGACAACACTGACTGTTATAAAAGCAGATGCCATGAACTCTCCTCCTTTAGTATCTACAGTACTGAAAGTAGTTTGCACGCCATTGTTTGACGACTTATGTGAACTAATGACAAGATGGCAGTTACCGGAGGGAACTTGCCATTTTGTGTTAACGTTTCCTTTCTAACTCAAAACTAATCAAAATAAATTATATTTAACCAAAGTTTTCCCTCTGATTTCTTTTTCTCAAAGAGGCACAGATATTGCTAATTGGACAAAGATCTAACTTTATCAACATTATCGTCAGAGATTTACTTTTTCTAGCTATTTATCCGTAAAATGGAGGTAACATTTCTTCCTAAACCAAAGCGTGCAAGAAATCTCCACATTTTTGACTAATATGCTCTACGATATAAGCTCATCATGGTATCTTCCCACACTGCCTTGATATAATTCATGGACCTATTAAACAGACAACAGTGAATCTCCCCTCATGGAGAAGGAGAGGGGAGTGGAGCAGGGGTGTGAGGAGGTGCTATGGTGGTGAAAGAAGGGTAATTTATTCATGTTCATTCATTACCTTCATTAAAGTTTGAGGAGCAGACACATGCTTGCTGTCTCATTTATACTGTCAGTCATGCAAAGATCACATGGCCGTATCTCACCCTCTTCCAAATATTCAGTGAGTAAGCACATTTCTGAATATTTGGACATCACCAACAAAAATGTTGACAATTATCTACATGAATAAACTTTAACGAGTTAAGAAGCTTTACTTTTGAACTAATTAAAGTGACCCAACACAAAACATATCAAAGTTCTCCTACGCAACAGATTTTCAGTGATAATGATTTTTTTCTTTTCTTTTTGGTGCCATCCTTTTGCGCTGCTTTAGCACCAAATAAGGAAATGCCATGATCTCACATCATATTTTATAGTGTATTTTAAAGGAATACACAGAAATAGCTGATTATAGTTGAACAGATGAAGGTGTAGCAGAATACAATATCAGCTCAAAAACAGAGAGCCATTAATCTTTTCTTTTTCTCGTCTGTTTTTGATGGATTTAAACAAAAAAGAATATTAATGAGCTACGTTTTTGTTTTTCTTCTTGCTGAGTATCACACAAACAGCCGGTGAGCGGTAACAAGGCCACACCGATCTTAATGTTGTTGAAAACTGGCAGAGTTCAGCGATCATTTTCCTTGGACCTCCCTATATAATCCCGTAAAAAGACAAATGCAAAAAAGTGTATAAAACTACTGCATCTACTGTACAACTCCATTAACGTATTCCAAGAGATTACTCCAACTGCTCAGATTGCACATCAACAGAAGTATTTTCCCCTCTATTGTGTTTAATAAATGGCTTTCACCAATGTCAAGGCACTGGCTACTTGAAAAACGAAGATTCACTGTAAAAATGCATTAATCACAATTTCCGACAGTCTTCACATACTCCGCGCAAAGTGAAATTGTGCTACTTGTGTCCGATGGCCTTGAAGCCGAGCTGGATGCCAGGCAGAGAGCTTGATTGGAATTAAGGCTCTGCTGGAGGACTCAGCAGTGACGGCCACAGGAGGCTAATTGGTCTCTGGCATTTAGCACATTGTTGGGTGAAGCGAACGGATACATTTCCCCGTGTGTTTTGTCATGTTGGCTTGTATAAAAGAGCAGAGAACAGCATGTCAACTGGATTATTTTGTGCTTTCCAATCAAAGCTGTTAGATTATACTGGACCTGTGTGTGTGTGTGACTGATGTTTTTATATACATATAAATAATATATACCATGTGAGAATAATATTATGCTGTTCCAACCTGTATGACCTTTTTTAATATTATATTAAGGAGGCATACAAAGTGTTATTAGACTTGAAAGTGGTAAACTTGTCGGACAGTGATTGTGCAATGTTAAGAAATCACATTAATTTCATGCGTCTGTCAGAAACTCCTGCTCAGTTACCAGGACAACACTCACTCGAGATAGTGCTGATTATATTAGTGCAATTGTTAAAAGGTCAAAGATTACATTTTCCAGAGGAGAATTTAAAATATACTTCCATTTCCCAGGAAAGGCTGGTAAAAGTAAAATAAATAAAAACAATTAATGAATTAAATCGGCATGTTCTGTACTGACTGTGAGCGGAAGGGGGGAAGACCAGTTTCACAAGAGATCATTTTCACCCAGTAATTGAGTATGGATGGGCTATTTTGCCCAAACTTAAGCACACAACTGAAAACTAAGGAGCTAAACATTTTGGAGCTGGAACATTTGTTCCACTTAAGATTTGCACCAGTGTTCAGTTTTATTCTCCCCAAGCACTGCCCGTCTCTACACAACTGTACTTTCGTGTTCAAGTCTGCACAGGCAGTACATAAAGCAAACAGGCTGTTCACGTATCGTTCTCGAACCAAACAGAGCTCATGACGGTTCAGAGCTGTTTAGCTTTGACCTGCTGGCATTTCTGGAGGCAGAGCAGAACAGATCAACTCTCCCGGCAGCCCCCCTGCTGGGGAACAAGGATCTCACTGAGTCATGTGTGTATGTGTGGACTGTAGTTTCTCCTGGTGTCACCAGTTTCCACAGTGCCTGTCATCTTCACTCAGCTCAGTGTTAGTGGGATCATTAAACGCGTATAGCTGCAGGCAGCCGACAGAAGCAAAGATCATGTAGCAGAGTTCAGGTTGTGTCTGATCAAAACCGTCCACTGCTCGTCTCAGACTACGGGGGGAGGACATCTCAAACGTTCACTCCACTTTTTCTGACAGTTTCTCTTCCGGTCAGATGTTTGTGTTTACAGTAAACAACTTCACATCATCACAGGAACAGGTTTGGCTGTAAAGTGAAACATCATTTTCAAATCTCTCTCTTTCAAATGTAGGGGAACATATTTTGGGGTTTAAAGGAGAGTTTCAGTAGAACTTGTGTTGTGGTACGTACAAATTCACGAGAAGTTGATCTTGGTCTTGATCTTGATCCTGACGTATGCGTGGAACATGTACGCAACTACATACATGAGGGCTTTGGTCCTTGTGGAGCTGGTACTCAACGGTCATTGGCTCTGCATTTGAGGGGGTGGCTCTTACCGATGGTTCTACGGTGGCCGAGACCCGCCATTGCTGAAAATAAAAGTAACGCTGCAAACAGAAACAAACGCTGCTGCAAATTAAAGAAACGCTTAGCAAATAAAATAAACACTGCAAACAAAAAGAAACGCTGCTGCAAATAAAAGAAACGCTGTAAATATAAAGAAACCCCGCTGCAAATAAAATAAAAAAACGACGCAAATAAAAAAGCCACAACGGAAGTGAATTACCGGGGACTATTTTTGCCGATGCACCGGTGTTGCACATTAAAAATTACACGTAGCGACGTTGAACACTAACCTTTTCACTTATTTTCTCGTTCGTTGTTCTTCTTATTCCTCGCTCTTCTTATTTCTTCCTTTTCACTTACGTCCTCTTCGTCTTCTTCTTCTCCTCTCACGTAAAAAACACCGGTGCATCAGCAAAAATAGTCCCCGGTAATTCACTTCTGTTGTGGCTTTTTTATTTGTGTCGTTTTTTTTTAATTTGCAGCGTTTCTTTTATTTGCAGTGGCGTTTGTTTTTATTCGCAGCATTTATTTTATTTACAAAGCGTTTATTTTATTTTCAGCTGCGTTTCTTTTCATTTGCAGCGTTTCTTTAATTTTCAGCAATGGCGGGCCTCGGCCACCGTATGGTTCACTTATGTAGCAAATGTGAATCACTCTTACTTGAACTTGCTGTGGCAGGATTTTCTGTTCGCAGCGTCTGCTTCATATACCCATGAGGGACGTTTATGTGGATGTGTATGCAGGGGAAGCTGTAACGTGGCACGAGTTTTCCTAATGTGACAGACGTGGAGCGTGTTTGGAATCTGTTGAACATAAAACCACGTCACTTGAACAACACAGATCATCTGAAGTATTAGTGCAAGGGTTTGCATGGTTCAATGTTTTATGTTTGGGACAAGCAGTCTGCATAATTGATGGTTGTCATCGCAGGAGAAACATTCATAAAAGTAGTCGTGAGGAAGCGCAGAGGGATTTGACAATGCTCTAAAACCATCTATCCTTTTGGAAAGCCTCTCTAAAAGTGACGGCTTCATCATCCAAAACAGAAAACGGGTACACAATTGTGAAATAAACACATGACATTAATATGAACATTTATGATCTAAATGGACTACAGTTATAGCCGTTTGGTAAAATACCTCTATAGATTTTGAAAAAAACATTACAGTACCTTAAATTTTATCACCGTGAGACAGGGTAGCAGGGTTGATTCATTATTCACAGGGGTGAAATGATTGGCTACAGTTTACTGTTGCATCTACTGACAAAGATTCACTGATTTTTATTCTGATTTAAAAAAGAAAATCATAAAGAAATCATAAAAGAAATCATAAAAGAAAATCTATCCGACACACTTTTTTAAATATGCTGTCATATACCTTGACAGACCATGAAATTAACTTTGAGATAAACATGTTTCGCTGGGTTTGAAACGGCTGAGCTGGAAGATGCATCGTGCTTCATTAGGTGTGAAGAGGAGACGATGAGTAAAGCTGGATGTCAGCCTGTTCTCTCAAAAGTTCAAATGTCACTATCTTTAATTAATGGATCCTGTAATGTGGATGGTGGCAGTTAGACCTGGACATTGATGCAGATTACAACACTGCAGAAAATATAACCCTCCAACACTTCAGCCACCCACATAACCTCCCGTAGAAAGAGGATGAATAATACGCTGGTGGAGGGCAAAATACCACTAATTATCTCTTTTATCCTTTTAATAATCTGTCTGTGTATATACTTTAAGATTTTAAAAATATAACACTGGATCATTTTGACAAATTAAATACACAGCATTAAAATCAGTTGACCTTTACTTGTAAATATTGACGCTCCAACTGTAGCGAAGACTTTTTTTTTCACTAAATCATTACATGTAATTAAACTAAAAAAAACTATTTGGACTGAAATGCATCAGAAAAACCTCCCTTGTGATTTTAATCCTTCCCTTGGTGGATATTTTGTTTTATTAAGCTGTGCCAACAGCCACATCTTTCCTGCTTATTAACAGCAATCCAACAGCTACTTAGGCTTGCAGCCAGCGTAACACGATAGCCCTCATGGGAAACGAGGTGACCAGGTCGGCTCCACGGAGAAGGCATTGTTGTTTGATGTTGAATACCAAATGACATATAGATGCACCCTTCCCATTTTAATCCTGCAGCAATGTATAGCAATTTAAAGTGTATATCTAAAAGTTGAATTAAACATTTTTGTTCTAAAGCACAACTTTTAAGGTTTAATTTTTACCTGCATACAAATGTCATACTCATCATTAGTATTCCTGCCCTCTTTCTGGGGTTGGTAACCTCTTATTCAGCGTCGCAGCTGCTAGATTGAAAACTTCACACCTCTTGAAGACGTTAGGAGCGACTAAATAGTAATGAAGTGCATTGCAATGATTTTCATCAAGGTTGATCCTTAAAGGGATTGTGACATGAAAAACACATTTTTCTTGATTTTTTGTGTTTTGTTGGGTGTCTTGACATCAATTACACCCAAAAAACAACGAACTTTTAACATTCAGTGTATTGTGTGCTTTCTGGGATTTTCCGCATAACTGTGCAAAAACGGCGCACCTGGTTTGCTGGCGGGCCGTTACGTAACGGCCCGCTAAATCACCGCCCCCTCCACCCAGCTCCCTGCCTCCTCTCCTCTCCAGTGCACCATAAAGGCTGATTTATGGTTCCGCGTTACATCGACGCAGAGACTACGGCGTAGGGTTACGCGGCGACGCGCACCGTACGCTGAACCCTACGGCGTAGGCTCTGCGTCGATTTAACGCGGACCCATAAATGAGGCTTAACACGGAGCTGTTTAGAGCGTCTTTTGTTCTAATCACCGGAGGAAAACTGCTAAGAAGACCCGCGGCCACTGACTGGACTTAAGATAAGGGGACAGTGCTGCTTGCATGCCTTTATTTTTATGATTGTTTGCTGTGGTTCGCCCTCCTGCTTTTCCGTGCATGCTTCGCCTGTCGCTCCGACGCCGCTGTGAGCGTATGGCTGGAGGAGGAGGAGGTTTGGAGGAGGAGCGGAGCAATGATTGACAGGAAAGGGGGGAAAGGAAGCATTTTTCACGGCGCAAAAAAACACTGTAATAAAAAGCCAGGAAAAGAGTACTAGACTGAAGTATTTCTTGTTACACTCTTTTAGACACATTTGAGGGATGTTGGCCAAGACTTTTAATAGTGTTAAAAGCATGTTAAAAATGATGTCACAATACCTTTAAAAGAAGATGCAGCACAGTCAATTAACATGCATTCAAGAAGGTAATGGCGACGTCATGCCACTAAACCCACTCATGTTCATCCATTCAGTCAAGGTCCACGGCTCTATTGATCTCACCGCTGAAAAATGTTGTGAAGCTTTGTGCTGCACATTCACTTCTGTTCAGCTGAAAAGATGTACCACAGGATCAAACTAAAAAAAAAACTGTGGAAAATTATAGATAATCTGTGAGTTAAGTTAGGCTGTATGTCCAGATATCACTTTTTTTCTGGTCCGGAAAACCTCAGATGGGGAGCTGGGGAGCGCTTCATTTTGACAATCCACTCAAAAAAATGCTGTTTATTTTTCCTTTTGACAATGAACCCATTATTTTATGATAAACCAACCTTGGGATGATTAATTTCTACTAACACTGGAGGACACTCATGTACAGTAAATGCCTGAACTTGTCACGACTCCATCAGAAAGCTGCATTGCAATGACATTCTTAATGACAGAAATATGGTGGTTATCATCATCATTTTGTGCAGGAAAGATTAAAAACGAGTTTCTCCTCATGCTCTTTTGTCTAGTTACCTGGGAGGAAAAAAAACACAAGACACAACATCACAGCCTTTTTGTAAAGTTCAGACACCTTCAGCAAGAATCACTCACAGTGGTGACACAAAACAGCATGTCAACACAAGCCCTTTATATTCTGACCTTTGCCATTTATTCGTATATATAAAATCAGTATTTCAAATTTTACAGCACAACAAACCATCCTAACACTGGCGCTGTAATCTCCTTCTAAAGGTTTACCAGGCAAGCTACGTTAGTTACTGAGTCAAACTGCAATGTACATTTATCAGTGATTTTCAGCTAAATACAGTATGTTGTTTTTTTTAAATCGGTATTACCTGTAAGTGTTTGTTTTCTTTTCTTTTTTCTTTTGAAGAAACTAAGTGAAATTATTATAGGGGTAACACTTGAAAAAATGTTTTATTTATATATATATATATATATATATATATATATATATATATATATATATATATATATATATATATATATATATATATATATATATATATATATATATATATCATATTTTTTTCTTTGGGTGAGAATGATTGTTTCTTTATTGTTTCTTTTTTTATTTATCTCTTTTCTCTCCAGTGTTTGGGCAACACAAATTCCCATAGATCACGCAAACACCAAACCTGGCATTTACTTAAAAGATCAAGGCAACATCTCTGACAAATGAATTACTCTTCTAGGTGGTGCTCTTATAAGAAGAGCTACATGCTAAAACAAAACTATTTTTCTGTTTCCTTTCAGTCTCCCAAATGCAACTTGCACATCTCCAACAATTTTGTCCATTAAAAAACATTCCCGCCATTTTCTGAAGACTCAACTATCTAATTTAAGACCACTTCTTTGATTTGGATCATAAGAATCATCACCTCTACAAACACACAAATGAATACTTGCATCATATATTTGACTAAATCAATCATCAGCCAGTTCTTGGATAATACACTATGTCAATGTCAATTGCCAGGGGAAAGTCATCTCTCAACACACTCATCTCCCGCGTGACGCTACACTGAACAATGGAGCGGCACAAAGCACCATGGGGACACATTATCACCTGCAACTGCTGCATATTATATTGGTTGATATGGTAATTTTACTGTATTGTTATGGTACTGCAAAAAATAATTCGTTTTTTATTAAGAGTGTTCTTAGCCCAGTGTCCTAATTGGCCAACGTTGTTTTAGTCAGGTCTGGTGCTTCAGTAGATCATTCAGGTGTGTACCTGAGGAAACAAAAGAATAAATCCATTAAACAATTCAAAGATTCAGTGGGCCGTGTTGAGATATCTGTTCCTTATAATCCACTTTACAACTCTCATTGTGACATTTGGTTGTCCCTTACAGCTCTTAAAATACTTGTTAATATTACCCTATATACTGTATTTCCATGCTGTTGTGAAAAAAAAAATTATTCTCATTTTTCCAGTGTTCTTAGTCCAGTGTCCTGATGGCTCCTTAACGGTATAAATCTAAGCAGAGAGAGTAGTAATGATAATGAAACAATTAATTTACATTTAGTTTTTAAAGGTTTATGACATGACTTGGGACGTATAACCCTTTGGTTTAAATGTATAATCCTCATACTCATTTATTGATGTTTGTTTACCTCATGTTCAGGCTGCTCAGAGTCCACGTGTCCTGTTATTCCAGATGTCTGATGAAAAGAATAAGAAAAATAACCACATGGCACGTAGCAGTCCAGGTACTTTTGGTGTCCATATGTTCCTACTAACCACTGAATGTAGCACCAAGGTCATTTTGGATTACCTTTTCATTCTCATATACCAATATCGCCTAAAATTTTGATCCTTCAGTTTCTTCAGTGAGTCTTTGGTCTGTGCAAATCAGACTGGGGTATGTTGAAAGCACCTTTCTTGGGAACTTGAACCTCCTCTGGCTTCTTTCCATTCAGAGGAACAGTGACTCAACTCTAACACGTCCCAGATGACTCGGCTCCTCTCCTTTCTACTTTAAAATTAGCCAAGATACTCCTCTGAGGAAGCCTGCATTCCTGATCTCATTATTTTGATAATTCCCCACAGTTTTTCACAAGTCGGCAATGGAGTGTGTATATCCCTTAAAACAAGGCAACTGGGCTTCTTTTTTCTTTTGTTCTCAAAGTAGTTTGTACTGATGATATTTCAGGATAGACAGTCAAATCCCATAAAAGAACCAAGGAAAAGAAAAGTCCAGTTGCCTTGTTTCAATTCTTGGAGGGACTGTATATCGTTATGATAGACTGATGCAATAAATGGAGACACTCACCCAAATGCCCCGTTAATCCCACAAGCCAATCTTCTGCAATAAACTGCAAAAGATGAATAATACTAAGTCGATTATCCACTCGTAAGACATTAAAGAAAACAATGATAAAAAGACTGGATGTAATCAATGTGAACAGGAGGAGGTGACTAAAACAAAATTAGTTGTCTAGAGTCCAATGGTGTACAATGAAGCTAGACAATCACGGAGATTGAGCTGAGGCGTGTTTGGCAGTTATTAAAAAGCAACAGCTGAGCTCCTTGACTGAGACTGGAGCTGCTGCCAATTCCTGCTTTGTCCTGTTGCACAAATTGAATACTGAAAGGTGATCAGCAGCATCAGAGACTGCATCTATCTGCCAGTTTAATTTTGCCTTAAATAACTTTATAAATAATAAAATAATGTCAAAATCCCTTGGATATTACAAATAAGATGGCACACTTACTTGTAAAAATGTGAATTTCTGGTTGCCATGAGCACAACCACGTATCCCTCTGGTTGCAGCTGATGTGTTGGGGTGGAATTATGAACAAAAGAGCACCAAACAGATCTCTAGTGAGCTCGTCTGAACTGACTGTACATGACTAACCGATGACAGAGCAGGTGTTCCTTTGGTCAGAAGAGACCTTAGACATACACGGACGACTGTAAAGTACTACTACTCTAGGCTTTGATGCTTCCTGCATCACAGCTGACTCCACATTTGTACAAAAAGCAGGAGCGATCAAAAGACTGAGGTAGCGCAGTGTGAACACGGTGGAGTCTGTGAGTGGGGAACTTTCAGCTTCCACGAAAACAAATACCGTCGAAATAATGGTGCTGTTGTGGGAGGTTATAATCTTCACTTGGAAATAAACTGATTTACAATCAAAAATTAAAACCGAAAGTTTTGATTGCATTCCCAGAATCTTGGTTTAAAGAGCTGGCGTGAAATTTGTGGTGGCATTGTTTATATCAGCCGTTTTCCAAAGTCATAAAGACATTTGCTTCATATATTTTGGCTTTGTTTTATAGGTAGAGTTGGTAAATCGAAGCGTAATTTACAGAAATTGATCCTTGATCATTGAGGTGGCATTGAGGACATGCATTTTATTGAAGAATTACCTTTTTCTTTATTTAATAATCAAATTTGAATGTTGTGTTAAAAGCATCTGATCAGACACTCAAGTTAAATTTCAGTAACTACACATCACATTTTGAGAAGTGACAAAACCAGGAAATAGCATATTGGACTACATTTTAAGTTGCCATGGTAACTTAACGGTAAACATAACCTGAGTTTTCATTGAAGCACAAAAGGTTTTGTCGGAGAGGCTTTTAGCTTGATGAAAGATACAGTTTCTTACTGCTTGATGGAGCCACACATGTCATTTTTCTGCTGAGCTGGACTTTCTCAAAAGTCTCTGTGAAGCTTAATGTTGATTAATTTCTGTATAATTATCATCTAAAATGATCAGGTCATTACACTATATGGGGTGGATGTATATTCATGTGGTAATATAATATCACATTATCCACCTCAACTGCCAGAAAGAGGCAAATAGAGGAATATTTTTAAAGATTCCAGCCCGCACATCAACGAAGTACTGACATGTACATTCAGACGGGATTAAAACGATCATAGGACCTTTGTGTTTGGTGAAATAGGTTTGGTAATTTGCTGTGGATTTTTACTTTACAAATCACAGTCATGGTGCATTCGGACAGGATTAAAATCAGCCATTTTTTCCCACAGATGGCAGAGTTATAAAGGGAATATGTAAAGCGGTTTAATATCTTAAAAAAGCATCTTTCGAAGTATACTGTCCTTTTCTTTTATGCTCTCCATGTTTCAGTTATTTCCTAGACAGCATCTACAGAGGCCCTCAGTCACGTACCACTCCAGCATGTAGATCTGGATGCTCTTATACCAATCCCTTTTCTGATTACCTCCTCTGAGTCCTGTGACCGAAGGCCAACAACCTGACCTGCTTCTGAATCTTTTATATTTTGTTTGTGCCTCCTCTTTGAGGGCTTTGAAGAGAGTTGTCGGGAGAACGCCCCGATACATAATTCATAAAGCAAGCTTCCCTATTGATTCAGCTGCTGTTTAATCTCAGCAGAGGCCAGATACTTCCCCACGTCAAAGTCACCGTCACCACTCCGCCCGCTTCAGCTGCCTCACAGAATTACCTGCTCCACCCAGCGCCTCATGAGGTGAGCGCTGGGATGCAGGAGATTAGACTCCCGTCTTAAACGGCATCAAATGAGACTTGCAGAGTCCAGAACAACTTAAACACCTTGTTTCGTAAACACCTCTCAAAATGATAAATTAAATTAAATTAAATTAAATTTTCTTTATCTGATTTTCGGAACCAATTACTTGTTAATGTAAAATCATGTTGTTAGTAAGTTAATTGTGTTATATGGCGTAGGCTACGTCTCTGTTGTGGTATCAACTTGATTCTTACCAGTCCTGATTGAGACAGAAGTCATTTTATGTTATTTCAACATAAACAGCAGCGCTCAAAATCACCCTTAAACATGATGTTACTCACTCTGAACCGTGAGACGTAAGAAGACGAGAAAAAAAACGTAAAATATGAGACCATGTGGCGAGGTCGTCATCCAACTAGAAGAGTTGGTGTTTCAATCCCAACCTCGCCACATGTTGAAATGTCCTTAACACAAAGGGGGAGGACATTATTACCAGGAGGAGGTACATTATAGGTAGGTATAATTATATAAAACAAGTAATGAAGGTGTAATTTAGTGACATGGTGTTTTGATTGATGGTGGGTATAGCGTTGTCTTGACTTGTGTAGTGTAGCTCTTGAGTTGTTTTGATTTGAGACTGGCTGTGGCTAATGCCTGGCTGTTATCACTTTAGCTAATTAGGCTTTAGCTAGGCTGACCAAACGTCCTCTTTTCCCCGGACATGTCCACTTTTTAAGTCCTGTCCGGGGCGTCCGGGGGGGTTTTATAAATTGATGATAATGTCCGGTGTTCCTTGTGTGTGTATACGTGTGTGCCATGGTGTGTGCGCGCCCCCCCCCCCACGGTTATCCTTGTTTGGTTCAGCCGCGTGTGTGACGTAATCCCCGAGAGCCTGCCTTGTGGGCGGAGCTCCAACACTCAACAAGGAAGCAGCAGACAGCGGCAGTGTCGCTTACAGCCCCCGGGTCTGGCACTCAGAAGGCGCGCCAATTTTTTCCAGTGGCCAACCGCGGTACTGCAACCAAAAATCCCATGCGGCCCAGAAAGCTTTTTTCCCATAGACCGCAATAGTAAAAGAGAAGCCTCTAAAACTGTTCACAGGACACCTCCAGCTGTAATCCCCGGCAATTACTAATCTTTGTATTCTATATTTTTAAGTCATGGACTTTATATCCGTCAAAAATGTTTTATAACGGCCAGAAAAGTAAAAGAAAAGTCTCTTTCTGGGCGTGACGTCACGGCTGACGTCACAGCCGTGTCCGTGCATTCCACGGATGTTTTATATTAATATATATTATATAATTATATTATATTAATACATTAATAATATATGTAATGCTATACATGTAATGATATACATTAATTAAGATATTATATGAATACATATTATATTAATACTCGTTCTCATTGCCCCGGGGCATGATGGGAGGCCCCAGAGCATCATGGGAGGTGACTCAACTGCGCATGCTCTATGGGCCGCTGTATGCGGAAGTAAACCCGGAAGTCAGAGATTTTTTCGGTTTATGCGCTGGCTGAGCAGAATGCATTGAAATGAATGGGCGGCCATTTTTAGTCTCCAATCCAGTTTCTATAATACATCCATGGTCGCTTACCGGGCACACGCTCCCAAGATGCCGAAGCGAAAATGCAGCTTCACAGATGCACTGAAAACAAAAACCGGTCGGGACATATGGGAGGCTGAGGCTGAGGGGGGCATTTAGAGTCATCACCAGAAAAATAGCTTATTTGACAATTTTCACCTGTCTCAAATAAACTTTAACTTGAAATAAGTAGTAAAATCTGCCAGTGGGATTTATCTTCTTATTACAAGCAAATAAATCTTGTTCCACTGGCAGATTTTTCTACTTATTCCAAGTGAAAATCTACTTGAAACAGGTGAAAATGTTTCCAGTGATGAGTCTTGTTTTAAGTGTAATGAGATTTTTTTTTACTAAAATGAGACATTTTAACTAGAAATAAGACCAATATTCTTGTTAAGATTGTGAGTTTTTGCAGTGATCCATTTTACTTATCCTGTGAAGGACAGAGTCATATTGATAAGTTCAGAAAACTGTTATTTATTGTTGTGTTTTGATGTATTTGATGTAAGCCCAGTGGATATTTAAAGCTAACAGAAGGCTGCATTTAACTGCTGCTATGTCATTCCTGCAGTATTTCTGCAGGTGTTTTGGTCAGTGCTATTATTTGTAATATATTATATTATTTGTAATCAGCACAAATTATCTGTCCCCATATGATAAAATCCACCACCCCCCCTGATTTTTTTTCTACAATTCGAGTACTGACTGTAACTGTTATTATTTTAGACATAATAAAAAAGTTGAGTTATTATTTTGTAATATAACTCAATATTATATCCATACATATAAACTTTAAATATATTAAAATTATAAGGAATCTTTGAGTAAACTGCGAGTATCATTTAAGTAGGCTATCTCGTGGCCGGGCCGAGTGTCCTCTTTTTTGAAAATCAAAATATGGTCACCCTAGCTTTAGCTTTGCCCTGACTTGTCTTTAAGCTGTGAGTAAAGACCTATGAGAGCATAGTTAATTCTTATTCAAGAGATAATATCTGCCGTTAACTGCAATAAGAGCTGCTACTGGGTTCCGGTCGGCCTGAAATAGTTTGGGTATAAACAGCCTGAAGCGACTATCTCGGGCGTCGGTTGAAAGCTGGTACTCAGACACCACCTGGACTGCCTCTTCCTCACCTGACTCTACCTTTTGCAACCTTTTCATCAGTTCATTTCACAACCTTTCCAAGTTGACTAACTGGACCATTAGCAAACTGGTTCTTTCCTAGGGTTGCCACCTTTCAGAAACAGAAATAAGGGACGCCCTGATTTCAGCAGCGCAGGAGCCAAAAAAAAGCCCCAAAACTTCTAAACTGAATAAAAATGTGTTTATTTTATATGAAAAAACAAAATGCTTTGATTTAAAGTTTAAAGTGCTTTAATAGCATTGAATTTTCATGACCGTACAGACAGCCAACCATACTAGCAGCTGAAATAGCCTCCTATGCTGTGTATGTCCACATCAGCCCAGATGTAATATAGCCTACAGGTGAAGAATATGGTGTAAAAGTTAATTTATTTCAATAATTCAACTAGAATATGGTGTAAAAGTTAATTTATTTCAATAATTCAACTAGAATATGGTGTAAAAGTTAATTTATTTCAATAATTCAACTAGAATATGGTGTAAAAGTTAATTTATTTCAATAATTCAACTAGAATATGGTGTAAAAGTTAATTTATTTCAATAATTCAACTAGAATATGGTGTAAAAGTTAACTTATTTCAATAATTCAACTAGACTATGGTGTAAAAGTTAATTTATTTCAATAATTCAACTAGAATATGGTGTAAAGGTTAATTTATTTCAATAATTCAACTAGACTATGGTGTAAAAGTTAATTTATTTCAATAATTCAACTAGAATATGGTGTAAAAGTTAATGAAAATACGGTACAAATTGCGTCCCGTATTAGTTCAATACGGGACGCAACATTTTTTTCTCAAATAAAGGACAATTCCGTATTTTACGGGACGGGTGGCAACCCTAACAGTAAGTGATGTGCCAAGAAACCACAGGTGCCAGAAGAGCTCTACCAGTTCTTGTTTAAGCAGTGATACGTGAAGATGCATGGACAGATTTGATCAGAATTCAGTTCAATTAAATTTCAATTGTATAGCATATATAACACAATTTGTCTCTAGGTGCTTCTCAGAGACCCAGAGCACGAACATTTTTAGAATTTGACATTTTAAATAAAGAAAGAATGGATGTAAGTTGACATTAGAGAGCATCACTGGTCAGCATGAGGTAAGCCAGCCAGGTCAAAATAGCAGACTTGAGGTAAATGAACTATTCTGGCCGGCGTCCAGGCATACTCGTTCTTTTGATACAGCCTATGGGTAAGACAAGGAATCCCACAGTACCCTTAAAATATACACTGGCATGTGTATGTAGAAAAATACTAAATGCTCTTTGTAGAGTGCATACATAATATACAGCGTATTTATAATGTAAAAACACTGAGACTGGGTGAAAAATAAATACTTTACGGAGCCCAGACAAGGTGGGATAAAGTGCTCTATAAGTGTGGTCCATTTACTGTTTGAAAAAAGAAAAAAGACGACAAGTACCCTGGAGAGGGACATTTTTTTTTTCTCCTCTGGATCCTCCCCCCACCCTCATGACAGCATGGTGGTCACATTCATCCAGTCACAGTGAATGCAGTCATAACAGCATCATCCACCACCTACAGCTCGGCTAATTGGCAGAGGCATGGGTCGCTGAATATTTTATACCACACATAAGATCAAAATGAGCCTCTATTTGTCTTTAATGACCCCAAAAAGGTTTAGGATTGGCTTTTAGTGTGCGGTGAAGGAGCGCTCACTCAGCTAATGACATTTAGAAGTCCATCAGCAGCTTGGAGCCATGACCGCTATCTGACCACAGCGCTGAGAAGACAAAACTGTACAGAGGCAAATTTATCGATTATTTCCAGGCAAAAAAATCACTTGGGAGAGTGATTGAGTGAGTGATCAATAATTTACATAATATATTTCAGTCATTACATTTCTCAGAGCTTGAGAGTAATCCACGAGGAGAAAAGTTGAGAGCCTTTAGCACCACAACCAAGAAACTACATTTAGAGGTTAATATTAATTTATTGACCGAATCAAGAAAAAAAAGAGCATAAAACTGGATAATTTCTGGAAGATTATCAATCAGTGTGAGCAGCATCTTCTAGACACTGTGCCTTCACACGAAGGGCATCTTTAAAAGGTGCACACAAAGCACATTTGTGTAACTTGCCTTGACTGTTTGGATCAAATTGTGTATATTTCCAATTTTTAGACACTGAAGATGGATTAAACCATTTAATTCTCAATCGTTTGGAACTCTGGTAAGCACGCCTACTTCTCACAACAACTATGTCAGGACCAAGTAACACACTTTTTTAAAAGGGAAACTTACTTCCGTTACTTCCCAGTAACGGCAACTTTCTGAGCGTAGTAGCATGTAAAAGTTTTTCAGTTGTGTAAAATGCCATGAGATTGTAACAAAAATAAAACAATTGACATATTTAAATGTGATTGGTTGACAACATTCACAACAGTGTAAAATATTCTATAAGCATTTACCAATTTATTTTTTACTTTTAGTCTTCCATCGTCATCAGATCAAGGATATCAAGTTGCTCAGAATAGACTTCATGCTGTCTAACAAAATAAAAGCTTTTTTTAGTTATATTCCACCAACATCTGTCTGTTGTCAAGTTGTCAGTTTTGGTTATCTAGTAACAAACTGGATGTGTTTTTTTTTTAATGTAAAGATATAAACCTTTTTCAGAAAGGGAAAAGGAAAGGGAAAAGAAAAAACATCTTTTGATATTCTGGGATTAATAAATTCTGTTTCAACCTGAAACAAATACTCACGATTTTCTTGCATCTAAGACTGTGTGATGTGTAAACCCACTGTGCAGTGATTGTAACATAGAGGACCCACTAAAGGTGTGCTCTACCTATCAATTCCACCTCTCATGTCTGGTTTGTTTGCTTCGTTCATAAGCACAACACGATGAAGAGGGGAGGTTGGCCAGCATGGGACAGCTGCATGTGTTTGTGGATGCACGAACTATAGATGTGACAGTTTAGAGGTATAATCCAAGACATTCAGCTTCATATCTGTTCTTCTGTTCATTTTTTCACATCAGTCTACATCAGAAGTACACAATAAAGGCAAAGAGAAGTAGCCCAGGAAGTAGTTAGCACGGACGGCGCCTCGCTCAAGTTGGTTTGACCAAAATCAATGGGAATTAAGCTGACAACCTTCCTCTGCACCACTGCTGCAGAACCCAATCTGCAATTTACTTATTCCTTTTAAGGAGGCCAAGCTAACGCAAGCCAAATTTTTACTCTCACTTTATCTGACTTGCTGTAAATTATTACATTTCTCAGCATGTTACCGGCATCCTGCGTAGTTGGCTTGTTAGCAATGAATCTCTTGACGTTTGATGCCTCTGGCAAGATGAAACGGCACAACTGCGTAAAATGTGAAATATAAAAAACCTGTTAACATGAAAATAAGCGAAGCAGCTTTAAATTTTGAACACAGGCCAAGATACTTTGTCCATCCCTGATGAGCTGGGTGCTTATTTAGCTGAATAAAGGACAAACCAACTTTTATCTACTGTAAGTTGTCAATGACTCTACAACTGACCCACGCTGCACACGTGCACCTATTACAGACAAGAAATTTGACGAGGTCCTTATGATCCTCTAATTTAACGTTGTTCTAAATTAGGCAAACAAATTGAAGTTACTGCAATATCAAGTTATTTGCTGCTATTAGGATCACAGTGAGGATGTTGAGTGTTTCCACTGAAAGGGTGTAAAATTGTATTATTGTGGGACATCGAAGGTCCCAGGGGACTTACCTCTCCTCCTTGCACGACTTTGTTAGACATTTCCAAATTTACCTTTTAGGCCCAGTCTGTTGGATTAAGATAATTTCTTTTATTTGTTGGTACAAGACAAGTCCAAACTTCTCATGCGTCATTAACGTCCAAATATAGTTTACACAAATACTCAGTAAGAAAAAAGAAAATCCTCTTGGTATTGCCTCTGGCATTTGAAAAAAGATCAAAGGCCTGCATCCCAGAAATGTCAATGTTTGCTAAATATTTCATTTATTTGGCATGACCACTGCCTAGTGGGCTATAATTTCTCAGGAGTAAATTGTATGACCAAATTAGCAGTTCGATTTCCATATCAAAAGGGTCTGCAGTTTTGCAGTTCAGGACCTTGGGTGTTGGGGGAAACAACAAAAAATAAGACCTGAAAATGCTGGAGATGAAATCTGAAGCAAGTGAAAGCCGAAAGCTGGTTGTCACTGTTATCGCTATGACACCCGCTTTGAGATCCTGTAAATGTTTGAATGTTTTACATAATAAACGAAGAATCTCACCAGATTCTCGCACTGCATATATTAACTCACTCACAAGGATGTTTTTTTTTTTTTATCCCGATTTTTTCCTCATTTTATCACCCAGTGCTTCTACCTAAGTCAGTCCTGGGCATTGCGCCCCTCTACCAGGACTAACTGAGCTCAGGTCTCCTTCTTAGGGCCAATCCCAATACACCCCCTACTTTCTACCACTAGCCCTCACTCACTACCACTAGCCCTAAAAATGAAGCCACAGCAGTAGGGCCCTTGTAATCTTCCCTAGGGATTGGGACACCACTTGCTACGTCACTGCATGGTTTACGTTCGGGTACGTAAGCGACTGCGTAGTTACGTTTGCAAATACGTCAAACCATATCAGGAAGCCGAGAGCTAAAAGCAAGTTTTAATTTCCGCTGTAGTGCTGTTAATATGCCACTTTATTAAGTTTTAATATTTTTTCAGGCGTAAAAGTAACCGTTAAGATCCCCAACCTGGGCTCAGTTTATCCAAATAACGCCTGTTAAGAAATTTGCTCCGAAGTTTTCGGGGGATATCTAGAGCCGCCGGCTCGGGAGCTGATTTATGGTTCCGCGTTAAATCAACGCAAAGCCTACAGCGTAGGGTACGCGGCGACGCGCACCATACGGCGCGCGTCGCCGCATAACCTGCGCCGTATGCTCTGCGTTGGTGTAACGCGGAACCATAAATCAGCCTTTATTCTGGCGAGATCTGAAAAGACTTCGCAACAACGACCAAGCGAGTGATTATGTACATTCACTGAGTGAATATTATGAAAGTAAAATATATATTTCTCGCTAGAAATGTAATCAAAACGCATTTTTATGCAGAAAGTAACTCAAAATATTGATTTTATTCACTAAAAAATAAGAAATGTCCGCCATGTTTTTTTGTTTGATTCAGTCTGCAAATGATGACGTAAAGCATTCTGGGAAATTTTTCTGGCCCTCGGTCGCGAAGTCAGCATCTGAAATCCCTAGCTGTGAATGGGTAGATTCATATACACTACCCCTCGTTATCCCCACTAGCCCTAGCCCTCACGGGAACGCGCAAAATTTAGGGGTAGGGCTGAAAAGTAGGGCTACGGGGTGTATTGGGACTGGGCCTTGCCCTGAGGAGGAATACAAAAAAAATAAAAAAATGCTACTGTGTAAAAGGCTAGAGCTGCGCGAGTTTCTCACTCTCACGCAGTGCCACTCGGTCTCTGCATGCTCAGACGCTCTCAGCCAATCAGGAGCAAGCAACAGCGCATGGGGACGCATGCTCGTCACACAGGCAGCCAGACAGCTGTAGAGGCAGACCGCGACAGCAGTGTTGCCAACTTAGCGACTTTGTCGCTAGATTTAGCGACTTTTCAGACCCCTATAGAGACTTTTTTTCAAAAAAGCAACTAGCGACAAATCTAGCGACTTTTTCTAGTGTTATTGGAGACTTATCTGGTGTTTTGGAGACAATGTTCAATTCGGCCTCTCGTCCGCCGCTGAGCTCCGCTCTGCGCCGAGCGCACATACATGAATGGGAAAAGCCTGATTTATGGTTCCGCGTTAAATCGACGCAGAGACAGCGTGTGTGTGTGTGTGTGGAGGCCGAGGAACCCGTAAAAATACAATGAACCTGAATTAGGGCCAAACTAGTTATAATTTTCTTTGCCACTGACAGTTTTTTTTCTTTTGTCTCTTTTTGGTCCATTTAGATTGTTAATGTTGTCAAGTTAAAACAGTCTATACAAAAAAATGTTAAACATGTTATTGTTGTTGCAAATTATGTTCATGGTTTACTGTGACTTGTTGTAGGCTCCTACAGGTAAGTGGAGTATTAAGTTATAAACGAAAACTAAACAAACCCCCCTAAAAAAAAACAAATAACAAAAAACTATGAAAAAAAAAAACTAAAAAAAAAAACCAAAAAAAAACCTAAGTATCTCTGCCAGAGTGCGTCTTTTGGGTCACTTTGCCGGTCCCAAGCCCGGATAAAGGAGGAGGGTTGGTTGTAGAGCTAGGAATTTCCCCCTACATAACAATCTTTTGATTAAATTTGCTGTTATAACATTTAACAATACAGGAAAGAACTGATGTGTGTAATGTGGATCTAGACAAAGCATTGAAATCATTAAATGTTGTTAATGTTGAAATTATTTTTGTACATTTGTAGTTCTAAACATATTTAGGGTGTTTTTTACTCACTTTTGTCTCTCCCACGACGTTATTCCTCTGTCCTACAGCGTCCATTACAGTTATATGCAAATTGTCAATTATGCAAATTAGGCGATGACGTCATTTAGCGACTTCTAGTGACTTTTGGGACAGCCAATAGCGACTTTCCTTACTGAGGAGTTGGCAACACTGCGCGACAGTGCAGTACCAGTTTTAACTGTTTCTGTGGGCTGCAACGTTATGTGTGTATCAAACGTGAGTAAATATTGATTGCATGAGAGAGTTGAATTTATTACTTCACGTTATGTTCATGATGTGTAGTCTGTAGTTACTGTAGCTTAGTTAGTCATGTGTCATGTTCAATTGAGTTAGCTGTTAAAGGAGCAGAGCAATGTTTACATCACTGTTCATATTATTATTTTATGCTGGTAGTTCTGTTCTATATGGTAATTCTAGATATAACACTGATAGGAAAGTGTCTGTGTTTTCATCTAGTTATATTTAATTTAAGATATAGATATTTAATTTGGTGTATAATTAATATACATTATTTACTGTTTGTATTCCAGAACCACATACCATATACCAGCTTCAGAATAAACTGCACAAAAGGTACTGACTTGACATCTCTGGCTCAAGTTCTTATCGGACACCCTGTAGCGGGCCAACTCCTCAGTTAAACCAGTCAGTAGTGGTTTTTACAGCTACAATTTCAGATTTCTCGCTGAAAGCTTTTATCATTTCGGAGCTTCGTGGTAAGTTAATAAAATGTATGATGTTGGAGGCGTCAACATTAGGGCGGGACTGTATTAGCCTTGTAAAAGGCTAATAGAGCAAAATAAATAAAATTACAGTATACAGTATACAGTAAAATAAATAAAAAATAAAGTTTGTCTCATGCAAATAGTGGGAAGAGGATTGATTAGTTGGTTACTGGTATGACAAAGTTGTAAGTAAGGGACATACCAAAGGTGTCAGACACACCCACCATCATCATGTGACAGCCCTTAGTGTTTTTGTGGTGAACTGCTTAGCAGCACTTCATAACGCATGGATCTAAATGCAGAATTAAAAAAAAACAAACAAACCCCCACAATGGCTTCAAGTTGACGGAGAAGCATAAATCTGCCTTTAGTCATCATATCAGCTCTGGTACCACCATTTCTGGTGCTGTTAGGGTAGCAACACTTGACATGAGGATTTTTAGACAGTTTTGATCAGAATTAATGGAAAGTATTAATTGGCATAAGCTCAACAAGCCAAGCTAAAATGGCTAACTTTGGGAAGTGAGCGAAAGTGGGCGTGTTCCCGCTGGTTTCCCGGCTTGTTTGTTCCCCCCAATTACAGCATGGTGGAGTCTGCCTATCTTCAGACGACCTGGGTGAGTTACAGGGGGTTGTCCACTTCTGTGTAGGCAGTCTACAGCTTGAAGTACCAAGACAGGACATTTTATTGAGTAGGAAAGTTTGCTACGATGTATTGTGACCTTTTCAAGTGAGCCTGCAATCAATAAAATACTTGAAACATTAACATTTTAACTCCAGAGGGTAATTGGAGAATATTAAAGGATCTTTCTTTTACTTGGTGACTTTAACTTATCTGTAAAGGGCTAAGATTATTTTAGCACAAGCGAGATCTGACGTGCTTCGAGATCGCTACAACTTTGACTTACAGCTGAACACACCTTACCGTGTGACCATCATTGCATACAGAGTATTCCATGTCATTGATTGCTGACACTGTTGTTGTGGACTCGAGGTACACAGTCAGGCCAGAGGATATGAGGCAGAGTAATCTTCTAAGCTCTGGCTGTCAGCGAACAGGGTTGACCTTATATCGGGAAAACCTGCAGAGACCTCTGCAGCACTCGGATCAAGATCCTGACAGCAGCTGGGAGGCTGACGTTTATTGTTGTTTGTTTTTTGCCTGTCAGGAACCACCCAGGGATGACAGTGAGGCTGGTTGTTTTTAATTGCACCCATCACCACTTTGCTTGAGCTTTAATTACTTCACTGTGAGGCTCACTGTAGAGTCTGCAGCTCCGGCTCTCAGAGAGGTGTTGCATTCAAAGGGATGCTAATGCTTTCCATGCAGTTCAAAATAAAACCAGGGGTCCTCTACCCAGCTTCATGAATAAATGCTAAATGATCTAATTGTGAAACAGTCTTGGGACTAAAGCGATGCATTTTAAGCAGCTGTAGCCATGGGAGCATCATTAATCCTGTCATACTTCTCATGACTCTGATTCATATGAATTCACAGACATTGACATGTGTGGCAGCCTGTGGAAGGGTCTGAGTGTCCTTCCACTCTTCAGCTCTCAGGGATGGACCATCTCAAATGCTATAATCCCCCTGTTTGCATGTATGAGCATGTCCCTGGCAGAGGATCAGAGAGTCAACACTCAAAATAACTCATTGATTGTCCACCTATAGTCTCTCAATGAGAAAAAATAAATAAATAGATAAAACTGTAAACTGTAAAAAATGAATTGAGATGTGCTGACATCCTCGGTAAAGGTTATTATTTATCTATGTACCTCACTTGTGCTTCTTTGAGTTAGCGTCTCCTGATTCACTGGATATAATTACATTTCTTCTTATAGTGGCACATCGTTTCTATTGAAACACCTCATTTTCTCTTCTCTTGACACAAACTGCTCTGCTACTTGTGCATCTATGCAGTGATTTGACTTATCAGGTTAATTGTAGCATTATATTTGCTCTGATCCAGTGGTATGGCTTCCGTTCACTCAGAAAAATTCAAACACCTCACCTCAAACCATGCAGGAACATCCCTACTGCTTATTATTGTCTGCTTCAGGACTAGAGAAGCTAATTCAGGTGGAAACTGAGCATAAGTGGACTGGTTGTTATCCTGGTGGAACTGCTTGCATTCATCACTGCTGAATCACTGCTGTGGTTGGAGAGGAACATTTAGATACACTGGAGTCGTAAAGGCACATAGCAAATTAATACAAGCCATAAAGGAGATTTAATCAGGGTGGACTGAAAGTCTGTGCATAATTCAATGCTCCAAGTCAAGTCTTTCCAAGCTTTGGTCTTCAAAAAACAAACTGGAAGGAAAAAGTGAACTTGAGTTTCTTTTTAAATTCAGCCATAAGCCACGTCAGTTTACACACAGCAGACTGAGTTGGCAGCAAGTCAGACACAAGAATGGCAACAAGAATCTGATTTAATTTTCAAAAATAAAATATGAGCAGCTCCAAATCATATATTGGCCCTTTGGAAGCAGTCTGTACATGATGCAGCAGCAATTTTAAACATGTGTGAGGATGTAAAACACATTTAATTTGACACCACTTATTACTTTTATGAGGATAACAGCAGAAGTGACAGAACATGGCGAGAAATACATCTTTAAACAAACAGACTACCGTGATTCTCATGTGATCTTAGAACCTTTTGAGTAAACTTGTAAACTAGCAAATCCAATCAAGCAGGATGTTCACTTCATCTCTGAAACACTCCCAGTGGGACCCGAGGTCGTCCTAAGGATGCTGTAAAGCTGGACAGCAGCACTTCAACACCCCATGGGTAATAATCATCAACCCCCAACTACCCGCTTTGAAGTAATTCCCTTGAAACCTACAGTAGCGTACCAGGAAAACGTATTACTAATTTATTTTCCAATCGAACATCAGACAAAGTACCAGTGGAGGCTTATAGCTTTAAGTGAAGGGAATTAGATGACTGATGGCAAAATGCTGATAATAGCAAAGAGTTATGACTTCGGAGTTATAGCACGATGTGAAACTCTGAAGATGTTCGGCTTAAAAACTTTACTGTGACCTGCAGTATGACACAACACCTGCTGCATGTCTAAACTGTTGACTGAATGGTATATATTCAGTTAGATTTACAGGACTGCGTCATGTTGGTAGTCATTTCACCAGATTATCTACATCCTCTCTCACTTTAAATATAAATTCATTTGCATTCTGATTTTATTTATGTTTTGCACATCATTGCAACTTTATTTAAAGGCAGAATTACATAGTTTTAATTTCTTCTTTTACTTATTGCACCATTTTAAAATAGCTAAAATACCAACTTTTAAAGTCAACGGATCACCTGCAGAGAAGTAGAGACCTTGTTTTCTACTTATTCTGTTTGATGTGGAGAAGCTGGTCTTTGTTTTTCTGCCGGGTTGGTTAACCGTGTGTGTCTGAAGATATCGCTTTCACACTTCTGCACGCATTTACTTGGCGTCCCTGCGTGTGGTGGTGAGTAGGAGGACAACGCAAATGTCAGCAGCGATATGGTGTGGCTCAGATGGCAACGCACACTCAGATATGTACAGTGGCTCATACATATGCCGTACATATGCACACCAGCTGAATGTTGTACAACAGGGATCCCAGAAATGTAATGTAATAAGTCAAATAGGCTGTTTTAAAAATCTGCTCTGATTTCCGAACATGAGAAATAAGACAGGAAGCCTTTCACTCATGGTTGAACTCAAAGCTGCTAAAGTAGGACACAATGATACGTCCACATAAAAACATGACGGAAACAGAACAGTCTTTGAAGTCCCAGGCCAAAGGTCTAACTGCATGCCAACACTACAAACAGAGTTTATGAATATTTTTTTTTCCCCTGAAAGTTTTTTTTTTCAATAATTTCTTTTCATGTGAGAACCAGTTTGGTCAACTGGGTTTCGAGTTTTCCTTTCTACCAACTGTGGAACTGAATGTCTGTTTCAAATGGCGCTCAGTGTGCTATGTACTTAGTACTAACAGTACAGTACTGTATGTGAAAAATGGCTGCCCCAATATATAAGTGGCACTGTCTTCTTATCAGAAAAAACAATCATGAACTTTCTTTTTCTGCTGCTTCACCCGGATCAATGCCATCACACCGCTGAAATTTGACTTTTTATTGATTGTAAAATCAGTTGCAGAGTCATTGATCTGATCGTGTGCAGGAAACAAACATTTCTCTAATAGTGAATTTCCATTTCCACAATATCTACATATCTTCAAGGAAAACCTGCAATGGAAATACATTGAATTTGAAACTGAAACTGTCAAATGTCGCAAAAACCTTTTGCGACATTATATATACATAGTCCAGTTCAGCACATTTCAGCCTGTGGTGTGAATAAGAGCACATATTTTTCTCATAATTTTACTCGGGCTTGGTATTGTATGGACAAAATGGAAATGAGCAGAATTAAGTAATAAATATAATTAAAGCTGCAAGCAGCGATGAACGGGCCCTCGCACCCTTGTGCACGTTCAAGCGTGCTGCAGTGGAAGCGCTTGTATGACTTGCATGTAGATTCTTCAGGCCTGGACATTTAGCGGATGACACCAGCCACGACTCTCTATATCAAACCATTCAAAAGTTTTGGCAGAAAGTAGGAACTATCACATATCGACCAATCAGATGAAGGGGCGGGGCTAACTTGCACCAATTATGTTCAAGGAATCAAAAACCAAGTCCGATGACACCACCCACGAGTCTTTATGTCAAACCATTCAAAAATTATGGCAGAAAGTAGGAACTATCAGATATATCAAAAGGGGGGGGGGCGCGCTTTTTGGCATCTATCGTCGCCAAGAAAAGTAATGCGCATCGTCGCAGGATCGAGACGCACATTTTGATGTATAACACACCTGGGTGCACGTTACGGTTCGGGTGAAGAAGCGGCTGAAGAAATGGCATAAATTGCGCCAAAATTACACAATTAATTCAAAATGTTCGGTTTCGGCCATGGCGCCAAGAGACTTTTCTTTAAGTTGCGACATGATACAGGTGTGTACCGATTTTCATGCATGTACGTCAAACCGTATTCTGGGGCTTGAGGCACAAAGTTTTCTAGGGGGCGCTGTTGAGCCATTAGGCCACGCCCATTAATGCAAACCAATAAATATCAAATTTTTAGCCAGGCCTGGCTTGCGTGCAAAATTTGGTGACTTTTGGGCACGTTTAGGGGGGCAAAAAGGCCCCTCATTTCGTCAGAAAAATAAAAACATTAAATACATTTTATTATTATTAATTTATTAAAATAAATTAAGAAAAGAAAAATTCCTACGGATACAATAGGGCCTTCGCACTGTCAGTGCTCGGGCCCTAATTATTTGTCCAAATTTAACGGAGCGTCTCCTCCAGCCATCCAGTGTGTTGCCCCATAAAACACATTTGTTAGTTGTTTCAGACGCATAACAGCAACTCAAAGCCTTTTTAAGACATTTTCCAAATTTAGTCCAGGACTGCTTTAAATTATAGCTATTTTGGACATTTTATTAGACGTTTTTTCCAAACACAGCAAAACTCTAACATTAACCTGACAACACGGAGTAAGAATTTACCAATTTCTGAGTTTTCAGACAGCAGAGAGACAATCATGGTCAGTCTGCTAAGAGACAGAGTGTGAAAGAGGCTGAGTAAGACAACATCCACACTTAAGAGAACCGCACTGATGTTTCCAGGATCACTGGGTGAAGAATTTGACAAAACAGAGAAGTGACCTAATATATTGTTTGTGCTTGTCTTGTGGTGGCCAAACATTAAAATTGTGTATCACGACATCCTCTGCATTTTGCGGTAATACATATAATATAAGGGGGGTGTGTGTGTGTGTGTGTGTGTGTGTGTGTGTGTGTGTGTGTGTGTGTGTGTGTGTGTGTGTGTGTGTGTGTGTCTGTGAGAACAACTCAAGCTGACATCAACCATTGAAGAAATTTTGCTGAAACTGTTTCAGTAACACTTTCTATCAGTCACACCTTCTCTCCCTTTACTTCCTGTCTCAGTTTGTGGCTCAGTCACATCATTTAAGCATTAATAATGTTGCTGACAAATGCATTATGTGTGCAGAGGCTAAATTTAGAAGGTTAATTAATCAAGCTTTCACTTCCGCTCTGGTTCTTCTTCCATTTGTCCGCGTCAGCCACAACAGACGCCTTCGCTGGGGATCTTGTACACTGAAATATATGAATGTCTGTAATGTTATGTACATTTATCTATGGGAAAATGTGAGTTAGTTAAGTCTGCATTATGACAAATCAAAGTAATGTAATTTGACATGAAGACCTTAACATCATTTCTCAACAAAATACTGCGCTGTGAGCAGCTTGACTCCTGTCCTGATCCTTAACCTTCAGGTGGCGGCCGGGCTGGTGTTGGGTTTTTATGAGCAGCTGCAAGCTTCACAGTTGATCAGTGATTGATGACATAAGGAGTTAAGAAGACCTACCACTTCCATAAATACATTTTATGACAAATTTGATTCATATTTTGGTATGTTCTCAGTAACTCATCTTATTAAGTAAATAAGTCTTTAATTGTAGCTTTTGTATAGTCACCCATTCATACATCATTACAGCTTTTGCTAAATTGATATCTGAATTTGTGTTTAGGTCTAATTTCAAACATCTCTGAAATCACTGTTTTTGTGGGCGACGTCAGTGAATAACTGTGACTTGGCTCAGCCTCAGATGATTTCCAGCATCGATCCTTTATCGCTATGAAGCAGTTGTTTTTCTGATTTTTAGCTAATTCTTACCAAAGTGGATATTTCTGTTGATATCTTGCTGCGGTTCAGATGTGCAGGGCTTCTTTTAAATCAGTTCTGAAGCATCATTTCCCTGTGATGTTTAATTATTTATCGGTAATACTCTCATATAGTTTTTCTCTCTACGTTTTTGCTCTTAGGACAGCACTACAGCAAGATGTGCTTTGTCACTACACGGTCTTTGTCTCCTCCCAGGAGATACTGACTAGATGGAGCCATGTTTGTTTTCATCTCATTATGCGTGTTTGCAGCATCTGTTCCATCTTCTGGTTATTGGTTGTAGACTAAACAAACGGTAGTCTATAATAAATCCAACATCTACTTCTCTACAAGTTGACTGTAGCGCATATGACAAATATATTCTGACATAAAAAGGTATTTGCCAATTTTCCAGTGGTTTGCTTGAGCTAAAGTTGAAGCTGAAGCAGCTGTTATGCTCTTGAACACAGTTTACAATTACAAAATGCATAAAATGGATTAACAAAACACGTGGATGGATGAGAATGATCAATTCATCAATCACAGTAAAAGTTAAATGGAAGGAGCTATGATACTGGAAGAAACTGTTCTAAATGGGTACGTTTCCACTAGTGGGAGTTCTGGGAAGATTTTCTTTGGGCTGAATCGATGACGCGTCTCCATTTCCAGGAACGGTCCAGCAAAAGGACCCTTCAGGAAACTTTAGGGGGCACAAAATATTCCTGTAGTGGGAGAGATACTCGGCAAAAAATGCACATTACTGCCAGCTTGTGGTCAGCTATGTTATTGTTGAGTCAAACGTCCCTGTGCTGAAATGGACACACGTCGGCATTTCCAGGCTGCCCTGCAAGACTGTAGCAGAGTGTGTCGAGTTTAACTTAGATTGAAGAATATAAAAAGCAACAAACTATTCTTTTATCAGTCTGTGCTTTTCCCAAATTAAATAAAATTCACATAAAATGGTAAATCCTTGTTACAAAAGGCTAATGTTATGACAGAGCCTGCAATGAACCCATTTTCCACTGCAGGTCATTCGAGAAAAGCTTAACTGAAAACAATCACAATTGTAAGATTAGTTTGCATAATACGCAATATATTTTACAACACCCCTTCATCACATCCTTCACAGTCTGAAGGGCTGTGAACAGGGCTGTGAAACTACCTAGCAACCAATGTGCAGCAAGAACAGATTCCTTGCAGAAAACGTCTGGTCCAGTAATAGAATAAGTGATATATGTGGCTCCGGTCACAGTGGTGTCATTGTAAAGCATCAGGTTGGTAAAATCTACACTCTTGGTAGGGAAGCACCTTTTCTGGATAGATACAGCAATGCTATAATAGCATGCAATTTGAAATTAGAACCCAGCTCATAAGCTTTGTGTTCTGCTGTAAAAGAGAAGCAGAGGCACATTTCTTCACCATCCTAGTTTACAAAAAAGTATCGAACACAATGCAGACCATTTATAAGCACCAGCTTTCCATTTAATACATATCTGATAATGTTAACCAGGTTAAACAGGTTTTCACTTTGGCAAAATTATGACACTGTTGTTTTGAAATCAAAAAGTCAAGGTTACTTTGGTAACAGTGAATCCTTAGACGAGTGTTTGACAGTTTTGTCGCATTAGACGTTCGTTAAAGTTGCAATATTTTGATGTGGTTTCGTTTTCAGTATCTAACATGAACAATTAAATTATCTCCAGTGATTCAGCGTTTGTCTCTGCGGACCTTGAAAGTGTTTGGCAAAAATTACTAATTAGTGTCAGATTTTCACTGTAGATTAATTTAACCCCCCCCTTCCCTCCCTCCCCACACAGACAGTCTTTCCTAATGAGCCCTATCTAACTCTGGAGGAGGACAGAGGAAGAAGTACAGGTGGCAGCTCTCTAATTATGTCCCCAGTGGATGACTACATTACCCAGGTACCCCCCAGTCTGTGACAGGTAGGAGGTGGATTGGAGACAGACTATCAGTGGGATGAGTCATTCTCATAGTTGGTCCTCAAGTGAGTGGGCTGCGGTTTCTTCGCTGTTAATTAGAGAAGTTTTATCAGGATGATGTGCTTTTGTTGTGTCGGAAAAACCAACATACCTTCTTTCTGGTGTTGCTGGTGCTAATGGTCTGATATCTCTGTGGGTATGTTTTTTAAAAATGGCTCTTAAATAATTTATTCACCAGAGAGCTGAGTAACATTGTTCGCTGCTTGGTAGCAGGACTCCTGATCGGGGAAGAGATAAATCTCATACCGTCTTGAATTTCACAAATATATTGTAATGTTTTTTGTATGTCCTTTAGATTTGCCAACTGTTACCCCTGAGTAAGAGGGCCCTTCATTATACCGATAAACGACCAATAAAATCTCCTTTCTGCTCGCTACACAAGCAAACCACGTGCCTTAAACAGACTTAACCTCCATGTACAACTTCACTGTCTAAGGATCTAGCGCTTGCTGCAATGTGACGATGGAAGAAACACTACTTCAGCAATGCATTGGAAACTCAATTCAGCTTGGCAACACTTTATGTCACTCCATTCCAATTTAATGGTCAGTAACGATGTGTACACTACCAGCACGTACACATGAACGAGCGAGATATCGCGGCCGTTCTCGCCAATGATGTCATCCCACCAGAAGAGCTTTGATTGTTTAAAAGACATCCTAGAAACAACTGTCCGCTCTGCTGCTAAAGAGTCTATTTTTATTTTGATGCTCCACCGTGCATCAACACAGCAGATTGAGCTGCATGGAAGTCAGACACAAGAATGCCATCGAGAAGCTAGTTGATTTTCAAAATAAAACACAGCTAATGAGCTCCATTTAGCTCATTAGCTACAGCAACATAATGAGCTACATTATGTTAGCCCACAAAGGCAAAGAGTAAACAATTCAGGGGATCTCAGAAGAGATCACCACACACAATGAGAGGTTCAAGTAAAAAAAAGCATTTGTTTTCTCATGAGAACCCGGACCCATTTCTATTCAAAGGAAAAATATGTGGTGCATGACGCAGGCGAAGTGTGTCAGGAACTTTCCAGAACATTTGACAGCAGTGGGACAGGTGTGTCACCATGAGTCCATGGGGGTCAATTTGACTCCTCTAATCATTTTTTTATGTGTTATAGCAGAAAGAACAAGACATGGTAAGGAACATGTCTACCCTGTGGTCTTGACTCATTAGGGGGGACTTGTGATCTCATAAATCCAGGAGCGCCACATTTCTGAAACCCACTGGGGGCACCTGAGGAGGACAAAGCCCCACCAAGGACGATTCTACTCCAGGCTTGAGATGTTTCCTGTTTCCTGGTTTTGTCTTGCTCTCCCTGTGTCCAAACATATCTCGACTAAAGAAAAGCCATTTTACGATGCAACAGTAAAATCAGTCAAAGCCTTTTATCTGGGGGAGAGTTTCTAAACATCCGGCTTTCCCCGTAAAACAGCGATAATGTTTTCAGAAAGTGCTTTATGATAATGAGCGAGACTGAGCAGAGATGGCATCAAATACTGTGCTTTGATAGATCATGTTAAAAATGATTCCATTTAGGATGAATTTCACTCAATCATGCAGATGAATGCCATCGACAATAACTCTCCCTTCGAGATGGAACACCATTCTTCCAAAAGTTATTCCCACCCACATGTGGTGTTTGATGGTGGAGACTAGTGTCCAACACCTGGGTGTGAAATCTCTGAAAATGTGTTCAATTGGATCCAAATCTAGGACCTGTGAAGGATATATTTAGTGGTTCACATCATCTTCATGGAGTTTCAGTGACCAGTGGCCCTGCCATCATGAGGGAGAAGACTCTGATCAAGGTACAAATATTTCCTCAAAGGTTAAAGCAGTGAACACTTTCCCTCAATGAGGCAACAAGTGGACCCAACACCATTGCAGCAAAAACCCAATAAGTGATAGCACTTTACTTGTCCCCCTACAGGTCAAAGCTTCAGATTATTTTTCCATTTCTTTAGTTACAGACGTGTTGACTCTTCCTGGATAAGATAGATAAGAACTTCAGAACTCTGAAGAATGAATTTGTGGCTTCTTTTTCCTCTTTCTGCAATGTGCTATGTTGTAAATGGGCAGAGAGAACAGGCCCGGTGGGTAGCTGGAACACGTCCCTCTTAGTCCACTTAGCAAAACTTGGCTATTTTAGGTAGGCTGTCTTTGCTTATCTATAAAGCTAAATATTAGATGTCAAGCAAATCAAAGGACTGGCAGGTCCCGGTCAGTCCACTAATGGCGCTTTTCCACTAGTATCTACTCAGCGCGCTTCTACCCGCCACGCCCCCGTCTTGCGCTTTTCCACTACGGGTTGAGGCGGGTGGAGCCGTGCCAAGCAGATACTTTTTCTGTACCTATTCTGCCGAGGTTCTAAGCGTGCTGAGCCGGCACTATATCTGACGTCACCACGCTCCGCGCCACTGATTGGTCGGGGGGCGGGGCCGTCAGACGTTTGAATCAGGAAGCGGGAGTCAGCGCGAGAGCGACTGGCGGTTCCCGGCGATTTTATTATACAGCGCAAACGTCTGTTTGGTGATCCAACTCTGAGGTGCAGATGTTCATAAACCTGGTGGCTGACGAGAGAATTAAAAAGGGATGTAGACCGGCGATAAGGAACGATCAGATCCACAGGCGCTCTGTTTTACTCTCAGCCGCTCGCGGCTTCAGCTGATTTCTCTTCAGCGCCGACATGAACAAAGCGGTTGCGCAATCGAGTACGTCACAGCAGCTTCACCCCAACCCCCCCACTTCTCACCTGGGTGTGGAAAAACAAACGGGGACAAAGCGGGTGGAGCCGGGACGATGCGTGACGAGCCGAGTCGGGCTGAGTAGGTACTAGTGGAAAAGCGCCATAAGTCGACTTGGAAGGGTCCTGAAATGATCTGAGGTGAGAGTCTCTTGTCCAGAGGCCCAAGAGCTGGAAGCCAATAAGCAAGATACAGTGCAGCTGGTGTAAAGAAAAACAACAAATAACATATTATCCCTAAAACAAAAAATATAACATTCTGTCAGGTTCTTTATTCACAGCTCAGAAGTAGTCAGTGCTAAGTAACTAAAGTGATTACAGATAGCCTATGGCTGTGCCCGCTGTCAATCAAAAGACCATTCACCTAAATATACATAAAATTGTTGCTTTACATAATTTACCTTAAAAAAAAAATCACCCTTCGTATATTTTGCATGGAGGTATCTTGCTATGGGGGTTAAAACCGTTTTTGAACCAGGCTTTGAATATGTTTATTTATTTAACCACAGAAACTGTCCCAGTGGATAATAAACCTTTGAAAAATCCAAGTTATGCAGTCTCTTTCATTTCTATTACAAAGAGCACAGGCCAAATAAAAAAGTGGGGCGATATTTATCCCTCAAAATGATTCTGATCAAGAGGTAGTACTTTTAAGAGTTCATGGAAATGTTGGGGTTAGGGTTGCAGCAGACTTTGACTCTTGAAGAAAAAAAATTGATGTTTCACAATAAAATGCCAACCAGAACAGAACTTAGCATTTTTGCTAGAATTGTCTCAAATCACTCAGACGGCAGCCCTTGCTGTTGGAAATCCCCACAAACAAGCTTGGACGATGTTTCTATAAAAAAATGTAATTTGTTATTATCACATTTTCCCTCAGTGTTAAATATCAAGGGAATCTCAGAGAAATTTACTCTCACAAACATTTCAGACAATACAAATTTCAACTTCTCCCTGGCGAATGTCACCTTGGAGTTTATTCCTCCACCATTGGACAGTCACCTCTGAATTTTCTCTGCATTCCCTCATCCGTAGAGGCTCCTCTTGTTTCAGTAAACGGCAGTCATCATTTTGAAACGGTCATTGGAGCAGGCTAAAGCCTCCTTGGCAATGATTTGTGTGGAGGGAGCCGGGTCCCATCTGTTCACTGTCCACGGGGGATGTTGAGTTCGCCAGCCAGGCTCAACCACCACAACCCTCCTCCCTCTCATCGTCTCTCCTCCTTAACACCCAGAGAGAGGATAATGAGAACAGGGAGAGGGTGCACCGCACATCACAGAGCACCAGGCGTGTCTGAGCTGCCACCTTGTCACGTGTTAGTTACTCACCCGCCGTATAGACTCAGGCCTCAGCCGTATCCATCCCATCAGAGCTTAGCAGACATTCTTCAAATGCAGATGAGCTGCATGACTTTATGTCCCAGTCAAGGGTGCCGATGATCAAATACTGAAGTATGTAACGGGTCAAAAAAGACGTAACCTAAGTTTTTCAGTCACAAGCACCTCATCTCATTGATTTTGAATCTCTTCAACAATTTATAACTTCCATTAATAGTTAATGTTGGAATACAGGTTGAAAAGTAAGACACATGTTTGCCACATCAGTGCATTGTTTATGTCCAGTTTGTTCATCTTGGGTTCATCACAGGGTGTATGGATCCTACCCCTGCTGTCATTGCATGAGAACTGGGAACACCCTGGGTACCACATAGGCAAGGCAACTTTATTTGTATAGCACATTTCATACACAACAGAAACTCGAAGTGCTTTACAAAGACATTAAGGAAAAAGGTGTTTAAGACCAGGTTTAACTCCAAAACAACAGTTACCAACAGGTGGCTCAGTTAATTCTGAGCAAGCTTTGTTGTTGTTGTTGCGCCTATTTACCTTGTTTTTTCTCTTGCCTAAAATCACCTGTATCTGACCATGCCACTATCCTTTTAGAGAGACTCTGAACTGAGAAGAGCCAAACTCTGGATTTCAAATCAAGTCCTGACTCCGGACTCACAATTTCCATTTGTTTGAACAAATGCTCACCTTTTTAAACAGATTCATGAAAAACCTCCACCCGAGTATGTCTTTGTGCATACACCCAGTCAGCTGCAGACGGGTTATTTTACAAAAGTTTTGATATTTTGAACTACTGTTTGGAGGACTCACACTTTTCAAAGCTGAAAACCACATTTTAAATTCCAGCAGAATGTATTATACGACATCTGAGAACCTGGGCTAAAGAAAAAGAGAGAAATAAAAATAAAACCCCTCTTTTTCTATGTTCAATTAATAAAACCATTTTGAAACCAAACTCAGTGCTTTTACTAATCCCCCTTAATGCAGGTAGCTGATCACACAGGGACAAAAATTAGTTGTAAAAGTATTCTTAATGTTATTTCAGGTTTGTAATTTACTTGAAAACGATAAACGGTGTTGGTGACTTCCTTTTTATTTATTTGCAGTTACAAATGTAATGCTGATGGCTTCAGCTTGTTTACCTTTTTTCCTAATTACAAAGAAAAAGTCTGGGTTCGATTTTGCAAACTTCCTCGGGAAGCCACTAGATACGTATACAACCAATGAATTTGATGTAGGTAATCTAGTATCAATCAGAATAGGATCAACAAAAAAGATGTATTGGCATTGGAATTGGTGAAAATGGCTGTAAAAATGGGAATGTACCAATTTCCGTAAATTGAATGGGTAATGCCTAACTATTCTGGCCTGATCAGCCCAAAATATCTCAAAAACATAAATACATAATAGTTAAAACAGGTAATCTAGGAAAATACTAAGCAGCTCTTGAATTTGTATATTTTCTATCCCCTCCTTCTGATTCATGTCAAACATAATGACGATTAGAACCAGTGATAATTTTTCTCCTTATTAAAGAATCAACAAGTCATTTCTCTCCTGGGACCAGTTCTCTACGTCTGAGCAGGAGACAGACAAAAAAAAGTGGTCTGAAGTGCTGAACAAAGGCCACCACGATCTGTGACTGGTCCCTCCATGACGTCTTTCACTGCCCCCCCCCGACCAGATCTCCTGACCTCGCGGATCTCTGACAAACGCTAATTCTTTACGCAGACGGAGCATCAAGTCATTTACTTGAGCCTGTTAAAACAAACACTTGTGACGGATCTTACTGTCTCGCGTGTCTTCAGCCATCCGTGAGCCGGGTGGAGACGGGAGGCTTAAAATTTCATGACTTACAGTAACAGCGTGACCAGATGTTCTGGTGACCGGCTCACGTTTGTGAGATAAAAGATTAGCTCTGACATCACACTTTGGGCTGGCCAGAGGACAAGACTCCCTCGGAGAGACATCCACATGCGTTTGCAGGCAGTGGAAGACTCCTGATGGCTCACGCTGCCTGAAAATGGGATTCCTTTCACCTCAGCTCCTCACACAAAGAACCCAGATTTGCATGTGTGAAAGAAAATGTGTCCCACTCGTGTGTGTTTGTGTGTGAGGGTGTGTTTGTGTGTGTGGGGGTGTCTCCTGAATGTTCCCATTCTTTTCATCCAAGATTTAGTGTTACAGTACATGCACACACAAAAGCACCGTGGCCAAGCACTTGTCTAATTTATTCTCTCTTTTTTCTTTTATATTCACATTAAACAAGAGGAGAAGGAACCAAAGGCTTGGATATTTTCTTGAGAAAAATAAAATATAAGAGCGGTTCAGTCTATCATTGGAATATTGATTCAGACATAGACTGATGTCAGCATGACACCCAGATTCCTGGGAGGATTTTACTTCACTAAACAGTCGGAGAGTGTTGAAAGCAGGATTTGAGTGTTAAGTTGCACTTTGGAATGAGTATATGCTCACATTTGTCAATAATGACAGACAAGCAAGCTCATTTGCTTCCCCTTCTCCTTATTTACTCCGTTTGTGGTCAGGACATTAAGACTAGCTTCCCAACTAATGCTGAATTTGAAGGGTTTTGTTTCGACAGAAACTCTCACGAAAAGCATGATAGACTTCATCAATGGATCCATCTTCTTATCAAGAGGGCTTTATTAGTGGATGAAGAAAACAGTGATAAATTGAAGGGGTTCTAGCTTTCAGTTACTACATGACACACAAAAGAGAGGATATCCCAAACCATAAATCTGTGCAACAACTTAACCTTTGTCTGGTGTTAGCTTTCTGTTACCATCTCCGATGTTAACGGGTCGGTTTTGACCCGTGTTTTAAATTATCTCTAAAATACACTAAAAACAATTATCCATCATCCAATTTGTTTCTCATCTCTTGGTTACATTGTTAGGCTTCCTTATCCATGAAAATATTGGTTTTAATATTTTTGGTGTGGGAACTCTGGGCCTTTTTTTGTCAGTTTAGCCCTTAATTTCAATTTTAAAAACTGGTAAAATGAGCCTCAAGAGAATCATATGAATAAATAAAAGCTTGTTACGGAGAGGTATTAGAACACATATCTTAGATACATTTGTTTCATTTATTTTTTCATTTTACTATTATTAACTATAGTAACATCTATGGTGTTATGGGTAAATTTCGACCCATTTACTTCAATGAAATGGAAAAAAAGTAAAAGGTAACAATTTCAACCAGAGCATTTTATAATTTAGTAAAAAAAAAAATGTTGGATATTATTTTGTTGAAATAAAGGTTCCTGACAAAGTCAAAAAGCCTTGATGCAATAAACGCATTTTTGTGGTAGTTTTACGAATTTAAAACCTAAGAACGGGTCGGTGGCGACCCTAACAACAGACGAAGGTTAAGTAATATGTTTTTTTTTCAGCTGATGACCACAGGTGTTCTTAACCTTGGTATGTCAGTACTTATTATTCACATGACTGATTGAAACAATCTCTAAAGCAAGTTGTTTTGGCTTTTCGTGTTGATCAATAGACCATCATGCCCTTCCTTATGCAACCCTCCCATTCACCCCGGCTCAGGGCAAAAACTACGACTGGCAGTGGCCAAAGTGGGGGCAAAGTGGGGGTTCAGTGTCTTGCATATAGGGGACACTTTGGGACATGATGGAGCTGGGATTGATCTGCACAACTTTACAGTTGGAGGATAACACACTGGTTTAGACAAATGCAAATATTATGACAGAAAATATTTCTTTTACCTTCCAGACAAAGTTACCAGCATTGTTTAATAGTGCAACTTGCAGTCAGATGATAGGCCAAACTAGGGTCCAGTTCAGCTTTAACTAAATCAGTTGAGAAGTGGCTTGGTTCTTTTTTTTTTTTTTTTTAAACCATTACTGTCTTTTAAACTTCAACATCCCTCAGTGGCAAAATAACAGCGCACCATGACCAGGTATCGCTTCTTATTTAGTAGTTTGTTGCAGAAAAATCTGGTCATTTTTAGTTTGCTGTTCTTCTTTTTATGTAATGTTTTCTGTTGTCATCTTCTTCTACTTGTCAAACAGAAGAAAATGGGGCGTTACTGCCACCAAGTGGTACGGAGGGTGTGTTTGTTGGCTCACTGGATCCCATCGAGGTCAACAGTGTAATGACACGTAAAGACCCGTGGGCCTGTTACAATTTTACAATTGTTTCAGTTTTTTCATCATTGCTTTTCTTTGTATTTCCTGGACTAAGGCAGTCACAGTGTGAAATTACTATTTTTCTAGCAAAATATGAATAAACTATATCATGGGATAGTTTATGTGGAGTTCAAACTTTTAAATTTGACTTGGAAGATGAAAAAACAAAATTCAGAAGCACAAACCGTTCCAGCATGAAAGAATGAAAGATTGACAGATCTACTTTTGCTGAAGAGAAAGAAATTAGAGCAGCACTGAATTTTTTACAATAGGAGCTGTTGCCTTTAATAAAAGCATTCATTTATGCTCCAAGAATCAAGTATTATATATTTTGTAGAATATTTTGTTGAAACTGTTTAAATTTCAGGATTAAAAACAAATGTTGCAAATCCTCCAGGGTCATCATTACGCTTATCTTTTCTAACGGATCCTAAATTATGGAGCCAGGTCAGTGTGAGAAGGTGTAAATGAGCTTTTGTGCTATTGTGAACTCACTCATTCATTTGTATTTATTTTGTTTACCTCAACCTCTTCCTGGTTTTCAAACACCTGCATCTGCAAATACCTATTTACCCCAAACATATTGAAGGATAGAAACAAATCAAGGGGCCAGAGAGGGATTGGACACATGGGAAGGACGGAGGAGGGAAGTTTTGAGTCACTCTCCACCTCCAGTTTTTCTGTCCTGCTGCTCCTTACGTACCTGATGGAGACACCTAACTGTTTGATGTGTGTGACAGCAGTAACAAGAACACCCCACCCTGCGGTTCTAATCTGATCTGGTCTAATCATGGACCCACCGTCGTGCTCTCCTGCCAGTCCTCATCCTGTCACCTGCAGGGGAAAAGTTCAGTACAGGTAATATCACAGTGCACTAGGCAGGTAACTCACGACTACTTGCGCCGCCCCAAACAAGCACAGCAGAGGCCTGTTTCTGCCCACTCACTCTCTCTCAGCTGCTGTTTCAGAGCCACGTTTCGACCCCGAGCTGGACACGACGCTTTCAGCCAGAGAAGAGCTGACTCTTATCGTGTTGGGCGAGAGAAACTTTTTAGAGACAGAAAGTTTTGCAAATTAAGTAATGTCAAATAATATTACTTTCAGTCACCGCACATTGTTTGTGATTAAAAGAAAAAATGATGATAACGGGAGTCACTGCTACCATTATCATGAGTTAGTTTTATTTTCTTGTGTTTCTATAGCAGGGGTATTCAATTAGATTCGGCCGGGGGCCACATCTGCAAAAGGACTGTATGGAGAGGGCCGCACAATTTGAAAATGTGGGGGTTTTCAAAATGTATTTTGCACTCAATACGAAGACTTATGTATAATACATTTGTATTATACATTTGAATATATCTAGTTTACATATGAATTATGTATTAATTGTCTCCAGATTTAGTAATTGTGAATGTTAAATATAATATTCAGATAAAGAAATATTATTTTGAATGCAAGTTCATTTTGAAACCATGCATTGTGCAAACTTAATGAAATTGATATTGACCTACTTTTAATAAAACACGCCATAATGACAAAGCACCACTTTCCACCAAGATTTCCTTATTTGAATATTATATTAAGCATTGAGTACAAGCATTTTAGTCCATAGTAGCCAGTTTGATGTTATAAATAAGCAACCAAAATATTAACCATAAGCTCCTTTATTAATGAAACATCTGTGCATTTTATCAGCAAAACAAAACAATCACGAATTATAGGAGGCTTAGAAGTTCCATCTGAAATGCAACGTCCTCACTTATTCAAATGAAAAAAATTTCAGGGCAATCCTAGAAGCCTAATGATGTAAACGAGTCCTCTATACAACGGAGGTTAATAATAATGTGACAAACATTAACACTGTGCAACACTGGCAAAAAATCCGAAGTAAAAAACATCTCCAACAGAGATTAACATGTACAAACACTATAACACTATGCATCGTTAACCAACTAAAAAAAGGCTACCAAGCATCTTAAACTTAAATGCGATATGCATTCTCTGCACACATTACAAATAAAAATCGCACCTTGGCCGGGTTTCCCAGATCAGTTAAGTAGTTCTTAACAGTGAAAGACTTCTTTCAAACCTTCTTAAGGAGCCTGTGAAAGAAAATCGCGTTTCCCAGAGTCGCTCTTAGCTTAAGTATCTCTTTCATTAAGAAGGAAATGAAAGATGCTGCTGACCCAGTCTTTACAACCATCTTAGTGAACAAAGACTCACAGATCCAGCCGCGTCAGGCAAATCAATATCACACCAAGCAATGAAATATTAAAACAATGCACCCCGCCCAAATTTTGATCTATTTTATACTTTAGATTTATATTGTTTAGCATTTATTGGTGACAGCAAAGGGGGAAAAAAAAGAAAAATAAGGAATAACAAGTGTGTTCCTGTATATGCTTTATGCTTTACGCACAAATAAAACGATCATCATGAATATCATTTATTTGATGATTTGGCTGCTATACAGCATGTTCTCGCTGCAAATCAACCGCGTCACCGTGCGCGAAGCAGAACTGTTTTTATGAACGCATTGGTGCGTCAGCACTTCAGTCCCCTGGACGTGTGTCGGACCGGGCTGTCAGGCAGCCGTGACACCTGCCCGAGCACCTACATGTGATGACAGGGAAGCAGCAGCTGAAAGAACGGGATCCTTTGATGAATCGTTCATTACAGTCTCAAATATAATCAATGGTGTCGGTTTATATTAAAGAATCTTTTTGCCCAGAAGAAAAAAGAGCGAAGACAACGACCCATAACTATTTTCTTCTCTTGAAAAAACCCACCTGCCGACTCGCGCTGTATAGCCTATAGCGCGAGTCGGGACGCAGCATCATTCAGAAGAGGAGGAATACGTGCGAGGCGGGGATGATCTCTGCAATCTGAAGCCCTCTATAATTGTAAAAAGAATTTCACTTATCACGGGTTCTTTTTGGAACATAACCCCTGCGAAAAACCAGGGTTTGCTGTAATTCCACGTTGCGATTTGCGAAACTCGCCTTCTCTTGGCTCATGTTTTTGAACGCACACACACGCCCACCCCGTTTACTCCCGGTTTCTGCGTGTGGGGGAAAAAAGCCTCACTGTAGCCAGAAATAACGGAGTAACGCACCGTTTGGATGAAAAAGGGTCATTGAATTATATTTATCATCTTAATTTTTTATTATAACGCACAGGCAGCAGTGAATTAGTGCGTTAGGCAGCAGTGCTGCGTGTGAAAATGCGCTGATAGTGATCGGTGATCGATTTACCTGGCATCGATTCATTTGGTTTCAGAACCGTACAGCTGCTCCAAAGAGCGTCTGAAAGAGCGAAACTAAAGGACGGTGTTAAGAAGTCATCTGGGAAACACCCGTATCTTAGGGTTCTCTCTTAGTTCAAACCTTCTTTGAACCTCTCTTAAATCCTTAAGAGAGGTTGGATCTGGGAAACCCGGCCCTTGTGTGAACGCATTCCTGGCATGTCTGTCTGCCTGTATGTGTTAGCTGTTATTGGCCCGGTTTCCCAGATCAGTTAAGTAGTTCTTAACAGCGAAAGACTTCTTTCAAACCATCTTAAGGAGCCTGTGAAAGAAGTCTTTCGCTGTTAAGAACTACTTAACTGATCTGGGAAACCGGGCCATTAACTGTTCGGTTTTTTCCCCACTTATTCCACCGAACACCGAAAGTGTTTTTTTTGCTATTTTCGGCCGAACATTCGGTGCATCACTATTATAAAAAGAAAAAAAAAAAAAAAATTTCAACAAACACCCCCTTTTTTGAAATATGACCAGGGGCCACATAAAAGCTCCTGGCGGGCCGCATGTGGCCCGCGGGCCGCCAATTGAATAGCCCTGTTCTATAGGTTTGTCTCTGTTTGAGGCCGGTTCACACTCAGTACGGTTACATGCACATCTAAATCAAACTATTGGCAACAATCGAGCTAAGGATTTAACTGGAGTTTCAGAGAAATGCGAGTATATGTGCACGGGAAGAGGATCGAATTATTGACTGAGGTGGGTTCGACTCCGCAACTCTAGGTGGCGCTACACGCCCTTTCGTGTTGGCATTTCTCCACGTCTGGTGTGGCTTTTCTGTCACCCTCATGGATGGCTTTACATCACAATGGAAGAGGTAGGTATCTGATGAAAGTTTATGATGGTGCACAACTCCAACAAAGCCACTTGTGAAAAAGATAGTTCTTTAGGCTGCTGTGTCATCAGATCGGATATCGGATCATCAGATTTTTTGTCCACTCTTTAATACGATATGGACAAGGATCCAATGCTATTAAATATTTTTTAATTTTTTTTTAAGTTATTTATCCCTGTCAACAAGCTGCAATGAATCAATGTATGACATGTTTGTTTAACATTTAAAATCTGCGCCCTGACAGTGCGCCGGGCGAGGGAGAAAGGCTTGTTTTCCCCCTCAAAATGGCCCGCCCTCAGCTGTGAGGTGACACCGACTGTATCTATAGCTCGGCTAACCCTGGTTTGCGTATAAATGTCAGAATAGCTCAAATTAGAACCACATAATCTGGTTCTAATAGGTCGATTTCAATAACTCCAGGTCGGTTCGACTACAGCCGATTAAAGTGTATACATGACTTTTAAAAACATTGAAAGGTGGATCATATTGTATTGTATTATATTATATTATATTATATTATATTATTATTAAAAAAAACATCCCAATTATGCATATTGTATGATAACATAATATAACTGAATCTTTTCTCACTTATGAACTTTTCCATTCTGATGTACCTCCAGGTTGTGCAAGGCAAAGTCTTACGAAACTTTTATCTTTAGACCTCTTAAAGGAGTGGTATTATGTGAAGTGCCTGATTTTACAGCCTTTGCAAACAACTGCTTGGTTCAAAGTACCTTATTCATGAACAGAAATTAGTCTCCCCACTTCCTGAGCAACAAAGCTTTTTGGAAGCCCCGTAATTATTTGACTCATCTACTCCATTGTCATCTGCCTCCACTAAAGATGTCCTCATAATCAGATATGAGAGCAAAATTGTTGAACTAATCAAGGAAGGACACTTGTTGTTAATCCCCTTTTTAATGTGGATTCTATTGTTTCAGATATGACATTTAGTGTTTTTTGTCTTTGACAAAAGAAATCTGCTGTACTCTCCGACATTAATATGATGCAGAGAATAATAGAAAGAAAGGGAGAAAAAAAGAAATGAAAAATTAGAATAGTTAAATCAAACTACAGAAGGAAGAGTATTTCTGTCTATATTTTTGGTTGAAATCCAGACATTTAAGATGACAAAAGGTTATTGAGACAGAACATTCAAAGAACTTCTCAGAAACATGTGACCATTGTTAATTTATGGCGCTTTTCCACTAGTACCTACTGGGCTCTACTCATCTCAACTCGGCTCGACTCAACTCGGCCTAGTTTCTTTTCCATTACAATCCAGCACCCGAAGTAGGAGCGAAGCTGCTGTGATGTACTTGATTGTGTGACACAAACGAGGAAGAAAAAAACAAAACTAAAGATGTAGAACCTGGAGGAGATGGTTTATCTGCTGCTTGGTCTGTGGCGTGTTAAAAAAACGAGACTGAGAGAAGGCTTCAAGTGGCATCTTTAATTTTTTTTTAGCTTGTCTCGGAGCTGCTGAAAAGTCCATTGGTAGCCATGAGCAGCTTTGGACTGACAACCAGTAATATGTGTTTATTTCTTCTCCAAAGTTGGACATTTTAACATTGCAATCAATGGAGATTGATTTACTTTTCAAACTGGCTCCCAGTGGCCTGTTCTTACTTACACATTGAAAAAAAGTAGAAAACCAAATGCTGCCCCCTCGGGTTGCATTTCTACACAAGCCATGCATGATGTTGTTTTCAAGTTAATAAAGCAGTCAGTCATTCTTAAACCCAACCGATTTGCATGGAAAACCAATCCAGATCTCATTTTCTGATGGGGCACTCTATAACCTGAGTGTCACTGTTTGAAATTGCTGAATATTCATTGACTGGCACTTTCACAAAATGCTGCGTGACTGTATTCCCATGTGTACAGTTGTTGTTTTATGTTGCTGTATGGATTTATTACTCATCCAGCATCTGACTAAACATGACCACTTATAATAAAGTCATAATCCTTTCTTTATTGCCATAAAACAGCCAAGCTCATCAATGTCTTTATGATCATTTCCTCTGCTCTCTACTTGCCACGTGCTGTCCGTCAAAAATCTATTAATTTGTCAGAGGTTATTGGCCTGTCACTTCACGGCATTCTAATAAAGCTGAAGGGCTTTGATAAGAGCTCAGTTTAATTGGCAGCGAGCAAGCGATAAAGCCACCTTTATTTATTTCCTCCCTTTTTATTTTGTCTCCAGCAGCCGAGGATTCTCCAGCATAGATTGATCTGTGCATTAGGGATGCACCCTTCAAACCCTCCTGAAATTGTCTGAAGAGTCTTCTGTGGGTGCGCTTATTTCAGCTTCCCAATGGCTTCAAAAGAAAAAAAGAGCATAGTGTCATCCGAACACTGACGCTGGTTTTCCCTTGTATGTGCTGGTATTCTGAGCTGACACGTCTCCTTTCCATCAAAGTGGCACATCTGGCCCACCTGGAGATGTAGTCAAATGTCAACCCCCCCACACAGCCGTCCACCCCACAGAGGGACGCCATCCCCGTGTTCAGTTACACCACCGGACATTGAAGTCATTCAGGTGTCGCTGCCCACTGTGAAAGCCACGGGAAACTTTTGTCCCTTTTAAAGAAATCTGTAACAGTTTATCATGATACAAACCGATTCTCCGCATTATCTCTCAGTGCTTAACAATCCATTTTAATACACAGAACCAATTAAAAATGTTTCTTTGCATTGGTTATTAATTTGACTTTGGTGGTCTTCCAAGAACATGATCTCAAAGAACACTTCTTATGAAAGATGCAGCCTCGATTGGGGACAAATCATTGGCAATAATGACATCTGCCCAGTGTGCCCATAGAGACCCCCAGCCTCCATAGGACTTATTGTCAGAGCTCATATTCAGCCTCAGCAACAGCTTTTTTTTTTAAACAAAAAGTAAGGTTTCAAGTTTTATTATTGAAACTGTCAATCTAATAGCTCAGAATAGCAACGTTGTGACAAGAAAAAATAGACGTGTACATCACAGGAAATCCAATTTCCTTTTTTGCTGTGAGGTCCACATGGCATTTTTTTGTGTGCCAGGTGTTTTGTCGGCAGTTGCCAAGGAGAGCGTGCACGTGGATGCCGAGAGAAAACCCTTTTGTTTTTTTCTGGGCACTGACTTTTTTTTGGTCTCAGTTTCTTTGGGCAGTTTTAAGCTACACAGGTTGTTAAATATAATAACTTTTGAGAAAGACGTTGGTTTTTTTACTCTCTTTTGCTTTTATAAAAAAAAACTGATGTGAACAATCACTATTTTTATGAAAGAAAAATGCATGTGAAACAATCTGACTGTCTTTATATATCACGTTTATTCCGAGATTTATCAGAAATTGTCATAATTAGGTCAGTCCACCCTCACTTTCACATTACGATTTCATTTCATCACTCCTCATTAAAGCCTTTATATTTCTTCAAAATAAATCTTCAGTTAAACCAACACCAAGGAGTTTTTAAATTTTAAAGCTAAAATATCAGTTTCAATTTTATTTGAAGAAATATTTGATCATTTATAAGTGTTGTCTAACCTTCACTGTCTCCAGTCCCCTACTGTTCGCAGAAACGAGCACCCATTAAGTTTATGTCACATGATCCTCATGTTCAGTTTGCTTTGAAGTTGTACAAATGTTTGGAGGTTAAGAATAAGTAATATCATTTGATGCACTGGCATTAATACTTTCAGATATTGATATTTTGGTCATAATCTGAGAGTTTCTCAATGCTGGTATCAGAATCGGAGCAACTCCAGTTGTACAGCAATATGCAGCTAACGAAAGAAACGACTTGAACGCAAGTTACTTTGGATGTTTTAGCAGATAGTAAGGATGGGAGACTGACATACAGTAGCTTGATGACTCTAATCTCAATCTAAAATTAATCAATTTCATCAATCTAAAATGTATAAAATATTCCTTCAAATGAAAGCGAGAAACTTTTTAACATGCAAAAAAGGGAAACTATTATTATTATTATTAATAATAATAATAATAATAATAATAATGGGAGGCCTTGATAACAGGTAGCAGGTGCACACAACCCATACTCTTTTCCAGGGGTGCTGTTAATCGAGAAGATTTCCCATATTTTTACATTTTCTGGGTTCAGTGTCAGATTTATTTTTCATTTTTCCTGTTGTCTGCTTGGCTCTAACCTATAAAAATCGTCCACAGGAAGAGCTTTTATATCCAGACAGACAAGGAACAATGTGTTCTCCAGATAGACCTCTAAATGCCTTGGGATAAAGCACACACAAGCCCCGTTGATCCCCTCAATGTTTCATGCACCTCTGCTGTGTCTAGTTTTTTTTTTCTTTAACCGCCCTCAGAAACCTGATTGAGTAGTCCTCAGAGTGGCCGTGACAGGTTAAGTAGGGCACGAGACGCAGCTCTCTGCAGGTCCCAGTTGGCTGCTAACTCATATTACCACATACATCTGTTGGGGGACTTTTCTTTACAGGCTGATAAGTCATGTTGTCACCCACAAGTTTTCCCTGCGTTGTGGCTCTTCACATTCTTTGCAGATTAAGGAGAACATGGGCCTTGGCTGCACTGTCTGCAAATGGGTTTCGAGCTAAAGCTTCTTCTTTTTTTATTATTCATGTTCACTCTGACATGTTTACTTATTGAATGCCACATTTCGTAAATTCATGATAATTGCACATATTATGAAATCCCACGCGGATATTTGGTGTTTCCTTCGGCTCATTATCTTCTCATTTGATGCGGGAGGCTGTTGTGTTGTTTTGACATCCAGTGGATAAAGTGCACTATGCAGTATTCTGATATTTTTAAACCACCAAATGATATGCAGAAAAATGTTGCAAAATGTTATGTTTTATGTAATCAAAAATCTGGCATTTCCTATGCCCGGAAACACAAACTGTTGGCTGCATTAATTTGATCTATTGCTCAAAATTATTCAGCAAGTGGTTTCACTGAGAATAAAGAAATTAATCAGATCATCTCTGGAGTTTTGGCAGAATAAAAGTATCTTATTCTTAAAAATGTTTTTTTCAAGATGGTTTAAAATGTAAAGATTGTCCCACCATTAAAGCTTTTATTCTACAAGTCTGACTACATTTCAGATTAAATCCCTCTCCAGATCCTAACTCATGTCAGCTCTGACATACTCATTTCAGATGTTTGATAGCGTCTGAAACATCTGAACAAGAGATGAATGAACAGATGAGATCAGCATGATCCAGCAAGGTTAGTTAATATTAATGATTCGCCCATTAGTTCATTTTTGGAACGAACGATGGAGTCATCTCCTGCCGATGGTGCCGTCTAGACTCTAGAGGGGGGGGGCTTCAGAAACCTAGAGATGACGTCACAGTCACGGTTTGTGCTGTTCATCCTTCGCAGCCTCTCACTCTTTCTTCATTGGCAGGACCTTGACCATCTGCAAACTAATGCATGCCTGTACTGCACTTACAATGTAGTGATTAGTGCTGGATACTGGAACAACAGTCATTGGCCGCCATGGCACAAATGGAAACGGGTCCTGTGACCGTCCCGACTGGATCTTTACACTGTTGTGGCACATTGCAGGAATTAGCGTGCAAGACACTGGCCAGTTTCCCTCCGTGTACCCCTGGCTTCTTCCCACAGTCCAAAAACATGCATAGTAGGTTAATTGATGATTCTAAATTGCCCGTAGGTGTGAGTGTGAGTATGTCTGGTTTTGTGTCTATATGTGGCCCTGCGATGGACTGGTGACCTGTCCAGGGTGTAACCCCTGCCTCTCACCTGGATAGGCTCCAGCAGACCCCCGTGACCCTGCAGAGGATAAAGCGGGTATAGATAATGGATGGATGGATGGATGGATGGATGGATGGATGGATACTGGCCAGTTTTACACTTTTTGTGGAAGCAGCAAACCATCCGGGTACAACACTTGTCTCCTCTACCTGTTTGACTTCTTCCTGTTGACCCACCCACCTTGATTTCCTTTTGTAAATGCCTCATTTAGATTTACACCTACTAGAAGCTCCATAAGATGCATGAATAAGGAAAAATGGGTTTAGACTTGACTTTGGAGTGGTCAGAAAGAGACAGGTCTTGGAGATTTGTGTTGGACAAGACTTTATTTAGGCTGATCATAAATGTCGATGTGGGACAAAAGGTGCCTAATTAAACAGTTTTCTGGCTGTAAAGAGAAGTTAATGGTCAAACCATTACATCCTCATCCTTCATGTTATTCCCTCCCTTGAAAAGACACAGGCCTCTAATCATTACTGACATGTTATGGATGACTTCTTGATGAAATGCTTTGCTTTGTTCACATCTGCATCAATCATGTATCGACTGAGCGTGTCCAAAGATGGGCCAAAGTGGTTGTTGCCTTCCTGACTTTATAACAAGCTGTCCAAATCACTCATAAAGGCTTTCTGTCTGACCTGTAGCCATCACTTTCCTCTTTGTATCAAACGCCATTCAAAAGGGGAAAAAAAAGTCTGTGTGTCACCAACAGTGTTGTGCAAGTTCATACTTCTCATGAACTAGTTCAAAGTTCAGTTCACATAGTTTAAAAATGAACAGTTCACGTTCATAGTTCACCATTTTCATTTTGAACTAGTTCAAATTCAGTTCATTTCAATATTTTTAGGTGAGAAGTACGAATGAAACGCCACCCTATCCTAAAACTGTTTTAGTGGTCTTCAACCCTGGTCCTCAGGATCCTGTCCTGCATGTTTTAGATATTTCCCTGCTTCAGCACCCTGATAAAAATGACTGTCATTAACAGACTTGATGTGCAGACCTGGATGACAAGCTGATGGTGACCATTAATTAGAATCAGGTGTGATGATGCAAGGAAACATCTAAAACATGCAGGGCAGGGGTTGAAGACCATGCTGTAAACAATCATGTATTGTCCTAGTGACTTTTCAACTTTACTCAGGCTGTAAATCTCCAACAATGTAGTCCATTATCAGTGTGTTTACCCGTTGCTGGGAAATCAACCCCCTGAAGGTGCAGCAGTGGGACTGAGGTCGTTTGGGGCTGTTGGGACTTCCTGGCCTTTCCTGATGACTTTTTTTTGATTGTCAAGGACTCGCAGATATTTTCTCACACTGGACGGATGCTTTAACTCCACATGACGTTTCGAATTTAGTAGGCAGACGGACGAGGCAGACGTTTGGAGTTGTTTTCTCAGCACAGGTGGACATCATTTGCTTAGAAGGGTTAGATTTTTACCGTCTGACTCTTTGGGAGACAATGTGTAAAATTCCCGCAAATAATCATAAGCGGAGGCGTCATCTGACGCTGCGTCTGCAACGTCTCTCTCTTCACTGGTCATGTAAAGACTGCACCGGGCTCTGCCACCGTTGCTATGGAGCTGGTGCCCGTTGTCATGCTAGTGTGCATTGCATTGTAGGTAATGTAGTGTGAAGTCGTTGTCTCGTCGAGTATTTTAAATGTGCGCACCGCCCGCTGGTGAAATGAGAAGGATTATTCCGTAATAATTGGACCTAAACACTGAAGCTGAAACTCACATAATCTGAACAGTTAAAATTCCAGTTCGTGATTTGCAGAATGAACAAGTTCACGTTCTAGTTCTTTATTTGCATATACGTTGTGTTTAGTTCAACGTTCTCACAGAAATGAACGTGTTCAATGAACGCGTTCATTTGAACGCGTTCATGCACAAAACTGGTCACCAAACACCTTTTGAAAGCTTTAAAGGCATGAGTGTTCCCTTGAATCCAAAGCAATATAGTTTGTCTTCTTAACTGTTATTGATTAATAATAATACATAAGTAATCCAACCATAATATCACTTTCATCCTTAAATGAAAACATGTTCGTCACGTACATTTCCTCATTGGAGACTGAATGTGCAGGGCAGGTGTGTACCCTCAAATCTTTTCTTACCGCTCGTCCCTGGCAATGTGGTTCAGATACAACTACAGCATGCACTGACTGGCACTGTCTCTTTTTGATGTTTTAATCAGACTGTGGAGTCCACAAGTGAACAAAATCACTGACATAAATCCAATATTCTTTCCCCAAAAGATGTGTGACACTTGTGAATTGTAGGTTAAATAGTACAAGTATATGTTGCGTGTATTAAGGATGTTTTATGCTTCGCAAGAACAGAGAGATTTGTTCCCGCTCCCAGAGCAGCTCTCGTTTGGGAGTTCTCGCAGTTTGTTCTCAACCAAGAGCCAACTTCTGGGTTGAGTTTCATGCAGATCTGAGAATTGTTGCAGTTCCTCGACTGGCCACTGGAGGCTGGCTGCAAGGGTGAGTCAATCTCCGTTGACCTTAAAATATCCAACTTTAGAGCAGCAATAATCATAGTTACAGCCTGGTATCTGGTTTGTTTCATTTCACACACGACAACTCTGAGGGGGAGAATCTTTTTGTACCACGTCAGGAGAGTTTATATACATTTTTTATATGATTGATTGATTGACAGACGGTTCAGCCAGTAGCCAGCCACTATCACTTCCTCATCCGTAATCATCATGCTATCGTTTAGTGGTTGCACGACGGGTAGCCAATTTCTGTGTTCTTGCAGAATATTTACAGACCTTTTTTGAAAACTGTTTGCTTCATCATCAAACTTTAGCTGTTTGCAACTATTTTCCAATGTTATTACTACGTACAAATGGCAGTAAACTTAATCTAATCTTGTTCAGCAGCCAGCGGCTATCCCGGCTGTTGCTGGGGCGGAGCAATGTTACCCTGGACACGTAGCCCATCATAGGTCACATTCACACCTCACTGCTGCGGACAATTTAGAGTAACCAACAGACCTAACCCACGCAATTATAGATGGAGGGAAAATGCCAGAGTTCCCACAGAAATGCCTGACAAGCACATGGAGAACATCAAAAGAAACTCCACAAATGATAACTGCTTCAATAATACCAAGAATTAGTGAGGATTGGTTGTGTGTTTTGAGAGCAGGGGGTTCTCCCAAAGGGCCGCTGTCCCCTGTTAACAAATAATAAATCACCTGCTGACTACAGGCGATGTGAATCACACATCAAATAAAACATAATGAGCTCTCCAAACTGATGGCAAGTAATTAATCCTCTATGGTACATCAACCCTGAAAACAAGAGCTGAATAAAATAATGAATAGAAACCAAGAGTCTGATCCTGCAATTGTTTTCCAAATAAGACCAGAGCACACTGCCAGAAGGCAACACATTAGGTCAAGCTGGCCTTAGTAAATTAAGCTTCTGTGCAGTTATTTTCCCTAAACACTTGAACACTGTATTTATACACACAACCTTGTTGGTACTGCGCCATTAAAGAAAAAAAAAACCACAATAGTCACTGAAATCACTTGAAGCTGACAAAGGTAATAAATAATTTACGGTGCATAAGCTAACAAAAATAAGACATTGCTTGTGAACTGTAGCTAAATAAAATCATAAAAAGCTAACTAGTGAAACTTGCCTTGACAAACATGTTTGGACCCTCAACACAAAATTAGTTGGACATTTTTTTTCAATTCAAATCAAAAAATTCAAATTCAAAAATAGTTTATGAATTGCGAAAGTAAAATGAATTGTTGCAGTAGTTTTCACTATTTAAGTCTCTTCAAATAGTCATAGTTTTGTTGCTGTAGCAGTCTGTGCTGTAGTGGATCTGAAGGAGCCTCTGACTGGAGACACTCGGTGCGTCCGAAATGCCATACAAAAAAAGTATATACTAAAAAGTATACCTAAGTTCGGCACACTTTTGAGTAAATATCAGTAGTGTGCATTAATTCGGACATACTATTCAGAGCGCACACGTCACTTCCTGCCGTTGGGAGGAAGTGACGTGTCACAGCATCAGTAGCAGCGCACCGCTCCGCTCTTTCCCATTTATTCTGGCCGAAACAAGATAACATCATATAATATTATATACGAATATTATAATATTATATAATAATATTATTATACTTATTGTCACGTCTGGTGTGGACCCAAACGCAGGAGAGCAGGAGGCAGGAGTTGCAAAAACCAAGGATTTATTCCAGAAAAGGAAAAACAAAGCGCTGCTTGGCAGGATCAAAAGAAACTAAACAGGGATAAAAAAACTTGAGGCAGGAAAAACGTGGCAGGAAACATGGAGGACAAAACAGGGAACAAGGGAATGACAAGACCAGATATACTCAGGGGATAACGAGACATGACGAGACACAGGTGCAGACAATCAGGGCAGATGGGACACAGGCGGGGCAAAACAGAAACTGAAAGGCTGGGGGGAATGTCAAACCCTGACAACTTATGACATATACGTATCACTTAGCAACCAAACGCTGCTGCATTGCATTGTGGGAAGTTTCTGCTTGGCTAGTGTCCATCAATCCATACTAATAAATTTATCCGGAATGAGTATGGATAGAGCATACTATTGAGTACGTTCTAATGTTTCGGACGCACTAAAAAATCTTGCATACTCATTTTGCATACTCATTAGGGTGGAAGTATGCAATTTCGGACGCAGCCACTGTGTTGATCACATTCAAGATGGGATGATTCTTGCTACACCATGCCACAAAACGGTCTACCATCTCTCTATACTCATCCTCTTGTCCATCACTGATACACCCCACAACTGCGGAGTCATCTGAGTATTTCTGCAGATGACAAGACTCCAACTTATCCAGGAAGTCTGAAGTGTACAACAAAAAGTGGAATTGTGAGAGTACAGTCCCCTGTGGTGCTCCAAACACCACAGACAGTTGGTGGAGACAGTATTGTGATCCACAACTGATTAGCAAAACGCTTTAGCTGTCTCAGGTTTGAAGGATTTCTTCTCTTGACTGCATGTTTCAGCTCTTTCTGCAGATGTTGAACAGGATTTGGATAAGGGCTCATAGATAACCACTTCAGAATAGTCCAGTGTTTTATTCTTAGTCAGTCATTCTTGGGTGTTTTTAGCTCTGTGTGTTTTGGGTCAATAACATTCAACTGTGAACAAGTTTTCTGACACAGGGCCGCACATTTCACTCCACAATCCCTTGATAATCTTGAGATATCATTCAACCGAGCACAGATTCAAGACACCGTGTACCGGACACAGCAAAACAGCACCAGAGCATAGCTGAGCCTCCTCCATGTTTCATAGTATCTACAGTGTTCATAGATAAAGTTTTATTATCACTTTTGTTAGTATTTTTTCCTCTTTCTTTTTGTCTAATGTCCATTTATCAATATAAACCAGGGTACCCTGCGTTGTCATTGTGCTTTGTTTCTGGATCCATATCATTGTAAGCTTCTTAAAATGAAAACAAACTTGATGACGTGATGCTAAACATGTTCTGGTGTAACGAGGTGTCATGCTGCAAATTCAGGCCCTGTTTGTTTTTGAGAGTCTGGCTTTGAGCCAGCTCCTGTCTGACTCATCTAATTATTTTTGTATACCATTTAGCACAAAACAAGTCATTCATTAATTTGCCTTTGATTGTTCTGGACTCTTGAGGATAGATTGTGTTCATGTAAATAGCTTCTTGTATTTTCCAAGTCATAATAGGTGCCTTTAACCATTTGGTTTATAGTGTCATTACCTTTCCAGCGTTAATTGCTGCAGCAGCCTCCTCTGTTGCAGTTAAGTGAAGAATAACAAAGAAGGCTGGTCAGGTTATGTCTACAGTCGTAGTCACATGTACTTAATCACCCACGGGGAACATGTTTTTATTTTCCCTACTCAGAATTAACAAGAAACACCCTAACACCTTCTTATAATTTACAATAAACAAGTTACACAATTGACTGCACATGTAAACTGATAAATAACTCAGTTAGATCCAGAAGTATTTAGACAATAACAGAATTTTTTTGATTTTGTCTTTATGAGGCTCCTTTTAAGAAATGAGACTCTCTAGCGCGACCCTTCACCACGACGGCCGTTGGGGGTACTGCAGCCAACAGTGAAGCCGGCACGGGAGAACGGGGAGAACGCGGATGCAGCGTCATTTGACGTCACATCCGCAGGACAGCGCGGGAAATTCGGCCCCAGCACTGCAGCACATTTTACAGCACACAGCCTGTTCAAGGCAACGGAGAGATACACTAGAGGGCTCATTCTTTTTGGTTTGGAACGCTTCATCTGACCTTATTACTAGAAAACTTAAAACGTTTACGAATTTTTTTTCATAAATCCTGCCTCAAGCTCCTAATAATGTAGGCTAGGTGTAAATATAAGATTTTTTTTTTAAATTCCCTCCTGGAGAAGCGTTCATTGCAGCTGACCTCAGTTGTTTGTGAGCCTATCTGCCTTTAGTTTTAGCTTCAGTAACTCAAAATCTGTTGAGTCGATACCAGAGGGCTCACTTGGCCGTTGATTGTTGTTTTGACAATAATGCAGAGTAGTAAAGTATTCCTGACTTCCGTTGATGTTGTGAAGGAGTTTTTCTGCAATGATCCTGTTTAAATACTTCCGTGTTCTTCCCTCTTCTTCTCCTTGTTGTTGTTGTTGTTTTCCCAGTCTGATGATTGTCTCCTTCACTGGTATTGAAATTTCCTTGCACTTCATATTGGTAGCTCCAGTCAAACAACTAAAAGGAGATTCAATACTTGACATCAACACCAAACATTGAATCTGCCTCATTTATTTTGAAATAACAAGCTCGCATGAAATTAAGGCAATTTCAAATTGGTAAATGCTGTATTTTGTGAAACCTTATTAGGGCCCGAGCACTTACAGTGCGATGGCCCTATTATATCTGTAGGAATGTTTATTCTTCTGACGAATGGAGGGCCTTTTTGCCCCCCTAAACGTGCCCCAAAAGTCACCAAATTTTGCACGCAAGCCAGGCCTGGCGAAGATTTTATATTTAATGGTTTGCATTAATGGGTGTGGCAAAATGGCTCAACAGCGCCCCCTAGAAAACTTTGTGCCTCAAGCCCCACAATACGGTTTGACGTACATGCACGAAAATCGCTACACACCTGTATCAGTACACAACTTAAAGAAAAGTCTCTTGGCGCCATGGCCGAAACCGAACAGGAAGTCGGCCATTTTGAACATTTTGAATTAATCGCGTAATTTTGGCGCAATTTATGCCATTCCATCAGCCGTTAATGCGGCCTGAACCGTAACGTGCACACAGGTGTGTTATACATCAAAATGTGCGTCTCCATCCTGCGACAACGCGCATTACTTTTCTCTTTCAAAAACGTTACCCCCCCCCTGATTGGTCCATATTTGATAGTTCCCCAAAAGTCACCAAATTTTGCACGCAAGCCAGGCCTGGTGATAAATTTGATATTTCATGGTTTGCATTAATGGGCGTGGCCTAACGGCTCAACAGCGCCCCCTAGAAAACTTTTCTCTGCCATAACATTTGAATGGTTTGACATAAAGAGTCGTGGGTGGTGTCATCTGACTCTGTATTGAGTCCTTGACCTCCATTGGCCTGAATTAGCCCCGCCCCTTCTTCGGATTGGTTGTCCCTATTTTCTGTTACAACTTTTGAATGGTTTGACATAGACAGTCGTGGGTGGTGTCATCGGACATAGTTTTGAGTCCTTCACCTTAATTGGTGCAAATTGCACGCGCGAGGGCCTGTTCATCGCTGCTTGCAGCTTTAATTGTGATTGTTATAGCTATATGGGCTCCAGAGCACCTGGAAAAACCAACGTCACTCAGCACGTCTTTCACTGCATCCAAAGATGTATCAAATGTATACAGAAATGCTGCCAAATTCTTTGAATATCAGCTCATCTCAGATGGACAAAAAGACAGCAGATACACGTTCTGGGATCAGATGAGTATACATTTCAGCTTGCTTTGTGTAAAATGTACATCGAGTTCTTCATGCCAATAATGAATAAGAACGTCCAGACTTTCAACAACTAGAGGTGCAAAAATAGCTATGCAGGTATGGGGATTTTATGTGACTCACATGCCTGTGAATACAGTATTGATACAGATGTGGATGTAGGAATTTCGTGGAGATAAAGGGCACTGTCACATCTTTCCCCATTAGGTCTGTGGTTATTTCAGCAGGACAATGCCAGACCTCATTCTGCATGAGTTACAAAGACATACCATGTCTGCTTTCGCTGCAGACAGAATTCCACTCGATTTTGCCAGGGTCGCTGAAAGGAAGTCCACAGTGGGAACTTTAAATGACTGCACCTTTGCAGTCTTCATGGCTTCGTAACAGCTGGATGTCTAAGTGCGCTTCATCAGTCTGAAAGGGTGCAGGTCGACCGGAAGGGCGGCTCAGCAAGAGGAGCTGGTTGTGACAAAGTTCCAGAGGATGGCAAGGCTGCATTCATCAGCATCAGCTTTTCAAGGATCCCGCTGTGGTCGTTTACAACCTGATTGTTCCACCCATTTACCCATCTATGGAATACCTGGGATTGGGCCAAGCCACCTCCTACTATTTAGAGTAGGAGGTGTTGTGCCTAAAAAAGACTTCAAACAGACTCCTGAGAAAAGCTGGGTGGCAATACAGGGGGTTGTCAAGTTCTTGTTATCTTGTCCACGGATGTCACAGTCACCTGTAGATCTAGTTCAATGAATGGGAATTTTTCAGACCTGTAGGCCATCCCAAGCAAAGTGACTGGGTTGTGTTACATCAGCGTTTTTGAGTTTGTAGAGACTTCAAATGGTTTCAAGCACAGAAAAAGTTACAATTTTTCATGATATGCCCCCTTAAAAATGTATACAATATCACATACTGTAGAAGAGAATGAGACAAAACTTAAAAAAAACAGTTGACAACATGTTCTGCATATTGGTCCAGCAGTTGTCTCTATTACATCATATGCCACTGTAAAAACTATTCGATGGTGCAAATCTGTGCAAACCAGTTCCCTGACTGTTCTGACAGGCTTTAGTGGTGCATGGAATAATGGGATACAATGAGAGATCCACTGGTCAGTTGCACATTAGATATTTTCCTGGAAGTACCACACCATCCAGGCATTTTTTGCATGCTGTTGATTGTATGATTGTTACATCCTGCATATCATAACCTGCATGAACGTAAAATCAGTACACTCTGGTAGTATATTATGCAGTTTTGAAAAGTCCACCATCTTATCCAAATATGTTCCCTCCTGGCTTCAAAGGGTGGTCCACTTAGCTGAATAAACACCAGAGTGAGTTTCAAAACTAGGGCGAGGAGCCACATCTCCTGGGCCTGATGTGAAGCCAGATGCCACAGCCTGACGCCAACGTCGAGAGGCTCATGAGGAATTTCTTCTCTCAGGCAGTTCAGGTATCACTGAAACACCCAAGGGTCCATTATACACCTTTATTCCTCCACCTCCACTATTCCATCCATACCCAATGACAGCTGAGATAGACAATATCGCTATTTGTAAAGATTGGAATGTGCTGGCCCCATTTAAATCAATCCAACACTAACTATACCAGGACTGTAAAATAAAAGTGATTGTTATTAATTTAGATTGTATTTTTGTTGAGTGTAATATTCATGGTAACATCATCCCTACATCATCAGCTACGGGGCTTTGTAACCTTATCCTAGATCTAGTGTGTGACGTTCATGGACACGTAAAGAAATGCTCCTTTGGTACCACCATTTAGCCATAATGTTTTTTTCATGTCCTTGTCTTTATTTTTGAAGCTCGCTTGTACCCCTCTATATCCCTTTGCCCTCTCTTGTCTCTTTCACACTCAGTCTTCCTGTTGCAGTCAGTTTCCAAGTAAAGTCCTCCCTCTCTGATGCAGAGCTCCAGAACCCTGGAGAGCAGATGTAGAAGTGATGGCATGTCATCGCTGTCCCATATCAGTGACTCACTGAGGCCTATGTGCCCCGGCCTGTCACCGGCCTGTCGCTCTCTCTTGCTGGGCCACTTGGCAGAACGATGTTTCACCAACTTGAGGTTGTTAACGCCAGCTGAAAAAAAGAAATCCTTACCTTTCATGCCTATTGGGTGCAAATAGTAATAAAAAAAATACCTTCCTCTCTCCTTGGATCATCTTCAACATAAAATATGAGACTACATCTGTGGATTTATGGTCAGGAAAGTCTGACCTGCAGTACTCACAAATGTCTGAGAAATGGATTTCCCTAAAGTGCCAGAACGGCTGTCAAACCATTAAAAGGGACTATTTAATGCCTGATTTGCAAACTGTCAGTAGTAGCCAGTATAAGAAAGCCACTGGTATGTTACAAAAAAGTACAACTTAAATCCAGTAAGGGAAAGCTTTATATGGCCTGGCACTTGCCAGGCTTCATAAAGGTCAAATTGATAAAAAATAACACAAGCATAATCATTTAAATTTTTAATTTGTGAGTTAAGGAAAGTCAAAAGTAAGAGTTTGGGTGAGTGAACTTGTTTGTTCCTGATCTATAGTGATAGATATTTTTAGACACAAATATTATGTAAAGCCACCTCCAGGGCTTGTGGAAGTGCCATTAGTAAACATTAAAATCTTTATTCTAAGGACTTTTAGACCTCTTGCAGTCTCAATAGGAGGATATTTAGTGATATATACGCTTGACAAAGCTGCAGGATAAAGTCACAAGAGTCATACAGGACATGCATTAGTCAGAGAGTAGCATGCTGCGATCAATTAAACCCCTGAAATAAACAGAAAAGATGTAAGCAACATGTGGAGTCCGGCCTCTGACAGCGCTCCCTTCTTTATCTCACCTAAAATTCATTATAGATGGGGCTGTATCCGTCCCAGAGACTCGGCAGTAAAGGTGAACCTCATTAATCTTTAGGGAGAACCTTCCCAGCTCATCAGGGAGAGAAAATATCGAAAAGGACTGACCCACAGAAAATATAAACGGTGACTTGAAAAAAAGATTTATAGAGGAAACTGTTGGAGGACAGTACCTAAATATGGATGTTTAGTTGTTGTTGATAACTAAGCGTGCTATTTGTAAGTCACCTGTCAAATCTAAAAAGCAAAACTGATCATCAAAGTAAAAGTTTGCAATACAAATGAGGAATTGGCCTTTTTATAAAAGGGTCATGAAATCATACAAATGACGTGAGCTTCTGATGGGGTCTGGCATTTATGATGCCAACTGACTGCAATCTAATCCTGATCGCAGAGTGACCTCTAAGTCCCACGGCGCAGAGAATTGCCTTAAAATGGCTGTGACGCAGCAGTCGCTGTGACCTGCAGCCATTCTAGTCAATCAGAGCCATCCCGCCAGAGGCACCACGGCAGATCGAGCTGGCAGGAAGTCAGTCACCATGAAACAGGCTCTGCTTCGAACGTCAACATCACTTTAACCTGCGAATGCTGGAGGTAAACAATTCAGAGGGTCTAGAAGAGACCTGAACCAAGAGAAGTTTAGTTTAGAAATCCCCACTCAATCTTTACAAGTCACCACTCCCGTTTATATGCATCACTTCAGAAGAAAAACCCACCATCTTCACATGATCTCAAAATCTTTACCTTGTAATCACAGGAATCCAGCCGAACAGGTGAAGCTCGCAAGCACTCTGCCTGTGAAACCCCCAGTAGGACCTGAGGCCGTGCTGAGAACAGAACGCAGCCGCACCACGGTGCTAGAAGTAACTCTGAAACGCACAGCTATGTAGCACCTAGATTTAGACCCTCCTCAAGTCATTTTTTCAAAACTGATACTTTTCAAAACAAATCTAGTGACCCCGCCACCCAATATTGACGCAAGTGTACATCGAAGGAACAATCGCTTCTTTATAATTCTGCAACTTTCGCACTTTCCAAAGACAGTTGCCCGCTGTGAGTGTGAGACACACACTGATACAAACACACGTAAGCTCTGATTTAATAAAGTTAATTTTGTCTATGGCTTTACAATTTAACTTGCTGATTCTTTTCTTCGGACAAGAATATTTAAGTTTTTAAATACCTGACATGTTTGGGCGATTACTTCCGCCTTTATTATGGTGACTCTGATGAAGGATGAAGTAATCGCCGAAACATGTCATGTATTTAAAAATCTAAATATTCTTGTCTGACGAAGAGACGAGGAGTGTTGCAAATTAGCATTCGCTATAAACGCTATGATACTGGCATCAGATAGCCATTTATGTCTGTCTATGTTTTTCTGTATCTGTCCCTTCCAAATAAACAAATGAAATTAAATGAGAATCAGCAAGTTAAATTTAACATGTAAGCTCTGGCTAGAGCTAAGCTGCAACTAAACCAGCTATTATCACAAAGTGATCCAGTCTGAAACACAAACAATGTGAAGAGTTTACCTCGTTCATGACTAATAGCCACAGCTGCCATCAACACCCCTGCCAATTAGCTCGAGCTAAGCTGTCTAATTCGCTTGCTGTTTCACTTTTAACGGTTTGCAAGAGTATCAAATTTCAGTCTTGGATGTTTTTTACAATTTATTTTTAAGTAGTTAAGAGGGTTAAGGACTAATTATTTGATTTGCGAATGTAAAGCTATTGTTGATGACAAAGGTTATGTACCGGTTGCTCGTCACACAAAGCTGAAGTGCAGTTACCAAAATATCTGTTAAATCCTGTTTTTATTTTTGTTTTTTTAACCACAAATTGAAGGTAGAGGAGACACAAACACTTCAGTCTTGTATTTAAATGCTGTTGTTAAAGTTAACGTGACAATCTTTAGCTTTGAAACAGACTCATCTTGTTCTCTCATTTGAAGTCCTAAAAATTGTTGGCTCTTTTAGGAACCTTGCACGCTCAAAGCTTAACATGTCACGTTTTTAAAAATAATGGCAGAGTTTAACAATTATATCTGAAAACATTATTCCAAATCAATTCAAATCCAAAAAATCCTTTATAATCCCCGATAGGAAATGAATTGTTGCAGAAGTCATGATTTAAGTCTCTTCAAGAGTCATTGTAGAGGTTTATTGGTGTGAGCGGGAAGGATGTCCTAGTTGTTTTTCTTGTATTACATCTTTGTTTTTCTTTCCATGCATATATTTCAGTGTTGGTTGGTGGTTGCAGCATCAACATTATGATGCATGTGGAGTAGCCTACTTGATGATTCAAAGATCCTTTCATTAATGTTTGCAGAGCAACATTTCTGAAATGTGCTGTTCACTGTTTTAATAGCCCACATTTGAATACGTTCAATAAGCAAGCAACACGTTGATTCCAGTACATCCATGGAAAGTTTTGATTCACATAATGCGTCTCAAGATTTGCCGCTTAATGTCAGTTAAGTAACATGCAAGGATTTGCAGAATTGATGCTTAATAGGGGAAGCAGTGCTTCCAAACCTTCAGAAACATGTCATCTCATCAGCTACAAAAACAGATCACTCTAATTGGAGCGGAAGACATGCTTGAAATACTTTTACTCTTGGCTAGTGGGTATAGCTGTTTGTGTAACAGTTAATCTTAAAGATATTCAGCAAGCATATGTGTGATGGGAATATACAGCTGGAATCCATGTTTGTTGGTTTTTACCTTTTTCTACTTCAATGAGAATTGATGTAGATCCTCTCGTTTCAACCTTGATTTCCAGGGGACAGAGGAAGCTGCCTCGGGATGATTTTGGACAGGCATACAACCAATCAGAGAAATCCATCCCACTCACAGACACCTCTACCGGTACAGAACATACCACTAGAAATGCCTGTTGTTGGGAGGGATACCAGACCAGTTTCATAAGTAAACTTTTCTGATGTGAATTAGTTTGGTTGGCCACCTAAGATTTCAACAAATGATGCAAACAACCATCATCCAATATCTAGTCAATGTTACCTTACTATAATTACACGTCCAGCCAACATTAGCTTTTTAGCATAAACCCAATTTTCAAATCTAAATCATAATCCCATTATAATCAAATGTTGGACTACAATGTTGTTCCAACCTCACACTAACGTCAGGTGTCCACTATCGCTGGCAACGATGAACCAATCAGTGAACAGTACGTAGTACGAGGCTTATCTCCGCCATTTTTTATTTGTGGATTCGTGGAAGACGAAATGTGAAATGTTAGTATATTTTTCTGTAATAGTTACAACTGAACGGTATTCTGAGCTATTATGAATGAGTTTAAAAGTTCAGACTGTTTTGTATCGCCTTATATACGACGCAGTGCGGCTAATGGTCCGCAAAATACGGTAATGGTTTTTTGTGCCCAAAAAATAAAGGTCAGCTTAACTGTGGCGATGTAATTTAAAAAAACACCCTTCTGACTATTATACAACCACAAAACTCAGGAACAGGAGAGAGAGATTATATTACAAATGAGGGTAGACTTTAAGGCATAGCGTTGAAAAGTATAAAGGAGCATCTTTAGAATTTCAAGGATATTTGTTATTTGTTGCTACTGTATGAAAGGTAGTAGATGTGACTACATTTTGTGTAATTTATTCATCAGCCTCTCACATTTCAAATAGCTTTATTACAATGTGAGAGCATCGTGTTCACAGAATTTCTTTTGGTAAAAGACATTATTGGTGACTATATAATGAAAGTGATACTTCAGAACTCCTTCACATTTAACCCTGTGAAATGTATAATTAAAATAAGTTGGCATTCATAACGAGATCGAATAATGCCTAAAGCAACAGATGATTTAACAGTGAGCAGAGCGTTGCTGCTCTTGGTTTTAGTGATCTTGGACGAGTTCATGATGTCCAGAGGAATTTAGGTGATCTGCACATCTAAAGCCAAATAGATTAAAAAAAAAAAAAATCCAAATTTTCTGGTATATTTTAAAAAAGCCCTGCAAAAAATGTGCAAAAATAAATAAAAATTAAAGCTACTTTATAAAAATCAACAATACGCCATTTCTTTATAAGGTTTCATTTGAAACAGCTTTCAGATACATGAGAACACTGAACAATCTTTAAATTGATTGGCTGTCTTTTTTGACTTTTTTCCTCGGATCATTGGGTTCCACATATTGGTTTGGGATACGTTTTTACCCTGGACACCCTTCCTGACTGTCCCATACCCCATTTATTCTCATAAATTCCCTTTATCCGGGCTCTCCAAGGGACACTTGGCCATGTGATGGAGCCGTGTATCGATCTGGGAACTTTCCAACCGCAGAGCAACTGACAACTAATCTTTTCACGTCTACTGTAAATGTACTTAAAAAAAAGTTTTCCTTTAGTTTTAAACAAACAAAACCCCTTGAGCTGTGTTTTACTTTTCTTTAATAACCTTTCCTTCCTGATCTCAATGTCACAAACACAACTCAAAGTCTGAGTGAATACTCATCAAAACCGACTCCAACCTGTAACAAAAAGCATCGCCCTTCGTTGACTTTGTTTGCACACTACGCTTTTTAAATCGAAACCATTGTTTGAACACAAAATGGGTTTTGATAAACATGCTGCCTTTGACAGCTGCCCATTCATTTGGAGGTTATGAAAGTTATTCATCTGTATCTTTATACTGAATTGGAAAAACATAATATGTGATATAAGAAACAGAACCAGAGGTTGTTGTTGTTGTTGTTGATGTAATGCAGCGGTAGGAGCTTAGGCAGGCGTGGACACGCCACTGAGACTGTGATTGATGGAAACACCTCTGAGTGTCTGGGCAGCTGGCTCTTACTGCCAACAATCTGCCGTCGACACAAACCCACATCCTCCACTCACAGATTTACTCTCCTTCACAGTCGCCAGTGTCACAGAGACGGCCATCGCTGTTTCTCTTAAGACCATCTTAATATTTCATGCCCCTTACAACGGAAACAAATCCTCCTCTCATCTATTTCTTGTCTAACGCTTATAAAAAAAAAAAAAAAACAGAATCCAGGTATGATCTCATCTGGCTTTTACCCAGCTGGCATCATGGGTAAAACCAGTGGACACCACTTATATGCATGAGCTCAAAGCTCACCCAAGTGTGGATGATGGCCTGTGCAGAAATGTGGCCCATCCTGTTGTAGTGCAGGAAGAGAAAACAAAACGGCATACTTGCTCTTCCCTGCTGGAATAACTGAACCGGATAAATATCCTTTGCATTTCTCCATTAACTGTAAAGATTTCCTCCCAAGTATTCCCACAAGTGGAATCATATTTGAATATTTTTGCTAGCGAACGAGGTTTACAGTGTCGGAGCACTGACCTACATTTAAATTTACAAATACTGATTATATAAACTGTTGCTGTTTATCTGGATTTAAGCGCCGAAGCTTAAAAGGTGGAAAGCAATAACATCAATGCACCTCGGTACTTGAGAGAAGCTCTATCGTGTTTACGATAGAAACTGGTGTCATATGAAGTGAAACAATGATTGCACAACCAGCTTGCATGTACCCAAAACTAGCTCATTCGTGTTGTTCAAAAGAGCATCAACTTCATTATGTCAGGCAGAGCCGCCTGGGAGATTTGCGAGGCCCTGTGCGAAATGGCTGGGGGGCCCCTCGTGCGTGAGCGTAGCGAGCGCGTGCGAAATTTTTGGGGTTTTTCGGGTCAGATCGGGTGTCTATATGCGCAATTTTAACTCTCCAATTAGCAAAATACTGGATACCTTCCCCTGCCTCATCATCATCTGGCTTGCCTCGACGCAGGGCCCCACGGCTGCTTGAGACCCGGTCGGATCGATGATTTTTGTAACAAATTTATCAAACGTGCCTTTCAGAGAGGCATTAAACTCTTCCATTTTCTTTAGTTTTTTTTCTTTTTTCATCCCCTGATCGAAATTTCCTGAATCTGTCTCATTCTCTCGACATTGTGTGACAGTTTGTTACACACTCCACCGTCTGGATCAGAGCAGCTTGTGTCTGCGCTTGGTCTGATCAGTTGTATTGAACAACAGACACGCGCATCATTGCACATATATTTATTGATATGCACAGACTAGTACACATTTAGGTCTGTAATGGAACGTGACTGTTGATATTTATAAGGGGAAAAAAAAAAAAAAAAAAAAAAAAAATTGAAAAAAAAAAAAAACGGCCCATAGCGCGAGGCCCCTTGGGGCGCGAGGCCCTGTGCGGTCGCACGGTTCGCACACCCCTTGCGGCGGCTCTGATGTCAGGTGACCGCTTGGTTTCTGAAGAGCGGTTTTGAAGCCCATTTTACTTCATATACAGGGCGCAGCCGTGTTGCTTGGGAAGCCCACAAGAACACGTATGTGGATCAAAGTTTGCGTTGGTTACCCACCTCCTTCAGCTGATCCCTGCTGAAATATCACCAGAGCTGCCGTCAGATAACTCATAATGTAAATTGTTTTATTGTAATAAAAGCGTTAGAAGTTTGTATTGCAACAGTTGACTGAACTGTAATTGGACGCATCTGTAAGATTGAAGAGTGCAGAGAAGAATACAGATAAGAAGGAAGAAAGGTTATCAATCACTCACTGTGTATTATCCTGACAATTACGGCCTCTTGGTCCACACATGGGCTCTCATGGATATTCTTAATATGAGGAAGACGTGTAAAGTCTGGTCAAACTGTTCAACTGTGTGTAATTTTATTTTTGTTTCTGTGATTTCCTGAGTATGGTCTTGTAACTGTTGTTTCTTTGGCATGTTTGGACTGAAATAGAAAAGTTGGAGTGAGGTATTTTTACAAGTGTTGCATCATTCCTTGTGAAGGAATCTGTGTCCATCCTTTCAGCTGCTCAGCCGTCCGTAGGCACTGATGTCTGATCCTGCCCCTCGTGATGCAGCATACATGTTCAACCGGAGACAGGTCTGGACTGCAGGCAGGTCTGCCAAGCCAACTCCCCATCTGCTTATGAAGCCAGTGCAAAAGGAAAAGTGTCCATTCCAAATCACTTCTGGAGTCATGAAGAAGGAGATGACCTCAAGAGAATGCTTTGCTATAAAACTGCTATTGTGCTTCCTGGAGTTTCCAATGTTTCAATAAACCTTTTGATGGAGCTTGTTGTTAGGAACCACTCCCTTACTCCTCAGCTCTTGATCTAACGTTTGTCATTTTCCTCCTTTTTTTAATCCCATTTTGTTTCCCATTGAAGGTGTTGTCATTTGTGTTTTATTTGTGTCTGCTCTGCGCTCTCTGTATTTAACAGAACTATTATTTCATGACGACCCTTTGGGATTTTGTTTTTAATTGACTGAACAGTCTCTGGTGTACTTTGGCACAAAAACTATGATTTTAAAACTCTTCTTAGCATGAAAAGACAAAAAAAAAAAACAATAAAGAAACAGCATTGGAGGATCTACCATTTAATATCCAATCCTGGCACCCAATTAATCTACTTATTGTACAATTTTTCCCAGTGGTCTTGCTTCTGTACCCCAAGTTTACTGTGGTTTATTTATTTATATTCTGAGTGCGTTACTGGAATCCAGACTTCTTTTTTCTCAATGCAAGAGAGCAGGGAGTAGTAAAATAATTTCCTTTGTACTTGTGTCATGTATACAGTATACTGTACACACTACTATACTCCAGGTTTCTTTGATTAAAGACAAAGAAAAGATCCTGTCCTTCTGAACATTGCTCTGTGCGCTTGGACATTATCATATTCAAATGGTAATGAGGTGTTCTCTGAAGCACATGTTGCTCTACGTGATATAATGGATATAAATAACTGAAATTAGAACAACAGATTTAAAAAAAGGAAAGGGAAAATTATTTTTCTGTGTCTGAATACTGCCAGAGTTAATCAGTGGCATAGGCCAAAAGGAAGAAGAAATAAAAAAAGGTTTATATGGTAAATAACCTCCTCCCCTCTCAAGCATTTACTCACCTGTAGAAGTGCCTCTTCACTTCTTAACAGCCTTATTAAATTAGCGTCTGCCGCCTCTGTCCAACCTTTAGGGCTCGTAAACCACACATAAATTAAATGCCATCATGTACATTTGCCCACAAAAATGCCATCTCACGAAGGGATTCCTGACTCCAATTTGTATTAAACAGCTGCCGTTGGCATTTTCCTCATTAGCATAGATTAATTTTCCTCCCACAGCATTAAGTATCTTCAACATTTTGTTTACTCGTAGCGGAGCAGAACGCCCTGCAGCAACTGTGGTACAACGCGACCCATCGGTTACACATAAATATTTAGGAGGAGATCTGTCAGCAAAACACTGAGGCGTCTCTTCGTCTATGTGAGCAAATATTGTAGAGTCCTTAGAGAAAATGACCTGCATGTGACTGTAAATCCACCATCCAGATAAAAAATAACATTAAAAAAATAAAAAACACAAAAAAATAAGGCAAAGAGAGCTGTCATGAAGCGATCTTTTTAACAAAACCAAAAGATTTGTAAATTCGCCACACAATGATTTCCTGCCAGCTGCCATCCACCTGTCAGCGGTGTTGACACCTAAACTGCTAATATCCTTCAATTTATCTCCTTCAGCGACTTTTGGACGGGCTGCTCATGTTCGGATGTCCAAACAGTCTATTTTCTTTCCCTCTGACATCTTTTCATTGACTCACTGACACATGCTGCTTACTGACAGACGGATCTTTACATGAGAGACATGAGGTATCCTGTGAATGAATATGTATGGAGCTGTCCATCTGCCATTAGGCATCACTGCCACTGAATGCTAAGAGGGCTCAGCGAGTGACTGAGAAGAATCAGAAAATGAGCCCGATGTGAATCAGGCTTTAACGTTTTCCGAGACAAACCCAGAGGGGACGCGGCCAATCTTAAAAAATTATTTCGTTTGTATTTGCGCTCGTCGTGAAGCAGAGGTGGCCGAGTTTGACATTTGAAATGTTGGCTTTGAGCTTTCGGACAACAGGAAGAGAGTGACTTCATCCGTTAAATCCTTTACAGAGATAAGGGGGGGGAGTGAGTTTCTTGTAAAGATAGGAAAAAATGAAATCAGTAAATGAATACATTTAACTGGGAAGAGGAACAGAAAATTCTCAGGACAGTAGATTGGAGGTCATTTGACAAAAAGGCATTCGTGTTCATGATCAGGCTTGATGCCATGAAGAGTCTCCAGTGCACGAGACTCACATTTCTCTGGATGTGTTGACCTGAAGCAAAATCCACAGAGACGGCAAGGACTATTTGATGTAAACCCACTTAAAGACGTAAACACATGATTTCTATTCGTCTTTTATTTGATGCTTTACAGTTATACTGTATCAGATAACATCATATTGTTGTATTTTTTTCTTCTTCTCCCCGTTTCTCAATACTATTTTATTTTGAATAAAATAATAAAATAATACCAGAATTTTGAGATTGAGGGATTTGAAAATCAAGAGATGCCTTCATGAATTTAAATGCAGAGTTTACAAAAGGGAACAAACCACTGGTAAAATTCAAGAACAGGAACGCTAGATTAGAAATTGACCAGAAAAGCATCAAGAAAAAAATCCTCTCAAAGCCTGGAATCAGCTTCTTAAGTAAATTACACCAATGTAAACTTGTTTCAGAAGAGAGAAGTATGGAGAAGGATAGAAACTTCATATGAGCCAAAGAATTATCACATCATCTGTCAAACATGGTGGAGGCAGTGTAATGGTATGGTTGCCAGTGGAACAAGTTTACTCTGTCATTGTCCAAATACTTCATGAATCTGAATGCATATGGGTGTTTCTGATTATTTTACACAACAATCTTAAGATGTGTTGGTTGGTCTTTGATTAAAATCTTCAGAATTAAAAGTCCCTCAATACAACCACCTGGAGGAGCAACAGGCTGGAAACAGCTTCACAACATCAGTGACAAAAGTACATCTGGTTCTGCTCTCTTTTTCAGGTCTGTTTTTGGTCTCTTCAAACTCCCTATGGAAATATTTAGTCTTAGCTCAGAACATGACTCGTGATAACATGAATCTATTGGTTATAATCAACCAAAAATAATTTAGTAAGGAAACATGATACATCTTCGACTTATTTTACTGCAGCTTTGTTTCAGTATCATTAACAACGTGAAACACCATCAATTTTTTTCATTCGCCTTTTAAGCCTTTTATTTCCTTTTTCTTTCTTTGTGCAGTAAATCATTTAGTCAACCGTTTCCAACTCCACAACTTAACGTCCCCTAATCACAACATATACTGTACTCCCTGAAATGATGCATATAACCCCCACATCTGAGACCAAGACAATTTAGAGGTGCAAAATATGCATTTTTGTTCAATTAAGAATGAGTGGTCACTCCTGGGGATTCAAATTAAAGTCCAATACAACAGAGGTTTATGAGAAAAAGACTCAATCTCTTACTTGATTTATTACCATCATGAAAATTTTTCAAGTGGGTTTGAAGTCTCAAGTGCAAGTTTTGGATTTTATTCAATGCAGCATGTTGTTTTAAACTCATTTGTGGCCCATGTTAGAGTAAATCACCCAGGTTATTTGTAGGCTGCTGTTTTTCTCAGGCTTTCTTTTTGTGCTTTTAAAGAAGAAAATATAAGATTGCAATTCTGAAGGGGGACAGTCCTTCACTTTGAAAACAGCCTCTGTGACAGAGGTGTACTGATTCTGTCTCAGCTTTTCTCTGGGTTGAACACAGAGCATCTCCTGTCACACTTCCCCCTCTTCCCCTGCAAGCATGTTTCTCACCCTCTTGACCCCTTTTGCAGAATATTTTGCAACATGTAAAATGTGTGTGATGTTGAAGATACACTTTAAGGTCTGTTATGTTATCCATGGTAGACAGAAAATCTTAATGAACGTTTGTGGATCCAACAAGCTTATTTGGTCTGTGATATTTCACCTGTCCTGCATCGAAAGCACTGTCTGCAAAATTATAAGTTATCTTAAAATTGTAAGCCGCTATACGTTGACACAACAATATCCCATAAAATAATTTAAACTAGTAGCATTTCAGACACTAAATACTGGTCAGAAAACAGTCAGAGATCTCTGAGCCTCGGTGTATTCTTGAAAAATGACGAACTCAAAAGCATGTCTCATTTTAGCTCAGAGACACTTCTGCAGGCTTAATGGCAGCCAGATATATATCTTGTCTACGTTAGAGACTTCGAAACATTTCTTGATGTATTTAGCACTTTGATAAATCAAATTGTATCACCAGACGTCCTCATAAATAAATTAAACATGTTCTGCAAAACATTTGCTTTGATTCCTTTACATCACATTTATGAATCCTTTGGACTTAAATTATCATACGAATGTGTTTTGTAAACAAAATCAAGCTACAGAAACTATATGAGGAACTGCATGGATTAACATAAAAAAACAACAAATGCTTGGTTTAATATTAGTGAAAGATATGTGTAGCCTTAGTATTTTTTCTTCAAAAGAATAAGAGAAGAAACTTAAATTGCATCAGAAAAACTCTTCTTTAAGATATAATGACACGTTAGAACTGCCGTGTTAAACATCAAGAGTTATTGGTAATAAATTTATACCTTGGGAACACTCCTTTATGGTTGCCACATTCCCTCTGAAGACGGAGGATGACGAAAACATCAAGTCTTATTGCTTCTTCATTTAGAAGCCTGAGTTTTGTGCGTCAAAAAAGAAAAGGAATAAAAAACCCTGCAGTCTTGGGAGGAAAAGCAGCGCCTCTTAGGAAATAATTATCTGTCTCTCATCATCCCTCCGTGTAACATCCTGGGGGAGATCTGGCCATGATGCCTGCACGTTTGCTCAACAGCTTTGTCAGAACCAAACGCTTTGTGTTCTCTTCTGGGATTAGAGTTGTTGACAAAGTTTGCTCAAACGCTTTCGAATCAAGTACTTCATGAGAAATATGAGTGAGAGAACCATTAATGATGCAGGATATTCTCTTGAGATTATACCTGCATTAAAGAATTCAAATTAACTTGAGTACAAAGAGCAAAGTGTCCGATCAGAACGCATTAGAAGTTAGGAGACATTCCTTTTGTCATTCAAATCCTGCCCACTGCTCATACTCAGAATGACAACTAAAACCTCAGGGGTAATGGTTTTAACAGGTTTTATAACAGGAATAAAATACTTAAGGGACAACAGTTACAACTGGGGTGGATCCATTTTCTGCCAGTTTTTAAATTAATTGTAGTAAGTAGCTTAATTCAAGATATTATTCAACGAGTATGTAGAGAGTCTGGAGTTAGACAAACTTTTGGTCTGTACTATATGTGTGTATGTATATGTGTATTTATATATTATATATATATATATATATAGCTGTATTTGTACTCACTAAGATAAGAGCTGAAGTGAAAGCTGAGAGAAAAAAAATCTGAAAAGTTTCTAGTGTTTTTCCATAATTGTATCCTTCAGAGTTATACTACTAATTTTCAAGAAAAGGAAAGGCTGATAACACCACGGGTAACACTTCTGAGTGGTGCCTTGATACAGGGCAGAGGATGCAGGACATGATGCAAAAAGGATGCTTTGTTATCCAAAACACACCGAGAACAGTGGATAAGGTGCTTTGATGGCTCTTTTTGAATGTCTTTGAACATATTCACACATTGAAGTGTGAATGGAAACCAACACACAGGTCGGCAGAGAAGGGTATGAAACTACAGTCACTCAGCTCACAGACAATTTAAACAGAAGCTCCCATGTGTTAGCATGAGTATTCACAGTGAGCTCAGCCTGCTATAAAAGGCAGTCAGTAGAGCAAAAAGCAGCTAAGACACAGCCTACGTTTGACTTATTTTCTGATTTTATTTCTAGCTTGAAGAGAGAAACAGACAGAACTGGGGAGAGGGGGTGCAGTTCTTCATGCGGGTGCTTCATCTTTTAGGTTGACAGGACTCCCTGCTTTTGCTTTAGCTGGCGCCTGTAAGAGAAAAGATGACTTCATTTTTAGTTAAGTGCAACATGAGCTTCGAGAGACTGATTGCACTGTCTGAGACACTAGTCATCGTACAATAACAGAAAAAAAGGAGGTGGAAAACAACAGCTATTTTGGACAGTGATATTTGTTGGGATAGATTTCAAGTAGCAGGCTCCTTAAATTCAAATTTATCTTACTTTTATCTAAGTGAATAACAAACAATACAATTTCTCATGTCTTTACTGAACACATTTGTTAAATATTCACACAGTTCTGGAGGAAAAACCAAGTGAACCTGTGGACCAATTAGTTCAACAAAAGGTGTTTATAGTCAGCAGTTTTCACACTTGGAGACCAATAATGAAACTAGTTTGACATTTGTGTTTTAGAGCTACTTTGATTGATAAAAGACACTCAAACAAGTTTGCTATTCATAAGAAGTTCATATAAGTGAGCGCCCAGTCAAAGTGACTCCTAGGTCACAATGCAAAAACCTAAATGAGGTGAAGAACCATTGGTGTTCATGAGTCCACCAAACACAAACGACTGAACAGGCAGGATGTCCAAACAGACTACAGAAAAAAGGGCTGATAAAAGAGATGAATACGCAGCACAACATATGGCACAAAAAAGGGACAGCTCAGCAACATCAGAACATCATCCCATCACTGAAGCATGGTGGACGGAGTATCACGATGCAGGCTTTCAAGTCTCCTAAATATCATAAGGGATAAAGTCTGGGGCCTATTTCCAAGGTGAAGCTTTGTAGATCCAACACAGAGCAGCATCAGATAAAAGAAAATCTGCCTTTTGGAGCGGTCCGGCAAGAAGTGACTCTAAAGAGTTTCTCAAATGAGAGGCGCTACTACTAATGTCAGACCACTGAAATTGTGCAAACATTTGCTTTTTATATTCTTGCTTGATGAGGGGGACACATAGGAATTCACCCCCTCTACCGTTGTCATATACTTGAAATCTAGCTGTGTTTTTATTTTTAAATTAATGTGTAAACAATTTTATTTCTGTTGCAAAGTTGGACATTTTAACATGAGGATCAATGGAGATTGACTCGCTTTTGAAGCCAGCGCTGGAGGTCAGTAGAAGACTGCAATTTTTATTTACATGTGATTACAAGATTAATTAGTTAGTTAAAGTTAGTTAAAACTGGTTATGTTAAATAAAGACATCAGAAATTATAATTATGTACAATCTTATCAGCTCAAGAACATTATACTTGCTATTATTGTGAATTAGAAGACATTTTGATCACATTTTTATGGCCAATTAATCCAGAAAACCAGTTAAAAACCGTTTTCCTGCCACTCAACACCGACAACGACAGGTTTCATTACATGTATCACATAACAGTTAGACTTGAAAGATATTTTAAAAAAATTTTGAAAATAAATAAAAACACTGATATTCATAGTAGTTCATAGTAGTAAAAATTGTGATAATACGAATAATATTAATAATAAAAAGAAGGATAAAAAATCAAAGGGAAAATTAGGGCAAATGTCAAATAAAAGTTAATGCTCGCTACCTGCATCGTACAGGCAACTTTGCTTGTGTAAATGTTATACTTCATGGTGGGTTTAATAAAAAAACTATTGCAGAGAAATTCAAGGATGTCTCCCCACAATTGTCTGTTGTTTCTATGGGAACACAGACAATAACAAGAAATCCTTGGAGACCTGTCTGACGTCGACGAATACCTCTCCACTGCAACCTCACAAAAAACATATTTAAAGTGTTTCTACTGTAACCTTTAGCTACACATTTACGTCTTTATGAAACATCATTTACTGATGTCAGTGGACACATAACTCCATCATATCCAACAATGCAGTCGTTATTTCTGATGCGATTTAACCTTCTTTTTTGCAGATAAAGGCAGAAAATGGTATGGTGATATTAACATTAAGTTTCTTTTGTATAAGAATAAGAATGAAGATGGACAAAAGAGGCATTGTCACCATGACTGTACCCAAAGAAGTAGAAAAACAAGGAGCCCACACATAGCTGCACATAGTGCACTTTGCTAATTGGTCCAAATAGTTGTGTTTTGCTACAAACGGTTAACATTGAAAAGTGGATTCTCAGGTAATTGTGATTCTCTCTGTATTTTTGTCATAGGTGGCGAACAAAGAAATGCAATCACATCAAAACAACGGTGAACGGACATTTGGTTGTGCGCTGTTGGAGGCAGGTCCAAAGGATGGGGATTGAACCGTTTTCAAAATGTCTGAATCTTCCATGTTCCTCCTTCACTGAGCACATGTGAACTTGTTATATTGTCTACAATGTCCCCACACACACCTCGTAGTAAGCCATTTCCAGGATGTTAATTCAGTTCGTGCTTAGTAAAGTGCTGGTAAGAAAGTAATTATAAAAGTTTCTTTCTTTTAAACCCAACAGGTTTACAGCTTATCTCAGCTCTCTACATGTCACCAGTCCATCACAGGGAGAAATATATTTCCATTTTCTAAATAATGTGCAAATCACATGGATTCTCATTAGATATGTAAAACAACAATCCTGACAGAACCTTGTCGGGCCTCAGCCTCTGAGTGCAGCTAATACGGGTTCGGACCAGTCAGTACCATGTACCGGCAGGTACAGGTGGCTTTTTACAGTCCATCAGACGGCAGTAATAAAAAAAAAAGCAGTGCAAATGAGTAATTTTTCATGTTAATACATCAGTTTTTATGCTTTCTGTCTGGTTTTTAAAAAGCATCCTCAGTCTGTCGCAGTGTCCTGTCCCAAGAGGCAGCAGAAACCAACTCCAAGACTTATTTCACGCCTGTCTTTACTGTGCATCTCTTTGCTGGCGTAACTAAGAGAGCTAAAGGGGACATCGTGGCAGGGATTACCGAGACTCAAGAAAATGAGACAAGAAATAGGGAGCGAGACAAAACCAGTGACGTATCTGGCTCACATCACGTACATGTGAGCCAGGTATTATTTATTTTCTCAGAGGAAAAGTTTTTTTTTAATATTTGAAATTAAATGGAACATAAAATGTATTTAGTTGCAAAACATTTGATATGTTTATTAACTTTGATTTCATTATGAATCAAAAAATTCCTCATCATAATACGGCTGTTTTCCCTTTCACATGTAGGCTGTGTGGGTGTGTGTGTGGGTGTGTGGGTGTGTGTGTGGGTGTGTGGGTGTGTGTGTGTGTGTGTGTGTGTGTGTGTGTGTGTGTGTGTGTGTGTGTGTTAAAGGTAGACAACATGACAAGGTAATTTGTAGGTGATCCTGCAGGAGTCACATTCTGGCCTCGTTAGCTGTGATGTGTACTGCGTCTTAGGGGCCATAACTCATCCTCATCTTCCTCAGAGGCAGCTCTGCTCGTCCACACAACACCGACCACCAGACTCATTAGAGACGCCCCACCCGACCGGAAAAGGCAGGTTAGTGGTAAGAAGTGCGACACAGAAGAACTCATCTTTCAGCAGAAACGGGGAGAATTAAGGGCCAAATTATAAAGACGTCCTTGACAGTACAAGGGACCAGTGGAGAAGAAACCTTTGACTCCTCTTAAAGCACAAACGAGCCAATATGTGTTCAAAACTAAAATGCTTCTCTCATCTAGAGAGAGAAAACTTCAAAAAACCATAAAATGAGTAAAAATAGAAATACTTTGATCGTCCCTAAGACACATATTGTGCCAAATGCTACTCAAAAGGAAAACCTGCAGTATTGTGTCTCTTGTGTGGGTTAAAAACAGCTGCACTAAAATGCTCTTTCATCTCTCCTTCTCGATGAAACTTGTTTTTATCTATCTTAAAATTAAATGTACTCCAACCAAAAAAAAGAAATCAAAGGTTCCACATGCATGAAGATTATAGATCAAAAGGAGCTGTAAAAGCAGTATTTTGGTGGGGAATTTTTATTTTTATTTAAAAACAACGTAAAAAAACTGCTTGTGGTAGACATCAGTCAATGGTTCACAGTGATGTGAAGGTCAGGTTGTCTCAGATAAATTGGACGCTTGTGGGTCTGTAGGCTCGTCAGTGAAGTCATCTTTAGAGGTGTTTGCTTGGTCGTCTGCAGGTGTCAATGTGAAGTAGCTTGTGTGCTGAAATTTCAGCACCTCGTTGCCCCAGCTGGTCCACCCAGGTTGAAGATTCCTGGCGAACAGCTCCAGACACTCTGCCTCGGGTCCAATGTATGGCCTCAGGACCTCTGTGAAAATGACAGATGTAGGGAGAGGAATGGGTCAACTGTTACCATAACAACTCTAATGGAAACATTTTATTTTGAAAAGTGATCCCTCAACAAAACTTATTCCTTCAGAAAATGTACATTTCCAGTCATTTTGACGCCCAGACACTGGACGAAGTAAAGTTGGGAAGATATTTGTATTCCATAAAAGTATCTCACAAGCTTTGATACCCCACAACCAAAAAAGGCCCATAAACGCATACTATATTTACTCCTTCCAAGACGTAGTGATTTGAAATCAGCATTGGCCAAGAATGAAAAAAAAAAAACACAATGCTCTCTTGACCAGACATGGGGTCCAGGTTCTTCTACAGGAACAAATGTTTGGACTGAAGACAAGTGGAAGTAAAGTCTTGATAATAAAAATGATTTGAGAGTGCCTCAGATATGTGATGTTGTCTAATGGCCAGCAGGGGGTGAGGTCAACGGTTTCCAAAGCGTTGTTTTGAAGCCTTAAAGGAGCATGAGGCAGGATTTATGAAAAAAATGCGTATACGTTTTAAGTTTTCTAGTAATAATGTCAGATCAAGCGTTCCAAACCAAAAAGAATGAGTCCTCTAGTGTATCTCTCCGTTGCCTTGAACAGGCTGTGTGCTGCAAAATGCGCTGCAATTCTGGGCCCGAATTTCCCGCGCTGTCCTGCGCATGTGACGTCAAATGACGCTGCATGCGCGTTCTCCCGTGCCGGCTTCACTGTTGGCTGCAGTAACCCAGACGGTCGTCGTAGCGCTAATGAGTCTCATTTCTTATTCTTGCCTCATGCTCCTTTAATTTACAATTAGCCTACATGATGCCACATTGATGAGCTGATACATACCAACTCTGATTAATCCAAAAATGGGCAAATGTGTTAAGTCACAAGCTAGGTATTTAAGCATGGCTTAGCTCATGTTAACCAACGCTAACTTGGATGTATTCTGATTGAATCAGTCTATCCAGCCTCAGTTTAGGTGTCGCAACTGAAAAAAACAGCCTGGCCTGGCAGCCTGTGTGCCGTGGCAGAGCTAGCTGGAAATCTGTTAACCGGTTAGTCAACCATTTATTCCATTAAGACATTTTTTTGTTCCATTTATTAGAAAAAAGACAATAACGAACAGTGAAAAAAGTTATATGGATCACACGCTAGACAACTTTACAAAAACTTTTTAAACGTTTAAGATTTTTAAAATAAACTAGAATAGAATAGAATCCTTTATTGTCACTGTAAACATTGTTTCCAACATCGCTGTGAAAATCTGTTTAGCAGCTCCACATGACAGCATAACACGCACCGAAACAACAAGAATGATAAATACATAAATAAATAAATAAATAAATAAATAAAATCACTTACACAAAATTGTAATATAAAATTAACTGTACATGTAGTGCAAGACGAGAGATAAATACTTTCTAAAACGGAAGTGGGCAAGGGGCATTATTGCACTTGGTTGTGCGTGCGTGTATGAGTGTGTGTGCTCTCAAAGAGGTGGAAAAGATTGCCTGAGGTTTGCTCTGATTAGCACCCAACAGCACAGGAGCGAGCCCCAACTCAAGCAGGACTCTTCAGGATTTCAGCATTTCAGGATTGCAGATAAAATAAAATAAATAAAATCATTATGTTTGAGGTCAGCATTAGACTTTTCCGAGATAGGGTATATACTAAAGCATTGTTTTTGCTTCTGGTGGACTGCGTTTGGAAGGGACTCTCCTATGACCTGGCACAAATCTCTCAGGATGGTGAAGTTTGAACATTCATTTGGACAGGAACGGGTGGTCTAAAAATAAACTGCAGGACTTGTTAAACATTTGTCTTGAAGTCCACTAGCTACTTTAGCTATGGGCTGCATAACTTTGTCCTTTCCTTATTGTTAATAGCTATTCTAAAAATACATCACCAGCAACTACTATGCAGAATTAACTTCTTTATGGAAGGAATCAATAATTTGCTCAATGCGTCCTGTCTAACTGTTGCTTGTGGTTGAATAAATTCACAGGCTACCTCAGTCATTCACCTCATGTGCTAATGTTCAGCCCCCTCGTTATAAATGTTTGTGCCACCCTGTGTCTGTACCAGATTTCTGCAGTCCAAAGTAACGTTTAGCACCTACCTATTCGATTGGAGCAAATTAAAAACAAAAACCTAAAATCCTAAAATCCTTGGACTTTCCAGGTAGTTTTGTATTGTTTTCTTTCAGTTTATCATGTTTTATCCTTAATATGCATTTCACTTGAAAATTGTGACATTTTATACGATACAAAGTCGTGCTGTGAAGTGACTGCAGTGCATGCACGTGTTTGGTGAGCTCGGTGCTTGTTACCCTGTAATAAGCAGAGGACAGCACTGGCACCTGCCCAACTCCTCCACACCACAGCAGAGACTTTTATGTGTGCAGACTGGCAGTGACCTTGGCTCTATAAGTGCTAATATTCCAGGAGAGGCGCACCTGACAGATACGTTTCACTTCCTCTGCCCCTGTACTACTCCGACACTCGGCTCAGCCAGCACTCAGGGAGGTAATGAGCTCAAAAGTCTGAACCCATAACCGACGTAACCTGCACAATGTGCTGTCCTACCTTCCATATTTTTTCTCTGTACGTCACAGAGACGGAGCCGTAGTGTGGAAAGGCCAAACACGCAGCTCTGCAACTAATTCGCCCAAAAGCGGTGACTCAGCTCTCAAGTTGAATAGAGAATAAAGGTCTAATTATCACCTTAAATGTGATATGGGACAGTTTGTCAAAACATCTGCCAAGAAAACCCAAAAGGCATAGAAAGGTGTCACTTAACTTACTGTCCAAACAACTGGCACACTGGCTCTAAGATATTCTGCCTTGAGGGATTTTCATGTTCCTCCGTATGATTTAACAAGTGATTATTATGCTTCATAAGGTTTATTCTTGGATCCCTATTAAATGTTTCCCTAAGTATAATGACTAATTTAAACGGAACACTCATTTTTTTACCTTGGTGGTTTTATTTAGCATGGCAACCACACAGTATTATGCTCATCCCCCTTATGTAACCAAAACATATCCTTAAAGTCTCAAAAATTTAGTTTCAGACTTCACGGCTTCAACTCAGATTTTTCGGTCTATAAGCTGTGTTTTGTCAAAAAAACACTTGAGAATTCACACAGAAATTGACGCAAAGCCATGCGCCAAACAGGAGTTGTCAAAAGGGCTGGTAAGAAAGAAATGGATGGTGCAAGCTGTTTGTGCAATGTTTTGTTTGAGTCTTTTACATTATTGTCTCTATGGAGCGTTGCACAGCTCCTATCCTTGCATTACCCTGACTTATGTGGACTTTGTGCTAGGCTTTGGTCTCTTTCAGCTAATCTGCATTCTAGATATCTCTCTGACATTCGAGATGAGTTACTGATGAGTTGGCAAGCCTCTTTGATGTATTTAGTAATTCACATATAACCATAAATGCAAACATACATTAAAATATATCATTCTTGAAGTCATTAGTGTTCACACATGACCAGTCTGGGGCTGCTTGTTGCCTCAGACAAATAGTTTCTGTTTGCAAGTTCAGTAAAAATCACATTTTGTAAAAGTGACACTTTGCAAGATGAAACCTCTTTAGACTGAACAGGTTGTTTTTTTTTAACCCAAAGATGCTTGACTGTGTTCTGGTTTTGGGAAACTGGAGGCCAGGTTTCTCAAACTGTTTCTGAAAACACTAACCATGTTGTAGAGTATATTGTCAATCAGAAATAGGCCAAGGTTCTCCTTGCAGTCTCTGTATGATGCACATACATCTGTCTTTTCAAATAATGTAAATGAAAACATTGCTTTTATGCCTGAGTGCAGTTTGGTACACTCAAATTCTCTTCGACTCAGTTTGTGGCAGAAATGAGGCAGCACGTATCTTTCAATTAGTCTGAGTAGCCATGCTACTTCGCGTCTACAGATAGGTGGTTGTGCACCCGTCACTGTAATGGCAATTTTTTTACAGCAATGGCTCTAATAATATAAAGAGTAAACTTTCCCTCCACATGTAACCACGACCTTATTTCCTGTTCACTGACTGTCCTTCCTCGTAGCACTTTTGATAGGTAACCCCAAAGGAACTATTTTAGAGATTTTTTTGACCCCTACATCTTTCCAAACACACCTTTACTCTTGTCAAAGTCCATCAGATCTTTTTGCCTCCCTAGTTTTTCTTCTTCAAGCCCATCAACGTCAACACCCTCCTGTTCACTCACTGCCAAGTACAGTATGTCCCCCGACAAGAAAATCGTATCAGCTCAGTGGTCTTAATGTCGAGGGTGACAGATATATATAATCATTTAATATAAAGGCTTGCTCTGTTGAACAGATGCTGTACAGCTGCCTATCCCTCAATTATCCATCATTAAAGCCACTCTATGTAGCAATTACACTGCTGACCCCATAGAGGCACACAGAATCAGAATCAACTTTATTGGCCATGTTTGCATGAACATATGACGACTTCAGAGCTAGTTACCTTGTTTTTTGTGTGCCAAGGACAAACCTAAGAATTTAAATTAAAATATTATGTACACATCTTAATTCAACAAACTACAGAAAGCAATATACACAAACAATGCAAAATAGTAGATTAGCTGAACTGCAAAAGTACAAAACAAAATATAAAAAAACATTTAGAAAGGGCCAAACTTAAGAGTTTAAAAAGTATTCACATTATTTTATTTATTTTGCTGCAAAAACATCTTCCATTACAACTTGGATTTTTGTCATTTCGGTCCCAAATTAAAGTTTAAGCTCATTACCATCTAATAATAGACTGAAGCGTTCCTTTAGCCTGAATCTGGTAACATTGGTAAGAATACTAGAGGATTGGCCCACAGATCTATTCATGGCTTTTGATTTGAACCATGCGAAATACTACATCGTTTTTGCATCTGGAGATGTTGGATCTGATCTGAGATTTGTATAAAACTAATGTAAAACGCACATATGTAGCAGTGTGCATCTATCTGAGATTGTAACATGATAGTCACAATACAATCCTATATTAATATCAACCAAAATAGGAAGGGAGTTTGACATATTTTCAAATATGGGGGGCCTAATTAAAAAAATAACATGTGTGAAGTCTCTCAGAGAGGCACAAACACTTATTTTTTTTTGCACTGCTTGACCATCTGGCAGGGATTGTATGGGGCAAGACTGTTTCATATCTCCCCATGGCAACCAAGAATGCGAGTGACAGGAGCTCGATCTGAGAGGCAGCGCAAGTGGGTCAAGGTGTCTGAAGGCTGTGGGCTCGAGCTGTGGCTTCATGCCCACTGGCTCAAGTACACCTGACCCGGTCGACGCTGACAGGTGATGCGGTATGCCAGGGGTCTGAGACGGGATAAAAGACCGATCAGGGTGGCGAATGCTGGAGGTTTTGGGATATCTGACTTCTCTAGGAAGTGGAGAATTTATTGTGTTAGCAAAATGAAAACACTACTATTTAAAATGTAAACTGTCAGTGTTAAATCATCCACTCAATTGGTTAAATACATTAACTTGTCTAATTTTACTGGCATCTGTCTCATGATTCAAATCCCTTTGAATACTTCACTGTGGTTTTCACTTTAGCTACTTAACCGAAATATTTCAAGCACACCAGCAGAACTTTCTCAGCTCCTGCAGGAGAAAAACAACATGCAAAATCATCCAAGTAGTACCAAAGTGTAGATTTTGCTCATTCTGGCTATTAAATAGCAAAGATTAAGATAAAATAACTGAAAAAAGTGCCACAACCAAAGACGTTTCTCCTTCAATTTCTTAAATTTTCAGTGCAGCTGAGCCTCTGCATGTTGTTTAGCTAAGTAGAGCCGAATAAAGGTCATATTTTCTGCATTTTAGGCATAACTATCAAAGAAAACCTTTTGTATTAGCTAATAAAGTAACTGGAATAAACAATCAAGATCCAAAGAAACCTGCTGAGAGGCTTTTCTATGAACAAAGAATCACACATGGAGACTGAACACAATCAGTTTCCTAATCAACTTAATCTCTATGGTATCACAGCTCTATCGAGGCGTCATTATAATTTAAATCAATGAATTTTAACAATACCCCGCTATTTACATGAGACAGGGGCTTTTATGTGGTGCTGAAATGGCACCAGCTAACACCAGCCATGTTTTTCTTCTCCATATTGCACAATAAATCGTGTTCCCCAGAGGGGGAGCAAAATGACGTCAAGCCCCCCTTATTCATAGGTCCTGCATATTCATTGTCCAGGTCCAACATTGATTCTGAGTAGCGGGGTGGATGTTTGTGTCCGGGTGAACAAACAGGCCAGATCTGACACTTGAGCAGTAAAAGTTCACACTTCGGCCAGTCAAATCTGTCAATAACTCAATTCCTGTTGTTACGGAAGGTAAAGAAATTTAATAAAAATAAGATTCTATGCTTGTTCGTCTCAGCAAATGTATCTCCCCCAGTCTGCAGCAGTGAAATTCCCAAAAGGCAAGGCTTCCTCAGTGAAAAAGCATGCTACATTTCTACCACATTTAATCCATAATTTATTACTTTAATATGATCTCTTCCCCAAAGGCGCCATCTGGTCTATAACTCTGCATGTACAAACTGTTGTCATGTTGAATTAAGTCAAGATTTACATTTTCATCCATGAAAACCCAAAGCACTGGCTCATATTTACTGCCATTACAACATTACATTACTGTGACAATAATAGATCCATGGACAGTAAGCAGTGACTGCATTGTGATCTTATCGCTGACGCTGTGCATGATAAGGATCAATGGTGTTGCAACACTGCCCTCTGGTGGCCGACCACAACACTGCTCTCAGGCGTTTACCTGACAGCGAGGGCTTTTGGGAGTGCAGGGCCGAGGGGACACTGACGATCAGACGGTTATCTTCCACAGGAAGCTCTGGCATCTCAGAAGTGCTGAAAGAAGTTCAAGTATTAAATCATGTGCAAAAGTAAATACGACGTCTTATAGTAATGTGCTTTTTTTTTTCTTGTGGAAAGAAATAACATAAAAATAATTTGGCCATAATGGGCTTTTGGCAAACAAAATCCCTGATGAAAAACAGGCCATCATTTTTTTTCACCATATCATTATTTGTTTCACAAAAATTGAGGATTTAAAAAAAAGAAAAAAAGTGGGAAACAGGTTGGAAAGACCAAGTAACTCCTTACTGCTTCCACACAAATTTAAAAGCGTAAAATGTGGTGGTGCTAATTATCAGCCCTTGATAATTTAACCATCAAAAGTTCTGGCAGTTTGCTGATCTGGAACGTCAAGAGGGAAAGACATAAGCAACAGCCTTAGAGAAACAATTATTACAGAACCTAAATCTGGAAAGCGTTTTAAAACCATTTCCAATCAATTTTGAGTTCTATAGTCAGAAAGATTACCCACAAGTGAAATGTATTCAAAACAGTCGCCAGTCTTTCCAGGAGTGGATGTCCCTGCAAATTTACCCCAAGGTCAGACCATGAAATACATCTCAGACCCTACAGGCCTGTTGTTGAAGTCCACAGTTAGAGAAGACTAAACAAGGGCAGTTTGTTTAAATGGAATACTCAGAGAAAAACTAATATCTAAAAAGAACCAGAAATATACGTACAACTGAGGTTTGCAAAACTGCATCTGAACAAACTGCAAAATCTCTGGAGCAATGTCACATGGATAGATGGGACCAGAGTTGAGATGTTGACCTTTAGGTCAATGGACATGTTTGGTGAAAACCCAACACGGCGTGAAAACACAATCACCTCATACCCAAGCACGGAGGTGGAGGGATGATGATTTGGGCACAGCCCTCTGGCTGCAGAGGACCTTGTAGTCATTGCAGGTCGACTCAAACTCATTGCAGTGACTGACTAGACCAGGAACTCCGAAACATTATTGTAAATTTATACCAGAGAGGCCAAAGACTTAAAAAGCAAGCTTTAGACCCCAACAAAGTCATACAAGAAATGACGTTTTTACTGAAGTAATAACTTCCAAAACAATGGCTAGCTCTACAACCTACTGAATCATAGGGGTACTTAGTATTGCCCACAGATTTTCTTTCCCCTTTTGGTTCCATCTCAAAATAAATAATGATATGGGGTAAAATGCATACGTTGTTGTTTATCTTAGGTTTTATTTGCCCAAAACTAAGACCTGCTGCAAAGAGATTGTTTTTGAACACACAAAGCTAACATGGGATTAAAATAAAAAAGGCAAACACAACATCATACAAGGAAGTCAATTTTCTCACACCTTGCTGAGGTATTGGCAGACAAATTACATCGACCCAGCACCAGTGTTTCATAAGGCTTCTTGTGCTGTGAATCCAGTGGAAACACAAACTGTCCAGATGTGGTGACCTGGAAGAAAAAGATTTAGAATAAACCCCGTCAGTGAGATTTCCTTGCTTGTAGAGCTTTATCAGATTGGATAGATTTCCTTTTACCTTGATCCAGAACCATTTAGCAACAACTTGGACGCCCCAGTGTGGATACAGCTCATCGCAGACAAAACGTAGATGGCTGGGCCGGTTAGTCACCCAGGTTACCACCAAACAATTGGGAGATGCCAGCTGGGGTATGGGGAGCCGTTTCAGCTGGGATGATGGCAAATAGTTGTATCTTCATGTAGAAAATTTGTGCAATCAGTTACGTGTCAGTTAGATGTTCACATTATAAAAAATAATCAGCATGCTTAAAAACTGGTAGGTATGCACCTTCATGTTCAGCCATGTTTGCAGCTTTTATTTCTACTTCTGTGGTGTCAACTGTGCGACTGTGTGACTGACTTTTGTTGTGAGTTCCTCGACTTTACAACTACAGAATTAAATTTACTTTCAGAATTCAATTTTCTAGGGGATGTGATTTATGATGTGTGCTCCAATATTTCCTCTAAAACCTTGAGTGGGTCAGATTTTCTAATAATGAAAGTGAAACGTCTGAACATCCGTTGGGTGAGATTTATAGATCACGCAGGATGAAAAACAAGCTGAAATCTGAAAAACTTGGAATGGTAACTGGAATATCCAATGACGTATTTTTTCGCAGACAGCATGCATCACTTACTTCATTTCATTTGTTAATATATATATATATATATATATATATATATATATATATATATATATATATATATATATATATATATATACACACATATACATACACACATTTTTTATATTTCAGGCCTGTGAAACATTCCACAAAAAGTTGGAATGGCTGGGTAAAGCTTTTATTATGTTAAATTAGTCCCATTTCCACTACCAACCGAATTGTGCATAATGGAAATATTGCAAAGAAAGACCTGTACTGGAAACATTCAAACATCAAATCTCGCAAAAACCTTTCCACACTTTCATGATGGGTGGATAGTCCAGTTTAGTGCAAAAGTGTAATGGAAACACTTTTTTTTTGTATTTACACCACAGACTTCAAAAAATCCCATGAACATGATCTGAACAGGGATTTGAAGCCCATTTTTCTTTGTATGGGGCAAAGCCATGTTGCTTGGGAAGCCGACGGGAACACGCCCATTGTACGTCGATCAAAGTTAGCGTTGGCTACCAACTCCTTCAGCCCATCTTCACTGAAATATCCACAGAGCTACCGTCAGACGTTTACAGCGGGATATTACCGTTTAACATGTTGACTCAACAGTAAAATCAAAAATGACTGTCATGTTTAGCAGATGCTGGGTTCGTAAGAGCGGCCGGTTGCTCTTCTAAGCGCAGCAGCAGGAATCTCAATTCCACCTGAGCTTCAACCTCGAAGTTAAACGGTTGGAGATTGATTTGCACGTCTCCGGCATTACTGGATGTGATGTTATCTGTCACATGACCACATGACCAGAAAGAAAGCTACAGTAGATGCAGCGCTACGTGTGGACAGAGGAGGAGACAGAATGATCATCCACTGCCTTCATCTTCTGTTGACTATTTTTGCAACAGCAGTAGTGGCAGTAGTAATATGTCTAAAACGTAAGATGATCCGTCCATCTTCTTAGAAGTCAACATTCTAGGAGAATCATACCAGTCTCATGGGAAAACATTTATAACTTGGCATTATCTGAACTTTGAATTCTAACTTAATTGAATGAACTGGATTAACTGATTTGTTTTGACCACATAAGGGGATTGATTTCTTTTCAAATAAGATGCACGTTTTTCCCTCGTTTCACGAGCTGTTCTGACACCAAAAGTTTCACTCCTAGAAATCCCTATAAAGTCGTCTCTTCTCCTTTGATTTTACCCTGTAAATTATATGAGTGCTAAATTACCTGCGACTAGGGCTGGGCGATATGGCCTTTTATTAATATCTCAATATCTTTAGGCCATATCACGATACACAATATATATCTCGATATTTTGCCTTAGCCTTGAATTAATACTTTGATGCATACAATTACACCAGTATGATGTTTATATATGTCTACATTAAAACATTCTTGTTCATACTGCATTAATATATGCTAATTTTAAACTTTCATGCAAAAAGGGGGAAATCACAACTTAGTCAAACGCACGTGACTGACTATGTTAGTAGGTGTGCTTGTTTTATGTCTCTGAGAAGGAGAGACGAGACGTGTTGCGGCTTCTTTATCAACCGCTACTGAGCGGGTAAACACAGTCAAAACAAAAGACAGACGCGGATCCAGCGTCACCTCCAAATTAATGCAATTTAATGATAGTCCAGATTATAACTTTTACAAAAAGTATCCATCAAAAAGGCAAAAAAAAGCTTGGCTTAATTTATTTCTGCGATCTGCCCTTTGCAGTCAAAAAACTGTCCCGCTTCCCACTCTCACACTCTTCCCTTCATCTGCAGGTGTCAATAATCACGCATTAAATCACTGCAGACGCAAAGGAGGGGGGCGAGGACAACGCAACAAACCAACAAAAAATGATTCTTTCTGAACTTATCTGTCCTTAACACAAACAATACCATGCCCCCACAAAACCAATTCATATACACCTTTCAAATAAAGGATAAAGTAAATAAAGTATATTTAAACTAACGAAGATTAATTTTGGCCTCAACAAGACGAGAAAGGGTGAGAAAAGTCTGTAATTTAATGCCCGCGGCTAAAAGCAAATGCATGATAATGTATACTCGAATATTCACGATATAGTCATTTTATACATCGCACAGAGTAGAAGCCGCGATACATAGAGTATATTCGATATATTGCCCAGCCATACCTGCGACTCCTTTTCACAGACTTGTTTTCCCACGGTGGATCCATGACAATGAGATCAAACGTCTTTCCATCTGGGTGAGAGACAAGGCACCCCTTTAGCACACACTGCAGAGCTTAAAATAACATTACTAATTCATCTCACCACTATTTACAATTAATTCCAGTATGAATTGACATTATCCCGCAAAGATTTTGGAGCTTTTATTTTCTTTCAAATTATGTTCCCACAAACTATTAGTGACTGTCAGTGCGGGTATTTTGTTTATAATCTTCTCCAAATGACTTAAAGAAAACACATTTGTGAATTTTCTCAGTCATAATACTGGTACTTCATAGAATTGTACTCACACTGGACTAGAGGTTGTATTCTTGTTAAATCAGACAGCAGGAAAGCTGAGTGAGGTGGTATGACATACTCCTCTCCCATGAGTGAAACCACAGCAGCCCAGTCTTCCTTGTTCTCCGTCACCCGGGAGAACAGGTCGACATGTGAAGTGGAGCCTTCATCCCCGACGAGTGACTGAGTGAACTCCTCCTGCTCCTCGCCGTCCACTAGAGGAAGCTCTTTAGCCATCTCACAAAGAGCCGCAAGGCCGCACTCCTGGAGGGGAAGAGGCTCATTCTCTGAGTCTGCCTCTCCGTTCAGGTATCCGGAGGACTGGGACAAATCCACCAAGACTTTAGTTCCGTCCAGAATAACAGACCTGACCTGTATCATGAACACATACAGAGACGAGGCAGAATTAGAGGGTTTGGCCCAACAAGGAGGAAGACAAAATGTATTGAATACTTACATTAAAGAGGCAATTATTGCACTTTTTATCTTTTACTTCATTCATTGCCAGCACCTTTGTGATCTGTCATAATTAAAGATAGCCCAGATAGCACAGTTGGGCCTAATCTGGGCTACTTTTGGCACTGATGGCTCAGTTACAACACCGGTGAGAGCTATGTGAGCCAGAAGTGTCACAATGATCACAAAGTGTCGTGTAAGCAAAATGTGAGACAGATATCGTTGGCTAATTTCAACATGGATGTGGCAAGTGCTGTGAGAAACAGGCGTGGCCCAAAGAAAAATGACAATTGGGTAATGTCAGGCAATATACAGTATGGGTAATATATGAATAGGATTAGGCTGCCACACTAACCTTGATTTTCATACTAAAATCTATTTTGACCAAGGAAAGGTAACAAATATGGACCAAGTTCGGACTGAGCAGTCTTTTCCATTTGGGCTTAAAATAATGGGAATGCCCAGGTCTGAAAACATGTCTTTTACTGAGAAGTTCAGATTTGCAAGGAGCTATCACATTGCAGACCCACTTCAGAGTAGAATTATCAGTTTCTCCATGTTTAACTTCACCTAATTTCACATTATGGTGCATTTACAGTACCTCCAAAGTTCAAAATGCAAAGCTTGAAGATTCTGTTTAGCAATGCATCACACATTTATCACAGATGTTGCCTTTGAGGCTAAATAAAAAATATTATTGACTTGAATTAAAGTGAACTGGAGTGAAATGATAAGCCCCATTCATACAGCCAGATGGTTCCACCGTTATTCTGCCTCACTCTGTGTATGACATGGAGGCAGAATGCATTCGATTTTGATCTGCGGCTCTTGCACGTCTTTTGTGCTTTGAGAGATAGTAACAGAGATATATGAAATAAAATGACAATGACTGCAGAGGGTGATCCCAGGGCAATGGGAGATCATCTCACAGAGCCGTTCAGACCCGCCATCAGGACATCAAGTCAGGTGAGATTCAAGATGAAGAGGCAGCAGAAAACCCAAACAGAGAGGAGGAGACCAACCGGACTGTCTGTATTTCCAACTTTGTCTGTTGACTTTTGGTACAAGCCACTGATCAAACTTGTACCTATTACAAACTTGGAGGAGCCTACACCGATTTCTGATGTGCACATTTTTAGGTAGAGCTCTGAATACTTTACTTGAAGTCCACCAAAGCAATTCACACTGTCATATTTTTGTTTTTACCTAAAAATAAATAATAGATAAATAATTTTTCTTCTGGACCCCAAAATGGGCCAAGTGTAAGACTAGGCCCTATATCCTGGACTCTTTTACGCTGCATTCACTAAACTGTTGGTGTCTTGCAAACGTGTAACCAACAAGAGTCCAGGAAAACACTGGAGAAGTTAAGAGTTTATTTATTAGAACAGAGAAAGATAAGTCCCCCCCACGAGTCTGTCCAGACTGCAGCTGGCTGGACATTCTTCTTTTATACACTGAGTGTGGTGGTTCATTTGGTGTCACATGTACCTGGTTTTCTTGTTGGCTCGTTCTGACCCACCTACTACATTGCTTTCAGTCTATTTTTATGCTTTTGTTTTCTTACATATATATTTTCTGATTGTATTCCTGATTTGGGGCTTTTAGTTTGTTTTAGCCTGCACAGCACTTTGGTCAAGTAAAGTTGTTTAAAAAGTGCAACGAAAATAAACTTGACTTCTGGTTGAACTGTAATGGTGTTGTACATCTCTGCAACGGTCCCAGCTGAGCTTCTAATCATATCTCACACTTCCCGCTGCTCTTGAATACTTCCAGATAAGCCTCCTCTTTCCACCATTATTTCCTGGAATATTCAACTGCGATTTTTTTAAACTTTACTAGATTCCCACAATCAGTTGTAATAAAATCAAGAGCTTTTATCACTCATAAAACACATTATTATGCTGTGTGTAAAACAGCCCATACATAGTATCCTAATCCACTCAAGTTATGATTTATACTGATTAAATATTCACTATGGTGTAGTGCTGGGCGATATGGACCAAAAGTCATATCTCGATATTTTCTAGCTGAATGGCGATACTCGATATATATCGATATTTTTTCTGTGCCATAATTGGGGTTTACCCCAAAGCATTATAGCATAGCATCTCTGTTAGCTTCATTTATTTCTGAAGCAAACCCTTAAAAAAACAGTCAGTTTTAATTAGGGCTGCACGATTAATCGTTAAAAAATCGCGATCTCGATTCATGCTTGAACGCGATCTCATTTCCAAATGACGACGATTTAAAAATTAAAAAAAAAAAAAAAAAAAAAAAAAAAAAAAAATCTTTTTTTTTGGATGTTTATTGTTTTTATGTTCAATGTCAGCTGTTACAAAGTTGATGCCAGTCTTTTATCAGGCACCATCATATTTTTTGTAACGTTTACCTTTTGTATCGGCAGCTTCTTAATAGCAGCAAAAGGCAATGGGGGGTTCATCCCAGCCAGAGGAATAATTTGTTGCCTCAGAACTACAGGATCTGTTACAAGTCCCCTTTCTGAAAGGGTGTTCAACTCAGGGAGGAACAAATATTGTTCAAAATTGTTATTATTGTTTAAATTATTCAAAGGTTTGTGTAAAGAAGACAAGAGATGTTTATTGTTATTATATTTTTGTTCAGCTGTTGCAAAGTTAAAGTAATAAGTGCAATACATTTTATATTGGAAAAAAATCGTGAGAGAATCGTGATCTCAATTCTAAGCAAAAAAATCGTGATTCTCATTTTGTCCAGAATCGTGCAGCCCTAGTTTTAATACAAAGCCTCGTGCCAAATGTCACACAGGTTCCTTTACTAACAGAGGTCTGCACAATATCAAAATGTATAAAACAAATTAAATAAAAATAAACTGCCTGCATATATAGAATAAAAATGCTTCTTGAATAAAATAAAACAAATATCCCTTTCCTGCATAACAATTAAATTAAAATACCCTGTGCAATTAATACAATGTAGACAGTAACAGGCAGACTTTTCCACTGAGGATGACAGTTGTGCAAATAACAAAACATTTGTGCAAATCTCAAATAATAATAATAATAATAATAATAATAATAATAATAAACTTTATTAAGGACACAAGGTCCATAGCAAAACAGACAACAGACAAAGGGTACAAAAAATAAAGATAAAATCCACGGTAATCACATATCACATGACATTTACATATAGGCTTATGCGCCAATGATTCCAGATTCTGGAGAAGAACCTGACTGAGCTCTGTGCAGGGTTAGTCAGTGTGAGAATTATATTGTTCCCAGAGTCAGACAACCTGCACATACATCTGTGCATAAGGTTACGCAGTACAGCAGTGCAGGTAGGCACACCGACACTGACAAACAGCTGACTTGCACTGCTCCAGCGTGGCACCTTGAGCAACAGCCTCATCCCATCATTATAGGCGACATACAGTTTCTGCATACTGCTCTTTTTATAGTGACGCCACAAGTGAGCAGTATACATGGGGGTACAATAGGCTCTAAAAAGTGCAGCCTTCACAGGTACAGAGCACACACCAAATTTGCGTACAAGTGTGTTCGCTTGCGCATACAATGCACGACGCTGTCTATAAATGTCCCTATCATCAGACAGGTCGTCATTAAAATAGTGTCCCAAAGGTGTCCGCCGGGGTGGCCGGGGGGGTCCGGGGATCGGGCCTCCCCTGATTCCGGCCTCCATTGGCAGGACATCAAAACTTAATAATTTATCATTATTATATTATACAAAGATGGTTATTATTATTATTATTATTATTATTATTATTAGTATTATTAGTATTATTATTATGTATAGTATATCATATTATTATTAGTATAGGTATCGGATAGGTGAATGGATGAATGAATGGGATGCCTGGGTCTGGGGCCCTCCGTTGTCGGGCCTGCACATGTGTCGCCTTGTTGGGGGGTTCCCTCTCTCCGGGCCCGTCTCCGGTCCCCCCCGCTGCCTCTGCGGCGGGGCGCCCCTCTGGTCTTGGAGGGCCACTTCCTGGGGGGCGGGTGCGCCTGCCCGCGTCGGCGGCCGGGGCGGCCCTGTCTCTCCGGGCAGGCTGGCCCCCTGCCGGGTGGGGGTCGTTGGCCTGAAGGGTCAGGGCCTCCTGGCCGCGTGTCCGGCCCGGACCGGGTGGCCGGGGATTGCCTGGGGCGCGGTCCGCCGCCGCGGGATCCCTGGCTGCTTCTTCCCGCGCCGTGGGGGCCGTGGGGTTTAGGTAGCGGTAGCGATAGCTTAGCTCAGACTGCGATCAGATCTCAAGATTTAGGTCGATTGCTGTTATTGTTTTGGTTGGCTCCGTGCCGGTTTCGTGCTTTGTTTGTGGTTTTTTGTTGCAGATTTCCAGTGCTTGACGTGTGTTTCCGTGTGTTCCTGCTTCCTGGATTGGCAGTGGATGTCGTCACCCCCCCCTCCCCCCCGCAAAAAAAAAAAAAAAAAAAATCACTGGGTTTGTATGTGTATATTTATGTATGTGTACGCATATGTATGCGTATATATATGTATATATATTAAATATAGTAATAATGCACATATATATACTTCTGGTTTCTACCGTCATGGTATCAATCATTAATATGTGTGCAGACAAGGGGAAAAAAAAAATAGTGTCCCAAGTATTTAACCTCATTGCAAACTTTGAGGACAGTGCCAGACAAAAAGAAGTCAGGAAATGACAGTTTGCTGTCCTCTTTGGTCCTAACGATCATTATGTTGCTTTTCTTTGCATTGTAGAGAATTTCAAAGTCGAGGCCATATTGTGAGCAGACCCTCAGTAGCTGTTGAAGACCAGCACTATATGGTGAAAAAACAACTAAATCATCAGCGTACATCAGGTGGTTGATGATGGTGTTACCAACCACGCAGCCTGTACCACAATCACTGAGCAGCTTTGATAGTTCGTCCATATAAATATTAAATAAAAATGGAGACAAAATGCTACCCTGTCTAACTCCATTGCATACTCCAAACGGAGCAGGCATAAAGTTACCCCACTTTACATGCATTGCCTGATGAGCTTACCAGAAAATCAGAATCCTTAAAAGATACTTGGGAACACCTCTGCTGTGCAATTTATAAAACAATTTTTCATGGTTTACACGATCAAAGGCTTTAGAAGCATCAATAAAACACAGAAACATTGTAGAATTATGCCTGTTATACAGATCTAAAATCTCCTTTAGAGCAAAAATACACATGTCGGTCCCATGTCTGGGTTTGAAACCAAACTGGTTATCAGATGTGAGGACAAACCGTTGTAGCCTGTTCAGTAAGATCCTCTCCAGGATTTTTGATAAAATACTGGCTAAGGCTATAGGTCGATAATTTTCACTACTATTTATTTTACCAGCTTTGTCTTTAATAATAGGCACCAATACAACAGATAAAATGGAATCAGATAAAATACCATGAACTAAAAACCCAGTAAAACAAATGGCAAGCAGAGGACAGAGTCTTCTACTTCCAAATTTTAAGTGCTCCGCAGAAATCTTGTCCTTACCTCATGCCTTATTATCTTTTAGCATCATAACTGCATCAAAGACTTCTTGTGGAGAGACTGCCACATCTTCAGAGTTATCAATACTGCCCACTGTGAAGCTGTTACTCTTAACACAGTTGAACAGTTCATAATAATGTTTCTGCCACAACTGAGTAATTTCCTCTGGACCGCTTACACCATCAATATTCGTCGGCAGAGAGGTTTTACAATTATTAATCTTTTTAATTTCTTTCCAGAAATCATTTAAATTATTATTTTGCATTTTCTTTGCAAGTGAGTCGGACTTGATTCCATTCTCATTTCTTTTAATGAAACGTAACGCATATTTAAAATTTGCATTTGCCCGTTTCTTGTAATCAAATAAGGGACCATGTTTATGTCTCCCTGACTCCACCCAGGCTTTGAAGGCCCTTCTAGCTTCAGCATGAGCCTCTTCAACATATTCATTCCAGCCTGGCTTGGCTGTGTATGACTTGTGTGTCTTATACAGAGGCCTACTTGACACAAGGAGGGACTCTACAATATGATCATACAGGGAGCACAACTCTATACCATGTTGCTGATTCTTACAGTTAATATCACTGCATATAACTGCATCTTTTGGTAGCTTCATATTACTCAGCAAGATGTCAGACTGAACATAGTACGCTTTAAGATCCTCCTCAGTCAACTTGGACCAATCTATTCTCCCTGCACGCATATCATTGCTCATAGATGAGAGAGCAGGTAGGTTGCCCAGATTCACAGATAAAAACAAAGGCACATGATCAGAAGTGGCAAGTTAATAATTAATGGACATGGACTCTAAGGAGTCATGTGCAGAAGATGTACATATGCAGTGATCTAACCATGAGGTTGTGTGCCACGCCTCACTGATGTAAGTGAAGCTATTATCTGGCAAGAGCACTTTACTGGAGAAAGTCAGACCATTATCAGAACAGAACCGTATTAAATGATTTGCAAATAAGGAGTTGCCATCAGAAATATCTGTATTCACCTCACCCACAATAAAAAAACAGGTGGAAACATTGTCCTGTAAGAAAGACATAACACAAGCCAACCTGTGCAGGTATTCATCTTCATTCTGGTGACTTTCAAAGGGTGTATAGATGTTCAGAATAACACATTTTTTGTCACCACAGCAGAATTCAATTCCTATAGCCCAGTCCACATCTAATCTGACCACGTTAACCAACTGATCATATTTTTTGTGCCATAGGACAGCAACGCCGCCAGGTATACGGCCACGAACTATACTGTTGCTCAGGTCAGTCGTGGATTCTCCCGCTCCATAGAAGTCTTTATGCAGAGAATTAAGTCTGTCCAAGTCCTGTTTAGGTAGAAACGTCTCCTGAACACACAGTACATCACAGGTGTCCAAAAGTTTATCTACCACAAGGCGGCGTGATTTATCTGCTTCACTGTGCCCAACGCGCAATCCTCGCGCATTATATGACACGATATTGATATTCATTTATTTCTGATTGTGCTGGGCCCCTGCCTGGTTTCTGCTCTCCCGTGGAGCTACAGGTGTAATTCCAGACACAGAAGGCTGCTGTGACAGATCAGCTGATCCGCGGGCCGCGCTGACACTGTCAGCCCTGGGTCTGCGAGCCTCAAAGTAGCGGCGCACATATATCCCCACCGGCCAAAGTTCTGTGTCATACATGTCCGCCATCTTCGTGTCATTCAAGTCAATTTGTCACAAAATAAGCTATATGCTATATCAAAATCATACTTTTTTTTTTTTTTTTTTTTTTTTTTTTAATAAACGATATTGTCTCGTACCATATCGCGTTTAAAAATATATCGATATATATTAAAATATCGATATATCGCCGAGCCCTACTATGGTGTCAACACTTTATTCATACTAAAACATATCTGAACTTTCCTCACTACAATGTCTTTGGCTTGATTCTAAATCAAAATGAATTTTTATAAGCTCAAGATGTTTCTGTATGTGATGCTTTCATTTCAATAGTTTGTTGTTTTCACAGCTCTTTGTTTCCACAACATGAACTACATGCAAGATGAAACTTGGAGATGAAGATTGAGATTCAGCTCACCTTCTCATGAAGAGCCAGCGAGTCGATTTCCCCCTGGTTGAGTTCACTGCGTTTTCGCTTCCTTTTCTAGGAGCCAAAATGATATTGAGAAGTTTTAAAAAGAATAACTCTGGGGAAAAAAATATAAATTATACTGTAAGATAGAAATAAATTTGATATGCAGTAGGGTTAGTAACCAAAATGTATTTTCATTATTACTTGGATAATGAAAAGGAACCATTATTGTGTCATCCTGCGTGCATAAGACTATTGGAAATGTTTCTACAGAAAGAGTCAGTCAGTTATTGATTAATCTACTGATTATGCATCAATTCTGTTATTGATTAGATTGTAAATGTTGATATACTAAATAGGGAACTCAAAAATATTCTAAACTGATATCAAAGAAGTTCTTAATTATATGTCAGTTGACTGATTAATTAACGCAGTATACATTAATAAAATCCCCAGCCTGAAGTTGCATGTGGTTCCCATCTGAGATAAAAATGGGGATTGACAACAGGTTCCTTTTGGCTTCATGTTAAATTCCATTTTTGCTAAAATAAGGCCTTAAAATGTCTTAATTTTTTTTCTTAAACCTCAATCCAAGGGTCTTCCTTTTAGAGGGAATGTATCCAGTCATCATAAAAGGTTTATTTCATTGTTTTGAGGAGGTTCTAAATCTGTGTTGCCAGGTTGGGCAAGTTTCAGCCCAAATGGGTTGAAAAATATATATCTGGGATGCTTTTCCTGGGTTTTACTAAATATTTAGGAGAAATTATTAACAAAAAAGTTGCCATTATGGCAGAGAAAAGTAGAAACGTACACAATAAACTCAGATATTTGATTTGCTTTAACCTACTCAATTTAATTGTAGTCTTTGTTTGGAGCCTGAACTTGTTGGTGGCCTTTTAGTGGTGTTGTGAAGCTTGAAATGTATTGTGCATTTAATAATTTATTGTTTTAATATAGAGAATGTATGATTCGGGCTGGTTTTCCATTATTTAGGCGGGTTTTACATCGCGTCTGGGCTGGAACCTGTCAGCCAGATCTGGCAACCTAGACCTCAGTGCTGGATTTCTTAGTGACTTGTCTTGCTTGGTCTTAAATTTGGTTTGAAAATGATATTAAATATGTACCACGGTCAAACCTGTAGACACCGTGCTAACACACCTGGCTCAAATCAGTGAACTATTGACAGACCTGATGATGCAATCATTGGAATCAGGTGTGTTGAAGCAGAGTCACCTCTAAAACAAGCAGGACAATGGGTTGAAAAACATTATTTTAAACCAGTGGTCTTCAACCCTGGTCCTCAGGACCCCCTGTCCTACAGGTTTTAGATGTCTCCCTGCTTCAATGCACCATGATACAAATGGCTGTGTCCTTGACAAAATTGTTCAGACCTTAATGATGATGATGATTAATTAGAATCAGGTGTGTTAAAGCAGGGAAACATCCCAAACATGCATTTATCTGGGATTCAGTTGGGGCCAACCACTTACTGTAAGCAAACCCTATTTTATATGAAAAAACTAAATGCTTTGGTTTAAAGTTTAAAGTGCTTTAATAGCATTGAACTTGCATGACTGTACAGACAGCACACCATACTAGCAACTGAAATATCCTCTGCTCCTATGCTATGCATGTCCACATCAGCCAAGATGTACTGTATGCAAGTAAATATAAATATAGGTGAAGGATGGAAAAATTGAATATGGTGTAAAAGTTAATTTATTTCAATAATCTAACTTAAAAGGTGAAACTAATATATATTACATAGTCTCATTACATGCAAAGCAAGATATTTTAAGCCTTTATTTGTTATAATTATTTATGATTGAATTGTTTATTGATTTCATAAAATAATTTTTGAGATTTTTTATTTGGGGTTTTCATAAACTGTGAGCCACAATCATCAACATTATAACAAAAAAGGCTTGAAATATCTCACTTTGCATGTAGTGGGAAATAATATATTTGTTTCACCTTTTAGTTGAATTTACTGAAACGAATGAAGTTTTGCAATATATTAAAATGTTCCAACCTACACCTGTATATTATAACATCAATAAATAAGAGCATAATATATATCCCGTGTCATTACCATATCAAGCTCAGGGGATGTTTCAGGTATGAAGAACTGTGCAACATATGTTGCTGTATTTAATATATCCTGTTGTTTATTTTGTTCACTATTGTTAGTTTTTTTAATTCCCAATTACGTAACAATTCCGTATTTCAAGGGACGGGTGGCAACCCTGCTACTGCATGATTCATGTCTGTGCTGTGTGCAACTGGTGGACAATCCCATGTGGGGCCCCATTTTTCTCACCGGGTCCCACATACAAGTGTGAAAATTAGAACAGCAATAATAATGTTCAAAGCAAGAAATGATGCACTGCCTGAAAACATTCAAAAAATGTTTCAAGATAAAGGACAATATAATCTAAGAGGAAAATTACATTTTAAACAACCTTGTGTACGTACTACTCTTAAAAGCATGTGCATATCAGTCTGTGGGGTAACTTTGTGGAATGGTCTGGATGATGAAATCAAACGAACCACTAACTTTATACAGTTTAAAAACGCATACAAGAAAGCATTTCTTGACAAGTATAAAAATGGGGAACTCTAAAGAACTCAATTTGCCTTCCATATGTATTTCTTTGATTGTTATTTTGTTCCTTGTGGGATGGATCATATAGGATACAAATGTAACTGCCTGCATTCATGGCTGGTCATGGATCATCGTAGAGGAGATTGGATTTTTGAATTTAGGACATTGTAAGAGACCGGTTTAATTATGCCTTGATCTTTGTTTATTGGTTTGTGTTGTATTTATTTTTTGTTATTTTGTCTTTTCTTTTAATTTTTATAACTTGGCATATATGATATGACATTGTGAGGAAGGGACAGGACTAAATAAGCGTTCTGCTTCCTCCTATTCCCTCTCGAACACATGTTTGCTGTTGTGTTTGTATTTTTGGATGAGACTGTTAAATTGTTTTGCTTTTTTAAATATTTTGATGCTTTTAATTTGATGGGTTTTGTTATGTTCGAGACAAAGCCAACAATAAATAAATAAATAAAATATAGCCTAACAAGAGCAGAGTGTACCTTTGCTGGTTTTTCTGGTTGGCCAGACACATCCGTGCTCCCAGCACTCACGCTGGCAGCAGCACTCTGGTCGTAGCGGCGTGTGACCAGCTGGAAACACCGCCTTCTGAAAGTGCGCCTCGCGTGTGACCTTCGGTTCTCCGACCGCCAGCCTCGCTCGATGAGCGGCCGGGAGTCGAGCAGACAGCCGCTGGAGCAGCGGAGCACCACGGACATAGTGAAAAAACAACCTTTCCTTTTCTTGGAGGGCTTATTTTTTTTAAATATTTTTGTCCCTCACGGGTCTCAGTAGCAACCGCCTCATAGATATATATACATAGATGCTTCATCGACCCCTGGGCCGCGAGAAATACGCCATCTTGGGTCGGGCATCCTACCCATACGACAGCATTAGACAGAACAGGAGTGAAGATGCCAGAGCACTGTGCAGTGTATAAATATAGAACCAAGTGTTTACAAAAAAATAATATTCAAAATGTGATTTGAGCATCAGGAATAATTTGTTCATTTTTTTTTGTTTAACCTTTATTTAACCAGGCAAGCAAATTAAGAACAAATTTCTTATTTACAAGTGCAGCCTAGGGGGGTAAGGGGAGGGAGCTAAGATGAAAAAAAAACAAAGTTATATAAATACACAAAAAGACATTAAAACACAATACAAAAGATAAAACAGTTCATAATTCTGACTGTCTCTGAGTTCAACATGCAAATATTTTCCGAAACCGTGATAATGGATACTCTTATACAAAATTGTGTGTGTGTGTGTGTGTGTGTGTGTGTGTGTGTGTGTGTGTGTGTGTGTGTGTGTGTGTGTGCGTGTGTGCGTGCGTGCGCGCGCGCGCGTGCGTGTGTGTCTTGCAAAATAGCCTACCTATCATACTCGCATACCAGAATATTCTATTACTGTTAAGACTATGATTATTATAAAATACCGAATCATGTTTCTGGTATCATGCCTAGATGTATGACGTTTGCAGGACCCCCCCGCCCCCCCAACCCCGTTAAAATCAGTTTTGTATCCTGCGAGTTATGCCTGATAAAATGCGCTGACACTTAAAGGAGCATGAGGCTCCTTTAAGAAATTAGACTCATTAGCGCCACCTTCGCCACGACGGCCATCGGGGGGGACTGCACGGCAGCACGGGAGCCGGCACGGGAGAACGTGCATGCAGCGTCATTTGACGTCCCATCCTCAGGACAGCGCGGGAAATTCGGGCCCGGAATTGCAGCACATTTTGCAGCACACAGCCTGTTCAAGGCAAAGGAGAGATACACTAGAGGGCTCATTCTTTTGGGTTTGGAACGCTTCATCTGACATTATTATTAGAAAACTTAAAACGTATATGAATTTTTTTCATAAATCCTGCCTCAATCCTGCCTCATGCTCCTTTAACTGCGCCAGCCAGACAGATGGCTCTGAGTCTAGCGGGTGCCCGCACCAAGATGGCGGCTCATCAGCGCCAAGAGGCAGCAGCGGTCGATGATGCGTCTATGTGTATATCTATGCTCCAGGATAGGTTGACAGAGAGCGAAACTTAAAGGGGACCACCAGCAAGCTGCGGAGAAACATAACTTAAAGGCAACAGACGGGGTGGAGGGCTGTGTCACACCTCGGCTGTCAATTGTTGACAATTGTTGCTCATTTTTATTTCTAGGCTCCGAAATTAAATTGACATACAGCTGAGATGCAGCGCCCAGCTGCGGCTGCAGCCGCATCTGCTGGTCCTGCTGGTGTTTCTCCACAGCAGCCCAGATCCAGCAAGATGATCCGTGTTTATGACTGCCGCACCGAAAACGGGGAGACTCCAAAGATAGATCTGGATGCGAGATGTCTGGACTTTAATGGCTTTATGCAACTTATCTGCAAGGTAACTTTATTGATCACTGTATTATATTGTATCATATTTCGTTTCTTATTTGACTCATGAGCAAGTGAAATGGATGAGGCAGATAAATCAGTGTCGGATAAGTTCAGCAGGGGCGCAGGAGTCTGTGATGTTTGCGTGGGTTTTCTCCACTCTAAAGGTGTTTAAAAAAAGTTTGTTTAATATTCTCAAATTTTTTACTTTTTTTACCCCTCCCCTGGCCTGCACGTGTGTTTTAAAGGTATAGTCTGTGATCGTATTCAAAAACATTTATTGTTATACTGGGTGAAATGGTCCTTCCATCCTGAGAGTAGCCAGTGAATAATGTGTTCAGAAAAAGGAAAGAAAAAAATCCGACCTCTCTGACAGCTTTAATCCTGTAAAAACTCTGACCAATCTGTTATTTGCGCACCGAATGAAACGGATTGGTCCAGGACCAGAGGCGGGGAAAGAACCAATCAGATGCCTTCATTTTAAGTCCCGCCCACGCCCCCCTCTGTCCCATGGCGCTCTCGTCTCGTCTCTCTGGAAGCAGTGCAGCCTGCACTGCTTCCAGCTGCCTCCAGCCCCCGTGTCGCCTCCCACGGGTCTTCCTCGGCTCAGAGTGTCCCAGTGCAACCCCCCCCCCCCACTCCTCCAGACCGATTGGCAACCGCAGCCTGACATCGGATGGACCCGCCGCTCCCGGCTTCACTGCTGGCTCGCGGTCGGGCGGTCACGTCGGATGTAACGGCTCGCCCTGCTAAAAAGGCTAAAAAAAGAAAGCCAAAGTGTGATTCTGCGGCGCAGGTTGTCCGCTACTGGGGGTCTGCCACGGGGGTCCGTGGCAGACCCCCAGTAGCGGTGCGCCGGTGCGGAGCGCCGGTGGCTGCGGTGCTGCGGTGCTCTGCTGCAGGCTCTGGAGCCACGGCTACGCCGTAGCCTACGCCGTAGGGTACGCTACGACGCGCACCATTCTGCGTTGGTGTAACGCGGAACCATAAATCAGTCTGCTGTTCTGAACTTCTCTGTTGTGCTCATTTTGCTGGGACTTCGGGTCCACTTTTGCGGTATGCGTTCATTGTTGTGTCTAAAAATGATGCGCAGTGCCCACCCAATCAGAAACGGTACAGATATTCTGTGATATTTTTTTATATTTATAAAAAAATAAAATTATAAAAAAATAAAGGATCCCCATAACTTTGATTGGGTGGGCAGGATGCACGTTTGGGTGGGCACAGCCCACCCCTGCCCCCCCCCCCCTAAAACCGGCCTCGCTTACAGGTGAATGAGACATGGGGTAGTTTTGTTGAAAATGTGCTGTCCAAAATGTCCTGGAAAACTGGACAAAGTTTGTGGGGGCGTGGCTTTGGACGGAGCGCTGACAGGAGGGGGCGGGGCATAGAGGAGGTGCCACTATCAAATCTTGCTAGCTCTCTAAAATCAGGCACCCTACCTTTAAGTGTACTGCTGCTGAACAATGTGAGTTTCCCCATTGAGGGATAAATAAAGGATTATCTTATCTCTCTTATTTTATCTTAAAACCCTCTAAAGTTTATATGAATCAGTTACTTCTGTAGGTTTATTGGGATGGGCTGTGTGAGAAGTCGATAAATCATGATAAATCAGGAGATTGCACCACCCTGCAGTAATCAAAGGTGTGGCACTGTTTTTCACTTCAGCGAGTTGTTGAACTGAAAGCCGCAGATGTTTCCAAAGGAAATAGTTTTCTAATGTCCTCACGCGATGCTGCTTGAGTGCACTTCATTGATGCTTTCACTTTAATCTCAGGGGAAATATTTCTAGTGCATATATTTGCCTAATGATGCATGACATGAAAATATACACATAAAATCAAGTTTTTCATTTGGGATGTTTCATTGTTCATTACATATTACAGTAGAATATTTAGGTCTCATTCAGAAATTCTTGGGTGAAATATGATTCATCCAGCATGGGGCGTTATAGGTCTTAATATGAAATTCCGTTTTTCTCACTAGTGCCGCCCCCCACTCCTTGGGATAGGCTGTGTGAGAAGTTGATAAATCAGGTGATGCCACCACCCTGCAGTTATCAAAGGTGTGGCACTGTTGTTCACTTCTGCAAGTTATTGAACTGAAAGCCGCAAAGGTTTCCAATGGAAATAGTTTTCTAATGTCCTCACGCGATGCTGCTTGAGTGCACTTAATTGATTTCATTGTTTTGCTTTAATCTCAGGGGAAATATTTGTAGTGCATATATTTGCCTAATTAACCCTTTAACGCATGACATGAAAATATACACATAAACTCAAGTTTTTCATTCGGGGTATTTCATTGTTTATTACATATTGGAATATGTTTGTCTCATTTAGAAATTCAAGATTCTGTATTGTCATTGTTCATATTTCATATACAACGAAATTCCAGGTGCTTCATCGCAGGTGCTGGTCCTTATATAAAGTGCAAGATAAGTGCAAAATATTATTCATCCAGCATAGGACGTTATAGGTCTTAGTACGAAATTCTGTTTTTTTTTGTTTTTTTTTACTGATTTTGTAAAGTATCGTTTTTCCCCCTCCAGCAACATGTCTTGTCATATGTGTTTGAGCAGTTACAAAGTTTAAATGTTCTGTAGTGGCAGGTGGTCTAATATTCACTTAATTTAGTGCTATTAAACATAGTAATGTTCTCAAGTCTGACACTGATGCCAGGAGACAAAAACACCTGTGCAGTTCCCGAGTATAACACTGATAAATGAATGTGTAGCCTCAAACTATCTCGAATCAGTTTGCAACTCACTAAAGCAATGATTAACGTATCGTAACCTTAAACATGCTGTTGGGATATCGATGAATGGCCTTCAGGCTATTTACAGTCTCTTAAGCAGTTTATTGAGTAATTGGACATCCAGGACAAGTCACAACAGTTCATGATGCTGTTATTTAAAATAAATAATTCAAATTGGAGAATTTGTTGGCTGCAGGCCTTGTCCAACCAGGATTTGGACAATCCTTGTTACTGGTAGATGTCAGGTTCAAACAACCTAGAACATCCAAAACATAGTACAAAAGAGAGAAAGACAAGAGGTTACATGTTTACTTGCAAGGAGAACGGACAGAGATGTGTTCAGTTACAATCTCCTACAGCTCTGAAGCGCACCTCTTTTTATTTCCTAGGGTGGTCCCTAGTTACAATACGAGTTGCAGCTCTAAGAGACAGAAAAAACACAGCTGTGATTCTTCACGTTTACACAACTCATTATTTTCAACTTGATATATGTTGCTCGTCCTTGGCCTTGAACCAGCATGGCATTTCTTCAACCAGAGAGCAGTTCCTGTTTTGCACAGATAGCTCTTTGATGACACAGTCACAGTCACGCTATCTGACTTCTCCTATCTGCATAACAAACTCTGAAAATTTGAGTTGTATTTCATTGCTTTGATAGGACCAACCCTCATGGCAGTTGTCAGCAATACATTTTTAAAATCAATGCGATATTGAACAGGAAGCCAGTGAAGGGACGACAGAATTGGAGTGATATGTTCAAATTTTCTTGAGGCGGTGATCAGACAAACAGCGGCATTTTGTACCAACTGAAGGCAGTGGAGTGATGATTGAGAAATACCGGTGTAAAGGGCGTTACAATAATCCAGGTGAGAAAGAATAAAAGCATGGACAACTTTGTGGAGATTATCAGGAGACAAAAAAGATTTGATTTTGGAAATCAACTACAGCTGGTAAAAACACGGCTGGACAACTTCCTTAATTTGTTCATTAAAACAATTGGTGGAAATGGTTGTGAACGGGAGGGGTACCAGACCCATTTCACTGGTTGATTGATCGATTGTCATCTTTTTCAAAATGCCATGAAACATAACCCATTTAAATCTCTGCTTATCAAAATTGACTTTTTTTCTCAGCTTTGAGAAATAACATTTTCTTTCCTTTTTTCTTTTTTAAACAGAAATTTGCTCTCCGTTTTTATGAGACATTTGTGCTGGTCACAACCGACAGAAAAGTTATGAATTATGACACCTTTGGTGAGTAAAGTTGCTGTTAAGGCTGTTGTTATATGATGCTATAAATTTGAATGACTGATTAACTGGTTGATTGATATTCAGGGGAGCTTCAAAGTGGCAGCACCCTCTACTTGTTGCACCACGAGAACCAGCCTCTGCCAGCAGCGATGTCGGAGGAAATCATGTTCCAGCCTCATTACGATTCGCTGCTGAAGGCTGGGACTTTCGAGTACTACGCTGAGGGCCAGAAATCATTTAGTGAGTGATTGATCGAAGTTATTCTCTTACAACAGAGAAAGATGTTAATTGAACATATTCGTAACCCACTTTGTTTTTCCAGCTTACGCGCTCGCTGAGCTGGTAGACAACTCTCTTTCAGCCACATCTGGTAACTCAGGAGTGAAGACAATAGAGATACGGATGGTTGGTTCTAAAGCTGTATATTACACATATAGTGAATATAAAATTAAAAAAAATGTCCCAATGGAATGTCCTCAGTGAATTTCTGACTGCTCCGTCTGTTTTCCAGCTGTTTGACAAAACCCCCGCGGTCCTTGTTCTGGATAATGGGCGAGGCATGAGCTCGAAGGACCTCAATAACTGGGCCACATACAGACTTTCTAAGTTTAAAAGGAACAGCAGCATATTTTCAAGGTCGGTGGGACTTTTTTTTTTAAATTCATTCAGACTGGAAGTGGAACTGTAATACCCCCCTTACATCAATGCACCATGTCTGAATGGGTTCAGGTGTCAGATTCACATTGACTTTCAAGCTCTTTGTTCACAATGAAGTTCATTCATTTCACCCCAAATAAGTCTTTTTTTTTTTCTTGTCTTTTTCAATTTGTGTCAGTGAAAAAGAAGACTATGTTCGCCCCGATCACACCCGTCGCAGTCTCAACAGTGATATTTCGTACTTCGGAGTTGGAGGAAAACAGGCATCTTTCTTCATCGGGGACTCAGTCAGAGTGAGTTTTGAGAACCATTCCTGATGTAACAGAATGATGAAAACATGTAGTGATGTCGCCGTGGCAAGAAAAAAGTATGTGAACCTTTTGGAATGTACTTTTTCAGCGTTCATTTCTGATCTTCATCTAAGTCAGTGGTTCCTTTTGAGCCTGAAGGGTCGGGTGGGTTAAAGGCTTGACTCGGTGTATGAGGCATCTTCTTAAAACGGTGTGGCAGGGTCATTACCATTACTTTTTCTTCTTCTTTTATGTTAAACTCAGAACTATACTTCATTTCCTGACAGGAAATAGCAGACAAATTCATCTCACAGAGGCAAGAAGTGGAGAAGAGAAGCAACATGCCCTTCAGTGGATAGTTACATCTAACTCTGTCTCTCTCACACACGCTATCTGTCTAACCACAATGGTAAAACCCCGGACATGTAAAAATGTGTCTGGAGCTGTTCTGTAACAAGTCTGATCACTGTCTTGAAGTCATTTCTGCCAAAAGAGGTTCAACCAGCTATCAGTGCCAAGAGTTTGCCTACTCTTTAATCCAGATGCAAATAAACATCAGATCACATTTCACAGTAATGCAGAAAACAAGTCCCTTCCCAGGGGTTCACATGCTTTATATTGACACTTTTTCCATGTTTTCAGCATCTGATTCAAGAGATTTTACCAAATTGAGAAAACGTGTCTGTTGTTTACATGTTTTCCACAAGTGCAGTCTCTCTGGATTAGGACACAAAACTCAGTTGAACTTTTTTTTTTTATGTTTTCTTTTCAGCGTGTGCATTTAGACTTCTCATGAGTTGCAGTTTAGACACAACAGACATGCAGAGGTTGGTCACTATTGGTGTGTTATAACGCTATAAGTACCCAACCAACAACAAAGTGTGTAAACTATTATTCTAATCTGCACTCAAACAAACTAGAAGTACCCCTAAACAAAATCAGAAACAATTAAAATTATTTCTGATGTGATGGAGAATAATGTGTTGTGCAACTCAGGTAGCTTGGCTGTCCAGTTATCGAAGGGTTATTAATAATTTTATTCAAGAATTATTAATAATTAATAAAGTCGACTATTTATCAAATTGAATGACCAATATGATAAATAAACATTATCCACCCTGTTCCTTAAGCAGGGAAATGATAACTTTTACAGCAGAATATCAGTCTCAGAAATTAAGGTTTTTGCCTAGTATACAGTAATTGAAGGCGTGCAGTTCGAGCTCTGAGCTCTGTCAAACAAATCAATTGTGACCAAAATGCATGAAATAACAAAAACCACTCATTAAAAATCAATCAGAATTTATTTACATACGGGTATCAAAGAAGATGTAAATAAATACCCAAATAAATCCTGATGGCACACTACGTTATTATAAAACCATTAATTAACTAGAAAAACATCAATAGAAATGAAATGAAAGTTAAATGCACGGAATGAAAAATAAATCAAAGCAATAATAATAAAGATGATAAAGAACACAATAATGATAACGTACAGTAATACGCATACAGTAATCTCATTAAACATAAGTTCAGCTTTACACCGTTCTAACTGACTGATCGCCCAAACACGACCTCACGTCTCCTCTGGATTCTGGATCTGAACTGCGGGTTCTGTCGGGGGTTCCAGTCCGATGCGGCCTCGTTTCTCTCGGCTTTCAGTCCAAGCAGTCTCTCTCTCTTCTCCTTCGACTCTGAAATAAAAAAGACAGGGGTGCAGCGTGCAGCAGCCGGGCGATCCCGCCCTGGTCAACAAAGCCTATCACGGCGTCTCGGTGCGCGCGGGGTCCGGTCCACTCGTCGGACGTGCGGGCTTCCGTCCGGGCTGATGAGCGCGTGGGCCTCACGGACACAGGTGGCTAGATGCTCCTCACTGAGCTGGCAGGCTGACGGGAGGATCAGGCCCTCCTCGGGAGAGAACTTAGAGCGGAGAGAGAAATTAGAAAGGAGAGAAAGTCGGGAGCGCAGTGCGCTCCGTGGTAACGGGTCTTACGCTCCGCCGGACACTCCAGGCTCGAAGCGGCTCCCCCCCCGTCTCGTCGCAGCGCTCAGGAATAAATGGGTAGATGTGGCCGCGGCTGCCTCGGTCGGCAGGCACGTCTTGTCCGGTCCGCTGGCTGAGGGAGAGAGAGCGAGCGCTCGGCAGGAACAGGAGTTTGAGTTCCGCGGGCTTCGTGACGTCACCAGCCCCTGGCCGTGATTGGGTGCTCCCCGCTTTTGGGCTTGGGGGCGGTTTTACTGTGAGGGACAGTCCCCCCCCTTCAGGACTCGCCGGACTGGTGTCCTGGGGGCTCCACTGCGTCTGAACCCCCCTGGTGTCGTAACCCCAGGGAGTCTGTTCACTGGTCCCTTTGCGTTGGCTTTTCCTTTGTTTCCCCTCTCAGGTCTGGCAGGAACCCTGCTGGGTTTGTGGGGGATATACTGCGTCTGACCCCCCTCTCAGGTGTCGTAAACCCCATGGAGTCTGTTATCTGGTCTGGAGTCATGCAGCATAAACTTTGGCTTGGCTTCGGACCTTTACTGGCCCAAGAGAAATGTTCACCCACTCACATATGTCATGAATTCATAATCATATGGACGGTAGTCCAACAAATGTGTCCCAGTCCCAGAGAACAGTTAATCCCCTTCTTTTCCATTCAATGTATGCCAGAAGAGGTTACACAACAAATGTGATATATAGTTTGAATGTGTGAAAAAAAAGATTTTCAAAGGTAAAATATATTTCTGTAGATGATCAGCAAACAAGCAAACTCTCCAGATGTTCATGAGCTGGTTCTATCAAAAGAAGACTTTGAGAGAAAAGAGGAGAACAAAGAAGATATTTACAAAGGGACTATCTTAAACAGGAAGGTAAGAGCATAATTTCTTCAGTGCATCAGTCCAGATCCAGTAAATGTTCAGAGGTAAAATCCAGGTGAGGACTTCTGCGTGACTCCTCGTCCTCCCGATGCAGGCCGGCGACTCCTCACACATCGCAGATGATGAGCGCTTCCTCCATAGCATCATCGCAGAGGAGTCTGGGAAGGACAGCTTCACCGCGGCCGTGATCACAGGAGTCTTCCCTGATCACATCACCTACCTGAAGCAGCACTTCGACGAGTGGACCAGAAAGCTAGCGTGAGTTTGCAGACTCCCAAGCTTTATGTTTAGTCTGAAGTCTTTACAAGTTGTAAGTTTTTTTTTTTCTTTTTCATATTTCAGACACGTTTATCACTATTACATTCATGGTGTCGATGGAAACAACATGAGGAGCCCCCAAACTTCACATAATCACCTTAATATTGATATTCTGGTGAGATTTTTCTTTTTTTGTTACTTGGCGATTGCAATGATTCTCCATATGTGTATGTTGATGCAGTTTATCAAGGCTAATGAATCTTTGGACTTGATCAGGTCACTCTGCGGGAGAAGCCTCCTAAATGCCCTCGTGTGATGAATCTCAGAGAAGTTGAAGATGACATGCAAACTCTGTACATTAACGCCGCCGTGGACACGTTTGAGTTCAAGGCCCAGACTGGAGACGGCGGGGTGGTGGAGGGAGTCCTTCGGTATCACCCCTTCCTCTATGACAAGGAGACTTACCCTAAAGATCCAGTTGAACCTCCAGGTATTCAGATACGATGCAATAATAACTAAACAAACTTCATAACAAGACTTGTCACAGCTTGAGGTTTATCGTGGATCTTGTGTCTGTGTGTTTTGTTTTTTTTAAGCACCCGTTGATGAAGAAGATGACGATTACAGCATTCCTTCTGGAAACCTGGGGACGAGAGACATCTTCGAATGTTTCTGGAACGGGCGGCTCATCCCGTACACCAAAGTGTCGGAGTATGTACCACTTCCTGGTTTATGATCAGGAGAGCTTTTTGTTTTTTTTTCTTTTGTGAGGGGTCGTTTCAAGAGGTGGAGCTCTTACATAAAATAGAGCTTTGTTGTGTTCCCAACCAAGGTTGCAAACACACGAGGGCTCTGTGTTTCTGTGTTGTGTCTAAGAAACTGCCTGGGAAAGTTATGATCCTTGGAATTTGCTGGAAGGAGCAAGCTTTCTTCACATTGTGTTTGTAACTTAGTATTGCAATCCGCACGCACGCACGCACGCACGCACGCACGCACGCACGCACGCACGCACGCACGCACGCACGCACGCACGCACGCACGCACGCACGCACGCACGCACGCACGCACGCACGCACGCACGCACGCACACACACACACACACACACACACACTTCACTGTCATTTCTTATTTTTGTGTCTTCTGCATGTGTGTTCCAGGTTCGACTGGTGCCCTCGATCCTGTAAAGGCACAAAGTTATTACCTTCAGAGTGTTACAGTCGCTTTTCAGGGGTCCTTTTTACCGACGACAAGTTCCTGGTCAGCAGTAGTAAGCTCAAGTTCATGGAGCTGGAGCTGAAACTGAAGGACAAGGAGACCATTTTCACTCCGAACTCTAACACACAGGTGTGTCATACCTGAAAACACGCTTTAATCCAGTCATTCTAAGGTTAGATAGATACTGGAGCAGATTTTAATTAATAAGTCATCAAAAACTGTCCCTACATTTCTATTATCTGTTATTGGTAGTGTCCTGAGGAAAGTTGCAGTTCTGTCCCTCCCTCCTTCCCTCCCTCCTTCCCTCCCTCCCTCCCTCCCTCCATAATCAAGGTGCCTACATATATTGAAAATGTCCCCGAGTACTTTTGTGGAGACATGAATAATATTTTGTATGTGTTAAATTTCCCCAGTGGGTGTAGCAGGGAGAAAAAAAGCAGAATTAGTCCTGCCATGGCAGCCCTCCCAGGAAAGGTGTTCAGGGAGGTTGACACATTCAGCAGCTGATGTAACAGTGACAGTCGTAACGTTGACTAAAGAGTAGCTAAAACTGGACCTACTGTATTTCACAGTTTTATGCTGTTTTTATTCATTCTACATGTTTTTATTTTGCTGTTTATTTTTTAAAGCTACACCCTGCTGTCACAACATTTTTGAACGTGCTTGACTTCTTTTCTTTGCATATCAACAGAGACACTCACAAAGAGGCAATATTGAGAAAGAGTTTAAGCAGTGGCTTCAAAACTGTCACGAGAAATACGACAAGGAAGTCGAGTTTCTGGGCTACAAAGAGACTATCACACGAGAGGATGCGCCCAACAAGAAGATGCAGTTCCCCTGGGCAACGTTCTCCACCATCGAATGGGATGGAAAAACGTACAAAGAGGGGCAACTTGTGAGCATTTATTTATCTTTCATGATTATTTTATATAACTGTGCGTGTGTGTTTGTGTAGTTTTTAGAATTTTCTTGACATCTTCTTGCAGGTGAAGTCTCAGAAGACGGTCCCCATCATTTATGGCTCAGTGATTCGGTTTCTGCTGTATGGAGAGTACAACAAAACCTGCTTTGCAACGGGAGGACACGTGGAAGTGAACCGTGTAAGGAGTTTTATTGGTTTCGCATTAAAGCATTAAAGAAATAATCCCGCGTGCTGCTTCACTTTCAATGGAAACTCAGTTTCCGTTATAGATGATCCTGGGAGCATATTTACTCCCGCAGTGCTGCTAGCTCAAAGATATGGATGAAAAATTAGACTGAGCTAAATTCACTCTGTGGTTCAGATTTAGTGTTTGTTGCACTGTTTCCTTGTGAACAGCTTTTCTGCATAAAATACTGCCATTACCTCTTTTACAAGTTTGATTGAACCTCAAGACAACGTTGCCTGTAAAATATCCGCAGGTGCACACAGGGTTCCTCCAAGGGGTGGTTAAGGATGATCTGTTTTTGCAGCAGTCAGTCGAGTTGCCAACGGTTACCAGAAAAGCTTAGTTGTGATTCCTGCAGGGTGAATCCAGTTGAAATATTTTAATAAGGAATTGACATTATCACTGGTGCTTTTTCGGTCTGAAACCGATCACCTCTTCCAGGAGCCTGAAGCGCTTTATCACACAACCAAGATCATACCCATTTCAAAGATTGACAAGACCGCCACCGATGAAAACATCAGGACGTACATTGAGAATGATGTTGACAAGTAAGTACCAAAGGGTTTCCATGCACTTCCTCCTTCAGCCTGACGATGCTTTGTCTGCTCTGGTAAATCGGGTTTGCTTGCTCCAGGATCCCGGAGAAGCTGGTCATGGACTGGCCTGAAGGTAACCCTTGGTCGCAGGACTCCGCACACCCCGCTGGCACTCCTTTAGGTGACGCCCTGCATTGTTTACGCCTCTTGTGTGCGAAGTTTGAATATAAGGTGTATTGTTTTTCGTGTAGTGCAGAGCTCATGTTTTTCTATGTCGCGTCATTTCAGGACCCCTCAGAGTTAACATTCTGAACAGGAAGGGCGACCCGCTGTCCGTCATACAAACGGGGGGGCCGGGAAAAAAAATGAATGTTGACCTCAAAATCGTCCACCACGGTGAGAGTTTTGGATTCTCAAAGGAATTTTGGATGTCTTGAAAATCACTGCAGTTATATTTTTTGTTGGAAGTAGTTCGGAGACAAAATATTAAACATATTTATTGATATGTGAACTTTGAAGTTAATTAAAAAACACACTTTTGCTGTAACATCTCACCAATAATTAGGTTTATTTACAGAAACTCCATAACAAGATTTGGTTTCATGAAGACAAATACTTTTTAATCATATATTATTCGAAAGATTCAAAATGAAGAAACATTTCCTTGTTCGAGGTGGTTGCAGGATCACTTCTGAAAAGCATCATTGATGCTCTTCTGGAAGTTGTGACCCTGCTTTGTAAATACACTTACAGATGGATAAACTGCAGCAGAAACTGTACATTTAATTGCAATGGATGACCAGTTAAAAGACGTTTTTTTTTCTCAGTGCAGTTGAACATCTGGATCTGCGGTGCAGTCGACCGCGTCAGAAACACGTCCCTCAAACTGCTTTTTCTCAATCAGCTTTATATTTATGTATTTGGACCTTCAAATGTCAAAATGTTAATGCTTCGTTATTTTATATATTTATATTATTTTGTGTGTCATATTGTCATATTTTTTGTTTTTTTTATAAATATATTGTTAAATATCAAGATTAATTTCCCCAAAAAAGAGATTAATGAATACGGTGTTCTGAGAGTTCTAATATCCAAATCCCAGGCGTCGGAAAGTAAAGGAAAAATTATGTTGGAATGACTCTCCTAGGGCATGCTGGGAAACTTTTATTATTCTTGTAAACTTTAAAAATGCATTTTAAAAAATCGTAATAATTTTTGACTTGCATTAATTAGTTCTTTTTATTTTTTTGCACTTATTCAGCAATTTGAAAAAAACTAATTTAATTATTTGTTTTGAATGTAGGGTTAATTTCCATGGAGGATTTTCTTTTGTAAACACATTTAATTTTATTTTTCTTTTGTCCTCAGGTTCTAAAGGAGATAAACAGATTGGTGGCAACACTATTGCCCGCTTCGTACAAAAGCACGGTTACTGGTTCAAAAAAATAGGTACATTTCTCTCCCTTTCACCTTTTTCTCGGACATCATTAGTTACCTGTACTGTGGGATTCAGCTTTTAATCTCATAAAATATGACTAAACGTTTGAATTTTGCCAGAAAATCTGACCAGCTTGGGGAAGTACACGTTGTCTCTGAAAAGCATGATAAATGACCCCTCTGACTTCGGAGGCCGACTTCCGAAACACGAGCTCAAGTTCACCATCAAAGGTAAACGGCACCTGAGCTCCGATTATTTAATGTTCATTTCTTCCTTATGCATTTCTCAAACTGACTTTTCTGCTTTTCTTTTTTTTCGTCATCTAAGAGGGAGAGGCAGAGAGTTTCACAGTTGGCGAGGTGAACCCGACTCTTCGTGTGGGAGTGCCATTCAACATTCCTCTACAGATAGTTGATCGCTACAACCACCCAGTGACACTCCCTTCCAAAATCAAACCTGTCATCGACTGCGGGTGAGTCGCTTCATCAGCAGATGGGGTTTAATTTTGTTCAGGTAGCTTTACCGGAGGTCCAGTCACTGAATCTATGCATTTGTTTATGTATCTAGTGGGCTGGATTTGAGTTATGAGACGGTGAGCAGCAGCAGCAGCAAAACCTTCACCATCAGTGGTGTCAAAGCCAGGGGAAAAGTGCTAAACTACCAAAAGGTTTGAAAAAAACAATCCTCACCATCAGCAGACATTTAATATTTGAGGACATGCACAAGATAACGTAAGTTACGGATGTAACTATGGTTCTGTGAATTCCTGGATGACTGCCAGTGGCAGTAAACAGAGTGGATATGTCTCCTCGCGCTCCGCGCAGGTCGAGATTTAATAACAACAGTGTCACGTGAGTGACGTGTAGGCTACCTGTGCGTCTATAAATACCGCCCGGTAGACTACATCCGGCCTCCCAGAATCTTCTCGCAGGAAGTTCGGAGTGACCGGTGTGACTGGCAGTCATCCAGGAATTCACAGAACCATAGTTACATCCGTAACTTACGTTCTGTTTCATTCCTTCCAGACTGCCAGTGGCAGTAAACAGAGTGGATGACTCATACCAGCACTGTCACGAGGAACAACACCCACCTAGTGGTCAGCCGTAGAAGCCAAAGGCAGAACGGCCGAAGCCAGCGTGGACCCAGAGGCCACGTTAAGGCGATAGAACCTGGTGAAGGTGCACGGCACCGTCCAGGATGCCGCTGCACAGATCTCAGACAACGGTACCCCTCTCATTGCCGCCCAGGAAGTGGCCACACCCCTGGTGGAATGACAGACAACGCCTGAAGGTGCAGGTCTACCTGCCACGTCATAAGCCTGTTTGATTGCTTCAACAATCCAGTGGGAGAGACGTTGCTTCGACAGGGCACGGCCCTTGTGCGCCCCCCTGTAGCACACAAACAACTGCTCAGAGCGTCGAAAGCTCTGTGTTGCCTGAAGGTAGAGCCGCAACGCCCGGACTGGGCACAGCAAATTAGCCCGCTCCTCCAGCCGGGACTCAAACGGGGGAGGATGGTATGCTGCCAACTCTATGGCCTGATTGGCATGGTCAGGGGGTAACACCTTTGGCAGGAAAGCGACATTTGGCCACAGGGTCACTCCTGAGCTGTCTGCCTTCCACCGAAGGCACGTAGGACTGACTGAAAGGGCGTGGAGCTCGCTCACACGCTTGGCAGACGTAACAGCCAACAGAAAGGCGGTCTTCCATGACGTCGTCCTCAAGGACCCCCCTGCCATAGGCTCAAAGGGGGCCTCGCCCAAGGCCTGCAGGACCAGCGGCAGGTCCCATGCTGCTGCACGCTGCACTCTGGGGGGGCGCAGTCTCCTGGCACCCCGCAGAAACTGTGCTACCCAGTAATGCGCACCAACTGGTCTACCATCGATGTGGCCATGGTGGACAGAAATAGCCGCTACGTGCACCTTCAAGGTCGAGGCCGCCCGGCCCGCCTCAAACAGATACTGCAGGTACCGCAGTACAATTTGTAACGGACAGGAGATCGGGTCAAAACCCCCGTCCCTGCACCAGGAGGAGAAAGCGGTCCAGCAATGCGAATACACCCTTCTTGTGGAAGGAGCTCTAGCATTCTGCAAGGTCTCACATACCGAGGGCTCAAGGTGCGTCAAGAATGACCCTTCCCTCTCAACGGCCAGGCCCAGAGTTGAAGGAGGCTCGGAGAGGGATGCCATACCTCCCCGCCCAGCTGGGACAGGAGGTCCGACCGTACTGGGAGCTGCCAAGGCTCCCCGTCCAACAGGCTGAGGAGCGTGGAGAACCAAATCCTCGAGGGCCACTTGGGCGCCACCAGGAGGACCCTGTGACCCGATAATCTCACCCTGTGAAGCGTGGGCATCACCAGGGGAATCGGAGGGAACGCATAAAGGAGGCCTCTCGGCCAAGTGTTGGCGAGAGCGTCCATCCCGAGCGGGGCACTGGTCTCTGCCAAGGAGAACCACAGTGGACAATGAGTCGTACACTCCGAGGCGAACAGATCCACACGGGCTTCCCCGTATCGATCCCAAATCATTCGCACCACCTGGGGGTGCAACCGCCAGTCCCCTGGGGGCAGCTGCCGGCGTGAGAGGGAATCCGCCACCACGTTGGCTCTGCCAGGGAGGTGCATTGCCCTCAAGGAGGCCAATTGAGGATGAGCCCACATCCACAACCTCCGGGCCTCGTTCAGGGAGTCCAGCGACCTGGTTCCCCCCTGGTGGTTGACATGAAACACTGTCGAAGTGTTGTCTGTCCGGACGAGGACATGCTTGCCCCTGAGAAAGGGCAAGAAGTGCCTCAGCGCCAAGTAGACAGTCCGGAGTTCTAGGACATTGATGTGCCGTCCCCGCCACAGAGGGCCCCAAACCCCCTGGACTGACCTCTTCTGCCATACCGCACCCCAACCCTGAGGTGAGGCATCTGTTGTCACCACCTCTCGCCTCGAAGGGACTGAGCCGAGAGGAACACCGTGCAATAGAAAGGTGCTGTCCCGCCACCGGTGGAGATGAATAAGGCACTGGTGGGTAACCTTGACCTTGACCCACCTGTGAAGGCGAGGGTCCATCTGGAGGCTGTTGAACCACATCTGCAGGGGGCGCAGGTGCAGCAGCCCCAGAGGTGTCACAGCCGAGGCCGCCGACAGCATCCCCAGCAGTCGGAGCCATGCGTGGACGGGCAACCTCATCCCGAGGCGGAAGGACCGTAGCAGGTCCTGAATCCGCTGTGCCCGCTCTGCAGTAAGGCGTGCCTGCATTGACACTGAATCGAGGGACAGGCCGATGAAGGTGGTCTGCTGCGTAGGACGCAACAAGCTCTTCTCCCAATTTACCGACATGCCCAGAGCCTCGATATGTGTGAGGACCCTGGATGTCATCAGCTCCGCCTCCCGGAGCGAGGGGGCGCATATAAGCCAGTCGTCCAGATATGGGAGAATCTTTACTCCCGACAGGCATAGCGATGTCAAGGCCGCCCTCATGCATCTGGTGAAGATGCGAGGAGCCAGGGACAGGCCGAAAGGCAGGACGGTGAACTGGTAGGCGTGGCCTTGAAAGGCAAAACTGAGAAACCGTCTGTGGTCTGGGTGTATTGGGACGTGAAAGTAGGCGTCCTTGAGGTCTATGGAGGTGAACCACTCCCCTGGAGTGACAGATTGAAGGACGTCGCGTGTACGCAGCATCCGAAATGGGAGGACCTTCAGGTACTGGTTCAGACCCCGAAGGTCCAGCACAGGCCGAAGAGAAGTGTCTTTCTTCGGAATGAGGAAGTATGTTGAGTAAAACCCACTGCTCTGTGTATGTGGGTGAACTCTTGTGATGGCCTTTTTGTCCAAGAGTTTGGCTATCTCCTGTGACAAACACAGGGCCCTCCCGCGGTCTCTGACCGAGGTTTCCCTGACCCCGGAGGGTGGTGGGGGCCGGCGGCGGAACTGCAACCTGTAGCCCTGGGACAGTGTTCTCAAAACCCATACATCTGGAGAATGGGCCGCCCAATAGGCCAGGTGCTGATGTGAAAACCTGCCCACCGCCGGCCCGAGGCCCTCATAGAGTGCCTCGAGGATTATTTGGGGGTTTGGGGGGACGCTGGTGTTGCCCCTGCACCCGCTGAGACCGGCGAGGTGGAGGGTGTGCGCCCCTGGGCTGACGCCCACCACCCCCAGCAACCCGGCTGTGCTGCCAGGGCTGCGGAGGGGGGCTCGGGGGATGTGAGCGGCGCAGGTCTTGTGCGCCCCGTCTCCTGGAGTGCTGAGCTGGGGGTCCCATGCTCGCACTCCGACGACCCCAGGCCTCTGATGCCTGACCCGACTGCTTCCTGCGCTCCAACGCCTGTTCTGCCTCTGGCCCAAACAACTGGCCCGGCACTACCGGAAGCTTCCGTAGCGTCTGCCTGCAATCATCAGACATGGGTGCCTGCGCCAGCCACACCTGACGCCGCGTCACCACCAGGGTGGACATCAGGCGGCCAAGCTCTCTGGTCATCAGCCCGAAGGCTTGGAGCGCAGCGTCGTTAGTGTCACCCAACTCCCCGCCCTCATGCTCCGACTGCAACATCTGGGACTGGGCGAGGAGGAGCACGGAGAGGGAGTTCCCAATGCGAGCCATGCGGCCTGCCGCATCATAAGCCGTCGAGAGAAGGCTATCCGTTACCCGGCACTGAGGCCTAGGACAGCGGGCCTTATCTTTGAGCGCCTCATCTGGTGAAAGGACCAGTGAGGCGATACACGGGTCCACGGGAGGCATGTGAACCAGGCCATGTTGCTCCGCCTGGCGCATGGAGGCCAAAGTCCTTGCATCCTTGCCATGGTAGGCAAACGCCTTTGGATCTGCCCAGCAGCGCCGCAGCTCCTGCAAAAAAGCAGGCGAGGGCGGGACATCAAAGGGCGGGGCTACAGGAGTCCGGCGAAAGAATGGGTTGCTCGCCGGTTGGGCAGCGGGCGCATCATCCAGCCCGACCTTAGCCAGGGCCGCACGCAGTGTTGCCTGCAAAGGGCAGGGGCCCTCTCCCAGCTCAGTGCTCCCAGAGCTCCTGAGGGATGTCTCCGAGCCAGCCTCTGCCTGTATGCTAGCTGGGTCAACCACCAGACACGGCAGCTCAGGGGAGGGATACTCGCCAGAGCTAAACACACTGTCACGGCCTTGAAACATGGAGTTTGAAGCCCTGGTAGACATAGCATCGTCTCCACAATCTGACTCCCAGGGGACCGCCAGAGGTGGGGAGGGCAGAGCCCGCTCCCTCACTAAGGCCTTAAGCTGCTCCAGTTCAGCCCGTAAATCCTCCATCTCACTGCGTGAGGGAGCATCCTTCGCCTTCTTCTGCGTAGGGCCACCGCGCTCGTCATGGGGCCCCGCTCTGCGCTTGTCCCGGTGCTTTTTGCGGGAACCTGCACTGACATGAGCGGCCCCAGAGGGTGGGAGGTCGCTCCTAAAGAGGAGGCCTTCCACCTGACGCAGCCGGTCCTCTCTCACCGAGAGCGGCAAAATGCTGCAGTTGATGCAGGGGTCGGAGAGGGCCTCCCTCAGGTGCCCCACCCCCAGACACTGGGGGCACAATTCATGGCCATCCTCTACCAACAGTAGAGTGCCACACGATGTACAAGCCATCATCGCTTCCTCCAAAAAATAAAAGGGTCAAGTTAGGAAATCTGGGCGAGAACCGAGACTCGATCAGAACATCTAACAGACTCCTCACACCACTGTTTTTAATCCAAACAATTCAGTGTGGAGCCAGGCAATCCAAGCGAGAACTGTGGCCGCCACAGAACGCGTCCGGAACCTCTGGACTAGCTTTTTTTTTTTTTTTTTTAATATATATATATTTTTTTAAATTTATATATATTTTTTTTTTTTTTTTTTTAAAGCTTAAGTAAAAAAATACTCACCAAGCCAGGCTAGGAACCAACAGACGAGAGCAGTGGGCGGACCACTGAACGCGGCTGGGACATCTAGCATGTGGAGGAATCAGCTCAGCACAAACAATTCAAGACCGTTTGTGTGGCTGGGGAGCGAGCCAGCCCGACACACGGGCGCTCGGATCCTCCCGATGGAGAAAGGGAGAGGTAAGATGGCTTGACAGCCACAGCCTTAGAGGGCACAACGTGCGCTCCGACCAAGAGTCACAGGCAGGCTGTCAAACACCACCAACCAGAGTTGAGCTTACCTCCCCGAACCTGCAGAAAATATAGATCCGAAACACGGATCTACGGAGCGATTAACCAGCGATGTACGTCAGGTTAACAGCGAGAAGATTCAAGAGGCCGGATGTAGTCTACCGGGCGGTATTTATAGACGCACAGGTAGCCTACACGTCACTCACGTGACACTGTTGTTATTAAATCTCGACCTGCGCGGAGCGCGAGGAGACATATCCACTCTGTTTACTGCCACTGGCAGTCTGGAAGGAATGAAACAGAACTGAAGTGCATCCCATCAGCAAGGTATTTCTTTTATTTATACTGAGCAGTAAGTTTTATATTTCAGAGCTACGACCTGACAGTGACGCTGCCGGGCCTCAAAACAGACACAAAAATGATCAAGATTGCTCTTCTTCCTGGTGAGAGTGCTTTTATTTAAGAGTTATTGAGGAGTTTGTATCAGAGGAACAGAGGATTTTCTGCCTTCATAATTTTCTGTATGTAGAAGGAACTTCAATTCTTTTCCTGTTTTTCATCCAAAAACATTCCCTCTATATAGATCCTCCGCTGAATGAACGGGTCTGGTTCAGTCATGTCCACCTTTACGAAACATAGAGCTCCAAGAAACCAGACTAACTCTTTGTACCAAATAGGAAAAGGATTAGGATGGCTGGTCATGTTTTATCTGAAAACACTGCAACATAAAGATGGAAAAGTTTGACTTGCCATTTTTTAATACAATAAAAAGGAAACGTGGATTTAACTAATCAGAAATTCTTATTTTTACTTTATTACAACTCAGGAAATTTGATAATTTGTGCCATTTTTTTGTGAAAATTTCAGTTTTTTTCCTCACTAACATCTGCTTCCTTCAAAGTGTGAACTGGAACATGGAGGCTTTTGTATAAACGGATCAGATAGCGTGTCGCAGAAGCAGCTGACATTATCATTGTTTTGGCCGCTGTTCAGAACATTAAAATAATTCATGAAAGAATTGATCACCAGTGGCCAGCGTTTACTCGCACTTGGTGTTAAAATGTGCATCCAAATGCATCTGGAGTGATCGGATCTGACCTTTCGTCTCTACATCATACTTATGGAAAACATGTTATTTTAATGTGTGGTGTTAATAAAGAAGTGGATGCTGCAGGTTCAAGCTGTTGAGATGAGTTTCCTCTGTGGAGTCGCTGTTCCTTCACATCGAGAAGAGAGAGTTACTTATCGGGATAAGGGATGGATAGATGGCATACAGTCAACATACATTCATACTAAAAAGTTAACAGTTTTTTCATTTGGTTTTATAATTCATCCTGAGGTATCCACAAGTGGCCACTACAAGATCTCCGCACATTCCAGGGCGGATTCAGATCCAGTAACTCAGGAAGCATTTGAAGGTGATCTGGGATGCTTGTGTCTGCCCACTTCACTTTGCAGAAGGAACACAAAAGCATCCTGGGACATATTTAGGCACCGCGTAATAAGCTGACACCATCAGCCGGGTTGATGACTCATTTGGTTTTGACTGCAGTAAAGCTTTGTCATTTTGTGTCTTCATGCTTGTGTTGTGCACACTCGGAGTGGCAGCCTATTTTTGGATAAAGGTTTCAAGATGTTTCTTTTATTCAGCAAGTTGCGACTTAATTATTTCCAGTTGCTGCTTTCAGTTGTTTGTTTTTGGTTAAAATGCATTTGATATTGCATCTGCAAGGTACAATCTGATCCTTTTGGATGTATTTTGACACACATTTTACTTCCAGGTGTGAACACACACATGCTAAGCGATTGGACGTGATCAGATCTCCGACTTTCATTCTATTCTCCTGTTCTGTGACTGAACAAAATGATTGTGTCGTTCCATGTAACCAAAAACCAAAGAGCTTGCTTTGTAGCAAGTTTAACATGGCATGCATCAAATGCACGGAAACTCTGGAGTCCACTAATGGAACAGAGAAAAGATGTACACTAGAGTTCTCTTTCATAACATTCGTTTTGTGTCTCACATTGGGAACGCCCTCGACGTGACCTCATCAGAAGCTCCTATTACATTCCGCCAGCCAGGATTGGCTGGAGCTAAGCACGTCAGTGTCAGGGTGCAGACCCTCCCCTATAAAAGGACCTGACACTGCGCTGCCCGTCATTCAAAAACCTCTTCGAGCGAAAACTCGATCACCGGGCGTTATTCTGGATTTGACTGCTATCTGGGAAGTAGCAATACTTCACCAGCTAGCCGAGTGGCAACGCTCACGGTAGCTATTACCACACCGAGTAGCAATACTCCCGCTAGCCTCACGGCTACTGCAGAAACAGAGTCGCAACACTCCCGCTGTGTAATCCGCCTAAAAGTCGAAACACTTTCAGTCGGTGTCCACTAATCCCCAACCACACCAGGTTAGCATTAGCATCCCGCACAGTGTAGCTTCACAGCTAACAAACCCTGCTAGTGGTCATGGCTGACACTAATGCTGATGCCTCCACTAAGACAGAGGAGAAAATACAGGCGCGAGCCTGCCCTTGCGGGAACGAAATTTCGGGCAGGGACACTCACCTGTTGTGCGTGATGTGTCTTGGGCTTAAACACGCTTTAGACGCCTTTGAGTCCACGGAGGAGTGCCTTCATTGCCAACACCTTCCCCTGAAGGCACTTCGGCGCCGTCTGACCCGCCAGACGAACCTGTCTGACCACAATTCTGGCTTCCACCGTGGAAGCTCTGGAGCCAATGGAGCTCGCTGCCGTGTTGGGTCCCCAAACCGAGGCGGGGCCAAGCTGGGGAAGTCGGCTCAGCTTCGTTGACCCGCTCCGCTGGGAATTAGACGGGCCCGGCCTCACGGCCGGTCCGCTTGATTTCCCGTTGGAAAGGGCGGATGACAACTCGGATGGTGGGTCGGAACTCCTCATGACTGATGAGGACGATGACTCTTCTCTGGGTTTGTTGGGCCGGGTTGCAAGACCCCAGCCTCCAACGGCACCTGCGTCGGCCGACGGCTCACCTTCCCCTGTATGGGATCTGGACCTGCAGGACGTGTGTCAACGCGCCGCTGCTAAGCTCAATATCAAATGGCCCGAGGTCCAAGCCGAGGTGACGCGGTCCCGTTACGACGGGAAAAGGTTGCCCAAGGTGAAGAGGACAGGGAAACAGCTCCTGACGATCTTCCCAGAGTTGCTGGAGGAATTTGCTATCTCCTGGTGTGATAAGCCTTACAGCGAGAAGCATCCTGTGGCAGGCAGCTCCATGCTGGACTGCGAGGGAATGGAGGGCCACGGCCTCCGCAGCATCCCTCCGGTGGAGCCCGTGGTGGCGGCTCACCTCCACCCGAAGGCGTCCCTGTTTTCAGCGGGGCCCGCGCTCCCATTTGGGGCAGACCAGTCAGTCCAGCCTCAATGACAAGGCATATAAGGCGGCTGCACTGTCGACCCAGGCTCTCAACGCCACTTCCCTCCTGGTGGCTTACCAGGCTGAGCTGGAAGAGGAGATGACAGCTTCACCTATCCCCGCGTTATGGGAAGAAATGTGTGTCATCACCGACCACTGCCTCCACCTTCACAAGGTGGCGAGGGCAGAGCCATGGGGCTGATGGTTTTGCAAGAGAGAACCCGCTGGCTAAATCTCACCACGTTGTCCACTAAAGAGAAAGAGGTCCTGCATAACACCCCCATAACGCCCCAGGGCCTCTTTGGCACGGCGATCACGTCAATGCAGAAGAAGTGTGAGGAAAGGAAGAGGGAGGATGAGGCCCTGAAGCTGTGTTTGCCGAGAAGGGCACCCATTGTTGCTCCTCCTCAGTCATTTGCCCAGGCTGTGGCACGGCCGGCCACCTTCAAAATCCCCAGGCTGCCCAAACCTCAGGCAGTTCCTCAGGCTCCACCGAGAGCACTGGCTCCGAAAGGCCTGTGGCAGAGGAAGGCCCCACCCCAGGATGGGACCCCGCCTGACCGGCCACCTCCGTCCCCCACTCACGTGGTAAGGAGGAAAAAGTGGCCGGCCTTATAGGCTCCGTTCCCGAGCCCCTCCAGAGCCCAGTTCGGTTCAGTGCGTGGGCGACGGGATGTTCGACCCGGCCCAGCGCCCCCGTGAAGTGAAGCAGAAGTGAAACTGTCGCATCCAGGCATTGTGCCGAGTGCGCAGTTAAAAACAAAATAAAACCATTGTTGAACGACAATTGGGTCACACATTCCCCAGAGGGAGTAACCCCTCCCTCAGGCATAGACAGTTGTGCCGCATGGCACGGCACGCGCATGCGCAGTTTCGAAAGAGCGGCACTACGCCCCGGTGCCACAAGGGAGAGCCCTTACCCCGTTTGTGACATACGAGCCTGTCAACCCTCCAGACTGGCCCGCTGTCACTGAGAGCAGCGAGGTGGTTAACGTTCACAAACTCAGAGTGGGTTATGAGAACATTAAACGGGGGATACAGGCTACAATTTGCTGTGTCACCCCCGCAATTCAGGGGAATAATCCAGTCTCAAGCCTTAGGCGAGGAGGCTCTCTTTCTACGCAAGGAGATTTATTCCCTGCTAGAGAAAAAGGCGATAAGAATAATTCCTCCCGAACACAATTGGAGCAGTTTTTATTCACGATATTTCCTGGTTGCCAAGACAAGGGGGCACGGCATGCGTGCAATTCTAGATCTCAGAGATCTGAACACGCGTCTCAGGAAATACGAATTCAGGATGTTAACCCATGCGTCTCTGCTGCGTTTTCTGCGTCCGGGCGATTGGTTCACTCCAATCGACCTCAAGGACGCGTATTTTCACATCCCAATATATAGAAAATACCTCAGATTTGCTTTTCAGGGGACATGCTACGAAGATCTAGTCCTCCCCTTAGGTCTCTCACTAAGCCCAAGAGTGTTTGTGAATTGCACAGGGGCAGCTGTGCGACCGCTCAGGAGGCGGGTGTGCGAGTGGCCACGTACATTGACGACTGGCTTATTGCAGCATCCTCACGCGAGGAAGCAGCATTGTGTCTCTCAAGCTTTACCAAAGGCTGTTAGGACTGATGACCTCAGCCCTAGTGGCGAGTCCTAGGGGACACTTGCACATGAAGGGAATGCAGGTTACACACACTGGCACACAGACTGATTTTCTGGTGCAGTAGACAGTTTCTGTCCCTGAAAGCCACCCATGTGGCAGGGACACTGAACCGTGGAGCAGATCTCCTGTCCAGAGGAAATCCTCTTTATGCAGATTGGAGACTTCACCCAGACGTAGTGAGTCTGGTTTGGGAGCGTTACAGGTGGCCGGTCGTGGACCTCTTTGCGACGCAGGAGAACACTCGGTGTCCCCCTATTTTTGTCACTTCACGGCCAGAATGCACTGATGGGGGTGGACGCACTGGCTCACCAGTGGCCTCGGCTCTGTTGTACGCGTTCCCCCCGATAGCGCTGATTTCTCCAACCCTGGCCAGGGTGAGGGAGGAGAGCCTGTCGATAATTCTCATAGCTCCCTGCTGGCTGGTGAAGCACTGGCTAGCGGAGATAACCCAGCTCCTTTGTCAGGAGCCGTGGCCTCTGCCAATACGCAGGGGCCTGCTGTCGCAGCACGTCTGTTAATACATGTGACTGTGACTTTGTTTAAGCATAAACTTTGTCAGTCATGGTCTCAGTCTCAAAGGCAAGAACCAGCCGGTTTCCACACGACTTGGTTTCTGCTACTCCAACACCCACATCCCACAGTGTTTCTGTGAATTAATATAACTATTTAAATTCTTATCTCAGGTAATCCACATTCACTTCACGTGAAACCAGAACTCGATCAGTTCAAATTAGAGAATGGAGACTCGGCTACCTTCACTGTTGAGGTTCTCGACGAGGCCGGAAACATCACCGCCAACCCCAAACAGATCGTTCGCTGTCAGGTACGGACATGTATCTGTTGGGAAACCATCAGATGTCTGAGTGAAAACACTCATTTGAACTTCTGAGAAACCTGAATCTTGGATGAGGAAAGTCTTTCTTTCTTTCTTTCTTTTCCTTGGGTTGACATCTTTTTATCCTCTCTGTACATTCTCAGGTCTCCGGACTTCCCCCGGTTACGACCGACTGCAGCAGAACTGGATCTGGGCAGCTTGTGACAAAACCCATAAACGTACACATAATCGACGGACAACCACAAATGCTTGGAGTTCAATTTAACATGCCTGTAAGTTTAAAAATAGATGGTTTATGCGCTTTGACTTAAAGCTAATCCATATAGCAGTACCACTTCTGACCACATGGGGGCTTACACATTGGCTACATTTGCAAAAAATACAGTCCTAATGAACGTGGACGTTGTGGCCCGTCTTGAAACTTTGTTTTAGCAAAGGTCCACTTCACTGTGACGTCTGTCAGGGGCTGATGCGTGAACTTTCTTGAGCTCTGCTGTGGTCAGAAATTTTATGGTTACATAGAGTGGCTTTAAAAGTGTTTCCATTTTTTGTTGGGTTTTTCTTTAGAGTCAGAGGCACATAAAACCGGTGATGGCGCAGATAAAGGTCCTGCCCAGCAGTAGAGTCTCAAAGATACAGCTCTACTTTCAGGACGGCGATAATCTAATGCTCAGGAACAATGAAAAGATTGACTGGCAAGCTGGAGGAGTGCTGGAGAGACTGTTTTACAAACTGTACGATGAGTCTGAGATAGAGGTGCCACTCACTGCTGAAATAGCCTCCAAGATCAAGGTTAACTGGACGGCAGACGTGGATCAGGCAGATCTGTTCCGAGGGAAGCTGCCTGATGTCCAGGTGCCCACGCAGGTGCAGGAACTGCGCTTCCACCAGGTGTCCTACCAGGACCAGAACGTGTCCTTCTCATTCACTATCATGTAAGACAGAAACCCAACTTCCAGCTGTGTTTACTGTTTCCATCTTATAGGAGTTGAAGTGTGGATGCTGAATATTAAGTCACAGTCACCTCCGCCAGCTGACTTAGCTCAGCTAAAGCACTACGATAACGATTTTACCATGAAGAATTCAAGGTCACCATATGGCACTTTTCCACTAGTACCTACTCGGCTCTACTCATCTCAGTCGGCTCGACTCAACTCAACTCGGCCTGGTTTCTTTTCCACTACAATCCAGCACCTGGAGCAGAAGTAGGCGGGTTGGAGCGAAGCTGCTGTGACATATTTGATTGTGTGATCTAAACGAAGACAACAACACTAAAGATGTAGAACCTGGAGGAGATAATATATGTGCTGCTGGGTCTGTGGCTTGTGTTCCATATCAAGTTAAAAAATGAGAGTGAGAGAAGCTTCAAGCGGCAACGCTTTTTAATTTTTTTGTGTTTGTCTCTGCGCTGCTGAAAAGTCCGTTGGTAGCCGTGAAGTAGCTATGAAGTGACAGAGCTCCTGGTAGATCTTGTTGTTCGTCTAGATCCCTTTTTAATTCTCTCCTCAGCCACCAGGTTTATGAACATCTGCACCTCAGAGTTGGATCATGAAACAGACTTTTGCGCTGCCATTGCATGTCAAATAAAATGAACAAGAAGCCGTCAGAGTCGCTCTTTCGCTGATGTCACATCCTGACTCAGACGTCCGACTCCCAACCCCCCGACCAATCGGTGGCCTGTGGTGTAATGACGTCAGATACAGCCCGACTCACCCACTTAGAACCTCGGCAGAGTAGTTTCAGAAAAAGTATCTACTCGGCACACCTCAACACCTAGTGGAAAAGCGCCAAACCAAGGCGAGTTGAGTCGGGCTGAGTAGGTACTAGTGGAAAAGCGCCATTAGAACCACGCAGTAATCTGCTCATTTAAAGAGCATTTATCCATTGTGCATAAAACCTGAATAAGCCCCGTGCCTGGTCCTGCTTTCAATGTATGATTTTATTGGCCAAGACTAGCTGAGTAGCTACAGCGTGAATTCCTGGCACTTGCATCGACATGTGAATAGTTCAACAGTGGTGGGGCCCAGTGGGATTGTGTTTTTCATAATATATCAGCCTTTCTTTTTACATTTTTGAAGTCTTTCAAATGAATTCTTCCTGTCCTCTTTTTAGACCTTGTCCAGATAAACCCGAGCGGCTAAGAGCAACTCTGCCCGAGAACACGGTGAAGCTTGGTGAAACCCTACCAGGAGACATCAGTGGGTTTCAACCTCATTCTCGTGTCTCTTTAGTTTACACTTGCACGCTGCGTGACTTATCATGTTGTTTGTTTCTTTGCAAACAGAGCTGGAGCTTGTGGACCAGTATGACAACGTAACCAACAGTCTCACACATGCTTGTTTGAAGTACATGACCGTGGACGCTGAGGGCCTCAACAAGTCCGAGATCGCCTTCCAATTCGAGGTCAGAACAGAGATGCACAAATTTTATCAGGAAGAAAAAAAAAAAGATTCAGTCCAGAAACTCATATTTTAACTCCAGAATTTCATCGTAGTTCACTCATAAGCAAGGTTAATGATTATTTTGCCATTAAATGTTGAAGGCCTGTGAGGTTTTTGTGTCAGTTTTGGGTCTCAGTGTTTTTTCTTCATGTTCTGTATTTAACAACTGAATATTAAACGTTTCACACAGTTTTACCTTTTTTGCTTTATCTCACTTGGCATCATTTAAATTTTTACTCCTTTTATTTTAGAGATCAAACATTTTAAAGATAACAGATAAATATTGTTTGGATATGCCAACAGTAGATGAGGTTAAATGAGCTTTTGTCTTTATATCCTTTGACTCATTAAAGCCACTCTAAGTAGCAATACCACTTCTGGCCACACGGGGCCTCATAGATCCGCCACATTACAGCAACGCTACAGAACTTTGTTGGCACTCACAAACACATGTAATGACACAGACCCACTTACATGCTGGCAGAAGTGCTGTTTGTCCTGTTATGATTTGATATACTGCAAAAATAATTGAGGTTTTCAAGTTCCATGGTGTTACTTTACCTGAAAGTATTGTGATAGTGAGTCGGGGTCCAGCATGGTGGGCTTTGTCATGTCTTGCGTCCAGGGACTCGTCTCATGTGATCCCAATAAAATAACTAAATAGATGCAGTTCATTGACAGGCCACTAGGGAATGAGTCGGTCTCCATTAACCCCAATGTTAAGCAACAACGTGCACCTGCCGTATGACAAAGTGATAATACAAGACATGCCAGACCATTTCATCAGAATAGTAAGTTTTTATTATTTTTGTTACGGCTCCTTTATTTTATTTTTCATTTTTAGTGGTGGTGGAGGTGGCAGCAGCACTGGTGGTAGTTATCACGAGAGGCGCATACCAATAGAATATTGATTAATGATCTCTGTATATACTGATTGTAGAAGGATAACTATGATCAATGATACTTCTAAATGTACAGTAAGTAAATGTCTCCCCTGTGTGTGCGCTGCAGGAGAACTGCAGCTATGTGGCGGTGGCCGGGGTCAGTTTCCACTCAGGGTCTCTTGGACCCAGAGAGCTGTGCTTCACCTTCAACGATTACGTGGCGAGTGCCATCGTAAAAGTGACTGCAGGAGTTCCTGCGCAGCTTCAACTACTCAGCGGACCTGAGCAGGTACGAGTTCCTTTTGCTCAGGTTTGAATTGCGCCATTGTGTGTGTTTGTGCATGTTTTTAACTCGTTCTTATTTGTTTATCAGCCTTTACAGGTGTTGAACGGTAACAGCATCTCCACACCGTTTCTCATCCAGCTGTGCGACCAGTGGGGGAACCCTTGTCCAGATCAGGGGGTTGTTGTACAAATCGAGTCTTCGTCTCCATCACTGGAGGTTCGCTTGACGAGGAACACAAACATGTCCAGCCCCATACAATTCCACTATAAACATGTCATTTTTAGATATAAAGAGTGATGCAACTAGAGAAATGTAATAAGATCTTTCTCAAATAGCTCTCCACTGTTACTCTACAACCCGTGGATGCAGATGGGAAAGTCTCTTTCACAGTTGATGGTGTAAACGGCCCAAAGTAAGCTTTACATTACAACATATTTTTGTATTAAACGAGTGTCAGATTGTTAACACCATTTTAATCCACTAGGGGGTGCTATCAGCTACTGTTTAAGAGCTCTTTCAATGGAAAAGCCATCTCTGGTCCCTCAGTCAACCTCACAGTCATCCCTGATCCCAACAAACCCGTCAAGCTGTCAGTGAAGTATGACACCAGAGCCAGGTTTTGTGCAGGAGGCACTTTTCCAGGTTTGCATTTTGTGTCTCTTCATCATCATCATCAACTTTATTTGTGCAATCTTCACTTCTTGATTTAATTTTGTCAGTTTTAAGTGTCTGTCTCCATCCAAAGAACTCAGGTCGGCTGCGTTTGTGTTCAGTTTTTTCAGTGACTGTGGTGTCCGATGAAGGAAGTCCAATAACAAGTTGTAACCCTGCTGATCTGTCCATGTTGCTGTGGGAGGGAGAGTCATCCATGCCTCCACAGACTGTGAGTCACTAACAGATGGCTGTCCAAGATATTAAAGAGGGATTTTCTGTGCTATTGAGTTTCATGTGTTATTCCATATTTCTTGTCAAGGCCATCAACCTGAAGTGCAGCAAACCAATGGGAAATGACAGAAATGACTGTTTTTACTTCAGGTAATTTACCCTGACTGACTTGTTGCAGGATATTTAAATTCTCAGAAAGAGTCAATTAAAACTATACCTCTCTTATCTAAAGTAAATTTGAAGATTTCCACGAGCAAACAGTTAATTTAGCCCACGACTTGAGACAAGGGAAACTGATTTTAATTAACAAGCTATTCTAAGCTTCACAAGTGCCATTTAAGGTGTGTCGGGCTTGTCCTGTAAAACGTGTAACTGTTCCTTTTTAAAATGCTTCAAACTGCGTTTGTGTTTCCCTGCAGAGATAAAGACATCCCAGAAAGTACTGGAACGAACAACATCCAGTTCTCTCTCTTTTGCAGCAAAACAAGAACTTTATTCAGTGATCAGGTGGGTTTATAGGTATAATTCATGCTGTTCAAGATAATGTCTCAAAAAAACACTTGACACAGATCAATCATGAAACATGCAAGCATATGAAATAAACTACCCCATTGCAGGACTTAGTTTTCATCACATTTGACCAACTGTTTCCATTTGCCTTTTTTAACTTATTATATCATAATATTGTAAACATACTATGATCTGCAGATCTTCCTGAGTTTCATTTGGGACACCTGAACCACATGCTTGTTTGACTACATTCATGAGATCATGAGTTTACCTGAAAGTTTTGAGATCAATCAATCAAGCTGTGATCTATTGTGAATATACTATTACTAATAATAATACAATACTATATTTTTATTAAAAAAACGTGTCATGCCTTTTCCATCTGCTATTATCTGGTATTAATTTAAAAAAAACTCTCCCCGTACAACGTTCACTTCAAATCTCTTCTGAGACTCTTTGATTTAGTCTCCTGCAGCCTCCACGGGTTCTTGTGACCGCTTTGTTCAAGTCCTAGGTCCACATGTGGTGTTTTATTTTGAAAATTGACTAAAAGCTCTGTGCTTGTGTCTGACTTAAAAACAGAATAAACCACATCTTCAAAGCAAACCCTTTACAAGTTCAGTCACTAAGCAGAAGGCCTAGCAGTAAAACTTTAAATGGAAATTTGAATAAAATTACAGCCTGTGAATGAATTATGCTCAGAACAGATTAATTTATTTAAAGTATTAACTCTGGGATAAAAAAACAACAAACCAATTATTGTACACAAAATGATGGAATGTGATTATTGTTTTTAATTATTGTTGTCAAGTCTCAGTTGAAGAATAAAACTGCAGTTTTAAATCCTGGGAAACAGGAAGAGGCCTAAAAAAAGAAAGAAAGGAGAAAACAAATATTTTTAAGCAGACAACAAAGCTCACTACAGATTTAATATATTTGGTGGAAAACATGAAATAAATGCACATCATATGTGAAATCTGCCTTGCAAAAGTGTAAGTACTGAGATATTTCAACTAATGAGAGCAGCAACATTAGCATCCCTGAAGCTAAAGATCTGTGGACATGTTCAGTCGTAGAGCATCTGTATCTACGACATGAGCTCCCATCCTGAAGTTGTCCACACAGACGCAGCTTTACCTCTTGCAGCCAAACTAAAGCGGAAATAAACCAAATTTACTGGTGAAGTATAAGCCCAGCCACATACCCTCATTGTTTTCTCTTCAAGACCAAGAATCAGTGTTGAAAGATCTTTTGAAGTTTTAGGCTGCCAGGCTGGGTCGACTGTACCACCGTCATCAATGGAAACGCTTTCACAGAGGATCAGATCAGAAGTCAACAGTTTCCGTAGAGATGTTTTCCACATAGAAACGGCTCAAGTTGATCTTTACACTGTTTTCTATCTTCTAGATCAAAATAGATGTTGTGGCCAATCAGCCTGTCAAACTGGGACCCGACTCTCAGCCGAACACACCGGTTGTGTTCTACAGCACGGACATGACCAACCGCAGGCTGGTTGAGAATTTGACTTTGAAGATAAAGGTGAGCTTCAGGTCTCAGAGGGCTAAAAAGTCCACTTCTTGTACACAAGACGCTATTTTATGTTAAATGGATATGAGATCTGTAAGCCTGACATTATCATATGGACCCACTGAGTTGTCCTCACTAATTCCAGGATAAGTGTGGAAATGCAGCAGGGCAGAAGCTGAACGGGAAGGTGATCGTCTCCATTCGGTGTTGTGATAAGGAAAGAAACCAAACTCTGCCTCTGTTTGAAGGACAAAAGCAGAGCGTTGAAGTCGGCTTACAGAGAGGAGCAGCTCACATCCTTGTGAGTAACATTCCTGACAGGACATGCGTTACTTTGTCTCTTTCATCCACCACATCTGACGATCATACCCTCCTCAGAACCTGTCCATCATGAAGAACAGCCCCGGGGACAATGGCAGCACCTACATCCTCGTCTTCAAGCCTGAAGTGCAGATGATTCCCACCGCGTTGGCTGCTTTTGAGCTTCCCTTCAAATATTACAATGGTACGGCGCAGACTCGAGGATGAAACCGGTACCCTCGTGTTAGAGGATGCTGCAGTGCGTAGGAGGACTTATTTTAGCTGACTTGTATTCTTTTATTGGAAAGGTTTGCAGAAAATACAAATCGTTATTTAAGGAGGCACCTCAACTAAAGTTGAAAAAGTTTGTCGTTGCATCTTGGATACATACAGCTTTTTATTTCCTCCATTTTTTTTGCCTGAAATCATCTTTTAAAATGTTTGAGTTTTTTTTTGTTTTCCAACCTTGAGAAAAACTGTTGTTCACAGACAGGGAGTTACTTTAATTTAGCTTTATGCAAATAATGTATAAAGCTAAATTAAAGTTACTCCCTGTGTGTGTACAACGGTTTTTCTCAATACATGAGTCAAGATTTAATTTGCGTGATGTTTGTACATTTGTTGTACAAAAAGCTAGAAAAGAGACTAAAAGGAGACGTATATCTGTTGTGGGAGTTAAACTATGGAATGACGCTAACCTAGATTTATGAACGTGCAGCTCATTTTCGGTTTACAAAAAAAAAAATGTAGAGCAATATTTGAAAGCTACAAATTTTAATGGTTATTTGTTTTTGTTTGTTGCTGTTCTCTGACATTTATATAAAAAAAATGTCTTTACTACTATATATGTAAACCTTATTGGCCCTCCTTTTCTGGTTTAGTTTTGCTATTGTTTGTTTGTATGTAGGACAGGCATTAATATAACCACTATGCTTCTGCCTTTGCCTTTTCAGTCACTATTTTTTGATAATGTTTGTGTTTAATGCTTGTAGTGTGATGTGACTGAATAAAGAATTTCAATCAAAACCTTAGATGCAGAGAGCCAAGGAAAAATGTCTGAGCTGACCAGGAAGAAGGACCAGCTCACGGCTGCCATCGCTAAAAACGAAGAAATAAATACGTCGTTCAGAGAACTGCGCGAAGCACTGACGAGTGAGAGCGGCACCCACACGCGCATGTGTCCAAGAATAAACTGCCTGTGGTCTCCGCTTTAAAACATGTCTCATTCCAGATCAGCTCCTGAATGCATGCAAGAAAGAGGAGTTTTTCAGAAACGAGTTGAACAAAAGAAACATGAGACTTGTTCAGCATTCGTCTGTAAGTTGAGACGTCTTCTCGCTGACTAATTTCCTCTTCTGGTCCAGATCCTGTGAGTTTTTCTCATCATGATCATCGTTATGTGTCTGATTGTTTGCAGATCGCGGATATTGACCAGCTTCTCACAGAGAAGACAGCCGAAGCTGAAAGGAATCAGAACGTGCCCCGGAGGATCTGCTCCATCCACAGGAACAACTTCAGTGGACCGGATGTTCTGGGAATGGTAACGGCTACTTTTGCAGCTTTGATCGTTTTTTTTTTTTTTTTTAAATTGGGCATGTTTTAATTTTTTTTTTTTTTAACGCAGGTTGGCCACCTGGCCTTTATTCAGGACGATGATGCAGCGAGAGTCATCTCCTGGCACCTGACGGGGGACATGAACTGCGTCGTCACCAAGACAACAGCGGCCGCCAACAGGATCTACCACGACACCCAGGGAGCCCAGCAGGTCATGCCCCTGGATGGTATTCATGTGCAGGCGGGAGACAGGTAGAGCTCTCAGGAATCTCCTCAGGAATTCCTGCAATTTCTCTCAAACCGAATCGCTCAAAATGATTGATCTTCATATCTTCCTGGTAGAGTCTGGTCCTTCTTTTATACCCCAACAACAGTGATTGAAAGATGCTGCAGCAGCTTCCTGTAGGTCAGGCTGTTGCAAATAAGATTCGAGAAGAAAATTATCAAAGAAAGGCAATTGATAGTCAATCAAGAAACATCTTTGTAACACGCTTGTGCTACTGGGGTGGACCGACAGAACAGAGGACACGGGGTTTTGTGCAGAAATTGTGACCCTTTATTTCACCCAGACGTGTACCAGGACCCAGCACCTTTAGCAGCTCTGTCCTCCCTGTAGAGCAGCCCTTGCTGGTGTGCAGCCACTCTTTAAGTAGCCAGGCAGGGTGGAGAGATGGATTGGGCACAGCCTAGGTGTGCCCAATCTCCCCCGCAGCCCAAACCCAATCCTCCACCCTGCCACAATCTTCATATGCGATGGTCGCGTTTAACTTCATGAAACCTCATAATCCCGTATCTGATATTTGCTTGGCCGGTCCATCCAGCCGCGCAGTGACACATATTTTACCAACAATAACACAATGGAAGCATAAAATGTTTACCTGAGGAACTCTACCATTTAAAGAAAGAAATTTGAGGAGTTTTGGGAATGTTGTCCAATTCTAATCTGATGTAGCCTTTGAGCTGCTCAACATTTAAGTTTCAGAGGGGAAAGCTTTGGAGTCAGCTCTGCACCAAGACTCTATGAAGTCATGCTTTTATAGTAGTGTGCAGTTTAGCATTGTCTTGCTGAAAGAGGCAAGACCTTCCCTGAAAAACATGCTGTTTGAAAGTGAGCTTTAATTATAACATGGTGTCCACAGTTCTGCACCATCACACGGTTTCTACTGCATAATTCATCTCAGAGCTGGAGTTCAGTACTTAACAGATTGAAGCCTCGTCAAATGACTTCACACAGCTTTGATTAAGCCTGTCAAAGTCAGTCAGTATTAGTATTATGCAGTATTGGGATGTAGCAGTAGGTTTGTATTCTACCTCCACCAGTTCTGACAAACGCTTGTTCAACTTTTCTTGTATTATCATTGTGGGATGGTCAGAGTTAAAACAAAGACATTGCTGGAAATGCAAGAGACGGAAAGGAAGAATATGGCCTGGACAAACTTTGTGCAGTTACTCTTTATGCCAGAAGGGGGCGACGAAATACAAACTAAAGTCATAGTCGTCGCTGTGTAAAGAACCCATGCAATCATATTTGCATATAAGCTCTGTATGGCATCGTTGTTGCTTTATTTTGCTATTAAACCAAAACAATATGTTGTAGATTTGCTGACAGAAGAAAAACAATATAAAAAATGTTCTTGTCCTGTCTTTTTCTCAGCTGCATTCAGTTTGTAAATTGTGCATATTTAGTCATTCATGAGCAACTGTCACTGACTGCATGTGCTGCTCCAGATTATTGCTTCAAAACTGAAGACACTCAGAAATGTAAGATTACAAAATTAATAATCACTGAACTGGTTCTTTTAATACACAGCTGAAAAGGTAGCATGTGTTTTTATCATCTTTATTGCGATGCAAAGTTTTGACCTCTGGATTGCTTTCAGACCGCTGCCACACATGAGGAACGGCCGCAAGCTGTTTGAGCCGCCCGGGAACCCGGTCCACGCCAGGAACTTGCTGATGTTCCCCACCGAAAAAGAGAAGTGTGACGTCGGTGAGCAGCTCGGTGGACTTCCCTTCTCTCTTTGTTACTTTTACCTGTTTAGTTTTTTTCTTTGTAACTCTATTGAAAGTGTCCTGAGCCTCCACGACTTTCCAGAGGTTTCCCAGACCTTTGTGTGTTTGTTGTTGGTGTTTCATGCCCCCTCCCCTCTGCTCCTGCAGGGGTCTCGGTAAATGTTTCCACCTGGTTTTAAAAGTCGCAGGGGGGAGGAGGTTTCTTTCCCAGGGGTCTCTGCCACTGGAGCAGAAATTAGATCCCTTTCTCTTGATTAAAATGACTCCTTTCCTTTTCTTTTAACGTTCTACATTCTCATTGTGCCCAAACATTGTCATTAAAGAAAAGATATGGAAGAAAAGCAGCTGTATGTATAGTTTGGTGATTGTGTTTCTTGTTTCCAGTGTTTAAAAACCTGCTTGCAGACACGATAGTGATGGACGACTTAGAATCTGCAACAAACTACCGGAGGATGGTGAGTGGCTCGAGCTGACGGAGCGGCGTCTTCCTCACCCGCCGCTCCGTGTCTATCCGTTTACGTGACTCGATGCTTGCAGGTGGTGCAGAACAAGATGCCTTGTCCCACCATACTGACGAGGCAGGGGGACAGGGTCAGTGCCAGGGGCAAGTTTGGAGGCTCGCAGAACAAAGCTCCACCACTTCACAAATTAGTAGTGTTTGGAGCTCCTCTCCCGCCGTTCTACGCCATCCTGAAGGAAGAAATAGGTGAACAATCTCAGTCTCATTTTAAAGCTTACTTTTGAGCTCTTGAGTATGCTTAAAATTGTCTTCTTTTTTTTGTATAAATAGAGCTGCTCTGTCAGTACCGCACGGCCGTGGAGAAGAAGAAGAAGGTGGAAAAGGAGAGAGACAACCACATACAGACATGGAGATCTCCTGAAAAGCAGCAAAAGATGGAGGAGATGGAGAAGCAGTTGCGGGAGATTGAAGAAGAACTTAGTAGGCTATGGTTCATTTATGTTTGTTCTTTGAATCCTTTTGTTAGATTTGAGCTCTAATTGGGCCGTTTTCTTCCTCCAGCTTCAGAGAGACCAAGGAAACGAAGTCCGGGGGCTGATGGGGATGGAGAGACATCAGGCATCCTTACCAAAAGACTCAGGCAGAGGTCCAAATGAGAGACGCTTCAGTCCAAAATAAGTCTGAAGACGAGTTTCAATTGGGAGCTTTTTCCTTTTTAGTTTTGTCTTTTTTTAAATCGTCATATATTTGTCAACTTTTGATACAGAATTCTTTTAAAAAGCAACCTAAATCCCTTTCTGTATAAAAAATAAATACTTTCCAAAAAACCTTTCTTTGTGTCTTGTGTATTCATCTGAATTAGGGCTGTTCGATTAATCGATTTTAAATCGTAATCGCGATTATGTAATTAGAACGATGTTAAAATGTGAAAATCGTAAAATCGATTTTTCACTTTTTTTTTTTTTAACCTTGTCTGCACATATATTAATGATTGATACCATATTAATGATTGATGGAAATACCTCTCAATACCTGCGACAAGTGCCTCATTGGAGAGGCTCTTTAGTGTAGGAGGGGGCGTTGTAACATGCCACCGGGCATCCCTCAAGCCAGATGCGGTAGACCGGCTCGTGTTCCTTGCAAAAAACTTGCAAATGTGAACAGCAAATGTAATGACTGACATTACACACCTCTACCTCCTTCATGGGTTGCATTATTATTTAGCATGCAAAGACCCAGTTTAGTTTAATTAGAAAATGTCTTGTTTTATTTAATTGGAAATATAACTTACTGTATGTTTGCAAGTGCTGATTTGCTGATTTTTTTTTTCAGATATAAAACTTTATATTTTATTATATTTTTTAAAACTTTTTTTCAACTTATTTTACAGAGTTTTGCACTTTATTCATTCATTTTTGGTTTAATAAGAGCAAAGTTTGCACTTAAAGCCCAATGGGGCAAATGTTCAATAAAAAAACAGCATATTTTAAATCATTTCTTTGCCTTTTGTCAATTCACAAAATAATCGTAATCGAAAATCGGATTTTGAGAGAAAAAAATCGAGATTTTATTTTTGGGCAAAATCGAACAGCCCTAATCTGAATATCAATTATTGTCAATTACTGAACCTGAATAAGCGTCAGTGTTGATGAATATGAGCAGAATGGCACATTCAAAGCAGAAGCTAAGAGGTTTTTTAAATATTAGAAATAAATTGAGAAATTGTTCTTACACAGCAGCAAACATCTGGATCAGCCTTTCCATTTCACTGTATGAAAGAGGGATCTGAGAAAACGGAAAAAGGGTGTCTGTCGTTATTGGATGGGGTCCCGAAACGTCACATCCAAGGACTGGAGAAGGAGTGTGTTTTCTGAGCTGCGCAGCAGAGCTGCCGCTGATCTCCAGACCGCACATCAGCACCTGGAAGGATCCGGCCGGATTTTAAAGCATCTCAGCCATGGAGAGCGGACTGCAACTCCTGCACTTTTTAGTAACGTTTCCTCTCATCGGCGGCTCACCTTTCCAGTACAGCATGTTTCAGGGAAACGCGTATTCTGCTCCAGAAACGCGGCAAAGAAGCAAGTGAGTAGTGCTGGCTGTCTTTTGCTTTGATCCTATAATTGCATGCAGTTAAATGTGTGAAGCAGACACACACCAGGTGTGATTATTCTTATTTTTTTCTGCAGAAACTGGTGCGCCTATGTTGTGCGTAAAAACGTGAGCTGTGCGGTCGTTGGAGGCACGGAGAGTTTCCTGCAGCCGGAGCTGCTGCCGTGCCCGCCCGAGCTGCCAAACTGTGCGCAACAAGTGATGTAAGTTTCCAGACAAGAGCGAGTTTAGATGAAGAGCAACTCTTCCTCTTTCCTTTAGTCTTTAATAGGATTTCATTCTTTTAATTTTGTGTTTTGTATAAAGCCACAAATCATTTGATCCTATGTTAGGTATTATTACACAAATACAACCTCAGACAACACTAACAGTCCAGTTTTTTGTTTGCTCTTTTTAAAAGATGTAGTGCCTTTATTTGTTTTAGAAGAACTGATCATTTAAATAAAAAGGAAACGTGAGCAATACTAAGTACCCCCACTATTTAAATGTTTGTAGATCCTCCTTTAGCAGCAATAACTTGAAGCTTTTTGTGTATGACTATATTAGTCTTTCACATTGTTTTGGAGGATATTTGGTCCATTTTTCTTTCAAACTTTGCAGTGACGGAGCCAGGTAGTTTTCGATGGGGTGTCCATGGTGGGGCCAGTGGAAATTTTAGGGTGGCCAAGAAACACAATCATATAGAAGTGAAGATGTACAGTATGTTACCATAATGCAATCATGTGAAAAACGTCTCCACAGACCCTCATTCAATTACATTTTTTTTAATTCAATTCAATTCAATTTTATTTATATGGCGTCTAATACAACAAAAGTTGTCTCTAGACGCTTTCCAGAGACCCAGAACATAAACCCCCGAACAGTTATTACATAAACAATGTCAGGTAAAAACTCCCCTAGTGGGAGAAAAGCCTTAAGCCAAACAGTGGCAAGGAAAAACTCCCCTTTAAGCCGGAAATATACTCTACGCACGTAACCTGCGTAGCCTGCGTAGCCTGCTTTGTGTCTGTTCATGCTCCACTGCGTACGTCGCGTACCACCCGAGTAGAGCCTGTCATACCGATGGTGACCGATAGGGGGCAGTAAGCAGAGCAACAGTTGGAAAAGCTACTTATATTAAGTAGCAGAAGTAGTAGCAGCAGCAGCGGTAGCAGATTAGAAAAACGAACACTTTTACAGGACAATATTGGATGATGTAGGAGATTATAACATCGTGTGAATGTGTATGAGTGTGTATGAATGTTTGTGGTGGTCGGAGGGGCCGTTTGGCGCGATATGGCAGCCACGCTCCCGTCAGTCTGCAGGGCAGCTGCGGCTACAGACGGAGCTACCACCGGGGAGAATGTGTGTGAATGAATAATGATCTCTGTAAAGCTCTGGGTGCCTAGAAGGAAGCTAAAGAAAACCATAACATTATTATTATTATTATTACTCTTTTTTTAATGTGTATTACTTATTTATATTACTGTTTTACCCCCTTCCCTGTGTGTGTGTGTGTGTACTTCTGCTACGTGAGTTTCCCCGTTGAGGGAGTAATAAAGGACTATTTTATCTTATCTTATTATTATTGCTTATTATCAAAAGTGGATAGTCTTTCCAGACTAATTTATCCAGCATTCTCCTCACCCATCTCAACAAGAATGACGAAACAATAAATCCAGTTAATTTTAGGTTCATATGGAGAAGTAGATGTCAATATATAAGAAAGATTAACATGGTCAAAAAATGTATTGTTCCTAATATGATTCCAAGTCATTCAATAGTATTTTTATTGAAAAACAGAGTATTTAAAATAAAATAAGTCCCGTCAATTGACTCCTGGCTCCCGGCTCCGCTTCCTCCCGGCTCCGGGAGGCACCGAGGCTCGGCGCGTACCTCCGCCGGGGCTCGGTCGCCGGGGCTCGGTCGCCGGGGCTCGCCATCCGCGGTACTCCCGGGGACTCTAGTCCCGCAGCACCAGTGAGTATTTTGACCGGAGAGATTATAAAATACCGGACTTCGGCATATTTTACCGGACAACGGAAACCCTGGGGGGAAGTTAAATATTGCATAAATATATGCACGGGGAACTTTCTCCAGGGGAGAGCAGCATAATCGTGCCAGCCGGGATCAGACCGGGAACAGCGATACTAGCGGCCAGAGCGAGAACTGCAGGTCGCGTACGCGTTCAGTGTCTTTTTGAGAACGTGCACGTCGACGCGTCAAATGTACGCAGGATACGCAGGATACGCGAGACGTGACGTCACGCGTATCCTGCGTCTCGCGTACGCGTTCTGAACTGCAAGTATAAACGCGGCTTTAGGAGGGAAGAAACCTTGAGCAGGACCAGGCTCATAAGGGGGGGCCCTCCTGCCGAGGGCCAGACTGGTGGGTCTGGGACGTCAACAGCACAGCAGGCAGGTGGAAGCAGCAACGGGATGACCGGGGGTGGGACCGCAGGCCAGCATGCAGCTCCCGAAGCTCCGGCCCAATCAGCAAGCCCCAGGTTGGGGTGCAGGGTCGGGGAAAGGTTGAGAAGGGGCAGGGCCATTGGATACAAGACAGGTTATAAGCGTGTGCATCTGTAAAATACATCCTGCTTGCTTCTGAAAACCAAAGGATTCTGCCTCCTTAAAAAAAAAAAAAAAGTAATTGGCTACCTTGGCCTGGCTACTTTTTAAAATACTCTCCGGTGACATTTTAAACGGGTTTAAGGTCTGGACTTTGACTTGGTCGTTCCAAATGTTCATTTGTATATTTCATTTTCAACCATTCTGATGAAGATTTGCTGATTAACTTTGGATCATTGTCTCATTGCATGATCCAATGTTGACCAAACTTCACATTTGTCCCATCATCCACTCATTGACTGTAATGTGTCAAGGTTCTGCAACTGCAGAACAACCCCTATATCATCACACCTCCACTACTGTGCTCCACGACGGGTGTGAGGTGTTTCTGCTGACATGCTGTTTGGTTTCCACCAAACACGCTGCTGGTCATGACGGCCAGGCAACTTAACTTTGGTCTCATCAGGATATTATTCCAGAAGTGTTGTTTGTTTGCATGCAGTTTCATGAACTACTTTCAACATCCAGAAGAAGCATATACTTCTGGCAACCATTCTGATAGAAAATTCAGCCTTGGCTGCTTGATTAAACCCAATCTGCTGAGAGCAGCAAAACAACAGCCCAATGTACAGACTGGGAGTCTGCTCAAGAAAGATTAACACTGACCTAAAAGATGTTTTTATCTACTCGAATCGCAAGAATTTATCATCCTTTGTGCCTTAAAATCAGTATGCTTACTTTGTTACATTGTCATTCTGCATCGAGAGTCCTGATGTATCTTGTGACCCTTTTGCATGCAATTAAATCTACTAAAATATGGAGAATTTCTCAAGTCTTATTCCTGGTAACTTAGACACTCAGTTTCAGTCCAGTTATTCACCCATTTGGAAAGAACACATTAAAGACCATTTGATGGGTTTTGCCACAACAACCATTCCGCACAAACTGCACTTGTTCAGTCTTTTCTACTTTTCTACTACTGCTGCCATGAGATTTAACTTGCTCAGCAAGACCTGCAGACTCTCAGATGTAGCTTTTGGATTATTGCCTATATCTGACATTAGGGTAAACTTGCTGGGATGTCCACTCCTGGGAAAATTGGTTACTTCCTTGAATTCTTCTCAGCTTTCTCCGCTCTGACGTGCAGCAACAGCTGCTTATCTGAGACTATAACTTATGTATTTCATTCTTGGCATTACAGTAACGCACACCTGAAGGCTCTAGAAAAACAAATTGTCAAAATGTTGGATATTTATACAAGTGTGCCCACATGCTGATCAACTCATGAGGAGCTAATGATTCGCAGCACCTGGCTTTTTTTTTTGTTTTAATTTTGTTAAATATGGTGGGAAAAGAAGATTTGATTAATTGTTTGAGGTCTTATTTGCCAATAATCAGATGATTTTTATCGGATTTGCAAAAACCAAAATGCATTATTGATATCCTAATGTTATTTATCCCCAGATATCAGACACATTTCAGACCAATGTACAAAATTGCCTACAAAACTGTGACAGAGCTGGAGTGGAGGTGCTGCCCGGGATATCAGGGCCGTGACTGCATGGAGGTGAAGGACCTTAAGCTACTCCAAGTAGAACGCTTGCCCCAAACTCGCTCTCCCTTTGGCCATTTTCCAGTCCCACATGGTGAGTGGCAGCACTTTAGCACTTGAGCTTTAGACATTTTTGCATAAATGTGTCTTGATTGAAATCAAGCAAGTCAATGCTAAAAAAAACTGTCAACTTGTTTATCTCCAGACGAGAGAACGGAGGAACGCAGAAATAATCCGATGGGAAGAGAAGTGGACGCTGGAGGTCAGATATATGAACAGCCAGTAAGGGCTCAAGGAAGATCTCGAAGTGCGCCACATCTGGAAGAAGAGGTGCAGCGTCTGTCCCAGATGGTTCTGGACATGCAGGAGAGAATGACAGACATGGCGTCCAACCTGAGGTTGGATTTCCAGGAGGATGCCAGTAAAATGCTAGTTACGTTGCTGAATGATGTCAAACAGCCCGCCAGTGCACGGGGCGGCGAGACGGAAACTATTCAGGTGCAGGACTTCTCTTTAGACCACGAGATGTTGCCGATGGACAGTGTCATGAATAAGATTAACCAGGTCACCCATGATCTGGAGACCAAGAGCAATGCCCTGGATGACTTGCTTGGTCGAGTCACCCTCCACGATGGACAAATTCGTCTTTTAATGGAGGCATCCCACACGCCATACCTGTCCACTCCTGCTCCCTCGACCAGTGACGCAGACCTGCGAGCCTACCTGAACGATAAGATCCGGGAACTGAGAGAGGAGATGATGGAAGGCATGGACATCAAACTCGCGGACTTGAAGAACTCCTGTGAATATAAAATCATCTCAGTTCAGGAGCAATGTGAAGGCCAGGAGACCAACTACCTCAGTCTGGCTGAGCTCATTGAATCAAAGGAAAGCGACCTCCTCAAACAGATCCAGGACCTAAAGACCACACTCCACCTGAACTCATCAGACGGGAGTCTGGGGGCACAGTGTCTCTCTGTGGAGGAGAGGTTGCATAACAAACAGGAAGAGGCCATCCGAGAACTGAAGGAGGCGATGGAGGATAAGCTGGCGTCCTTGGAGGACAGACTTACAACCATTTTATTAGATGCGAGCACCAGCTCCCCATCTGGTGATCAGAAAGAGGGACCAGATGCTCTGCAGAACGACATCGGTGCACTAAAGGACTCTGTTCAATCTCTGGAGCATAGACTAAACGGTATGGATCATATGTGCTCGCAAGAGTGCAAAGCCCATTTGACAACTTTAGAAAACCTCCAGCAAGACTTCCATAGCTTTAGAGCTATTGTGGATGCCATGGAGACGCAAATAAAAGCTCAGATAAGTGACATTAGAGCCCTGGAGGGGCAAGTCCTCAACCACAGCAGCAGCTTTGAGAGTATAAACGGCAGCTTAAATGACCTCAAAGGCCATGTGGGCAAACTGGAGGACTCATTATCAGACGTGGTCCAGCAGCAGTCTCAAACACTGAATTCATCCTGGGGTCGAGTCGGAGCAGACGCTGAACGGGAGGCTAAGGAACTTTTGGAGCTCCACAGGGAGCGACATCATAAGCTAAGGAAACAGCTTGACGAGTTCGGGAGGGAAGTGAAGGCTGAGGCCGACCACTGCAGGGAAAAAACGCAGCATATTGGGGAGGGGATCACCCATATGGACAGACGCATCGTTAATGTAGAGACTTTATGCAGTAAGCTGGATCCCATCTCTGAAAGCCTCAAGAGAATCAAAGATGGGCTGAAAAAGCATGTCACTGGGTTGTGGAATTGCGTGAAAGAACTCAACATCACGGTGAGAGATCATGGTCACAATATTGGAGGGTTGAGAGGAACTTACCAGACTCTGCAGAATCACGTCTCAAATGTCGCCAGAGATCTTCAGGTTTTATCAAAAAGCTCACCTGGGAACGAAGGTAAGCTGTCTGAACTGTAATTTAAACATAATTAACACTTTTTGTTCCTTTCATATGTGAATATTAGGGGTGTAACGATACACTAATCTCACAATACATTACGATACACGATATTGAGGTCACGATAACGATATGATATTTTAGCAGTATTTTTTTAACAACCTTGCATGAGGAACATATGACTGGAAAAAATTGTCTTTTATTTGAAAGACACAAAATACAAAACAATACTGTGCATTTGCCCTATTGTTACAGTTTGTAATGCTTTATAACTGTTTAAGTTTTAAAGAGACAGCCAGGCCAACCATTTTCCACAAACTGAACTAAAAGTAAATGTCAGGTTTGCATTATGCATCGTCAGTTTCAAACAAGTACAAATATTTTGCCACAAACTGAATAGTTTCTCTCATGTATGATCTGACCTTTTTCTTTTCCAGAAATTTAACAACTACAATTAAATAAATAAAAGTAAATAAATACATACAATTTTACATCATAAAAAAGATTGATTCATGCTCACCTTATAAGTGTAAGAGGAGATTTATTTTTGTTAAGGTTATTTTGGTAATTCAGTACTAGTCAACACAAGATTATTTTTAATAATCCAACATCGCGATACACTTTGTCACCTCCACGACACGTATTGTGACGTTTTTGTATCACGAAATTTCGTGGCACTATATATTGTTACACCCCTAGTGAATATGCAAATTTCTTCCTCAATACAGCAAAGACACCCAACTTATCAACAAACCAATGGACCAACGAAACAAACTACCGGTAGTCTAGTCTGGCTGCTAACAGCTTTAATTTAATTCAAGACATATGTACTTTACAGATGAAACTATATATATATATATATATATATATATATATATATATATATATATATATATATATATATATATATATATATATATATTACTGAGTGAGTCTAATATTGGTACATTTATCCAAGTGAGTGAGCAAAATATACGTAGTGATTAGTTTAAATAAATAATGCTTCTTAGTCTTTTAGATAATTGCCTGAGCTGCAGCCCACTTCTTTTATCACATGCAGGGTCTATTAGAGGCTTACATGTTAGTGTGTTTGAGTTTGAGTGAGAGGAAGTTGGATTTTCTCTTAACTATGTTCTCACTTCAAGCAGGGAGGCTTGATTAAAGACACATGCTTGGTTTAACAGACCCCACTTCTGTTGAGCAATGTGTTGGCATTAAGAAAAATTACCCACAAGGCTCATTTTATATATTTAAGGGTTAATTTGTGGGTGTGTACATGTGTTTGTCTACATAACTCAACTCTGTGCCTCGGGTGTGAAAGTTTCCGGGATTATGTGACGCTCGTCACACCCGTCCCTGAACGTAACTGCAAAGAAGCTAATGCTGAATAGACAGGGTGGTAACGATTTATCATTGATGCAGCTATAACTGCGGGAGGAAATGCACAGTTAAACTATCTGTTTAGGCAGAAAGATGTTTCTATCAAGAGGTTTAATATACCAAGAGAGAAGTAACTTTTATAATCTTATTACTTACATGATTATTACCTCCGTTTTAACATGAGGTCACTTTAAATCTACTCTGGAAAAATGAAAATGCTATCAGAAAACCCTGATGCTTGTCTGTCAGTCAGTCAGACTGACTGAGGCTGTACAGTCCGCATGCTGAGCTATGATGCAACTAGTACTACTTCTACTTCTACTTCTACAACTACATTTATTCTGATCAAATCCATCTGTCTGTCCTCTTTTCCTATGTCGCCACAGAAATGAAACAGGAAACAAGTAATGTTGGAGTTAAAACTGGCAGAGCTCCAGTTGAGCACCAGGTGGAACTTTTGACTGTCTTTTGCCTGAAACTCACTAAACGACAAAGTCCTTGCGATCTCCGGGGGTTTATTACACCCGGGTCCCGGCAGAGGTCCTGGCAAAGTTAGTTTATCTGAAAGGGAGTAAGTTTGTGAGGAATCCCCAGGGCTGTAGCTGAGGCCAGGTTGGCCCAGGCTGCGTGCAGCCTGGCGAAACTCAGATGCTTGCAGACAAACCCACAGCTGATCATGGTGGTCAACAGAGGTGTCAAAAGTATTCACATTCATTACTCAGGTAGAAGTATAGATACTAGAGTTTAAAAAATACTCCTGTAGAAGTTGAAGTATCAACTCAAGTTTTTTACTCAAGTAAAAGTATAAAAGTACTGGTTTCAAAACTACTTAAAGTATAAAAGTAAAAGTAATGTAAGGAGGAAAAAACCATTATGGACAAAAGCCATTGAAAATGAATGCATCTTAGTATAATGCAAATATATTAAAGAACCATATATGTGTACTATTGAGCATTAACATGTGTTTCAGAGAGCAGGAGATATGATGACTAGTTGCCTATAAGTATTGTAATGGTGCAAAAAGTCAAACTTCAGAGGCATGTTATCATTTATCCTAACCTTTATTGGAATGTACATCCAAGTTTAGTTGCAGGAATCTGAGGGAACGGATGTAAGAACAAAACTGGACAAGAACATCTGAAACAACCACAACCAAATTCACTCTATCCGGATGGAGCAATTTAACTGGATAGTTTTTTTTTAAAAGGCCGAAATGAAATAAAGTAACGTGGCTGTTTTTAAAATGTAAGGAGTAAAAAGTACAGATAATTGCGTGAAAATGTAAGGAGTAAAAGTAAAAAGTCGTCTGAAAAATAATTACTCCAGTGAAGTATAGATAACCAAAATTTCTACTTAAGTAAGGTAACGAAGTATTTGTACTTCGTTACTTGACACCTCTGGTGGTCAAGAACAAGTAACAGCATAACAAACCATATCATCTTGAAAGTAACAGAGACAGTGCAGTTAGGTCTTTATTCACACCTCAGTGGTCAAGACATTACTTGTAAAATCTAATTATAGAGACCAAAAACTGTTGTCTTGAACCAGGCCTTCAGTATTTCCATCCATCCATCCATCCATCCATCCATCCATCCATCCATCCATCCATCCATCCATCCATCCATCCATCCATCCATCCATCCATCCATCCATGGACAGGTCGCCAGTCCAGGGCCAATATGTCAAATACATGATTTAATACGTGGATCAGTGGTGATAAGACTTGCTTTGGGTCCCAGCCCCTAGTGGTCAGTTGAGGAACTGTTATTTTCATCACTTTTTGCAGACAAGACTAGAAAAACAGATGCAGCTGCTTGGAGAGTAAAACCATATTTTGTAACCATTTTCTTGGAAATTATAAACTCCAGATGGTTATTGAGAGCACGTGAAACATATATTTTGTATGTATTCTTAATTATTAACTATTGTTGTGCCAAGTACTGGTGAATACATAAGTACATCAAACCCATCTAATTATACTTTTGCAGGAACTTTATTTGGACACAGTTAGAGTTTTAAAAGTATCCATGTATGCGTCTGATCCCAATTTTATTGTTTCCCATCAATCCATCTAGTTTAGACATTGAATTGCCTTTTTCTCATCCGGAGTTATCTTAGATGAGAGCAGCGTCACTTGGTTTGGTTTATCCTGATTTATCTTTACATTGATTTAGCTGATGCCAAAGCTACTTGGAAGCAAGAAACCCTTTTGGGGGGTGATGTGGGGTTCAGTATCTTCCACATCATATAAACTGAGGAAGTTTGGGATCAACCCATGACTTTTTGATCGAAAAAGACAACTCTTTACGTAATGAGTTTGGCTCTGCTGGATCATATTTGATGGCATCTGTTTTCATATCGTTGGATACGACTCACCTGAAACTGCTCTTTAATGGGGCCTCTGGGGGGGAGCTGGACTCTGGCGGTTGTAAAGGTGATCTATCAAAGCACGCCTAAGTTTACGAGCCAGAGCTCCTCCTCTGGGAGCAGCTTCAGTTACTGGTTTATGGGGCAGGTGACACAGCGTGCCGTCCAGTTTGGGACAACATGCAAGGTGGGTTTCGTTAAGCGTCTTGTCCAAGGCTTTTCATCATGATCCTTTCTTTTTTTCCTTTGGTTCTGAGTCATTTTTACAGCTCTGTGAGTATTTTTTTTGGTGGCAAAAACTCAGCCTGTGATGAGAAACATCATCACTCCACCCATGGCCTTATGTCATCGCGTTTTTGGGTCATAATCCATCTGAGGATTTTGTTGGTCCTCACCAGCAAACCCATGTTGTTGTCCATGTCTCTGCTTATCTAAGGACACTGGAAAATGACGCCTCGTCCGAATCCGTCCACAACTTATCGAGGACCCCCTAACCTCCCCCTTAGGGAGCGATTATTTCTGACCGGTGCTGGACAATCTGTTTCGCTCTTGTTTTCCTGGTCACCATATGCACTTCTCTCAACAATTTCAAACCTGCAGCTTTTCCTCTCAATTCTTTACTCTTTGTTGAAATAAACACTGTGAAATGAGGCCCCAGACGCCATCTGGGAGTCCGTCAACCATGACGTCATAGCAGTTGTTAATCTTAGACGGCGGGCTCAGAAAACAAACACTTACTGTGTCATTTTTGGAGTTATTTATCGCTGCTTGTTAAACCATGAAAGAAATACAGTTGAGTTCGGAAACACCGGGACAATATTTGTGTTATAGTAGCTGCTCACCAGAACGTCCTCCGGTTACGGTTGTATAATGATTATAACGGGAATGGCTGAAACCTCTTGGCTTTTGTTTGTGGAGTTTTTCACTACTGACTGAAGAGTTTTTCAGAAGAGGTTCTCAGCAAGCGAGAACCAACATGAATCTTCTCTGTTAGGGCAATATAAATTCCTACCTCTGGCTTCACAATGCTTCCCGAGATGTTGCCTTTAAAGGCATTGATGAAGCCTCCAGAGAGCAGCCGCCTTTGTTTGTTAGTGCGTCTGTGTGAATTAAACACACGTTTTCCACCTCCATCACTTGGGGCTTACACATCCTTCTGCTTGTGTTTTTGACGATGAGGCCTGGGGCCACTTAAGACTGCACTGAAGAGCTGCAGCATGGGAACCTTTGCAGATAAGAAAGCAATGTTTTCCTGCTTCTGACGTCGCTCTCGTAGGTCAGCGACCTGTGTGAGATAAGACTGAGCCACATTGGTCCGCGGTCACACGTGATAACCCCTCACACGAACAACAAGATGGGACTTGACGGCCACTAAGAACAACAAAGTCTTCAGTGTTTGTCTCTGAGTCTGTGGCTGCTTTTCAGACTTTATGATCGAAAGCTTATCTTGTTGTTTGTGACAGACTTAAAAAAAAAAAAAATAGGGTGTTGCTTTGGATGCTAACTTGGCTTTTTTGGAGACTCAGCATGCGGTCATTATGATTTGATCTGTAATGCAGAAATTGGCAGATTTTGTGGAGTAATCAGGAACTGCTGCTGTAGAGGAGGAAGAATACACACTTGTGATGGACGGCAGATTCAGATGCATTCCTTCACAGTTCACCTTCTCAATCAGGAAAAGCGAAACACTCACATGCATATATATGTATGTGTGTATGTATATCCAGTACTCGAGTTGTAAAAAAAAATCAGGGGGGATGGTGGATTTTATCATATGGGGACAGATAATTTGTGATTATTACAAATAATATAATGTATTACAAATAATAGCACTGACCAAAACACCTGCAGAAATACTGCAGGAATGACATAGCAGCAGTTAAATGCAGCCTTCTGTAAGCTTTAAATATCCACTGGGCTTACATCAAATACATCAAAACACAACAATAAAAACAGTTTTCTGAACTTATCAATATGCCTCTGTCCTTCACAGGATAAGTAAAATGGATCACTGCAAGAACTCAAAATCTTAACAAGAATATTTGTCTTATTTCTAGTTAAAATGTCTCATTTTTAGTAAAAAAAAATCTCATTACACTTAAAACAAGACTCATCACTCAAAAAAACAACAATTTTCACTTGTTTCAAGTAGATTTTCACTTGAAATAAGTAGAAAAATCTGCCAGTGGAACAAGATTTTTTTGCTTGTAATAAGAAGATAAATATTGTCCCCCTGGCAGATTTTCCTACTTATTTCAAGTGAAAATTTACTTGAAACAGGTGAAAATTGTCAAATAAGTTATTTTTCTGGTGTTATCTTTCTGGTGATGACTAAATGTTGAAATAGCAGTAATACCACATTCATTGATGAAATGACATAACGGATGGAAAGGAGGGATGGCAGTTTTACAGGGGGGATGATTTGGACCGTTTTTATTTCAGGGGGGATGCCATCCCCCCTCATCCCCCCTCAACTCGAGTACTGTGTATATATATATATATATATATATATATATATATATATATATATATATATATATATATATATATATATATATATATATATATATATATATATATATATACATACATCCGGCGCTTGCATTTTTATTCTTGTGCCACCCTTTCTGGAGTCAGTTTTGAATTTCTCAGATCAAAGTTGACTCTCTGGAGCACCTCGCTTTACATGAGCAGCGACGTGATTAGGAAGTGCATACAAGCATACTCCCCCCCAGTGCTGTTTTACAGCTACGCACCAATCTCCCAGCAGATGTTGCATCTAACAAGCAGACTTCTTCTGCTACTGCAGTAAACGACCCTTTTTCCTCAGGGCGAGGGAACCACCAGGTGAGTGAACGTATCAAGCCTGAGCCTCGGTAGGCCTTTTATGTGCTGCTTTCCCTTTTGAAGAAGCACATTTTTTCGTGGGGTGTACCTTTTGTAGATGAGGCAAGAATATTCTCACTGTGCCAGGAGGAATGATTTGTTGATAAATCCCAGGATTCATCTCCCAGGAATGCGGTTGTTTAGAGCCGATCACCTTTAGATGGCTGATGGGAGGATTGGGTCTGTAATTTTCTGTGTGTAAGTCCATAATAACAAGGTCAGATAATTGTTTGTTGTTTGCCTGCTAATGGGTCTCTGTGGTATTTCCACTAAAAATATAGTGGCAAGGTTTTTTTTTTTTTTTTTAGGCTCATCAGTCTTTGTTAGGAGAAATGGTAAAAAAAAAAAATAGAAAAAAATACATGGACCGTCTGACAGGTTGTATTTAAAATGGGTTGCAATACTATGATTATATTGTAATCAGCAGTTGCATTGTAGAGGCTACTCTTGTCTGCTTGTGCGGTGTTAACAGTCTTTTGGAAAGTAAATTACTTTATTCATTTGACATATTATCCGAGAAAACAAGGAACGTTCTGGGCCCAAAGGTGGCCCACGTCTGCCAGATGCTGCCAATTCAATGTACTAAATTATTTGATCATGAACAAGTGTTACCACTTCTATAAAAACAGAAGTTTGTTGGTCTAAACCATTTAGGTGTGTGTCGACACAATACCCAATAGGACAGACGTCAGCAATGATCGTAGAGGAGAACTTGTTGCTGCCCATCAATCTGACTAATGCAAACAACAAGCCAAAGTCCTTTACGAGGCCGTGTGTCTGCACTGCTGCCAAAAACCTGGCAGGAATTGGGTCGTGCAATGGAACAATGCAAACCAGTAAATCTATAACCGAGAAAATAATCCAGATGTTGCAGTGGCCCAATTAAAGTCCGGACCTCAACCTGATTGAAACACACTGATGGCTGCACATAAACAAATACCCACAAACCTTGACAAACTCGAGCAGTTTTTTGACAATAAAAGAAAAAAAAAAAAGCTAAGAACTCCTAAACTGTCATGTGAGAGACTGATAATGTTACACAGATAATTAATGCAAGTTATTGCTCATAAAGATGGGTTTCAAGACATTATTAAATAAAAAAACTTTGTGTTTTTGTCCAATAGATTACAAAGTGTTATATGGCATGTGTTGTTGTTCTAAAGTTATAGTTACCTCATTTTAAGACCTTGGACCGTTTTTGTTTTAATAAAATGAAGTAGTTATAAATCACTATAAACACTGCACATGAAAGCTGGACTAAACTTTTCACAAGCCGCCAGGCTGTCATGTGTGACATGTTGAGGTATAATGACTAAAGCTGTAAATGGTATTGAAGTAAAAAGTGAGGGGCTCAACAATGTTTCAACCCTGATTGGTGGACAACCTGCAGATAAACAGCAAGGGAAAGTCTGTCGAGGAAAGTTATGTACACGCTCATCCTGAAAAGAATGATAAAACCATCTGCAGTTGCATTTCCATTCCAGCTGGTTTCATGAGCAAGTTGAAAATGCAAATAAACCTCAAAAATGGATGGAATTTCTGGGGAGGGGGGGGCTAAATGATCTCAAAACAGCATTTACATTCAGTTTAGGTGTGCTTCATAGTGTGTTTGGTTAAAAGATTGACCATTCATTCCTTAAAAACCAGAGAACCACTGAGCAGATGCCTTCAGCATCAGCTGTCTGTCAGATTTACTGCAGCTTCCACATTCCTCCCCAGGCAGCTTCACTGCAATTTTCATCCTTATTCCTGTAAATTAGAGCGTGTCGTGCAATGCCTGGTGGGTGAACGGCCCACAAGTGGTGACAACTCATCCACAGATCGGTTAGGTGGGTCAGCAACCTCCGACCTTAAACGTGACCCCACTAAATAACTCTCAAAGAATGAAAGACCTCACAGGAGCTTAAATGCCTGGAACTCCCCGCCTGCAATGAAAGAGTCGTGAAAGATTTGTCAGCATGAAAAAGACGTATCTGCCTTCCAGTTCAGCTCTTTCCATCTGATCCTTTGGCTTCGAGTCATGGAGTCGTGCAGCTTTGTAGGTTGTAACGTGGTGTCTTCGTAGTAAAATGTGGACCTGCTGACACCCATGTGGCAGGTCTACCTCAAAAGCAGTTTTATTGGCATGTTATTGGTGTATTTAGACCGTAGAGTTCTCTGCACTGTCTGAAGCTACGTTATCTTCTGGAGGTTTTCCCAGTTTCCATTATCCTCAAAGGCTTTCTCTCTGGTTGTGTTCCCATTTCAGATAGGAAAGCTGAAGTGATGTAACAGCCTGCTAGCGGGTGGTAGATAAGTCAAGATTACATCATACTTCCACTGTCATACATATACTTGTTAACCCTTGATTTTACTGCCAGTCTCTTTTCTGAGTTGTATTTAGGACATTAAAGGCTAATACCTGGACCGGTGACTTATCCAGGGTTTCCCCCCCGGCTTTTCACCCACAGACAGCTGAGATAGGCTTTAGCAGAGACCCATAACCTCGGATAACAAGAAGTTGATATAGAACAGGGGTTGGCAACCCGTGGCTCTAGAGCCGCATGCGGCTCTTTAGTGCCGCCGTAGTGGCTCCTGGAGCTTTTTCAAAAATGTTTGACCAGTTTTTCCTTTTTTTCTTCTTTTTTTTCCTTTTTTTTCTTCTATTTTTCTTTTTTCTTCCATTTCTTTTTTTCCTTATTTTTTCTTTTTTCTTCTTTTTCTCCTTTTTTTCTCTTTTTCTTTTTTCCTTTCCTTTTTAATCTTGACATTTTGACTTTTTTCTCAACATTTTGACTTTTTTCTTGACATTTTTACTTTTTTCTTGACATTTTTACTTTTTTCTTGACATTTTTACTTTTTTCTCGACATTTCGACTTTTTTCTCGACATTTTGACTTTTCTCAACATTTCAACTTTTTTCTCGACATTTTAACTTTTTTCTTGACATTTTTACTTTTTTCTCAACATTTTGACTTTTTTCTTGACATTTTTACTTTTTTCTTGACATTTTTACTTTTTTCTTGACATTTCGACTTTTTTCTCGACATTTTGACTTTTCTCAACATTTCAACTTTTTTCTCAACATTTTTACTTTTTTCTCGACATTTCCACTTTTTTATGGACATTTCCACTTTTTTCTCGAAGTGCATCATAAAAAAAAAATCTTCCCCCAGTTCTAACTAATATAGATACATGCAGCATGTGTTGTCTTCATTCTAAGGCTTATACAAGACTTCATTTTTTGCGGCTCCAGACATATTTGTTTTTTGTGTTTTTGGTCCAATACGGCTCTTTCAACATGTTGGGTTCCCGACCCCTGATATAGAAGATAAATGGATATTTCAGCAGTTTCTGTCTATCCATCTATCAGTTTATTTTTTTCATCCCAGCTTTTTCACCAATGTTTACAAGTTGGGTCTATAATGGGTTCAGATACTGCGTTCTTGTGCTCAGCCAATAACCGTACACCTACGATATCCGGGCCAATCACCGTACAGCGATGGCACATGGTTCCCTCATGTTTGGAAAGTTGTTAACGTAGAGCCTGCTTACGAGAAAGAGTGGGGAACGTCTCCAATAGCTCAAAAAAGGACATATGATGGTGTTGCTTTCTTAAATTTGGCCGTACAAGAGCAATACTCTGACCAAAATTGGCAAGTTCAAAAACATGTCTGTAGGTGTGGATATAAATGAGTTGCTTTCAGGGCCTGGCCTTGGATTTTGGTGGCCCTAAACAAGATTTAGTTGTGGCCTCAAAAACTCCAAATAAAACCAAACCAAATAACTCACAGTGCAAATCGCACACAAGAAATATTGACATTGAATTAACAAATCACTTACTTTATTTGGAATTTTAAAAAAATATATAATTTGAATTCAATTACATATGGAAAGAGTTTTTGGGAATATGTTTATGGACAACAAGCACTCTGGAACCGGCGCTGCTTTTACAACTTGTCCGAGATTTACTGCTGTTCAGTCTTTCTATTCCAGCATTACTTTTATGAATCTCAGCTTCCCTCTGCCGTGATATTCACAGTAGTTCTGTGAGCTAGCTTCATTATAGTTGACGTGAAACATACAGTAGGACCGTAAAGCTGCAACACAGTTGTCCTGAGAGACAGCTGGGGTAGGGGTCCAAAATGACTGACTTTTTTATTAACAAAAACAGTAAATGGTGAGAGACAGGAGACTGCGAGAGCTGTGGGACGTTTCCTGGAAAATAGGCAAATATTCCATCAATTGTAATTAAAACTGATTTTAACATGAAAGTCCTTCGTTTTCAGACTCATATTCTCATCATCTTGTCGTAAAAAGTACCAGAAACAGTAGAACCACTTTATCCCAGTTCCCTAGTCTGTGCACATCATCACTGTAAAATCTTGTCCCAGAAGTGCCTTCTCGAGTGGAAACCATCACAAAAGGGTATCACCTGCACAACATTAGGGTCACTTAAGCTTCACTTTAAAGACTTTAAAGGGGAGAGATCTAAAAGCTGACCGGTGTGATCTCAGTCCAAGACGACTTTGAACGAACAAATTTGAAGTGATCTCCACTATTGGAGCACAGCTCTTATACTGTTAAATTCAACAAGGCTCTTACGTCAACTTCCAAAAATATCTGAAACTGAATACACAACTTAAATTTATAAATTAAAAGCATAACATAAAATCCCTTAAAATGCATTAAATGCAGACATTTTTTTTATGATATGTTGAGAAATACAGTAACTAAAGAAAAGGTTCATTCTTGAGTTGTTTTTTTTTCTAACTGGAGACTCCTGACATAGGAAGGAAAGTAAAAACATAAAATGAATGTCTATAATAATAATGTTGTGACTGTATAGTATATAAATTCAGTGAGTTAATGATGGGCCACTGCAGGGAGCACGCCTATGAATTACTGCTATGAGATGATAAGTTACAGTTATTCTTACAATAATGAGAACTTTAAAGAGAGACAAGTGTAGTTGTCTAAGATTTAAACATTTTCAGGGCCCATTAAAAGAAAGGGACGGAAACTCCTACTGATAATTGAAAGGTTTTCAACTGAGATAATGTTCCACATATGTATGAACCTAATGTGTAACCAGCTGGTTTTGAAGCCGTCATCCTCCTCTTGTGTACTCTGTTCAGGTGCCCCGGTCCAGCAGGGGAAGCTGGGACCTCCTCATGATTCGAGCACGAGCCTGAAGGTCCCGCTGGGACCCGTGGACACACCGCTCCCACAGCCACGGGTGCTGGAGACCGGAGAGGCGGGCCCTCCAGGTAAGATGACCTCCACCAGGCTCCCCCAGGGAACCCACGGCAGCATGCTGCCTGTTCAGGGTTTTGCTGGAGCTCCAGGTGAGATCGGCCACACTGCATCTGCTCTCCTCTGCATTATTTCACGTCTTTTATCTTCTAATCCACAGCCTCACCTGTTAAATCTACCGAATCGCTAAGAGCTGGCGTGTCTCTGATCTCAGGTGAGTGTAGCTTTAACTTTTATTGTGCTGCATAATAAATGAGCTCATCAAGAGTAAATAACGGTTTTCTTATTTGATCGATAGATTTGAGCGAGGCTCTCAGATCCCCTCAACATAAGCCAGCTATTGCTTCAGGTCAGAATATAAACATTGTTCAGATTCTTGTCTCTGTTAGAGCCTGTATCAGACCTGGTCCTCATCGTAAGTGGAAACCTCTAAGTACGTGCTAACACCAGGCATTAAAATGCACTTTGACCCACCACCTGGGATTGAGTCTCAGATATTTGCTGTGTATGAATAAAAATGCAAATGTTTCACACTTGTATTTAGTGGTTTCCACTGGTGACCAGTAGGGATGGGCGGTATGGACTAAAAAATGTATCACGATCATTTCTGGCATTTATCCCGATAACGATAAAAATGACGATAAAAAAAAAAAACAATTCAACTCCACCTTTGTAACTACAGGACTGTCTCAGAAAATGTGAATATTGTGATAAAGTCCTTTATTTTCTGTAATGCAAAAATGTCATACATTCTGGATTCATTACAAATCAACTGAAATATTGCAAGCCTTTTATTATTTTAATATTGCTGATCATGGCTTACAGCTTAAGAAAACTCAAATATCCTATCTCAAAAAATTTGAATATTCTGGGAATCTTAATCTTAAACTGTAAGCAATAATCAGCAATATTAGAATAATAAAAGGCTTGCAATATTTCAGTTGATTTGTAATGAATCCAGAATGTATGACATTTTTGTTTTTTTAATTGCATTACAGAAAATAAAGAACTTTATCACAATATTCTAATTTTCTGAGACAGTCCTGTATAAATCTATCACCACATTCAGTCTTTGGAGCCCCCAAAACACTGCTCTAAAAGAATACTAAATGCTACTAAACTACACTATTTAAATTGAATTAATAAAAACCAATTAAATTAGTACACCTGTACTGCAAAACTGTAATGACTCCTCGCTCTCAGATCCACCTTCCGCCATTTTTGTTACACAAAAACATCATCAACGGGAATTTATCCTTTTTTCTTTCTTTCTTTCAGGCTCATATCTTTCTTTTCTTTTCCTTCCTTCCTTCCTTCCTTCCTTCCTTCCTTCCTTCCTTCCTTCCTTCCTTCCTTCCTTCCTTCCTTCCTTCCTTCCTTCCTTCCTTCCTTCCTTCCTTCCTTCCTTCCTTCCTTCCTTCCTTCCTTCCTTTCTTCCTGCACACGTACGTTGTGCATCGATTAAACACAGACCCATAAATCCGGCTTTACACAAAAACGTAATCAACGGGAATTTATCGTTTTTACCGCAAGATGACAAATTCTTACCGTGGGGAATTTCTTTGACGGTATATCGTGAACGGTAAAATATCGCCCATTCCTAGTGACCAGATCACTGAGACACCTGTTAACACCAGGCCTGAACAGCCAGCTCATATGCAACATTTCCCTTCCTGTTTTCAGACAAGGTGTCCTTCTCCGCGGGTCTGACTCTTGCCAAATTTCAAGGACAATCTGGGATTATTCGCTTCAACAAGGTGCTGGTCAATGATGGAGGTTATTATGACCCTCTTACAGGTATTTATCAGGGCATCAAAGATACAGACTTTAAGGCATGGAACTAAGCATTGACGTGGAACAGCTTTATCAAATAATAACATACCAGTAGGGTAGTAAGAGTGCTGAGATAAGGCCCGTAAACCCTTGTGACCCTAGATAGGAATAAGAAGGTAGGCTATACATAATGGATATTATGTTCTTTTGTGCATTTAAAAACAATCCTTAATAGGGCTGTTCGATTTTGCCCAAAAATAAAATCTAGATTTTTTTCTCTCAAAATCCGATTTTCGATTACGATTACGATTATTTTGTGAATTGACAAAAGGCAAATAAATGATTTCAAATATGCTGTTTTTTTATTGAACATTTGCCCCATTGGGCTTTAAATGCAAACTTTGCTCTTATTAAACCAAAAATGAATGAATAAAGTGCAAAACTCTCTAAAATAAGTTGAAAAAAAGTTTTAAAAAATATAATAAAATATAAAGTTTTATCTCTGGAAAAAAAAAATCAGAAAATCAGCACTTGCAAACATACAGTAAGTTATATTTTCCAATTAAATAAAACAAGACATTTTCTAATTAAACTAAACTGGGTCTTTGCATGCTAAATAATAATGCAACCCATGAAGGAGGTAGAGGTGTGTAATGGGGCACTTGTCGCAGGTATGAGAGGTATTTCCTTCAATCATTAATATGGTATGAATCATTAATATGTGTGCAGACAAGGTAAAAAAAAAAAAGTGAAAAATCGATTTTTACGATTTTCATGTTTTAACATCGTTCTAATTACATAATCGCGATTACGATTTAAAATCGATTAATCGAACAGCCCTAATCCTTAAAGTGAAACACATGGAAAAAGCGGTGTGTAAAGAGCAGCTCGGTGTGTTTCAGGCGTCTTCACAGCTCCTACAGATGGCCGCTATCTGCTGACGGCCGTGCTCGCAGCCCAGCGGGGCCAGAAGGTGGAGGCAGTGCTGCTGGTGTCCAATCAAAACATCCAGAAGCTGGACTCCACTGGTTTCTCGTCTGAAGCTTCACACCAAGGATGTAACTGCAGCAGTTCGACTCCGCTGAGCCTGGTTCTGTCACTGAGGCGAGGAGACCGAGCGGGACTGGTCCTGACCGCTGGAAAGCTGGCCTCCTCGGCATCGCCGCAGATCCTGTCCTCCTTCAGCGCCGTGCTCCTGTACAGAAGCCCGTCAGCACGGTAGCTCCTGAAGTGGATTGTTGGTTTGTTTCTCAGAACACAACAAAGACGGAGCAGATGGAACGAACTTTTTACTTGTTTTACAAGTAGTAATATATAGTGTTTATTGCGATTAACTTGTACTGTTACGTATTTTTTCTGGCTCTTACCTTGGTTCAACAGTTGACAGGAATCTAACTCTCATTTTTGATATTTGAAACACAGAATACCACTGAATACATACTAACACAGAAATAAACTATCCTCAGAACTTTGAACAGGATACAACAACATACAAATACACACATAAACACAACGTATTGGTGCTAAAACATAATGGTGTAGCATGAGCTTTGATTGTAGTTTTAAATAGTCTTTTTATTGACGTATCCTTCAATATATAATCACTTTTTCACTGTTTATCAATACAATACTATAGAGACATTAAGTGCATAGAATACACGGACAGTAGATCTATAGATTTGACAGTTTATCAAAATGACTCTCCTCACATGGTTCGGTGTAAACAGTTTCTCTTTTCTTGAGAGTAATCATCTGTTTCTAGTTACATCTAAGAGAACTGCAGCAGCAAAGATTCTTCAAACTTCAGAGCAAAAATTAACTTCATAAACTAGTAAAACTTACTGTGTGTTCTCATCAGAGAAAGATCATCACTTTCATAGAAAGAATGGAGTTGATTTTAGAGGGTTATTACTGAGTGTTGAGACACTACAAAAAACAGGCAAACATTAAAATCCTACAGCTCTCAAGACGGCAACATCTGGCAACAAACGGCACCAGAGAACCGAAATTCATCAAAAATAAAGTAATACTTTGAGTCTGATCGCAAATAGCAGCAGTCTCTACTTTCTGTTAACTGCACCGCAGTGATGCAGTCGTGTACTGAACACATTATCTCACATCTTCTTTGCATATTAGTGCAAATCTTTTAACTTAAGGGCAATTTACATTCAATGACAAATAAGGCCTTAAAGGGAGAATCCCACATCTGCTCCGGAGATAATATGTATGTTCGACAGATCTCTCATAAGCTGGCAAAAAGCATAATACTAAACATATGTCAAGTTAAACTGTGCAAATGTTTAGGACAATAGTGGTTGCACTTATGGACTTTGTATACAGCAAAAGTCTTCAAACGTATTTTCTGGAAGTGTATGATGGAATAAACACTTATAGAGACATTATGGAGTGTTTTAAGTGTGTGGAATACGTTCATACGTTCATATTCCAAGACTCCCACTAAATCAGAATAATATGCCAAAAAAATATCAAACTATTCCAGCAGGCTACACCATTGAGAGCGAAATCAGTGCATAATCTCGTACGATACGTCCCGTCTTTGAGTTACAGCAGCTCCTCGAAGCACACCTGAGCGATGGGCTGTCTCCAGTAACAGAAGGAGCTGAACTCCGGGCAGCTGAAGGAGGCGTTGTGTTGTGTGCTGCGTAGAGGAAAAACATGTTCCACCAGCTCACTTAGCCGGCTGTATCTGCCAAAGATATAAATATAAATAAATAAATAAAAAAAGAAAACACAGTGAAAACAATAAAGAATTGTCTGTGAGGAACAGCTGATAGACATTAACACCAGCTTTGGTCATGAATTACTACGTACGATGTTTTATTGCCTTTGGCCTGCTCCAGGATCAACTCCCCCTTGGGGTTGACTGTGAATATGCGGCACACAGGCACACCCACTTGCTTATAAGCAAATACATCCTTGTAAATAGAAAAAGAGGAGAAGACAATAAGGATCATTTTTTTTGGACTTGATACAAAGCCTGTGTGCACACGAGAACGACAGTGACACTCACGCTCTCTCTGTTTCCGAAGGCAGCGTAGAAGGGCTGAGTGTTTGGGAGGAACAAGTTCTTGATGTCTGTCAGGCATTCAATCTTGAACTTCTCTGGCTTCTTTTCAATGATCTCTCTAAAGACATTTAACAAAAAAAAAAGACTAGAATCAACTTCTGACTTTCTGCCCGACTTATAATTGATCCATTAGTCTTAAAGGCAGACTTTCATCTGTAAGCATTTGGCATCACGTAGAAGCTAGGAAGTGAGTGAGTCTCGATCACAGCACTTTTTTCATGTTGATATTTGGCTTTTATGGATTCTGCTCTTCCACTGCTGAAGTTGAAATAACATGTTATATTAATCCAAACAAGCACAAAGCAAAGCTAAATGACTGTAATTTACATCCTCTTCTCTTTTTTCCACTGTAATTTCCTGAAGGTGCAGCAGATGCAGGTCCAACGTTTTATAAACATCCATTACTGAAATCCCACAATGAATCCCAGGGATTATGTGTCTCTAAATACCACGTTTGCTCAGAAAAAGGAGGATTTCCTACCTGTGGAAGGCAGAGAAAAGGCTGCTGGGAGAGAGCATGAGGGGTCCTTGAGGGAGGAGAGTCCCTCTGTCGTTCACCCAGTGCAAATACCCCCGAGTCATGTCAGCCATGCCGATGGCTCGGGCCGAGCAGTACAGGAATTTGTAGCCGTTCCTGCAGTTGGCAGATATTACGAGATCAATATTTCACTGGATTGTATCAGGAGGATGTGATCTTATTCAGAGGGTCTTACTCGTGGACTGAGTGGTAAAGTTTTGCAATTCCCCGGTGAGTCCAGTCTTTGCCAAGCTGAGGCAGAATCTGGCCAAACACATCTGATCTGTGGGGAAATGCAGTTATTTCACAAGACGATAGATGATAGTACAGTTCAGACTGAATCTTGACTCTCAATTTTAACTTTGCTTCTTCAACGGTATTGCAGGTCTATTATCACACAGCTCATGTAAGTGTACATGTTTTAGTTGTAACAAAAACAGATCCTGTACTTGGTGATGGTGCCATCGATGTCAGAGATGATGACTTTGTCGTCCCAGTTCCACAGGTAGATGGTTCCCTCGCAGCGGCACGTCCCCTGGTACTGGGTGGTGATGCTGAAGGTGACGTCGTTTGGGCCGTCTCTCAGCTTCAGGCTGGCCTGAAAGAGGAACAGAAAGAGACTTAATTTATTTAAAAAAAAACGGTTCAAATTATTATCCATCAACTATTTCTTTGATATATTTACTTTTTTCTGAGGTACATGCTCTCTGGTGGATTAAAACATTGGGCCTTAGGACTTTTGATTGTGATTGATTCAAAGCAAAGATGTAATTTTGTAAAAGAAAATGTGACAAATAGAGCAAATACAAATTTAGCAAATTTTCTTTTTGTTATTATAATATCTATATTTGGTCCAGTCATCTATTTAAAAATATATTTATATAATTTCTTTATTTAAAATGAATTAATACATTGCACACATCTGTAAGCGGACTGGGAAAGTTGGGAGTTGTTCACCAGAGCCACAGTTTGAGGATAAACCTTTTAACATGGCAACATTTTAAATGGGCGTTAAATTTCACCGCTGAACAACATCAGCAGCCTCGCCTCGTCAAACTTATTCACTTTGCAAAAATGTTCTCGTGTGAATTGGGTCCAGTACCTCTCCCGTTACCGGCCGTTTCTACCGGTACAGAACAAACCGAACCAATTGCAGGGGCGGGATTTATATGATGACGCATAAAGAAGCGTCCAAGCGCTACGACTCAAAATAAACCAGATGCCTGGAGAATCACTAATACCTTGGATCAACTAGTTTTTACTGTAAAACTCTCGACAACATGAAATCATAGTAAATTTGGTCTAATCATTCATTTATGAAAAAAAATGACCACACCGTGTTCGCCATATAAATGAAAGATAAATAAATAAAAGCCAGTAATTCAGGGGTGCAACCACAGTCATTGTGTTTAATTTGGATTATGTTCATATGTATTATTATATGATGGTGCTTCTTCATTTGTCGTTTTCTGTATGTTTCTTTATAAAATAGAAAAACAGCTTTTTTTTCCAGATAACAGAAAGTCTAATAAAAATTGAGATCCTACGATTGTTTGTAGATAAAATAAATAAAGTTTTTCTTTCTTTTATCTTAACCGTCCTTTTCTGCTTCGTCAATAACAGTCAATGATACTGATTCTATGTTTGTCTTTGCTTAATCAAGCCAAAGGCTGACGTCGTGTTCTTACTATCTGGTTAGATGACAAGCGAAGAGATTTCTTGTAAGAGTGACACGGTGCTGTTGCTGAGCCCTCCATCTGCACGCGCTCAGTGGGCGTCAGAGCGGGTGCTGCTGCATTCAGCTCTTTGGTCTCATCGTCACTGGACCATTCTGCAACTTTCTTCCTGCAAGAGAGAGAAAGATAGTTAGATAAACAAACAAAACGAGCGTCATGACTCGAGCAAATCTGCAAACTGAACTTGGACCAAAACAAGTTGCTGAGACAAAGGAATATGTGGATGATGACCAACTAAAAACAAGTAGTCTTTTGCAGACACCAGAGGGCAACAGATCTACTCTACTTACTCTCTGCCTGTGCAACATGGTTTTTTTCCCCTCCAACTTCCGTTATGCTAAACAAGCATCCTTAACGTCTAACTAGGATCAAACTTGAATCTCCTGGTTCAAATAATCTGTTTCTTTTTAACTGGGCCCCTAAATGAGTTTATGAGTCACAAGTCTGTGAGTCATGAGATGTCAGCGCTGCTCGCTCACAGACATACAGTATTAATCCACCCAGCGTGGAACATGTTTACCCAACACAGCTTGTGTTGGTGTGTGTGACTGTCGTGTTGTGAGGATGCCAGAGCTGAGTTGCTGACTCACGGTGTTTCTGGGGCCTGGTGGAGGGCAGGGCTCTCTCCGCTCAGTGACTCCTGCCTCTCCAGCTTGGTCTCAGATGATAGCTAAGAAGAGGAAGAAACTTTAATATCCATTTCATTACCATAAGCATCTTAAAAGTGAAAGACAATGCTGACAAGAAGGGCTCTTCTAGTAAAGTATCCTTACATAAAAATGCAAAGCAGAGATGAGATGATTAATAATGCTTTTAGACATCAATGTTCCTCGTTTGCATTGCAAAGTTACTGAAATTGGATATGAATCCCGCTGACACCCACAGCGCCGGTGGAAGGGCGGTGAAAGCGTGACTCAGAGGCTAACCTTGAGAAAGAAGTTATGATTCACACCTGCTTTGTGCTGCTCTTTCTCCAGAACCACCAGCGTCCAGACTTTTTGGGCATTTTTTCCTTGACCCAGGCCTCTTCTGTAGCCTGTCATTTAAAATAAAAGGGATAAATGTACATTAACCTCTATGCACTAATAATAGCACCTCGCTATAAAAAGAGAAGAGGAGAGGGATACCTTTGGCAAGTTCTTTTGGAAAGCTTGCATACTAAGTATAAGTGGTGCCGCCAGAGTCCAGTTGTAATATCTAGGAAGCAAATGTACTTTAATTTTAATTTGCAAATGTTTCAGTGATTTTGTAATAGAAGCGAAACATCTTTAATAGAGAGGAAGAGGACAGCTGTTAAGCAATTGGAAGACTCACCGGTTTGCTATTTTGACAACCAAGTTGGGATTGTCGATAATTGCTGGGTTTTCTGCAAATTCAGTGTAAGTGATCATGTGCTCCATGAATTTTTCTAGAAGAGAAGGAACAGAAAAGTTTGACTGTACTATAAGTTGAAAACTCCTATTTCTAAGGAACTATGACATGCAGGATATATGCATAAATAAATAACATAATGCATCCCAGTAGAGGACATAGATTTCCTCCAAACCTCATTTTACTGTATATTTTTCTTAGTTTGTGATACATCATACACCATCTTGAGCTGGTTTATGTTAAGGGAACAACACTGTAAAAACAAACATAGATTCACTCATTTCTTACTACAATAATGTGTTCATTCATAAGGTTATGTGACGACTGTGGACACATATATCTGAAGCTGTTTCTTGCTACATGCAGATTTTGTGAGTAAGATGACCCGTCAGCGTTAGTTATAACCAGAATCGGTCGGTCAGGAAAAGCTGAGGCCAATCACATTACACAATCCATTCTGAAGGTGGGACTCCAGCCAGCTTCACTGTTCCAACTTCTAGATTTATGCTACAAAGAACTAAGAGAGACTGATATTCCTCAGCTGACCACTGGGGACTGGCTCTAAAAGTGAGTCACTCTCCACTGACTCATGTTACTGTAAATGTCCAACTTTGCAGCACAAATAAATATATTACAGACCTGGAACAGAAAAATGCTTTTGGTCTCAATAGAATTCACCTCCATGACAACTGTATGGGGGTGATTCTTTTGGGGATTTTTTGCAGAACATCAGGGAAAATTATATGAAGCTACAACTTTATCTATAATTAGGGGTGTGGACTTTTGATGGATGTCTAGCCGCTAGACTCTAGCGCAGTCGTTTTTTCCATATAACCAAAATTATTAGTAACAGGCACTGAATATTTGTAGGGACTAGGGATGGGCGGTATGGACTAAAAAATGTATCACGATAATTTCTGGCATTTATCCCGATAACCATAAAAATGACGATAAAAAAAATACCAATTCAACTCCACCTTTTTCAACTATAAATCTATCTCGCTCTCAGATCTGCCATGTTTGTTACACAAAAACGTCATCAACGGGAATTTATCCTTCTTTCTTTCTTTTTGGCTCCTTTCGTTCTTTCTTTCTTTCTTTCTTTCTTTCTTTCTTTCTTTCTTTCTGGCTCATTTCTTTCTTTCTTTCTTTCTGGCTCATTTCCTTATTTCTGGCTCATTTCTTCTTTCTTTCTTTCTTTCTTTCTTTCTTTCTTTTTGGCTCATTTCTTTCTTTTTGGCTCATTTCTTTCTTTCTTTCTTTCTTTCTGGCTCATTTCCTTATTTCTGGCTACTTTCTTTCTTTCTTTTTGGCTCCTTTCTTTCTTTCTTTTTGGCTCATTTCTTTCTTTCTTTCTTTCTTTCTTTCTTTCTTTCTTTCTTTCTTTCTTTCTTTCTTTCTTTCTGGCTCATTTCCTTCCTTCCTTCCTTCCTTCCTTCCTTCCTTCCTTCCTTCCTTCCTTCCTTCCTTCCTTCCTTCCTTCCGCGTCGATTTAACGCAGAACCATAAATCAGCTTTACACAAAAACGTCATCAATGGGAATTTATCGTTTTTACCGCGAGATGAGAAATTCTTATCGTGGGGAATTTTTTTGACGGTTTATCGTGAACGGTAAAATATCACCCATTCCTAGTAGGGACTCGCCCAACCTTATTCTATACGCTTGATCCCAGAGTGCGTCTCTAAGCATAATAAACAAGGAGACCATTATGTGACTTTACTGAAGTGTTAGTATAAGATCTTAATGGACAACCATAACTGATAATAAGGATGATCACCTTTTGAGATCTCTGAGTTCTCACCGACACCGCCACAAAGTGACAGTGTGACATCCGGCAGGTCCCCAGCAGAGTCGGACAGACACTCGGTCCCACTGTCTGCTGCTGCGCTGCCCACTGACTGGGGCGACTGGGATCCAGAGCTCTGCCCGGTCTCCACCCAGTGTTTAGAAACCTGCTCAGACTCACTGAAACAGACACATAACCCCGTTTCAGGTGCAAGGATCACACAGGTCTGTTGTGATATTTTTTTTTTTTCATCTAATTTACTTTTTACATGTCTAATACTGAAGTATTTCACACCAAAGATCACAGTAGAGCGCTGATCACTGAAAATAAGTCACTTTGGCTGCATAATTATTCCACTTTGTGTTGTTATGACCCTAAGTCTGTCCTCAAGATCATTAATTTGTCTGTATTTAACAAAAAATCCTCCTACATGGGGGATTTGGAGGATTCCAGAGGTGTCAAAAGTATTCACTTTCATTACTCAGGTAGAAGTATAGATACTAGAGTTTAAAAATACTGCTGTAGAAGTTGAAGTATCAACTCAAGTTTTTTACTCAAGTAAAAGTATAAAAGTACTGGTTCAAAACTACTTAAAGTATAAAAGTAAAAGTAATGTAAGGGGGAAAAAAGCCATTAAGGACAAAAGCCATTGAAAATGAATGTATCTTAGTATAATGCAAATATATTAAAGAACCATATATGTGTACTATTGAGCATTAACATGTGTTTCAGAGAGCAGAAGATATGATGACTAGTTGCCTATAAGTATTGTAATGGTGCAAGAAGTCAAACTTCAGAGGCTTGTTATCATTTATCCTAACCTTTATTGGAATGTACATCCAAGTTTAGTTGCAGGAATCTGAGGGAACGGATGTAAGAACAAAACTGGACAAGAACATCTGAAACAACCACAACCAAATTCAATCTATCCGGATGGAGCAATTTAACTGGAGTTTTTTGGTGTAGTGTAGTTTTTTTTTAAAGGCCGAAATGAAATAGAGTAACAAGTACAGATAATTGCGTGAAAAAGGAGTAAAAGTAAAAAGTCGTCTGAAAAAGAATTACTCCAGTGAAGTATAGATAACCAAAAGTTGTACGTAAGTAAGGTAACGAAGTATTTGTACTTCGTTACTTGACACCTCTGGAGGATTCATAGGTTTGTACCTTTTGGGGAAGTAGCGAGCTGCAACATCGGGCTCAAGAGCATTCAGGTCCTCCAGGTAAATATCTTCAGGCCCCTGATGCTGGCTCCTCTTCCTCACAACTTTATGGGAACAGAGAGCAACACATTACTTCTTGGAAATTGCTAACAAGTAGTGCTTATTTACTTCCTCTTTTTTCTCTGTCTGCATGTGAATGCAGAGCAGCCCCAGACGCACATCGTTGAGCTACAGCCCAAACAGAAACCACATCCTTCCTTCTGGCTTCTACGTGCATTTAAACCGGGTGTAGTTCCTGCCTCATACACAAATCTGGCAGGTGAAAACAAATTCACTACAGTATTTTCTCACGGGTTGTAGTCCTTTTTTAAACTTATCAAATGGTTTGAAATGTATTGATTTCATTATGACAGGCTTTTTTCACACTTACACAGCACAAAAAACAAAAACACAGTTACCTCCGCGACGATTTACAGAGCTGTAAAACATTTCAGCGTTCAGTATGAATGAAGTTACCTTTCCTCTTCATGGGTGAGTCAGTGACTTTAGACGAGGCTCTTGCGTCAGAACAACCAGCTCCAGAGTCTCCAGCCTCTTTGCCTCCTCGGCTGGCAGCGGTGATGCTGTTCCTGCGACTTGGCGGTGAAGATGTCCATCTGGTTTTGCGTGCGTTTTTTTCATCTGTGTCGGGATGGCTAGGGCATGGCTCACAGGAGAAGCTGCACGGCATCATATTTGTGATGTCCGGCAGGGCGTCGGTAATGTTTGTATCACATGATGGCGCTTCAGGGGCCTCCAGGCTGCAGCTGCCCTGATCAGGTTTGAGGGTCCGTGGCTCTGGTTTTACAATATGGCAAATGGGCTCCGAAGTCCTCTGACCTGCTGCTGACTCTTCCTCCATGGCTTCAGAGCTCAGAATAACCCTGAAATGTGTGTTCTCCGAGGGAGTAATGGTCAACTTCTTTGGCTCTGATTTGTCCTTTTTGTGGATCTGGACACAAAAGATTCTAATTTACTCAACTTTTTTTCCAGCAAGTATTTTGTTATACAGATATCTGAAGATATAAGCTGCACTTAACAACTCTAAAAATTAAAATCTTTCATAATCCGTACCCTGGTAGATTCTGGAAACTCCCCCCAGCTCCACTGCATGTGAGAGTCGGCCCTGAGCATGCTCTCCCCCGGCTTCACCATCAACTCCGAGTCACTTTTGGGCGACATGGGCTCAGAAACATCCCTGACACAAGCAAAAAGGACATTTCCACTGAGTCAGCTCCGAGGATCCTGAGGAAGTGCTCTGTGCAACTCAGGCCTGCTTGCTTTCATTAAAGGGGACCTATTATGAAAAATATGTTTTTTCTTGCTTTAACATATATAAAGGGCCAGTCCCAATCCCCCCCCCCTAGCCCTACTTTTCAGCCCTACCCCTACATTTTGCACGTTCCCGTGAGGGTAGTGGTGTCCCAATTCCTCTTTGCATGTAGGGGTAGTGGGCATAACGAGGGCTAGGGAGTATGAATCTAGCCCTTCCGAGGGCTAGAGAAAATTTTCTTTACGTCATCATTTGCAGACTGAATCAAACAAAAAAACATGGCGGACATTTCTCATTTTTAGTGAATAAAATCAATATTTTGAGTTAGTTTCTGCATAAAAATGCGTTTTGATTACATTTCTAGCGAGAAATATATATTTTACTTTCATAATATTCACTCAGTGAATGTACATAATCACTCGCTTCCTCATTGTTGCGTTGTTTTTTCAGATCTCGCCAGAATAAAGGCTGATTTATGGTTCTGCGTTACACCAACGCAGAGCCTACGGCGTAGGTTCTGTGGAACCATAAATCGCCGGCGGCTCTTCCCATCCCCGAAAAACATCGGAGCAAATCTCTTAACAGGCGTTATTTGGATAAACTGAGCCCAGGTTGGGGATCTTAACAGTTACTTTTACGCCTGAAAAACATAAAACGTAATAAAGTGGCATATTAACAGCGCTACAGCCGGAGCCTTTTTCATAGCGGTGTATCGCGTCATTCAGGCAGCCAATCAGCACAGAGCCTCATTATCATAGCCCCGCCCACTCAGAATCCCGCATAGATAAGGCGGTTAGAGACTGGGATGATAAAGACATGGCTCAGAGGCTGAATTTCTAATTTATTTAGCAAAAACATTCAAAAGCTTGTTTTTTAGACATTCAAGACCTGTTTAAAATAGGTATTAGATGCCATAATAGGTCCCGTTTAAGTGAACTGCTTTATTGTTTCTCTGTTTGTACAAACTGTGTAAATATTTGAATGAAAAGGGCATACATCGTGCAGGGAGACCAGTCTCCGTCAGAGAAAGGGTAGCTGTCCCACTCGAGGGTGGAGAGAGGAGAAGGCTGCCTTTGCTCCATGTTGTCCTTCACCATTAACAGTGACGATTCTCTGATGACAGGAAACAGCAACATTATAAACTCAGTTACGATCGCAGACCGGAGACCAGTTTTCAACTCACCGTCCACTTTGTGCATGTTGCTCCTCATCCGAACTCATGTCACACAGCTCCGGCTCCCCGCCCATTTGCTCCTCCTTACGTGGCTCAGTTTTGTGCTTCTTCTTGCGTCTCTTCTTCTTCTTTCCGGCTGAATTGGAGCAGATATGGAGGTTTCCAGAAGCTGCATCCCCTGGGACGGGAGGCTGATTGGTCCCTGCTGATGCCCCACATCTGGACTCTCTGGTCCTGGTGAGAACCTCTTCTGTGGGGAGGGGCGAGGTCACCAGGTGGGCGGGAACAACCTCCTATTTTAGAGTTAAAAAACACAGGTACATGATGTTATTGATCTTAACCAGAACATCAAATACCTTTAAAACCGTCATGGCAGAGTTTGCAAAACTCACATTGTACTTCTCTGTCTCCTGAACAAAAAAGGCTTCTCCGTTGTCTCCAAGCTTCATGTGTAGCTCCACGGGCTCGCCATTGATCTCAATGTCAATCTGGGGAGTCAAACGAGTTTCACAACACATTACTTTGTTGTGGCTATGTGGCAGGCAACAGCCGTCCCCTCAGATGACCTCGGTCCTTAACCAACACTAATGAGGTTAAACAGAGTTTATAATATTTATGGAACACAGCTCAGAAGAACTGTGCCAAAGATTTATTTACTACTATCCACAAAGCTAGCTTTCATTTAAGCTTAGGTGTAGTTTGGTTGGTGAAAACACCAAAAATGTGGAGCATGTAGTTAATAAATGGTTCCTTCCATTTTAAGGTACCATTAAGGGTTAATAAATAAATCCAAATCCACTCCTTGAATAATGCAGATAATTGACTGGAAGCTAAGAAATTATTAATTAATTAAATGATGTTTTCACCCCCGTTTGGTTTTTGTACTGAGACAAAAATGCCTTTAACCCCTTATGATTTGCAGAATTGTCAATCACAATCTACTTCCTGCACCGCTGCGCCGTCTGGCTCTCCTACGACAAGTACAGCTTTTCTGTAAGACTCTAAATATTTACAAGTAGAGAGTAAGAGACTAAACTGAGTTTTAGATTGTCAGTCCCATCTGAGCACTCAGTAGACAGAGTGTATATAAATAGAGATAAAGGGCAATCTGTTCTTGTGAGAGACAGAGTGGATTGTATGGTAATGTGCTTGATGGAGTCGAGAAGCGGAGGGCAATTAGGAAAACTGAAAATATACTATGCACCTCCACAAACTGAAAATGCTGGTTAGCAAGGCATATTACAAAATTATTTGTTGCAGTGTTGATAACAAGAAAAGCAACGTTTTTTAAAAAGATTTATTTTAGACATAAGAGTAACTCACCACTTTCTCCCTGGAGCGCAGCACTCCCAGTTTTCCAAAGCGGACATGGAAAGGAGAGCAGTGGAACGTCCCATCGGGCTGTCGGACGACGATCACGTCAATGCAGCCTGACAGCGTGGCCTGATTGATCCCTTTATACAGCTCCTTAACCGTCACCAACACCTGGCCCGCCAGCTGCCCCACATAGTTCATGGTGTCCACCTGACAGCAAAAACACGCTCCATTACATCCGGCCTTATTACTGCCCAACAACATGAAGTCACCCCCTTGTTTAAACTGACATCAACATTTTTTTTTGCTTTACTGGGCCAGTGACCTTGTTGGAAGGCTGCTGTTGTTCACAATAGTCTGCAACTGCAGGCCGGTCCCTAAACACAGTGGATCTGTTCCATTTTCCTCCGAAGAGTCCAGAGCTGATCAGGACTTAATCAGGGTCTGTTGCAGCAAGGCTGCAGACCGGAGAAGCCCTCCCAGACACAACAAACCATAATCCAAACAGTTAAACTGACTAATGTGGGGTCAGTAATAAACCTATACTCAGACTAGGGCTGGGCGATATATCGAGATTTAAATATATATCGATATATTTTCAAACCCGATATGGTACGAGACAATATCGTTTATATCGATTTAAAAAAAAATTATTATTATTTTATTTATTTTTTTTTATGATTTTGATATACCGGTAGCTTATTTTGTGACAAATTGACTTGAATGTTTTATTTGAGATTTGCACAAATGTTTTGCTATTTGCACAACTTGTTTTATTTTATTCAAGAAGCATTTTTATTCTATATATGCAGGCAGTTTATTTTTATTTCATTTGTTTTATACATTTTGATATTGTGCAGACCTCTGTTAATAAAGGTACCTGTGTGACATTTGGCACGAGGCTTTGTATTAAAACTGACTGTTTTTTTAAGGGTTTGCCTCAGAAAAAAATGAAGCTAACAGAGATGCTATGCTATAATGCTTTGGGGGAAACCCCAATTATGGCACAGAAAAAATATCGATATATATCAAGTATCGCCATTCAGCTAGAAAATATCGAGATATGACTTTTGGTCCATATCGCCCAGCCCTAACTCAGACTATTGTTTACAATAGTTGCCAGGACATTTTGCTATCAAATAGTGTCAATGATCATTTATTTCTTTGACTGACTCAACAGTGAATACAAAAAGCTCTGTAAACTCTGCAACACTGAAATAGTCATAATAAACCTCATACATCTACAGACTACATGCTAGAACAAATCTGACTTAACCTGATCACCAAAAGGTATCAGATTACACTTTCAGGTTACAACCTCTTTATTTACCTGGAGCAGGTGGATGTTTGTGTTGCTATCTACTTGATACCGCAGCAAACAAAGGCCACGTTTTTAGAGATAGCCATGTTTTGTCTCCTTGTTTCGTCCTGGGATGTCAGTGGACGTTATACAAGCATTCACCTCCTTCTGAAGCTGCGATGTGGCACACACACCATGACTTTTTTTACAAGAGTGTCTGTGTGTGGCCTGAATTATGAGGAGGCAGAAATGGCTTCTTGTAACATGAAGTGCAGAGGGGTTTAGACTGACTAAATGAAAGCAACATACCAGCTGGATGGACTTTAGACCCATTCAGTCTTTAAGACCGGCAGAGCCAACGCAGTTACTCAACTTTAATGCTCTTAACAAGCTGAAAATGTTCTCAGCAGATTACAAGCCAGCAATATTAACTGAAAAATATCCTGATTAACACTCACAATACAGCGAAAACAAAAGAAAGAAAAACAGGAACGCGGTGGGCTGTGGGAGCGTGTGTCTGATTTCTGTGTCCGTGGTTGTTATTAGGACAGCAGCGTGTGATTAAAACTGCACTGGCAATTATAACGACATGGAGACAACAATACGACAGCAGGTGGGAACAAAAAGGATGATAAAAACTGAGAGAGGACAGATTCTGTTTATAGTCAAATATAATGTTCTTTGTTGTTCATATGTTGCTTCGTTAGAAAAAATCTGACAATATCTGATCTTGATTGTTTTAGAGTTACAGGATTTTTAGATCAGTGTCATAATTCATATGCATGTATTGTCCAGATGCAAAGTGTTGCTGTATAACAATGATGATGAGTTCAGGAAGAGGTTTTAGCACATCATAAAACCTTTAAAGACATTTTTTTTAGGTTCATAATAGCTGAAATTGAAGTCTTATTTAAGTAAAAGGACTCTGATTAAAATCACTATCAAGTCATATTGCTGCGAAACCTCCCAAATTAAAGCTGAAAGTCTACACTTTGATCAAATGTTGATTGTTACTTTAAATCCTTGTGGAGATGTATGCAGAGAAAATTGACACTCCATGACATCGATGAGCTACGTATACCAATATAACATATATAATATATAACAATCCAAAAATTGGAGGACATAAAATTCAAAATAAAAGATGCAAACTCTGACTTCCAGTATTTCCAAACTAAAAGGTAATATTAACATTTAAAGAACTATCTGATAGCTAATTTGAGCTTGTTTAATCATTTCCTATATTTGTTATGATGCTGCAAAGTGATATGTGGTTGTTGCAAAAGACGACTGGTACAGGAGTCCAGAGTTGTTGTAGCTGGTTTTGCAGACTCTCAGGGAAGAAGAGCACAAGAGCTGGATGATGCCCCCTAAAAGTAATCAAATGCACCTTCAAATGAAACTCAAATTTTAACATGAAAAAGAAACAACAACAAAAAAACAACCTTTATGCTCTTTGAAACAGTTTAAAACTTTGTGGCCTGATGTATGATCAACTGTCCGTGTGATTAATTAATCAGATAAGATCTTAGGGCTTAAATAATTTGTTACAGAATCACTTGGGCCAAAAACAAACAGAAAACGGAAACATCAATATCTGGTTTTAGATCTGAAGATTTGTTGTTTCTCTGAGTTGTATATCAACTTACAACAGTCATGTGTTGTTAAATCATTGCCTAACTCACAAAGGGATCAAAACGAATGGATTATTCCTTTTGGTCATGCATCACGATGAAATACAGATCAGTAGTTTTCCACTCTTCCAGAAAAAAAAGTACTAACTCCGCCGTGGCATTATTAGTCACAAGATTATTAGCTATCATCACTGCATATCTACAGTAAATCTTCTCTAAATGCCAGGCAGTATAAATTAGATTTTTAAGACAGAGTTACCAACAAAGAATAAAAGGGCCGCTCCCTGACAGGAGTCAAAGCACAGCTCCGACTCACCAGGGTCCAGGGGGCCTTCAGGTGCAGCCGGCGGTCCTGCTGCTCTGCAGGCGTCCTCCCTGACAGCTCCATGCTGCTATAACAGCATAAAGCTGAGCTACGCTTTTTTGCTCCTCCTTGTCCTCCTCATCAGGTACCTCACTGCCATGTACCAAAGCTTGTATGGCCCATCTGACTACTAAAACATTACATAATCTATCCAAGCACCAACCCTGATCACCACCATCCTCTACTTGAGAAAGCTCAAAAACATTGCAAAACAGCCTTAGGGAACAGTTTAATCCAATTATTGGAGTAATAGTTTAATCACTTATTTGAAAAGCAACCCAGAAGTTTGCACAAAAAACAGCAGGTTAGGTTAGCGTCACACACTGAACTAAATATGACTTGCTGACGGTGCAACATGCAACACAAAGTATAATCAACGGAATTCCTCCTTTGGAAATAATGTACGTCTGCAAAATATCCCAGCAATTGTTACTTTTCCACCAATGGTAATGATAATGGTAATAAAACGTGTATTCATGGTGAGCCGCAGCAACACTGCATGTTGACAACAGCATTTTACCGTCTCCATTGTGTATCTGTTACATGTTGTTTCAGCACAATCCTCATTTGATGGACAAAGTAGAAGTGACTAGATGAAAATCATTGCGCCATAATGGCAGCTGCCCACTGCCTGCACGGTCTCCACAACGCTAAATTCAGAGTGGGTTTGACTCCCACACCTCTGTAACTGTATGGTCCTTCAGTAGAGATACGCAGCTGTGGTGTTGTGTGTAGTTTGCTAGAAAAAGTGTGTGGGCTTGAACTTGACTGCATTTATCAGGAACAGGTTAAAAATACACACATAAAAGAAAAGCTCACTGTTCCCTAATCGATACCTGGTCAGTACTCACACACACTGTTGTTTGGGGTAGTGCTATATAGGCATATCACATAAGACCAATCTGATGAAACAACCTCAATGAGAGGGACGGGTATTCTGAATTAAGGATTAATGACTTAGTTTATAAAAATGACTATGCTGACATTTCCAAAGTACATATAAATATTAGGAGTTGGAAAGAGAAAGTTACAAAAGATGAGTCGATTATCAAAGTCAACTGACAATTTACTGTTTCAGCTCTAACTCTAAAACAGCTGAGCAAAATTAACTGGCACAAGAACGGCTGGGAAATGACGACAATATGACTTTAAATATGACTTTACCAAATCAATTCCCTTAGATTTTCCAGATGACTTTTCAATAAGAAAGCAAGTACATCTACACAGGTTTTTAACCTCATCTCCATACTGCTGGGTACTAACCTGGTCAGACATACCAATTTGGTGAAAATTGTTGTACTGGTACATAATGTACCAAACCAATCACAACTGGGTCATGGTGGGCTTTATGCAATGACTCAGAAGTGACCAAGAGCCACTCAAAACAACCAAGATGGCAGAAGAATTACTAACAACACCTTGAATAAACAAGTTTTAATGCAAAAAAGCAATAACAATCATTCTCAAGCATTCCTAATCCGCTGCACGCCATTTTGACAGTTTGTTGATACTCGTCTGGTTGTTGCTCTGCCTATCTATGCAGGTTCTTCTGCATCCATTGGCACTGCCCCTTGGAAATCAAAATCAAAGAAACCAGACTAATTATTTGTATCAAAGAGGGAAAGAATCAGGTCTAGAATATACTTGCAGGATGACCAAGTGTTCGTGTCCGTTCACAGACACAACCCACTGCGCCGTGTGTGAATGTCTCTTGCTTCCGTACTACACAGGCAGGACATGTGAGACCACAAGTGTCCACTTGGGGGCAGAATGTAGACCAGGAGTCAAAAACAAACAAAAACCAAAACAAAAAACACAACCGCATGCGTCAAGCCAACATCAGTCTTTTTTTTTTAGGGCGTGCACAACAGACATGTCAAAGAAACACATAATACACATGGCAGCCATGATGCATTCAAGTACGTGTTATAATAGTAAGTATATTCTAAGTATCGCTGGCCAGACTAGCAGGTTACAGCAGCGTCCGCTGGCACTGAACGTGTTGTCAAATATTAAGTTGTATGGTTCCAACGCTTCAAGAAATTTGGAACCAGTTCTGAGGTGGAACCAGTTTTCCACCTCAGAGCCTACTATTATAAATATTCATAAGCATACCTGTAGTTGTTCCAGTCCTGTTTAGTTGACAGTACAAAGTGTACTTCAGTACTACATCCAACAAATCCAGCACCATCAGTTCTCATCTACTCTCTCCCTGCGGGTGACAAGACCTTAAGAGGCGTTAATCCTGTTTACCAGATTAGTACAAATCTGGCTTTCCCTGTCTCTGCACGTTTCTCCCGCTCACTGCCTCCAAGTGTCCATTGTCATTCTCCATCCATCACCTTGTTTTGACCACTGAATCTGCAAGTTTTCATTTCACCAACAGATCATGACAAATTTAATTTGCTTTGTCAACTGATGATATAAACCGGGGCTGCATCACGCATATGACTTACTGTAATTTATTTGGGATTTAATCAACCACTTAATCATTTAGTCTATGCAATTAATAGAACATTTTCCATTGCTCACTGTGACGTCTTCAAGTCACATGATAATTTCAGTAGACTCTACAATAGCTACTCTGAAACATTGTGCTGACCTTTCAAAATAAAATTTCTCACATAAGGACATGAGGAATAGGGTTAAGATGACAAGCAAAATCAACTTATTGCAGCCTCAGATATAATGCTATAATGGTGTTTTCAAAATATCTACCTAATACATGGACAATATATTTATTAATTTTGATATAATCGAAATATATTGAGTTACATACGTAGGTAAGTACAGATTAATAACACAACAACAAAGTTTCACCTATGTCAAAGTAAATAAGAGGTAAAACCAGTGATGGGTCAATGTGCACTGTCCAGAGTTCTCATCTGATTGAAATGGCATTTTATGAGAAAAATTATAAATTCAGGAACACCTCTAACACAAGAATTATATTATTATTATAATTATAAGCTACAAGCTAGCAGATAATTACTGCTTGTTGCGAGCTTCCAGTATCAATAACCCTTAAAAAGCGACAGCATCAAACGGGACTCGCGACTTCAACCCGTTTAAAGAAATGACTCCTCAGAAACATGTCAAGGACTCCGCAGTTCTTATATAAAGACAAAACAGACATACGATGGGAGTTAATATAGTTTGTGGAACTGTAGCCCGGTCTTTTTATTTTTGGGGGGCTGTTAAATCGTCCTACCTGCTGGAGCAGAGGGTCCCCCGCTGCAGACAGCGTCCCTCCGGGTAATAGAGTCCCGTCAGCCGGAGCTGCTGCTGCTGCTGCGAGCCGGCCAGAGCACGTGACCCGCCCAGCGCGTCACAGCGACGCAGCAGGACAGGTGATGCTGGGGAGCTGCAGCTCAGACCTGCTGCAACAAGCCTGCAACCTCACAATAATATACATAATATATGGATAGAAACAGATATAATAGCTAGCCGTTGTTTTTTAAGAGCTGAAGCTGAAGACACTTTATCAGAAAGATGATGCTCAATAAAGTAATTTTTTAATCGTGTAAATAATATATACATGACTGTCTCAGAAAATTAGAATATTGTGATAAAGTCCTTTATTTTCTGTAATGCAAAAATGTCATACATTCTGGATTCATTACAAATCAACTGAAATATTGCAAGCCTTTTATTATTTTAATATTGCTGATCATGGCTTACAGCTAAAGAAAACTCAAATATCCTATCTCAAAAAATTTGAATATTCTGGGAATCTTAATCTTAAAATGAATCCAGAATGTATGACACTTTTTTTTTAATTGCACTACAGAAAATAAAGGACTTTATCACAATATTCTAATTTTCTGAGACAGTCCTATATATATATATATATATATATATATATATATATATATATATATATATATATATATATATATATATATATATATATATATATATATATATATATATATATATATATACAATAAAAAAAATAATAATAATATTAGGCAAGGCAATGCCTAATATATATAAAGTTCATAAGATTATGAGAAAATAAGGTAAAATAATAAAAAGCAGAAGTTGCTGAAAACTAAGCGCAGTAGAGTACCGCAGGTACACATCTCATTAGCGGTTTTCAGAAAGTATTTAATTTAAGAGTACGCTTAAATACCAAATAAATGAAATAAAATTATAAGAAAAGAGGTCAAATAATAAAAAGCACAAGTTGTTAAAAATAAGGACAGTAGAGTACAGCAGGTAAGTATTTAATTGAAGAGTACGCTTCAGTATACAGTAATATTATTAGGCCTGATTTAAAGGAGCTGACAGTTGGAGCAGACCTCAGGTCTACAGGAAGTTTGTTCCACCGGTGAGGAGCAGAATAACTGAACGCTGCCTCACCTTGCTTGGTTCTGGTTCTTGGGAACCAGAACAAACCAGATCCAGATGAATCTCAGGGGTCTGGGAGCTTCATAGGAACTAACAGATCAACCATGTATTTTGGTCCAAGACCATTCAGGTCTTTGTAGACCAGCAGTAAGATTTTAAACTCTATCTTTTGACTCACTGGAAGCCAGTGTAGTGATTTCATGACTGGTGTAATGTGGTCCAGTTTCCTGGTGTTTGTAAGGACTCTGGCGTTCTGGATCAGCTGCAGCTGCCTGATTGATTTCTTGTTAAAGCCTGTAAAGATGCCATTACAATAATCCAACCTACTGAAAATGAATGCATGAATATGTTTTTCCATGTCTTGTTTAGACAGAATCCCCTTAATTCTAGCAATGTTTTTTAGGTGGTAATAGGCATACAACAATAACAATAACAATACAATAACAACAACAATCATATGCTGTAACAATGCACCTTTCAATAACCATGTCTATGTCATACTGCTGCACCTTTCACTTAAAAAAAAATTGTATGTATGCTAATAAGAGCCAATTTGTCTATTTACTGTATAGTGAGCAAAAATAACCAAATTCCCTGTCTTGTTTGACCTGACTTGGCCAATAAACCGTGGCCAATAAACCTGATATGATTATGATGATTATGTATTAAATTATGTATATATATATATATATATATATATATATATATATATATATATATATATATATATATATATATATATATATATATTCATACGATTGATTTTATTTACGTGTCATGCACATGGAGTGCCCAGCCCGAGTGGGCTTACAAGACACCAAAAAAAGAAAAGGGAACATAAATTACTTTATTGAGCATCATCTTCCTTGATAAAGTGTCTTCAGCTAAAGGTATATATTAAAAAGCAACCATAAAACTGCCCCCTTTATATTCATCAATCTAACCTTAATGGATGAAAGTGAAGCCAGTCAGAAAAAAAGTAGATAAGTAGCAGCAAAATGTTATGAAAGTATAGAGGTAAATGTTCTTGTTTGGTTACTATGAAAAAAATATCATATTAGAGCACACTTATTTTTCTAATTGTTGATTTTTGGTAAGATGTGGATCATTTTTAAAATATACATACATATACGTGCACATATATACGTATATAATATGCAGGATCAAGAAAGTGGATCATGAAAAAATATTAACATTAGGCCATGCGTTTGTTATTTGAGCCACAGCACGGATAAAGGGGCTACATTGGGCTTTCATGTCTGATATACCCGGTGAGCCTCCAGCTTGTTCACCACTTGCCCCAACAGTAGCTGGAACAGCCATTTACTGGAGCTGAGTACCCTCCAGGTTAACCTGGAGCCTTAGGGGTTGAATAACTTTGCCTAGACATCCGCTGGGACCCAGCTCTGATGGACCTCTGTGGGACTTCAAGGCCCGTCAGTTAGCCGAGCGTCAGCTCTTCAAGGGTCCCTCTGGTGCTCAATCAGAGCTCCACCACTCCTCTTTTCAACTCCTGCAGTACTCCTTTCACATGCTGTTTTAGTAGTACACCAGTGAGGAGGTGTAGGCAGATTTGATCAAAATAAAGCTAGGCTAAAATCAGACCCAATAGGCATAAATTAGAAAAGACATTCCCTTAAAAGCAGTGTATGAAACCTTTACATCCAGTAAACAATATCTCAGAGACCATAACATAAACATAAATCCACAAGAGCCTGTTTGCTTTTACAGCTCCCTCTTGTTTTCACTTTGAAAAACTTAATCCAATTACTTTGATACTCTGTTAATCAAAGCAAGTGTATTCATTTTCCATGCTCAGAGGTCAAAGTCAGCCACAGAGCAGAAGCCCCAAGAGGAGGATTGTCAGGGATTTGCTTCTGGACAGTTTAACAGGGCAGATATTTGGCAGCACAGGTTGGGTTTAATGTGAACCAAATGGACCCGTGCCACCGGATTGTCCCAGAATATGTAAAGGGGAAGGAATGAAGTGCAACATCAACTAGGTCTGCAGGGGGAAGTTGCTATTTTCATTTCCCCCTTAAAAAAACAGGTTACCACATAATCGATTGTTTTATGGACGAGATTAAAAATGAGGACAGTTTTGCATAAATATTTCATTGTCATTGTCCAACCTTATAGTTACGACGGAGTATTAGGGCCAAACAAAAAAACAAAAAAAGGAAATTACGAGAATAAAGTCATAATGTAATGAGAATAAAGTTGTAATATATTATAAATATATAAATATAACTTCACAAGATGCTCAATATTCTTCATTTTAACACAGGGAGAAGAAGCTCTTCCTGTTAGAGTTCTCATAAATTACCACTTTATTTTCATAATATTATGACTTTATTCTCATAAATTACCACTTTATTCATTACGACTTTATTCTCGGAATTTTACGACTTTATTCTCGTAATATTACGACTTTATTCTCATAATATTACGACTTTATTCTCATAATATTACGACTTTATTCTCGCAACATTACGACTTTATTCTCGTAATTTTACTACTTTATTCTCGTAATTTTACGACTTTATTCTTATAATATTACGACTTTATTCTATTACGACTTTATTCTCACAACATTACGACTTTATTCTCGTAATTTTACGACTTTATTCTCATTATATTATGACTTTATTCTCGTAATTTCCAAATTTTTTTTGTCTTAGTTTGGCCCTAATACTCCGTCGTATATAGTAGTCCATGTCTTTATGAAATGTTTTTCAACTTATATTGTAAAAACTATCAATTAGATATATTGGAAAAGAGCTGCAGTTCTGTTGGTTGGGCTATCGTCTAAAACATTTCCTGTTACTGATTTGAATTCATTCTGCTCTGTTTAACCCCCAAAATGTCTCATGTTTGCTTTGTTCCTCCATCCAGCGTGAGAATGCTCTGCAGCATTAAGCCTTTAAGCCTGTGTAACTCTGTACATTCCTAGACCTTTCAACACAACATGCAAAGAGATATAATGGTTGAAACTGAAAATATTAGAACGTTTCCTTTATTTCAGCACACAAAAATGAAGAAAAATCCACAAATTACCCAAATCAAGACGTGTGATTATCAAAACACTACTTCTACTAAAAACATTCCCATTACAAAAGTGAGATGTTGTTCTTTTTAATACTTTTCAGAGTGAATGCAGTCACTGTGGTATGGAAAGCCTTAACAAAACCAACAGGATAACATAGGCCTTTCTCTGCATGCATTCCCTAGTTTGAGGCCGTCTCTCCATCCTCTCGTTCAGGTGTGGCTATGCTTGGCTCCTCGGGGGCATTCAGCACTCGGTAGCTTCTCAGCCAAATTTTCTTTTGCATCTTCTGGATGTTGTGACTCAGAGGCTTTTGGTTCTTTTGTGGAAACATCTGCAGTTTTTTCCTTCTCTGACTTCCTGCTGGTGCTTTTTTCTTTGTCTTCTGCTTTTTCTACAGGAGGTTTCTGAGCGACAGATTCTGCAAAAGAATAATCTTTAGTGATTAACGCTTTTCTCTGCTGTGCCCTGTGTCTCAGACAGCATGCATTAATCCACAACCCTAATTCTGAAAAGGTTGGGGCACTTTGTAAAATGTAAATGTAACAGTGTGCAGATTCTCTTGAACCCATGTGGACCAGGAGGAGAAGTTTGTTCTGGTCAGAGAAGTTGAAATTTGAAAGTAAAATTGTTTTTGTTAACTCCACCCTGATCCAACTATTCAGGTGTCTTTTTGCCATCAAATTCAATGTTTCTTTGTTAAGATGGTTAATTTCCTAACTTTCAAAATTTGATATGTTTTCTATGTTCTATTCTGGCTAAAATAAAGTTTTTATTTTTATTACAGATTTTATTACAGGGGAGGGGGGCGTTTCGGCATGACTTATTTCCTCACCCTTTCTTTTTTTCGCTTTTGTTCCAGTTATTGAGGTTTTCATCTTTTCCTTTGGGGTGTTTGGGCTAAACACCACATTTCCTTCTGCGTCGGTCATGTAGGAGGTCACCCCCAGGTCCGGGGTCCCCTCGGTTAGTTCGACCTGAGACATGAAAAAAAGGATATAAGACATCAAGCGTACCGCTGCTCAAAAACTCATTTCCATTACTTAGCCAGGATAGTTTGTCACTGAAGTCAGACTTACCTCTGAAAGCATCCAAATAATCAAAACCTTATGTGAAGACCAGCTTTCTTCTAAAGAATATTTAATTTAACAAATGCAGACTCATTCCCTAACAATCATATTCTAAGAAACAAAACTCACCGTTTTTGGACAGCAGGAACTTTTTTTTATAGTTTTATAACTGCTTGTAACTGCTTTTCTTTGTGTCTGATCTTCATTTGCACGTTCTCTTTTGGTTTCTACCTCTGAACAAGTGATTTGTCCTAATGATGGACATGTTTAGTAACTGGTTACAGCACCATCTGCCATTTAAAAAATAACTTAGAAATGATGTTACTTGCTTAAGTCATAATGTATGTAAAGAAAAGTAAGTTTAGTGAACCTATGCGATTTAGGACTTTCAACATCTGTTTGGCTGGTCTTGGCTTTACATCATTATTTCTATTTGTGGTGTGACTTCAACCAGACAAGAGGCTCAGACAGAGAAAAAATTATATATATATATATATATATATATATATATATATATATATATATATATATATATATATATATATATATATATATATATATGTACACATCCGGTGCTTGCATTTTTATTATTGTGGCACCGTTTCTGGAGTCAGTTTTGAATTTCTCGGGTCAAAGATGAATCCCTGGAGCACAAACCTCACTTTACATGAGCAAGCAAATAGTCATGTTTAAAATAAATTGTGCTGTAAATGAAATGGCAGTAACCATCGTGATATCAGGCATTGAAACTTTGTCCTGCTAACACCTGATTTGGGCCTACAGAAATGACTGAAGTAGGCAGTATTCAGCTCTGAGTCCAGCCATGATGGGTATCATAACATTTTGCTGCTACTTATCTACTGTACAGGAACAATAATCTGCATCTTGGTTAATGGGAGGGTGGTTCTCTCTCCATGCTGGTTGTGGATCTTCACGTTTTCCATCTGCACAGAAATCGTGGCTATGAGTAAAAATGTGAAAAGAAAGAGGAGAGGGGATAGTGGAGGGTGAAAGGTGGAGGGCTGAAAGCAAAGTGAGACGACTCATAAAGGAAAAGGAGGAGGAAGTGTGGAAGTACATGCTCTTTCTTTATTAGTGTCATCGGGAAAGAGGGGCATAGGAAGTAAAGCAGTAATCATCACTGTTGGTATTAACAGTGATCTCACAGTCCTCATTGCTGTGACAACAACGTAACTGATACATTGCAAGGATTAATGATGGATCGTGATGGGAGTGTCATGGCAACCGTGAATATCATCAATAGCAGTGGGTAGACGACGGGTCGACAAACAGTATTTGCTTCAGACACTGAGACAAAGTGATGTCAGATTACATTCAAAGTGACTGTGAATACAACAAACATAAATCTGATGAAACTGCACATTTTTTTTATTCATTTGCTATTAATTTTGTTCACTTGCTCACCTCTGGAGCTAAACAGGAGCCTGAACTATGAAAACGGAGGGTGGATGGGGTTATGTTTCAATGACAGTCAAGCTTGTCTCATGAAGTTGATTCTCTGGTTTCGTTAGCAAAATTTAAGTAATTAAAATTCCAATAAAACAAAAACAAAATCCTCAAATTAGTCCAAAACTTTTGATGGTCAGTAATGAAGTTCACATAATTAATAGCAAATGTCAAAACATCCATAACTCTAACAGACACAATCTCCTTTGGCTTCCCTTCGATAAATAACGTTTGATTTCATCTTCAGATGCGAACACTTGCCTCTGAATGCCACAACTTTGAACAAAAAAAAACAGCAGCCGTTACATTTAGAGCTGATACAATATCATAGATGACCTTTCTTCTGTTTGGACTAAACGTGTACGTATCAATTACTGGATCTCTCCCTGAACTGTTCCATGTTCAGATTCAACACCTCTCAAGTTTATTTTGGACTCTACACAAAACATCAATCACACTTTCATGGCCTTTCTTCCCTTCAGCCGTGTCCTCCATGTGTCATTTACAGATATTTACGATAAGACTCGGACCGCTTTCTACTTTTTCTTGGCGCCAGCCTCCTCATTGAAGACACTTACGGTGAAGTCTCCGCTCTCCGTGCCGTACTTGTTCTTCACCAGGATGCTGTACTTGCCAGAGTCCGACTGGTTCACGGCGGTGATGGTGAAGCTGGCGAACTTGCCCGACTCAAACTTGAGGATGCAGTGATCGTCGGACAAGATCTCCCTGTCGTTCTTCAGCCAGGTGACCTCCGGCACGGGATCGCCCGAAATGTTGCAGGTGAGATTGAGAGCCTGCGGAGAGAATTAATGTGAAAAATCTATTGTTACTTACTACTATATATATATCTTTTTGTCAATCTGATGGAGCAGATCCAGATTGACTGTTTACACAAGATGTTACCTAATCCAATCTCCTCTTTACATACTGTACACCTACTGATGCTTTAAATTTGAATAGGTTTGTGATGCAACAATACAACTATATAGCTTTGAAATTGAAATGCAGATTTGAGAGCAATATTTGGTTGATTACAAAGATGCAATGACATGACTTTGCATGCAATGTCAGCTTCCTTGAGCATGAAGAGCACTGTTTTGAATGAATCTGCATTCCTTCTGTTCTGACACTGAATAATTTGAAAGTTATTTTAGTACATTTAACTGATAAGTCTCATACAGTCTAGTTGGATTTCAATGCTGACATTTTCTATACTTTTATATTAGGAGTGATCTATAATTTATGAACAAGCATCCTAGAAATAATAAATATTACAAATCAGATTTTTGCATGGAGCATTTTCATCCTGGTCGGACAATAAAGTCAACCGAAACCAAAACACAGCCAGCAACAGTGGATGTAGGAGGACATGTTTCACTCCACCGTTTTTTTCAGCTGAAATTGTTAACCTACTATACCAACTTTATTTATAAAGCACTTTAAAACAACTGCAGCTGACAAAGGGGTGCACATAACTGAATAATACAAACTATGAGACTATAAGAAACATAAACCAGATAAAAAGACATGCAGGGGCGCCTCCAAGACGTTTTCATAGGGGTGGCCAGACTTAAATTTAAATTCATGGGGTGGACACCAAAACTAAAAGACATCATTACAAGACTTTATTATACCGTTTTTTTTTTTTTTTTACTTTCTAACTTGTCTGCATATATATTAATAGTTAATACCATGTTGGTAAAAACCTAAGGCATATATATACATTTTTAATATTTAATATACATCATCTATATTTTAATATGTCATATATTTTATATATATATATATATATATATATATATATTTTTTTTTTTTTAATTAATTTTTTTATTATTAGGCTCAGAAATACTTAAAGAATCGCCTACTGATTTGCATTTTGCCCAAATGATTTGGGATGAAACGCATAACTGACTAGAATTTATGTGACCGGCAAGTGTTTTTTTTTTTTTTTTATTCAGGCCAGTGGGGGGGCCAGCAAATTTGTAGGGGGGGCCGTGGCCACCCCAGGCCACCCCCTGGTGGCACCACTGAAGACATGTATAAAAACATTTCATAAAACAACTGTAATTCAACACAATAAAACAAATTAAAACATCTAAGAACGAATAAAGAAACTGAGTCTCGCTGAGCTTGAAAGCCAAAGAATAAAATAGGTTTTAGGACAAGTTCAAGACCCTCTCGAAGGTCCTGACCCCTCTGAGCTTCCTCCAACACCCCGTTACCTGCAGGAGCAGCAGGTCAGCCGACATGAGGGGCGAGAGCGTGAGTAAGGGTTGAATTTCAAGACACAGGTGGAGGAGCTCTGGTTTGGTGACCTCAGGATCACATCTCTGCGGTTTGAGGATGATGTGGTCCTGGTGGCTTTAACAAGTCACCGTCTTCCACTTCCACTCAGAAACGGGGAGAATGCTCTCTCTATGTTTGGGATGAGGTGTTGCCTCAAGTGGAAGAGTTGAAGCATCGATGGGTGTTTATGATTGAGGGAATAATGGATTAGGAGACTGATGGGTAGATCAATGCAGCACCCACAGTAAAGTGGACATGGCGTTCCCGGTGCTGACCCAGGACACGCTAGAGAGATTACATCTCTCTCCTCGGTCAGCAACGCCTCTGTATTTTCTGTGAAAGGGCTAGAGGAAGTGGCGGGGGAGGGAGGACTGGATCTTTTTTTGCATAAACTGCAGCCTCCGCAGTTTAACTCAGGTAAGCAGAAGGTGATGGATGGATGGATGGATGGATGGATGGATGGATGGATGGATGGATGGATGGATGGATGGATGGATGGATGGATGGATGGATGGATGGATGGATGGATGGATGGATGGATGGATGGTGTTTACCTTGCCCTCCTGTATAGTGACCACATCAGGCAGGCCTCCTGCTACTCGAGCACGATCTGAAAAAAAAAGGGGAAAAAAATTACCTTGGTGATTTAGATTAATATTTTTTGTCTGATACACTTTTTTGTTCCAGGAAAAAGTGCAACGTATGCTTTTGTTTTTAAGTTTTGTTTGTAGTAAAATTGCCGCTAAATAAACCTAATAAACACATGCACAAGTTAATATTCTGATCATCAGAAGAGCTGCATTAGTTCAAAAACAGCTTGCCACATTTATTGGCGTATAAATATAAGCACAGCGAAGTACAAAGTGTGACTTACTTCTCTCTGCATGAGCAGCAGCTCTGTGGAGATAAAGAACAACAAATACGATCAAAGATGCTTTCAAAAATAAAACATTTTATATGTTAACTTTAAATGAGGAAAACTGTATAATATATAATATAATAATTTATGTGATGTTTATGCTGCCATGAATGCTCGCTCTGCAGCTACATACTGTACTGTCTGAATATCATTTAGCTTCACAGCTGCTTATATTCTTCCTGCTATCACTTTCAGACTGAGGCTGTGTAATCAAGGAGGCTTTGAGAGATGAGTACATGCTGGTGATGAAAAGACGAGAAACAGCTTTTTCTTTTGTTTAATGCTTAGTTGAAGCTAAGAAAAGCTTCCCAGAGCCTCCCTACATCATGATATCTGCACATTGTTGGCACCAGTGAAAGTAAACCATGTTCTCACGTTGTTTAAAGTCAGAACTTCCGCTGAATAGGAGGTGAAATCGACACTTATCACAGCAAACATGTTTTTATTTCTGTTCTGGGCCGACTGTGGTCTCAGCTTCCTCTTCTCAGATGACAGGAGATACACCCTTCGTGTCTTTCTGCTGTTGTGACACATCTGCTTCAAGCTCTGATGTTTAGTGTGATAAAAGATGCGGCTCTGCTTCACGTCATTGTACAAAGTGATTTCTTTTTCTTTCGCGCTTCTGCTTCTTCCTTCCTGTCAGTCGGCTTGAACTAATTTAGTCACCTTTCCCTGAACTCTGCCAGTAACTACCCATTTTCTTTTCCCCAGGGGGATGCTGCTTATATCCTGGAAATGATGCCAGGCTGCGACTCGCTGGACGGTTTACTATTCTCTGTAAAACTTCAGAGGATTCGTCATCGGAGTCAGAGCCGATCAGCAGATTCTGAAATATACAAGCCAGCCAAACTGGCAGCAAAACCAAACCAAAGCAGCTTTCCTCCTCTCCGTACTTATGTCTTTGATGAGAAAATAACTCTTTTTAGGTACCAGATAAACCCCTAAATGAAGTGGACCTAATGAAGTGGCCTGTGAATGTGATAAAATGATGCTTGATGAGTTGTTATTAGTGACTCACTTGAGTCTCTGGAATTCTGCATAAGCATCATCAAATGCTGCAAAACAAATAAAAAACAAGTTAAAACAGTTTGAGTCTGGTTTCATAGTTGATTGTGGTTTATGGAGTAAATGTAAAACATCACAGAGAAACACCCAGAATATCAAACGTTTTGCAAAACAAATTAAAATGTATAATTTAATATAAATTAATTACTTTTATACTTGTTATATAAAGACCATCAGATTGTGGTATACAATAATGCTCTGTAAAACTGCACATTGGGGAAGGAATATTGCATTGAAGAGGGCGCATCCTGTTCTTCTTTACATCCTAGGGCTGTTCGATTTTGCCCAAAAATAAAATCTCGATTTTTTTTCTCTCAAAATCCGATTTTCGATTACGATTACAATTATTTTGTGAATTGACAAAAGGCAAAGAAATTATTTCAAATATGCTGTTTTTTTATTGAACATTTGCCCCATTGGGCTTTAAGTGCAAACTTTGCTCTTATTAAACCAAAAATTAATGAATAAAGTGCAAAACTCTGTAAAATAAGTTGAAAAAAAGTTTTAAAAAATATAATAAAATATAAAGTTTTATCTCTGAAAAAAAAAAATCAGCAAATCAGCACTTGCAAACATACAGTAAGTTATATTTCCAATTAAATAAAACAAGACATTTTCTAATTAAACTAAACTGGGTCTTTGCATGCTCAATAATAATGCAAACCATGAAGGAGGTAGAGGTGTGTAATGTCAGTCATTACATTTGCTATTCACATTTGCAAGTTTTTTGCAAGGAACACGAGCCGGTCTACCGCATCTGGCTTGAGGGATGCCTGGTGGCATGTTACCACGCCCCCTCCTACACTAAAGAGCCTCTCCCATGGGGCACTTGTCGCAGGTATTGAGAGGTATTTCCATCAATCATTAATATGGTATCAATCATTAATATGTGTGCGGACAAGGTAAAAAAAAATGAAAAATCGATTTTCACGTTTTAACATCGTTCTAATTACATAATCGCGATTACGATTTAAAATCGATTAATCGAACAGCCCTATTACATCCCAGTCGGTGCATGACAGTGCCTTATGTTTAAGTCAGTAAACCCAGAAGAAACTATCATTCAGTCCACGTCTCACGTCACCCGGTGCCCTCACCTTGACCGGAGAGGTCCACGGTCCTCTTGAGGCCAGCCTTCCCATCGTGGAACTCGATGGCGTACTTGCCCGTGTCTTTCTCTGTGGGCTCTGTGATCTGGAGCCACAGCTGGTCTCCGACCACACCGCTCTTTATACGGTCGGAGAAGGAGATCGCCGATTCCCTGCCGAAGAGATCAAACACCACACTCAATACGGGACACCGTTACAGGCTCAACGCTGCCACGGCTGGAGCAGAACTGATGTTTAATGACAAGCCTTTGCTTCTAGACCCACTTGTAATGCCACGTGACCTGGAGTAAATCGTTATAGTAGTTGACAAAGGTGTACATTCGGATGCCCTCATCTGTGCTTGTGATCTTTAGTGGAGTGGAGGAATTGGCTGCAAAAAAAAAGGTAATTTAAATAGTCCAGTTACATATCAGTACAGTTCAACATTATATGTGGTCTACAAGTTTCTTCTTACCGATAACACTGAAAACTTCATTCATCAAGTCTTTGAAGCCTTTAAGAGAGAAAATCACAGTAATTTAATAGGATTCAATGACTTTATTTACATATTGTAAAGGTCTTGTAAAGTGTAAGGTTACCCTGATCTGTCAGATTGAGTGTGGACGTGTCCTTTCCTCTGTCATCCTTCAGGACAACCTCATACACCCCAGCATCCTTCTTGGAGATCTGACAGTGACAGCAACAAATGCAGGCAAACATTAGCAGCAGCTTGTAAAAGAAACTAAACAATATTTACTAGAGAAGTTAAACATTTGAGGCGCTACAGCTAATAATTTAAATGTCACTGCTTTGAAAAGACGGCAAATAAATGCTGTAAAAAATGATTGATCTAAGGCAGGGGTGTCAAACTCATTTTGCTTGGCGGGCCGGATTTGACCAATTTCTTTCTTGCGGGCCGCACGCTCAAAATAACAAAAACGGTGCAATTTTTTTTTTCCTAATTCTTTTTTTTACTATTGTTATCTAATCCAATATCAGTTTAGTTAATTTTAAAGGAAATATGCACTTTGTTTACACACTAATTATGTAAAATATATTTTTTCAGGATCTTTTCTTGAAATTTCTCGTTTTTTTTAAGATACTTTTAATACCATTTTACAAAGATAAACAGAAACAAGTACGTTTTTTTTTATATTTTGCTTTTTTATAGGAAATTTAATTAAAAGCAAAATGTTTCTTATTACATCCGAGAGTGTTTCTTGGTGATTTAGAGATTTTTCCAGTACAATTAAGTGTATTTATTTTTAATAATTGGTGCAGATATTTACGCTAGTGTGCCGAAAAAGTCAGCACTTCTCTTTTAACTGTTTTACTTTGTCACTATCCTCGTATTCAAAACTGAAATTCTCCGAATATCTTCTATCATCTTTTTTAGCAGTGATATTTTTCCTGCGAAAATATATAATAGTAGTCAGTTAATAAAAATAAACGACCGTCTACAAAGAAATAAAATTGGCAAATGCATTCTAGAAAACTAAAAAAATGTCAAACTGCTCTCTTTGTGGAATAACGATGGATTTGTAGAAGAAATATATTATCGGATATGCTGCGATTCATGGCAATTAACAGTAAATTAAAGTAAATTAACAATTTGTTTTTTTGCGTTGGAAACTTCTTGCGGGCCGCATGAAAATCTCTCTCGGGCCGCACATTTGACACCCCTGATCTAAGGTGTACTTGGCAATTCTGTAGTAATCTTTTTTTTGAATTGTGACTCCAAGAACCGTGTGAAAGTGGTAGTTCAGCTGTGTTTTCAGAGGTAGTTTTTGGTTGTACTTCATGTTTATTTGATATTGGCCAAAGCTGGAGAATTTGAGAGGAAAGGTGTTTCCTATGTTGTCCTATTTCTTTGTTTTTACTACAAAGAACGTGATTGATTGGGGTACAGCCTCGGAGCTGTTCATCTTTCAGCATTGTGGAGGAGTGGGAGAGACTTTGTCCTCCGTGAAACTGCCTCTGGATTGATCCACACGACACTTTCATTATAGTTTTGGTGTGGACTCTGCCATCACCTTCAACTGGATCAGCATCAATATTTAGAATCTCTTTACAGTGTGAACAGCTGACTGCTAATGATCCATACATAAGGGTCTGGAGACTCGACTACACATGCAGGACAGCGGCCCCCCAGGACCAGACTTTAGGAACACGGCCATAAGTGCTCTCCAGTTAGCTCTGTTGGCAATCGCCTGCTGTCTTCCAGAGTCACGGCAAAATAGCAAACATGTGCTGTGACATCATGCTTATTTGTGTGGGAAGTGGGAATATCACGGTACCCAGTTCTTTACACTATTGTTGGTTTTGTGTAAGAAGACAGTCATGCATTCACTAGAGGCATTCGGGAAAAAAAAAAAAGGCAGTAAATGTTTTAACAGCCCTCGAGTGGACTGCTCTTTACTTCACTGGGGAAATGAAAGATGCTCTTAAAATGTGATAAATCCATATGTTTTTGGAATCGAGGCCTACTGTACATTAAAGGCAGGGTAGGAGTTTTCTGGATGATGTCACATATTTCAAACCAAACATCAACAATAGATGGAGCGATAACTCCTCCCTCCCTTTACAGTGTACTGAAAAGACGGTTGTCTAGTGCAGGGGTCGGCAACACGCGGCTCTAGAGCCGCATGCGGCTCTTTAGCGCCGCCCTAGTGGCTCCTGGAGCTTTTTCAAAAATGTTTCACCTTTTTTTCCTTTTTTGCTTCTTTTTTTCTTCCTTTTTTTCTCTTTTTTTCCTTTTTTCTTTCTTTTCTTGTTGTTTTTGCTTTTTTCTTCTTTTTTTCCTTTTTTTCCCCTTTTTTTTCCTTTTTTTCTCTTTCTTTGTCTTTATTTTCTCTTTTTTCTCTTTTTTCTCTTTTTTTCCTTTTTTTTCTTTCTTTTCTTGTTTTTTTTCTTTTTTCTTCTTTCTTTCTTTCCTTTTTTCCACTTTTTTTTCTTCCTTTTTTCCTTTCCTTTTTAATCTCGACATTTCGACTTTTTTCTCAACATTTCGACTTTTTTCTCGACATTTCCACTTTTTTCTCAACATTTGAACTTTTTTCTCGAGATTGTACTTCAACATTAATCTCAACATTTTGACTTTTTTCTCTAAATTTTTATTTTTTTCTCCACATTTTGACTTTTTTTCGACATTTCTCCTTTCACCATTTGTCTTCATTCTAAGGCATATTAGTTTTTTGTGTTTTTGGTCCAATATGGCTCTTTCAACATTTTGGGTTGCCGACCCCTGGTCTAGTGGTTGGTGAGAAGACATGCTTACCCTACCTTTTCAGTTTTACTACAAGCCGTAGAGTATAAAAACATGGACACAGAAATGTTTCTACTCATCCTCGTTTTCTCACCTGAGAAATCTCCAGCTTCAGAACCCCCTCGGTGAAGGTGAGATGCTCGTCTGATTTGATCTCATGTCCGTCTTTGTACCACAGAGCTGAAGTCTCCTTCTTTATATTACCGACCTGAAATACGACACAGCCAGAGGTTGTTTCCACACTAATAGTGTTCTTAAAATAATAAAGTGTTTTTAAAAGAACATGTTATTCTGTTATCAGAAGAAGAACGGCATCACTGACTTATGTGATGCTTCAGCTCACCTTGCAGTTGAGTATGACGCAACACTCCGGTGTCACTTCGTAACCCAAATACTCAATAAAGTGAGGACCTGGAACGCACATAAACATTATCATGATATCATTATAATAATCCAGTTTTACTCTGCTTGTTTACTGTTTGCCATGGCTTGCTGCCTTTTTTTTGTTTTGTCAAGTAGAAAACCCTACCTCAGACCCAAAGAGTGCCATACCTTGCTTTCTGAACCATTCTTTTCTCTGGAACTCAGATTCTTTCTGCAGCTGCTTGAAAACTGTGAATAAAAAGCGTTTACAACAATCAGATTATATGCTTCAAAATGAGACTACATTTATCCAATTTTAACCGTGACATCCGATGACAGCAGTGACACCTGCAAGCAATCCTTTGAGATACAAGCAGTTTGATGGTTTAGTCGTCACGGCAACTTGAACTGGTTTCAAAGATGAATTCATCTTCAGCCTGGAAACCTCCAAATGAATTATTTTGGGAAAACATACAGATACGTTTTTCATTATTTTTCTTCACTGTTCACCTTTTAATTTCAGACCACCAAATATTTTAAGCGTCATAATCAGTACTCGAGTTGAAGGGGGATGAGGGGGGATGGCATCCCCCCTGAAATAAAAACGGTCAAAATCATCCCCCCTTTCCATCCCTTATGTCATTTCATCAATGAATGTGCTATTTCAACATTTAGAGTCATTACCAGAAAAATAACTTATTTGACAATTTTCACCTGTTTCAAGTAAATTTTCACTTGAAATAAGTAGAAAAATCTGCCAATGGGACAAGATTTATCTTCTCATTACAAGCAAAAAAATCTTGTTCCACTGGCAGATTTTTCTACTTATTTTAAGTGAAAATCTACTTGAAACAGATGAAAATTGTTGTTTTTTCCAGTGATGAGTCTTGTTTTAAGTGTAATGAGATTGTTTTACTAAAATGAGACATTTTAACTAGAAATAAGACAAATATTCTTGTTAAGATTTTGAGTTTTTGCAGTGATCCATTTTACTTATCCTGTGAAGGACAGAGTCATATTGATAAGTTCAGAAAACTGTTTTTTATTTTTGTGTTTTGATGTATTTGATGTAAGCCCAGTGGATATTTAAAGCTTACAGAAGGCTGCATTTAACTGCTGCTATGTCAGTCCTGCAGTATTTCTGTAGGTGTTTTGGTCAGTGCTATTATTTGTAATATATTATATTATTTGTAATCAGCACAAATTATCTGTCCCCATATGATAAAATCCACCATCCCCCCTGATCTTTTTTTACAACTCGAGTACTGTTCATAATAGTCAATAAAAGCACTTTTTAAAGTTTGAAAGGCTATAACTTCCCCTTTTTATTGCCCATTAATTGTTTTGTCATCATAGCTCTCAGTATGAGTGTCCATAAAGGCTGTGGTCATGTAAGAGGCAGCTTGCCGGGGTCGGCTTCAAACAATCATGTGTATTTTTCCATTCTAACATTCGGTATAAATTAACAAAAACAATAAAAAACACTTCATTCTTGAACCAGACTACATTTAGCACTGCTCATTATCACATTATACACAGAGAAAGCAGATATTGTAATAAGTCTGTTTTTTTTGCGCCTCTGGTGCATCATGACCAGTCTAATGTTTTTACTGCCCTCTAGTGGTGACAGGTTACCGGTGCACTGTTGCCTGCTCAGCACAATACGCCTAAAATTGGTTACAGGACCAAAGAAAAAGAGCTAATAAGTCATGAATCTGCATATATGACACAACACACCTCATTATAGTCTACCTTACAGGTCCCTGCAGATTTACTGTATGTTTCCTAAACTTCAATGGCTATTGTGATGCCTAGTGGCTGCGTCCAGGGAAACATTGACAACTGTAAGGTACTGGGGATCCAATTCTCCTAAATATTACTCACAAGTACTTAAAATACCTAATTAAAACACATTTTATTTCATTTTCTAATGTCATGCTCTTTTTTTGTTGTGTGCTTGGACTTACCGTCTCCAATCAGAACCAAGCTGGACTGGTTTGTAGCTTTGCCGTCCTTCAGCTGGAAGGTGAAGGTGCCCTCGTCTTCAGGGTTCAAGGACTCCATGACCATCTCAATCACACCAGTGTTCTTGTCAAAGTTCATCTTGTATTTCTGAACAACAAAAACAGAAAATATATATCATGTTTAAAAAAAGAGAACCCTTTTTGAAGTTATATTAAAGCCACCATATGTAACGCCACCCTTTAGAAACATTTCATTTTTCTTTAAACTCAGATTCATACTAGGGATGGGCGGTATGGACAAAAAAATGTATCACGATAATTTCTGGCATTTAACCCCGTTCGTTCGTTCGTTCGTTCGTTCGTTCTTTCTTTCTTTCTTTCTTTCTTTCTTTCTTTCTTTCTTTCTTTCTTTCTTTCTTTCTTTCTTTCTTTCTTTCTTTCTTTCTTTCTTTCTTTCTTTCTTTCTTTCTTTCTTTCTTTCTTTTCTTCTTTCTTTCTTTCAGGCTCATTTCTTTCTTTCTTTCTTTCTTTCTTTCTTTCTTTCTTTCTTTCAGATTCATTTCTTTCTTTCTTTCAGACTCATTTCTTTCTTTCTTTCTTTCTTTCTGGCTCATTTCTTTCTTTCTTTCTTTCTTTCTTTCTTTCTGGCTCATTTCTTTCTTCTTTCTTTCTTTCTTTCTTTCTTTCTGGCTCATTTCTTTCTTTCTTTCTTTCTTTCTGGCTCATTTCTTTCTTTCTTTCTTTCTTTCTTTCTTTCTTTCTTTCTTTCTTTCTTTCTTTCTTTCTTTCTTTCTCATTTCCTCAATTTATCATTTTTACCGTGAGATGACAAATTCTTACTGTGGGGAATTTTTTTGACGGTTTATCGTGAACAGTAAAATATCACCCATTCCTAATTCATACCAACCTCTCCTTGAGAAATCAGATTGTCGTTAAAAACATATTCGACATTGCCATTCGCCGATATCTTTTCGGCCTGCAGCCAAAAGCGGACTTTGCCCTTCTCCATCAGCTCTACAGCCAGCTCTGTCTTCAGGGGGATAACTGGAGACAGGACAGAATAAAGACTCATATCCATCTCATAAATTAGATTTTAAAGAAATACATTTAAAAAAAATTTGTATAAACAAGGAACCTATTTATGAGGAAGTTTGGAACACTCACTTGGGAATTTGTGGTCATGACTGATCTCCAGCAGCCTCTTCAACTCTGAAAAACCACAAAAGATTCATGAATAAAGTCAAAAGAGCAGCAATTGATTTTATTTTATTTATTTTTACAAAAACATGTCCCATCTTTAACTCACCCTCTTTAGAGAGATTGTAGCTGGATGAAGCACCATCAGTGTGGGTGACAAGACACGAGTAAATGCCTATGTCCTCCTCCTCCAGACCGCTGAAAGCGATCTTGGACCTGGAAATGCAGAATTGAATTTAACAGAAATAAAATGTTAGGACTAAAACAGCGTCACTTAAACACTGATGAAGCAAACACGCAACCCTTTTCTAAGAAACTCCATATCTATTTGGCATGAAGCCCACACCTTTTTGAATGAAAATATTGTACTATCACGTTTCACTCCTATCTGGGGAAATGATAGTTTTAAACCTGGGAGGCAAGATGCAGGTTTCAAACAGTGGATAGATTTGGGGATAACTAAAATGAAGGATCTTTTTATCGATCATACTTTAATGTCATTTCAACAGCTGGTAGTTAAGTATAACCTTCCCAAGAAACATTTCTTTAAATACTTACAAATCAGAAGCTTCATACATGCTCAAAGTAAAACTTACGAGGAACCGCCATTATCTGTTATCAAAGCTATATAACATACTTTTAAACGGTTCGCAGGAAAGTTCCCATTCTTATTTATCCTCTTGGAGGAATGATCTACAACTAGATATATCCACAGAAGAATGGGAGAAGGCCTGTCATCTAGCCCAAACCCAGAGTATAAACACGAGAGGCAGATTACTACAATACAAATGGCTCTTTAGAACCTACATTACTCCCGTTAAGCTAAATCATTTTAATCCCAACATTCCAGACAATTGCCCTAAATGTAACATAGAAAGAGGTACCTTGCTTCACTGTATATGGGAATGTAAGAAACTCCAGGATTTTTGGAAAGATACCCTTCGCCTGATTTCCAGATTAACAGAGTGTATAATTCCTGTTGAACCTAGATTATGTCTGTTACATATATACCCTGAAGACTTTGGTGCAAATGCAAAGAAAAGAAAGCTCATAGATTTTTGTTTATTACAAGTAAAAAGGGTAATAGCCTTGAAGTGGAAGGATGTTCAGAGTCCTAATTCCACCCAGTGATTAAAAGAGATGTCTTCACACCTAGTATTGGAAAAATTAACATACATTCTAAGAGGTAAAGTTGGAGAATTTAATGACATTTGGTCACCCTTTTTACGTTTTATGGACAATCTGCCCAAAGATTCTCATGGACAAAGATTAGATGACGATTAATTATTTTTATATATTTTTACAGCGTCACTTTCGGAAAGTTTGCCTCACTTGTTTCCCTTGGTCTCTGCGGTCAAGCGGGTAGATTCTGTCATTTCTACGTAATCCTTAGACCACACGAATTTGGAGTCGGCGGTGATGTCACTGCATTCAAAGTTCAGGGAGACAACACCATCATCATCGACTTCCACCTCAATCTCCTTGGTGCCTAAAAAAATGAAAGAAAGTAAACTTTTTTAATAGAACGACATCATCGTCATGCGCAGGATGTTTCACATCATCCCTCCCACCTGGTTTGGTCATAGCCTGGACCGGCTCTGTGACTTCTGAGGTTTTTCCCACGCCCGCTTTATTCTGAGCACGCACGCGGAAAACGTAGGTCTCTCCCTCTTTGAGGTGCTTAATCTGTGAAATAAAAGAAAGAAAGCACGTGGAACAGCAGCTCTAACTGTGAGCGCAGTCACCTCAGAGAAGTGGGCTCCGGCTGAAGACCTTGAGGTACTTGTTCTCCTCGGCCTTGGTGTTGACCCCCCTCCAGGCCTCCTCCGGGGCCTCGGCCTCCTTGATGTCGATGTAGAACCCGTTGACCGGGTCGCGGCCCTGGTACACCGGAGGTTTCCACAGCAGCACCAGGGAGTCGCTCCGCACCTCTCTGATATCCAGGTCATGCGGAGGCCCTGTGGGGAACCACACATACGTGTTTTTTTCCTTTAAAGTAAAACTAAAACAGTAAATCAGCTCCTCACATTCTTCTTCATGTGTCTTTATTTATTAGATAATAATTATAGCGCTTATTGTTTGTGTGGAGTGCTTTTCTTGTGCATCTGTCCAGTTAAACATAAGAAATGTAAATGTTTTTATTTCATCAATTGATGTCTTTTCACAATAATTTAATTTAAATATGAGAAGGCGAGCATCCAAACTCATATCAGAGATTAATATACACAATTTCTCCTGATTTAGATTATACCAAAGATACTCTATACAGAAGATAGCGCATTACCGTTACTGCCAATGGTATGAAATGGTATACACTTCCTGTCTCCTAAGTGGGCGTGGTCGCCCCTCTCCCCACATCATTTTGGAACATACAACACTAGATACAGTACAACTTTCTTCCAAAAAGACTTAAATAATAAAAATAACAGTATTATTAAGCAAAGAAGCAAGTTTTAATTTCGTTTTAAACTTCATTTTATCTGATGGGAAAACAATGAGAGCTCATGAGCTCATCACGTGAGAGTGATCATGCATAATTCAGATTGGGCTTGTCTGGGGTATGTATATAGACATGGGTATGGATATGTGTGTGTAGGTGTATGTATATATATGTGTGTATATGTGTGTGTGTACGTACTGTACATGCGTATGTGTGTATATATATGTGTATATATACATATGTATATATTAAATACAATTAGTAGAGATACGGTAGAGCAATGTGCAATTTGATTATGCACTTTATATTAACAACGGGTTTTGTGCAATATGTATACTCCATTTTGGTTCCTGTGCAATATAATTTATCTCCTCGCACTAAGCACTTTAAAATATAAACACTTTAACATATATCCACTATAACTGTACTCTACTGTTTAGACTCGTTTACACACTAGTCGTTGGTCTCCTGTTTTTAATCTTTGTACTGAGTTTCGTGTTGTGTTGTGGTATTATGTGTTTCTGTCTTTGTTTTTTCTGATTCGTTTATGTTCATGTTACCATCAACCTGCCAGGGGACTACAGATGGAAATTAGCCTGAGGCTATAATCTGGCATATTTACATGTAAATGTTCATTAATATGCACTGTCCCATTTTAAATAAAACAGCGAAAAAAAAAAAAAAAGAGCCAAATCTCGCGAGAATGTGTTGCTCAGACAGAGACAGGTCTCAAACAAAGTTCATTTTCTCCTAATCTGTCAGTCTGAAAATTGCCATTTTGGTGTCAGAATGTTCAGAAGGTTTGTGGATTTTGGAAAATGGGTCCCATATTTACTTAGGTTACTATGGGGCGAAGGAATTGGTAATAATCCGTGGCTCTGGTTACCAGTTAAAGGGAGGGTAAGACATTGCGGCATGGTGTCACACCTGTTGATATTTGGAACAAGTCAACTCCTTCTCCTTTTTGTGACTAAGAAAGTAGTGTACACAGGATGTTTTCTTCTTTTTACTACATTTAGGTTTTTAATAAGTTGTTTTTTTTGCAGACGGCCTAATGTGAAATACTGCGGTTGGTCCCACCTGGAACAGCAATGGTCCATTCTTCACACAGGAAGGTGTTACTGGGCATAGACGGGATGCCAACACCCGCCATGTTGGCCGCTCGCACCTGGAACTGGTACTTCCTGTTCTCGTGCAGGTCAGACACCTGGAGGCAAAGACACAAGAACACAGAAGCTCACCGGCAGAACGTCCACCTCCACGTCACACCTGGACTGAGACGCGTTCACTTCAGCTTACCCTGTAGGCCCGATCGCTGACAGACTTGATGTTGGCCTCATGCCAATCCCCCACCACGCCATCCACGACCTCGCGGTAGTCCACAAAATAGCCGGTGACGTCAGCGCCTCCGATGAAGGTCGGCTGCTTCCAGGCCAGCACCATGGCGTCGCGCACGCACTCCAGAACACTGATGCCATAGGGTGGAGCGGGCGAGGCTGCGACAGAGGACTCAAGTTAACACCACAGCCTCAGCGGGACGACTGATGTCATGGGAAACTGAAATAATGGAACACTACTTGAAAGAGTTCATAATCTTGTGCTACATAAGCTATGTGCAAGGCAAGACGCACTTTATATTCCTACAATGGGTACTCCCAGTACCATAAAACTGTCATTGCTGGTATCTAATTAATGTAATATGTATTGAGTATTGTGCATTTAAAATAGCACTTTATATTTACTGTGCAATCGGGCAATCTGCAATATAATTACGCACCTAACACTTTAACACTTCAGCACTCTGCACTTTAATCAGCCCTTTGATATCTAATTTTAGCATTTAATATTACTGAAATTCGTATGGTCCCCTGACCCTTGGCCTGTATGTTTCATGATCCACTATACTTTTCATTGTTTTTGCTTTTCTTTTCCTTTTCTGTCCTATTGTGTTTTTAAGGACACATTTTCTCTCTTGTAATTGCTCCTCCTGCCTACTGGCCATGGAAGCTAACTGTTCTACTTGTCGTTACTGTTGTTTTATTGATTTTATTATTTTATGTTGTTGACATTAACCTGCCGAAGGGACTAAAGATGAAAATTAGACGTTGGCTATAATCTTGCATATTTACATGTATATGTTCATTAATATGTATTGTCCCTGTTATAAATAAAATAAACTCAAACTCAAACTCATCTTTAATCTGTGAAATCATTTAATTACAGCTTGACGGCAAATGTATCACTTTGTAGTAGCCCTTTTTTTTGTTTTATGGAAGTTTTTGGGTGAGGGTCAGTGATTTCCAAGGCCCCTGGTCCCGCCGCATTCATCATTAGTGTCACGTTTGCCACGATTTTGAAGTTTTCCATGATGACTTTACATCGTATATAAAATGAACTTCTATGTTACTTTTTGTACAATTTTAATCTAGATTAAATAAATTTTGTTGTTACACTAATCTGTCATTTGTAGCTTCATAATTATATGCAAGTTTTCAAATAGTGGCTCTTTTTTATTAATTGAAAATGGCAACAAATGGTTACTTTTCATGCCAGAGTCTCTCAAAAGTAAAAACTGTAAGGGCGTCACTATTCTGTGAGAAAGTACTACAGATGATTCTCTCTGCCTCCAAAATATGAAACGATTCAGAGAATGTGCAGAAATATCGGTAAGCTAAAGATCAGCTGAGATTTTCATGCTCCTCAGGGAGCAGCGCACTAAAAACAGACATGATTCTGCAGTGGAAATCACTGCAACAACTCAGCAACACCTTTGAGAAGCAGAGAGCGTAGACGGCTCTGCATGGTCAGATAAAAGTGATCTCTCTTGTGTGCAAAAAAAAAAAAAGAGTCATAAACAACATCCTGAAAATCCCCCATCTTGTCTGGGTTTGAGCTCACCGACGCTGGACTGAGAAGAGGAAACCGTTTAATCCAAAACGGAAATTTTCCCTGAAAGTCATGAAAGCCACATCTCCCGGACCTAAGAGGAGCCAGCGCGTTATCAGGTTTCAAAAAGTCCTACATCATGAAAGAGGCAAAAAATATTGTTTTAAACCTAAAACAGTTGTTGTTTTTGGTTTCATAAAACGCTTGCAGGTTGCTGTTAAATAAAGACGGGTTGCAACTGTGTGAAAAACCTGGTCCAGTCCACATTCATTTTGGTAACATCAACCTACAGATAAGCAAACAGAAATGATAAATCTTGTTAATCGATAGTAAACATACTGATTATGTGCTATTTTCACTGACATATATGAAATGATTTGCGCCTAATTTTTTCTTGACAAAACAGTCAAAGCGGTTTTTAGACAGATATGCGACTGACAGTGACCTTTCAACCTAATCCTTGACAAGAAAATAAGATCCTCCTTTTTACAGGTAATTTTAAGCTAAAATTATGACACTTAATTTAAGGTAAAGTGCAGAGGGATGTCAGGCTCGGCAAAGGCTGTACCCGTGAGCAACAGGTCTCCAAAACAACAGGATCATATAACATAATTAAAACAAACTGGCTTGCCATATTCAAACAGTCGTATGAACCTGATATCTTCTCCTGATTGGAGGTTGGACGTTTGTCAAAATGTTTGAGAGATTGGCTTCTGAAAAAGCTCACTCCCAGAAAGGTCTCGGGTCAAGTGCCCTGCTCCTGGGTTGGGTGGCCCACTTTTTGAAGCACAGGCATGGTGAGACTGAGTGGCTCCACGGCATACTTCAGTGTGTTTGTGTGTTAAAGTGCTCTGGGGACGGAAATGACTGACTGCAGGCCACCATGTCAGGAGGAGGTTGAGGGAAAGCGTGACTGCGTTGAGATAAAGGTTAGGTCATGTTTCACAGTGACTTACCTGAAATAGATGAACATCAGTGGAGAAATTCAACTGCTGTTTAGTATTTATGTGTCAGATATCTGTGTATTTATGTATTAAGGGCTACCTTACCTCTTATACCTAGTTTCATGGGTTCCAAATGGGCAGAGGTGGACAGAGTACTCGACCCCAGTACTTGAGTAAGAGTACAAATACTACTGGTCAAAATTTACTCCGTTACAAGTAAAAGTAGCTCAGTCCAAATATTACTCGAGTAAGAGTAGAAAAGTACTTGCTTTTAAAGGTACTTAAGTATCCAAAAGTAAATGCTTTTAAATTCACTTTAAGTAAAAGTAAGAGTAAGAGTAAGAGTAAATTTCTTATTTTCCACATCAATAAATTACTATATTTTTTCTAAATTAATTTAAGGATCTTTTAACTCTTGTTTCTGAGAATTAACTCTTTGAAACCAGCTGCACCGATGTGCTGCTTTTAGAACCACAATGTTATATAAAACCTGCAGAAACACCAAAAACAAATCAAATGAATGGGATCATAAGAGGACAGAAGATGATGCAGAGTTTATTAACAATCATGAACTGAAACCAACTGAACCTGCACCATCCAACTAAGTCTGGATCCCCCTCAAAGACCACTGCTTTACAAAAAACTACATCTCTGCTTTCAATAACTCAATGTTGAAGTCACTTAACTTTACAGAAAGGACATGTACCAGTACAATATAGCAATATAGAGCATAACAAACTGTCTCCTCATGTCTGTCTCTGTGCCTGTCTCCCAATATCCGTCTAAAAATAGGATTTTAGGGAAGAAGAAAAAAGAGCAGACCTGAAAGTAACGAGTACTTTTCAGCCTTCCTACAAATTTACTCGAGTAAAAGTAAAAATATTTGTCTTGGAAATGTATTCAAGTAAGAGTAATAAGTACCAAAGAAATCTAATACTCAAGTAAAGTACAAATCCTCTGGATATGTACTTAAGTACAGTACTCAAGTAAATTTACTCCGTTACTGTCCACCACTGCAAATGGGGGGAAATTGTGATTAAAAAAAAAAATTGTGTGTGTTTTTGTACTGATTTGACTAAAAGGTGTCCATCAGCGACTGGTGCTCACCTGCCGGCTCTCTTCTGGACCTTGTGCTCTCCCGGTGAGCAGATGCGTCTACAGAGATATTACATACCGGCCGGTTTTCGGGATCACCGGCTGTCTGTGCGGCCCGGGCCCGAGCCTGAACCTCGGTGGTGACGGGCTCTAAATGTGCAGCTGTGATTGTGTCAGTAAGTGGTTCAGAAACTGAGCCTGACTCTGACAGCAGGATTACTATCACGTCAGGGGCCCGAGACTGAGTGGCCCCCTTGCTTTTAGTCTCTAGGGGCTCTGGCTCTGCGAGGCCTGGGCCAGCAGCGCCGGCACCCTCCCCGGCTTCAGTGTCAGCCTGAGCTTTACTGCACTCTGGGACAGCGTGAGGGAGGGACTGGACAGTTTCATGCGTTCCCGTCCAGCGTGGCCTGTGATCGGTTAGTCGGCCCGCGTTACCCCCCGGCCCCATCTTCGGCAACACACCGTGTGGGATGCCGCCCCCTACAGACGTTAGCGGAGAAAAGCAGAAGAAGCTCTTTAGGTCAGTCCACTGTTTACATCTCCATCACACGACATTCAGAGAGCAACTCAGAAGAAAAATGCATCAACACATCAGCCTAACAAATACAGTACAATGTCTTCATCTGACTGGGACTGGAAATGAAGACAAGATGACCGACAGGTGACATCCGCATGGAGAAGACCCAGTCAGGGTTTTGAGAACATGCAGATGCAGCAGATGAGTGTGGATAAGGACTTTTTGAACCCCCCAAAAAATCCTGTGTTTAGTAATAATGCCAACGGATTTCATCACTACTTAAATTTACACTAAAACTTGAGACTTCAGATTATTAATTTGAAGCAGCCCTTGCACTAATGACCCATATGATGTACATGAAATGTGCTTTGAGTTGAAATAAGTTTATGACCAGCTGTTGAAAACAGATTGGAAGTAAACTTGGCCCATATCTGCCTGCGTGACACATACATTGGCATTCTTACTAAGTGTGTTTCATGAGGTCAGGCAGAGCCTGCTGCTCAGCACAAAGCTGGCCAGCGGCTAACGGAGAGCTATGTTAGTAACAACACAGAGAGAATAAAGGGAAAACATGCAGGAAACCAGAACAATTGATACGGCAGTAGGATTGTTTCTGTAGCTGTTTTCTGTTGTAGTGCAAGGGTCAGAGACTCTGACGTCGTCATTGATTCATTTACTTGATCTTTTTTTTTTTTTTTTTTAACAGCTTGTGCTTGTAAAGGGAATGATTTGATAAAATTTGATCAAATCAATCATTATTAACAGTGTTGATCCAATTTTCCTTTTTTCAAATTTTATTCTTTTTTCTTTTTACTATAAATAAAGTGTTTTCAGTTGCTCTAAACTTTGAAAGAGTCCAAACTAAGAAGCTGCATTGGTAGCAGCTGAATAACACTATTATGAGGTTCCATCTAAAAAAATTGTATTTTCACAATTCCTTGTTATTTTTTTTAAGCTTTTTTGCTGTTTGGATTATGGCATTGGTTTATTTTCTACTTAGTTAGGTTTAGGCAAGCATAATGCCTGAGTCTAAACTGTTGGTAAACAACATTTCCTTTGGTTTTAAGGTTACAAAACCAACATCCAAATGAATTTCTCAGTAAAAATAGATTTATCTTAAAGCTGTGTTGGATTTGTTTTCACCTGATAAAATTAATGTTCAGTGAATATTTTTTCCCATTTGCCTTGTAGTTGGAATAAATGATTTTACAATCATATAAAGCAGGGGTGTCAAATGTGCGGCCCAAGAGAGGTTTTCATGCGGCCCGCGAGAAGTTTCCACCGCAAAAAAACGAAATGTTAATTTACTAAAAAGGAAGGCATAAATAATTGCCATGAATCGCAGCATATCCGATAATATATTTCTTCTACAAATCCATCGTTATTCCACAAAAAGAGCAGTTTTCGACATTTTTTTTAGTTTTCTAGAATGCATTTGCCGATTTTATTTCTTTGTAGACGGTCGTTTATTTGTATTAACTGACTACTATTATATATTTTCGCAGGAAAAATATCACTGCTAAAAAAGATGATAGAAGATATTTATTCTGAGAATTTCAGTTTTGAATACGAGGATAGTGACAAAATAAAACAGTTAAAAAAGAAGTGCTGACTTTTTCGGCACACTGGCGTAAATATCCGCGCCAATTTTTAAAAATAAATACACTTAATTGTACTGGAAAAATCTCTAAATCACAAAGAAACACTCTCGGATGTAATAAGAAAGATTTTGATTTTAATTAAATTAAATTAATTAAATTTCCTATAAAAAAGCGAAATATAAAAAAAACATACTTGTTTCTGTTTATCTTTGTAAAATGATATTAAAAGTATCTTACATAATTTGAAAAAAAACGAGAAATTTCAAGAAAAGATCCTGAAGAAATATATTTTAGATAATTAGAGTGTAAACAAAGTGCATATTTCCTTTAAAATTAACTACACTGATATTGGATTAGATAACAATAGTAAAAAAAAAAGAATTAGCGAAAAAACTTTCTGCACCGTTTTTGTTATTTTGAGCGTGCAGCCCGCAAGAAAAAAATTGGTCAAATCCTGCCCGCCAAGCAAAATGAGTTTGACACCCCTGATATAAAGGGACTGTGTACATATTTCTTTCCACTTAGTAATGGATACTTTTATTTTTAAATTCAGATTTTAAGCATTGTCTATATTATTTACCATTACATATTACATTTAGTTGATCAGAACAATATCACTGCCAGGTTAGCTTGCAACACAGAGGTTAGGGTGAGAAAACCTTCAGAAAATCTGCCGGGGAGGGTCCGTGTGTCGGTACCTTCAGCACCATACGAGGTTGCTGACACGTCTCGTGTCCAGAAGAGGTGAAGGGGAAAGGCGGGTGAAGGTGGTTGTGGTGTATGACATTGATCCGGTTTGCATCGACCGCTGATTTGGATCAAACTGACCCAAAATAGAGGAAGTGTACAAGTCGTGACCCCGACCCCGCCTCAGGCTGAGCAGGGGGGAGGTGGAGGGGAGGATGGTGGGAGAGTAGAATAACGTGACAGGGTGACGGAGTGGGACCGTGGTGGAGAAGGAGTGGGAGTGTGGATGCGGATGGTACACTGTACAGAACTGAAGCCTTGTTTCAAGATAACAGTAGCCTTACACCCACTTTAGGTTCAAAATACAGAAAAAGGCTCAATTTTGTATTTCTCTCACAACATATTCACACTTAAAAGAAAGCGTAGCACTCATGAAGATTGTTGCAATAGTAGTCCAACAGGAAGCATCTTAACTGGAAATTACACCTATATACAACTATCTGTAATTTTCAGAACTTGAATTGTAAAGCCTTTTAAAAAACTTTTTTTTTCATAAATCTTTTTAATTTCAGATGATAAAGTTATTTTATTAGTAACTCTAAATTTTAGAGTATGATTCATTTATTTTTCACTCACCAATGGCAGCCTTGACCTCTATAGCCTCCGATTCCTGGGAGAACTCGCTGATGCCTGCGGCGTTCACCGCCTTCACCCTGAACACGTACTGGTCTCCCGTCATCAGCCCGTGGCAGATGAACCTGCACCGACAGTGAACATTGTCAAACTAACAATACCTGCCTGTGTCTGCCCCCTCTCTTGCTTCTTAAAAGTCTGGGTTGAATTAAAATGAAAACAGTCTGCAAACAAACGATATAATAGAGAAGCATCTGTGGATTCTACATGGAAAATTCACTAAAACTGAAACTATTTGAAAAGAAACCATAATGACATTCCTGCAAACTTCGATATGATATTTCTGTTCAAGCCTATTTGAAAGCAGCAGCATTTGGTTTTCTTTGGAAATGATTTGTGTTGGTATTTAATATGCAGCTGGGCAACTTTTTCTAAATTGAAGCCTTCTTGCATTAAAACTAAAAATTATAAGTCTGGACAAATATTCCTTTGATTGTATTTTATTTTTTTTAAACCTGTTGAATAAAAAATCTGGACTCTAGTGCAGGTTAAAGATAAAGTTTATCTTTTTAATTCTTAGCTTTATTATATTAAATGCCAGTTACAGTTGCACATTTGTTGCACATTCAATACTATTCAGAGGACAAAAAAAAGTGAATCATTGTATAATTAAGTAAAAAGAGGAGGGACTTTACCTGGTACCCTTTACAGGCTTGTTGTTGCACGGCTCCCACACGTTGCTGCCGACAATACTGCCCTCGATGTAGTACCCGATCAACTCTTTTGCATGACTAGATGCTTCCCAGCTCACCACAACGGACGTGTCGGTGTTTCTAGTGGGGATAATCTTTCCTGGAGCAGATGGGATATCTGTGGATGAGAGTGTCATTAAATGAGAACATGCACTGACACTGCTGCTGTTATGCAAATAGTCGTACAATGTGGATATTATAAATGGCTTCTAACTGTGAAAAATTAAATCAGTATTTGGTTGGACCACTTCTGAACAACCTCAGTTTTCCTCCCAATCAGTACAGCTAGATTAATTGTTGTCCTTGAGGAAGAACGTTGTTTTTTTAATGGTTTTGGCTGGTTTTAGCTTATTTCATGTGACAGGATAAATCTGGGACTGACCAGATTCCTCATAAGTCATGCATAAGCCCTGAATGTTGGTGTGACTTCTGACCAAGCTTGTCCCCGACTGTGGTGGCTTCAGTTGGATCAGACGGCTCCCCAACGCCAGCTGAGTTGCAGCAGCGAACACGGAAGCTGTAGGACTTCCCCTCGGCGAGATCGAACAGCGCGAAGCGAGGGGACTTTACCGGGATCTCGGTGTTCACTCTCTGCCAGCTGTCTGTGCCGGAGACGCACTGGGAAGACGAGGGGAAAGGATAAAATTGGTGTTCAGCAATTTCAGGTGCAGAAAATTCTACATTGATCCAAGGATATGTGAAAACGTGTTTAAAATGTACCTTTTCCACATAGTACATGACGCCTTCAAGGCCTTTCTCTCCGGGTGGGTTCCAGCTCAGGACCACATAGTTCTTGGTTGCCTCAGTCACCTGCAGCTCCAGAGGTCTGCCAGGGACGATGCCCTCTGATGGGACAAGGACAAAATATTAAATGCAAGCAGCAGCTTAGGGCTGGGCGATATGGACCAAAATTCATATCTCGATATTTTCTAGCTGAATGGCGATACTCGATATATATCATTATATTTTCTGTGCCATAATTGGGGTTTCCCCCAAAGCATTATAGCATAGCATCTGTTAGCATCTCTGTTAGCTTCATTTTTTTCTGAGGCAAACCCTTAAAAAAACAGTCAGTTTTAATACAAAGCCTCGTGCCAAATGTCACACAGGTACCTTTATTAACAGAGGTCTGCACAATATCAAAATGTATAAAACAAATGAAATAAAAATAAACTGCCTGCATATATAGAATAAAAATGCTTCTTGAATAAAATAAAACAAATATCCCTTTCCTGCATAACAATTAAATTAAAATACACAGTGCAATTAATACAATGTAGACAGTAACAGGCAGACTTTTCCACTGAGGTTGACAGTTGTGCAAATAACAAAAACATTTGTGCAAATCTCAAATAAAACATTCAAGTCAATTTGTCACAAAATAAGCTATATCAAAATCATATTTTTTTTATTTATTTTTTAATAATCGATATAAACGATATTGTCTCGTACCATATCGCGTTTGAAAATATATCGATATATATTAAAATCTCGATATATCGCCCAGCCCTACAGCAGCTGCCCAATCGTAAAATAGATCCACTTGAGCTCCAAGTAACTGATTCACCCTAAAATACGATATCTTACCGGCAGGCTCCTCTTCTGTGACGATAATCTGTCCGGTCCAGGGAGCAGATGTGCCTCTCATGCGGGCGCGGTCCGCTGGGTCCATGGCAGCCACCGGCTCAGACGCTCTGGACGGGCGGCTCATGCCGCTCTTGTTGATGGCTCGGACCCGGAACATGTAAGAACGGCCCTCCACCAAACTAGTGACTGGGAAACGGGCGAACTTGACCGGAGTGTCATTGCACTGATGCCAGTGGGTGGTTCCAACCTCACACCTGTAGACAAATATTAAAATAAAACTCCTTTCCTTTGGGCTCCTTGACCTAGACTGATAAGAAGTTTTTTGACCTGTCCACAAAGTAGCCCAAAATTGTGTTTCCTCCATCAATAGCTGGTTGCTTCCAAGTGACGATGATGTAGTCTTTGTTAGCATCCAGGCAACGCACATCCAGAGGAGCTCCAGGAGCTCCTTCCACCTCAGCATCAGCATCTGCCAAACACAGTTACAACTCCATCAGGACTGTCTGCATTGACAACTTTTATTTCTGCATTTCTCTTGGTCAGAACTTTTCACCCAAGTTCATATCCACTCATGTTCTCCCTGATTTTGTTTTACAGAGTGTGTGCTTGCAAAAATTCAAGCTACAACACATCGTCTTTTTATTTTTATTTTTTTAGAAAAAGGAATCTAAAAGTCTCCATCTGAAAGTCTGAGCACTGCATGAATAGTTGTAATAACAACCTAAAAATGTGTCGTTCTATCCTCAAGTTTAAGAAATTGTTTAAAGAAAATACTGTAAATAAATATAAAACACTATAATTATAAAATATACTATCAAAAACATTCTAGAATGTGAAACGTCACTTTTATATTTTGTCTTACTTATTTTTGTCTTCTTTATGTATTGTTTGTTTCCACGGAGTAAAAGCTAATGTCTCATATTTTGCTGATCATAAGAAAAAAGGGTAGGCCCTATATTAGCTACGGCTTCAGCCTACACCTTTTCGGCAAAAGAAATGTTGTTCTTTCTTTCTTTTTCATCTTGTTCTGCAAAAAGTGTGTACAAGCCGAAATAAAGATTCATAACATAACATAACATAACATAACAATTTAGACCTTTGACATATTTTCTCAGTCTTACCTTTGTGTTGACTTTTTCACAACCATCATTAGGAATACTTAACACATATGTAAATGCTTTATAATGATCTTAAAGTCCTCAAACCCTGTTGCAACAAAGATATGCCAACAGGAAAGCTTAAATAAACTATGAACAACAGCATTTATTTCCACAGGCATCACAAACGTAAGTTTCATTAATATGTTGTATTTATATATATCGTTTTCTAACTTTATAGGTTCTATTAAGCACTTCACAATATAGTTCTCATTCGTCATTCACCAAATAGTCATACAGTGTTGTCTTTGGCCCTACAATCACAAATCCAGTCCAGTGGGTCAGTGTCTTCCCCAAGTGCACTGTGACACTGGCAGTGGCCGTGGATTTAACCATGTGTTTCTGACTGGAAGATGACCACGAAAAAAAACACAAGAGCTGCACATGAAATTTGTTTTCAACTCATGAAATCTGCCAAAGGAGACTTGCTAAGCGTAAAATATGTTAATTTAAAATCTAAGACGTCCCAGATAGATGAATGGATGTTCTTTAACAATATGCCGTTTTGTGAGAAGATGGTTTCTTTCCTTTTTTTTAGAATGATATAACCAGTACTGGAGTTGAGGGGGGGTGAGGGGGGTGGCATCCCCCCTGAAATAAAAACGGTCCAAATCATCCCCCCCAGTAAAACTGCAATCATCCCTTTCCATCCCTTATTTCATTTCATCAATGAATGTGGTTTTACTGCTATTTCAACATTTAGAGTCATCACCAGAAAAATAACTTATTTGACAATTTTCACCTGTTTCAAGTAAACTTTCACTTGAAATAAATAGGAAAATCTGCCAGTGGAACAAGATTTATCTTTTTATTACAAGCAAAGAAATCTTGTTCCACTGGCAGATTTTTCTACTTATTTCAAGTGAAAATCTACTTGAAACAGGTGAAAATTGTTGTTTTTTCCAGTGATGAGTCTTGTTTTAAGTGTAATGAGAATTTTTTTACTAAAATGAAACATTTTAACTAGAAATAAGACAAATATTCTTGTCTTCTATTCTTGTTGCTCAAGGTTTCTTCCCTCCTAAAGGGGAGTTTTTCTTGCCACTGTTTGGCTTAAGGCTTCTCTTCCACTAGGGGAGTTTTTACCTGCCATTGTTTCTGTAATAATTGCTCGGGGGTTTATGTTCATGTTCTGGGTCTTCTGGAAAGCGTCTAGAGACAACATCTGTTGTATTAGACTCTAATACAAATAACATTGAATTGAATTGAATTGAATTGAATTGAATTGAATTGAATTGAATTGAATTGAATTGAATTGAATTGAATTGAATTGAATTGAATTGAATTGAATTGAATTGAATTGAATTGAATTGAATTGAATTGAATTGAGATTTTGAGTTTTTGCAGTGATCCATTTGACTTATCCTGTGAAGGACAGAGTCATATTGATAAGTTCAGAAAACAGTTTTTTATTGTTGTGTTTTGATGTATTTGATGTAAGCCCAGTGGATATTTAAAGCTTACAGAAGGCTGCATTTAACTGCTGCTATGTCATTCCCGCAGTATTTCTGCAGGTGTTTTGGTCAGTGCTATTATTTGTAATATATTATATTATTTGTAATCAGCACAAATTTACGGAAGAGTATTAGGGCCACTTAAAAAAAATAAAAAGAATTCTGAGAAAAAAGTCAGAATTCTGACTTTAATCTCAGAATTCTGAGAAAAAAGTCAGAATTCTGAGAAAAAAGTCAGAATTCTGACTTTAATCTCAGAATTCTGAGAAAAAAGTCAGAATTCTGAGAAAAAAGTCAGAATTCTGACTTTAATCTCAGAATTCTGAGAAAAAAGTCAGAATTCTGACTTTAATCTCAGAATTCTGAGAAAAAAGTCAGAATTCTAGGCCACTTAAAAAAAATAAAAAGAATTCTGAGAAAAAAGTCAGAATTCTGAGAAAAAAGTCAGAATTCTGACTTTAATCTCAGAATTCTGACTTTAATGACTTTTTTTTTTTTTTTTTTACTTTTTTTTTTTTTGGGGCAGCACGGTGGCTTAGTGGTTGGCACTGTTGCCTCACAGCAAGAAGGTCCCCGGTTCGACTCCCAGGCCCAGCAGGACCTTTCTGTGTGGAGTTTGCATGTTCTCCCCGTGCTTGCGTGGGTTTTCTCCGGGTACTCCGGCTTCCTCCCACAGTCCAAAAACATGCATATTAGGTTAATTGGTGATTCTAAATTGCCCGTAGGTGTGAGTGTGAGTGTGAGCATGGTTTGTGTGTTTATATGTGGCCCTGTGATGGACTGGTGACCTGTCCAGGGTGTAACCCCTGCCTCTCACCTGAAATGAGCTGGGATAGGCTCCAGCAGACCCCCGTGACCCCGCAAGGGATAAAGCGGGTATAGATAATGGATGGATTCTGACTTTTTTTCTCAGAATTCTGAGATTACAGTCAGAATTCTGACTTTTTTCTCAGAATTCTGACTTTTTTCTCAGAATTCTGACTTTTTTCTCAGAATTATTATTATTTTTTTTTTAGTGGCCTAGAATTCTGACTTTTTTCTCAGAATTCTGAGATTAAAGTCAGAATTCTGACTTTTTTCTCAGAATTCTTTTTATTTTTTTTATGTGGCCCTAATACTCTTCCGTATTAACTACACATATTTACTTCACGAAAACGTTGTCATGAAATGGGTCCCGCTCATCCGTTTCCACCAGTACAGAACATACTGACCCAGTGCCAACATGGCAACAGGACCCTGTGTATGATGAGCTAGTCTTCTCTAAAACACTGACAACAGTCATTCACTGGTACTCCTACTCTACTTCACGCCGTTTTGGAAGTCTTTTGTTGATAGTATTCTGGTTGTGGCTCAATCTTCGTCATATTCAGAGGCAGTTTTTATCTGCACCTGTTGGTTCCCCCCCTGGAAAATAAAATTATGCTTTTCTTTCATGATAACTTGAATAAAATGGCTCATTTGTGATTTGTTTCTCTTTTAGAACAACATATATGACGACAAAGGAAGAGCTTTCAAAGCAAAGAAGCTGAACAGCCTGTTGTTTCTCCTTGAAACATATTTACAGCTCTGCGCTCACGACCAGATTCATTCCATCGCTGAGCCCTCTGAGAATAGCTCGACAGCAGCCAGGATCATGGGGTTTTGTTCTGGTGACGGTACCAGACCTCTCTTTTACCAGGCGACCCTGAGCTGTAATAAGGTGGGGTGGGTGGTCTTTTTCCTGTCCTCATCACTCCCAGAATGATTCCCGAGTGCACGTCTAAGCCGTGCGGGTCATGTTGTCTCTGAAGGCAGCAAAGATAAGCTTAACGACTTGCTTTTTCCACGGTATTCAAACAGATGCCAGAGATTTGCGGCTCAGTGGCGTCTCCATTAGACACATCCTATTTAAAACTACTCAGTGGTATCTGAACACTGTTAAGTTCAGCGTTATGATCAGGTGCCAGAGAACAATTTGTAAAGACAGTGACCTTGATCTGATGAAACAAAGACAAAGCTGAGGGATTTAGCGTAAAGTAATGTTGATTAGGATTGAAATCAAAATATGCCTTGGGAAACATCTTTGGTGTAGAATATCAACTGAAGATGAGCTGCATTAACAAAAAAAGGACTATTTTAAAGGCAAGAGATCCTGATTATTCAGGCCATTTAACCAAATATCTTTATGGTTTGGACTGTTTTTACTTTTTTTGGATTGGTGATGTCGTTGGGTTGTGTCAAACACAGCTAGGGTTGCCACCTTTCAGAAATAGAAATAAGGGACGGCCCGATTTCAGCAGCGCAGGAGCCAAAAAAATAGCCCCAAAACTTCTAAACTGAATAAAAATGTGTTTATTTTATATGAAAAAACAAAATGCTTTGATTTAAAGTTTAAAGTGCTTTAATAGCATTGAACTTGCATGACTGTACAGATATAATATAATTCAACTAGAATATGGTGTAAAAGTTAACTTATTTCAATAATTCAACTAGAATATGGTGTAAAAGTTAATTTATTTCAATAATTCAACTAGAATATGGTGTAAAAGTTAATTTATTTCAATAATTCAACTAGAATATGGTGTAAAAGTTAATTTATTTCAATAATTCAACTAGAATATGGTGTAAAAGTTAATTTATTTCAATAATTCAACTAGAATATGGTGTAAAAGTTAATTTATTTCAATAATTCAACTAGAATATGGTGTAAAAGTTAATTTATTTCAATAATTCAACTAGAATATGGTGTAAGAGTTAATTTATTTCAATAATTCAACTAGAATATGGTGTAAAAGTTAATTTATTTCAATAATTCAACTAGAATATGGTGTAAATGTTAATTTATTTCAATAATTCAACTAGAATATGGTGTAAAAGTTAATTTATTTCAATAATTCAACTAGAATATGGTGTAAAAGTTAATTTATTTCAATAATTCAACTAGAATAGGGTGTAAAAGTTAATTTATTTCAATAATTCAACTAGAATATGGTGTAAAAGTTAATTTATTTCAATAATTCAACTAGAATATGGTGTAAAGGTTAATTTATTTCAATAATTCAACTAGAATATGGTGTAAAAGTTAATTTATTTCAATAATTCAACTAGAATATGGTGTAAAAGTTAATTTATTTCAATAATTCAACTAGAATATGGTGTAAAAGTTAATTTATTTCAATAATTCAACTAGAATATGGTGTAAAAGTTAATTTATTTCAATAATTCAACTAGAATATGGTGTAAGAGTTAATTTATTTCAATAATTCAACTAGAATATGGTGTAAAAGTTAATTTATTTCAATAATTCAACTAGAATATGGTGTAAATGTTAATTTATTTCAATAATTCAACTAGAATATGGTGTAAAAGTTAATTTATTTCAATAATTCAACTAGAATATGGTGTAAAAGTTAATTTATTTCAATAATTCAACTAGAATAGGGTGTAAAAGTTAATTTATTTCAATAATTCAACTAGAATATGGTGTAAAAGTTAATTTATTTCAATAATTCAACTAGAATATGGTGTAAAGGTTAATTTATTTCAATAATTCAACTAGAATATGGTGTAAAAGTTAATTTATTTCAATAATTCAACTAGAATATGGTGTAAAAGTTAATTTATTTCAATAATTCAACTAGAATATGGTGTAAAAGTTAATTTATTTCAATAATTCAACTAGAATATGGTGTAAAAGTTAATTTATTTCAATAATTCAACTAGAATATGGTGCAAAAGTTAATGAAAATACGGTACAAATCGTGTCCCGTATTAGTTCAATACGGGACGCAACATTTTTTTCTCAAATAAAGGACAATTCCGTATTTTACGGGATGGGTGGCAACCCTAAATACAGCTCAAACCATAAAGCTGCACATATTGGACGCTCTTCAGAAAGCATGCTCCCACCTCTCACAAACACGTAGGCCGAGTAGGTTTCATATCCAGACTTGGTGGTGACCCGCAGGGTGTAGAGGCCCTCATCCTCTTTGTTGAGGTGTGTAAGTGTCAGCGTGGCTCGATCTCCACTCCAGTGCATGTGGGTCCATTTGGAAGGAGGCAACAGAACATCTGGAAGAAAGAACGAGGGTTATGGATTCTGCAAAATAAGTAGACACTAATGTCCAGGCATCGGGTTGGAAGGGTCAGAGTTGTCTACATACCATCTCTGTACCACTGGATCTCCGGCTGGTAGCGGTGCAGGGACGGGTAGATGATAACCGTAGAACCGAGACTCATTGTCTCGCCCTCTCTTCCAAATGATACACCAAACGCATCAACAATATGAGTCTGGAAGGTGATGCCATACTCAGAAACCGGGCCATCTGCAGAGAAAGCAGCAGTCAGAACTTGGGCTCATATAATGGTTGCCATCAAACACTGTATCTTTTCAGATAAAGTAAGGAAAAAAAAACACACTGCACTTGAAATAAGGAAAAAGGTCATCACATCAATTATCAAACACAGAGAAAAATCCAGAAAATAAACATGAAAGAGAAAAACAGAGGGAGCAGGAGCGGTATCAGATGTGATGAAGGACAAAGCAACTCAAAAGAGTGACTTCAGTGCTCAGAAAAGTGAAATATGTTTTCTCTATTTAAACCATGCATCAAACAGTGAAACACAACAGACACATGAAGTAATGCTTTTCAAACCATCAATAGTAGATTGTTTCAAGGGTTGGATTAGGAGAAAGATCCACTATGGTCTTCATTGTGATGTTAGTAATTTATACATTTAAAACATGTACATCACATCCTGAATTTCAAAAAAAGACAGTGAAGACTTTTATAAAAGTGTTGAAGAGTTCTGTTTGTCATTGCAACAAACAACCTGTATTTATGCAGATACATCAAGAAAGAGAAACCCCAGCAGAGCAGCTGTGTGAAAATGCAAAAATTCCAAAATAGTTTAGGAAAAATCATTGAAATTTTTCCAGTTTAGTTAAGATCTTGCAATTTTAAGGTGCCTAGTGAGAACTTTTCTTAACAGTGGACATGCATGAACACGTGGCGTAAACATCACGTTCACCAAAGAGTTTTCAAACCAGATTTCTGTGACCCTGTTACCTTCCAGAATGGCACCTGCATTGTCGCCGCAGCATCAAGAAAACAAAGAAGCTGTTAGTGCATTAGCACCCACTGTTATCCCTGCAAACACCCCACCGCCCCGCTAACAACTGCACGGGTCGTATGGGAATCAACAGCATAGCGTCAGTAACATCAGCGACACTGTACCAGGAAGACAACATTAATACAGCTGCATTAATATCTCCAGAAACACTGCAGTGTATATAATGTAAATGTCATCGCTATAGCAAAATGTACATGAATCCCTAGTGATGTGCAGATCGATACTGAAATATCGATACTTCCGATACCAGATCTGTGTGTTCTAAAATCAATTCTCAAATGAAAATATTGCTACTTTTGATACTTCAGTCATGTGTGTTAATGCATATCATTTACAGGAATATGATGGAAAGTAAATAAACTATTCAGATTTTGTCTAAATGACACACTGCTGGTAGGAACTACTTTTTTAATTTTCATTTTTATAGTAGTTCTTATTTTTTGTTTATTATGCTCTTATTTATTTTAATGGTTTTATTATTTTACTTAGGATCTTTTTTTAGTGATGGAAACACCTTTTTCAAACACTGTTGTAATAGCTCGGCTATATTGTGAATGAGGTTGCTACCTCATAAATATCATTTTTGTTTTTAAGATTTACTGCAGATACCTCCAGAAATTAAAATAATTATAATCTAACTAGACATTAAATTAACGCTAATGTGACTGAGCTGTCGCTATAATAAGCAGCTTAAATAAGACAACATGACTAACATAGCTGGTACTGAGAGATCTTTGCTGTAAAACTAATTTAAAAGTTATTACTTATTAGAGAAACACTTAAACACACAGTGAGCTTTCTCAGCCTTTTAGCCCCTTTTGATGCAGTTTCTTCCATTTAGCCTGCTGCCATGGCAACGTTTCTGTTTCATCAACATCATCAGATTTGACAGAAGCACAGACGATGGGCTAATCGAATGCATAATTGTGAGACTGGTAACAACTGAAAACTAATTAAATGAAATGATAATGTTTGAAACAGATCATTTGAGCAGAACACTTGTTTTTGTCATTGGGATAAAGACCCAGATATGTTTTTAAACCGTATAATGCCAAATTAATCATATTTGATACATGAATGTCTGAGAGCTCTGTTCCACCCTGATTTAAAATAAATAATGCAATGAAAAAATTCAAATAACTAAATAATAATTCAGAAAATTACCAAATATACCCATAATGATACAAAATATATTATTAAGAAAATGTTAAAGACAAATGTGGGGGTCTTTTTAAATTCAGTATAGAATAAAAACTACAACTATGTATTTTCTATCATATTTCAGTCATTAAAGCGTTACATAAATATTTTAAATATTTTCACAAATTAACCAGATTTTAAACCACCACAAATGTTAATAACACAATTTAAAACACATTCTGAAATTTCAATCCCCTCCCCCCCAGAGGCCTCACAAAAAAAAACCCAAACAAACAAAAAACCTGAATATTGCCCAAGCAAATTTGCACTTACGTCTGGGGGTTGGCAGAGACTCATCAATTTCACCCTTGAACCCTATGGAGAAAAGCAGCAGTTGCTATTAATACACAGCACCACACGCAGTGTTGTATGACACTCGGGATGGGGATGGACTGAATGTACAGTATTACAGTCATGTGGTAAAGTAAAAAGAACCTCTTTCAATCCTGGTCTTCACCAGATCTTGAAATTAAGTAAATGCAGATGAACAACAATAAAAACATGTTTGCATGAAATTTAATTTGAGTTTAAATTTGAATTTTTTATTTATTTTTTATATTGTCATTGCAACAGTTTGAATCTTCTCTCTTTCAACATCCTGTTATAGATTTACTGGTGTGTTTGACATCATATTTGTCTTGTTTCGTGACCCAATTTTGTCTAATCTTTGGATGTCAGTAGGATAGCATAAAATATTTTATTAGACAGAAGAGTTTATGGCTAAATCAATGACTGCAAGGTAGGCAGGTCTTATGGCTGTCACACAGGCAGGATTTATCCCCCTCCCACCACCATGCTTGACCTGTGGTGTATGTGCTGATAACCCGTGTTAGGTTAGAACAAAACATGACACTATGCGGCATAGCCAGATGTGTCCACTTGTCTGTCCAAAGGACATTGTTCCAGAGGTTATTGTTCATGTGCAGCTTCGCAAACCTAAACCTTGTTACCATGTTCTCCCCTTGAGAGACCCTTTCAGGCTACACATACTGGTGCATCTCTTTCACATTTTACTCACAAGAACTTTAACATTTAACATGAAGACACTAGTCTGACATCTAGCTATTGGGCGTGTTGGTGTTTATTTAACTCTCCGTGGTATGACATTGAACTGAACTTACTGCATTTACCTCTGGCAAGGTTACCAACTGTCATGAAAGTTTTCCACTTGTGAATAATCTTTCTCACTGACGGGAAGTGGACTCCAAACTATTTGGGAATTGCCTTCTAACACTTCCTATATTAATAGGCAGGAGGTGATGTCATCTTGGACTGAGTAAACGAACGCTTGAATGCTCCAGAGCAGCACACTGCCAAACCTTTCATTTTTATATAGACTATATATTTTATAGCGTTTTTTTTTCTTTATTGTGGTTCAAAAAAGATTTGTTTTGTTGTTTGGGGTATTTGAGATGCCGTTGGTATGTGATGGCACCTACTTTTGACAACGATAGAAGCAAATGCGGATTCTTCTCCTTGGGTGTTCATGGCAGAGATGTGATACTGGGCTGTGTCATCAAAATCACATCTGAAATCAGAGAACGCTCGCTGGTCACTCTCCGTGATGTGCAGATTCTCACCCTCTAGGATTCACTTGTACAGCGATCTTCCCCCAACTCAACCTCAGCACTCTCAACCATGTACTGTACATAATACTGCGTATGTGGGCCCCAACTCTGGGCCCCGTTCCATAACTCCCTGCCTTGAATACTCTGGCAATAAATAGACACCGATGGTGATGTCATCTCCATCAGGTGCTGTGGGCGTCTTTACTTCAAAGTATTTTTTTGTGTAGTAGAAACTGTGAATATAACTTTGCTGAACATTAAATAAGAGACAAAGAACAATTCCCTTGTGAATTTTAGTTGTATGCTTAAATGTTGTGATGTTTTCTGGTCTGCAGAAATTGTTTGGTTATTCAAAGAAGCTACTGTATGATTTCTTTGTTATCTGGTTCATGGGCATCTAGTTTAGGCCAGTTTTGCAATATAAGATTAGGACAAAGGCCACAATCAACATTGACTACACTATCTACACTATACATTCAAACTTCAAATAAGCTAATTCAAATAAATTCAAATAAGCTAAAGTGCAGCCACTTGATGTGTCACTTTTCTAAGAGTTCAGCACATCTACGGTAATAATTCAGATGGAGAATGTATTTCACACCTGCTGCGGTTGGGACAAGCACTACATACCTGTCGATCTCCAGAGAGTGCACGCTGTATCTGCTCTCAAGTTTATACTTGCCAGGGTGGGCAAGAGGGTTGATTGCCACATTGTTTTTGTACCTTGTAGTGGGAGCAAGTGGACAAGACAGAAGACAGACTCAGAGAAGCAGAAAAGGCTGGAAGACGATTTTAGAATTAGATAGGAGAGAAAATCTTTAAAAAAAAAAATAAGGAGAATGTTGACAGAAGGGACAGATTAGTTAGCAAAAAAGTAGGTGATGTATGTCTGTGGCCTACCAGGTGACCTTTGGTTCAGGCCAGCCGGTCACAGTGCAGTGCAGCCGCACAGACTGCTTCTCCCACACAGTGTGGGAGCGCGGTTTGATCACAAACTCCGGGGCGTGCATCAGGCTGTCTTCGTTCATGCGCTTGAAGTGTTCGCCGTGTTCATGGATCTAAAGATAGCAGAGCGAATCTCAGGACAGTTTCACCTTTGCCACCAGTAAACAGTAAAGCCAAACAACACAACTGCTCATGTTTCCAGCAAGAAATCACAAAGCATGCTTGCAGAGAAAACAAAACTTTTACAACCATCATAAAAATTCCCATTTGTATTTGTTTTCTTTATGCATACAAGGCATACCAGTTTGTTTGGGTTTCGCAGCGACACGTGTTGGGACCGTGGGGGGTGTGTTGCTCATTATGTCCTTTTAATAGATGGTGGGGGTATATATTTTTGCACTATCCAACATACAATGACACAACACCACTGGGACACTGCTGGATTGTGTCTCAAGAAACACGATCTCCTGGAGAATTTGTCACCACTAGTGAAGCGGTCTGGCAGAGTGAAGACAGTTAAGGCACTGAGATGGCTTCTATGATGCAAACTGGATAGCTGGGTACTACTTCACATAATCACCCACACACATACATAACTGTCTTGTGTAAAGGCTAGTAATAAAATCAGTTATCCACAGACGCTTGCCGTTCCTAAGCACCACTGTTATTGATGGTGCCCAGACAAATATGCTGTGATAGAAGTGCAATAATTGTGTTGTGAAGTCTGACTTGAAGTTTTTTGAAAATAAGTGTCTTGTATAATATTATCTATAGCATGCATACTATGATGTCATGGCTAACAAATATCTATATGGCTGAAAGATATTCCATGAGTCATCTAAGATACAACATGTCCACATACCTGAAGCCAGTTTAAGATAACATGACTGAGGTTTGACCAAAATGCCAGTTTACCATGTAAGTTTGAAAATCTTTCCTCAACATTGCATAAAAACTGCTATAGGGAAATCATTATTAGAGATATTAGAGATTCCTAGATCTCGACTAAAAACTAAGGCCGTCGCTCTGGAATGACCTGCCGGAGGAGATCAGGCGAGCCACATCTCTGTCCATTTTTAAATCTCTTTTAAAAACACACTTTTTTAAATGTGCTTTTACTTAACATATAATAATGTACTATAATATCCAATGTTATTATTTTCTAATGTTTTATTGTATTTCTATGCTCTTATGTTTTTATATTTTTGTCATTTTATTGGATTCTGCCTTTTAATTCTGCTTTGTAAAAGCACCTTGTAACTGTGTTTGGAAAGGTGCTATACAAATAAAGCTTATTATTATTATTATTATTATTATTATCATTGAGGCCGCACTTGCCAGTTTATGTTGCCATGCAAAAAAATGTGTGATAGCATGAGAGCACTCTGACGTTGTGAAGCATAAGGAGAGTGACGTCACAGATGATAGAAATCTGCAGATTTTTGCAAGCATACTTTAAAGAAACACTTCTACACCACGAGGAGTTGTAAAATATGTTGACATTTTCAAATTGGCCAACAAACAGCAGCCAACAAAATGTTGCTGCAAAGACATAACAATAAAATAAATATGATAATTATCTATTTTTGGTCATCTTTATTAAACTGAATAAAAATTGACAAGTTGAAGGGCAGAAACTGAAGCCCAAATCTTAAATGGAGCACGGACCTTCTCCTTTATCAGCCCAAAATCATAGCGTTTCTCTCTGAAACACTAAATGTGAGAAAAATGCTCAGAGCTGACTGGAAGAAATGCTTTCGGCTGTTCAGAGTCTGTGTAAAAGAAATAGACAAACGTTCTTCTCACAGGTTTTGTGGAGTGGTGGTGAAGCCCACTTTTCAGAGCTCTCTCCACCAGCAAAGGTCTGCAGCTCTTTAGCCAGTCAGCCACCGGCTGATGGTCCAGTATCCAACCCAAACAGGTCCAGACCTGGCAGGGTTTGGAGCTGAAGGTTGCTGAGCAACTGACTGCCAGCTGGATCTGATGAAGCTTAACTACATCGCAGTTTCCTAGCTAAGGTTTTACCTCAGATCATCAGGTCTGTTACTATTGAGACTTTTCTAGCTCCATAACCCAGAGACACTTGTAGAAGCCTGTAAATAACTGCACAACAATCCATATTTTCTTTACAATAAAAAAAAGTGGTTTAATACGGAACCATAACGATATTTTGTACCAAGTCATAAATATGTTCATTTCAGGTGTAAAGTTGAACATTTCAACATACCGCTCTATGGGAATAAGCTCAATATTGGAACAGTGAATCGGGAAGGTACAGGTTTTTGGCACTTTGGTGCTGGCATCATATTTATTTATAACTAGCTATAAGTCCTTTCTCACTGCTGAAAGGGATTCTTTCAGTCATCCTAGTATGAAGAAGTGGGCTCAAGTTACATATCTAACATCCTGACTCTGTTTTTACAGAAAGAACCCCAAGATTCATTGGTGTGATCAGAGCCGGATTATATAAATGGACTACACTAGGCAGACTGTGATTTTTGGGCCCCCCTCCATCGATGTTATTTATGAATTGAAATCTTAAACTTACCAAAGTTACTAATGAAACTTAATTCACATTTTACATAGCATAGTCATAGTCAAGTTGGTTCTTTGTATTCCAAAATAAGTCATGTGTTGTATATTAAACAGTCTATCAGACTATTTTTTGATTTGTATTATTTATACATTATTACACCGCTCTATTAAATGCTATTAAATTATCCTTATCTTATCGATTGCGAGTATCATTGTTAAGGTATTAGTACCAGTAAATCACCAATAGGTGTCAGCATTGCTATGTAAACAAAGTAAAATAAGATAAATGTTTTAAGCTATTGCATTTTGCAGAAAATCTTAATTAAATGTGTTGATTAAATTGAATAGTTAAATAAGAAGTCAAATCTACAAAGACCAATAAAATTTGCAGTAAGACAAAGTGTGCTGTAGTATGTATGTCTGTATGTGTATATGTATGTATGTGTATGTGTATGTGTATGTATGCGTATATATATGTATGCATACTAAATATAGTAATAATGCACATATATATATATATATATATATGCCTTAGGTTTTTACCGGCATGGTATCAACCATTAATATGTGTGCAGACAAAAAAAAAAAGATTTTTTTTTTTTTTTTTTTTTTTTTTTTTTTTTGTCCCTCTGTCTGGGCCGCTCCCCTATCAATCACATGCCTAGTTTGCCTTTGCGTTAATCCGGCTCTGGGTGTGATACAAAACTAATAAGCATTTATTTGTAATTTCCAGGATGTTTGTCCCGCATCTCAAAATCTCAAAACATCGAGAAGTCTGGCACTGACCGTTTTGTTCAGAGAGATGCGCTCAGCGGACTCCCGCATGGCCTCCTTCCTGGAGATCACCTCTGACCTCTCCATCTCCAGACCACTGGTGAACAAATTCCTGCGGGCCATGTATCCAGCCGTTTCTTTCACCCTGGCTTCCTCTGTATCTGACAATCCTGTAGCAAACTCTTGACTATGGGAGTCACCGGAGTGGAGCCGGGGATGGATGTCGAGAGTAAGACGTGGCATTAACATTGAAATAGCCTCAATATTTTGCAGGAAATTAGTGGATAACCAACTCGAGACGGGGAATAGTTTGTTACCTGCCTCTGAAGATAGGCACTACGTAGCCGATGATTTGGTTCTCTTTGTCCAAAGCCAAGTAAGATGGCTTGGCTCTCTTGGGTGTGGGGCTTAATCGGCTTTCCTCCAGCCCCAAATGTGAAGACACTTTTAGTCTGAGACATACAGAAAACCATCAGCCTGGCACACGGCCAGTCAGAGCAACATGTTATGAACACGCGTGGGGGAAGGCAGAGCCAGGGGTGGATTAGTTTGTAGATTAAAGGAAAGTGATGGGGATGTTTTAGTTTGAATCACAGCCTCTTTTTCCACCATTTGCTAACAACATTTATCTAGTCCAAAAACCAACAAGGGTTCTTTAAAACTTGAGTTTAAGATGGTTGACATGAAAGACTGTTTGTTCTTCTAACTTCGGTGTTCACAAAATGTGACAAATGGGTGAAGTGTGCTCCAACGAAATAAGTGAGTGGATTATATTTCATTAAAATTGCAAAACAGTGCATAAGCATTAGTGTTAGATGTAATGTTTATTGGATATCCAGCCTCTCCTTTATCGGTTCACCTAGTGCCACTGGAAAAGAGGGGGACTGCATTCCCATTACGAGATAACATGGACTTGATAAAGAGGCAGTGGCAAGAGAAATGATAGCACTCTGGTTCAGTTGTCCCTTTAACTTTGTATATTCAGCTAACTTTCTAAGACCATGTTCATAAAAAGGCATTCCTTGTGTTGAATGATTATGCAGGGACCATTTAAGTGCAGAAAACAACTTCCGCCACCTTGGCCTTTAAATCACCATCGTATCATAGTTAATCTCCTCCTCGGCGCACGGGCTTCTTGGATATGACCATCAGACCTCTTCAATAAAACCTAAGCTCCCTGACCTGTTCACACTCTCCCGGACAGTTTATTTAAAGATTTGAGAGATACTGATAGGATCACTAAAAGGAACATTGGGATACGAAAAAGCTCACTCCATCCTATTGACGTGAGGAACTCAACATTCATGACGAATCATGAACTTTACTGCTGTTCGTGCTCCAATACATGGTGCATGTTTATAGATTGGTCTCCATTTGATCAATATACCATTAACCATTTAATTAGCACAAAGAAATCCCATGATGGCTTTTGACCCATTAATGTAAAAAGATTAAACATCTATCCTGCTTTAGACGGGCTGGATAACACGACCGACCACTAAGGGACAACAGCTCTTCATAGTTTCCATTAGCCTACACAGCCAACCTAATTCTCTCCCTCTTCCATGTAAAGAATTAATCTAGTCTGGTCTGGATTCCACCTCTAATATGTGGAGTAGGAACACTGGTTAATGGCTGTGAATTACTCTTGCAGTAAAAACTTGTGGATCCAAGGTGTCCCTAGCCATTCTCGGCAGCCATCTTGGTTGTTTTGAGTAGCGGCAATTGGATACTGCTATATAAGACGCTGTATAAACGCCGCTGTGATTGGTTCAATGCATTTTATACAGGTGGGAATGCCTTTGAAAGGGAGTGAGTCCATATAGACTCTAAATTCAAGATGTGAATCAATGCTGCATACACTGAATCTTTCACTCAAGCTTATCTAACAGGTTTTGCATCGAATAGAGTAAAAACACCAGATTTTACAGAGGGATGGTGAATGTAAGACTTGGGCATACAAGCACACATGGGCATCTTTCAGGCTTCATGCAAAGAGCTTCATGCATGACTGAAGGCAGTTTTCATTTGCCGTAAAGAATGATAATCCTCAGCTGTGTATGAGAGTTGATCGATGTGAGGGAAAACTCAAGGGGGGAGAAAGTTTGTTACTTGGTGTCAAGGAAAGCCGATCCCAAAGCTGTTACAGGGAAGTAATGCTACAAGGGTGACGGAGGTGAACCTGATCAGCTGGGGGAAGGAAGGGGAGGGAAGGCCAAGGTGTTAGGGAGGTAGTAGGGCTTTCCTGGGACAAAGAAGTGGACTGATGAAGGTATGATCCTCCATCTTACTCTCCTGATCCTCCTCCTTACCCCCTGCTGCTGCTGGAGGCGCTGGTCGCGGCGGCAGCAGCGTATCTGCTGCTGGAGGCGCTGCTGGCGGCGCCAGCATATCTGCTGCTGGCGGCGGCAGCATATCTGCTGCTGGAGGCTGCATATCTGCTGCTGGAAGCAGCGTATCTGCTGCTGGACTGGTATTGGCTCATTTTAGACTCTGCCTCCGTGCTACGGTAGCCACCGTCGAAGTGGCGCTGGTCCTTCCGGTAGTACGGTATAGTTCCAGACATGCTGCAGGCTGCTCCTCGTACAAGCACCTCCTGAGTTTCTTCTTGTCTTGTTTTCTGTTTGCCGTGTTAGTGTTCAAGAGTAGGCGTTAACTTCATATACAGCTGGTTTGACACAACCATGAATCTGTAAGATTTATAAATGTCTTCTATTGTGCTAAGAAAATGTATCAGTTTCTTATAACAAATCTATCTGACTGTAATAAAAGTATTTCAATTAACCGTCACTGGATCCAGAAAGACAGCCTCTCAGTGACACAGTAGATCCAGTAATCTCAAACATCAGCTACCAAGACATATAAGTATCAGGCAATCAGGCACTTTGTCATCATGCTTAGAGACATATGCATCATCTACAACCTGCCATCCACACCTTACCCCTGCAGAGACCGCTTACCCTGCACAAAAGCCCTCAAATTCCAAGCTTTAAGGGACAAAACGGTCCAATTCCACGTTTACAGCCTGATATCCCAGAAAGCCCACAGGTAGGTGCGTACAGCGCTGCGGTCTACACAACAAAAATAAGATTGGCTCTTGCCAGGGTGTCCAGGCAGCAGTCACAACCTTTTATGGTGAGGGAGGGGATAAATATAGATGAGAGCAGAGAGCAGGGGGACTCAACTACTATAGTGAAACACATTTAAGGGTGCAGGTCTTCGTGCCAGTGAGCATTAGCTTCCCATTAATGAGGTAAATACGAGGAAGGATCATTGCTTGATTTTCCACACATGCTTCGGTCTTAATCAGGGTCATGATAGGTCGTTTTCTCCAGTTTAGTAAAGAATCGAATAGTAAAATATGATTTAGTCCACTTGTTTTCTTAAATTACCTGGATCTCCTTAAAATCATTGTTACTTTTTCATTTATTTAACCAACTTTAGTGAAAATAAGATACACGACAAATACTGATTCACTTTTTATAATCAAGTCTCCACACTTTAAAATCAATTCCACATCTTCCTGTAAGGACCTGTATCCTGTTCTTTTTTTTCCAAGACTTGAGTGCATTCAGTTTTATTATCTTCCATATATCCCCCAGCATGCCGTTATCTCCCAGCAGCAGCCTCAGCTGTGACCGATACTAACTTTAGTTAATCTATTGTTACTCTCTTCACATACAGCGAATGCCAGGTACTGTAGGTCTCTTCGTCACTTTCTCTTTCAGCCTCACTCTCATTTATGGAAGCAAACGTTCACACGAGTGTTCGCTTTGTCTCCGTGGTCACAAAGACAAAGTTGGATAAATGTACCACTGAAAGTCCACCGTCTGATCTTTTCATCCATTAGTTGTCAATGTGAATATGAATGAACATTTTTTATAATAATATAAATAAATCATTTAAAATATTTCATTTTGCAGAAACAGACACTTGGAAAGTGTCCTGGAAATTGACTTCCACGTAAACATCTGGTAAGATGCCACGATAAATATATCACTGACCGCTGATCCTTTTGTGATGAACAGAGCTCCTCCCTGGACCTCGTCCACCTCATTCCCACATAATACACCGGTCAGGACGACAACATGCCTGATATGATGTAACAGCCATGTTGAGCCCATTAATAGAGATCAGCCCACCGCACTGACATCTTCCTTCTCAAAACCTTCTGATCCTTCTGGTTCACAATACTTTGTGCTGCTGAATGAATATATGGCACTTGTAGTAAATTAAGTAAATTACCAACATGGCAGTTTTTAAACACAGCAGCTTGAGTGTTCCTTTTAACGTCTGTCCTGTTTACATCACTGACAGTCTGATGATGTTTTTAATCATGTAATCCATCAATTTGGGAACATCAATTTGAAATATATGTTGTGCAGTTTGATAGTGTCACTTATGAAGCTTGTACAAATAAAACATATTCAATACATGTCAATTCAATGTATTTATGACTGACAGAAGACACTCAGGATGATTGGTGCTGTCCATTAGGTTTTTCATTTGAAGAAGCTCTGAAGGCTCCAGAACAATCCATCTGAACAGAACCGGCCTGCTTTATATCTTTATTCAGACCCCCCCACCACTGAGTTTGATATATCTGCCCCAATAGATGAAACTGCACTCTCCACATGGACTTAGATAAGAAATGTGACTTGTTTGGTACAAGAACAAGACAAGTTGTCTTTCTCAGGATTGAAACCTTCTCCTGGTTCAAACTACAGTTGAAAAGGTACCCGTGAAACCCACATAGCTGGTTCACACAGGCCTTCAGGACTGACACCATCTGGGCTGGGGGCCTTGTTCTGTTTCAGTCATAATGTGAAATATGAGACAATGTGTTTTAAACAAAGATTAGATTAGATTTATATTACATTAGATTTATTTTATTTGTCCCGCGGGGAGATTTATCTTTACTTGCAGTACATTTCATCAACACCAACAATAAATACATGACATAACAACAAAGACAACATAAAAGTGGACTGACAGAGCAGCAGGGCCTGCTGTTTAGGGCAGCTATGGCTACAGGGATCAGGCTTTTCCCCAGTCGAGCCCTGCTAAACTTAGGACTTTAGGAGGCATGATGAACTTAGTAAAAATATTTCAATTGTAATGTCCATGTCTTATTTGCTTTTCCGGTGTAACTCCTGGTATTGCTGTGACCGAAATTAATGTAAAACCGGACAATAGTCATCAGTTTTTCCAATTTCTTGTAAACATCCTGAACTCAGTACTGGAGTTGAGGGGGGACGAGGGTGGGTGGCATCCCCCCCTGAAATAAAAACGGTCCAAATCATCCCCCCTGTAAAACTGCCATCCCCCCTTTTCATCCCTTATGTCATTTCATCAATGAATGTGGTTTTACTGCTATTTCAACATTTAGAGTCATCACCAGAAAAATAACACCAGAAAAATAACTTATTTGACAATTTTCACCTGTTTCAAGTAAATTTTCACTTGAAATAAGTAGGAAAATCTGCCAGTGGGACAAGATCTTCTTATTACAAGCAAAAAAATCTTGTTCCACTGGCAAATTTTTCTACCTATTTCAAGTGAAAATCTACTTGAAACAGGTGAAAATTGTTGTTTTTTCCAGTGATGACTCGTTTTAAGTGCAATGAGATTTTTTTGCAGTGATCCATTTTACTTATCCTGTGAAGGACAGAGTCATATTGATAAGTTCAGAAAACTGTTTTTTATTTTTGTGTTTTGATGTATTAGATGTAAGCCCAGTGGATATTTAAAGCTTACAGAAGGCTGCATTTAACTGCTGCTATGTCATTCCTGCAGTATTTCTGCAGGTGTTTTGGTCAGTGCTATTATTTGTAATATATTATATTATTTGTAATCAGCACAAATTATCTGTCCCCATATGATAAAATCCACCATCCCCCCTGATTTTTTTTTACAACTCGAGCACTGCTTGCAGGGTCACGGGGTTCTGCTGGAGCCTATCCCAGCTCATTTCAGGTGAGAGGCAGGGGTTACACCCTGGACAGGTCACCAGTCCATCACAGGGCCACATATAAACACACAAACCATGCTCACAACCACACTCACGCTCACACCTACGGGCAATTTAGAATCACCAATTAACCTAGCATGCATGTTTTTGGACTGTGGGAGGAAGCCGGAGTACCCCGAGAAAACCCACGCAAGCACGGGGAGAACATGCAAACTCCACACAGAAAGGCCCCTGCCGGGCCTGGGAGTCGACAGTGCTAACCACTAAGCCACCGTGCTGCCTCCATGATGAACTTTGTAAAAATATTTCAATTGTAATGTCCATGTCTTATTTGCTTTTCCGGTGTAACTCCTGGTATTGCTGTGACCCAAATGAATGTAAAACCAGACAGTAGTCATCGGTTTTTCCAATTTCTTGTAAACATCCTGAACTATAGGCTATATCATGTTCAGAGGTGGAAAAAGTACTGAAAAAATTTAATTGAGTAAAAGTATCTTTACTTTGCTTAAATCCTACTCAAAGTAAAAGTAAAAGTACTCATCTAAAAATGTAATCGAGTAAAAGTACAAAAGTAGCCTACTTCATTTAAAATGTAATTTGAGTAAAAGTTACTTTCCGTTATTTAATGCCAAAAAAGGACGAGTCACGAATCAAATCCAGCACAAGTTGTTTTAATCAACTTCGAGGCATATTAAAGTTAAACATCCACACTTGTTCGAGTAAATTTTTTTACATGCTGATGTCTTGAATGCTGAAAGCTCCGTTGTGCCATGCAGGCACAAGTTTGGCCAAGGGTTTTTGTGGTTTTTGTGGCTGGTTTCTGCCCGCATTTAATTTTTTCACCATATATTTTGTACAGTAACGTGAGGGGGTTCAAATGTAGCGAAGTACAATACTTGGGTCAAAATGTACTCGAGTAAAAGTAAAAATTGCATATTTCAAAAACTACTTAGAAAATTACAAATTACTCATGAAAAGTACTCAATTACAGTAACGTGAGTAAATGTAATTTGTTACTTTCCACCCCTGATCATGTTTCATAGCTTTTTCCCAGTGATTTTACCCACCTTTTAACGGGAAACTCGCCAAAGACTGAAGAAAGTATCAGCAGAAACGAAAAGTGTATGTGATAACAGCGCACTCTAGTGGTCAGATTCAGCACTGCAAACGTTGGTCGGCTTTAAAAATTAATTAATTCTCTCTCTCCTCTCTCTGTAGACTTGCTGTACAAGTCTGTTTAGTTACATCACATTGCTCTAATTGTTAATGACAAAAGGGACATGTACAGCTGCTTTATTATCGCCTTTAAAATAGACATGACAGCAGGACTCAAAACACAGATGTGGCCTGTTTTAACCTGTGAGTCAACATTTCCATATGTTACCTCTGAGGTCCAGCAGCACAAAGCCTCTGTTTACAACACTGACTGCAAAACCAACTGTTGTCTTACTCATGCTTGACACACAGCTTCTATAATGATCTAGGATGTCATTATTTCCTCTGTATTGTTTTCATTGTTATTGTTTTTTAACCTTATTGAACAAACTTGGAGTTCGAGTTAAACCCAAAAGTCCTTTTTTTCTTAAAAAAAAAAGAAATACTGACATCAAGCGGAGAAAAACGTGAAAAGGGCTTTAAAAACTATCAAGTGCTACAGAGAAGGATAAGTTATAGGTTTCAGTGACAATGAAAATAAACTTTCCAATCAAGTAGCCTGAAGTGAAATGACAACTATGTTTTGCTTAATTAAACAACAGTTCATTTCATATCATATACAAGTTAAGTGTCTTCCTTACAGATACTATCCCTCATCCTCCCACGGGGATCATTTAAAATGAACTTAGCTTTTATGACAGGGATTGCAAAAGGATGTGAGCTTCCTTCCCTTAAAAGGGCATATCCAGGAATTTGGACTCGGACAAGGGAGCGTTTCTGGAAGTTACATTTACCCAAACGGGGGTGTCACGGTTTACTATGTATTTTATCAACGATTATATCGGAATATGTATTTCCTTAATAGATTATAAATGGTTATAAAACGTATTATTGCCGTGTTTTGATGATTAAAATGGTTTAATATCTTTTATATATAAGTACAAATGTTTTTAGTGCCAAACGCGGCCACCCCTATGTTCTGAGTTGGTTTGCTCCGTTGTTTTTTACGGAACCGCCGGAGCGATCAGGAAGTGAAGGGCGGTGGTTGAGCAGAGAGACGACCAGCAGCGGCTAACTAACGAGGTAAAACCTGCTTAAACTACTCACTTTACCGCTATATCTGCAATTATCTACCACTTATAAATAACAAACAGCAAAAAATATTGAAAATGTGTGTTTACTCGACACGCTAATGTCGTTTTTAGAGCGTAATGATGGAACTAGGATGAGCTGCGTGGCTAAGGTCTTTATGGCAAATGCAATGGCGTACGGCTCATTACCAGAAAGTGAACTCTTCCTAATTACAAACTTGGCCGCTGCTTAAATAACATTTTCACTTCTTTTTTTTTTTAAGATTTTGGTTTAGCCTTAGTGTTATAGTTTTATGGAGGATCAAAAAAGGCCGGAAAGCATTGAGAGGGCTGTAAAAATGCCAGCTGTTGTCAGAGGAAATGGTCCATTTCTAGTTTATTTGGCTTTTGAGTTGTTTAACATTTTTACTTTTGTTGGCAAACACAACCATGGTAACTTATATCCTTGCTCACTAGGAGGATGTTAGTTAGTTTTTTTTAAACCATAAATGACTATGTCAATTATGATGTTTTTCATTCTAATTAATAACTTTGGTAAATACATTATAAATATGTATACACACATTTAGATCTGGTTGGATTGATGAATTTTTTTCTGGATAATTGGGAACTGCTGCGCCTTTCACTCTTTTTTTTTTTTTTTTTTTTTTTTTAATTGTATACATGATCAGAATCAGAAAGGGGTTTATTGCCAAGTTTGTCAACACACACAAGGAATTTGTTGTGTTGATTGGTGCAATACAGTAAAAATAAAAAAAATATAAAAGCAAACAAATATATATGGAGATAAACTAAGATAGAATAAAGTAAAATGTATAACAGAAATGTACAATATGAGGATTAAAAAGTGAATATGAATATGAATATATGAATCTTTACAAAAAGTGACATAGGATGACAGATAAAAAGTATAGACAGAAATGAACAGTATAGACAGAAATGTACAATATGGGGTTTTTAAAGTGTGATAAATGTGAGTCTGTACAAATGTTACGGGGGTTGGAATATTTACGTCAAATGTTAAGTCATTTGTCGATTTAAGGTACATTGTCAAATTCCCTGTCTTGTTTGACCTGACTTGGCCAATAAACCTGATTCTGGAGGTGGAATGGTAGTTTAGTGGTCAGTTTTCTTTTAAGTTGGCTCAACATGGAGCTGTGAAGTCCACATTTTGAGCCATGTCCTGATAAGGGCATCTGTCCTCTTATCAGAAGTTCTCTCATCTCTAGTGAAGACAGTAAGCTGACCAACCTAGAAACATGAGCAACATTTCCATTTTTAGTTCGGTGAGGGACACCGCTCTGGGGATTCACTGCCAGAGAATTAACCGGCTCTACCAATGAGATCAAATCTTATTTTGAGTCACGGCGCGATCCACTTTGCCTATGATCACATTGTCGTCTTTTTTACAAGTGGATGGCGGGGGGGGTATTTACTAAATGGTTAATTTTCTGGCATTTATTTACACTGACTGTTAATGTGGGTTGTTTTTTGCTTCCAGAGATACACAAGATTCATCATGTCTAGCAAAAGGGCTAAGGGAAAGACCACGAAGAAGCGCCCTCAGCGCGCGACTTCCAATGTCTTCGCCATGTTCGACCAGTCCCAGATCCAGGAGTTTAAGGAGGCCTTCAACATGATCGACCAGAACCGTGACGGCTTTGTTGACAAGGAGGACCTCCACGACATGCTGGCCTCACTGGGTGAGTAAAAGTCTCAGTTTTCATTTCAGGATGAGCAAAAACCTGAGTGGTCATTCTGCACTCATTTTCACTCAAGCTTTTACTTTTATAAAAACTAGTTCTAAATTCATTTCCATCATTTTTTTTACTGGCTCTGGAAGTCTACAAAGTCTGGGGTTGAAATTTTTATATTTTTAAGAGCCCAGGGAGATTTGAATCAGATTGGATTTACTAAAAAAAAAATGTTTTATATTTTATTTAAGAGTTTTAGATTTACTAATGTCTGACCAGAAAGAAGTGTGTGTTTGTCTGTTTCAGCTACAGACTTGGTTTTACAATCAGATTCCTGGGTCCACCTCTTCCAACTATTTTCCCTTACGCTTGCAGTGCAAACACTGAAAGAATTCACAAAGATTGGGAACTTTCAGGGTCACTATTTACACAACAAAATCTCCCCTTACACAAAACAACCTGGATCACGGGAGCAAGCCCAGACCAAAGCAAGACTTAATGATTAGTTATGTGGAAAATGTGTCTGTGCAGCTGAAACTACGACTTAATCATGAGGTCATCTTAAATGTGGAATTCCTGGGCTAACAACACAGTCCAGTCAAAGTTGCACCTGTAGATAATTATTGTTCTTACCATTGTATTCAATCCTTTTGAAAAATTACCATGATTATAAGTGCATCTGGCCTGATTTTCTACAGGGAAAAATCCAACAGAAGATTACCTGGAGGCTATGATGATGGAAGCTCCTGGACCCATCAACTTCACAATGTTCCTCACCATGTTTGGAGAGAAGCTCAACGGCACAGATCCCGAGGATGTGATCAGAAATGCATTTGCTTGCTTTGACGAGGAGGGGACAGGTAAAGTCTGACTACATGTCCTGTCATTTTGCCTTATTGTGTAGTTTTTACTTAAACGTAAAGAAATGCAGTTTTGGGGAAGCGCTTGAACTAGTACCATGAGTGAAAGATCTGTCGTCATAATGTCTTGCTTGAAACAATCAGAACAGTTTTGTGAAAAATTGTTTCACAAAAATGGTTATTTGGTTAAAGTCTTAACCTTTTTATCTGATTTTTCCTGTAGGTTCCATCCAGGAGGATTACCTCAGAGACCTGCTCACAACAATGGGTGACCGATTCACAGATGAGGAGGTGGACGAGCTCTTCAGGGAGGCTCCCATCGACAAGAAGAATAACTTCAACTACGTTGAGTTCACGCGCATCCTAAAGCACGGTGCCAGGGATAAGGACGATTAAAGAGCCAAAGCAGATTGTTCCTCTGAACTGCCTTTCATTCATCAACTAGATCACCATGCTGCATGTCTCAATTCTTATGTGAATTAAAAAAACACCCAATTTAAAATGAACCAAAGCAATAACTATCCGTTCTTTTTGCTGTAAACTTCCAGTTTAGCCGAATTCTCACATCTGAATGAGGAATAAAAATATATATCCACAGATGTTAGATGGCAGCACTTTGGAAGCTTCAAGGGATACAACTTTGCTATTTACTTCATTGGGTTTACCCGAATTTATACATTTTATAACAAACTTTTTAAATAAAGCCCTCTATCAAGCTGTCTTTTGATCGTTTCCTGTCTATAAATGTAATCTGAATGAGTGGTCATGTTCTGTCTTGTGTTTTTGTTTTTTTTTCACCTGGGGTAAAACATTCTTGTGCACCAACTTTCTTTCTGGACCTTGTCTTGACAAGTCTGTCCTCCCTTTTCATCAAACCCATTGAACATGTGCCGACGAGCATTGTCTGGATTCTTTCTATTAAAGGGATAACAGGGAATGTTGCTGGGGCAGATTGTTGTGGTGGTTTATTTCACTTTGTTCAATGACATCTGTGCTGATGCACGATTCCTCCAAACGGGGAGTGGCCAAGTAATAAAAACCATTATCTATGAAATGTGTGGATGTTTGGTTATCAGAGAAGTGTGCTAATAACCCATCACATAACCTCCATTAATTTTACTGCATTATTAACAGGATTTACTGAAAATATACTTTTATGAAATCACTTCCAAGTCCAGTGAAGGCCATTGCCTCACAATGCTCGGTTCAAAGTGATTCTTAAATGTTTTTTTTTTTGTAAAGAATGGGCAGTCATGAAACTTTTTTTTCCCCAACCTCTTTATTGATTTTACAAAAAAGGCACATTATACATTCCAGAAGAACATTTGCATCAAAGAACACTGAGCGACCAATGAGTAAAACAAATCAAAGATAGCGAAAAACAAAGGGAATAAACAAAAAAAAAATGAAAAGGGCAAGTGATCAGTCAGGAATTCGGGTACGAAGATGCTGGGCTTTTTGAATCATGCAAGATTTTAAATATTTTTTGTACTGAATTATTTTGTTTAGATATCCAATAAAGATTGGATTAATTTTCAAAAAGTGACATTTATGAATAAAAATTTAGCCAATATAATTAAATTATTGATTCCAAAGTATTTTTTTGTCCTCCACTTGTAAACCAAATTTAATGCTTTCAAATGTAAGAATAGGAATGGTTTGATCATTATAGGTTATCCAGTATTGGGAGCATCCCAAAAGGTCCTAGTTAGGCTACAAGAGAAAAAAAGATGCTCTAAGGTTTCGATGTCTGCGTTACAAAAAGTACAAATATTCAAATCTAAATTAATTTTTATGTAAAAAATCATTACATGGTTAGACCTCATACATTATTTTAAAATGAACTTCTTTAGGTGGAAGTGGAAAGGAGAGGTAACTGGTTTCTTACTTAATTAAAAAACTAATTAAGTATAATGTTAAAACATATGTTTCCTCTTCAAAGGTGAAGAGAAACACACCAAAGTAAAATTAGTTCTCAAGAATTTATGATTGCATTTTTTTATCTATAAAAATACAACCATCTATAACTAAACATGATGAAACTACATATTTCGTTAGGTAATCTCAGATTGGTAGTGTGAGTTATCAGCGCCATCTAGTGTCTGAATACTAGTTTACTACTAGTTTACTAGAATACTAGTTCCGCGGTGCTGCCTTTTGGTTCCCTAAAAGCTAGGAATTAAAAATGTCATTTCAGTTTCAAAAGTAAAGACGTTTCTTATCAAGCTCATGGCTTCGTTTGTAATAAAAACATTTAATAAGGTCAACACGTAAAATGTTAAAGGGGTTAATCCTAAAACAAAAAACACCGTATTACACAATGATGAAATAACCCGTATTTTAATTAATTATTTGATTAATTATTTTGTCAACAAACACATTTAACAAAATTGAATTGAGTGTAAAATGGTATTGAAATTCATTTAACATAAGCTATTAAATAAGGTGAAATAGCCGGCAGATGTGACGTTTACCATAAATTCCGAGGTATCGTGAACGCCTCACAGTGCTTATGGAACCAAACGTGGTTCCGTAAGAACCGGTGTTTTGACCCTGAGCAGCTGTCAAAAGGTCCAGGTTGGTATTTTAACTGGTTTTAAGGCTTTGTTTGCTATATATTTCTAACTAAATCGATGTTACAGATTTACTTTAAGTTTACAGCAACACAAACAGTTAAAAGCCCGTAGATGGGACGCTAAGATCCAGCTAATGCTAGCCAGCACAAAGCCTCATGGGGTTGTTTATGAAACCAGAGGAGTTGCTGCTGCTAGTGTTGCAGGATTATTTGTGTGGGTTTGGATCTGCTTTCATATATGTGTTGTTTTTTTAATCCAAGATCTTTTTTCATTGAAGTTTTCACAACGTAACAAAGGTGTAATGCTGAATGCTAATTACCAGAGGTGTCAAAAGTATTCACACTCATTACTCAGGTAGAAGTATAGATACTACAGTTTAAAAATACTCCTGTAGAAGTTGAAGTATCAACTCAAGTATTTTACTCAAGTAAAAGTATAAAAGTACTGGTTTCAAAACTACTTAAAGTATAAAAGTAAAAGTAATGTAAGGGGGAAAAAAGCCATTAAGGACAAAAGCCATTGAAAATGAATGCATCTTAGTATAATGTAAATATATTAAAGAACCATATATGTGTACTATTGAGCATTAACATGTGTTTCAGAGAGCAGGAGATATGATGACTAGTTGCCTATAAGCATTGTAATGGTGCAAAAAGTCAAACTTCAGAGGCATGTTATCATTTATCCTAACCTTTATTGGAATGTACATCCAAGTTTAGTTGCAGGAATCTGAGGGAACGGATGTAAGAACAAAACTGGACAAGAACATCTGAAACAACCACAACCAAATTCACTCTATCCGAATGGAGCAATTTAACTGGATAGTTTTTTGTTTCAAGGCCAAAATGAAATAGAGTAATGAGGCTGTTTTTAAAATGTAAGGAGTAAAAAGTACAGATAATTGTGTGAAAATGTAAGGAGTAAAAGTAAAAAGTCGTCTGAAAAATAATTACTCCAGTGAAGTATAGATAACCAAAATTTCTACTTAAGTAAGGTAACAAAGTATTTGTACTTCGTTACTTGACACCTCTGCTAATTACAAGGATTTTGGGTAGGCATGTTAATCATAGCAAACACCGGTGTACAAAATGTAAAAAACTATTAAACAGTATGAAAATAAATAAAATAATAACAAAAACAACCTACAGACCAAACTAATCCCTCCCCTGTCATTGCCAGAATACTAATCACAATATGAGGTCATTTTAACATTAAGAGCCTGCACTAGGAGTAAGTAAGAGATGTGTAGTAAAGTTCACAGGGTCTGAATGCTCCTAGAAAAGGTCCCCACACTTTCTGGAACTTTGATTGCTGAAGCGAGTATCTAATTTTCTCCAGTTTTAAGCAGGACATGATGTCTTCCAGCCATCGTGCACGAGTAGGAGGGAAGGTTCTGTTCTGTTCCACCTGAACAGAATAGCCCGCCGAGCCAAAAGGGAGGCAAAAGATAAAGTGTGTCTCTGTGCAGTGGTTAACTTTCTTTCTCCCTCCATGACCCCAAACAGGGCAGTCAGTGGGTTTGGTTCTAATTTGATTGAGGGGACCTATTATGAAGAACACGTTTTCTCTTGCTTTAACATATATAAAGTGGTCTCCCCTCAGCCTGCCAACTCAGAGAAGGAGGAAAGCAACCAAATTCTGCAGTGTCTGTCCAGTAGGGATGGGCGGTATGGACTAAAACATTTATCACGATAATTTCTGGCATTTATCCCGATAACGATAAAAATGAGGATAAAAAAAATACCAATTCAACTCCACCTTTTTAACTATAAATCTTTCGTTCTTTCTTTCTTTCAGGCTCATTTCTTTCTTTCTTTCTTTCTTTCTTTCTTTCTTTCTTTCTTTCTTTCTTTCTTTCTTTCTTTCTTTCTTTCTTTCTTTCTTTCTTTCTTTCAGGCTTCTTTCTTTCTTTCTTTCTTTCTTTCAGGCTTCTTTCTTTCTTTCAGGCTCCTTTCTTTCTTTCTTTCTTTCAGGCTCCTTTCTTTCTTTCTTTCAGGCTCCTTTCTTTCTTTCTTTCTTTCTTTCTTTCAGGCTCATTTCTTTCTTTCTTTCTTTCAGGCTCATTTCTTTCTTTCTTTCTTTCTTTCTTTCTTTCTTTCTTTCTTTCTTTCTTTCTTTCTTTCTTTCTTTCAGGCTCCTTTCTTTCTTTCTTTCTTTCTTTCTTTCTTTCAGGCTCCTTTCTTTCTTTCTTTCTTTCAGGCTCCTTTCTTTCTTTCAGGCTCCTTTCTTTCTTTCTTTCTTTCTTTCAGGCTCATTTCTTTCTTCCTTCCTTCCTTCCTTCCATAAATCAGCTTTACACAAAAACGTCATCAACGGGAATTTATCATTTTTACCACGAGATGACAAATTCTTATCGTGGGGAATTTTTTTGACGGTTTATCGTGAACGGTAAAATATCGCCCATTCCTACTGTACAGCCGCCCGGATGAGCCGTCGAGTGTGATGTGGATCTACGAGCCGTTCAGATTCTGCTCCCGTCGTTACGTAACGACGGGAGCGATGCGTGAAACAACGCCCACAACTAACTCCGCCGGCCGGAGCTTCCGCCATTTTTTCGTAGCGGTGTATCGCGTCATTCAGGCAGCCAATCAGCACAGAGCCTCATTATCATAGCCCCGCCCACTCAGAATCCCTCATAGATAATGAGGTTAGTTGAATGGGAAGATAAAGACATGGCTCAGAGGCTGAATTTCTAATTTATTTAGCAAAAACAATCAAAATCTTGTTTTTACAACATTCAAGGCCTGTTTAGAATAAGTATTAGATGCCATAATAGGTCCCCTTTAAGCACCAGAGAGAGTGTGTGAAAGACTTCCCTCCAGTACTTGTTTAGACATGGGCAGGACCAGTAGATATGGATGAGAGAGGCTTCTGCACATTTACATCTTACACAGTATGGACTAATATCTCGGTACATGGAGGATAACTTTGCCTTGGAAATATGAGCCCTGTGTACCACTTTAAACTGAATTAAGCAGTGACGTGCACACATGGAGGTTGAATTAACCAATTTGAGTATGGACTCCCAGGTATCCTCCATATTAGGGATGGGCGGTATGGACTAAAATATTTATCACGATAATTTCTGGCATTTATCCCGATAACGATAAAAATGACGATTAAAAAAAAATACCAATTCAACTCCACCTTTGTAAATATAAATCTATCACCACATTCAGTCTTTGGAGCCAAAACACTGCTCTAAAAGATACTAAATACTACTAAACGTCATCAATGGGAATTTATTCTTTCTTTCTTTCTTTCTTTCTTTCTTTCTTTCTTTCTTTCTTTCTTTCTTTCTTTCTTTCTTTCTTTCTTTCTTTCTTTCTTTCTTTCTTTCTTTCTTTCTTTCTTTCTTTCTTTCTTTCTTTCTTTCTTTCTTTCTTTCTTTCTTTCTTTCTTTCTTTCTGGCTCATTTCTTTCTTTCTTTCTTTCTTTCTTTCTTTCTTTCTGGCTCATTTCTTTCTTTCTTTCTGGCTCATTTCTTTCTTTCTGGCTCATTTCTTTCTTTCTGGCTCATTTCTTTCTTTCTTTCTTTCTTTCTTTCTTTCTTTCTGGCTCATTTCTTTCTTTCTTTCTTTCTTTCTTTCTTTCTGGCTCATTTCTTTCTTTCTTTATTTCTTTTTGGCTCATTTCTTTCTTTCTTTCTTTCTTGCTCATTTCTTTTTTCTTTCTTTCTTTCTTCTCAAAACGTCATCAACGGGAATTTATCGTTTTTACCACGAGATGACAAATTCTTACCGTGGGGAATTGTTTTGACGGTATATCGTGAACGGTAAAATATCGCCCAGCCCTACTCCATATACGTGTTGTTTAAACGTTTTGGTTTTTATTCCAGTGGGAGCCGATGAGTCCTGGAGCGGACACATGGCTCTGAGGCTGATCCAGGGTCTCCCCCTCCTCGGGATCCGCTGTCGTGCCGGACCCGTGTGTCGCAGGCGTCTCCAGAGGACGTGCACAGCGGGTCAGAGATGTGTCCCAGCGAGAAGAAAGGGCTGTGGACATGTCCAGGACTCCCGGACCAGGAGCCTGACCACCATCGTCAGGGAGCCCTTGTTTGTGGCCACCAGCTCCGTCGGGCTCCACAGAGACTCGGTGCCTCGGTTCCGTCTGACCCAACTGCACCGACCCCCAGTGGCCGAGGAGGAAGGTTTTCAGGGTCTCCTGCAGAGCTGCTCCTCCTCCAAGCAGGTTCTCAAACTCCTGGGATCGGTGGAGATCATGTCTGACACCATGGCCGCGGCGGTGCTCCATCGCGTGGCCGACCTGGAGGGGGATGGAAACGCCCTGACGGACCCGTCGGTGCTGGAGAAGGACGTCATCCGAGCCCTGTGCTTTCAGCTGGAGCAGGACTCGGAGCGTCTGACGGACGCTGGGCTGGTGTCGGCTCTCCTCGCCTGCACGCGCCTCTTCTTGGACCCCTGGAGCACGCTGATGGTGCGGCTGGTGTCGGAGAGCCAGACCCGGCTGGACACGGTGCAGATGAGCGTGGGGCAGCTGTGCACGCTGGGCCGGGCCATGCTGGCCATGGAGGGTCCGGGCAGTGGGATACTGGAGCAGGTGATGGAGCAAATTCAGAGGCAGAAGCCTTCTCAGTGGAGCCTTGCAGACCTTGTTGCTGTTTACAGACTTCTGCAAGGAGGTGTAGGTGGAGATGGAAAGTACAGGGACCTTCTGAATGCCATGCACACTCATGCTGTGACGGTCACCTCCATCATGGGTCCTGCGGCCGTCAGCGCGGTGCTACATGCGCTTGTTGCTCTGAATCAGATGCAGGCCACACCTCTTGTAATCAATTTGTGTAAACAAGCTGTGCGGCATGTTCCCTCCTTCACAGATGAGGAGCTTACCCATGTACTCGTTGCACTGATGCACTTTGGTCACAGCGATCATTACTTCGTGGAGGCGATGGAGAAGCACGTCCCCACAATGGCCTTCACATCAGACGCAGAGACGGTTTCCAAAGTGGTCCAGTTCTTCAGCCGTAGGAGGATCTTGTCCACGACAGTGTTTGACGCTGTTGCTGAGAGCTTTGTGTACCGAGCAGATGATTACAGCACCAGCCAGGTGGTCAGGCACATCACGGCCTTCGGAAAGCTGGGCTACCTCCCACCCAACGCAGGCCAGGTTTTCAGGAAGGTAGAAAACATCCTGCGCACGCGGTTTTCCCACTTCCAGCCTCGAATGCTGCTCAACCTGCTCCACGCCTGCACCCTGGTGGAGAGGTTCCCTGTCAATTTTGTCTCCAAAGTTTTCAGCAGTTACTTTCTCCAGCAGCTACAAGGTGAAACATCCTCTCAGAAACCCACAGTACACAACATTAACGCATGAAACAAAACTAGGGGTGGGTATTGGGAAGGACCTCTTGATACGATACGCATCACGATACTTGAGCCACGATACGATACAAATTGCAATATCCCGATTATGCGATATATCACGATATTCTACATAGTTCACCGAAAAATTTTAAAATGCATTACACATCCTAAAATCCAAGTTGTATATATGTACATCAGATGATAGTGATAATGTATTGGACAGACTGATTCAAAACAATGTAATTCAAACTTTCCATTTTAATTATGCAACATATTTGCATGAAAAAACACACTGAAACACAATAAAAAGTGCAGTGTGTGCATTATTCTTAGATACAAAATACTCAAAATAAAATGCAGTGTCTCACCCACACTGAAATTGAAATCACAAAAATACAGTACAGCTACTTGCCCCTGACTTAAAATGACAAAAATAAAATGCAGTGTCTCACCCACACTGAAATCACAAAATAAAGTGCAGCTAGGGGTGGGCAACAATATTGATACGGCAATATATCGCGATACATACATTGAATATCGATATCGTATCGGGAGATTATGTATCGCGATATATTGCCGTATCAATATTTTTGCCCACCCCTAAACAAAACTGTTGTTGACGATTGTCGCACTTGTTGCATTTTGTGCCGTAGATCAGGACGCAGGACTCAACCGAGCTGTTCTGGCACAGCTGACTCAGCTCTACATGACTGTGAAGTTGGAGTGTCCCTTCTACGAGGTAAACAGTTTCAAAGGTTCAACACTTTGAGAGTAAATGAAACATGAAGACACACCAGAATCTTATTCCTTCTTTAATTTCTATTTGTAGAGATAAACCCTTCCAATACCTATTATACTTCAGAAAGAGTTGTCATTTTCCACACTATTGAACTTTGATTTTAACAATATGGAGTATGCAAATGTGGGACATTTCAGCTGTACATCTTAACCGTCTGCATATGTGTATCCCACAATACAATGTGCCGTTACAGCAGGACACTGACCTCCAGTTGTGCCACGGCGTAGTTTCTTCTACAGTTTCATATCGCTTAATAACGATGCACCAATAAGCAGTGATACTCTATACTGTGTATTTGTACATGAAGGATGAAGTGTGCAGCTTCAATTTTCTCTTGGTTGTCCAGCTTAGACACCAAATAAGTGGAAAACCTTTTAACCACTTTGATGAGTTAGTTGTGAGATGTTCCCGTAGATTACTTAACATTATTTTTATCACATTCAATTCAAAGAATCAAGCTGAAGAATCAACTCGTTTTCTTATGCACAAGATTCAAATATCTGGTAGAAAAATGCATGCATTGTTTGTTTATATGCAAGTAAATAGATTGTTTCTGTGCCTGAATTTAAATGTCATCATCGTTAATGTCATGTTATTATATACACTACTATATAATACTTATATACATTTGGGTTTTGTGTTTATTTGTTTTTGTCCTATAATTAGGGTCCCAGGCTCCTTCCAAAGTACCGCGTCAAATCTTTCCTCTCATCTGCTCGCTCTGTTGAGACCCCGGTCGATCCACATCTGTACAACTCTGTCAAAACAGGACTGGTGGATTTGCTGGGAGAGCGTTCCTACTTTGGGTCCAAAGTTCTGACACAATATTGCTACACACTCGGTATGTGTGTGAATATACTTTTTTTTCCCATCCCCATATCTTTCCTGTTTAGCCATTATTATTAATATTATTATTTTGTCACAGATGTGGAGATAAAACTTGATGAAGAGGGGTATGTGCTGCCTGCCAGTCACACTGAAGACGTATTCAAAAGGTAAAGAGTTTGTTCAGCGATGGCTTTTGATTTTTGTACGATAAAGTTAATTTGAAAGCAAACAAAGTCATGTTTCTGCTGCAGGATAGCTCTTTGCATTGACGGACACAAGAGGTTCACTACAAACAAGAGGCAGTTGCTCGGAAAAGAGGCCATCAAGCAGCGACATCTGCGGCTCCTGGGATATGAAGTCGTTCAGGTTAGATCCTCGTTATCAGTTTTCCTAAAGATTTGATCTCCGTAGCCTCCCACTTTAGTTACTTCTGACAATTACTTTTCTTGTTTGTGACCAAATTAATGTTTTTTTCTCTTTCCTTTTCCAGATTCCTTATTATGAATTTGAAAAACTTCATAGCAAGACCAGTGTGGTGGAGTATCTTCACCAGAAGATCTTCCCTCACACGTACAGGCTGAGCTGGTGATGAGGATGCTGTAATTAAACATGTTGTGTTGATCTTTGTTAAAGCTTAAAAACAAAATAAAATCCATATTTATTTTTGCTAACAAGTCATTGGTTTTGCAGTGTTTAAATGATTGATTTAAACATATTAAATAACACTTTTTATAAAGTATTCAAGCAGTTTTGAGTTGTCGGAAAATATAATTTATTTTGTTGTTGCTGCAGAAACTGTACAAAGTTAAAAGAAACCCATTACCCACAATCTTTCAGACGCACCGAGACGAGCTCAGTCAGAGAATAAGTGATCAAACTTTAATCAAAGACGCAGCACTCTCCATCATTCAGACAGAAGATGCTTTGGTTTTCATAGTTTCACTCTAAGGCCAGGAGTGTCAGCTGGATAAATATAAAAGAAGGCTATGATACATGTAAAACTAGCACATCATGTGTCCGGTTTGGTCTTTTATGTAGCAGGAATCTGAGGGAGGCCAAACTCATCCACCAGCACACCATCCTGAAACACAAAAAGAAGAGTGGTCATGAATGAAAGCCATGAACAACTGGGAGTTTAAACAAATGAGAAAACAAAATGTTGGAGTTGTTCAGTACCCTGTTGGTTGACTTGTCTCCCGGGAGCCCCTCTGGGATGGAGGGAGCGGTCGCTGCCTCGTCCAGGTAGGAGCTGTCGTCATCCATCAAGAGTTCATCTCCCAGAGCGTCCAGCTCTGAGGACACAACGTTTAAAGATTAGAACAAATGACACTGATCAGGAGCATAATCAGCTCAATAATATTTTATTCATCTCAAAAGGTCTCATGCCGCTATGACTTTATTTTCAGTAGGGCTGGGTATCGATTAAAATGTCAAGAATCGATTCGATTCCGATTATTAATATTCAGAATTGATTATCATGATTCGATCTGATTCGATATTGATTTGGCTTAGTGTTATTTAAAATGTTTTTTGAGCTGTTGCCTGAATTATGACTGTAAAATAACTAGTGAAATAATAATTTCTAACTAAAAAATAACTAATAACTAAGAAATAAATAACTCAAACAGGCCTTTCAATATCCATTTAAAGTGCAAAAAAGAAAGAAATTGCAACAGTTCATGCAGTAAACAAATCATTTTAGCTTATCTAATTTATTCTGTCACCACGCACACATTGCCATGAAGCACCTGGCATTTTTCAGAAGTGTCATGACAAACTGTGTCCGACTACTGAGATTAAAGTTCACCTGGCGAAAATGATGGGAAAAAAAATAAATAAATAAATAAATCGATCTTTAGACATAATCGATTTTTAGGAATTAATATGAGAATTGATTTAGAATCGGAAAATCGATTTTTTCAACACAGGCCTAATTTTCACTTAGTCTATTTTTAAATTAGTAATGAGCTCAAAGTCTCAAGGAAAAATAGGCATTAAAATAACTTCACAAATGTTTTGTGTGTCATTCACACTCAAAATTACAGTAGTTGCGTGTAAAAAGCTGCAATTGAAAATTAAATCCAAGATTCCTCATTAAAACAGCTCAAAGTGGATGTTTTTCTGGATATTGGATTTATCTAAAGTTTTGCAAGAGCTCATCAGATCAAAAAAGGAATGTATTGGGTGTTTTATTCCAGATGGGAAGCTTTAATATGGTAAGTTTAATATTAAGATATAGAGTATATGGGCACTGTGTTTATTTTAAAAAGTTAATGTTTTTGACTGAACACTAATTAAGTAGCGATCAGCTTCTGCTTTACTGTATATGGATTGTTTGGCTTGTTTTGTTTCTACATCGTCTTGGGGAAAAAAAGGTTTAGTTGACTGTGGCGATGCAATGAACACTTTCCAAAAGACGTTTCATCTTTGTTGCAAGTTCTCCATTTAATAACTTTCATACTCCTGATCTGATTCTGGCTCAAATGTATTGTTGGATTTCTAGACTTGCCATTGTTGAAAAAGTACCCTAGATGAGCCAAACTGGTTGGAAATGGCCATCTGATGTTCACTTCAAGCGTAATTTATATTTATCTATTCAGATGGTGAAGAAAATATGAAAGCCATCACACCTGCAGCTTTAGACCAATATCTGTTTAGTGTCTGAGGAAAAGAAAGAAAAACAGACACTTCTCCTCACCTGCTTCCAGATCATCCTCATCAATGTCAGGAGTGCCATAGCTTCTGCCCAGCGCCTCCTGGATGTCATTGGCATCCTCCATCATGTCCTCCAACTGGTCTTGGATATCCTTTTTTTTTTTAAAGAAAATGCAATGTATGAAAAAGTTTCCCAGACAAACACGATGTACTAAAGTCAATGGTTCATCTTTTAAAAGCACAAGTAAGCTTTGAATTTGCCATTTTTCTTATCAGAACTTTTAAAAAATAACTTAGTTTAAAGCCATTATATGCAAGTGGGAGCATCATAATACATGAAAGTTTATCCATCAACCCCCGGCAATAAAAACAAAAAAGTACCCCTCTAGTATGAGACAGTGATATCACAAGACGTCCCCACTCATTAGCACAATAATGTCAGTGGCTCTTTTGTCAATACCAGATCTGTGTGCCCCCTGTGGTCAAAAGTGGTATTGCTACATAGAGTGGCTTTAAGTCTACATTAAACTTTGTCTTAACTAAATCAACTGCTATTTAGTAAACCTGGGATCAGATATAAAACACACAAAACATACCTCAATTTTATCAATATTCACATTCTTGTACGCTTTCTTCATGTCCTTCAGGCCAATTTTCATGGCATCAACCTAAAAATAAACACGTCATTAGCAGAAATCACATCTTTAGTAGTTAAGTCTTCCAAGTAGACGTCACATCTCTTACTGTGGTTTTAGTGTCTTTGAGGGATTGGATAGTGTAGTTGGCTTGCTCCATGTTAAAAGACTGCTGCATGAGATTATCTCTCTGGCTCTCGTACCTTAAAAGACGCAATAAAACATATTTTGATCAAAGAGGGACGACCGACTAATGTCATCTGAGGCTCATACATGAATTTGGTAAGCTTAATAATATAAACTCCCGCTTTGAGAGTGATAAACATTACTTACATCCTCTTCTGCTTCAGAACTCTCAATGCCTTTTGCTTGACCATGTTCTAGAGAATGGTAAATAAAGCAGAGAAAGCACATTATTAATTCATAATGACTGCTGTTATGATGAAAATTCAAGCAAAAAACAACCATATAACAAAACTGGGTTACACCTAAATGCTGCAATCTGTAAACAAGAATCACAAAAAGAATCAGTGACTCAGCTTGAGTTATTGGTTGTGAGTGTGTGTGATAACTGGCTACGTGCTTCAGTGGAGTCATTGTTTTAGACCGAACCAAACCCTCCTCTGTTTTACTTCAGGATCTGCTTCTCAATCCCACCTTTGAAGGGCCATCTCTCATCTTTTTCATCTGATCCTTGTACTTGACAAGTTCAGCATCTAGTCGGGCGATCTTCTTGTCGATGGACTCCGACCGAGAATCAACCTACAAGTAGACGACAAAAGAAAGACTTTTATTAGATTAGATTCAACTTTATTGTCATTGCATAGAGTACACGTACTGAGACAATGAAATGCAGTTAGTATCTAACCAGGAGTGCAAAGAAGCAGAAAGTGAGGAATGTACAGTCGTATAAAATAATGAGGTATAGTGTGTGCAAAGTGAGCAGCAGTTTTGTAAACTGTAACAAACTATGAAAGGATATACTGTAATATGAAAGATATGTACAATACAGTAATGTAGTAAATTATGCTGAGACTAGAATTTTTTTTTATTTATTAACCAGGTAAGTCAATTGAGAACAGTTAATTAATTTACAATGACGACCTGGGCAAGAGGCAGCACAAAGAGTCAAGCACATACAATCACAGTGAAACAAACAAGCAAATGCGATATATAAAAAACACAGAACACATAAAAAAATATGAATAAAAAGTGTTAGCGCTGGTCCGGAAGAGTTACAAGCATGTGCAATGATCACAGATGAATGTTGGGAGTATATTGTGTTTTTCGCAGACGATTCCAATCACTAGCAGCAGCGAACTGAAATGAATTACGGCCAAAGAAGGTATTAAATAGTTAATGTAATTGCTTGAACGTAGGTTCCAATTACTGATGTTGATATTAAGTAGTAAGCCAAGATATGAAGGGGTGCTTCCAGTGATGGTTTTGTAGATGATGATACCAGTGGATCAGTCTACGGGAGTGAAGTGAAGGCCAGTTGACGGGTGAGTAGAGGTTACAGTGATGGGTATTAAAAGAAGCACCTGTAACAAAGCGGATGGCGGTGTGGTAGATGACATCAAGTTTGTTGAGAAGGGTTTTGAAGGCAGACCTACAGGACTGTCTCAGAAAATTAGAATATTGTGATAAAGTCCTTTATTTTCTGTAATGCAAAAATGTCATACATTCTGGACTCATTACAAATCAACTGAAATATTGCAAGCCTTTTATTATTTTAATATTGCTGATCATGGCTTACAGCTTAAGAAAACTCAAATATCCTATCTAAAAAAATTAGAATATTCTGGGAATCTTAGTTTTAAACTGTAAGCCATAATCAGCAATATTAAAATAATAAAAGTCTTGGAATATTTCAGTTGATTTGTAATGAATCCAGAATGTATGACATTTTTTTTTTTTTTTTTTTTTTTTTTTTTTTTTTTTTTTTTTTTTTTTTTTTTTTTTTTTAAATTGCATTACAGGAAATAAAGAACTTTATCACAATATTCTAATTTTTTGAGACAGTCCTGTATATACTATAATCACTGTAATCTAGAATTGGGAGGATTGTCATTTTAACCTACTCTATAATAGAATAGAGAAGAATAGAATAGAATATGTGCTTTTGTGCTGTCTATGGATATTTTTTAAAGCAATGTAGTCAATTTTAACCAGCTCATGAGCTGAATAAGGGATGTGTCCACACTAATTCAGGTAGTTTTGGCATTAAACATGTTAAATGGTTGGTTCTGCTTAAATTCCGGAAAGCTGACAACAGCCGAATCAGTATCATCTGTCAAGTCTCCCGTTTTGGCCGGGAAACTACCGTATTTGACCCCTCTTTCCCGCTGTCCTCCTGTATTAATATTTTCCCGTAAATTTCCAGTTTTATAATATAATAATTTTTAAACAGCAAACGGAATTGTCACTAATCTCGCGATAACTGCCCCTTGGTGTAGCCTGTGTGGCAGTTCTCGCGAGGTTAGAGGCGACTACGGGAGCAAATAAACTCCATAAACTCGGAACAACAAATCAGAGATGGATGGATGTAACAAGAGTGAAGGCATTTCTGCCCCAAAAAAAGCAAAGACTTCGTATCTTTAAAAATGGGAAACCAAATGTATAGGAATTACATACATGGGAATGTCCACAGCATTTCAGTGTCAATAAAGGTAAACTTATCAGATTCTGAGCACATAACTGCAGTTTGTAAGTGCTTGACAGGTAGTTATTTTAAATTTCTCGTAAATCTGTATTATAGTGTCAGAAACTAGACCTCGGTTGGCAGAAATGTCCTGTATTTTTAAATCCAAAACTGGACAGGTATGACCAGTATAACTGGATGTCAGTCTTCACACCCGAAGAGGGACGTGTTTTTTCCACTTTGAAAACAGTCAAGTGACTCAAAGGCATTAATGCTCAAAATTACAAAACGCTGATTCATCGCCTGAATGTTGTGTTTTCTGCGTGTCGTTCAAATCTACAGCCTTACATGCCTCAGCTAAGAACCCCTGCTTAATACTATAAACTAAACAAGTTCTGTATTTGTTACAGTGTCTAAAAGGAGTGTTTGTTTCCACAAATCACGAGTTAAATCAAGTGAAACGAGGCCGTAGTCCGCTAAAGCCTGAATTATGGTTCCGCGTTAAATCGACGCAGAGCCTACGGCGTAGGGTACGCGTCGCCGCGCACCATACGCCGTAGGCTCTGCGTTGGTGTGACGTGGGACTATAAATCAGCCTTAACTGTTAGCAGGGGCTCGTCTTTGTTTACTTCGGTCAAAACAGAAAAGTTGGCTAAAGTTTACACTTACGTTTCCTATACAGTCCGACAAGTTCGGTGGAGGACCTTTGGGTTTACCTCGGCCGAAAATGCGATTCATTTCGACAGAAATTAAAGTGTAAAACGTAAAAGGAAAAATGTGGGTTAGTCGGCTGTCAGGTCCGCGAGAGGAACAACACCCGGAAGAGAAAGTCGGTGACGTAAGAAGAGTCGGCTCACCCTGAGCCACGCCCCCTAATGACGTAGTCATTTATTTAATGATGATTATTATGAATATTTCACTAAAATCTCTTCAGTTCCATACGTGATCCCATATTGGAATAAATATGTAAAAAATATTAACTGGAAGAAGGTCTGGCTCTCACCCAACCAATACCTGGTGACTAACAAAGTTAAAGAAATTTCATTTAAATTAATTCATAAATTCTATCCTACAAATGATCACATTATAAAAAGATTCAAAAAAAATATTGATTCAAACTGTACTTTTTGTTCTGCAAATTCGGAAACAATGACTCACTTATTCTGGCTGTGCCCCATTGTTCAAACTTTTTGGAGTGATATGTGTAATTTTGTGTTTGAAAGAATTGATATTGATTTTAATTTATTTTGGAAGGATGTGTTGTTTGGTGTTTTTGACCATGTAACAATTAGAACAAAGCCAAAGGAAACGTTTATTATTAATTTGCTAATTATCCTCGCAAAATTCCACATCCACAAATCTAAATTCTTACGCAAAAAACCCTATTTTTTTACTTTTCATTGTGAACTAAAACAGTATCTGGACTCTATTAAGTTTTCTAATAATTCAAAGGCTATCAAAACCATAAATGTATGTAAATGTTTTGGCTTTCTGTTATAATTTCATCCCCCCTGGCTGGTTGTAATGTGTTGTGCTTTTTGTTTTGTTTTTTATTTGTGTTGTACTCTTTATATGTTATAATTCGACGTGAATTTGCATAATGTAAAGTTTTTTTTTAATCATTGTTATGTTTGCAATTGTTAATAAAAAAAAAATGAATATTTCACTAAATGATGATATTCAATATCATCGCACACACTCACAACCAATAACTCAAGCTGAGTCACTGATTCTTGTTGTGATTCTTGTTTACAGATTTCAGCATTTAGGTGTGACCCAGTGTTGTTATATGGTTGTTTTTTGCTTGAATTTTCATCATAACAGCAGTCATTATGAATTAATAATGTGCTTTCTCTGCTTTATTTACCATTCTCTAGAACATGGTCAAGCAAAAGGCAATGAGAGTTCTGAAGCAGAAGAGGATGTAAGTAATGTTTATCACTCTCAAAGCGGGAGTTTATATTATTAAGCTTACCAAATTCATGTATGAGCCTCAGATGACATTAGTCAGTCGTCCCTCATGTCTTCCAAATCCAATGACTAACTGGACCATATATGTCATATTTTGTTATTTTCTCCATATATTTGCTGGAAGATGAGCAAACAGGTACAGCAATAACCAATGATATAATAAAAATACATGAAAATAATAATAATAATAATAATAATAATAATAATAATAATAATAATAATTATTATTATTATTATTATTATTATTATTATTATTATTATTATTAAAAATAATAATATTATATAATTATATATTACAATTATATTATTATTATATAATAATATAATGATTGCCTACGTATTTTGATGGGAACACCCAGGTGGTGTAGTGCGAGTGAGTTATTCTGTCAAATGCGTATAAACACTTTTCATGCTCTGTTGAGAAAATTGATGTATAGATTCATTTGTCGACTGAATGACACACAAAACTCTGTTTTAATGCTGTTGACCAATCCTGGACTGAGTGCTGTGAGATATCAATCAGTAATGTGGAAACACTGGCATGACTGTCTTTTTTAAATTTGTATGTGTGTTTGTCTTTTTTAAATGGACCCTGAGTCTATTAATAAAGTATATCTATCTAATAATAATAATAATAATAAAAAAATAATTAATAATAATAATAATAATAATAATAATAATAATAATAATAATAATAATAATAATAATAATAATAATAATAATAATAATAATAATAATAAAAAGAATTGCGTTTGAGTGAGTGTGCTTTTCCCTACCTTCACATCAGCTCATTCAGTAGCCTGTTTGATTGTTTAGTCGTATGCTGTAATAGTTTTGCATGTAGTTCTCAGACAGGCCATATATCATGGAAATGATGATAGTTAACATGTGGTGTTATATTGGCATGTGAGTTACATTGATTGGAGCATCAGTGTATTATGGTGTTTGTGGACTCATGTCTATCTGTTGTGTTACTCTTAGTGGTTGCTTGTCTTACATTTATTTGTAGTATTGAGCATGTACTTCAACAATAGGTTCATGTAAATCTATGGTCGTTATAACCATAGTAAATTTCCCTTTTTTTACCGTAAAATATGGGAGGAGGGGGGCACTTTAAGTGTGGTCACCCTGGGGCACCACACTGAGTTAATTTGGGTCTGTTGAAATATCATTAGTATGTGATATAATTTTATGTATTTATTTTAAATGCTGGCTTTATGTTCTTTTTTTCTCAAAATATTTTTCTTTTCTTACTCAGTGCAGTTCTTATGTGCATTTTACTTAGGTGACAGCAAAACATTTATATAGCTGGTATAAAGGAGGCTGAGGGATAATAAAAGAAGAAAAACAAACAAAAGAACTTACGTAAAAGTTAAAACAACAGTTTGATGCTTCTATTTAATTGTACAGAATGCCACGAATGAAAGTTTTTAGATTTATTGTAAATTTACTTTGCTGTGATGTACAACGTTACTGGGTGGTTGGTGCTTGTAAGTTATTTTGAGTCACTTTGATAAATACTTTGTCTATTGCAATTTAAAATAATAGAGGTCATATTTATAATAAAGGGACATTTGGGGAATGTTGTTTATTATGAGCTGCTTAGCTGCTTGAAGGATTTAAAAGATCTTAAGGTAGAAAAGGGAATGAGGAGGTTGTAGGTGTAAGCTGAATCTGGTATAAGTAGCATTTCAAAAAATCTTTTTCAATTTCACAACATATGACATTTATCATTTAGGAATTACAGCCATCTTAGCAAAAATACTTAAATTCTCAAAATGTCAGTTTTGGACATCATTGTGAATATTACCATGATTGTTATTACCTCGATGAACATTTTTAACACTCAATGAATTGCTGAAGTCTGGAGCCCACGGCGATCACCAAATTCAGTTTTCCTCGGTGCAGATGTTTTGACCCATTTTCACTTTGTGGTCATTTCCACCTTCAGTTTTTTTTTTTTTTACCTAATAACTAAAAAGCACTATTATGCTATTATGCTCTATTATCCAGTGACTGACTTGGCCACAGAAAAACATTAAATTTCTTAGGCTGAGTTGCTGAGTCAGTATTTTTAGAGTCATTATCCATCCATCATCCATGTGAAGCTTTGTCCTATCTACCTTGTCTTCCATTTGCTGAATGTGAGCAGAAATTATAGCCTCATAAAACCTCAGAAATCATCTTGCCATTTCCGACACTGCCTCCATCATGTTCAACAACAATGTGGTCTGCTTTGGATCATGAGCTGTTTCTCTTTACCTTCTTCATAGTTTTCTCTTTTCATCACTTTTTTACAAGTTTTTTTTTTGTTTAATATGTCCAAAGAATTGTGTTCAAGCAAAGTTTAACCTGGCTCCACTAAGACAGGAGCCAAATGCCATTTACGTATTTGTCATTTACGTGGCGGTGGGTGTGGTTTTAGCTCCCCTGTGGATGGAGAGGTGGGGCAGAGGTTTAGGGAGCAGGGCCAGAAGGCTTCATCAGCTGTATTCACTTGTACTAATGAGCTGTCTTCCTATTTATGCAGAGTAGACAGCTGTTGAACTGTCATTAAACACAATTTTAGCTTAATTTGCTGTGTGTGAGCACTACTCTCCAGAAGGCTTCTGCGAGATATTGAGTTTGCTAAAATCAGTTTTGAGGGGAGAAGTGAACTGTTACAACCAAAAATGTAATAACGGCCAATAACGTAATAACTGCCAATAATGTAATAATTTTGGCCATTTCAATAATGTACATGTTTTATTACAATAATGTAATAAAACTTTTGAGTCAATAACGTAATAACTTTTTGCCACATTATTACACTATTGGCTTTATTACATTTGAAATGGCCAAAATTATTACATTATTGGCAGTTATTACGTTATTGGCCGTTATTACGTTTTTGGTTGTAACACACCTTGCTAATTCCCTTTAATAAACTTTTCAGTCAATTTCTAAATATTTTTGGGCTCTTAAAAAAAGGGTAGTACTGTGCTTAAAATGGTTGTAATCCCTGAGGGGTAAATGGTATATTTTGTGAAAAACTCCCTGAATAGAGTTGAAAGTTTACACTTATCATATCGTGGTTGTTTTATTTCAAGTAAGTGTTCCCAAGGATAAGTTATTTTAACAATATAGTTGAACTTGCCCCCAAAAGTTACATTTGTGAAAATTTACCACACTGGCAAGGGCAACCGTGTACCTGTTTAAAATAGTTTATCTTTCGTGATCAAGGAGCGGCAACTAGATCAAAAGCTCCAAAAAATAAATACCCTAAATATTAAACTGACTTTTTTTATACACATTTTTAAAAATTGTTTTGTCATTAGCGTATTTATTTATGTCTATCAGAATTGAGACACGCTTGTAATTACACACTTTCCCCACTGGAGGGAGCAGCTGGCTTACAACAAAAATCTATCCGTCACAAAACTCTTAACTTCTTATTAGAATAAGCCTATGTGAGTGACATAGCCTTGTTTAAAATTATTTATTTAAAAGATAATTGTGCAGAGCAAAGACAGGAAAAGCACTTATGCGGCGCAATGCTGTCACACACACCACCGAGTGCTTCAAAATGAAACCTGACAAGAAGATGAGCCTGTCACCGTAGGAGTAAAGAACATGTGTGGATTTATTAAACTTGCTTTAATATTAAGACCTCCACAGACAGCATCAATACATATCCTCCACAAATGACAGCAGACAAATCCAAGATACAATTTAGATTTAAAGAGTAAGGACAGAGATTGAAAACAAACCAAACTAAAAACAAACACATTAGTCGCAGAGCAGCTTCTTAGAATATTATCTCTTATTTTTTTTCATAAAGTTGTAGAACATCTGTGCTTTCTTTATTTGTATGTCCTTATAAGTGTTGCAGCCAGAGAACATACCGGTAATAACCTTTTTTTTTTTAAAGCAGGAGTTTCTACAGTGTATTAATAAAATATGAGGCAAAGTTGTACTCCAGCGAATTTATACATATTTTACATAATACAGTCGACTGCAGCACATTCAGTATAACAGCACAGTTCACCAAGCTTATATGGCTGCCGATGTTGCCTTTATAATCCTTGCAAAGATGACTGGACATGCTACAGGTAAAGTTTATTTAAAATGTCTGTGCAAAGATACTCTTTTTTTTTTTTTTTAAATATATATATTTTTTTTAAATAAACCATTTCATACTCACAATCACACTGTACAAGTGCTAGTAAATACTGTAGGTGCACAACTTGTTCAAAAAGCGATTCAATTACAGCATGGCAGTACTTGATCACTGCAAAAGCCAAACACAGCACATATGGTTGTTTAATGAATCATGTCATATATACTGTATGTAACAACTTATCAGTCTCAACGCAGTTCCTGGTTGGAAAGTGATAGCCCTCTGTCAAATTTAAATGCACATTCAAGTCCAGGATTTCACCCTTTTTCTTATAAACCTGCTCTGACGCAGCCGAATGTTGCCTATTTTTAACCGTCAACTGGCTGTTATGCAACCTCAAAGTCCACTGTGAGTCAGTTCAGTCACAGAGTAGTCAATCAGCACCATTCACACAATTCACAGGAGAAAAAGCTTTTGGCACATGCGTATTACCGGCGTGCGATGCGACTACCTTAATCATGTTGGGCGTATTCAAAGAAAAAGAAAAAGAAAAAAAACCTCGAACACTGAGTGCTGTTTGATCCCAGCCAGTCGTCACTCGTGCTACAACAATCATGTAATCCTGGACTGATCAAGGCACTTTTGGCAAGCATTACAATTACAACTACATTAGAAAGATATACTGTTTCCATTTTCAGCAACGTCTTGCTAATTTCCCCTTTTTATACTCTGCAATTCTCCACGGAACACTTCAACGTCATAATAATTACTTATCATAACGGTTACTGGCCCTTTTTTCACAGCAGCCACTTTGAGCCGCAGCAGCGGGAAAAGCACAGGTGCATTTAATTTAATGATGGCTCAGCTCCATGAGGCGTCTCGGTGAGGGATGACAGTGAACCAGTGTGCACAGTGGAGATAACTCCCCAAAATTGAGTGCAGCCGTCATTTGTACCCCTGGGCCCTTTCTGCTCTGATATGTCAAAGCAACTGCTGTGCAAAAAGGTCTATTGCCAATAAAATGTGAGAAAATATAACATATTCAGCTTACTGTAATATAAAACAGCCAAATCCAATCTAAATAATAATTTTCTTGCAGCTCAATTATATTTTTAATCAATGAGAAACAGTTCCCAACTGTATTATGTTATTAAGTCCATTTATCCATATAAAGTACTGCAAGTACTATAACTAGCTTGGGGTAGACCGAGGCTCAAAAAATAAAAAATCTCTAACACTCAGCATCTTTTGTCTTTTTTTTACTGTCTCCTTGAATGTGTCCTCGACTCCTAGACCAATATCTGACATCCCTGCTCAGTCATTGGAAACGTTTCTGAACTAAGAGCAAAAAGAAAAAAAGTGAAGAAAAAAAAACCCCTTCCCTTTGACACGTAGTCTGTCACTGTCTTCAGCAGGGTTACTGATTCTGGTTGAAATGTGATTAGATAGGTTTAGTGCAGAGCCCAGATGGAGTGCAGATGCAGGGATTGTGATGTTCATGGAGTCCAGTCAGCGACTTCAGATTATGGTTGATGTTATGATACTGAAGTTTAGAAAACACAAAAGGTCTATAACCTCACATTTTGACGTTATGACATACATTGATTATTTCTGCAGTTGCATATAACTTAAACTGCAACTACATAAAATATGAATATATGACCCTGCAGATCATTTTAAAACAGATTCAAGTCGGGGTAGGCATAATATGAGGCCTTTAAAGCCAGTACATGTAAAATTTTGGCAACCATTGTAATTCCACTTTGCACCACTAGAGGTGCACTTTGTAGTCAATGCATGAACTTTCTTGTGATACGCTAGCCCCATGTGGTCAGAAGTGGTATTGCTACATTATGCGCCTTTAAGAATAATTGTATAAGGACAAATCTAGGTAGGCCTACTATTAAAGATGACCTTGCATCAAACTCAGTTTTTTTTTTAAAACCCAACAGTCATCTAATTTGTATCCACCTGCAAATTTAAAGATCAGCAAATATGAATAAACAAAGGTCAGATGTCAGTAGTCAGGGGAGTTAGTTTACTTTGAAGGAGTTTTGCTCTGGTTATCAAGAATAACGGAACATAAAGAAGATTTTAGTTTTTTTAATAAATGTTGGCACTGTTGTAATAAACAAATGAAGTGGATCAACCTTCATAACAGGGTCAGTCTACATGGCTGATGAGATGTGCGTTAAGCCCAGATCCTGGGAGTCTTCTTTTCCAAAGTGAGAAATTGAAGACAGTTCCATTGCTAGTCATGTGGGCTTACTAGTCCCGTCTGGGTTCTCCAGTGCAACGGCGGCCTTCCGCGCGGTGCCAGGGGCCTTCTTGCTCCCCGACACCTTCTCCTTCTTCAGTCTGGCAGACAGGCAGAAGTCTTTGAAGCAGCGTTTGAAGTTCTCATCCAGAAATGCGTAGAGGACAGGATTGAGGCTGCTGTTGGTGTAGCCCAGAGCTACGCAGAAGAAGTACGCCGCCATGATGGCGGTGGTCTCGGGCACGCTCACCAGGGCTTTGACCAAGATGAAGATGTGGATGGGCGTCCAGCAGACCACAAACACGGCCACCACCACCACGACCAGCCGCGTGATGCGCCGCAGGTTGCGGTCCTTCTCCCGTGAGCCGGACAGCATCCGAACGCTCTTCAGCCTCAGGACCATGAGGGAGTAGCACACGGTGATGATGAGCACGGGCACCACGAAGGCGAAGACAAACACACATATCTTCATCATTGTGTCCCAGTAGGCGTACGGCTCTGGGAACTGTAAGGCACATTCAGTTATATCTGAAGAGAGACAAATCGGGAGAGGAAAAAATTGAATGACAAAGTGCACTTGTGCTTTATCATGAATAAAGATGCACTCTGAACCTTTCTGTCAATTTAGCAAGTTGTTATGGAACAACTAATCAGCACTCTTGAGGGAACATTTTGCTCTTGTATGGTGCGGTACTAATGGAAAACTCACTGAAACATAGACTTGCAAAAATATCATTTTGCTCTTACAGCCTTTTAGCACGTGCTTGCACTCGATCTCCAGTACCCTCTAAAGTGACTGAAAGAAAAAAAAAAAACTTTAATCAAGGATGGTGAAAGTGCTTCCACCACGCCAGGGCTGTTTCTAGCCTTTTCGGGGGCTCTATGATAGATTCTGTTTGCCCCCCCCCCCCTATTTTGTAGAAGAATAGTGGGATCAGGGAGTTCAAACCCTTTAAGATTATCCCTGGTGACACATTTATCTGTTATCTTTTAAAAAATAGACTAGATTTGTGAATCTAGGTTCAAATTAATGATGATTTAGCAAAATGTTCCTAACTAGCTAACATACATTTTGCTATGGGTAGCTTAACTAATATAACTGGGGGTATTTGAGGAATAAAAAAACAAAAAAAATGTGAACCGTAGGAATGGGCGATATTTTACCGTTCACGATTTACCGTCAAAAAAAATCCCCACGGTAAGAATTTGCCATCTCGCAGTAAAAACGATAAATTCCCATTGGTGACGTTTTTGTGTAAAGCTGATTTATGGTTCTGTGTTAAATCGACGCACAACGTACGGGAAGGAAGGAAGGAAGGAAGGAAGGAAGGAAGGAAGGAAGGAAGGAAGGAAGGAAGGAAGGAAGGAAGGAAGGAAGGAAGGAAGGAAGGAAGGAAGGAAGGAAGGAAGGAAGGAAGGAAGGAAGGAAGGAATGAGCGAGCCTGAAAGAAAGAAAGAAAGAAAGAAAGAAAGAAAGAAAGAAAGAAAGAAAGAAAGAAAGAAAGAAAGAAAGAAAGAAAGAAAGAAAGAAAGAAAGAAAGAAAGAAAGAAAGAAAGAAAGAAGGTTCAATTCAATTTAAATTGTGTGTTTAGTAGTATTTAGTATTCATTTAGTGTTTTGGGGGCTCCAAAGACTGAATGTGGTGATAGATTTATAGTTAATAAGGTGGAGTTGAATTGGTATTTTTTTTATCGTTATCGGGATAAATGCCAGAAATTATCGTGATACAATTTTTAGTCCATACCGCCCATCCCTAGTGAACCGCAATAGAAAACTCACAAATTTGAAAAATGTTTTATTTATTAATGTTTTAGTATATATTACAATAGGTAATATTATATTAACCCATACATTTATGCATAATTAAGGGTGTGGGTTTTTGATTGATTGTGGCATTTTGGCATAGTCAATGGCACCTTGGATAATTTCAAGACTGTTCCTGGTTCCAAGTTGACTAATCCGATCACTTGCCAATTTATCCAAAACAAGTGCTGCCGGAGCTGAAACTAGAACCAGCGAAGGTCCCCTGGGGCCTGCCGGCATTTGGCCCACAACTCATGGCCCGGATCAAGCATATTTTAAATGAGGACATTGCAACAGATTTGATGAGCATAAATGTAAAGTTATATAAATCAGCATTATAAGTTAGTATAAACTAAACCAGCCAAGTTGAAATAGCTAACTTCCAGTGACTAAATGAAGGTGGGCGTGTTCCAGCCAGCTTCCAGATAACATTGCACCCTGCAGAAATATAAATAATGAAAAAAAAGCTTTAAAAAAACCCTACAGAATGTCTTGCGGGTGATGTCACTGAACGATTGTTCTTCTTATACAATCTGATCTTTTATCATAGGATCCCTTTTGTGGCGAGGCATCTGCAAAAATAACGAGAAACAGCTTTGCTCACCACTGTTGGTCTGGGTACCGCCCAGAACAAAAGCAGGTATCCCCGCAGCCGAGGACAAGATCCAGATGCAAACGTTGATCAGCTTGGCTTTGATTGGGGTCCGGAAGTCCAGGGCTTTCACCGGGTGGCACACGGCCACGTATCGATCCACGCTCATCATGGTCAGAGTGAAGATGCTGGTGAACATGTTGTAGTAGTCGATGGAGATGAAGACCTTGCACACCACCTCGCCGAAGGGCCAGGTATTCAGAAGGTAGTCTGTGCTCTGGAAGGGCATGGTGGTGGTGACGAGGGCGTCAGCGAGTGCAAGGTTGAAGATGTAAATATTGGTGGCTGTCTTCATCTTTGTGTACCTGTTAAACATGCAGAACAGAAATCCGTCCTGCTGAGACATGACAAGCGCTAACCATTCTCTCAGACGCCGTTTATTGCTCTCGTATCTCTGTGGAAGACCATTCCTCTTGGCTCATTATCTATTAAACAGTGTGCATTAGTCCACAAATCTTTCCTGAGTCTGTAAGGCAATTTGTTTCCCTAACACTTCATTGTTATGTATAGGATGCCGCTCACTGCACACCTCTTCTAATCAACTTATTTAAACCGCATTAAATTATAATGGTATATTTATGGGGTGACTTTTACAAAGTTGACCGCTGGGGTTTAATTTAAAGTTTGAACTAGAAGGACAGAGCAGACGTGGAAGTAGGTAAGCAGTACCACTTGTTTTTTTTCCAACAAGATCATGTAAAGATGTAAACATTCATGAATCTTGCTTTTGGTATAGGGCAAACATTTTGGTCTGAATCTCTTTATTTATTTTTTATACATGTTGGTTCTGAAGCGAGTTATACTTAACAACGAAAAAACACACTGTATTATTTATTGTATTTGTTGATTTTATCTTAATCTATTACAGTTTACCAGTTCCAGGATGATCAGACTCCTGAGCAATTCTTTATTTTAAAGATTTTCGGAAATTGGTGGTTTCAGGTTGTTTCTGAAAAAAGTTATTTTTCACTTTACTCACACATGTACTCTACCTCAAAATACCATATTTGCTTCCATGGCAACCTGAGGCTGTGGCTCTGTGGAAATTGGAACCGAGGAGTGAAAGAGAAACCAATTTTTTCTCAAAGAAAAAAAGTGACAATTGAGTCCAAAAGATGCAGCAGCCACACTTGATGTTCCTCTGCTTTGTTGAGTTTGCATCTACACTACATTAGTTATTGGTTCATTTATTTTTATTTGCAAGTGACCAGATTATATTTTCTATCTCCAGATACTCAGTGGTTACTGTGCTGATGACGTCACTCACTAATATGACGGTGTATGCAGCGTGACATCACCCGGTGGTCTGGGGACTTCTCCTCTGCGGTCTGGAGTTCAGCTGTCAGGATTGATTTACTCATCGAGCCAGAAGAGACCTAGTTAAAGCAAGTCCCCAGGTTGAAAATAGACGTGATCCACTGTGGACTCCTGAATAAGGCCCTTAACCCTTATCTAAGGGTCTTAACTGCTGCCTGGGCGCTGAACGGCAGCCCACTGCTCCTAGTGGAACTAATGATGGCTTAAAAGCTGAGTTCCGAATTTCCCCAAAGGGAATTAATAAAGTATCTAATTAATTACATATTATTTATTCAAAAGAAGTGCCACCAATCGAGACAGGCTGTGTGCTGGACAAGCTGGTAATCTTGTTCAAACATAAATAAGACAAACAACCACAAACACTCACGCTTACAATTTTTGGGTTGTTAGAAATACCAGTCCATGCACTATTTTTGACTTTGAGAGAAAGCCAGAGAACCTGAAGAAAAGGTTAACATGAAGAGAGCATGCAAACCTAATAACAACACTTGGAAACATGCATTCATTTAGTATTTCATGTGAGAAGTTGACGCTGTTGAACAGGATAGACAGTGGTTATAAAACCACTGCATTGGTTAGTCTGTTAGTCTTTTATATAAAAGGAAAAGCGGATGTTTGAGGTTTCTCCTTCTAGCTTTGTTCATTCAGAAGTATCCTCCAAAGGTTTCAGAAGATGTTTTATTCTGGAAACTTGTCTCTTATTCTTCATCTCGTTTTCGATCAGCTCTGCCAGCCATCCCAATAAAACTCAATAAAACCTATTTTTAATGAAAATGATGTCACTTCTACAGGTGATGTACTCACTCATAAATAACCACTTAGTCTTAAATGTGTTTATTTTTTAAATCTTATTTGACTTTTCACCACAAAAACCAATCCATCCTTTCTTGCAATCCCAATAATTCATCAGATGACATTGGAACTGGAATCCTGCAGGTCTCATGAGATCAGATGCAACTCTGCAAGGAGCAGATGCTTCCTTGAAAGTACTCAAAAATAAATCGCTTGTCGTGGTGTGACATTGTGACATCACATCGATGGAGTCAATAAATGAAGCTGGAGAGGGGATTAAGGCCGCGCTTCAAGATGCAAAAATGAAGCTGGGTCAATCTCACATCTGGACACATTTCCCTGCTCAATGTATGGAACGCTTTGAACGAAAGACGGAAGAATGGATTTGGAGAAAAGCTGGATATGGAGGACAGGAATTTACTGGCAGCAGGATTAAGAAAACAGTCCAATGTAGCTGGATAAGTTGTTTGTGCTTTGTGGTACAAACACTGCAGGAAGAGACTAAAAAAGGAAACAGTACAAATCTTTTTGTACCTCAAACCTTTCTTGGATGTGATTTGGACTTGAAACTTGTGTTATTTTCAGACTTTTGAAAAATCTATCCGAATACAATTTGAACTGGCTCAATTTCCAGCGGTCTGAATAAGGTCCTTTTGTAAGGATCACTCAAACATCAAAAAAACATGAAGAAAACTTATATACATGCAGGAAAAGCACCTGTTGTTGATGCTGGTTTCATTTATTAGTAAAGCAACATTATTTTAGAGGAGAGAAACCAGTAGCAGGTCTGGGAGAAGACGATTTCAAAGTTTGTTTGGGCTGTTTTGAAGGACTTATTTAATGTATTAAAACTAAAAGGGAAGTGATTGGGCTGGAATGTTGCCTTATTTGCATGTAATAAATATGCCAATACAGTAATAACTTCTAGAAAATAAAGGACATGTCAGATCTAATTTTCAAATACACACAGTTATCACACTAACCTGCATTGCCAGCATCAATAAACATTTTTTTCAAAATTTTACTGCTGGACTGGCAAGATTTTTGTCATTTGTAAACCGCCTTTTGCTGTTTCAGAAAACCAAAATCAAAACATGAAGCTGAAAGACACTTAACATCTCATTTGTATGTTTGTCTCCATACAGTTTAATAAAGTGTTAATGTCAAAACGTTGACAAGCTTTTACAGAGGAAAAAGAATGGAAATATTTATTAATCAGGTGCTTGGAGTAAAGCCTTTTGATTAAATGTAACATATAGTTTGTGGCCCATGTTATTAGCATAATTACAGATATTTTTTTTCACTAAGTCCCTATAAAACCTTTTTATATTCCTCTCAGTTAAACTGACTCCAAGAGCAAATGAATGGCAAAACATGTAGTGTTCTCTGCAGGTGAAGTGATAAAAGTGGCCTCTAACAACTACAGGAGATGCAATCAATCTGATATGCTGTAATTGTTGTCAATGGACTGAGGCATTCTGGGAGCCATTACTCCATTTCACATTACATCAAATAAGATTTATCACTCGTAAAGATCATAAATAATGCCAAATGAGGTCCAAACAGACTATCAGGTTGATAAAGCAGCACCGGCTTCAACAATAATTAACGCTACGTCCACCAAACTCTGAGAGATTTATGGAATATTGTTGTTATAGCCACAGAATTTTAGCAGCTTTGAGAGTTATTAGACTCATAAAAGAGGCATCTTTCAGTCTCTGGTGGAGGATGAATCAGCTATGCGCAGTGGTGTACTTTACTCATTCAAAGTGAAATAAAAAGGACATATTATGATGTGCTCCTTGCCAAAATGCAAATCTATTTTCAGTGTTGACACATCCTGGTTACAAAATGCACCTGGGTTTGGATATACTTCATAGTGTAACTTGGAGCTGACTGCATCACTGAGCAAAACGCTGAAAGCATCATGTCTTTCTTTTTCTTTTTTTCTTGAAAGTGCATGTGAAAACAACAACACTGACTCAGACCTAAAGGTCACAATAAAAGCACAAGATGTGAAGCCAACCTCAAAAAACCTTTTACAAAGGGCAAGAAGACACAAAATCATCTGACTGGACCTTTCCCTAAACATCCATATTTTTCAGCTTTATAAGTACATTTTCTTTTTATGATCTGTGTATTTGATTTATTGCGTTTAATCATATAAAAAGGTACAAATAAAAGGTGCTCACCTGATGATCACATACATGACGAGGCAGTTGCCCAGCAAGCCGACCACGAACACCACGGAGTACAGGGCGGTGATGATGGGGATGATGGGGGACATGCCCTCCTGCTCCCAGCCGTCCTCGTCCTGGCTCACGTTGCGGCTGTCGGAGTTCCCGGACACCCAACCGGTGGAATTCACCGGACAGTCCTCCAGCAGCGTGGAGAGGCACTTATTACTGTCCTCCTTATAAATCTCAACCCGAGGGTTTTCCATGGCGACACCTGTTTGCTTAAGCTTCAAATAAGACTGAGGCGCGCGGAGATGTTATTATAAGGGAGCGCAAAAGAGACGCAGGTGAGCCACAAATACCTCCAAAGTAACACTAATTTCTGATGGGTGCAAAACAAAAAACCTGTTTCACGGTAAAAGCAAATATTTATGCTGGTGAAACACACTTTAGCTCTGCAGACACTTCTAGATAAACGCAAAACGTGGTTGGAACAAACACACAGCTCCGGTCGTTTGGGGGAGAAAGCGCGCAGTGTAAGCGCATCCCTTTAGGTGAAGATGGAGGGTTACTCACCTCTATCACCGGGAATTAACGACAAATACTAAAAAAATATATCCTCTCCTAGTTTTAACTCAGTCAAGCTCGTCTGGCCGCCTTGGTGAAGGTTTCAGCTGCGCAAAGTTTGGGCGACGGGAGTCAGGAGCTGCTGCGCCGCAGACGGGAAACAGCAGCGGCTCCGGAGAACAGTCGTGCACATTCACTGATTGAGGGGGAGGCGGCGCGCAATCAGACTGGACCTGCCCAATACACACTCTCTCACACACACATAGCCTACATATTCGCACAAAATATGAGATGACAAAGTGGTGACAATAACCTGCAGGCAGACACAGAGCTCCCCGCAATCACCGTGTCACAACGGAGTAAAAACCGCTCCGCATCATTAACCAGGACATCACTGATTTGTGTTTGGGAGGCTTAGAAGAGAAAGCCAGGTTATTAAATTACATTTACATTGCGGTTTAATAAGATTCTCTCGTGATGGTTAGCGGGCAACTGAATGTCAGCAGTTTAAGAAGCGTATTTCCTAGATTTTACTTTTTTGACATGCAGTGAGAGGGGGAAAGGCCGAGAACATGAATCTGCTGGGTTTTGGCCGTGGGTGCGCGCAATGATGGGGGTCATAACCGCTGTCACTGGACCCACACTTGCACTTTTGAGGATGTTTCTGCTTTAGTGGACACAGAGCAACTCAGGGACGAATAGGGGAGATGATATATGGCTCAGGTCCAACATGGGGAGGAATTAAACTGGCCAACCAGCAAGCAGGATGACCCATGACTTTACTGTATGGGTGCTTTTAAAACAGCACAGATCTCGGTTGCAAATGTATTCAAAGCATTTAATTGATTCGTTTTAGGAAGCCTCCTCTAGGTCTTACTGTCTCCCATATCTATGACTGCAAAATCAGCAAATAAGTTTGGATTCCTGTCCTCTCTTGACATCTGAAGCTGTAAAACACCAAATTCCAAAGCACGCAGTTCCTCAAATGACCACTAGGTTTGCTCTAAAAGCCAGCCAATCTCCATGTTCAATTTTACAGCAGAAATGAACATATTTACAGACTGGAACTCCAAAATAGACTACAATAGTTCACATCAATGATTGTATCATCAGGTAAAACATGCATAAATAAAAATGTGTAAATAATTTATTTTCTCTCAGTGACAGATGTATTGCTGTCTGTTAGTGTAGGTCTATATACAATGACTTCACTTCTGAGCTGTGAATAAAGACCCAGCAGAGCAAAATTATGCATATCTTAAAAATAATATGGCTTTTTGTCTTGTTAATTGATTTGAAAGACTTTGGGTTTATGTGTGAGGATCCTGGGATGAAACAGGGAGCAGCTACCTTCAACCCTGACCCCGTCTGACCCCGAGGTTCGACGGCTCCTCTCACTCGTCAGCGTCTGGATGTGGAAGCGGCCAGACCCTCTATCTGAGTCACCCACCAATGAGTGCAGGTTCACTCACAAGACTGCTGGCAAAAAGGTTAGCAAGTTACCTTCACACAGAATCTCCACTAGGACATGAACTCCGTGGGGACCGAGCTTTGACCATCCTTGCTTCAGCTCCAGTAGTAAGATAATTGTGTGAAATGTAATTATGTTAGGAACATCTGAAATGAAGATGGATGAACTTAAAGGGAAAGTTCGGTTTTTTACAACCTGGACCTTATTTCTGGCATTTTTTATGGTTGTATACTCACCCAGAGGTGTTTGGTGTCATTTGGAGTCCTTCGGAAAATATTAGGAGTTTTTTGCGAGCCGCTTCTCCATATAACGGTAGCGAATGGGGCACAGCGGGACACAGACGATGCAGCGTCTAAATAACACATGATTGCCGCGAAACTCTTCATTTCTTTTATGAATCACTAGATCTGCTTCCAGGACCTGTTGTCTTCATCCGGGGTTGTCTGTGTAACAAATAAATCAGTTTGTAAACAAGACCTCTGAACTCATGACGTCATCTCTGTGCGCGCACTCTGTCCTCCGTTCAGTGAGCTCTTCAGCCGTATACTCCGGCTCAAAACGGTAAGGACGTCCATTATATTCAAAGTCGTCGTCCACAACCTCAGAATTTGACAAATATTCAGACATGCTTCAAATAACTAACAGTAAACTAACAGTAGCGAACTCCAGCTGTACACGGAGCTGTGTCTGGGATGCGCGCACACAGATGACGTCATGAGTCTGTGTCCCGCGGTGCCCCCGTTCACTACCGTTACATGGAGAAGCGGCTCGCAAAAAACTCCTAATATCTTCCGAAGGACTCCAAATGACACCAAACACCTCTGGGTGAGTATACAACCATAAAAAATGCCAGAAATAAGGTCCAGGTTGTAAAAAACCGAACTTTCCCTTTAAGTAAACAACAGTTAGCATTACTTGCATTACAATTTGCCCATCTTTTGATGACATCATCCAGAGTCCTGACAAAATGGACTTAAAAACCGGTCTTCAGTAAAACTATTGGTTTGTCTTGTTGTTAAACAGTCTATATAAATTACACATCGACAATCGGAGAAGAGATGTATAATAAACCAAGACACCATCTGACAGCCAACAGCATTTCTGAGCCTCTCAAGTTGGAGGGGCAGTTGGTGGAACGGGTTGAAATCCCTACCCGGAGACACAGGTAGACAATACACAACATGCATCTTTGATCCTCAAAAAGGTGCTTGTTAGGAAGATGAAAAGTTTTCACATCAGAATCTGCATTATGGTGCAACATCAGAGAAAAAGAAGGAAAAAACCTCCAGATCTCCATGAGAGCGGCTGCACTCACCACTCAAGCTTTAGTCCTTCAGAGGCACGTGGTTACAAAAACAGAACCCAAATAATAAGAGGCAGACTCCATCACCAAAGACCCTCCACCCCTCATCCTCCACTCCTACCAGCAAATACCAGCAGGGACCAACTTCGAGACACCTGTGACCACAAAGAGGACTTGCCACTCTTTCCACATTTTTTTCAGAAATACTTCATGTTTGCATGTAATCCCATGCAAGACTTTAATGCTTGTCAGCCTCTAACCTACTGCAAGAATGTTTCATATCATTGCGAGACAAATAATAAAATCTTATGCAATTACAGTTTGGAAGTCTGAAGCCACTTGTTCAGGAGATGTTCAAGAGTTCATTCTTTCTTTTTCGAAAATATTTTTTTGTGGCTCTAGTGGACTTTATTCAAGTTGTAGACAGGAAGTGGGTAGAGAGAAAGAATGAGGACAATATGCAGCAAAGGGCCGCAGGCCGGGACTCGAACCTTTGACCACTGCAGGAGGACTGTAGCCTCCTGCTTAAACCACTGTTCAGTTTTTCTATTGTAAAAGCATTTCTGTATATACCGATTGTTTTAAAATCTACAAGCCTCTCTAACTTGATGTATTGAGCACAGCTTTCTTTTTAAAAAGAATCCCCTGCAGTGAGGCTGCCGAAAAACGAATCTTCTTTGTCCGGCAACTCTGGCACTTCAGGTTGTTGGTGGAATAAGTGTTATGATAGCTGGTGAGGAATGCTGGATGGCAGAGTTGCACGGATGTGTGACGTTAATTTGTTTCCAGAAACTGCCTTTACCGGCTAGAAAATGTGGCTCAAATGATTTTATAAGCTCGACTCTAAGAGATAAGTGATGGCATTTTCTCCACAGATAACAAGTCTACTGTGGTGTCTCATTAAACCGTCATTAAATCTCAACAGAAAGCAGCTGCTCAATGTACGAGACTGATGCTGACAGCCATTCTTTTTAAAGCAGATCCAAAATGCTGTGTAGCACAGATATAAATGATTTAGCTGCTTTAGACATTTGCAAAGAAAACTTGGGAAAAATACTAAGAGTGAAAATATTTTAACAGATTTAAAAGTTGAAATGCAATGAAAACAATCACAGGTGAATGTCAAATCAGCAGCTCCTCTGGGAGACATCTGGGAAGCATCCTCACCAGATACCCGAAGCATCTCACCTTTACCCCGAATCCCTCCTGGGCGGCAAAACTGCAGTCTTATCTGCAGTCTTATTCTTTCATTCACTATCAACAATTCATAGATGGGGGTATATGAACACAGAATGACTGGTGAACAGGAAGTCTTGTCTTTTGGCTGTACTGGTGTGTTGTGGTGAGGAGGAAGATACTCACAAACTCAGTCCACAAAGTCCACATTTTGACAAAGAACCACAGGATATCATGACTCAATGAAGCCAACAGAAAGAAACACATCCTTTCCGAAATTAAAAGCTGGAAACCTATCAGACCTTTGAACCAAACCCCTTCTGCTCCTTGACTGCGCCTGGACATTTTGTTTATGAAAGTCACAAACAGAATCAGAGACATAAGTCAGGGTCATCCAACTCCCACCTGGAGCGAAAGAAATCAAGAAGCTGAATATCTCTGGTCTGGTTGTACAGTAGGCCACCGAGGACCCAGCCTGGAGTCGGGCCTGGAGTCGGGCCTGGAGTCGGGCCTGGAGTCGGGCCTGGGGGAGGCTTGTTGGCCAGCAGCTGGTGGTCACACCTCCATACATGGAACCTGCCTGATGGGCTCAGACTGAACGAAACCACTTCAGTAACCTGGTGGCAGTTAAACAGTTAAATATTTCTCTTCATTGTCAGTTGAATGGACAGGGAAACTGGTAAACTCTAGCAGCTATTAATGAAAACGAGCTTAATTGCCTGTCATTCAAGTCACATTATGTGTTCCAAGTAATTCTGCAAAAATAGCTCTATAATGTATTCATGCAGTTTCCTATACAATCTGTGTCTTTTTGAATTTCAAAACTAATGAAAATGGCCGTTTTGTACATTTTGTTATTATATTCTTCATTTGCATTGCAGAGAACAAACCTCCTCAGGCTGCAGCGGCTCAAATCTAACAATAAGAAACATAAATGTTTACATCCGACAGCCTCGGGTCTTTCTTTTATATACGTGGGGCCAGATGATGATTCATCCACATCGTGTCCTCGTAGTGGGGGCAGTCAGAAGTCAACTACAAGAAGACATGAAAGGATCTCATTTGTTGAGCGCTGGAGGCTCTAAGGAGGTCGGGGATATGTGAGCTTAAGCCAGTAATTTGGGTGAAATTCATGAAAAACCAAAGGTCATTCTAGCATAAAAGAAGAAGAACAGGAAGAACAATTTAAAAAGTCCTAATGCTGATTCATATTTTAAGAAATAAGCTCAAATCTGCTTTCTATACTTTTTTTTTTCACTCTGGTCAGGAATCTGCCATTTATTTTTCATGCACTTGCACGAACCGTTTTACCATCCTTTAAGAAAATAGAAGCGGTTTTGAATGTATTTATCTTCTTACATGAGTTGATGAATGTATATTATTTAATCGTGGCATTTTTTCTTTATATGTTAATCAGAATGTTTAGTTTTGTTGCGGCAGCGCAGCTTAAAATGGGCCTCTGAAGGCTTTGCAAATGAATTACTTCATTTGTCATCTGCGGCGCAAGAGATTTTATAGCTTTGCTTGTCGATAAATGAAATTCAGTGACTTTTCCTTCATCTTTATCCTCAGGTATCACTGGAACAAGCGCACAGATGCCCCTCACATTCATCCCGGGGCTCAGAAACAACAGGGTGAAAGGTTTGAACGGGGGGGGGGGCTTGCACATGAACAGTGTAACAGCATCCTCAGGGTTTTCTAGGAGGAGAAAGAGATGAATGTGATGAATGTTGCTGGGATAGACTGCAGCTGTGAATAGAAATAGATGGCATCAGATAAAGAATGACAACTCAACTCAAATTACAAAAATCCTGCTGGTAGAAGAGACGTTGTTACAATTTGTAGTACAAAAGGCCCTGCTTCAACATCTCTTGTGGTCAAGATTATTAATAACATAAAATTAACAACATAAAATTACTTGGCACTGAAATTTAAATGATAGTTGTCTGCTGGGTGCCATGTGGGTCCCCACTAGTTTTTGCATCCAGGACTTGGAGTGATCCAATTAGCTTTCACTCGTCACTTTATCACCCTCTTGGAGACTCACAGCTGGACTGTGGTTGTAATGTTCTCTAAAAAGGAACCATAAGTAAGAATTATGCTTTAAATTGTTAAAAAAAACAAACAACAAAAACAATCAAATAACTGCCATCATTCAGTCACAGGAAGAAGTTCATTTGGGTCAAGAGGAACTCTTTTTGTCATCATATTGAGATTATCAGTCCGGTAAGAACATGGATAAGATAAATGTGGTTGAACCTTCGGCCAAACAGGCTGCCTTACCCCCAGCAGCAGCTCTTCTAAAAACAATCGGAGTCCAAAAGAAGGTTAATAAAGAAAATCAAAATCAATCCAGCATTGACGTTGCTTTTCTCTGAAGCAGAATGAAATATGATGCACAACTTCCAGTGTTACTTTTACATTGTTAAGAAGGTTAAGTTACTGCTGTCAATGTATGTATTAATGTCCTTTGAAACTTTTAAACGTCTGAAAACGAATGGTAATTTTAGGCCTTTATGTAGGTAGTCTTTGATGACGTTGTTTTGTGGTGCTTTTGTGCATATCTTATGTTTATATAGTTGTTATTATATGTGTTTGTAACTCATGTGCTTAACTGCTGCCCGTCTTGGTCAGCGCACACTTGAAAAAGAGATTTTGAACCTCAAGAGTTTCGTTCCCTAGTTAAATAAAGGTCAATAGTAATATATTTCTACATTAACGGTTGCAAATATGACATATGGCTATTGGGAAAGCACATAAAATGTACAAAAACAACTGGACGAACTCTGAAGGCAGTTGTCAGGGATCTAGGAGACAACTGCCTTCAGTTCCTCCGGATGCTGACGACGTCACCGCAGCAGTAGACACACCGGCAGAACAGCTGTCGAGCGCTGAACGCAGCCACCTGGACAGTTTTGCTGTAGTTTTGGGAGACTTTAACCAGTCTCATCTCAGCCAGGCTCTAAATATACTAAATGCGTACTCTGCTCCCACCGTAACAAATTCCTATGTGTTTACACAAATGGCTAATAAAGTAATCTGAATCTGAATCTGAATCTGGAGGATGTAGGGTTGCCAACCGTCCCTTGAAAAACGGAATCGTTCCGTATTTATAAACTAAAGTACGTGTCCCGTATGGAGCTGAAAAGGGACGCGCTTTGTCCCGTATTACTGAGAGTCAAAAAATAGTCATGAAATGCCAATGGAAAATGGGATTGAGCTGTTGAGTTCATAAGTTATTTTTTTCTGTTTTACTACAACTGTAGCCTACAGTCACTGAACCACAGTGTTTACATCCATGGTTTAAACATACAGCGGGAACGGTAATGTGATATAATGTGGTTTATATCACTGTACAACGCTGTACATTACGAGATGTTTCTTTATTATATTTTAACGTTACAGTCAGCTGTTCGGTCTCTCTCTACATCCCGTGTGTCTGTCCATTGAGCTGTTACGCTGAGAGCGCCCCCTGCAGGTTTGGTAACCGGTTATGAAGCGTTTTTCTTTTGAAGATGGTTTCTTGTTTCATATCGTTTTGTGCTTTGCATCGTTTCTCTATTTGCAGCGCGTTTGATGATGCTGCATTTGTCTTTGTTTTTTGCAGCACGTTTTTTCATTTGCACCACGTTCCTTTTTTTGTACCTCATTTTGAGTTTGTGAATTTGAATCGTTTCTGTACTTGAAGCCGTTTTCCTTAACTGAGACGCATTAGGCCGTTGCAGTGCGTTTGGGCCTTGTCGGCCACTGTATCATGGCATTCAAAAATATGCATCTAATTCAATTCAGGTTCGAGTCAAATAGTTAAAAAATCGTTTCACTCACAAAAATATTGGCTAAAAAAACTTCACCACGTCAGGAAGGGTGAAGGCAATCAGGTTGGCCGGCCCTGCCGATGAGGTGTCCCTTATTTATTTTGCAGGGAGTTGGCAACCTTAGGAGGATGCCACATTGGCAGGATCTGAATCCTCCAAAAATAGACAAATGGGTAGAACGAGTAAGTCAGCGAGCTGGTTTGAACACACCCACCTAACTTCAATTGCCTCAAGTTAACTAACTATAATGTTACTTTACATTCATTCTGATCGATTTGACCAAGCCCTGATTAGATCTGTGGTCACCCGGCTGCTGCAAAAGGAAGCAGCTGCTACTGTTGGGCTGGCCATCCTCTGGTCAACCCTGACCAGAAGCCTTCAACCGGGGAGGAAGGCTGCTGCTTCCAGCTGCTTCCAGCTGCTTAGCTTCTGTGCTAATGTGATGGGGTCCAGGGATGAAGGTTTTTGAGCCAGCAGCTGTCAGGGCTAGCAGCTGTCAAGCCGGTGGCTGTCCAGTCGGCTGTCCTCCAGCCAGCCCTGGCAAGCACCCTTCGGTCAGGGTCAAACGTGGCTCCTGGGAGCCGCTGTGGCGTAGCTTAGCTATATAAAAGCCCTCTGGACCGTTTTAGACCAGCCCAGAGCAAGTTTGTTACTGCAATTACCTGCACAAGAAACTATATTATCTCCGAAATAAATGTTCTTATGCTCTGTTAGGTGGTTTATCTTTTATCACAGCTCATAAGTCAAGCCTGAAAAGCTGAGTAGTTAAAGTGACAGGTAACTTGTTGACACCATAGCAATACAGCTGTCTGAATGAAGGCCCAAACTGTTTGTGTACCAGGCTGCAACTATGTTCTCTGCCGTAATCTGGACATTTTAAGATGGGGTTTATATATTTACCATATTCATTATTTATTTATCTGGTCTAGACAGGTCACACTTACACAGGGTGCCTTTAATGCTGCTAGATCAATACTGAACTTCAAAACAACAAAGGTCACTTGTGATGGTTAAAGCTTCGACTCAGGAAGAAAATGACGTATCAATTCAGCACATTTTTGAATGATGATTACATGACTTGGTCTTTGGTGCTCAGCAGCGTTGCTCTGGTTCAGACTGTCGCGTGCTGAAGCATGGGAGGGATGGGAGGGCAACAGCTAATTGGCTACCTCTGCAGTTATTGGTATGCAAATTAAAAACACTAAAAACTGCTTTGTGAAGCCAATCAAAAGTTTAAAAGGCTCTCGGAGCAAGACCATTTACTTTTGGACAGATTTTCTGTGGTGATAAAACAATCTATACTGCGAGTTGTTGTATAGCTCTATTTACTTAGAGACAATCGTTGGGTTGTTACTACGCGAGAGATATTTCCCCATGTACAAAAGGTGTAAATTATAGATAAGCACAACAATCTTTACTCTCTGACACATATTGAGTAAATATGTCATGAATGGCCTTTAGCAGAACAGCTAGGATGTGATATATTAAAGCAATCATCCAGTAAAGTAAAATGCGTTCATTTGCAGACTGGTACTAAAGTTGTCAGTTATTTAATGGCAAGAAAAAAAGTATGTGAACCTTCTGGAGTTTACTGGTCTACTGCATTAATTTGCCATAAGTTGTGATCGAATCTCCGTTTATATCTTCATGGATAAGTTAATGAAGTACAAATAAAACACATCTTACAACATTAAAAACCTTTTTTCATTCAGTTGGCATTGTATCATATTACTAATAGACTGTTATGTAAATAGACCTTTCCCTGCTTTTATGTTGATATTTAGCTGCAGGAGGGCAGCACTTTAAGCAGGAAGTGACCAGGTGAGCGATCTCAGCATGCTGTCGGTCCTCTTGAGGAAGGGAGAGGAGATCGAAGCTTCTGACCTTTGAGGCTGTATTGACGACCCTCTAATGAACTTTTCTCTCAGAAACTGTGCTGCTGGGAATCCATAGACATGTGCAGCATGTCGATATGTTTTGTAATGAGGACACGAGAAACTTGTGTGAGGTGGTTCTTCCTCATATCCTCATTGGCCAACCTCAGGCAATAGGGGTTAGTGGTTTTGGCTTAACGCATCTCACCTGGCATTACCTTCTGTTAATTAGGGCCCGAGCACTTGCAGTGCGAAGGCCCTATTGTAATTGCAGGAATTATTATGGGCATGCCAAGTAGTGGCATGACCATATTGCAATCGTCCAGAATGGCCCAAAGGGCAATGCTGCTAGCATGCTAAAGTCGCAAAAGTCCCACTGCGCACCAGCGGGTGTACAGCATGACCCCGCACTGATGTGGAAAAAAAAATCCCCAAAAAGTAAAACACGGCCGAAAAAATGAGGAAAAACATGAAAATGAAGGCGATATATTAGTATCTAGAAAAGGTTTCCCTTTTCTTATTATTATGGGCATGCCAAGTAATGGCATGACCATATTGCAATCGTCCAGAATGGCCCAAAGGGCAATGTTGCTAGCATTTTGCTAACAAGCTAAAGTCGCAAAAGTCCCACGTCACATCAGCGGGTGTACAGCATGACCCCGCTCGGATGTGGAAAAAAAAAATCCCCAAAAACTAAAACACGCCCGAAAAAATGAGGAAAAACATGAAAATGAAGGCGATATATTGGTATACAGAAAAGGTTTCCCTTTTCTTATTATTCTTATTCCGCACTTTTTTTCGTCCGTTAATACGGCCCGAACCGCAACGTGCACCCATGCATGGCATACATCGTTGGATGCGTCTCCATCGTGATTCGATGGGTATTACTTTTCTCAGTAATAGGGGTTACCGTGGCAACGCTAGTTGCCAAAAAGCAAAAAAAAAGGCGAAAATTCCCGCGCTTATTGCTCGGCCGAACTTTATCGTAGAGACATCGTTCAAACTTTGAAACACTCGGCCCGATAGTCTTTAAAGGACCATACAACTTCATCATTCTAGTTATTACGGTTTTTGCGATATTTAACTTTCAATTTAAAAAAAAAATCCCTTTTACTTTGGACGCTTGTTGCTAGGCAACGGTTTATCGTACAGACATCATTACAACATTGACAAACCCGGGACGCTTTGTACTGCAACATATTTTAGTCTCGTCATGCTTGCTATTACGGTTTTTGAGGTATTCCACTTTGTTCATTTTGATGCTGACGGAATTTTGGACGCTTGTTGTGCGGCAACGCGATATCGTAGAGACTTTGATTCAACGTTAAAATACTCAGCTTGATGTGGACTACAACATACTGAGGTCTCATTACGCTGTCGTTTACAGCTTTTGAGATATTGAAGCCAAATTGTCCCATTCTATCCTATGGGGCTTGTTACCATGGCAACAAAAACCAATGCATTTGTATGGGGGACCATGTGAATAAACAATCTGTTAATGCTGCCCGAACCGGAACGTGCACCCATAGATGGCATACATCGTTGGATGCGTCTCCATCGTGCCTAATTGGGCATTACTTTTCTCAGTCAAAAGTGTTAACGTGGCAACGCTAGATGCCATAAAGCAAAAAAAAAAGGCGAAAATTCGCACACTTATAGCTTGGTCGAACATTATCGTAGAGACATCGTTCAAACTTTCAAACACTCGGCCCGATTGGCACTAACGGACCGTACAAGCTCATTATGCCAATTATTACAATTTTTGCGATATTGACCTTTCTTTTTCTTTTTTTATTTCCATTTGACTTTGGATGCTTGTTGCTAGGCAACAGATTATCGTAGAGACATCATACAAAGGTTCTCAGACTCGGCACGCTGTGGACTTCAACATATTCAAATTTCATGAAGCTGTGATTTAAGGAAATCTTTTGTCAAAATCCATGACAAATGGCCCCATTCATTCGGATGGGATTTTTTTACCATGGTGAAAAAAAACCTATCCATTAACGTAGACTGAACCGGAACGTGCACCCATGAATGGCATACACCGTTAGATGCGTCTCCATGTTGCCTCGATGGGCATTACTTTTTTCAGTCAAAAGTGTCACCGTGGGGGGCGCTAGATGCCAAAAAGCGCACCCCATTATTAGCTATTGGGAGCACAGGAATGAATGCAATACAACCGTAAACACCTCAAATTGACATAGAACCGCCCAAACACAACCACTACAGCCCCAAACCAAAGCAGCGAGAGGGGTCGAATGGGCGGTAGGGCATGCCCATATCAAAATTTCATGAAATTTTCTAGTTATTATTCTTATTATTCCGCACTTTTTTTCGTCCATTAATACGGCCCGAACCGCAACGTGCACCCATGCATGGCATACATCGTTGGATGCGTCTCCATCGTGATTCGATGGGCATTACTTTTCTCAGTAATAGGGGTTACCATGGCAACGCTAGTTGCTAAAAAGCAAAAAAAAAGGCGAAAATTCCCGCGCTTATTGCTCGGCCGAACTTTATCGTAGAGACATCGTTCAAACTTTGAAACACTCGGCCCGATAGTCTTTAAAGGACCATACAACTTCATCATTCTAGTTATTACGGTTTTTGCGATATTTAACTTTCAATTTAAAAAAAAAATCACTTTTATTTTGGACGCTTGTTGCTAGGCAACGGTTTATCGTACAGACATCATTACAACATTGACCAACCCGGGACGCTTTGTACTGCAACATATTTTAGTCTCGTCATGCTTGCTATTACGGTTTTTGAGATATTCCACATTGTTCATTTTGATGCTAACGGAACTTCGGATGCTTGTTGCGCGGCAACGCGGTATCGCAGAGACTTGGTTCCAACGTTAAAAGACTCAGGTTGATGTGGACTACAACATACTGAGGTCTCATTACGCTGTCGTTTACAGCTTTTGAGATATTAAAGCCAAATTGTCCCATTCTATCCTATGGGGCTTGTTACCATGGCAACAAAAACCAATGCATTTGTATGGGGGACCATGTGAATAAACAATCTGTTAATGCTGCCCGAACCGGAATGTGCACCCATGCATGGCATATATCGTTGGATGCGTCTCCATCGTGCCTCGATGGGCATTACTTTTCTCAGTCAAAAGTGTTACCGTGGCAACGCTAGATGCCATAAAGCAAAAAAAAAGGCAAAAATTCAGACGCTTATTGCTCGGTCGAACTTTATCGTAGAGACATCGTTCAAACTTTCAAACACTCGGCCCGATTGGCACTAACGGGCCGTACAAGCTCATTATGCCAATTATTAAAATTTTTGCGATATTGACCTTTCATTTTTTTTTTAAATTTCCATTTGACTTTGGACGCTTGTTGCTAGGCGACAGATTATCGTAGAGACATCGTACAAATGTTCCCCGACTCGGCACGCTGTGGCCGTCAACATATTCAAATTTCATGAAGCTGGGATTTAAGGAAATTTTATGTCAAAATCCATGCCAAATGGCCCCATTCATTCGGATGGGATTTTTTTACCACGGTGAAACAAAAACCTATCCATTAATGTAGCCTGAACCGCAACGTGCACCCATGCATGGCATACATCGTTAGATGCGTCTCCATGTTGCCTCGATGGGCATTACTTTTTTCAGTCAAAAGTGTCACCGTGGGGGGCGCTAGACGCCAAAAAGCGCACACCTTTAATAACTATTGGGAGCACAGGAATGAATGCAATACAACTGTAAACACCTCAAACTGACATAGAACCACCCCGAACACAACCACTACAGCCCTAAACCAAAGCAGCTGGAGGGGTCGAATGGGCCGTAGGGCATGCCCATGTCAAAATTTCGTGAAATTTTCTAGTTCTTCTTCTTCTTCTTCTTCTTCTTCTTATTGTTCTGACAAAAGGAAGGCCTTTTTGGCCCCCTAAACGTGCCCAAAAAGTCACCAAATTTTGCATGCAAGTCAGGCCTGGCGAAAAATTTGATATTTAATGGTTTGCATTAATGGGTGTGGCAAAATGGCTCAACAGCGCCCCCTTGAAAACTTTGTGCCTCAAGCCCCACAATGCGGTTTGTTGTACATGCACGAAAATCGGTACAGACCTGTATCATGGCGCAACTTAAAGAAAAGTCTCTGGGCGTCATGTCGAGAAACCGAACAGGAAGTCGGCCATTTTGAATTAATCGTGTCATTTTGGCGAAATGTATGCCTTCCTTCGGCAGTTAATACGGCCCGAACCGTAACGTGCCCCCAAGTGTGTTATACATCAAAATGTGCGTCACCGTCCTCCGACACCACGCATTACTTTTCTCTTTCAAAAGCGTTACCGTGGCGACGCTAGACACCAAAAAGCGTGCCCACCCTTCATCTGATTGGTTCAGACAGAAAAAACTTTGCGCCTCAAGCCCCATAATACGCTTTGACGTACATGAACGAAAATCGCTACACACCTGTATCAGTACACAACTTAAAGAAAAGTCTCTTGACGCCGTGGCCGAAACCGAACAGGAAGTCGGCCATTTTGAACATTCTGAATTAATCGCGTAATTTTGGAGCAATTTATGTCATTCCTTCGAGAATTAATACGGCCCGAACCGTATCGTGGACCCAGATGTGTTATACATCAAAATGTGGGTCTCCATCCTGCGACTACACGCATTACTTTTCTCTTTCAAAAGTGTTACCGTGGCGACGCTAGGCGCCAACAAGCGTACCCCCCCTTCATCTGATTGGTCCATATTTGATAGTTCCCCAAAAGGCACCAAATTTGGCACGCAAGCCAGGCCTGGTGATAAATTTGATATTTCATGGTTTGCATTAATGGGCGTGGCAAAATGGCTCAACAGCGCCCCCCGGAAAACTTTGTGCCTCAAGCCCCACAATACGGTTTGATGTACATGCACGAAAATCGCTACACTCCTGTATCATGGCACAACTTAAAGAAAAGTCTCTTGGAGCCATGGCCGAAACCGAACAGGAAGTCGGCCATTTTGAAATCTGATTGGTCCATATTTGATAGTTCTCCAAAAGTCACCAAATTTGGCATGCAAGACAGACTTGGCGATAAATTTGATATTTCATGGTTTGCATTAATGGGCGTGGCCTAACGGCTCAACAGCGCCCCCTAGAATACTTTTCTCTGCCATAACTTTTGAATGGTTTGACATAGGAAGTTGTGGGTGGTGTCATGGGACTCTGTATGGAGTCCTTGAGCTTCGTTGGCCTTAATTAGCCCCGCCCCTTCTTCTGATTGGTTGTCCCGATTTTCTGCTATAACTTTTGAATGGTTTGAGATAGAGAGTCGTGGGTGGTGTCATCAGATTCGTTATGGAGTCCTTGAGCTTCGTTGGCCTTAATTAGCCCCGCCCCTTCTTCTGATTGGTTGTCCCGATTTTCTGCTATAACTTTGGAATGGTTTGACATAGAGAGTGGTGGCTGGTGTCATCAGATTCTTTATGGAGTCCTTGACCTTCATTGGCCTGAATTAGCCCCGCCCCTTTTTCTGATTGGTTGTCCCTTTTTTCTGCTATAACTTTTTAATGGTTTGACATAGGAAGTCGTGGGTGGTGTCATGGGACTCTGTAATGAGTTCTTAAGCTTCGTTGGCCTTAATTAGCCCCGCCCCTTCTTCTGATTGGTTGTCCCGATTTTCTGCTATAACTTTGGAATGGTTTGACATAGAGAGTTGTGGGTGGTGTCATCAGATTCTTTATGGAGTCCTTGACCTTCATTGGCCTGAATTAGCCCCGCCCCTTCTTCTGATTGGTTGTCCATATTTTCTGACTATAACTTTTGAATGGTTTGACATATTTGAAATATGCTGGTAATGTGTCAGCCAACCACAAAAATCTCTGGAATTTTGGTGGAATCATTTATTTTTTGTCCTTGCTTGTTGCAAATGACATAAATAAAGTGCGTGGTTTGGTTGTGAAAAAATAAAAGTAATGTTACGTGAACAATAAATCAAACGCTCCCTTCAATGCAGTGTGTGTGTCTAGGAAGTAAAGACTGGAACATGCTATTCACAAAAGCACAAATAGTGGGGTTTTACTAATATTTATATCTTACAAATATTAAAAAAATTACGAAATAACAATTCGGGACTCAGATTATATCGCTATGTTGGTGTCTCCTTCACCAGTCAGTCAGGAAACGGCCAAGCTGATTCGTGGCTGAGAGGTATTGTCACCGTCTTTCGTGTGAGAGATCGCGGGTTCGATCCCAGCACAATGCAAAGTTTATAGTCAGCAATTTGTGTGTTTTTTTAACATCAGAATGTGCGTCTCCATCTTGCGACTACGCGCATTACTTTTCTCATTCAAGAGTGTTACTGTGGCAACACTCGACGCCAAAAAGTGCGCCCCCCTTCATCTGATTGGTCCAAATTTGATAGTTCCCCAAAAGTCACCAAATTTTGCATGCAAGCCAGGCCTGGCGATAAATTTGATATTTCATGGTTTGCATTAATGGGCGTGGCCTAACGGCTCAACAGCGCCCCCTAGAATACTTTTCTCTGCCATAACTTTTGAAAGGTTTGACATAAAGAGTCGTGGGTGGTGTCATGGGACTCTGTATTGAGTCCTTGACCATAATTGGTGAAAATTAACCCCGCCCCTCCTTCTGATTGGTTGTCCTGATTTTCTGCTATAACTTTTGAATGGTTTGACATAGAGAGTCGTGGGTGGTGGCATCAGATTCTGTATGGAGTCCTTGACCTTCATTGGCCTGAATTAGCCCCGCCCCTTCTTCTGATTGGTTGTCCCTTTTTTCTGCTATAACTTTTGAATGGTTTGACATAGGAAGTCGTGGGTGGTGTCATTTCTGATATGCTTATGGGGGGCGGTGGCCTTGAGTGCGAGGGCCCGTTCATCGCTGCTTGCAGCTTTAATTTTGATTAAATCTGTTTGTCTAGCCCAGTAGTCGGCAACCAAAAATGTTGAAAGAGTCATATTGGACCAAAAACACAAAAAACAAATATGTCTGGAGCCGCAAAAAATGAAAAGTCTTGTATAAGCATTAGAATGAAGGCAAATGGCGAAAGGTGAAATGTGGAGAAAAAAGTCAAAATTTCGAGAAAAAAGTCAAAATGTCGAGAAAGTTGAAATGTTGAGAAAAAAGTTGAAATGTCGAGATTAATGTTGAAGTACAATCTCGAGGAAAAAGTGGAAATGTTGAGAAAAAAGTGGAAATGTCGAGAAAAAATGCGAAATGTTGAGGAAAAAATGTGAAATGTTGAGAAAAAAGTGAAAATGTCGAGAAAAAATGCAAAATGTTGAGAAAAAAGTCGAAATTTCGAGAAAAAAGTCAAAATGTTGAGATTAAAAAGGAAAGGAAAAATGAAGAAAAAAGCAAAAAAACAAGAAAAAAAAGAAAAAAAGAGAAAATAAAGAGGAAAAAAAGGGAAAAAAAAGGGAAAAAAAGAAGAAACAAAAGAAAAAAAAGGTCAAACATTTTTGAAAAAGCTCCAGGGAGCCACTAGGGCGGCGCTAAAGAGCCGCATGCGGCTCTGGAGCCGCGGGTTGCTGATCCCTGGTCTAGCCTCATTTCTGATGTTGTTACTAAAATTACATTTTAACTAAAGCACCAACCAGGCTCCAACAGGACCCTCGAGCTGATGCTTGGCTTACCGCTGATGGTCTGGGTGTCCAAGCTTTGCCCAGGACCAGGGTTGGAGTGTCACTGAGCAAAAGGTAGCAGTCTGGTTTGTCTGGAACCAACCGGGAGGGTGATTCGATTGCAGGAGCTGGCTGTTGCAGCTGGCTGTCAGGGCCAGTTGTGGATTTCTCTAATCTTACCTGATGAGGGATATAACCTAAAATAATTTGATGTTTATGGGTTATTTTTTATTATGTGCAAAACTTGTGCTTAAAGGGGACCTATTATGAAAAACTCGTTTTTTCTTGTTTTAACATATATAAAGTGGTCTCCCCTCACCCTGCCAGCAGAGGGGAGACAAAATCCCATGAATTTCTGCAAGCTCTCTGACCCCCGCCGGACAGAATCCCCCAGTGTCACGTGATTTTTTTTGAGCCGATTACAATCTGCGCCTAGGGTGACGTCACCCTAGGCGCAGAGGTTTGGCCTCCGCTGCTGAATCCACGCCCACAACCAGCCCTCTCCGCCGGCTCGAGCGGTCCTTCCTTGAGCCAGTCGGACACGGCGCCGCAGTGGAGCGGATCCGGGTTAAATCATCCAGGTTCCCGGGTGGTTTGGGAGCTGGGTCCTCGGGGGTCCGTCCCAGGTCGGATCAGCTTCACCCTCCGAGATTTTCAGCCAAATCTGTCGGTTTGATCCCCGGTAACCGACGATGCGCACAGGATGCGCCCCGGAGCCGATCTGTGCGCCGGGCGCCCGCCGTGGGGTTGCGAGGCCAGCGCGCAGCATCCGCCGGGCAGATCCGGCTGAAATAGTGCATAAATGTTATTTATATACAACTCATATTTTATTTTTTTAACAATAAAGTTGCCATTTGTGAAAATTCAGTGTTGTGATTTATTTACAGTTAACATGATTCATCTGTCTTGTAACATAAGAAATGATGAGAATTCTTCCTGGGTGAAGACGAGGTGACTAAAGGCTGATTTATGGTTCCGCGTTACACCAACGCAGAGCCAGTTAGGACAGTTAGGACAGTCCAATACAAAAAAAATAAAGCAATGTATTTTATTTTGTCGCAGAAGCTTCTCGCATGGGACACAGTTTGTGTACAACGCAGGCGGCTGCTCTGGCGGAGCGAGGTTTATTCTCCTCCCCTGCTACACGTCATTCAGGGAGCCAATCAGCGCAGAGCCTCATTATCATACCCCCCCCCCTCCCCTAAAATGAAGCACAGAAAAAGGGGTTAGAAGCGGTAAAAATAGTGACAGGGCCCACAGGCTGGATTTCTGATTTATGTAGAAAAAACAAGCTTTAGATTGTTTTTAAGACATTCAAGGCCTGTTTAAAATATACATTAAATGCCATAATATGTCCCCTTTAAGTCAGCCCCCAGTGGTCACCCGAGGAACTGCAACTTTCTTCTACTTCAGTCAGTCAAGTTGTCAAGTTGGATGTCGCCCCTTGATCAGACCAGAGCATTTATTTTACCCACAGTCAAACCTTGAGCACAGTGAAGATTTTGTAAGCCTGTTATCAACTGTTTGAAAGTTGCATTTGAATTTGATTGCTTAACAACAGAAGAAAAACAATTTTGTTTCCTAATAAACAAGAAGTGCCACTTCCAAAATTGCTTGTTGTCACACATAATATCAATCCCGGCCTTTCTCTGTTGCAATACCAGGCTGCTACATTGGCTCTTGTCATCTTTTTTCAATACAGGTCTGACTGCAAATATTTTGTCCCAATAAATAATGAAAACTCCAGACATACGAAAAGGTCAGCTTGGTATTTGGAAGTTAAAAAAGTCAGAGAATCACTGGAGTCATTATGATTTATTCTCTGGGAGCCACAAGTCTTTACAAATACATTTAATCCTTCCCAGAATTGGAGAGTTAACGATCGATCATTTCAGTGTGGACCAGGTTTTCATCTGGAGGGACCTGCAGCTGCAACAACCAAACAGTTTGAATTGATGAGAATTATATAACGGATGAGCACGGGAATGTCAATTTTAAACCCCAGGCATTGTGTCTGCAGTGTTAGATCTTTTGTTTTAATCTTACTAAAAACTGCTGCTGTAATCATCTGGACACATCTGTTCATTGCTGAAACGCAATCCAGAAAAATACACAGGCTCGAGCTGTGTCATCAGTCATCATGAGGTGTTGAAACCACTAACTTCATACAACTTCTATGTCAGCTAAACCCGACTCGTGACCCCATGCAAAAGATAGAGCGAAGCCAGTAAAATTTCCCTCGAGGAATCAATAGTGCATTAATATTCCATATCAATCTGATCCTTCCTCCACATGGACTCATAATGTGGTGAGCTTAAAGAAAGTATTTGTCAATGTCTGACTGAGATCATTTAAATTGTGTACCCACAGAGAGGGATTAAACAGATTTAAAAGAAGATTACTTTGGATGTCTGGCTGCGCTTACCCATAAACAGCGTCAGATGTGACTTTTGCTCCTTGATGTTTTACAGGGAATTTTTATCAAGAATGTGTTGCTCTTTCTGTCACAAATGTGGCAAGATCCAAAAAAGTCAAAAGCACAGCACTCCAATAATTTTACTGAAAGAAAAAAATTTGCTCCAATAAAAAGTAGTACTGATCAGCTCAGTTATCTAACAGCTACTTTCTGCTTGACGGCTGGAGATCGGGGTTTCAGCAAGGTGTTTTGATGCTGTTCTGACACAAAGTGAGATTGACCCAACTGTTCAATAATGCACAAAACCAATGATGACATTAGAAATGTGTTTATTTTTCTGCCATCATGAAAGCGTGTGGGAGGCTGTCGGGGTATTTTTCACAGCGTCATCCAAATTTACAGGCAGGAAAGGACAGATGGACGCCACAACATGCTTCGTTTACCCACGCCAAGATGTGAGAGGGTCAGAGAGTAATCATGGATCTAATTTAGGTCCGGTACGAGAAAAAAAAACTATTCACAAGCAAAACTAGGATATTAAAGTTTTTCTCAATCGTTTTGGCCCATTTTTCCATTCACAGTTTACTTTTTCAAAACAGCTCACACAAAGCCCTTAACAGAAGCTGAAATAACCAAAACACTTTATGATGTTTGCAGAATGACACCACTTTCTCAAAACTTGTCACACATCCATCAAAACCAAACTTTTCCATCAAAACCTACAATTTTTTCTCAATTGTACATGTATGCTTTCTCATTTATTTAACAATGGATAACACAATTGAAACTACAGCTATCAATATCAACTTTTGTTCAACACCCTCATAGTATTGACTATTTTACAACTGACAACATACTACAATTTGGGTTTTGTATTGAGCACTCTAATTTAGTTTTATAACTTAGAAATATACTGTCACAGAGTATTTACAGTAAAATCAGAAAATGTATATACAGTAAAATATTGTAGATCTGTTTTTGTATTGCTGAAGTTCCTGTCAACACCATTGATTTACATTTGTTCTACTGTGTACAAAATGGCAAGATTCTGACAGAAAAATATTTATTGCAGTACTTGTCACATGCACATACTGTAAGCAATCAAAATGACAGGGTTCAATATGCAGTACAACAAAGGTCAATTCTCAAAGAAAGTACTGTAAATGAAACACAATGAAATGAAACCCTGTAAATATGAAAAAAATAAAAATACAGAAAAATTACGCACTGTCGACACGGGCCTGACGATCAGGCCACATGTTTTCGTCCACGTCCTCCTCGATCTATGCTTGGTGTCAACTTCAAGCTATTGACCTCTTTGATAGGTTGAGGACTACTTGCTTTGTTTTGCAAAGAGAGTTCACACAGGTGCTGATCATTTTTAGAATTGAGAGAGCAGTTCCAATTGGCTGCTACAAAGTGTCTGCAATGTGTTGCCATGGTAAATCAGTTAGGTTTTGTGTCTCTTTGTGAGAAGTGTCTTAACTATTTTGAAAAGTGTATTAAAAGTCAAAGAAAATTGTGTGAAAGCAATGAGAAATAGTTAACTGATTCGCCAGAGAGGACTCTTGCTGTGCAAAGAAGGTGTGAGCATTAGATAAAGTTGACCCATGATGTGCAAAATGTGTCAAAGCAATCGAGAAAAACTGTAACTGAATTTATACAATTTCACCCAGGATTTCTGATACAAATCAACAAAGTCTCGGATGCTCATTAACAGAAATGTATGTTGGTTCCAAGAGTTACCATCTCTCAGAAGTTTAATTAATGTCCTTGTGTCATCACTACACACTCACGCCCACAAATTTTCCCCATTTAGGTTTAATCAAACCCCACCATGCTGGCCTGCTTTCTTTAATGCTCCACATAAAAAGTGCAGAATGCCACTCATTATATGACGCCTGTGAATCCGTTTCTTTCTCCCTCTGTGATTAACAAACTCCACATGCATCATTCTGCACCAATTTTCCATCCCACAGTGATTTGTTTTTGATTTACTTTGTCTTATTTTTTAAATCGTCTCCCCAGATACAAATGGTTGCAAAGGTTGTTGCTGTGGGTATAAATCAGCTGTATGTGTGTGGTGTGTGTGTTTGTGAAGTGAAGCACTGATGGAAAAAGTGTAGATTCACTTGAAAAAGCAACGATTCCGGACTGGAGGCTTTCTCTGTTTGATCTGTGCAGGAGGCTATATGTGGAGAAAGTGAGTTTGTTGCCTTCTTGATGTGAGTTATTAGAGATCCTTTCAGCACTGAAATGCATCTTTGTACCGCTGAAGAGAGAAGAAAAAAAATAGAATAGTGTGGCAGTAATCTCCCACCTCTGAGGTCACGGGGATAAATTGTCTACAAATTGCATCAGACTGAGCGGCTGAGTCAAAGGCAGTGACCGCACTGATTTGTCACTGAGTGGACAGAAGTGTAATGGAAGGTGCCGCTGCCAGCTTTGAGTTGTTTTGAATTTTAATAGATGCAATAAAAATGTCTCTTTGCTGCAACTTGATAAACAAACAACATATTGCTCTTGGCATCCTGAAAACCTCAGTTTGTCCAAACTTGCAAGTGAAAAAAAAGAAAAGAAAAGAGACTAAACTTTATGAAGTGTAGAAAAAAGCATTTTACATAATGCAGCTGAACCTGTCAGTGGAGATACGAATTTGAAAACATGTTTGAGGCTCCTGATGAATGCTTGTCTCTATGCTATAAACTGTAAACAGAAGACAGACGTAAGCACTGGGGGGAAATTGCATGTGGCTAAATTAGCTGCTCTTTATCACGTTGCCACCTACACAACAAGGTCTAACCCACAGCTGTGCTTAAAGTTGCATTTGATTGCAGTGTCACGACAGGGTTTAGCTGATTTTCACTTAAACTGGCTGTAAGTAAGTCCCGCCCCCCTTAGTTACTGTTAATTTACAATGGCAACGAGGTGTGTGAAAACCTTGTCCTTGTTGATGTTTCAGAAAGATTTTGGCTGCAAAAGGACCACTCTAATAGGTTTTAAATATGCAATGGAGAGATACGGGGAAAACCTTAAAATATGCATGGTTGGACGTGAGAGTTTGCACAAGCCTCATCTCACTGTTGCCACGGTCACAAATGATGACCTCCATGATTAACACTGCACTCACACTGCAGGGTAGGATTAAAACCAATTTCAGATCCACTATTTTCTATCCATCACCAGATCAGACGTTATGAACATATGATGGTGTTAACCGGTGTGGGATTTGTGAGAAAAACAGGGGTTGGGGTGTCTTTTTTGAAACGTTTAATTCATGAAAACAACAACAGGCTCATGCATTGGCCCTTCTATAGGATACAGGCTATCTTGCACGCAGGTTTCTACCTTTCCAAACTGGAAGAAAAATCAGACCAGCAAAAATCAAAAGGAGAGTCACACAGATAGCAGAGAAAGTAAAACAACAACACACATTTTCATCAGCACCCTACACAATTTAATATATTATATTGTACTTGTAATCGGACCATGTTTGGCAGAAATGAAGATCCCCTTACACTTGCAAAACTAATGATTGTGACCATAAACTCTCTGGAAAAATGTTTACTAGGATAGTAAAAGAAAAAAGTTAAATAAAAAAAAGAATTCAATTGAGGAAGCTCTTTGACTTTAACATAAGAGTGTGAAGTTAACTTGGAGCACATTGAACTGCACACATCAGTCCGCCCGCCCTTGCTGGATGTTTGGAAGAACTCTGTTTTTACACACCTCTCCAACATCTCATTACCAGATAGCTGCTGGCTGAACTTGGACGTTCAGGTCCACAGTTCTAGGACCCCTTTTTTGTGCCGGCATCAAAACCAAAGCACTTTTGACTTCTGCAGGGCAAACGATGAGGTTTTCCTTCAGCTCCACACAGGCTATGACCGTCCCTGTTTACAGCTGCACCATGCTGGCGGGGTTTTTGTGATCCAGTTTGAGTTGTGGAGCTGCTGAAGCTCTCCAGTTTTGATTTATGGCTCAGGGGAGCAGTTGATCATCTCCAGAGCTGCTGAATGTGCACTGAGAGAGCTCGGGACATTTACAGTCAATGACCGAGTGACTGGACTGCTCTCATACGGTCCTCTACATCTTAGAGAGGGATGGGGAATGGTTGGAGAATTTAGTGGTTGATGTGGTAGAAAAGTTGGGGCAGGAGGTAAAAGTGATGTAAGGTTCAGAAAGAAGCCTGAGTAGATAAGGCAGGTCAGGACAAGAGGGGACAAAAGAGTTTTACTTCAGTGAAGAAAAGGATTACTATCCTGAAAGTAACTCGCTTTAATTCTTTACTGAAATAACACTTTATATTTAAATAGAGCTAAATAGAAATGATTTAAATATATACTTGGCAAAAAGTAACAACCAAATGAACAGTAAATTTCTGACAATGGTAAAATAGAAAAATAAAAAAAGCACTTGGCATTTACACGGCGAGGACTCTGGTGTGTTTTTTAGCTCCATTTCCCTCTTTTTATACAAAATATAAAAAATGTCCATGAATTTCCAAAACCCATCTACATATAAAATGTTTCCAAATTTCCCAGCAAGTGCAGAAAGTGTAGCAATACGCTAAATACGGTAAGGACGTGTGAAAAAATAAATTCAGCCTCTATCTATCATAATAAAAGACACAATCTTTTGGCCTCCTGAGTGTAACTATACACTGACTGAATAATAATTGAACTGTGGCTTTTCACATCTCTCCTCGTGCTAAATGTTAAATAATTTGAATCTAAAAAAATAAAATAAAAGCATTGTGGCCACGTCCACAGCTTATATAAACAGTTACCCGATTTTGCTGGCTGTTAGGAAGGATGCTCAGGTTATAAACAGATCTAAGCAGCGTCCGTGGAAACACAAACCAGCAGCTTTTTCCTAAACGTCACTGTGTAGTTTGGTTGCCTGAACCTAACCAAGTCATGAATGAAACTAAGAAGCATTGAAACAGAAGGTAACACATTTTTCTGTTGTCTGAGCCAGACCAAATAAAAGAAGAGAGTTAAATACATTTAAAATAAGGTTTCTGACCCCAGTCTTGTGTTTTATTCTCCTATTACCCTGCTCAACACAAATGCAGACTCCTCTTGCAGTTTTGTTTTTTCCATATATGGAGGTCACATTGAAGAAGTACCTTTTTGTCTCCCGTATCCTTTTAAAACCAGATTTGACCAGTACAATAATGACAAAGTGTCTGAAAATATGTCTTCAGTAACTTGAATTTTGCTGGGTCTCAGGAGGACACGCTTTGCAGTTCAGTCAAGTCATTGAGAGAGAACAACATTGTTATGAACAAAACAAAAAAGAAAAGACCAACTATTTCTAACTAGCATTATCTTTTAACCCTCAAAATGCAACAAAAGCCCATCATATTAAATGTCATAAGAACATATAACAGTATGTTCACGTCAGAATAAATTGATTAAATCCTGTGGAAAAGCTATTTCTGTGGATTTATCAAGTTAAACCACAATCTTGTTCAACACAAAAAACTTTTGTACATGAAACAATCAAAATGGAGATGGAGGAAAAAGCCATTTGAAGTTGATGCAGCGCAGGAGGAACAGCAGCACTCTGAAGCGATCTTCCTATTTTACCGAGCCAGTGTTCTCTGTGCTTATTTGCTCCTCGGTCATAAAACCTGTTTGCCATCAGTGGCCAGTACAGAGACTCCCTGCACACACGCTCATGTTTCCTGTGTGTTTCATACACACAAAGGAAACTTGGATTCACACCACCTTCACGTGTTCTCTCAGATTAAACCTATTCTTCAGTGGTGACAGAGGTTTTTTTTTTGGTCCCGTCTGCACATCAACCACTGAAACCTCCAGCGACGACCCTCCACTTTTTTGATTTATGCCTCCCACTTAATGAGAAATGAGAGCTGTCAATGGAGAAAATCAATAACACTGCTGATGCATATTTCAGCATCTTGATTTCAACACACACACAGACACACACACACACACACACACACACACACACACACACACACACACTTTCAGCAACTTTCTGTACTCATGCTAAAGCATTCAAGCACCTATAGAGCTCTAAACCGACTTGGCCTTAATCGCTGTGACAGTTAATAAATACGGTAGTGTATTTGATTCATTATTCAGCCAAAACACCATAGTAAAAGCTAAAATTCACACTTTTAATGCAGTATATGTCAGGAGGAGGACAACTTGAGACATAAATCAGTGTTTTGTTTCAGTTAGGGATTTTCTGGATTTGTCCTTGAAAAGCAAATGATCGTCCATAAAGTGTTGCTCGCCCTGCAGCATGCAAGCCTGTGCTGAGGCACGTCTTCTTCTAGCTCGTGGAAATATTGTTTTAGGACTTTTTACATTTTTAACATCTTTTTAACGTATGACCTTGAACATTTAGTGTTGATTGTTAAGCTGTTTAGTATACATATACACGATGGATATAAAAAGTCTACACACCCCTGTCAAATGCCAGGTTTTCGTTATGTAAGAAAATGACTGCAAGACAAATAATTTCACAACTTTTTCCCACTAGAGGTGCATGAAGTGCACCTCTAGTGGGAAAAAGTGGTATTATAACACATGCAAACTGTCCTCATTCATAAGTTCAGTATTTCCGTTTTTCAGCACAGCAAAAAAAATACCCCATGTGGTCAGAAATGGTATTGGTACACAGAGTGGCTTTAAGATACTTAAGGCCTGTAACACATTCACTGTCAGGATGTTGTGCTGTAGGGCAGTGGTTCCCAACCTTTTTTCCATGGAGCCCCCCCTACTTGTGTCTAAGACCAGCCGGGATCCCCCCGACCCGTACGTACTAGCACCAAGAGTATTTTATTCGTTACTTTATTCGTTAATTGAAAAAATTAACATTAATTATGTTTTTTTGATACATTTCTCTTTGGTTTACCCTGTATACATATGACTTTGTTTTTCTCACCTTCATTTTGAGTCACCAATGTATAAAATACACACAAAAAATAATTGCAAGGACATACAAATATTTTTGAAAAATGTCTCTTTTAAGAGAGCAAATTTTTTTTACATTTCTCCCTTAACAACCTGTCGGAGTAGTAGTATGATTAAATGTTGAATAATTATATAATAATATGTTTTTATCCTGATATATAACTTAGTATTTTAAAATGACCAAAATATTTCTAAGTGGGTTTATACAGACTTGGATTACTGTATTCCATTAGGTGTGTTATTATGATTTTTTAAATGTATTTAACGTGTGCAAATATAATTTTTACAACTGCATATCCTCAAAGCAGACAAAGTTTTGCGCCCCCCCAGAGATCTCTGGCGCCCCCCCAGGGGGGGCCCGGACCCCAGGTTGGGAGACACTGCTGTAGGGGACAGCTGTGGCTCAGCAGGTACAGTAGATCTGCAGTATGATCCTCCGCCTGCCGCATGTTTTAATATCTTTGGGCAAGACACTGAACTCCCACATTACCTCTTATATGTTAATCAATTTGTGATTGCAGAAGCCAGGGGCTACAGAAGACGAGCTGTATCAGTGTTTGTGATAGCGGGGGAATAGGAACAAATTGGAAAGTGCTTTGTAGAACCTAGACAAGCGTTAATAAGGCACTATATAATAGTGGTCATTATTTTTTATCATTTTACACGAACACACACAACCAGAGAGGCAATGTGGACTGGATGGTATCTAGAAGAGGAAATGAGCCAGACTGAAGTTGAGTTGTACCATGCGATGGCAAAATGAGTCAGTTGTTGCCAGATGGGATCAGTGGGAGGTATGCTCTGCACTGATTGTCATGTCGTTGACACTGCAGATGCTGTTGATTTGCCAGTTAAAAGAAAAAAGAAAAAACATTTGGAGCTAATGTCTTCCTCCATCTGCCAAGGACACGTCCAACCATAAAGTTATCAGCGGATGACGTCCCTCCTTAACCTCATCAAGACACTGGTCTGCAGCCTGTTTGTGTCTGTTACCTGCAACTGTTGGGAGCTCAGTCAGAGCAGAGCGTTCATCTGGCTGACCCAACCAAGCACCGACCCGCTCCTCATTTCCTCCCCGGCTCCGTATGAACCACTTTGCCCATAAAAGGCAATTAAACGTTACTACTGACCTGATGAGGCAGCGTAATTAAGTAATCTAGGGAGGTGTTTAATTCTTAAATGAGTCATGACTTTTATTTTGTTACATTACAAATGAAGTGCAATTTTATTTTATTGAAATATGTTTTTATTACATATGTCAGTGAAAAGCTACTATTTCCCAATCATGCCTCTCTGTATTAAGCTTGTTGTTGAATTCCTTATAAAGATTATGCTAATGGGTGTCTGTCTGAAAAGAATGTCATCTTTTTTGGATTACATCTCCTCAAAAATATGACTGTTGATGGCAAGACTGGACGAACAATAGATCATTGTTACCATTCCTGTTATGCACAGGCAGAATCAGGCCCGCCTGGATACACTATGAGACTATTAGCCTCTGGGCGAGGAAGCATAAAAATCTCTGCTTTTCTTTGTTGTGACATAATTGAAGGTTACTTTGGACGTGCTGCTGCTGCTGCTGCTGCTGCTGTTTGGAAACTGTTGCACACTAAAATGTACAGGTGAAATCAATTGAGATATGCGTTAGCAAGCTTATTATGAGATCTAATTGTCATTTTAACTGGAAAAATGTAAATAAAGTGCAATGACACACCTCTGCACACTAAAGTCAGTCTTTGTAGACACAGCTGTCAAGAGCTAATAAGAGCATCTTTAGGTTCGTATACTTAGTTGCTTATCTGTAAAATACAGGTTTTGTTTGCACCAAAGTTGAGGAGGAAAAAAATGTAGCATAATATGGATTGAACAATTTGATATTTATGTTGAATTAGAATTGATTTATACGTTACAATACTACAAAACATACATGATGAAAACACCTTTTCAAAGTCATATCATTTCAGAGTCCCAATGAAAGTCAGCACTTTTTCACAATGTGGAAAATCCTCCTGACAAGTAAAGGTAACGTGATTTAAGATGGATTCAGCAGTTTGCGTCATCTTGATCCTCCCTCTTTTCCCATCCAATTGTCTGCTTCACATGAAGGACTGAATAAAAGTCTGAGCCCATTGACATTCTTTTTAAACCCATTAACAGAAAAAAAGGGATCGTGTGGAGTTCTGCACCACATTCAGTTTTTGCTACTTTACTTTTGAAAAAATATTCCATTAGTCTGACTGACATTAACATAAAAATGCATGCAACATTTTTATCTGAGTTAAATTGAACTAGACCAAACTTCTCCAATAACATGGTCGCGGTTGAGCTAATCCCTGCTAATACATTTTCAACAGCACCCGACCTTTGTAGACGAAGTCGATGCAAAGTGCGACAGTAAAAAGAGTAAAAACAAAAGCAAAGAGGATTGTGAGTTGACGTCTCTTACTTTGACTGCAGAGCGACTGCTGTGCGAGGGAGGGGCCATTGGCAGCATGGTCTGCTCACTGAGAAGAGTGAGGACGATACGAGCCTTCAAGTTAAGGCCGGGACAAACCAATTTGGTTATTGGCCGTCGGATGCCGTCGGGCAGTCGGGTGAGGTCGGTGCCTTGAGTCGGGTTGGTGTGTCCCGTGCAGTTGTCCGTCGGCATCTGCGTCTGTGTTCATTTTGGCTGATTCGACATGTAGATTTGACCACTAGCCGTCAGCATCTCTGACCAATCTGATTGGTGGAGTGCTAGCGAATCAGAGGTAACCGGAAATGACGATGGTAAACATACTCGATAGACGGCGATGCCACAGACACTACACTCTACCATCTCATCAGTATGAATTTGTATTGTGTTCGACTGGGTTGGAAATGCCAGTATATTTTCATTATTAGCCATCGTACTTTCAATCCTCCTTGACTTCTATCAAAAACGAAAACACTGACTGATGACAGCGGGCTCAGCTCAGAACTCGAGACTAGAGCGATCCGTCATTCCGGTTGCCCTTTTTTCCATTTCTTTTAGGTCAACATCACACATTAGTGCCACCTGTAGTTATGGGGATGTATTACGCCTCGTGTATGTGCAGAAAGTACACTCCAGTCGGTTTCGGGTTGCTGTGTTCAGGAGTATCTTTCTGACCAACTCGGGGAGACAAGAGTTGACTTTGAGTCTGACTGCTTTTCTCCCGACGGTCGGCCGTGAGGTTGTTGTGTCCCGGTCTTAAGAGTCTACAAACATCTTCAATGACATGTGAAAGAAGTCTCTAGATTTGTTACGAGGCACTTTATTGAAAAACAAGTTGCTACAGGGGTCTAAAAACTCATCAAATAAAGTGACAAAGTCACTAAGTTGGCAGCATTGATGTCAGCTTACTATTCTCTAGGTTAAAGGGTACATCTACTCTCTGGCATAAACTGTGATTGTTATCAATTATTACTAATTTCAGTCCTCGAGGGCCGGTGTCCTGCAAGAGTCAGAAGTGTCAAATGAATTGATCACAATCAGGTCATCGTCAAGGTCTTCACATGTCTGTTAATGACTCATCCAATTGAATCAGCGGTGCTAAAGCAGGGAAACATTGAAAACATGCAGGCCAGCAGCCCTCAAGGACCAGAAATGGACATCAGTGCTGTAGCCACTAGCCATAGCTCAAGTAACCGGTCCACTACTAACTGTAAACGCAGTGCTGAGCTGGGGGAAAGGCAAGCTTGAGTGTTGAATTGCAAGTAGTTTGGGGAAATTATGGCTTTTGCTGCCTTTAAGCCTGAGTAAACGATTAAAATATATAATTTAAAATATATAAAGTTAAGCTGCCCCAGAGTGGTGAAGCACATGAGCCGCAGCCAGTTGAACTCCCGTATATTACCACTTTAATCCCAGAATATTACATACTGTATTGTTTGGTTTCTAAAAAGTTACTTGCCAGTGGGCATTTATTAGGTAAATAAACCTTTAATTAAATAAAGCTGAGGCAAGAACGCGTGATCAATATGACACTACTCACACGGATCCATTTAAAGTCTAATCAGAGGTGTAGACTTTCCACTTTGAATGCAATCACACGGCAGGAGGATAGAGAAGGAGAGAAAGAGCATGGAGAAGGTAGACTGATTACACATTTAGGGCAGGGGAGACGTTTGAATAAACTAGTGATGTATTGAATGAACAGGGAGGCTGTAATTCATTATAGTGAGTCTTTTGGGTGTTGGTCGAAGGAGTAGACTATAATTTTGAAAGAGGAGAGAGAGCGAGAGAGAGCGAGAGAGAGGTGTGTGACCTGTCAGGACAAACGAGACGGACGGTGAGACAGGCAAAAGAAAAGAGACACTTCACTGCAAAGATGGAACAGAAGGACAGGGTTTCACATGAATGCAGAACATTTTTCTTTCCTTTTGTAAAAGCAGTGTTACTTTATCGCTGTTCTTACTTCTTGTGGAAATAGACGTTTTCCCAAAGCCTCACATTTCTAACCAACCTTTTTACCATCAGCTGTTTCCATTACAGCAGCCGCAGCGAAATATCCTTTTTAAAACTTTTTAAAAGGGCATCAATACTGGACCTTTAATACAAACCGGATTCGGTTGAAGTTGGGAAATTGCGTAAAATGTAAATAAAAACAAAATACAACGATTTGAAAATCCTTCTCAACCTATATTCAATTGAATACACTACAAAGACAACATATTTAATGTTCAAACTTATAAACTTAATTGTTTTTTGCCAAATAATAATTAACTTAGAATTTCATGGCTGCAACACGTCCAGTAGAAGTTGGGAAAGGTGGCAGAAAATACTGAGAAAGCTGAGAAAAGCTCATCAAACACCTATTTGGAACATCCCACATGTGATCAGGCTAATTGGGAACAGGTGGGTACCATGATTGGGTATAAAAGGAGCCGCCCCAAACATGCTCAGTCATTCACAAGCACGGATAGGGCGAGGGTCACCACTTTGTCCACAACGGCGTGAGAAAATAGTTGAACAGTTTAAGAACAAAATTTCTCAAAGCAAAATTGCAAGGAATTTAGGGATTTCAACATCTACGGTCCATAATATCATCAAAAGGTTCAGAGAATCTGGTGAAATCACTGCAGGTAAGCGCCACGGCCGGAAACCAAGACTGAATGACCGTGACCTTCGATCCCTCAGACGGCACTGCCTTAAAAACCGACATGAGTGTGTAAAGGATATCACCAAATGGGCTCAGGAAAACCTCAGAAAACCACTGTCAGTAAATACAGTTCATCACTACATCAGTAAGTGCGGGTTAAAACTCTACCATGCAAAGCAAAAGCTGTTTATGAACAACATCCAGAAACGCCACCGGGTTATCTGGGCCCGAGCTCATGTAAAATGGACTGATGCACAATGGAAAAGTGTTTTGTGGTCTGATGAGTCCACTTTTCAAATTGTTTTTGGAAACACTGGCCGTCGTGTCCTCCGGACCAAAGAGGAAGCGGACCATCCGGACTGTTATCAACGCAAAGTTCAAAAGCAGCATCTGTGATGGTATGGGGGTGCATTAGTTCCCATGGCATGGGTTACATTTCTGTGAAGGCAACAGAAATGCTGAAAAGTACATACAGATTTTGGAATTAACAGATTTTGGAGCAACATATGCTACCATCCAAGCGACGTCTTTTTCATGGACGCCGCTGCTTATTTCAGCAAGACAATGCCAAGCCACATTCTGCACGTGTTACAACAGCGTGGCTTGAAAGTAAAAGAGTCCAGGTTCTCCCCTGGCCCGCTTGCAGTCCAGACCTGTCTCCCATTGAAAATGTGTGGCGCATTATGAAGCGTAAAATACGACAGAGAAGACCCCGGACTGTTGAACAACTGAAGCGATTCATCAAGCAAGAATGGGAAAGAATTCCACATGAGAAGCTAAGAGAATTAGTCTCCTCTCTTCCAAACGTTTATTGAGTGTTATTAAAAGAAAAGGTGATGTAACGAAGTGGTAAACATGCCCTTTCCAAACTTCTACTGCACGTGTTGCAGCCATGAAATTATAAGTTAATTATTATTTGAAAAATAAAATGCTGTTTATGAGTTTGAGCATTAAATATGTTGTCTTTGTAGTGTATTCAATTGAATATGGGTTGAAAAGGATTGTCAAATCATTGTATTTTTTATTTATTTACATTTTGCGCAATTTCCCAACTTAAACCGAATCCAGTTTGTATTTGTCAGCGCTGCATGAGTGCGCCTTCTGAAGTCGTGCCAGACAAATGGCGGCGGCGATGTGTTCTGCAGGATGTGAAGTGAATCACTTGTTTTCAGTTTTGCATTTCCATGGCAACCACATTACATTACAGTGAGTGGTGACCTTTGGTTAAAAACTTAATCGCAATATGCTTTAATTTAATATTGATAAATAAGGAAAACAATCAACAGGCTGCAGGGTGTTTGGGCTAAGCATACTTGAAAAATTGAAACACTGATATGAATGCAATTTTTACGTAGTTTACAATGGCTGAAGTCAAACCTTTTTCTAAATGATTAATAATAATGATCATGTGCGTCGGTTGTGGGTTCATGGGAAAAATGTATTTCGACATCAGAAGTATAAACAGGACAAATCACTCTGGTGTTGATTTCAGAGGCTGCGGCTGTTTACCCCCCCCAAACAGACGACCGGAGCTGTGCTGATGTCATTATACGTTTCATAATAGAACCACTGGGGCTAACGCTGCTCTGCATTAGGCCAAAAGTGTAAAAGATTAATCTGAAAAGCATTTGTGTTCCCACGTTATTAGTAAAATCATTTGAAAAACACGCCTGCGGATGCACTGAAGCTGACTCACATTTACCAAGAGTGCAGTAGTGATCCGCTGAGGATTTTAATGCTCCTTCAGATCAGTTACCTCAGAGAAACAAATGCAATTACAAATCAGTTATTCAAGAGCTCTGTGAGGTGATATTTTCTCATGAAAAACTGTAACTACTCTCCAGGCTTGACTTCTTCACTTTTTGCAGACTTAAACACGTGCATATGCTCTTTGGGTTTAGTCAAAAACACATCGAAGCAAAATTAATGTTCCGTTTCCTGTAGATGAATCATTTAAATTTGTCTTTTCTCCGAAAGCCATGAAACTCACATTTTCAACTGTAACTGTCATTTCCCCACAAACATCAGGCAGCTGCTTGCGCGAGACTGGAGGGAAATCGATGGGTAAATATTAATAGATATATCGGGTAGAGCGGCATGATAAAAGTGCTGGATGTGCATTTCTATTACAGTGTAAGTCTTGTCAGCACATCTTGAAATGATCAGAAAATAAAAGATGGCCAATAAAAAAGCGTCTGGGCTGGCGTGGTGTGTTTTTTTTTTTACATTCAAACTCGGTTTTACAACGACACCAATCCAAACTAAGCAATAGAGGTATGCTGGCTGCCAAATGTTATAAAAAAATTGCAAATTACAAATGCCCAAATTTGGGTTACTGGTATGAGAGAAGTCAGAGTAAGCTCTTACTCTTACCAATTAAAATGCACCCCGAGCAACAGCTTAATGAAGTAGCTTGTGCAAGTTGTGATATAAAGTTTGGTCATGAACAAGCCTGTTGGCCAAAGCACCCACATGCTTTGATCCTAAAAACTCTGCAAATGACAGGCTCATTAACATGCTTTGTTTGCAGCTCCTAAGCAGCAACAGTGCGAAAGCATTGGAGAAACTAACCAGGAGAATCATTATTGTTATTGTATAGTTTTTAAATGTGTTTTTACCCTAAAAGGTTGCTTGAAAAGACAATGATGATGGTAAATTGCGGTGTCTAAGTCGGGGATACATCAGTTCAGCCTGAGCTCATATGGATGAAAGAATCACCCCTGCTGCTTTTGAGAATCTCCCTGCAGGGCTGTAAGACCAAAATCTAATTTAAGTCCCAATTCTGTCACGTTTTACCTCCCTACATCCTCATAATCCTCTTTCTGAGCTGGGATATGAAACTGATAAATCACAGCCAACTTTGGATCCAGTGAGACAAATCACGGTGTCGGTAAACTGAAATGTTTATGATCGGGGTAACTTTTTTCTGACCTCTGGGGGTCCAGCTGGTCAAACAGTTAACCTGAAAATCAGGCAAAAACTGTAGAATAAAGTCAGCAGCACACAAAAAGGTCCCAAATGTAAAGTGTCAAAGTCATTGACTTTATTCGACTTTTGTTGTATATCCTCCTCGGTGCAAGCTTAGCAAAAGTAAAAGGTAAAACGGTAAATGTTCTCTGTACCCATGCTGCATATATATATTTTTTATTCATGCTTGGTTGCTGCATTTTAATCAGGAGGAAATTGAGGAAAATTCAACACAGACTAGAAAAGCTGTGTTTCAGATGGTCTTCATGAGTGAAGATGGTTTGGGGAGTAATCATGACCAGCGGGATGTGTGCAGAAAAAGAAACATAATTTTCCTGTTCAATTATTCATAACATGCCTCCCATGGATGTGTTTTCAATGTGGGAGCAAAACTGGAAGGTATGGTGTTAAACTACAGTATGTTCAGGTAATGGAGGACATATGCAGAACATGAGTAAGATTTTAATGCACTGAAAGTATAATTTAGCTTTTGACAGGGTCTCAAACCTTCAACATTTGCTTTCTTCACCCCGAAATAAAGAAAAAAAGAGAGTGGCTTTAATTTGTGACACTCATGCAGCTTTTTATTTTTTAAGAAGGCATCCTTGACTGATGCCCAAACCACCTTAACAGGCTTCTTGTGATTTAGAGAAGCAGCAGCTTCCCTCTGAGCCCACACCCCCTGGAAGGGTCTAATTTCCGCCTGCTGTATTGACAAATTCCCTGCCGTTCATGTCCACCACCCTGTCATAGGTTTATTTTCTGTAGCTTCATCCATGTGTACTGTACATTTTTGTGTGTGTTCATAAACTAATTTCTTAAAAACATCAGCAACAATCTCCATCAACACATACTACAAACTGTCTACGGTGCTTGTCTTTATTGTCCAAAAACGGTTTTCTTTTATCCTTGACCTTTAGCCAATCAAGCTGTGTGCATAATTCTTCTGTCAGGAGTGACAGGTGATTACACTTACTTCTCCTCAATGTGGAGGTGAAGCAGTTTGTTTAAAGAGAGAAAATCATCTATCATGTCTTCGATTTCATGGATGAGGTCGATGTATACAAGTTCTTACCGTCAGCTTTTCCTAGTTTGAAGCAACGGGGTATTGATGAGATCTGAAGACCAGAGTGCAACATCAAAGTTTTTTGGGTTATTTTTCCTGCACTCTCCTTTCTTCTCTTCACATAGACTGTATAAAAGAACTGGACAAACCCTTTGAGTCTCATATGTAGAAGTGCCCTTGGGCAAGACGCTGAACCCCACACTGCTTGTGATGTATTCATCTGTGTGTGATTGTGTGTATAATAGAAAACAGCACTGCCTAGTCGCAATAGATGGATATATGCGTGAAAGACTGTAGGGATCTGAGGTGGCAACAACCGATCCAGAGTTTTGGGTCAAGATGCAGGTAATGTTCTGGTGAAGGTGGAAAAAACATTGACAGAAGTTAATACTCAGTATTAAGAGAAGGTGCTGCATGTCTGCTGTGTGTGCATGTCGCTCGTTGTGTAAAAGCACCTTGAGTGGTCTACAAGACCAAAGTGTTTCTTCACATATGGACAATAGGCCTAAAAAGTATTACATTACATTACAGATTACATTACAATGTTGGGTGCAGTGTAGGTGTCCAAGGTGAGGGGCCAGGCTGACTCCATAACTAACCAAACTAGCTTTGGTGGTTTGATCTCTGCAGGTTTTAGTGAAAAGTACACATTTTGTATTTATATTGGTGAAGAAGATAGATTATATAACAATTAACTGCAATTACATGTAAAACTTGACAGAATAAATGGCAACGCTCCTATGGATCAGCGTGCATTAGGCTTACAAAGTCAAGCTCAAAAGTTAGCAGCAGAACCTTTTAAAGTGAAAGAGATAAATTATACCAAATACCACCACCTTTTATGTATTTTTTATTTCTCCCTTGTCTGAAGCTGCTGGAGCAGCCTGGTTTGCCCCAGCGAGTGTCTCCTCACTGCATAACTCACCCCTCCTCCTAAAATCCACAGACAGAAGTATTCATACTGAAAAGCTGATACAACCAATATCTGTAGCTATTAAAATGAGACAAAACAAAACAAGACTACAGTATTCATTACATTGTTCTACAATAGTAAGTTGACCCACTTTGTCAAAAGACTATTTATCCATCCATAGATAGAACTGAAACCCCCCCACCTAACATCAGCTCTTTGATGTTATAGACGGCGGAATATCCTTCAAGATATCCCAAAACTTTGTGAATCTCAAAGAGCAAGAGCTTCAGCAAATCATTTAAAAAGCAGAATTTAATAACAACTTCACGGTGAGGACTGAGTGTGTTTTCTATCTCAGTGGATCTGCCAGCACGCTTTAGTAAACACATTGCTTTTGTTTCCAGGATGCCTCCAAAGAAGTGTGATTTTGTTTGTGAGGGAATAGTTTTATGTTTTTATGAGCCAGCACCAGAGCAAACACTTTTGTTTCCTTGCAAGATTTCATAGAGGACTGTGTGATGAACTTTCCTAGCACCTCGCTGAATCTGCTGAAAGATGAAGCTGAAAGCCGCTTCTCTTGCAACAAGAGAAGAAGTCCATCAGTTTGAAAGTGGTAGGCAACATGTCTGTGTTGAGTTGGGAATCAGCCTTACTGTAAAAGTTGGGATTCTGACCACAGTTGCTGGGTCTCACACTTTTATGCTGTATCATTCTAGCAAGAAAAAAAAAGTATCAGTTTCACTTATCCCATCAATGTTGCCTTGACTGCAGGCAACGATGGAGCCAAAACTAGTTTGCTGATAGCCTCATTGGCTTTTCTATTTCTTGGCTGCAGACCTTTTCTGACCTAAGTGGCATTTCGTTGCCCTTTCCACAGCTACATTTCCCATCCCACATCCACAGAAAAACATTAATATAGACTGTTGGTGACTGACGGACAAGATAATCAATTAAGTTAACAGCAGCAGGTTATAACGTTTTACCGGACCAGAGACATCCAACTGTAATCTTTATTGTCATGGTTCCACTTTCATTTTCTCAGTCTGATCTGATTCGAACATGTATGGAAGGATTTGAAGTTTTAGGATATTGAGTATGTGTTGCTATGCTGAAATCTCCACCTGTTCACCTTCATGAGTCTCCAATAATTTGAACAAACAATCACTTGAGCCGAATCTGATCATTTAAAAAGGAGGAGACCTTTTAATTCGTGCTTGTTATTCTGGTGTTTGTTATTCTGAAATTATTGTCAACTTTTGGATTTTTTCTAAGTGCAAAATGTTTAAAGAAATAAAAATTAGAAGGCTGTAGATGAGTGTAACAACAGCTTGCATGAAATTTGGCACCTTTGAAAAATGTAGGAAGCTAAATCTCATGCATTTCTTTAACAGGCTTTCCATCCAACAAAAAAAAACATTTTCTTTCATCCATTTTCTCTTGAAGAAGATACAACTTCTCATGAAACCAGCAACATCAGAGCAGTTGGGACTATATGGAAACTGGAAATTAAAAAAAAAAAAAAAGCTGTTTTGTCTACTTTGACTTTTCTGTCTATCCAGATGGTTTAAAAGCCAAAATATTTGATTCAAAAACTTTTTTTCTTCCGTTCGGTCAGTTACCGTATCTTCTGGACTATAAGCCGCTACTTTTTTCATAGGTTTTGAACCATGCGGCTTATACAAAGGTGCGGCTATTCTGTGGATTTTTCTTCCACCGCTCGGGGGAGTGCTAACCGGAATTAGAATAAAAACTAAGACAAAATAAATGCAAAGAAGAATACGCTACTTCTTCTTTAGCAGATAGAAGTAGAAGCAGATTTCAAACAGATAAATAGATGAATAAATACCGGTTATTTTCTCTTGGTTCAGTCCAGTTTTAATCAGCAAAGTTGCTGCCGTGTTAAAAGACACTGTTAGGAAAGATCTATTTAGGTACAAACATGTACATCATTTACAGTTCAAAATCCTTCTGTACATGTAGTATATATCTAATCTAACAACATAAATATCTACGGCTGAAATATCTTTTTTTTTTAAATAAAAGTGGGTGCGGCTTATATACAGGTGCGGCTTGTATGTCTTTTTTTAATTGTTTTTTTTTAAAATAGAGCTGGTGCGGCTTATATACAGGTGCGGCTTATAGTCCAGAAAATACGGTAATTTCAAATTGTAAAATCACTACATCTTTTGTTTGTTTGCTTTCAATTGGCAACCAAACTATTAGGCTGAAGTTAGCAGGAGCTGAACAATGCCACTCTCCAGGGAACAAAAGGAAGGTAACTCCACAAACGTCTAATCTCAGGAGTCGAGGAGAAGGAAGAAAAGATCGTTCCCCTGGGAAATACTCTTTGAAGTGACAATAAAAGGATGAAGCGGAGACCTCCGGGAGCTCCCGCTGCAGTGCCCAACACACACACACACACATATATATATATATATATATTTATATATATTTCACTCTCCGTTCCCAGTGCACACAGGATGAATAACGCCTGGCACCATTTTTCTTAGCTTATTGCCCTCTTAAGGTTTCAAGTAAATTATTTTTACTCTTTGCAGGAAACCTTGAATTGGCTCATAATGGAAAAATGGGATGTGTCAAAGGAAGACTAATAAATTATTATTTCTGTCGCTGTCTTGCTGAAAAAACCTCCTGATATGACTGAGAGCTTCAATGTGTTCATATTGACCTTGCCTGGAACATTTGGTGTCATTTTCTGGACAACGTTCCTCCCTAAAAGCCCAGCTGCTCCATCTAATTCATCCAAACATGGGTCTGAGGCTTCGGCTGCATCTGTTGCTGAGCAGTAAGGGCTTTGGCTCCAACAGTCCCAACTCTTATCTGAAGCACAACTGTAAATTGACAGAGAGTGCTTCTGGTGGAATAATGATCGGATGCTGAGCCACAGTGAGCAGAAAAAGCTTAATGCATCCCCGAAATTGAATACACCAGAGAGACATTACGGTCAAATGTAAAGGAAAAGAGTGAAAAACATGTACCCAAGCCTTGCACTTATCATTTTATTTTAATGCTGGAGTCTATTATTTACTTCACGAAAATACATCAAAAAGACAGAAAGTTAAAGCTATAAAATGCCTGTCATTTGTAGACTGCGTGAGATTTAATGCCTCCGAATGTTTGAATCCGTAAAAAGTTTCTCTTTTAACTAATTTATGGATCTGAATGTGCGGTCACGCATGCCAAAACATATCAATTTACTCCAACAACTGCAGCATTTTGCTGAGTAGTCTTAAAATAAAACCTTGAAAGGTTTCCTTGTGGACTACAACTAGTGTTCTGGGTGGCTTAACGGCTGAAATACTGTCTGATTAACTGCTTTGTGCTGTTGTTGTACAACAAAAACATGGCAGGAAGCTCCTCAGAGCAATCAGCTGTGTCACACAAACGACTTCCACCCAGCCATTCTGGTTAATGAGAGACCCGAAATAATGAAGGATCTTCTTGGTCTGTCATACGCAGATGGCCCGCTTTCATCATCCACCCAGGAAGATGCAGAAAGTTTTCAGACCTTCTCAAGTTTCCCCATTTTTTATGAACCAGACTCATACAAAATATATTCAGTTTGGTCTTTTCTTCCATCAAACAAGCTAGCCTGGCCAGCCCATTCTCTTCACAAAAGTTCTGTCTTGTGAAATGGGTCTGGTATGGTTCCCATTCGCACCCATTTCCACCAGTACAGAATGTACCAAACCAATCCCGATGGAGCGACTCATAGCAGAGCACCCAAAAGCTGCTGTTAGAAACCACCAAGATGTCTGCAAAGTTGCTAATGACAGCTTGGATCAACGTTCCTACTCCACTGCTGTCGCTCCGCCTACATCAAATGGTTTGTTTCGCTGATTGGTTTTATGCCGGCTTACACAATGGCCAGAGGCACTTTGTTCTGTGTCTGTTGGGGCTGCTACCTGTAATATTTTCAACATTTTGGCAATATTCAGAGGTGTCAAGTAACGAAGTACAAATACTTCGTTACCTTACTTAAGTAGAAATTTTGGTTATCTATACTTCACTAGAGTAATTATTTTTCCATCGGGATAGAGTGAATTTGGTTGTGGTTGTTTCAGATGTTCTTGTCCAGTTTTGTTCTTACATCCGTTCCCTCAGATTCCTGCAACTAAACTTGGATGTACATTCCAATAAAGGTTAGGATAAATGATAACATGCCTGAAGTTTGACTTCTTGCACCATTACAATACTTATAGGCAACTAGTCACCAAATCTTCTGCTCTCTGAAACACATGTAAATGCTCAATAGTACACATATATGGTTCTTTAATATATTTGAATTATACTAAGATACATTCATTTTCAATGGCTTTTGTCCTTAATGGCTTTGTTCCCCCTTACATTACTTTATACTTTTATACTTTAAGTAGTTTTGAAACCAGTACTTTTATACTTTTACTTGAGTAAAAAACTTGAGTTGATACTTCAACTTCTACAGGAGTATTTTTAAACTCTAGTATCTATACTTCTACCTGAGTAATGAATGTGAATACTTTTGACACATCTGGCAATGTATATTTTAATGTAAGCAATACATGACACAATGCAATTTAACTCAAAATGAAGTGCTTTGCCTTTATAGGTCACTAACACAGCAGGACATCCTTGCACCAATGACAGAAACAAATTTAGTAATTAAATACATTAAAGGATGTAAAACTATTCATTGCAATTGAAAAACAGGAACGTTTCAATGCGAACTATTTACTTTTTATATCTTACCTTCATGAAGTCACTTACACTTACTCACTTGTCTATGTCAGCTTCTATAGTGAAGTGGATTACAGAATGTCAGCAAGGACAACAGATTGGACCTGATCTGCAATATACAAGGTAAAATGTCAGTCATGCAGGTCGGATTCTTATTGGATATGCCTAAAACTCGGATTTACGGGGCATTGCTAACAAAGACAGACTTTATCTCCTAAAACCGGTCCAAAACTCCAGGAACAGGACCGGGTCCCAGGCTGAGCACTTGTTCGTTGTATTTGTGGTCCAAAGCACCCATTCGGAGAGAATGAATCAGCTCATCACCATGTCAAGTTTTGCAGAACCCTGATAATCCGTTATGGACATGAATGAGGGGTGTTAAAAGCAAAAGGTTTAACAGGGTTTCGTGGAGCAGAACTGGAAATTAGGACCATAGAGCTTAGAAGAGCTGCAGAGACGGGAGGTAATTATCTGTGTGTGGTACTTATCCTCCAATATGGATTTCTTTCACGTAGAGGTTATAGTATCTTATCATTGGATCAATTTTTATTGCACTGTAGAAATTAAACCAATTTAACCCATCTATTTAGTCCAGAGGTGTTTTCCTGCTATACAGCTCAAACCAGTGGTATTGTATTGTTACTGAGTAGTTATGTACATATATTTTTTTTATAAATACTTGCAGGGAGCACAACCTTTTGCCTTTTGTTAAAGCCACAGCATTCATATTTAATTACACTTCACATGCGCGCACAGTTAATGCTCTCAGATTTAACAAGACTCCTCCACAATTGATATTTAAGACTCAGTTAAGCCACGTCACCCTCTATAGAGCTCACTCATTTGTTTCTAAATAGCAGAATAAGTGGAAGCTTCCAGAGAATTGTTGTAGTTAATCAGTCACAAGGAACAAGCCCCAAATCCCATTTTTCAAAGCGGCACCACAGTGGTGCAATTAATCTGTTTGCAGAGGAGTCCACCAGCTGGGAGCCGTGACAAGATTTCTGCTGCCCGAGCCTGCCTCTGATTTTCAAAGTTTCCCCCACAAAGTAAATCTAAATAGCAAATATCTTAATCTGACTAATATCATAATTACTGGGATCCAACCCTGTCATCTAAAAAGTAGACTTAATTGATATGCAAATTACTTCAAGCCTATTTTTTTTTTAATTAAAGGTAAAACGAAGACAAGATAACAAAAGTACTTTTATAAAGCCGCCTGTACTTTTAGCAGATACTTTTATCCAAAATGACATTCATACAGTGAAGAAAACTCTGCAGCATTGCAGGTGGAATGAGTACAAAACTGCAAATGAGATCAAAGATAAGTGTCTTATCTTGATTTTTAAAAACATGGGATACCACAGATTTAACAATATTTCCCGCACATGTATGTGTATTTATGTGTTATGGTCAGTTTAAAAAGGACAACAAGGTCACATAATGCTTCTTTAAATATCATGGTTGGTTTCTGGAAGAGTGCCATGCATGGTGACAGCTAGTTGGGATAGCTCTGTCACATTAATAGTAATGTATGTATGTTTTAGTTTTTTTTGCACACTTTATTGAAAAATAAAAATATAAAATAAAAAAAAATAAAAAATGTTTCACTGAATATTTAATGCTACGCTGCCTGAGGGATTTCCAATATCATGCCTGACATGTTTTACCACCTATTGTGATGAGTGACCATGGCAACGAGATAGTGGGATCAGCTGAACTAATTACTTAGAAGTAAATGATTCTATTTTGTTTTTGTTTTGTACATCAGTTCTATGTATATGTAGGTTACCATAGCAACCAAGTGGATTGCGGAACGGTAGCACACAGAGTGGACCAGATCACTCGGCTGCTGGATCGGCTGATTGAAATTTCAAAAGCCCTAATTAATACCTCAGATTAAAATGAGTTAAAGAGGATAAGTCGTGGATGTAGAGGCGGAGAGACAGAAAGGAACTTTAAACCATGTTGCCCATCAATCATTACGAGGAGAACGTGAGCTCTCTCGTAAAAATGTTGGATGAGCTGAAAGTGCATAGGCGGCCGCTAAAGCCCCCAAACCACAGCTGATCATTATGTTCTGCACATTGATCTGGCACAGGTTTTAAGATTTAAGAAAAAAATAGCAATCAACTCTACCCACTACAGCTTGGCTGGCCTAACACAAATTAAATCCTAATAACTATAAACGTCTAGTTTGAAACATTGCATTTTTATTTATTTGTTGTTAAAATGCCTATGGCTTCATTCACACTACTGGCCACATTTTCCAAAACTGCTGCACCTCTTACAATGAGGACTTTAAATGCATTTTTAATGATAATATACTCCGCTTTGGCATCTGGGCTCCAAAGTTATCCTCACTTTTGAGGTATACATAGAGATACTGAACATAATTTAAACATAAGCTTGAGTCTGAGATATCGGCCTGAACTACCTCCTAGCAGTCGTCTCATTTGTTATAAATTTTATTTAAAGAAAGTGCAAGTGTTAAGATGTTAATCTGAAATGGCATGCATCTGTGGATACCTTCTGGCATGTGAAATTTGTATCAATAACTGTTATATGTGTGAGATCATACTGAAGAGGGAGATTTGATTTGAGGCAGGATGCTGCATCTTAACAGCCCTGGAAAAAAAAAACTGATACGAGGCAAATCAACAGAAAAGTGTGGATGTGTTGTATGCCACATGTGTGAACATAATCCAGTTATCATCAGGATTATTTAGAATGGGAAAAAAAAAAAAATACTTGTAAGTGTTACAAATCCAAAGTGATTACTACATCTGAAACTGACACCAGATGAGGTTTTTCCCCTCTCTTTTTTAAATTCAATAATGATGGTGTTGAATATCCCTGCCTCCAGCCTGATGCCATAATTTTGACATATAATTTTAAATATTTAACTTCAGTTTGGACTAGAGACTTGAAGTCCAACATTCACAAGATCAGGAATCACACATGAAGGGAAATGTCAATCAGATGCTCTGATTCTCTGAAATCTGTGTGACGGTTCTCCCATGTCATGTATAATCCAGTGAAGACTGCAGCAGTGTGACTTCTGTGTGCAGTTTGCACGCCTGATGTGTTTTTGAATAAAAATAACCAACATATTAACTACAAGGCAACTAAGACAGCGTTGTCTTATCCTTGTCATTTCAGATGTATTTCAGCTGAATGGAGGCAGCAGATGCTCCTTTGATTTGTCACCGTGGCGTTCACACATCTATTAGCAAGCATGACATACTTGTCCCAGTTCTTAGCTATGACGAACAAACCCAAAACAGCACGTCCCACACAGCCACTCATGTAATCAGTCGGGGGGGCAGAGGTGGGCTTCTGATGGCAGACATTACTCTTACTAATAAGCCTTGTCAAAGCAGAACACACCAGACATCCATCAATATTTGCTGCGCTTCTCTATCCACCAATAACAAAACGGTCCACTTCAAAGGGCTCAAACGCAGAGGCCGATGGAGTTAATCACTTCATGGAGGGAAAACAAATGATCATTCATGGAGTAAAGTTTCTCAGTCACTGCTGGCTGGCAGGACATTGGAGATCTTCACTTGTTATCAAGTGCAATATTCTGTTCACGAACACGTTGGACTAATTTGTCTTTTAATGAAAAAAAAAGTCTTTGGAGATGAGAATGAACAAATCTCTTTAAGATAATATAATCCATTCAAAGCAGAAAAAGATCATGCATATTGTCAAGGAACTGATTAAGTAGACAAAAACCTTGATGGACTAGTTTGTTTTATTTGGTTGCCATATATTCATTAGATAGGGACTGACCTTTTTATTCTGACCAACAAAGAGTTTTCAGAAATTTAGATAACAGATGTATCAAAGTCAAGATAAGAAACATTATCTGGACATATTTTGTGTTTAAAAGTCTGTTTGCATAAAATTATAACTGAAGCGCAACATGAGGTCTGAAGTCATTAACATAAATCCGACTCAATGATAAAAGCTGCTTAATATTGTCTAGGTCCCAGTGGTTAAAAGTAAGAAAGAAAAAACAAGCAAGGAACCTGCGACAGTGGGAATATTAAGGTTGCAGTGGGAGGACCTACAGTCGAGGGTAATCAAAATTAAGTTATGTGTGAGTGGAGAGGACCCGGAGGACCAGGAGTTTCCTAAACAAGAATTTCATTTAACATAAAGGTTGGTCATAGAAAAAAATAAAAATGAATAAAAATAAAGATGAGGTAAAAAGCCTAATAGAGGGAGAAAAAGCCAAACTGAGCAGCAGGAGGCACAGGAAAGGCAAGACAAAACAATATACAGTATACCCACAGGGCTGACGAGACACAGGTACAAACAATCAAGGAGACATGCCAAGGATAACAATAATGACGGACCTTCAAAGTAAAACAGGAAGTGAAGTTAACAGACGAGGTCAGAGGCAAGAAAACAAGAAAAGACAAAGACCACTAACATTGAACTGAACCTAGATCCTAACAGAAAACACCAAAAGTCAAGAACCATGTACAAACCACAACCACAACCACCATAACAGAAGTCAATTAACAACAACAAAAATCAATGACAGGAATCAGATTAACAACATAAAGGAAGCAATAAAAGGAACTGAACACCCCAACAATGAGTAACCAGCAAGATAAAGAAGTCAGTATATCCACGATGAAATGCTTCATGGATAACAAGCTACAGGTGTTGACAATTACTAGACATAACAGGGAAAGTACTTTCAAAATAAAACCATATATAATGCTAAACAAACAGTAAAATCAGAATCAGAATCGGAATCAGAAAAAGGTTTATTGCCAAGTTTGTTAAAAAAACACAGACAAGGAATTTGTTGTGATGATTGGTGCAATACAAGAGCAAATATATAATGAAAAGAGTGAAAAAGTCCACAAGTAAACCAAAAACAAAACTTATAGAGAACTGAACACTCAGATAAACCTATGACCAAACCATGATCATGAGAGAAATCAGGGTCCTCAATTTTCACATTTTGAAAAAAAAAATGTTCCTGAAGAATTTGGAGCAAAGAAACATACAAAGCGAAATGCTGGAATTAAATAACCTATTGTACCAGAAATTACACACTTTATTAAGTTATGTAATGGTTAAACAGCTCAATAAAAAAGTTATGTAATGGTTTATACATGTTTTTATGTGACTTTTCCAACAGTATTTGTATATTTGTTTGATTTTTGAGAAGAAATAAAAACCAGGGGCCTCATTTATAAAGCTTGCGTGCGCACAAAACAGGGCTTGAAAGATGCGCACGCCATCTTCTACGCAAAGGTTGGGATTTATAAAAAAAAAACTTAACAGGAAAATGTGAGTATCTCTACGCAAACTTTGATCCTAGCGCACAAACATTGTGAAGATATGGGGAACTGACGACGCAGACGGAGAGGTGGTGAAATGAAGCCAGATTCATGTCATACTTTTAATGTCATCACATATCAGACTTATAGATCCATGTACACCCAAGCCAGTCAGTCAGGACACGGCCGCTTCCATTGGGGCGCTCTGGTGCACATGCGCACTGGTGCTGGGGACAGCCGGGCCTGCAGCCGCGGTGCCAGGACACGCCGTGCCGGGAACCTCCTCGTCACCCACCATTGATTCACCATGGCAACGAAACAGACCCCAGTTGCTGCTTATTTGTTTTAGTTTTTGGGTTTTTCAGAGATTTTGGTTAAAAATAAAAAGGACTCTATTATTTATTACTCTTTCCATCCAGTCTGCATTTGGGTCCAGTATCCAGCAAAACCTCTCAGGTAATGGTTGTATTGTCTGAGATAAATGATTGGTTCTTCAGAGGAAAATTTGAAAAGGGCATTAGTGATACTGAAGTGATATACTGTAAGTGATTTCTTTCTACACTTTTATTGCTAAATGTTTTGTTGTAGTTGGGTGTCCTCTTGCATACTGCTGTTACTATTTTTAGCACATTGGCTTTACCTTATTTACCAAATAAATCTGTCAGACCCCATCTGATTGGACTGTACCCATGCAAAGATCGCTTTAAAGTCATAGCCAACTAAATTTTTAACAAACCTTTATAAATAAAAGTATAAGAAACTTGTTTTTAAGTTTTATGTTCTTCTTTTATGTAGCTTCAGAAATATACAGATAGGAATCTGTATGCATCCCTTGCTGTGAGAAAACAATAATCATGCGCATATTTCATCCAAACCGTGCATGTCGTCCGTCTATATGTGGCCCTGTGATAGACTGGCAACCTGTCCAGGGTGTATCCCTGCCTCTCACCTGTAATGAGCTGGGATAAGCTCCTGCAGATCCCCGCGGCCCTGCAAAGGATATACCGGGTATAGAAAATGGATGGATGGATGGCTATTTCATCCAAACCAAACAATCTAAATGAGATGGGAAGGTTAAATACATGGTCAAAAGAAAGCATCAATATTATGCAGATGTTCTTATTGCTAAAGCAAATGCAGGTGATTGAATCTATACATAAAATCATCTGCATTCAACCTGTAAGTGGAAACTGCAGAGGTTTGCATGCTTCACTGCACCTGTTATTATTTAGTGATTGCTCCTTGATTCTTTCTGAGGAGCAAACATGACGAGATTCTTAAATACAGTCCTGTGGTTTAGGTTATGAATAATTTACGAATATTAGCGCTATTATTCACCTCCAACCGGTTTCATATTGCTTAAGACCTTTTGGGGCTTAAGGCCATCCAGACTGCTCTTAATGCTAATGGGTTGACAACCAGCAAGTACCATAGTAGTAATGGTCATCATCCTGACAGGCAGCCAACTAATTGGAGCTGTATCTCTCGGATGATACCTGACTGACCCTGCATACTCTACACCACACACCAAAGGCAATTATAGGGCTATAATTGTTCCTTCCAAATATCTACAGAGCGTTTATCAACTGAAAAATATGCTTCAGCGCACCAAGACACCAGCACATCCAAAAATGTGAAGAGTGTCTCATAAAATCAATCTTTACCAGCTCAGATAATGAATGTATTGTTTAATGTCTTATTGTTATCAGCTGTGAATGGCATGGTAAATATGACAAGTCTCAAGTCTCAAATTGTTCAGCATATTTTGGAAAATAAAAAACAAGACACAGAAACATCAATCCACCATGCAAGATACACAATATAGATAGAAACAGTTGGATGGATGTGCATTACAGCAACAGAGATTTAATGGCATTTTGTTCTCAAACATATGCCTATATGGAGTTGGTTCCCTAATTATCAGTGTAGCAGCCTAAATATATAAAAATAAATATAGACGTTGTATTATTGTGTTTAAAACCAATCTGTATTGGTGTGAATAAATTAATACAGATGCATAGTTTCATTTATTAAGTTCATTAATTCTTTTTTTCAGAGTTACAGTAATGTAAAAATCACATTTTTAGCTCATGTTCATGACTGTACTGTGTCAAAAAACTTTGACCGAAATTTGTTCGCTGTCACTTTAAGTGAGAAGTAGCTCACATTAATTGGAAAGAGGAGCTCTGACAGCAGGAGCTCAAGAGGGCACAGGGCTATAGTTTTCACACCATAGTATGTTTTACTGATTTAGAGGAACTTGTTTTAGAATACTGTGGAAGATTTTAGAAGGTTTCAGTGTGTTTCTGCAGGTACTTGTTCCCATTCATTCATCAGACTTGAGTCGGGCACTGATCTTTGATTCAAAGACCTCGCTGATGACAAACTGGTAGTGCAGAAGGTTGGAGTCAATCTCTGGGGTCAAAGTCTAGCTCTGTCAAGTTCTTCCACATCAAACTCATCAAACTAAGTCTTTACAGCCCTTGCAGCCTTTTACCTTTATCCCTCCTACACTGTCTCTACAGTTGGCACAGTGTTGTAAGGCAGGCAATGTTCTCCTGTGGATACCTGTGGGAGTGCTGAAGTCTACAGCGGTGGAATCAGTAAAGCGTCGGCGACCTGCACACACAATGCACCTCAGCAGTCATCCACCCTGTGATTTTAAGTGGGCCTCCGAGTGTTGTTGTTCCTAAATGCTTCTATTTTCTAATAACACTACTTACAGCTGGCCGTGAAATATCCAGCAGGGATGAAACTTCAGAAAGCATATCTTTGTAAAGTTGGCACCTAATCACAGTACTTGTACTGGAAGTCCCTTCAGAATGACCTTATGTGTATTGAACATGTCTGATTGAAACAGCTGGATTAAATAATAAAGAGGTGGGCCTATTTACTTTGGTCCATAAAGTGTACGTATACAATATATGTACCATATATAGTGGAACACACAAATACATTGAATTGAATATATATATATATATATATATATATATATATATATATATATATATATATATATATATATATATATATATATATATATATATATATATTAGGGCTGTTCGATTAATCGATTTTAAATCGTAATCGCGATTATGTAATTAGAACGATGTTAAAACGTTAAAATCGTAAAATCGATTTTTCACTTTTTTTTTTTATAATTTTTTTTTTTTTTTTACCTTGTCTGCACACATATTAATGATTGATACCATATTAATGATTGATGGAAATACCTCTCAATACCTGCGACAAGTGCCCCATCAGAGAGGCTCTTTAGTGTAGGAGGGGGCGTTGTAACATGCCACCGGGCATCCCTCACGCCAGATGCGGTAGACCGGCTCGTGTTCCTTGCAAAAAACTTGCAAATGTGAATAGCAAATGTAATGACTGACATTACACACCTCTACCTCCTTCATGGGTTGCATTATTATTTAGCATGCAAAGACCCAGTTTAGTTTAATTAGAAAATGTCTTGTTTTATTTAATTGGAAATATAACTTACTGTATGTTTGCAAGTGCTGATTTGCTGATTTTTTTTTTCAGAGATAAAACTTTATATCTTATTATATTTTTTAAAACTTTTTTTCAACTTATTTTACAGAGCTTTGCACTTTATTCATTCATTTTTTGTTTAATAAGAGCAAAGTTTGCACTTAAAGCCCAATGGGGCAAATGTTCAATAAAAAAACAGCATATTTGAAATAATTTCTTTGCCTTTTGTCAATTCACAAAATAATCGTAATCGTAATCGAAAATCGGATTTTGAGAGAAAAAAATCGATCATAATCATAATAAAATCATAATAAAGGTCATCTCATAACGCTTCACAACATGAAAAACAGAGATATAACACATATAACACATCAGAAAATAATGTATGAAAACATAGGCATCAGAAAACATCAGCATCGGAGAAACAAGATGAGCAAAACATCCAAAAAACAACACAGTAACATCAGACTAGCTGACTCTAAGCATATGATTTTTCATAAAGGAAGGTTTTAAGCCTACTCTTAAAGGCAGAGAGTGTGTCCGCCTTTCGGACCAAGACTAGAAGATTATTCCAGAGGTTAGGGGCCTGAAATTTGAAGGCTCTGCCCCCCATTCTGCTTTTGGAGACTGTAGGAATCACAAGTATTATTGCATTCTGTGAGCGCGGTGATCTAACAGGATAACTATGTATACTATATACTACTGTATACAATACTATATATGTGTATAAATATGTAAAATGAAGTTGTACACTGATTGCAAGTATGAAATCAAGTATGAAATCATTGTATACGTCTTTACAGCCCTTAATGAACCCAAAAAATAAATGTTTCTGTTGATTCACGAGAAGTGAAGAAAACCTGATGTTCAGGAAAAACCTAAGCAACACCCAGTGGTCCCTGAGGCACAACTTTCAAAATGTGCTGGTTTGATGACTACCGGTGGACAAAAGCCAGCAGGTAAAGCGTTCATGAAGACAGGTACTGGATGAAGGCAGAGTGCAATCAGAAAAGGCTGGAGGGTTAAGCGATTCCAGACAGAGATAAAAATACACAAACATTATCGGAATCAGGGATCAGGACCTGCATGAGTTTGTGACTGGCAGGCAAAATAATTAAGACCAAGGGTTAGGAAAAACCTGAATGTTACCCTGCAGCTACAATGTTTTTTTTTCCCTCAGGCTCATGGGAAATGTTGCTCCCCCGCTGTACAGTTAGTCTTGAAATATTAATCATTTATTCTAAAGTGACTCCATCGGTGACAATCGGTCATTTATAATCAGTCCTGCTGGTTCAACAAATCCGTCCTGAGCCTTTGACATGAGCTCTTTATTGTTTATTTTTGGTATTTTCTTAAACTAGTGTGATACACCTTCTCTTTCTCTGCTGCAACATTAGGGCTCATATGTCACCGTAAAGCACTTTCCTCATAACAGATGGTACTAAAAGACAGTTTTAGCTCAGCAGGCAGTGGATTTATTCTGAAATATAATGTTCTCACAGCTCTCATCATTTCTTAGAAAAGAGAGTTGAAAATAAGGAAATGACAATATACATTTGTCGACCTCATTAAATTGACACCAGTTGATGATTTCGGTGGCATCAACGAGGAGCTATAGGTTTTATGTTGAGTGGAGGACTTTGGTTGTTTAGTGTTCAGAATACAATGATATAATCCAGAACGAGTTAATTTAAAACAAAACATACACTACTGAGGTTTGATAGAAAACAACCCCTGGGAGCTTTTGCATTAGAGGCAGCTAAACAGCATAACAATACATATGTTTATCCTCTTCTATAACCCCTAATGTGACAGCCACCCCCATGTGGCACCCAGCGCACTGCTAACGTGTTTGTTGTTCCTGTCTTGTTATGTCAGCACTTAATGTTCAAGTGAGTTTCCTTCATCCACGGACAAACAATGGACAAATGAAAGCAAAGCAACTGCTTTTCCTTTCTATTGTTGAATTTATCTGTATTTCTGTGATAATAGTGTATTCATGTTAACACATACAGTCCTGCAAAAGAAGGAAAATATGTTTCTGAAAAGTGTCGCGTTCAGAGACTCGTTGACCTTGTGCTATTGAGGTTCCGGATTGTATTGAATTATTATAAATCCATTCATCTACCAAGTTTACATAAAGCCCTTTTCAGTTGTGTCCTCTATTTTCAGTTTACAATATGAGGAAGCACAATTGAATGCTTTGGAAAAAAAAAATCTGTATTTATTTTGTTACTGGAAGGTTTTGGCAACTCAGCTAGCCAATATAGACAGGGAGTATTGAATACAGTTTAATTTACATGTAACTAATTAAAGCAGTTCATTTGGTAATTACATTCTTCAAAATTCTTATTTAGTGGTTAGCACTGTTTTGCACTGCTTTGGGTGTTAGCAGTGGTTAGCACTGTTGCCTCACAGCAAGAAGGTCCCCGGTTCGACTCCCAGGCCCGGCAGGGGCTTTTCTGTGTGGAGTTTGCATGTTCTCCCGGTGCTTGCGTGGGTTCCCTCCGGGTACTCCGGCTTCCTCCCACAGTCCAAAAACATGCATGCTAGGTTAATTGGTGATTCCAAATTGCCCGTAGGTGTGAGTGTGAGTGTTAGGGTTGCCACCCGTCCCGTAAAATACGGAATTGTCCTTTATTTGAGAAAAAAATGTTGCGTCCCGTATTGAACTAATACGGGACACGATTTGTACCGTATTTTCATTAACTTTTACACCATATTCTAGTTGAATTATTAAAATAAATGAACCTTTACACCATATTCTAGTTGAATTATTGAAATAAGTTAACTTTTACACCATATTCTAGTTGAATTATTGAAATAAATTAACTTTTACACCATATTCTAGTTGAATTATTGAAATAAATTAACTTTTACACCATATTCTAGTTGAATTATTGAAATAAATTAACTTTTACACCATATTCTAGTTGAATTATTGAAATAAATTAACTTTTACACCATATTCTTCACCTGTATCTATATTCTACATCTGGGCTGATGTGGACATACATAGCATAGGAGGATATTTCAGTTGCTAGTATGGTTGTCTGTCTGTACAGTCATGCAAGTTCAATGCTATTAAAGCACTTTAAACTTTAAACTTTAAATCAAAGCATTTAGTTTTTTCATATAAAATAAACACATTTTTATTCAGTTTAGAAGTTTTGGGGCTTTTTTTTTGGCTCCTGCGCTGCTGAAATCAGGGTGTCCCTTATTTCTATTTCTGAAAGGTGGCAACCCTAGTGAGTGTGCATGGTTGTGTGTCTATATGTGGCCCTGCGATGGACTGGTGACCTGTCCAGGGTGAACCCCTGCCTTTCACCTGAGATTAGCTGGGATAGGCTCCAGCAGACGCCCCTGACCCTGCAAAGGATAAAGCGGGTATAGATGGATGGAAAATTCTTATTTTAAAACCATATTCTCAATATATGAATTTGTGTTTTCAAAAAACAAGTGAGTCTTTGTGTGAAATCCAGAACTGTAATGAACATAAAATGTTTCCTTTAAATTAGGGCTGTTTGCATGCTGTCAGGGTTGAGTTTTCTCTGTATCCGACTGCCTCAATTCTTTACATCAAGCCATTAATGTAACATCGACTTTCTGTCTTTGAAGGATGGCTGCTGCCAAATGGGAACGCTTGATTATTAAGATGTTCAAAATTATGAATTATTCAAAGCCTGACTGATTTACTTGCGGCTGGTTTGATTGGAAATGGATTCACTGGGTAAATATATTCATCAGCAGTGCATGATTTCTGATGATCCCCATCAGATCTCGGCACAAATTCATGAGCTCCACTGGTTTATACTCTTACCTTCAGGCCAGTACACAGAAAAATCCAACTTTCGGTTTTTCCTTGGTGAGTCATCTTTCCTTCAATATTAACTCTTTAGCTGTTGTCACAGAGGAAAGGGGTTGAATCTCCCAAAGAAGTTTTATTGGAAAATAAAAGCGATTCTTTCACAGTGAAAACAGCTCAGATCAGATCAATAAACTCTGTTCTGGCTTTTCCTCTCCCCCAGTTTAATTACACCCTCTGCTTCCCACCCTGCCTTTGGGTCCACAGTATTATCGTCAGCGTCGTTTATATCATGCCAGCTCCTTTAGAAGTGATTGAAGCGGACGTCGCCAATGTGTTGGACCAGCTGCCCTTTGCCTTCAACCAGACGGACAAAAGCCATCTGCTGCGTCACCAAATGAAATAGTTTTTAAATGATAAGATGACTAAGGAGGCTGCAGACTCGTCAATAAATTGTCACGTAATATCAAAAGGGGCTGATAAAGCTTAAACAGAAACTTTTGTGAGCTAACTCTTTTGAAGATGACAGTTTTTGTCACTTCTGATACAAGCTTGAGTGTTATTTGAAATGTTATTTCAAATATACCCCAAATTGAACTCCAAATACTTCAATATATGATTTGCTGATGAAATCTTCCACAATAAACATTTTGACAGCGCTTTCACCTCAAGAGTGCAAACTGTTAACATTCAACTGTGACTCTGAGCCACAAAAGTTTTTAATCATGAACTATTTGTGTTGTATTAAACTTTCAAACAGCTTTTCCAAAAGATGAGATAACATAGAAAACATTGGGCTTCCCAGGGTCAAATCGGCTGCCATTTTTTGAGGTGGGATTGATCACTGCTGTGGTCTGTGCCTCCCAGATAAGCTGGTGAAGGTTAAGTTCAGAGGATCAAAATGATATCAAAGCACATTGTATTTACTCACCATCTGCTCTCAAAAAAAACATGGTCAGCTCCCACTTTTTGTCCTTCTCTTTAAGTGGGAAGTGTTTTTTTGTAGTTTTTATTTTCTTTATAATATTATTCTTGCTGCATTTTGGTTGACAGAATCCAAATAAAAAGATAAATCATCTCTGGTCTGCACACTTTCATGGTGTGAAGACTAATAATGGTATAATAGTTTGCATATACGTCAAACACTGAATATAAACACTTATTAGAAGTATTGTGAAAACGTAAGGTTCTATAAAAGGGAACAATTTTAAAAAGCACATACTTGTGAGAGATATTCATGCCAAAGCTTGGCTCATGTTTGTAAAATTGTTGTACCATTTGGTTCAAACTCTGCCAACTAATTTCTCCCACTGTTGATTCTGCTATCGTTCACAGCCAAGTAGGAAAATAGAATGATATCTCATAAAAACACAGATAAATAAAGCTTTAGAGCAACACTGCTTTTTTATTGGGGGGGGGGCTATGGTTCTGCGGCCGTCCTGGACTCTTGGAAACATGAATTAAGCAGTGAGCTGATGTAGTGACAGAGTGGTACATGTAAATTTGTTTACCAACTGATGTCCAATATGACCTGAAGATAACAGGGAAACTACAGGAGACGATAAGAATATATCGATTGACTCCTGCATCTGAAAATGGAAATGTGATGCCAGAGATGCCAAATGTGATGTGGCCGTTGATTCTGGTCATTTTACTAACAAGGTCATCTTCACAGACAGCATTCTGTTGCTCGGGAGTGCCAGACACTTTCTCTTCCGGGAAACCACAAGTGCAGCTTTATCTATATTTACCGTATCATTTGAAGTTAGTGGGCTGTTGGGCTTCACTGCCAACACGGTACAGCAATGCAAAATAACAACATGCATTCCTTGATTGGTTACTGCAAGTACCCTTTACCATATTTCTGCTTGAAATGCAGCTGGTACCTGCAACATACTGTAGAGGAGTGGCATAATCTTTGTCTTCACAGCACAGCTTCAGCCAACCTAGGTGGCTATCCGTCCTGCAGGTCTCTGCATTTTCTTTTCTTCACCTTCTGTGATAAAACTGTCATTGATTACTTCAATGGCTTCTATGGCATTGGATGGATGGATGGCATTTGGAGAATGAAAGGTTTGACAGCTCCATACGGTTCGCCACACAAGTAAATATTGTGATGTATACAGCACAGTAGGTCGTAAACTTTGATCGGCATCTAGGACACTTTGGTACGTACGCGACCAGGAACATTATGTAGTTATGTAGCAGAAGACGAAGGCTCAGGCTTTGGCAAAAGTGTAGTTGGTCCTGTTAACAGTTGATCTACTGCTGAAGGTTGTCAAGTTCTGTTATTTTGCTTTAAAATAACTGAATGAAAGACGACAGTTGAGTGAACTGAGATAGTTATGTTATGCAGTTTTCTGTGTCAGACTGTTTACTACATTTCATTGCATGCTCTTTATCTTTCCAACTGATATATAAGTGGTTAACAACAACAGCCCAGTATCACAATCCACACGGAAATTTTCAGGTGCAACTAAGCACACACATTTGCATCTGTAATTATAATGGTCTGTTACAGAAAGCCCTGACATGGAAAACTCAGTTCCGGCCAGTAAACAGAGAGCAGACAGGAGGGGTGTCAAAATGCTTTGGGTGTTAAGATGATAATAATCTGTCAATGACTGTAATCATCCAATAAGCATAGCTTTCTCAGCCAGTGCTCAGTGGTTTCACAGAGAAAGCTCACTCATGCAAAAGTGATCATATTTTAAAGTTAAAAACAGCTCCAAAGAAACTCACTGGAGCCCCAAATGCAAAGCAATTTCATCAGATTAATTACACTAATTTGCACACAATCTGTTTAAATTTTATTGGCAAAATGATGGTAAGTACATCCAGTAGCATTAGTCTCATTATATACAGTAGTTTAATGACTTTTCTTCCACTTCAAATGCCCTCCTCCCCCACACACGTACTCACTTTTGTTTCCTCTCGTGATTCATCACTTTATTTTCTACACAAATATTTAGTTTGCTCTCCAACACTTTGCATACAAGCTGAAGATCAAAGTAATCTGTTGCCCAATACACAACATATTATACACTAGATTTTAAATGCATATGAAAGTTTAATAGACAAATAATGGGGGGGTCATTTTTGTTCTGAACCTTGTAACCAGTTTCTATCCTCTTTATTCTAATTTATGTTTTTGGTTATAATCCAAACATGGAAGCAGCTATGTTTTGTACTTTGATGGAAATTGTTTCAGACAGGCCAAGCAGCTTGCATGTTTGACCTGATTAAAGGACAAGGCAGTAGGAGGAATTTAAACAACAAACTCAGCTACGTATAGTTAGATACTGAAGAAAGAAATACATAAACTCAACAAATCAAACAGGGATGCATAATTTAGCTCATCAAAGTGCAGCTCATCAAACTTCAGACAAAAAGGACTCTGAATTTCAGGGTAAACACAAGCTGAAGATCGTGATCAGTAGTTTAAAATGTTGCAGATTTGGATTAAAGTGAACATTTATTTAACAATGGTTACATCAAATGATAGATTTTACTTGAACAGGTCAAGCAAATTACTAACAATGTTCTAGATACCATTTAATGTCATGTTCACGTATCGCTGTACAGGATGATTCTGTCATCAGTAGATTCATTGTTGAGGTGAAGGTGCCAGATTCGGGTATAAAAGAAAAGTCCTGGCTCACCATTTGGTACCCATCTCCGAAAATCATCAAATAGCTATCCATAAACTTCTGCTTATTCGTGTTAAGGTTGTGGGGATGTCTGGTGCATCTCTACCAGATGTTTCTCTCTCCAGCTACACCTCCTCCAGAGCTACCCAGATGACACAGATGTGTTACCAGGCCAGCCGGGACATGTTATCCCTCCAGCATGTCCTGGGTTCCCCCCTGAGCCTTCTTGCACCTGGACATGCTTGAAACACCTATAGGTATACAGGAGCGACCCTCGCCAGATGCCCAAACCACCTCCATTGGCTCCTCTCCATGTGGAACAGCAGCAGCTTTTCTCCAAGACCCTGCTAGATGAATGAACTGAGGAGCAGCCTTATGAAGGAAACTCTCTTTAGATATTTGTATTCACAATGTCACTCTGAGATTACTGTTAACAAAAAAAATAATCATCAAAAAGTTTGTGGATGACCAAAAAAACTTGGAAAACCACTTCACAGTCACATAACATAATCTGATGTTTCATCCAAAATGTAACTTGAGACTGATTTATGCAAAGAAGGAGTTGTGTATTAAATCTATGCAGGAACACTTTGAATTTTCTGGGCTCAGGTTAATCTAAGATGGACAACAATACAGCTTGTCTTTTGCTTCTTTGATGAGAAAGACCATCATCGGGGATGTTGGATCAACAATCTGTACAAAAGCTGAGGTGTTCAATTATTTCCTGAGAGCACACAGAACACTATTTAAGAGCAGGTCAATGCAAGGTCACACACTTTCAGCGTCTGCACACATGTTATTCTGCCAGGATGAGACTGAGGTGAGATTGCACTCATCCCAACGTGAGCTCTTGAAGCTCCTCAACTGAAGCTTGGTCTTCATCTTGACCTTTAAGATAGAACAGACTCAACTGTGAAATTCACTCACGTCATATTTTGCAACAAAATCATTATTTTCTCCTTCTTGGAATAAGCCTTTCGGGAAAAATGGTGTTAAATGTTGAGAACCCTTTTAATGTTTGCAGGTTCATTTCTATGTACAGACGTCTGCCATGAATTTTCTCAAGGCAGGGCCATCAACTGAGGTTAGTGCTAACAGTATTATGATGGTGTAGTGGACTCCAAACAACTTTTGATAAGTTATGTGTGGGAATAACTTTTTTTGCTGTGCCTACTGCATCATGCTCAAGGGAGCCAGCGCCTGCAGAAAAAAATCCTTCTGCAACATCATATGAAAAAGAAGGAACTTCCACTGCAGCTCTGTAAAATATTTATTTTAGTTTGCCAGAAAAATACAAGCATGCAAGCTTAAAAATATTTTTGTAATTTACAGGAGGTTTTGCAAAATGTATGTTTCCATATATATTTTCTATACACAATTCCAATTAGTGCAATTTCAAGCTAAATGAAAATGCACCTATCTCTATTGTACTCTCTTTGTTGAGATGATTGCATGTTTCACACTGCAGTTTGGCTGGTTGAGTTATTGGCTGCAACAACAGAAGTATATGCTTGTTCAACAGCGGGGAATGTCAGTGGTTGTATTATTTGTCGTAAAATTTCAGTAGAGGGTTGTTTGAAATGTTGTTGCAGAGGCTATGAATGATGGCAGTCCCGTTTCCGTCATGTTATGGTCGCAAGCAATAAGAGTTACAAGAATTATAGTAAAACCCTCAGCAATGAAATGGTATTGTTAATTACAAATATTAAAAATCCCATCATACAACAGTTGTAATGGTGAAATTACTCGGATTCAAATTACTATCAATAAACTATTGATTGTCATACCGATACTAAAATAAGATTTACTTCTCTCATCAACAAAATTGCAACATTTTATGTTTGACATGAAGCAAAATCAACTGTAGCTTGACTGAAAAATGTCTTGGAATATGCTCGAATAGATCAGTCAGAAGCGAAAACTCTACTTTTCCCCGTCTCTGAGTCTCAAAAGTCAAAGTGAAGATGCAGGTTGTTTTAAGCAGCTACAAGAGCAAAAGGAGGGTTGAGGACTTGTTCATCACACAACAAATTACTGCATAGGGTGAACTTGTGCCCTTATGTGCATACTTTTCTACTTGATAATACAATCGTGTGTGCTCATCTGGCAGAAAGTCGTCCTTGAACTGATGATTTTCATGTGGAACCTTGTTTCACATGTGCAGGTTAAAAAAACAATTAAAAGTCAATCAAAGCATCTGCAGCAAGTATGAAGATGCATCAGTACCGGTAGAATGGGTGACTTGCATACTGCTGACTTCAGTTGATGCAGAGGTTTTTGCTGGCTGATCCTTGGCTGTTTCAAGAGGACAATAACAGACTTCTTAAGAATGGAGATTTTTTACCAATGGCAGGAAAGTCAGTCCCCTGTGTAAAGATTCTCCAGGGGGTTAAAATCTGGAGTCTGCGCTGACCATGTGTGAAAATGCATGCTCTTTGAACCGTTCACAATTTGAGCCCAGCAAATCTTGGCTGAATGTCATCTTGGAATATACCCATGTTGTCGAAGAGAGAGGAAAAAAGAAGAGACAAGGTCATTTTATTCAGCTGACCTAATCTTTTGTGTTGAGAATGTTGCTGAATCTTCGTCTGAGCAACTGAAGAAACCATGATGCCCCCAGGCTTCCTCAGCAGGCACCAGACACAAGGAGCTTTCAATTGTTTTAATTGTGCTTTTTTTTCTTCTTTTGTTTTTAACAAGAACCAATAATCAATCATTTTATTTTAGCACTTAAGGTTACTATGTTACTACTATGCCCCCGCGACTTGTTTCCGGATAAGCGGCGGAAAATGGATGGATGGATGGGTTACTATGTTAGTCTGAACTTTTTTGTAATTTATTTTCTGTTTCACATATTAGTCAAGGCCACACCATGTTTCCAAGGATAAGTGCATAAAAACCAGTACAGTGAAGGAATCTCACTAAGGTAGATTATTCTCTTTATCTGTTTTATGGCTCATACTAAACCAAGAGTAGTAAATTCAGTATGGATATGATAATATGAAGTGAAGCGAACCCTGCCCGTTACACTGTTCTTCACCCATTGTGCACTCGGTCCAGAAATGTGTACACTGCAGCAGCTTTGACAGTCATCGCATCACATCTGCTCCGACAGCCTCTTATGGTCTCCCAGGTGTGCCCAATTATTACGATTAGATGTGTCCCAGATGTGTTGCAGCTGCGTTTTTGAAACCCCTAAAAACAAATATCTGTAGACACAAATGCACTTGATTTTCTAAAATTTGCACCCATCAAGGGATCATCCAATTACATTGGAAGAGATGAAATGATACAAGTTAACGGGAAACCTTAGGAGAGCAATATACCTCCTAACCCTTATTAAGAAGGAGTTGTTCTCAGCTGTATGACCTGCATTCTTATTATTATTTACCTTAAACTATATCGAAGTAGGGGAATATTATACAGGCTTTGATGGGACCAACATTTTTGAAAAGAATAGTCTACTCTTCAGGAAAACTTGACAACTATTTGTGACTGCACTGAGGAAGCCATAAGCAGTGAGTTGCTCCCCCACCCTGGAAATGTGTTTGCAACACTGCAGATTTTAACTGCAGTCCATAAATACCCACAACTGCTGCAGGAAGGGACTATTTTGAGACGTGTCCTTTTCCTCTTTTCCATTTAATGTGAATAGGGCTATTAGGCGCATTTCCATTAGAGGTGGTTCTGGGTAAACCCGCCAGACGGGAACCTCTAACAGGGCTGACCTCCTTCTCAGGCTCTTCAGCTGGCGTGTCTCCGTTTCACTGTAGCAACACACAAGAACCATTGACCGACAAATAACAGCTCACCACGTGATGGCGGTAATGTGCTTTTTTTTGCTGTTTGCAAACGGCCAGCATGTAGCAAAAGAAGAAAGAGACAAACAAACAAGTAAACATATAAGGGACTTTATTTGTTTTTGTTTGCTTTTTTTAACAGACAATGCAGTGGAAGTGGTTGAGATTAAAAGAACCCCCCCTGCTGGACCTTTTCATTGGCGTCACCAACAAGGCCTGGATTACCTTGTCGGTCCATCTATCGTTACACAATGTTTTTGTGGTCCAAATTGTTGAAATAGAGTTGTGTTCACGTGAGAAGGCTGAATGTAATTTAGTAATCCTCATCAGCAGAGACCCCTGCTAAGGACTTCCTGTAGGCCAATCCGATCTGAGTACCCCTGCTATTACAGGAACATTTTTCACCCACACAAAGGTTCCTAAATGCCTCTTTTGCAAGGTCATTCCTGGTAATGGAGACAATGATCTGACCCCTGAAGAACTACCCAGAACCCCAAGTTAGGGAAATTGACCTACTGAGGACTCCAGTGATGACTATGACACAAACCCATTATTCCTGAAGTCCAAAATACTCAAATGTATGGATATTGTGGGCTATCAAACAGCGCAAATAATGTTCAAAGCAAAAAATGATCTGTTACCAACAAATATACAGAAATTATTTAGTATTCATAAGGGAAGATATGGTTTAAGGGGCAAAAGTAATTTTTATGTCACATTAATACGCACAAACAGGAAAGGTTTTTGTGTTTCAGTCAGCGGGGTGAGGCTATGGAACAAGTTTTCAATGGAATTAAAGCAATGTCCAAATATTAAACCGTTTAAAATAAAATACAAAGATATTATTTTTCAGAGGTACAGGGATGAGCAAAATTCTTGGGTGCAATGATACAGTGTTTATTTTTTATTTATTTATTTTTATCCTTATTTTCTTACACTAGTCAGTAGCTTATGTTGCTACAATGTTTTTATTGTCTTGTTTTGATTGTTTTTGTTTATTTTTATTTTTATTTTTATTTATTTTTATTTATATTTTTTTTTATTATTATGTTTGCATAATGTTATGTTCGCATGTGTTATAGCTAGTCATATTTAAGGAGAGGGGGTGAGAGTTTATAAGTTTTACTTCTTCTCACTCCCTTTCGAATATGTACTTTATGTCTCATATTAAGACGATTGTCTTATTTTCTTTCTATTTTTATATGATTCATATTCGAAATAAACACTACTACTAGTACTACTATGGGGTACATTTTAAGGTAAACATTTACAACAACTGAATCAAAGTTATTTCATCAAATCGGACCTAAAGTAGATTTCAAAAATGCATTCTAAAGATTCTGCGTTCTGGTTCTGGTTCTGTTACAGCCCAAAGGCAAGAGACAGTAAGACAGGAGTAGTGATGATGAATGACTTTTTTGTGTATGCAGTGCACAAATACAATTAAAAAACTACAATCATAGAAAATAAGAAAAGGTAGAAACATGAATGCTCTGCATGAAGTCTGTATGAGTTGAAATGAATCATTAAAGGTCTATTGAGTTGTGTGTGTTTGTTTCTGTCCTCCTACACGTGTGAGTTATCTTGTTATTCACTTATATTTATCATGTTCACTTGGACTGAAAAATACTAATATCCAATGTGTTTTCCTGGACTTGAAATTTGTTTCAGTATTATTAATAAGCACAAATAAACATCTTTTTAGTGTAAGTGACACATTTTAACTTTTCTGTATGGCAGTTTTGTTAAAATTGTGAAAAATGAGAGTTCAGTGACAAAGACGTGTTTATATATGAATTTACGGTTTAATCTCTGGGGTCGGCTTCTTTGTCTGTCCTATTAGAAACTGACATCTACAAACCAGGATATATTCCAGGTTTAATTTTAGCTTTTATACCATAGTTTTGTCCTTTATCTAGCTTGTTCAAGGGTTATGTTTGGGTTCATGGATGTTTACTAGCCTTCCATTACCACATAAATGCATTAGTCTGTAACCACCCAGATTATTTCCTGCTCTGTGCTTTCAAGTGGAGCAAGCCATAATGCATCTGAATACAGATGAAAAGATCTTTAACCAATATGGGAAATGAAATGTGAGATGAAGCAGCAGCCCTGAATAAAGCAACCCCACGCTGTTAAGCATTTATTACACAAAACATTTCAGAGAAGGGTTTTGTTATTCAATTTTTCAGTTTTTTGGGGGTTATCTTGCTCTATTTCAAAGATGACTTGTCGTGAGCAGGGTTGTAGTACTTTAGTTTAGTTTTCGTACTATTCATAAAATATAAATCATTTCTTAGGGAATAAACCCCCTCTGAAGTCAGATATAGGTTTAGGAAATGGTGCTTTTAAAGCATCTTTTTTGGAACAATTATTAGTCACTATAGCTATTTGAACTCTACTGGCTTTAGCGTGAGTTGTGCTTCTGAGTAGAAACTAAGCATATACACGGCGCCTACGTCATCAATGGCTTTTATACTCCTGCATTGCTGTTTGCACCGTAATTACACCACCAACCACTAGTTAGCAGTGCAGATTCTCTGTGCGGTGAAAGGGTTTCATACAGTCTGTGATGCTGTATGAACCAAGCCCCAACCATCAAATAACTTTGAGGCTAATGCAAAACTAAGTTTCATTTCTGCAAGAGTGTTCCGTCGTTCTCAGCAATCTCCCTCGAACAGGGCTCCCTTGAGAGCCATCTGGATATCTTTGCACTGCGGAAATGTGTTATCATATCCTATAAACAAATATACTTTCGGACACCTTCAATAAGTCGCTCATCAATGTACTTCATCTCTCTCGCTGTCTGTTACATTTTGAGAGGGATGCACATCAGGCTACAGGGAAGCCTGTCCTGTCAGGTTCTCACCTATGCAGTAGCTACAAGCTTTGATGCAGAAGTATAAATCAGGCTTTAACCTGCGCTAACGTACAATGCTACAATGCTTACTATTAATTTACAGTTACTCTGAATTTTCTGAATATGATATTATGGAGTCTGATCTCATCATCATTGAAATGACACTTTAATAAGCACTGCCAGAGCTGAAACCAGGGGCTCTGCTGGGCCCGTTTTGTCGCTCAGCCGGCAGCTCAGCCAGGTAAAACCGTCACAGTCACCTGCAGATTGAGCTAGATTGGGCAGATTAGTAAGTGAGTAAACCCAGGTCCTGGTGGACCCCTGCTTGGGGGTCCTGAAATGATCTGCTGTGGTTCCAGGGCAGGGCTCCTGGTGGACATGTTGTTTTGAATGTGACATCATAATAACTGCTGCGTCTGGCCAATGACTGGCTCGCACAGGCTGCCTGGTCTAAGCTAAGCTTCATCCTCAGACCCTTCCAGGTTGTTAGTACAATTAACAACACATTAAGATGTATTATCTATAAATTACTATGCTCTTTTAGGTTTGTAGTCACACCTCAGAAGTCCTAAGCATTTAGTAGCAATGAAAATTCATGATTGGACATACCTGTATCAAAAGACCACATCTCCAGTCATACTTAATTTGTTCTTTATATAATCTAGTTTTATGTCATGTGGGACCATTTTTTTATTTTAAAGTCCAAAAACTTAACTAAACTTAAAGGTGACCTATTATGAAAAACACGTTTTTTCTTGTTTTAACATATATAAAGTGGTCTCCCCTCACCCTGCCAGCACAGGGGAGACAAAATACCATGAATTTCTGCAAGCTCTCTGACCCCCGCCGGCCAGAGTCCCCCAGTGTCACGTGGTTTTTTTTGAGCCGTTTAGAATCTGCTCCCGTCGTGACGTCACGACGGGAGCAGATTTCCAGAGGTTCAGCCTCCGCTGCTGAAACCACGCCCACAACCAGCTCTCTTCCCAGGCTGGAGCGGTCCTTTCATTGAGCCAGTCGGACGCGGCGCCGCGGCGGAGCGGATCCTGGTTAAATCATCCAGGTTCCCCGGTGGTTTGAGAGCTGGGTCCTCGGGGGTCTGTCCCAGGCAGGACCAGCTTCACCCTCTGAGATTTTCAGCGAAATCTGTCGGTTTGATCCCCGGTAACGGGCAATGCGCCCCGGAGCCATGCTGGCCGGGCACCCAGCATGGCTCCGCGGCGCTCCGCGGAGCCATGCTGTGCGCCCGGCCAGCATGGCTCCGGGGCCAGCGTTCAGCATCCGCCGGGCAGATCCGGCTGAAATAGTGCATAAATGTTATTTATATACAACTCATATTTTATTTTTTTAACAATAAAGTTTCCATTTGTGAAAATTCAATGTTGTGATAATTTACAGGCTCGGGCTGCTCTGGCGGAGCGAGGTTTATGCTCCTCCCCTGCTACACGTCATTCAGGGAGCCAATCAGCACAGAGCCTCATTATCATACCCCCCCCTTCCCTAAAAATGAGGCGCAGAAAAAGAGGTTAGAAGCGGTAAAACTAGTGACAGGGCCCACAGGCTGGATTTATGATTTATGTAGAAAAAACAAGCTTTAGATTGTTTTTAAGACATTCAAGGCCTGTTTAAAATATACATTAAATTCCATAATAGGTCACCTTTAATCAAATTCCTGATAGTGTTACTGGAAATGGCAATGTAGCCCCTTGGTTACGTAATACCGCAACAAAAGTCACACATCATAGCCTACTGTTTGTGTAGGAGTATGAGGGGTACGGGTAAAAATATTTTCCTAGGAACTGAGAAACCTCTACCTTTGCGTCACATGTCGCCATAAGCTAATGCACATTGAGAGACTGCAACTTCCAAACTGCTGTATCATTTGCTCGCTGGCATTTATTTGTGTTTGTCAATGGCAAGATGCAGATATCAAAAGAGAACATTTCTTTGACGCCTTCGAAGGCTGCTGGATCCGTTTATGGTGAGTATAATTATATTATATTATGGTGCTTTTGAGTCATAAGAGTATTTGAGACTAAAATATGCAAGTAATAAAAACTAGTGGTGCAATGGTTTTTTGTTTTTTTGTTTTTATTTCAGTTTTGAGTTGTTAGGTAGGTTATAAGGCTGAATCAACATAAACTAAGGTTTCTTCATTTCTATCATCCTTATTGCATTAATGTGTTTCTATGGTTGTGCAGCCATGTTGCCCAGTATTCTGTGTTTTCTACATACACGTTTGTTTAAGCCGTTTCACTCATCACTTCATCCCTCCCCCACCATCAAAGAGAATCAGGACACCACTACCCCACATGTGAATGTGAAAAGCAAAGAAGTAGGGCTAAAGGATAGATAAGGATTTGGCCTATGATAAATGCAAGAATATATATTTTTACTGTTTTCTTGCAACATCCACTTATTTTTGGACATGGCTCTGGTATTTCCCAAGGCACACTATTCAAGATTTATCACACTCAGCAAGCTGCAAACAAGATGCTGAAACAGGTGCTCTGTGGGCAGAAATACAAATATATCCATCTCGTCTATTTTACAAGGGGAATTGTTTTCACTTGTACGTGTGCTTTCTTATTTTTCTTGTTTCATCTTTCTGGGTTCCTCAGTAACAAAAAACTGCCTCTAACCTCCTTACATCATTTTTACAGATGCGTTCTGTGCTTGATCATGAAAAAAACATCTTGTATAATTTGTCCACGTTTGTGTAATTATCTTTATTTTAACACCTTCAATAACAGACGGGTGACGTCGCAGGGCAGTGGCGCACATAAAACATAGAAAAAGACTGAGCTGCAATGTTTCATATTCATGTGACAGTTTTGAGAAGAGATAATTGGAAAACCAAAGACAATGGAGAGATTAATATGTTTCTTTTAAATATTGACTTGAAACAATTACTTTGACTTCAAAAGGGATTTATTTCTGAAACTCATCTCCAGTTCTTGCGTCTCAAGGTTATTTATTCCCTTTATATGATTTCACAGCACACACGGCTGCCCAACTCTCACTCGCAACTCAATCACAAGGTTATTCAATTAAAAGTACAATCTGCAACCTGAGAATCAAAATAAGCAATCACTCTTTCAATTTAAACGACCACAGTGGGTCAATATTTTAGTCATCTAATATGGCCTGTGGAAGATCACTGTAAGACAAAGCCAGAGTAATTTCCTGGACATGTTGATGCAACAATTTACTGAGACTGATTTTGCAGAAAAAGCAGGACCACAACCTCTTTTCCTGCATTTTTCCAAAACCTCCTCTCGCGAAAAATGTATATATTTCAAGCCACAGTAGAAATAGGACTATAAGGTACTTTGTGCTATTTTTGAATTTAAAAAACATTAACTGCAATTCAAAAGGAGTTGCACATTAAGACAATGTAGATGTTAACTAATCTGCTCTTCTTTGCTGTTGTGATGCTGAGGTTGTAAACCGCCAAGAAGTAAATGACCCGTTGCATGTGCGTGGGCTTGTTTCGACCACCCGACGTTTTCCTGCTCCATTTGTAATAAATAAACTGAAAAAAAAGAAAATGCCAATGCCGGTAGCTGCGAATTACATGCTGTGATGTGGGCGCTCTTCATGATGCAACATGGCAGCTCTTCTGGCTGCAGAATAAAGTATCACAGAGCGTTCAGCAGCAGGAGCCGTCTTTGCTCCCAGCATTACAACTGACAGTATTGTGGCCTGGTAACTACATGTTTACCAAAAAAAACTGTTTTGTTTATACAGTTGTCAGTTTTTGACTTTGTTTCTATCAGGACTTAAAGGTATTTTTGATATTTAAATCCTGTGTGACCCTGTGATGGGCTGCCGACAGTGTTTATCCCCCGCCAGGTAGCGTGTGTGTGTGTGTGTGTGTGTGTGTGTGTGTGTGTGTGTGTGTGTGTGTGTGTGTGTGTGTGTGTGTGTGTGTGTGTGTGTGTGTGTGTGTGTGTGTGTGTGTGTGTGTGTGTGTGTGTGTGTGTGTGTGTGTGTGTGTGTGTGTGTGTCTGCACACATCCATTGTCTCAGCCCAGCAGCAGCTTTTCTACCACAACTTGCAAGTTTATTACCACTGACTGTGTGAGAGTAACTTTTGATGATAAGATCGTGAACATGAACTCCCAGCTAAGACCCACAGAGTCACGTTCCAGCAGATCTATCTTCCAAACACTTGGATAGACGAAACCCAGCGGAGGACCTTTCTTGTTTTAGCCTTATGCAAAATAGACCTTGGCTGTTTTTAATCTTCATACTACAAACCAGTACGTATTGGTCCAGCAGCTGTTGTTAGTACATGATACGCTACCGCACAAACAGGCATGCTACGCCACACACAGGGGCTGGTCATGTGACTGCTACAATACTATACATGTCTCAAGGAAAAAAACACGTTGATATTTTAAGTCTCATGAAATCAGAAATATGTGTGACGTGATGTGTCTTACTTTTTTTTAAAGCAAAGTTTATTCATGTCATATTTCCCTGTGACTGCAGTGATATTAATATCAAAGCTATATATTGTCTCCTTCAAACCAGGAGTTGTCTTTCAGAAGATTAACTAGATAAGACTTACTTGCCACCTGCCTGAGCGTTATGATATGATGGTGTTGGTAAATCTCTAGGTAGTGTAAACTCTAGTGTGTTAGAGTCAGTAGTCATAGTTGCAGCTATAGAACAAGACTATAATAGTTAGTCTCAAATATAGCTTAGCGGTAGATATGCTGCTATAGGCTTATGCTGCAGGGGGGCACAGACATGATCCGCTGGGCGGTGCCTCTCACCCTTCTTCTCCTCTCCTTTTCCCTGCCTCTCTTCTCCATTTCCATTTTTATAAATGTCTCATAGCTATCATTTTGTCCATCGCTCCTGTAGTTTCTTGTGCTGGCCCCCCCTTTTCTCTTTTTTGTGCATGTTTGCAGGCCGGAGCCTCGGGAGCTGCGTTCTGGCCTGCGGTCCCAGTCACCCTTCGAAATGTACCACTGTTTGGCCTCTGGGCCAAACACAGTACAGTGGGACAGAATAAAGTAAGAGGCAGAACAAACTGTGTGAATGGGCCTATACTGTATTTATATCAAAGGTTAATCAAGAGAAAAACATGCTTCAAAATTGCTTTTTCTGCTTTTTGTGTAAAAAAGAAACATAGAATAGGTAAGGAGACCTTGTGTGCATGCTTGAAAAGGGTAAAAAAACAACAACAAATAGATAAAAACATCAATGGACAGATAACAAATAAAAGGATGACTAATTGTATTCCTAAATGCAATGCTTATGTGCATCTGCTTACCATATAGGAGGCTATCTTTTGTCAATAATATCTATTTTCAGTTATAAATCATGTGAATTCTTGAATAATGCTTAAATATGAAACCAAATGGTATCAGGTGGAAAGAGAAATGCTGCTTTTTCCTGCCCAACTACCTCATTGCAGCAGAGTATGTCACCAAACCATCACTATCTCAGTCCAATTATTTTGGAAGAACACATTAAATTTCTCCCAACCTTCATTTTATTCTTGAGAGATCACTAATTAGTTGGAGCATTTTTCATGTCACTGTCCACGTCAGAGAAGGTGAGCCTTGAAACAGAGCAATGTTCTGCCAGAATAATGCGTGGCACAACATTAAACCTTAACGGGCTTCTGCTCTGACAGTTCCTAAAAGCAGCCCTCCTCTCTGCCTGTGGCGGAGATGGCAGGGTGCATGTCATCACTGCAGACCTCTGTACTGAATGAGTGCTCAAAGAGACAGAGTTAAAAAGGATGTCCTGTAAACCGACAGTTCATTGTGACAAGTGGATAATGTACCAATTTCATTAGTCAGAAACCAGTGAACCAGCTAATCATTACAGCTTCTTATGCGGATGAAGATGTGGAGAGTCTGTGTTGATCTGTTGTGTTTTTGTGACACCGTCTTATATGTTTGCCTTTAGACTTTCTGAGGACACTGTTGCTCCGCGGCAGTGAATGAGGGGTGAATATGAAGTACCCGCCTCCTCGTCACTCCATTCCCTGCTCGCGGTGGCTCTCATTACAGCCTTCCCCCCTGGAAATACAGTGACTGCAGGGCTATTGTCATGAATAGCTTTACGCTACATAAGGAGCCTCCGTTATTCTTTGTCTCTCCACGTATGTGTAACACTTCAGCAAGGATAAAGGAGTATTGTTGTAGATAAAATTATTGCTAAAATTATTGATTTTGAGAATGGAACAATTGGATGGTTTCATTAAATGGTAGGATTTATTTTGGAAAATGTCTTGAGTTCCTTCTGTCGATTTGTACGTGTATTAAATATCTAAATAGTGTAAAAAAGTGTTACAGTTACAGTTACAATATCTTGGTTGGAGACTCCTTTACTGTAAGTAGAGCGATCAATATTCATGAGCCTTCCTGACAGGAATAGACTGGAACTTTTTTTTTTACTTTTATTGTTTTGTTGATAATTGAAAATAATCATCTCTATTATTATTTTCTTTCATTAATCACAAAAGGGAAAAAAGCAAGAGAAGACACAGATTGTTCAAAGGTTGACACCAATGGATGAAGGACAACAATTATGTAAAAAATACAAGATTTCAGAAACATAAATTAGCAGATGTTAAACGTCATGTGACATCTATGAAGGTCGAGTCCTGAATAAGGCGCAAGATATCTTGACCAGTCCTGATCACCCTCTGTCAAAAGAGTTTGTCCCTCTCCCTTCTGGGCGGCGCTATAGGCTTCCCAAGGCCAATACCAATAGGTATAAATTCTCTTTTATACCAACCGCTGTTAAGATGATCAACCTGCATAAATTTTAATATTTTTAATATATTTTTATCATTCTGCCTGCACTGATGAAAGCACTTTTGCTTTTACTCACTATTATGGTTACTATGTCACGTTTTAATGTTTTAATTGTTCTTTTGGTATGTCTGTGTTTGTATGATGATGACTGTTTTCCCAGACTGCTAAAAGAATTTCCCCTAGAGGGACAATAAAAATGACTCTGACTCTGACTCTGACTGATTTCAAACATATTCTAATTTTTGATTATTTTACTCTTATTTTTTATTTCATTGTGTTCTTGTATCTCAATTTATTCTATTTATTTTATCTTTGTAATATATGCCTTTTATTCAGCTGTTTTTAACTGTACAAAACTTTGGTCAACCTTGGTTGTTTTTAACTGTGCTGTATAAATAAAGATTGAGTTGAGTTGAGTTGAGTTCAGTTCAGTTCAGTTCAGTTCAGTTGGGTTATACAGGCCAATATGGACAAGAGATTAAAAAAAAACCTGTCTCTCACCATAAGATTCCTAAAATGTTAACTGGTTTCCAAAAATGTCAGCAACTGCAGATAGGCCTACTGCTAAAATAAATAATAGATTATGTTTTGTTCCCGTTGTTAGTAAAGGTTTGGCCTAGACAGTTCACCACAGCTTAAAGAGGCTTACACACAGAACTTTAAAGGAATTTGACTGTGATATTACACCTTGTAAAAGTCATTAAGTTAGCCACATGGTAACTTAGCTTCATGCGGCGACTGCATGGCAAAACCTTGTCCAAAGATGATTTTGAAACACAAAAGTTTCATTGAGAAGCATTCAAATATATTCAAATACTTAAATATGCCATCAAGGGATGTACAAAATCTTAAAATGTATATGTTGGTCCGATTAAATAAATTTACTTTTAATTAGTTTAGTTTGAACAGACATTATTTTAGTCTGTATTAGTATCTGGAGCATCACTTCAGATCTACTATTAGCTATCCAGCACTAGATTTAAATGTAAATGTTTGCCTCTTCTTTTAGTATAGTTGGCTTAATCCATCTCATTTGGATATATCAACTAGAATACAACCAAATCCATAAAACAGAGTTAAACATGTTGTCTAAATCCGTGATTCCCAACCCCCGGTCCCCGGACCGGTACCGGTCCGTAGAGCCGTTACTACCGGGCCGTGGAATGGCTTGTGTTCCGATCATAATTAGGGCTGCAACGACGTTGTCGACAAAAAGCGATCATCAAAATTGTCGGCAATTGTCACCAGACGGTTTTTTCCCAATGGAGTGAGGCATCTCACTTCACTTTAACTCATACAATCTCTGCCGAGAGCCGCGTGTCAGCGCAGCTTTCTTTTTTGCGTCTCTCCGCACCAGACGACTGCGCTCACTGATCAATACTGCAGATGCTGATCAATGATATGAGCAGGGGTCCGTTTCACAAAGCAGGTTTAGTGAAAACTCGGAGTCTGTTAACCCTGAAATGAGGGAAACTCTGAGTTTTCCGTTTCACAAAGGGAGGTAACTCAAACCAGAGAAAGAGGAGTAACTCTAGCCTGTTTCACAAAGAGAGGTAACTAAAGCTCTCGGTCAGTTACCGTAGTAACAGACTCTCTGAATCTAACCTGGTCGGGACCAGGTTTATCACAATGAACCTGGAGTTTTTCTGCGTCTCCGCCTCTTTCAGAGCCGCACGCACATTTGATTTCCTCATTCATTCAGTCAGAAGGCGAGTTTTGGCGAAGTTCTGCCAGCTGTCATTAAAAACAGTCAGTATATATATTAGAAGTCCATTGTCACGAACATGGCATGTCCTTTTGATGAAGACACAATTGATGAAGGTGCAGAATTAATGCGCAGAGAATTAAATATTTTTCGGGAGATGGTTATCAGACCACGTAATACATGTTATTACATAGTCTCATTACAGGCAAAGCAATATATGTTAATCCTTTATTTATTATAATTTTGATGATTGAATTGTTTAATGATTTCATAATATATTCTAATTTTTTGAGATTTTTTATTTGGGGTTTTCATAAACTCTGAGCCATAGGCTAATCATCAAAATTATAACAAATAAAGGCTTGAAATATCTCACTTTGCATGTCGTGGGAAATAATATTTGTTTCACCTTAAGTTGAATTTACTAAGAATGAAGTTTTGCAATATATTCAAATTTTCCGACCTCCACCTGTATATCATTACATGAATAAATAAGAGCATAATACAGGGGTCTCCAACCCTGGTCCTGGAAAGACCTATCCAGCATGTTTTAGGTGTCTCCCTGCATGAATGACAGCAGCAAAGTTGAATAAAATATCTATTTTTCATTGAAGAACCCATCTTTCTCGTGTTTATTATCATTTGCCACATAATTAAAGCAACCTCATACTAAATTTAAGAAAACAATTTTTGCATTTTTTTGTCATATAATTTCATCCAAAACTTGTCGAAATGTGTTTCTTTGAATGGCAGCCCTGTCATGGCTCGGCGGACAATAAGTTCTGGTACCCGACCGGACTGAACAGCGCCATGCACAGGTGCTGTATGCAGGTTAGGTACAGTCAGCTGCAGAGATGAGCGGACCTCAGCAAACCTCCATGAGCTGTTTCTTTACTGGTTGTTCGAGTAAAAGAAATAGTGATGAACAAGTGGAAAATCCTACCGAAAAGCAAAAGCTTTAATCGCAAGTACGACATTATGTATATAAAATACGGATTTGTTGCAACGGGTGATTTGGAGGCGCCAAACCCACTATGTATTTTATGTGGAGAAACGCTCGCCAACGAAGCAAAAGAAGCCATCCAAGCTTCAAAGACACTTAAATACAAAACATCCTTCTCTCAAAGACAAACCAGTGGAAGGAAAAAACGTGAGTTAGATTTGCAGAAGCAAGTTTTAAAGGCCACAACATCAGCTAACGTCACTGATGATAGCCTGCATTTTAAAATGCATTGTTTTTTTCTAAAATGTTTATTAAAATTGACATAAATTGTCAACCGGTCCCTGAGCTTTTTGTTTATACTTCTGCTGGTCCTTGGCTCAAAAAAGGTTGGGAACCCCTGGTCTAAGGCACTAAAGGTCTCTGTGTAGCTGATACTCAACAACTATTGCCTGATTTGCGTTTGAGGGGCTGAAACTTATGGTAGTCCAATAAATATGATTTTTTTTTTTCGTAAAATGTTGTTTTCTTGGTGTATTTTCTTAAAGCGGTTTCTGTTGTGTTGTTTTATTGCACACCTCAGCACGAGTGTACAAACACCCCAAACATATTATGCATATTTATCCTTTTTTTTTTCTTCTCTCCAGTCACCTCATGGTCCATCAGAATACACAAATACCATTTTACGAAACGACTTTCCAAAGGCAGAATATTACTGGCATTGTTCAGTTTCAAATTTCAACCGGAAAAGTTTGATGAGAAAACATTCTCCTCAGAAAACAATTTGATTACTACAATAGAAAGATGAGAATGTGTTTTTGTTCGGTTACACTTAATATCGTTTCATTGTGCTCTGGAGAACATAAAGAGACGGTCACAGTGTTTCATGTCATTGGCGCATGGCGAAGAGCCTTCACCCTCCACAACTTCCAATTCAATGCATTTCATTGAGAGGTTTCCTTCATACAAATATTGCATTTTTTGTCTGAACAAAAAAGGTCACACGGGAACAGAGAGACAACCTGGTAAATCATTATGCAGCTCCAGAACAAATTCCTTCAGACTGAAAAACGGGATTTAACCATGAATTTGTGAAAATGCTGAATCACATTGTGGCACTTCGCCTCCAGAGCAGCACAGTCCTAAATCGCCAACCTTTATCTTAGAGACTCTGCATCGGTTTCTTGTGAAAGATCTCCACTGGCCTGCAGAGAGACGTGACCTGAACCGTATCCAGTACTTTTGGCCTAAGTTGGAACACAGTATCTGAAACCAGGCTTATCTCCAAACACTAGTGTGTCAGTGTCCAAATCCCTTCAGCCAGGTTTCACAGAAGAGCGAAGGCTATCTAGTAAGTATATTAATGCCCATTGACTTGAAGTCTCCACTGAGGGTTCTGGCAGGTTTAAGGAGGAATTACTCAGTCAGCTCACAGCTGCATCGTACAGAAGTAAATCAGAGAGCGCACATTTTTTATTTGTCATGAAAAAAAAAAAAAAAGTGAAAGTTTAAAGCCCTTCATAGAGTAATACCCAGCATCTTGATTCTACCTCCCTGCTGCAAAACTCATAAAGGTGATGTTAATTTTCAGTCAGTCACAGTATTGATTTTCACGACAGCAAATCAAACTCCAGACGGGCCCCAAACTTTGACATCTATAACAGGCGAAGAGGAAAACAAATTAATGCACTTCTGAAGTGTTCCTTTTATGAAAATGAAAGCGTCTGCTGAATAATCACGCCCCATCGTTGAGCAGTATGGCCTCTGACGTCTGCTCCTCCTGTCCTTCTGATCTCCGCTTGTCTGTATGGCTGGTTACATAATCACAGCAAACCAATTTCCTGCAGTGTGAGGACTTTACTTGGAGTTAAACTGGAAATTAGGGGCAATTCGCTACCAGCATGTTCCTAGATTTGCATCACAGTTTAAAATGAAAATCACCCTCCACTGATTAGGAGGTCATTCTGTGGAAGGCTTGAATCAATTAAACACAGAGAGCAGAGTTAATCAGATCATTTGGTTGCTGGTTTGATTTTTTTTCTAAAGAGAATGTTTAGGTCGTTAGACGAAATTGAAAATGCAGCAGGATCTTTTAACACTTGACAACATCTTATGGTGGCCTTTTGGTCCCTTAGCCAACCATCTTCATTCCTTTCCCCTTTAGTACAAAGAATTAGTCTGGTTCTTCGGGATTCAATATCCATTAACTGCCTCTGGACCCCACTGGACAAGCAGGCAAGCAGTCACGGAAATGACACCGACATCCAGAAAGATGTGCAGTGGATTGTTTGCAGTAAAAAAAAACTTGGTTAACCGAGGTTTGGCTGTTTTGAGTTGTGACTACTGGACGCTCTGTTTTTGGTCATCTTGCAATTGGTTTGGGACATTTTGTGGCAGCGGAAACAATACATCTACTATACCAGAGTGTTAAAACAATATTAAACAATTATAAAAACACATTACATTTTAGAAACACATTTAAAAGAAGATGAATGGCAAGAAATAACTTGCAACTTCGTATGTGCTTCTCTGCATTTCTTTGGGATTTTTGTCAGATGTAAGCGCTCCAAACACCATAGAAACTCACAAGGGATTTTCTGGGTAATTAAAAAAATATGAAAAGAAATTAACTGCTTAAGAGCTTTTTTTTGCTCTGTAACACACTTTTGCGTGAATGTGTATGTGAATGTTAAAAGCCACTGGCTGTTTAGTGTCAGAAACTGGTCGATGAAGTTGTCCGCAAGTGCATAACATCAAACTTTTCCTGATTTCCTAAAATATAATCACAAGTCAGACCAAAATACAGAAGAAAATGGCACTGGTTCAGTCCTTTAAAAGAATAAGAATAAGAATAAGAAAAAATTCTGACATTTTCATTGGGCGCTATAGTGGAAAATGAAGCAGAGGTAAAAGAGAGGTTTATCAGCATACGGGCTTACAGTATGTTTACAGCTTGATCCACAGTCTCTAAGTGGCCATAAATTATATAGTGCCGCCTTGACACTGATGTAAATGAAACCAACGTGCACTGTAAAGCAGTTGCATGCTCATTTAGAGCCATTTTAAGAGTTTATGAATGCCAGACATCCATAAATGTTGTACAGGAGCTGAGAGCATTGTCTTCCTCCAGTTTCCCCTGGTTACCTGGCAACTACTCAGGATCAACAGTTAGTCATCTGTGCGTGTATAAGAGGGAGCTGTTGTTGCATTTTGGTTTTTCTGAATGGATAAATGAGAAATAGCACATCAGTCAGAAGTGTTTAGAGTAGGGAGGCTTTTTACCTTGGCACTAAAGCAGACAGGCTGCTGCATCCAGCTTTACATCTAATCTAAGTCTTAGAGCTCCTTTGGTCTTCTGAAATGACCCCTACAGAACAAAAATAAAACAAATAGATAATAATAAGAAAGAAAATAACTTTTTCTAAAAATATCCCACCTTACAGAAAACACAGTGATGCGTTTGAGTTATAAATCATATCATAGCTCTTGAAGAAATGTCGGGCTTCCAGATTTATTTAACCTTTGAAATATTGACCAAAAAAAAGAAGAGAATAAAAATGAACTCAAGGATACCGTATTAGATTTTGTTCCAGTGCAGCTCGAGCCTCTTATTGAAAGAGAGGCTTGTTTCAGTGCAGTACAAACTCTTACAGTTTGATCCACAACTATTTGGAGAATGAAACAGTTTTTATAATTTTCCCCTAAATACATCACCACAATGGATTTTAAATAAAACCATCAAAATGTGATTTAAGTGTAAACTTTCAGCTTTTATTAAGCAAGTTTCATAAATGTCTGATATTTATCTTATAGGAATTACAGTAATTTTGAGCAAAGTACCTCCAGATGCAGTCAATTCCCTCATTAACTGGAGACAGATGACACAGATAAAAAGGTCTGGAGCTGGTGTCAGGTATTGAGCTGACATTTGGCTGGAGCTGCCAATGTGGAGTGCAAGGAGATATCAAGTGAAGGCTATCATCGCCCTGAAACAAGCAACAACATAACTCCATAAGGGAGAGAGCAAAACTTTTCTGTGGGGCTGCATCAACACTTTGGCATTTTGAACAACACCAGAAGCCCTGGAAGACGACTAAAGTGGATGATCACAGGATCATTTCCGTGGTGAAGAAAAATCCCTTCACAACATCGACATAAGTAAAGAATACTCTGGAGAAAGTAGGGATATCAGTGCAGGATTATAAATACGGGTTTACAAAGAGGTTTTAGCTACACATTCAAGAACAGGGCAGCAGGATTAGACTGTCCCAGAAAACATCTCATCACCTAATAATCTAATCATATCTACATACTATCAACACTTTTGATGATAAAGAAGAAGACTATCCTTCAAGTTACCTGATGCAACCCAACAGAGCTTTTCAGTCACTGAAAAGGAAACTGAAGGCCAAAAGGCTCACAAACAAGCTGCAACTGGGAGTGGCTGCAGCGCAGTCTTGGCAAAGCATCTCCATGGTGGAAAACTCTGAATCTTTGTAAAAGTTCTTAAATTAAAGCTGAAACTCTTCATATTGATCACAACTTCATTTTTTCCCCACTTTAGAATCATTGTGGTTTTTATAAATCATTAAAAACTCTGTCATGGTCGAAACACTTCTGGGCCTGAATTATATGGAAACAACTTCATTAACAGCATCTGCATACTTGAACTTGTTTCATAAGTATATTTTTCCGTTTCTTCTTTTCACAGCTACTGTATGTCTATGCATATGAAGACTTACTGGAGCAAAGCTATGGGCTACTTTGCTCAAGCATTACTTAATTCAAATTTACTGATCCCAGGGGGAATTGGCACGCAGCAGTACGCTAAGTAATTCAAATTAACTCGGCATTTAGCACATTTTAATGCATCAATAATTTCAATTATATATTTTGACACCGGACATTCTGCATGAGGGGTATTTCTGCTGTCTGTATCACATGCATTTCACTCAACTGTGGTATTTGTTTCTTACTCTTAAAATGGCTAAATTTAATCAAATTTCAGATAAAACACATCCAGGTGTTTTTCTCACCATCCAAATACATGCTGGACAGGAGAACTGTGCAGGGCCTGGGGGCCACGTCTTCCTCCCACTCTCTCAGAAACAGTCCAGCATGACTGACCAAGCTGCTAACCAAACAGATATCTGAAAAAACAGAAAGAAAGAAAGAAAGAAAGAAAGAAAGAAAGAAAGAAAGAAAGAAAGAAAGAAAGAAAGAAAGAAAGAAAGAAAGAAAGAAAGAAAGAAAGACATGGAGTCATCACAGTGGAAGTCTGTAACGCTGAGATAAACTGCTGAAGATTTCAGTCTGTGACACTTTAAATTACAGAGAAAAAGAAGTAGTGAGAAAAAAAACAATTACTTCAGAGGCTCAACACATTTAAAGTTTTTTTTATTACTGCCAAAGCAGGAATAATGAGTTTTAATAAATCAAGCCACCGACTGGAAAATAGGAAACATAATATTCAGCTGCATATTTTGTGCATTCACTCCGTAGGAAACTGCCTCTCAGCCGGCGGGGTGATTTACTGAACGTGTTTTGAAGCGTAGGTCTGTTTCTTGAAAGGCTGCAGCATCTGAAACTGACACCATATAGCTGTTTATCAGTGGTTATATCTATGTGAAAAGATTAAAAGATTCACACATTTGCTCACATGTTCCAGCTGTAGATCACAGTTATAGTTATGGCACCGGAGAGCGGGCTCCATTAAAGAGGCAATTCCTCTCAAAGATGACGACAGCTACAAGATGCATGATTTATTCTGAGGCTTTAGAGGAAGAGACTTCTCCGTATTGAATTTCTTTTACTGCTGTGTCACACAGACAAAGTGGAAAATGGTGGACCTGCCTCCTTTTTTCTGTAATCAACAGCCAGTGTAGTCCAACTGCTGCATTTGTAATGTGGGTTGAAGTGGATAATCACATGTGCTGCACAATAAAACTGGAGAACAGGAATCTGAAAGTGGGTTCAACTTCATTAGCTTTTCCTCTCTATCTGTATTTAGGAAATACATGTAATGATGCTGCGGTGACAGATATAAATGATGGAGCAGTACAGTAGAAGACACACTTATGAGATACTGGCTGCTATCTAAAGAAACAGCCCCCAGAAGAATTTCAACCTGTTTAAATGCTGTCCGCAACGTTCGGAGGAACCAGTGAGGGATGTTTCCACTGCTGTGGAGATACTCTGTCTTTCCTCCGGGGATTTGTGGGTTGCATTACCTGAGGGGTGTTCATGCTGCAGACACACGGACATGTTGTTATTCAAGACTCAACCAAATGTATTTTTCTAACTTTCATGAATTTTTGAAATTTGTTAGTATTCAGAATTGATAAATCCACCCATAAGAATTAAATTTGAGGCCAAGGTACAAGGTTACTTCTCACAGACTTAAAAAAAAAAATGCAAAAAGACACTTAGCTCACAGTAGGGCTGTGTGATTAATTGATTTTAGATCTAAATCGGATTTATTAATCAAGATGATGTTAAAAAAAGTAAAATCGGAAAATCGATTTTCCTTTTTTGCAGCTGGCTGCATTACAGACAGAGCTCATCTAGTCATCTTTGTTTGGTCAAGAAAATTATAAATGTTGTCACTTTACTAAACTCAAGGAGGATTTACAGTATCTTTCAATTGCACTTCATTCCCAATAAGGAAATTTGCTTGCTATTTTTCTTTAAAAATAAAGATGAAATATTTGAAACAATTTATTCCATTGTCTTTTGTAGTTTCACCAAAAAAATCGAAATCGAAATCGAAAATCGGGTTTTCAGAGAAAAAAATCTGGATTTTATTTTTGTCCAAAATCGCCCAGCCCTAGCTCACAGTCAAATAAATCATCTGCAAAAAGTTACATATTAGTTACATAATTACTAGTATATATATATATATATATATATATATATATATATATATATATATATATATATATATATATATATATATATATATATATATATATACTGGTCAACTGGTTTTTGGTTTCATAACACTTCACAACATGAAGTTTTAATTGTCCTGACTTGCTTCTCCACTAGTTTGCAGTTTTACAACAGGCTTGCCAGTAAAACTGCTGCAGTGGATCAATACTACCCTCTGGTGGACTGCAGCCATCCCAGCTCTCAGCAGGAGAGGCGTTGGATATTGGGGTTTCCAGATGTTTCATCGAATCATTCAGAGGCTTGATGTGGAGAATCTACAAATATTTGGAGGGGATATGTCATTTCGACATAGTTACAGCTTAACAGATGCAGAAATAGACTGAATAATGCATCAGTGATAACGCTGCGTGGAAATAAATGAGCGGCATTATAGATTTAATTGGAATACACTAATTAAGACTGTCATGCTGTTCTGCAGGATTGTATTGCCAGTGAAAAGGGTTTCAGATTAGAGACGGTTTAATGACACCACATGTGCCGCGGTTCTTTGCATCCAGAAGGATCACTCATCATCAGATACAATCTGGGTTGTGTCTGTGCCGTGCAACAGTCTGTCCTGAGGAAGCCATAGCTGTAACAGAGAGCGCACATTGTTGTTCTGGCCGTCAATTCATGGGCGCAGAAAAATCTTTTCACACTTGCAGGAAACGCATGCGCGCAGAGGAAACCAACTGGTTTTTGTCAAATCGAGGCAGACGGATGTGATCGAGCTGAAAATCACCTGTATTCTGGCATTCATGGTGACACAGTGAGTACGCGTTCATATTTGATTGTGTTATCCCTTATTATCAAAGGAGATCTTTTATAATCAGCATCGTAATCCCGTGTTTGTGTCTCTTCGCGGAAAATAACGCGGGTAATTCAGAATCCAGTAATGCTGGGGCATCTTCATCAAGATATCCCAGCATCCATGAATATCAGGGTGGATTTTGGATCATTCGTCCGGTTGTTATCTGCAACGCAATGAGATTCGTGACCATATTTCTAGTAGAGAATAATACAGATTTTTGCTGATCTGTTTCTGTGAGCCATGGAAGAAGGAGAAATAAAAAAAAGACTATAGCAGACCAATAATTTATCAGCTTCTCCGATCAAATAATTTCATTGGGTGACTATAAATGGCTGCTTGCTTTCGAGAGAGTGCATTTTGCGTCTACCATTACGCCTGCGTGTCCTCCCGAGGATGCAAGTGATGGATGCGATGCTGCGGTCCACGCGTGACGCTGGTCGCTCATCTCTCCGAGACACTAAAGGCTGATTTATGGTTCCGCGTTACACCAACGCAGGCCGTACGGTGCGCGATCCGCGTAACCGACGCCGTCGATGTAACGCGGAACCATAAATCAGGCTTAACAGAGTAGGGCTCTGTGGTTTGCCATAGTAGGCTTTTATTAGCAGTCTTTGGGATCCAACAACCTGGTGAAACATCTCCCATTAGCCGCTTGAGCATTCAAATATGTACATTTTAGGCCAAGACACGTTTTTTGGGATGGATTAACGAAAAATAAAAAGTTAACATGGTGAAATAGTCATTCATTCCACAAGACCTGTCTTCTCCCTCTTTAATAAAGTACTTTTTTATATGTAAAACATTCACTGATTTGTCAGTCACTCAGTAATGATATATACACATTTGTATTTTTTTGCTGTATACTGTACAATGATACCTATATATATATATATATATATATATATATATATATATACACAAATATATATATATATATATATATATATATATATATATATATATATATATATATATATATATATATATATATATATACATATATACACATACACACATATATATTTGTGTGTATATATATATATATATCTATATATATATATATATATATATATATATATATATATATGATATATACACACATATATTTGTATTTTTTTGCTGTATACAATGATAATAGAGCTTCTTATTCTTATCCTATTTGTAATATATATATATATATATATATATATATATATATATATATATATATATATATATATATATATATATATATATATATATATATATATATGTATATATATGTATATATATATATATGTATATATATATATATATATGTATATATATATATATATGTATATATACACATACACACATATATATTTGTATATATATTTGTGTGTGATGCATCCTCTCAATGCAGTAATCATCTTCCAGTAAAAGCCCTCCCTTCAGCTCTCACTCTTGTGGTCCTCTCCTTTGCAGTCCATGGGCTCAGAGCGGGTGGAGATGCGCAAGAGACAGATGCAGGTTCATCAGGAAGCAGCTGTCAGTGTCCTCCAAGCGCGCCACAGAATGGGAAACACCCCCACCAACGCCTCGAACGCCTGCTGCTTCTGCTGGTGCTGCTGTTGTAGCTGTAGCTGGTAATGATACATGACTGTTTGATTCCCACACAGCAGGATTGGAGATGAGAGACATGTAGGCCAACATTTATTGGGGGGGTAGGGCCCATTAATATTACCTTGTTCACAACCGGCTGGAATAGGCCTTTGCGCAATCTGCTGTTTTCTAGCAGTCCTATAAAGAACTATATGCGGACATCTCACTGCTCGAGAATGCCTCTAATTACTGAACTAATACCCTTCTATTTTCTGTAGCTACATATAGTGGCACGTCCATCTGTTTACCTACGGTGGCTTGTCGGCCAACAGTCTCTACTGCTCCAAAGGCAGCTATATCATCTTTAGTTTACAGGGATTAGAAATATGAGAAAAGAAGGATATCTTGCTTTTCTAATAAAGACGGCTAAATAATCTTTATGTTGAACCCAGACTGCAACAGATAGATGTAGCTACTCTGAGGTGTTTGTAAGTAGCTGTTATCAGGCTATGAGAAGGGTATTTAACCGTTGTCATCCCGAGTTTTGTTCAAGCTATGGTCATGAAAAATACAGCTGGAGAGAGTTAAACAGAGATGAAGCCTGATTGACACTTTCTATGTTGAAGCTACACCCACACCCACACACACTTTTCTGTTTGTGTTGCTCTGTAACTACATCACCAAACATTAGGTGGTGTTGCAGGTGTTTTTCTGCTGCAGTGCTGAGTTTCTTTTTGTTTACCTCCTGCATGTAACTCAAAAGTGGCAAATAAGGAGCAAATAAAGCACATCTCATGTAATTTGGAGCTGATATAACAGTTACTGGTACGAACATTGCAGCAATACATCTTTCTGCCGGGCTTGAAAAGCGACAAAGACGTAGTCGGAGAAAATGCAAAGATGAAGACGGATGATGTTACCAAGCAGACCAGGGACAGTAACATTCGGAGGGTGGTGCATGTCAGGCTCAGTTTAATGCTGAAACATGAGCATGAGCGGTTTTGGGGCCCTGGTGGCCATTGGTGGTATTGTATAACATTTCTCAGCGTACTTTCTGATTGGCTTTATTTTTTTCAACTTGTAGCTTTTTTCTTTATAGTCTTCAGTTGTATTTAGTGCAAACACAACATTTTCACCAAATAATGCGCAATCAACTTTGGTTTATCATTTAAAGCTTAACTATATAAAACACAGCTTAACTAAACTAATAAATAAAGTCATATTTTGTTGGACCACTTTAAAGTTCAAGAACAGCATGCATTTGCCTTGAAACATTTTCACAAGTTCGGTAAATTATTTCCATCCAGAGTTGCGGTCATCATTTTTTCTTTTCTTTGCTTTTGTTTCTTTTCCAAAATCTTGCCTTGATGATGGGATATTTGGACTGCTGCAAAACGGTTTCTCAATCCCAAACATTTTCAATTGGGTTGAAATCTGGACCCTGTTGTGACCCATCCATGATGTCTCGCTCTTTCTGAACCAGTTCAGGCCTTATCAAGCCATGATGTTGCTGAATCTGGCCAAATGAAGCAACCCCAGACCATAATACTGCCCCTACAGGCTAGCCCTGCATCACTCCTCTTATAATCAGTCCTCTTGTTGTGATGAGCTCATTACTCTGCAATAGAGTAAATCCGGATACATCAGATCATTTTTTTTCCAATACACAAGAAATCTGTTTATGTTCCCTTGCAAACTGGACTTTTTTTCATTAACAAGTATTCAATCATTTTCTTAAGGTTAAAAACCTGTTTAGTCCAAGTCATTTTCACTGTATTTTGTGTGGAAACGCTCTTTATTGCAAATACCATTCATTTTCCTATAAAATGACACAAAATCAATCCAGATCGATCCGGATTTTCTTGCCAACTAACACGGACACTTTGTATCACTGTTTAAGCAGCTTTAGAAGTCTCCTTTGTTGTGTTGCTTGTTTGACGCAGACCCATAATTTGACCCTTCTGCAACACTAACATCTGTAACATCTCACGATATGTCTTCAAAACATGGTCGTTTAAGGAATGAGAAGCCCGTTTGCCAGCAGAAACATGTTAGTCATAGAGGCTCTCTTCCAGTGGGAGGATCTCACATGTTTGCTTAGTAAAACCCAGTTAGTAACTTTTTGTGGCCAGAGAGCACATTTTTTTAATTCTAATACGGCAACAAACAAGTATTTGTTTTGTGAAGACAAAGCGCTCTAATTTTGGTTTGATCGGAGATCTAGTAACTCTAGCATGTCGTAATCTGAGCTCTTGTGCTCTGTGTAGTGGCAGTCAGTCTGTCTGCAACAGCATGTTAGTGCATATGAGTCCCTGCAATGCAGCTTCAAGTGAACAAACACCAGATTTCCTCCGATAAAGAGATGGATGAGACCAACGTGAGGCCTATTCGGTTCATACCCTTCCACTCTGTGATAACTCTCTCTCGTGAAATCAGTCTGGTACCCCTACGGTTCACAGCGGTTCCACCGGTACAGAATGTACCGAGGGATGAGCAGGAAAGAAAGTAAAAATAGAAAATTAGAAGACTGTTTTAGACTGTTTAACTAGTTTTAAGAATTCTAGTCAAGAACAGAGGTGGACAGAGTACTCGACCCCAGTACTTGAGTAAGAGTACAAATACTACTGGTCAAAATTTACTCCGTTACAAGTAAAAGTAGCTCAGTCAAAATATTACTCGAGTAAGAGTAGAAAAGTACTTGCTTTTAAAGGTACTGAAGTATCCAAAAGTAAATGCTTTTAAATTTAATTTAAGTAAAAGTAAGAGTAAGAGTAAGAGTAAATTTCTTATTTTCCACATCAGTAAATTAGTATATTTTTTAATTTTAATTTAATTTTAATTTTACTTAATTTTTTAATTTTGTCTGTGGTTTGTCTGTGCCCTCGTTTTTTACTCGGTCGAACTCAAACATTGAGTTAAGATACGGCCAAGGATTTTGTGAAAGTCCCTGCTCCGAGTCCGGCTCATTATCAGACTCAGACGACTCAGTGGATTGTCTTTCTTCTCCTGACGCAGGCGTAGCCATTGTTGCGGTATCGTTTTGAGGAGGCTTGACGTATTTCCGCTTTACGTACATCCCAGTGGAGAGCGTGCACTGTGATAGGTGTCCTCCTTTGACAAAAACAGCTTGTGTCCAATAGGATTTTAGGGAAGAAGAAAAAAGAGCAGACCTGAAAGTAACGAGTACTTTTCAGCCTTCCTAGAAATTTACTCGAGTAAAAGTAAAAATATTTGTCTTGGAAATGTATTCACGTAAGAGTAATAAGTATCAAAGAAATCTAATACTCAAGTAAAGTACAAATCCTCTGGATATGTACTTAAGTACAGTACTCAAGTAAATTTACTCCGTTACTGTCCACCACTGGTCAAGAACATTTTAAATAAGACAGGTTGGACTAGATTTATGGAATATTAAACTTATTTCTAGACGGGCCGTTTTTGCAATGTATGTCCATCCAGTGGCGTCCAGAGATACGTTCTTCTGCTTCAGTTCGTACTGCCTCCTAGAAATCAAAGCTGAAACCAGACTATTTCTTTGCACTGGAGAGGAAAAGCATGGGGATGCCTGGCCAGGCTATTTCTTGGCTTTCAACTTAAGCCCGGTATATTTTGGACTGCTATTCTACCATTTTAGTGACACCAAGTTTATTTTTAAATTTGTAAGTCGGAAAACTGAACTGTATTTTTGATATTCTTTTGTAAGGGAAGGAGCATCGAGTTATAGCCGCCTTTCAACCATGATGGAAAGAAGCGACATGACCTAACTAGATGATGACAAATAGGTGACAATAGCTTAACATATTAGCATTTCATGAGCAGCTGATCAGTCACAGTAATTCAGTTTTTCCTTTACCTGCATCCCTTCACCCATTCATCCACACCACAGCCCAGAACGAGTGAACCTCAGGGAACTCTGGTTGGACAGAACCCCCAGGGGTTTACCTGTTTTGAAATGACTTGGGCCTCCTTTGAGGACAGCCAATCCGTAGCGCTCAGAACGTGGCTGTTTTAATTCACCCTTCTGGGGAAGGGTAGTAAGTTTTATATCTCTACATGAATTCCTTTTAATTATTACATGGCTTTAACAGCCACAATCCCAAATGGGTTGGCTCACGGTGGACTCTCACCTGAACCAATTAGTCAACAGCCAGCTGCTCCTTCAAGTGCTGGTAACATTTTAATTACACACAGTTGGGACCCCCAGGAAGAAAAACGCAATAGACGCACTTCATAATTCATACTGGTTTCCCCAGCGGATCGACCTGGATCTGCCGTAGCTGCTCTGCCACTTCAAATGAGGAATAAACATTTACAGTGTACTATGCCCCTGCCGCACTGCAATGAAGGAAATCAATATATTAAGATTTATAGTGAGACTGTAGTTAATATCAAATATTACATAAATTCTCTGCTGCAGCGGTTTGTTGTAGCCAGGTCAAAAGAAAAAAGCTTTTCTGAGTTTGACGTGAGACTTGACTGACCTGTAGAGAATCCTGAGCTCTTTCAGCAGCTTGTGAAAGTGAATCTATGAATCTAATGAACTAAAAAAATGTTTTAAAGATATAATTTGTTATTTTGTCAGCTTGTTACAACCAAAAACGTAATAACGGCCAATAACATAATAACTGCCAATAATGTAATAATTTTGGCCATTTCAAATGTAATAAAGCCAATAGTGTAATAATGTGCCAATAATGTAATAAAACTTTTGAGCCAATAACGTAATAACTTTTTGCCGATAATGTAATAAGGCATTACATTATTGGCTGGTTATTACGTTATTGGCCTGGTATTAAAAAAAAACCTTTCATAATGTAATGCCTTATTACATTATCGGCAAAAAGTTATTACGTTATTGACTCAAAAGTTTTATTACATTATTGGCACATTATTACACTATTGGCTTTATTACATTTGAAATGGCCAAAATTATTACATTATTGGCAGTTATTACGTTATTGGCCGTTATTACGTTTTTGGTTGTAACACAGCTGTTTAAGCTGGAAAAGTTGCAATTAAAAGACAATTTTAATTGCATATGATGGTAAGTCATTTTTAATCATGCTCAATATTTTTTTTTCCTTCTAGTTTGACTGTTAGGGGTGAAGATGAAACCATTCAGAGATCTACATTTGAGCACAGGACCGAAGGAAACATTAATTGTGAAGAAAGGTAAAATGACACCTCCGAGAACCAAGTTCAGCATTGCAGATGTTCAAAAATCATTGTGACAAATGAAATCATTTTACTTGTGTGGAAATGAGATGAGCGTCCTTTTATTTTTTTCAGCCCAAAGCCCACTATGGAAGACGCTTGCTCGTGGGCGGTGTCATTCGAGAAGGTGATGAAAAGTGCAGCCGGACGGAGCTGCTTCAGGCAGTTCCTGAGGACAGAGTTCAGCGAGGAGAACATGATGTTCTGGCTCGCCTGCGAGGACCTCAAAAAGGAGACTAACAAGACAGTGGTGGAGGAGAAAGTCCGTCAAATATACGAGGACTTCATCTCCATCCTCTCTCCTAAAGAGGTGAGACACCGACGATAGGTTTTTAGTCTAATTGCATGCATGATGTGACTAAATTTAGAGCCAAATTCATTAGTACAATTAGTCAGATGACATCATTTATCACTGAATGTATTTATTTAATTAGTCCTGATTTGAAACTCTATAAACGGCTGCTTCTCTGTGTTTCATGTTAATATGAAAAGTATATTTTTAGGAGTTCTAGTTCTTCACAGACACATTCGAGAGCTGGATCTCTCTGTTAAGCCACGTGTTAGGTTCTGACTCCTTTCTCCATCCCTCCATCCTTCTCCAGGTCAGTTTGGATTCACGTGTTCGAGAAGTAATAAACCGCAACATGCTGGAGCCGACGTCCCAGACGTTCGACGACGCCCAGCAGCAGATCTACACGCTGATGCAGAGAGACTCCTACCCTCGCTTCATAAACTCGTCCCTGTATGCGGATCTGCTCAAGTGCTTGGAGGAGCCCCCTCCCGAGCCTTAGACTCTCCACTGCCACTCCATTAGCTTTCCGGCGCATGCATCCCACACAGAGAAGTCTTATGTTTATATAGGAGTCCTGCTATTTAGAGAAAGACAGACAGGAAAATGAACACCACTGAAGACCAGTTCGTACCCGGCTGTAACCGCTGTTTATTTACCCACGATTAGCTTACCCTCAGAGCAAACAAGAACAAATGTTAGGTTCGGCATCAGTTACTGTATTTGTTCGAAAAAAAGAAAAGAAAAAAAAACATATCTATATTTTTATATATATACATATATATATATTCCCTAGCGCTTGACATTGCACTTTTCTACCTTGTTTAATGAAGGAAAGCATGCATCTGTGGAGCACTGCATTTGTATTTAGGTATATTGTGAGCCTTAATGCATATCCAGTTCTTGTAGAAAAACTAGTAGATTTTACTTAACTGTAATTTAAGAAGAAGGAAAGTGCCTTGGAATAACATCTTGTACACAAGCACCTTTGGTCTACTGCGGACGGTGCAACGATGACTTCACATGTTGGTGCTTTCAGCTCTTCTCAAAGATAAAAAGTTTGTACAAGTTGATGAGCTGATACCTGGAAATCAATCTTGTTTCTGTGTTTCAATACTGTGATATTAGTCATATATTTAAATTGATCAAAACAGGGATGAATACACTGAATACATGAACATGACCACTGATATTTGTGTATTTAAAGAGAAAGTTGTGTAAAATAGATATTTGAATTCTCACAAATTAAATGAAAGCACAATCACGTTGTTTTTGCTGTCATTTGTCATGAATAGTCAAAGCTTTCTTATAAAGCTGCCTAAGTGTTGTTTGTTTGGGTTTTTTTTGCACTTATTTCATGTTGGAATATCTATTAAGAAATATCTTACACATTGTTGCGACAAAAAAAAGGACGAAAAGTCAGTTTTCTGAGTAAGTTGTTAAAAATACCCACGGTATTACAAAAGTTCACACCTTAAAGTTGTCTTTGAAAACTACATTTATATTAATTTGAAACAGAACAAAAATGTATCAATTTAAGAGGCTGGAGGTAATAGAAATGCTATTAATTGGCTTGATAAAATACCTTAGTTAAACACCTTAACTCATCAATAAATAAACATCCTTGAGCACTGATACAGGAAATAAGCCTTAACAAAAAAAAGAAACACTTAACAGGCCATTTGATGTGAGACAAGTATTAAACCATAAAGTATAGCCCTAGTTTTTAAATTACATTTCTTGGAGGAAATGGCTCGTCTCACTGGTGAGTGGCTTAACAATCAAGCAACTACTGTTACTCTGCTGTAACACTGAGGGTGTGCATGGCTCCAGGTCAGGGTGCAGTATTGTTCACTCGTGCCTCTCCCAGGCTAATAGCCCCGTCTTATCTCAAGCTACGGAGTAGCAGCGTGGATTTGTTGTCAAGTAAGTCAGTTCCAACCTCAGGTCCACCTACTTTCACTGGAATCAAGCCCAAAAGGACTTTAGCAGCAGTGAGCAGGTGAGCTGTCACTCTGACGTTTACACCTCAGTAATGGCAGGAAGTTGCTTCTCTATGAATCGCTTTATATCCACCATTTCCTAAATGGGAAAAAAATAAAATGAATCATAACTCAGACGGAGTGAAAACCTGACACTCAGAGTAAAGTACGAGCGTCTGCACACTGACCTCTGGACAGGCACTATGAGGTAGACCTCGATATGTCTTGAAGGTGATGTTGGCAGGATTGATTAAGGTTTTCATCTTCTCTGCCGTCTGGCTGCCAAATAATAACGGGACCAGGGGGTCGGCATCGCCGTGACACTGCAGCACGTGCATGTCCTTGTTAGCACCGTTGACAGCCGCCTGAGAATAGAAGATGTTTGGATTATTGTTATGATGAGATTATGACAGATTACGAGCCGACTATGGATATTGAAAACCCCTGCGGTGTAAATCCAAAGGGACAGTCGGCAAACACGAGTTCAAGATAAAAATGTTTGATTTGTAGATAATAGTTTATCTTATTTTTAAGGATGATTCCGCTGACAGCATAAAATCAGAAATTGAAATCAAGTTTCAAGTGAATATTTCTTTCAAATGTATCACTCATAAAATACCATGTAAGAAAAATTAGAAGTACAAAAGTGCAGTGTAGACTAGTTTAGTTTACTTTTTCCTTTTTTTTTTTTTTAAACCAACCTGAGGGAAAGATTTGCGAAGGGGAAGCCAGCAGCTTAGAGCAACCACGCCGGCAAGCTTCTGCTGAGTAGTTAGGGCCGTGTAAAGAGACAGCGCTCCACCCTGGACAAAGAAGCCACAAGTCCTGCTCACATAGGGTCTATGCCATTTAGGAACAATGACAACAATCGAGAACGCTCCATCATGTCAATAGACAAGGATCATTTAAAGTCTCCCAGCCACAGCCAAACTTATATAGTTTTGAGTTTCAATTCTGCATATAACATCTCATCTGCGAATAAAACCACACTTGCCTGTGAAAATCCACCCAGCATGATCCTGTGTGATGGTATCCCATTCTTCACTTCTTGATCGATCAGGGCTTTAACTGCAGCAAGCAACAATCTAAGTAAAACTTTCTGCAGACAAATTTGACTGAAAGATGCATGTGCATTGTTTATTTTTTGTATTATTATTTTTTTTAATGGACTTACGATTCTCTGATGCTCTCTTGATACCAGACTCGTCTTCATCTGAATCTGGGCTCAGTCCATAGATATCAAACCTGTAAATGATAAAACAGACGTGAGGATCAATATGTGCAGAAAATGACAACCACTCAGTGAAATAAAGTATGTCCCACAAACTGTGATGCTCACCAGGAAGGCATGGACATCCTCATGTTTAAAGAAACTGGCATGGTAGGGCTGGAAGCGATAGAAATACATCAGTTTGATCTAACTGAATAAAACATGAATGCTGTAGTGAGACAACAGTCTAAGACAGTAATGCACCATTTAATGAGATTTGCAGTGGAAATGTAAGATGTAATAAGCTGAAATAAGCTGTTTACAGACTTTTGCAAGCTGCCCCTGGACTCCTTTTCCTTATGTAACGTTTGAACGGCTGCAAATACTTACGCATGTGGACATATATACTTCACATGTGGTATTCTGATGCCTGCAAAGCCCTCTGCCCAGCCATGCCTATCACATTTGACACAAGACAGTTTTTGACACATTAATATCCAGAACTTTGACTCTACTGGAAGAGAAAAACAACCACATAAGAAACAAATGTGTGTTTTACACCGCGGTTGAATTGGTTTGATATTGGATATTATGAATTCAACACCCATAAAACTTGTGATACATACCACTGATTTTGGTCAAACCACTTGTGATGTGTTCATGGTCATCTAGACTATATATCACAAAACAGTAATTATTAATAAATCATATATATGGGCTGATTTAAAAATCATATATATGGGCTGATTTAATGTGGTTTAATGAATTCAACACCCATAAAACTTGTGATACATACCACTGATGTTGGTCATATTGCTTGTGATGTGTTCATGGTCATCTAGACTATATATCACAAGAGAGTAATTATTATAAAATCATATTATGGGCTGATTTAATGAGGTTTAATGAATTCAACACCCAACACCCAACACCCAACACCAAACAATTGTTTGAAAACAATCGGTGTTATGTATCACAAGTTTTATGGGTGTTGAATTCATAAAACCACATTAAATCAGCCCATATACCGTATTTTCTGGACTATAAGCCGCACCTGCTCTATTTTAAAAAAAATAATGAAAAAAAGATATACAAGCCGCACCTGCATACAAGCCGCATCCGCTCTATTTAAAAAAAAAAGATATGCAAGCCGCAGATATTTATGTTGTTAGATTAGATATTTACTACATTTATAGAAGGATTTTGAACTGTAAATGATGTACATGTTTGTACCTAAATAGATCCTTTCTTTTAACACGGCAGCAACTTTGCTGATTAAAACGGGACAGAACCAAGAGAAAATAACCGCTATTTATTTATCTATTTATCTGTTTGAAATCTGCTTCTACCTAATTCTATCTGCTAAAGAAGAAGTGGCGTATTCTTCTTTGCATTTATTTTGTCTTAGTTTTGATTCTAATTCCGGTTAGAGCACCCCGAGCGGTGGAAGAAAAATCCAGAGAATAGCCGCACCTTTGTATAAACCGCATGGTTCAAAACCTATGAAAAAAGTAGCGGCTTATAGTCCAGAAAATACGGTATATGATTTTTTAATAATTACTGTTTTGTGATATATAGTCTAGATGATCATGAACACATCCCAAGTGGTTTGACCAAAATCAATGGTATGTATCGCAAGTTTTATGGGTGTTGAATTCATAAAACCACATTAAATCAGCCCATAATTTCATAAAACCACATTAAATCAGCCCATAATATGATTTTATAATAATTACTCTCTTGTGATAATAGTCTAGATGACCATGAACACATCACAAGCAATATGACCAAAATCAGTAGTATGTATCACAAGTTAAATGGATGTCTTTGAATATCCAATATCCAATATCCAATATCAAACCAATTCAACCGCGGTGTGTGTTTTACTTACCCAGTGTCACCAAGGCCGTGCAGGAATATGACCTACAAAAACAACACAGACATGTAGAGGCTGACAGATGTCGGAATGTGTCATCTTTTTCAACTGTCTAGATATCAGCAGCCTTGTTTAGGTTTGGGCTTATCTGTTATGATATGCCAGTGCTGTAGATTGCTGTGTTAACTCACCGCCGCGGTGGCTTTGCGGGCAGCAGGCACGATGGCAGGTAAGGGAGCTGACATGTTGTTGCCGCACATACAGCGCTCAGGTGGCTCAATCAGCAGCTTCTCCCGGCGGAACGGACAACCAGCTGCACAAATAACTTCAAGGGAAGTGAAGTAAAGTTATCACCTCCTTTTGATACCTCTGATGGACTTATTTGTAGAAAATTGGACTCCGTGACGATTAAACACACGATACCGGCTCACCGTAAAGCCTGAATTATGGTTCCGCGTTAAATCGACGCAGAGTCTACGCCGTAGGATACGGCGTATCGCTGCGTTCCATTTGTCCTCGGAAGTCGGAATTTCCGAGTTCCGAGTCGGAATTTTCATCTGGAACGCCCCTCAAAGTGGGAATTCCTATTCGGAAAGTTGGAGAATCTTCACCACCCCCGAGTTAACATTCCAAGATGGCTGCCCCGGCTGTAAACAGTAAGTAAAAGAGAGCTCTGTAATAATTCGTAGCACTTACACTAAATCACGACACTAAATCAGTCGTATACAAGTATTGTTCGGCATATATATATGCTGCTATAGTGTAATTTACATTTTTCATGTGGTATATTCGCAGAGGTGGCAAATCCGGCTTCAGAAAGTAAAAGTCCTACCATGTATTTGTTCTGTCCATTCACTCAACCAGCTGATTCTAATCAGCACAGCTCTTCAGCCAGGTAGATGAGCTAATTAGTGAACTCACCTGGTTTTAGTGAATGGACAGAACAAATATATGGCAGGACTTTTACTTTCTGAAGCCGGATTTGCCACCTCTGTATATTCGAACTACAAACTTGTTTTCCGACTTTGTAACTGGAACGCTGATAACTCGGCTGTGACGCTATTCCGAGTTCCGTCTTCCGAGGTAAATGGAACGCAGCATATGTACGCGTACCCTACGGCGTAGGCTCTGCGTGGGTGTAACGCGGAACCATAAATCAGCCTTAACGGTTAGCGAGCAGATCGCTTAGTCCCGCCTTCTGAGCACGTCGGGGATTCTGATTGGCTTAGCCCTACAGATGCTGTTCTCCTATTGGTTCCCTGAAATGTCAAGTTGATCTGTATAAATCTCCGACAGCACACGCCCACGAAACTCAACAAACTGACGCCGTAAAAGACACACAATCTTTTGATGCCGGTACATCATATTTGATAAATTAATTTCCAATGAATAAATAAAAAAATAAAATCAGACTTTATTTATATAGCACTTTTCATACAACAAAACAAAGTGCTACATTTAATTGTAATAAATATAATAGATAAACAGAATTGACCAATTTATACATATGGATTCGAAAATATCATTTATAAAACTGTTAAGGATAAAATTGGGCTGTTTTTAATTTACATTATGTAATGAACACTTCAAATAATCAATAATAGATGCTGGTGTTTGTGATTGTCAAAGATAGTCGGTTTATATTTCTATCTGTTGATATATCTGTTTAAACAAATACTATATTGAAATTATATGTTGTGGCCATATGGTGTAAATCTTCCATAATACATTCAGTAGTTATATTATAATACATTTAAATTCAGACATTCTAAAATGGTAATTTTAGACTATAAAAAAAAGAATATAGTAAGATTATGTCAGAAAAAAGCCAGTCCTTTTGAATTATGAGTATTACAGATTTTTATATTATAGATGTGTTTTTATTGATTACTTTTATATTATTTATTATAGATTTTTATTTTTTATGATTGTTATAGATATGTAAATGTTTTTCTATTTGCCTTCACTGAAAGAAAAAAAAACACATTTAGCAAATTGTGTTTTTTAGTATTTTGGACGGTGATAGTTTTAATTTGAAAAGTCCTGAATCACCGACGATAACACTTCCGCTGTTCACACGTCACGTGACCTACATGTCCTTGATTTGCTAACTTGGACATGTGAGCAGCCGAAACATGTCTTTCCCTAAAAAACCAGGCGCTAAGGCGTTAGATGTTTTACAGACTCTGCCGCGAATAACTTTAGCAAACTTGCGACCTGAACCCGGAGCGAGGACGGCGGTAAATGTCAACACTATACCTTTATTGTAGCTTACTTAGCCAGGTGGCTAATGTAAGGAATGAGAGACTTTCACAACAGACACTCATATGAGTTTGTAATGTGTTGCAGGAGAAGAAGAGGGGCAGAGGACAGCATGGTGGCAACAAAAGCGGCCGAGGTCACAAAGGAGAGCGACAGAGAGGGACCCGACCCCGGCTCGGGTTTGAGGGGGGACAGACCCCTTTTTATCTGGTTATCCCTAAATATGGCTTCAACGAAGGACACAGGTACAGTCACCAGCTGATATTAACCCTTGTGCATCCCTCTAAGTACTGCCCCCTAATAGTCCAGGGACCAGAGCCCAAAATTTCACTTGTCACCACCACTCAGGGCCGGTTCTAGAAAATGATGACTAGGGGTGCTTTTCAGATCAGAGGGGGTGCACATGCCTGGCACGTTATTTAACACTAAATTATGCATTTTCCCATGATTTAAAGCGGAATAATAATAGCAAAACAACAATATTTGAAGTGTATTTCAAGTGCATTTTTGCAGCAATATCGCTGCAGAACAAAGAAAATGCTACATTTAGTCTGGACTACCTCACCCATCAGACAATCTAGCAACAGAAAATAAAACATAGCAACAAAAATAAATATAACCATAAATATACAGGACTGTCTCAGAAAATTAGAATATTGTGATAAAGTCCTTTATTTTCTGTAATGCAAAAATGTCATACATTCTGGGTTCATTACAAATCAACTGAAATATTGCAAGCCTTTTATTTTTGTAATATTGCTGATCATGGTTTACAGCTTAAGAAAACTCAAATATCCTATCTCAAAAAAATTAGAATATTCTGGGAATCTTAATCTTAAACTGTAAGCCATAATCAGCAATATTAAAATAATAAAAGGCTTGCAATATTTCAGTTGATTTGTAATGAATCCAGAATGTATGACTTTTTTTTATTGCATTACAGAAAAATAAAGGGCTTCATCACAATATTCAAATTTTCTGAGACAGTCCTGTAAACTTGCTTGCGTTGTTGTGCTTGAACCCCTTCCGAATATCCATCGTTACTTTGTGTTAACGGAGCAGCAGAGAGCAGCGTCTTGCTGGTGCAGGAAACTGCTGGACGCAGATGAGTGACGGACACTGGCTGATTTATGGTTCCGCGTGGCACCAACGCAGAGCTTACGGCGTAGGATACGCGGTGACGCAAACGTACGGTGCGCGTCGCCGCGTATCCTACGCCGTAGGCTACGCCGTCGATTTAACGCGGAACCATAAATCAGGCAGTTTTCTTTTCGTCTTTTCAACTGAGCATGCAAACACATAAACTGAGGGTGCAATGCATGCTTTTGCACCCTCGTAGACCCGGGCCTGGCACCACTCAAGGTGACAAAACTTGCTTATCATTTTTGAACATATGCATGTCTGTAGATGATATTTTGGTATGATAACCCTTCCTGAGTGGCAGCTGTTATCATAGTTAATCAGCTCATGAAGTTACCCACCCCCTTCAGAAAATTACATTTTAGATGCTGGTGCATATCCTGGTTTAGACTCATGTACAGGATATCTGTCAATGTTACACAATATAGTGTTTGGTATCATTTTAAAGGAGACCTTTTAAGCATTCATTCAAGCTAAGATGTGAATCTTTCTGACCAACATAGAGGTCACTGCAGCTCTTTAAACTATAAACAACACACATTTTTTACACAATTTTCGCCTAAATGATATACTATCTTTTAGCCATGTGTCAACTAGGAACAACAGAGACACAAAATACAAAAACTGGAATACTCACAGGACAATAAGGATTGAGGAAATGTATAATATACCCCTACTATATTGTTGTTACCGGTCATTGTGAGCTCCTATGAAACTATAACAGCCACTAGGTTAATGTTACAAACTGGTCTTTATCATGCAAATACACAACATAAAGGACATAACAATGAGATAAGGAACCAGCTTAGTTTTATAAACAACATTAGAACACAAAATACAAAAAGAAAAAAATACAAAAACGTGAATACTCACAGGACCATAAGGATTCAGGAAATGTATAATACACCCAATTTAGAATCATCAATTAACCTGAAGGGGGTGGGTAACTTCATGAGCTGATAACTATGATACAGCTGCCACTCAGGAAGGGTTATCATACCAAAATATCTATAGACATGGATCTTTTCAAAAATCATAAGTAACTTTGGTCACCTTGAGTGGTACTGATATCTGGTCTGGCCCATGGACTATAAGGACCATCCAGTACTTGTGCAAAAAAACTGCTATAAAAATCATCATACATCAATATTATTTTTCTGCAGGATTTTATTTCCATAAATGTCAGTATAAAGATGTGATTCCACTTGTTTTGTTAAAAACATAATATGGAATATATGGCAAATAATACATGGTGGAGGAATGTGGAATTGTTTTTGACGGTCTTGGATACGTCAAGGTTTAGTAATAACACTGATTTCCTTGTGTTAGTGGTTTCTGTGCAGTAGTTTTGGTACATATTTGGATTGAGGGTCAACAAAGCGTGCAACATTTCAAATCTGGCTGTACATGAAAAAATACTAGTGCAATGAAATCAATGTGGCTGCTCTTTTTTGACACATCTAAGAAAGAAAGTCCTAAAAATGATTGGACATTTGGTATGTTGCAGCATAGGCAAGGCAAGTTTATTTGTATAGCACAATTCAACACAAGGTAATTCCAAGTGCTTTACATCAACATTTAAAGCAGCAAGACACAATTAAACACTAAATAACAAATAAAATGATAAGAAAATAGGTAAAATAATAAAAAGCACAAGTTGTTAAAAAGTAAGGTCAGTAGAATACAGCAGGTAAGTATTTAATTTAAGAGTACGCTTGAGTAAACAGTAATGTTTTTAGGCCTGATTTAAAGGAGCTGACAGTTGGAGCAGACCTCAGGTCTACAGGAAGTTTGTTCCACCGGTGAGGAGCAGAATAACTGAACGCTGCCTCACCTTGCTTGGTTCTGGTTCTTGGGACACACAACAAACCAGATCCAGATGAAGCTCAGGGGTCTGGGAGCTTCATAGGAACTAACAGATCCAGCCTGTACTTTGGTCCAAGACATAAGTGAGGTGGTTTAAGAGACTGACGCAGGAAAAATATTGATGATGATGTTATAGGAGGGTTTTTTTTTTAATATAGTACAATTTTGGCTTAAGGGTTCCCCAGGGAGTGCAAAAGGTGTTGTTAGTATATAATAGACCTGTAAGAGTAACTGACATTAGATCATTAGTGATTTCTTACTTGTGTTTTTCTCTGAGATGTAAGTCACCTTGGATAAAAGTGTCTGCTAAATGACAGTAGTAGTAGTAGATTAAGGCATGTCAAAAAAGAAACATTCAGTCCAAAATGCAGGGCTTACGCTGTAACACAGCTACAACGATCAGCAAATCCTAAAAGAAAAGTAAGACAAATGGCCTGAAGTACCCGTAGCACTAAAATCATGACTTGGTTAACTGTTTATTTTTCTTGGTGGTGCATTATTGTAAAAGTAAGTTATGAAATATCAAAGTAACAAAATTTGCGAAACGTCCCAGCACCCGTAAAAATGTGTCAATATAATTTAACTTGCATGTGTGGTATTCCTCCTCAGTCGGCGTCCACAGTACCCGCCTCTGACCCTGAAGCGACTGCAGTACTTGATCGATTTGGGGCGAGTTGATCCAACCCAGCCCATTGATCTGACCCAGCTGGTCAATGCCAGAGGAGTGACTGTACAGCCCTTCAAGAGGGACTATGGAATCCAACTTGTTGATGAGGTAATCACTGCCTGTCATTATTATTTTGCGAGTGATATTATGGATTTACAACTTTCACAATTATGATGTTGGAAGGAAGATGCTTTTTTAAAATGTTTTATTCACACACCTTTTTTTCTTTTTATTGATAAACATTTGTTTTCTAATAACACTTCAAAACTTGCATTATACCTTCTGTCAACCTTTGTCAGCTAACATCTGCCTTCCTTTATCCCTGCTCTCTCTACTTTATTGCAAAACAATTTATATATATATATATATATATATATATATATATATATATATTATATTCACACAGACACACACACACACATAAACAATATTTCCACACTGTCAATTTGCTTCTGTGTTTTATATATATTTATTTACACATATCTGTTTTATGTTTTATTCTGTTTATTTTTATGAGATGGTTGAGATAGTTTTGCAGTCTGTTCAAAATAAATGAAAAAAGTTAGTCTGAAATGCATGCACGTTCTGTTTTTTAATATGCATGCAAACACGAAAACTAAAAACTGCTTTTAAAAGATAGGGAGAGTTGAATTTGTATCTTAAAATGTTTAAAAAGCATGTTGAAATTCAAATGCATCAAGATAAAAAGAAAGGGTCATTTTTAATTAAAATAATGTTCCCAGCTGAATTCAGACATAAATGATTTGTGGGATCCAGGCATGAGCACTGAAGATGCTGCAGACGATGGCTGAATGCAGATATCAGTCATTTCTTTCTGTTCTGTCTTCTATCACTGCGCTGAAGTGGATTAGAAAAATGATTTTTAAGAAAACAATCTCATACATTTATTTTCCACTTATCTAGCAAGAGAGTTACATCTTAGTCTTTGTTTCTCTGCGTGGCTGCAAGGAAAAGATTACACTGACAAGAAATAAACATCAGCTGCAAGGCTAGTAGTGAGTTATTGGAGGGGAGGATGGCTTCATTGTGGGAGACAGTGGATGAATGTTGAGTTAATAAACTCCTGGATCGGTTCCCACCAGCAGGTGGCGCCACATGACAGTGTTGTCCCTGATTGATGCAGATCAAGATGTTGTGTTTGGCTCCTGTTTTTCAACTGATCCTGACAGAAGGTTGAATGTTTGTTCTTTCAGGGTGCTGACATTTTTGCTGCCAAAGTCAACATTGAGGTTCAGAGAGCATCCGAAGGAGCAATAGCTGCTATTGAACGGAACGGTGGCGTCATCACCACCAGCTTCTACGACCCTTTAAGTCTTGGTAACTAACAAACAGCCATTCTCAGCACTGGAAAGTCATTGGGTTTGTTTGGGGGATAAAAGGCTTGAAAAAAATATTTTCTCACATTGACAGGAATCCTCATCAAGCCTGTCCCGTTCTTCATGCGCGGGCAGCCGATCCCGAAGCGCATGCTGCCCGGGGAGGATATGGTCCCCTATTACACAGCTGCTGAAAACCGGGGTTACTTAGCAGATCCGGAAAAAGTCCAGCAGGCCCGGCTCACCCTGGCACAGAAGTATGGATATGTGCTGCCAGATATTTCAGTGGATGAACTGTATCAAATGCTTGCCACGAGGAAGGATGTTCGACAGATCTTCTTTGGCCTCTCTCCAGGCTGGGTCGTTAACATGCCAGAGAAGAAGATTCTCAAACCAACCGATGACAAACTGCTGAAATATTACAGTTCCTAGATGTGAGGAGAAAAACACCTCCTGATTAAAAACAGGAAAATACTGTGCTTTGATTGGTGAAAACTGTATTTTATAATGGTGGAAGAAAAATCTGTGTGTGTTGTCATTAAACGTTACCTCAAGAATGGGCTCGTTCAGTTTCACTGTAGCTCTATAGGTTTCATTGGTGTGATTTATGGCCAACATCATGCCACACTCACAAGTGCTTCTGAGTGGCTGACGTTGAGCGTTGCTGACCCGTGCTGGATGATGGAAGGAACGTGAACTGTAACAGGTGAGGAGGAAATAAGGAAAATAAGATAACTCAAAGAATGAAAACAGGAAACAGATGCCTGGTGATGTGTGTTACTTGTGAAATGGGTTGCATAGGCCCTAGAAGGGGACTCTGAAATTAGTCATAGGCAGCTGTATCCTGGTGTGGACGTTCAAAAGATCCAACACCCCCCCCTTTCAGTCCCTGCAAGAACACAATCAAAGGCGAGCACTAGCGTACGAATGCCCGGCTATGCTTTATGGATGCAGAAAGATGGGTTTACGTTTAATGAAATAACAGCATTTGCACTCTTCTTGATGTCTACTGTCGACATTTGTCGGCCAGACTTCTAATGCTCAGTCTTAAAAAAAAATGTTTTTTCCCTTTTGCAATTTGGTGGCCAACATTACAACTGGATAATAGCTCTTAAATATATTAAGCCTTCATCACACCCACGTTATTTTATTTTCAAGCCAAAATGGCATGCTCACTAAACATTAACTTGTATTTCAAGCAGATTAGGTCTGAAGAGATGCTGCATTCAAACTTATCCTGGTGTAAAAACACATAAATCAAAGGGCGTTTGTGTGAGGATGAAACGCCAAGCAGTTCCATAAAATCTCTTACATGAAAGACAAATAAAAATAAGTGATGCCATAAACTGTGAGTCAAACATCATTTAACCTGATTTCGCTTTTATTGATAATAACCCTAGCTCTGCTAAATATGTAAAACTATCCACTCTCTGTTTTCACTTTGATGATTTTCCTTGTGGTTCCCTGAGTGTTTTCCTTAATCTCAAGTATCCAATAAGCTTCACAAGTAGTGGATACATACACGGCCGGCCCTGCCAGGAAAGCCAGCCCAAATCCTTACAGCATAATACTTTAAATAAATCACGCCACAGGAAAGAAACAGCACAATCATTGTTTATGGCAGAACTACAGCGCTTATCTTCAAAGCAGCAGATCCTTTTGAATTTGTATCAGGTCTCAGACGAGCAGCAGCAGAGAGGAGAAGGAGTGACCGAGGCACAAACACCAACCCTGTGAATGTGTGGCCGCTAAGGGTTTGCATGAAAACAGACAAGAAAATGGAAACTATTAATTTGCTCTGGCTCAAGAGATTTTGTCTGTGGTTCCAAATAATCTAATGTCTGAGTCTAACCAGTTCACACATTTTAATTAAACAGTCAGACATTGCTGCAGAAGCTGATCAGGGCAGATTGGTGACCCGAACGAGCCGTTTAAGACAGACGCAGGTATCACTGTGTCTCACAAGTATCAGTCAAGTTCCAGTTAATAATTAGGGCTAATTACAACTAAATGCCTCTTTCTCTTCTGTCTGTAGAGCGCAGAGGTGTGGCAGAAGTCTGGGATCAAACCTAAATCATGAGGAAGCTGAAGACAGCATGGATGTTATAGACGGTCTGCTGTGGCAGGACTAACAAGACTCAACTGTGTGGACAATAAAAGACTTCTCCACTTCTGCAGATAAGGGTCTTATCAGAGCGGAATACAATTCCTAATTTACAAAGAATAGTGCTGTTTTTGCAGCATGAGTGGAGCATCATTAAGCAGTCTCTGACTGAGCAAACTTGCATGGTAGACGAATGAAATAAAATTAGAAAAAGAAACTCTGATAACAGTACGAGGGGGGAAAGGAGCTAGACTGATGATTGATGGCTGTATGCTTGCAGTAAGCACAATTCGGAAATACCAATCACAGAAAGTTGCAGATAAAGATTTAGATAATTCAATTCAGTTTCTCATCATACCATATTTTCAAATTTTAATGCCTTTGCTGTTTATAATGTTTTATGAACCACCTTTGAATTAGATCAGCTTTTTTTCTTATTTTTGAGTAACAGAAGCTTTTAAAAAGGTTCAAAATGCCAAAGGTCAAACTTTTAGCAGAGAAAAGGTGACAACGTTTGCATAATAAAAGGCTGATGAGATCAAAAGCCCCTCTCTTTTTTTTTTCTTCTTCTTCTCCCCTTCCCTGTCCATGTTCTTGTCCACGCTCCGACCTGGACGCCGTCCCACCTGGTAGGTTTGAGCTGTGTTTGAAGTCTGGATAAGCTGGGCCTGTTATCTCTGCTCAGAGGTGGGGGCATCATTGTGTTCTGTTAATGAGGCCACATTAAGCCTGTCTACACCAGGGGGCATGTAATCCTCTCAGCTGGCCTGACACAGGGCCGGGCAGGGCGCTGTTTACACGGGGAGTGTGGAAGCTCACACTCGGGGCCCTGCGGGCCTCAGTCTACTGTTGAAATCTACTCAAACACACAATCAAGGAGTGGAGGTGGAGGAAGGCCACTGCATAGAATGATGTCTGAGACATGACAGAACGTATCGTGATACCGGCCTGCTGTGCCCACACAATGCAACACAATGCATTATGGTCCCTTGCTGCGAAGATCATGGTCACCTGAGACAACAGTATTATGTCTTCTTCACACCTATATGAAACAATGCAGCTCTATATGAATGAACCACTGTAAGGAAAGCCAGTGGGTTGGCGCTGAAGCCAAGCTGGAATACAGTGCTTCATTATCAAAGGTCAAGACAGGCCTCCTGCATTGCACTTCAGTAGTTTTCCACATGTGTAGAAAGAGCATCTTTGGGTTGGGAAAAATCCTGCTCAACTCAAGGTTCAAAATCCAAAATGCATGAATAGGCGAGCCCGTCAATATCAAAATGCTCAGCTGCTGTTGCTGAGTCATCGTTGGGAGTAAAAGCACCATCCACAAATGCGGCAGATCCCTGCTATAGTCCCATGTAGTCCACATACTTCCCAGAAACCGTCCAGAACTGCCGAGGTCTTCCTGTAAATCCTGCACCGAAGCTCCCGTCACATCCTCCTGCAGGTCCTGAGTGCACAGCTCTACCTGCACAGACCTGGTCATCACTGATCCAAAGTGAAGGAGGAGAGGAGTGTCCCATATATGAGTTCTGTCCAATACAATGGTACATTGTGATCAGAAAGCCACAGAGAACAATCCCTATTCAGAAAGCATAGTGACCATTGAACGGCAGCACTCTGGTTGTTTGGTTATGAGACAATGCATTGATACCCCTACTGTCACCTCATAGATTAGGACTCATCACTGAAGTGGAGTAAAGTACAATTTACAGGAATAATTCAGCTAATTGACAAGAATTGCACAAGAAAGAAGCATTATTTTACAAAAGCAATGTATTTTAAAAAATGCCAATACATCAAACACATCATCCTCCTCAACACACTCTCACTCAGTCAGATACTGTCTAATATTTAGCCGACTTCATTCAGGCGAAGAGTCAGCCGAAACTAACGTTATTGTATTCACGCTGCGTCTTTCAAACTAATTGATTAAAACGATCAGCGCTCCTCAGCGCACTGGCGTGTGTCCCGTTTAGCACGTATGGATGTGGATTCAAACTCTTAATTCTGACAAAGCTGTGACACACACACACACACACACACACACACACACACACACACACACACACACACACACACACACACACACACACACACACACACACACACACACACACACACACACACACACACACACACTGCAGGGAATACAAACCGCTACACCCCCACTGTTTACTCGGATGGAAAATTTTCCTTTAAACATGACCCAACCTTATTCTTGTTTGTTTTATTGGGGATTTTCTAAATGTTTTCTAGAATCTTCAACTAAGCAGTTTCGATTGAGATACTTTAGATGCCAAAGGAAGTTGAGAATGGTTTAAAGAATACCGATAATCCCTTCTATTATTGAATTTATTGATCAGACTAAGCGGCCTATAGGAAAAAAAATAAGGCCCTCCAAAATTAAAGTGTGCCATTTAAGTGGTTGCTGCGTCATCGTTTGAATTGTAGCGGTTTTTTCCCCCGACTAAAATCCCTCTAATAAACGTCATGTACTGTGTGTATTGGCCTTCTGCGCTCTGAAAGTATTTACCATTACGGCTCCATGAGTGACTCCTCTGCAGACACAAAGCAGTGCAGGTGCACAGATTCCACCTTAAAACTGTCGCACAAAGAAATCCATTGTTTGTGTAATGCTGTAATAAAGACACATTGAAACTATGCAGATGTGGCTGCACCTGTCTGTTGTACTGAAAATGGATCACATGCTTCCACAAAAACACTTAAAATTAGTGTATTGTACTTTTGTAAATTGGTTTTTCGTTTTTATAATCGCCAAGAAATTGTATATTTACGATTTGACCAAAACAAAAACTAACAAACAAAACCTGCAAGTGTCAGGACAAAAAAAAGTCACTTATTTTGAAATTTTGCCTTTTGTTTTTGATGATCATTCCAGCTAAAAGCGTGCCTAAAAAATGTTCTAGTAAAATTCATGAGAAAATACATTGGTTAAAATACATTTAATAATATAATACATAGAAAATTGCCAGAAACGGTTTCACATCAGCTACAACCCTCCAGCTCTTTGTTTTAAATGTACTTTGATTCAAACTTTCCCCCGTCGTCTTTTCTCCCATTCTGAGAAATATGAAGTCATTTGTGTGTTTTGATGTCCTGAACAGCTCATCATGCCCCTTTTTTCGGGGGCTATTGGGGTTTTTCCTTCTTCTTCTTCTTCATGGCACAAATATTTGTACGTGGTAATCGAGCAATAAACACGCCTTGATCATGTTTGCTGCAGTCCTGTAAAATGTACTTTGACAAAAGCCGTGCATGGCCGATAAGAGCTGAGAGCCACAGTGTAATTAGTAACCAGCTCCACTTGGAGATAACTTTGATGTTCACCCGTATTGATTCTATGATTCCAGCAAGTAAAGATTTAATTTATTCGTTATTTTCTTTAATAATGCTATTTTAAAGTGTGAATAAAGAGAAATATCTTTCATGGCTTAGAGTTTAGACTGCAAAAACTCAAAATCTTACCAGGAATATTTGTCTTATTTCTAGGTAAAATGTCTCATTTTTAGTCAAAAAATCTCATTACACTTAAAACAAGAGTCATTACCAGAAAAATAACTTGTTATTTGACAATTTCCACCTGTTTCAAGTGAATTTTCACTTGAAATAAGTAGAAAAATCTGCCAGTGGGACAAGATTTATCTTCTCATTACAAGCAAACAAATCTTGTTCCACTGGCAGATTTTTCTATTTATTTGAAGTGAAAATGTACTTGAAACAAGTGAAAATTGTTGTTTTTTCCAGTGATGAGTCTAAAAATGAGACATTTTAACTAGAAATAAGACAAATATTCTTGTTAAGATTTTGAGTTTTTGCAGTGTAGACTGGCTTTTCCAAAGTTTAACTTGAGATCATCTTCTGTTTGAAGGCAAAAAGACAAGAAAATGTAATTTATCCGCACTTTAATCACATATTAACTGTTTCGGTGTCATTTATTGCAATTTGCATCCTTTGTTAGGGGTGAAAATGGGCTTTTGTCCACATCACAGCCGACTTGTAAAGTTTATTACACACTCAAGTCTCCCCATCTGAAGTTTCGTGGGAGCGTTGATTGGGGTCTCGGAAGGTCCTATCACCGACCTGAGAAAATACCTGGAATTCACACCTAAAAATCCACTCCTCCTGCCCTCCCATTGGCGGAGCGGCCGCATATATCCGTCAGCCTGCATCCACTCGAGGATGACAGCAGTTATACCGTCACCTTTGATAGCAGCCATGCGTTTCAGCCACGACCACGCTCAGCTCCAGCTGTGCGCAGACATGTTCGAGGAGCCGTGCTGCTCCAGCCCCAGGCCCTCCAGCCCCATGTCCGTGAACTCGGACTCCAGCTGCACCAGCCCCGAGGCCAAGTCGGCCTCTGCCCAGCAGAGGGTCCGCAGGCCCCTCAACGCCTTCATCATCTGGACCAAGGAGGAGCGCAGGAGGCTGGCACAGCTCAACCCAGACCTGGAGAACACCGACCTGAGCAAGATACTCGGTAAGAACCTCCTGGAGAAGCCTTTAACTGAACTTAAACTACCTCTCCAGTCTGTTGATGTGATGAAAGGTCATGCAATCACTGCATTGGCTTCCAGTGAGTCAAAGGATATAAAATCTTACTGCTGGTCTACAAAGCACTGAATGGTCTTGGACCAAAATACATGCTGGACCCAGACCCCTGAGGTTCATCTGATCTGGTTTGTTGTGTGTCCCAAGAACCAGAACCAAGCAAGGTGAGGCAGCGTTCAGTTATTCTGCTCCTCACCGGTGGAACAAACTTCCTGTAGACCTGAGGTCTGCTCCAACTGTCAGCTCCTTTAAACCAGAACTAAAAATATTACTGTTTACTGAAGCGTACTCTTAAATTAAATACTTACCTGCTGGACTCTACTGCACTTACTTTTAACAACTTGTGCTTTTTATTATTTTACCTCTTTTCTTATCATTTTATTTCATTTATTTGTTATTTAAGCGTACTCTTAAATTAAATACTTTCTGAAAACCGCAAATGAGATGTGTACCTGCGGTACTCTACTGCCCTTAGTTTTCAGCAACTTGTGCTTTTTATTATTTTAACTTATTTTCTCATAATTTTATTTCATTTTATTTGTTATTTCCTGTCTAATTACGTCTTGCTGGTTTTAATGTCGATGTAAAGCACTTATAATTACCTTGTGTTGAATTGTGCTAAATAAATAAACTTGCCTTGCCTTAATGTGTATTGGCCTCTCATAGTTTCTGTTTCTTAGTTCAGATGTGGCAATGGCAGGTTAAATGCCAAACAAACCAACATACAGGGCATTGATCAGTCTGTGTTTCTACAGGAAAAACCTGGAAGGCCATGTCTTTGGCTGAGAAGCGCCCATACATGCAGGAGGCAGAACGTCTCAGGGTCCAGCACACCATCGACTACCCCAACTACAAATACAGGCCCCGCCGGAGGAAGCACCTGAAAAAGAGCTCAAAACCTCAGATTTCAGAGGCCTCTCCGCTCTGCAGCCCAGGCTTCAGCGTGCCCTACAACCTCAGCTACCTGTTCCACAACCAGCAGCAGAACTCATCTTATTTCCCACACAGCCCTCCCCACAGCAGCTACTCCAACCCCACAGTTTTCCCAGACCCATCCTCAGCAGCAGATGCTTTCTCAAACAACCCTGGCATGTACTCCAACCCTCCAGCGTACCACGCAGAGCCTCAGGTGTGTTTCGGCTCCCAGTACCGACTCACACATTGTGGTTTCTCCAACTGTGGAGGGCCTCTTGTGGAACAGAGGGAGCCCAGAGGCTACGGGGGCCCGCAGTGCCCTCCCGGGCCGTCCCTGGAGTTTTACTTAGAGCAGGTTCAGCTGGACATGCTCTACGATCTGGACCGAAGTGAGTTTGAACAGTATTTGGGCCCGAATCACAGGCCCGAATCAGTAGACCCCAGCAGCCACAGAGGGGGTTATCCCGTGTCATAAAGCTTCTCAGCTTGGTGTATTTATTTAAATTATTTCAGTATTTCTCTTGATCCTCCCATTCTAAATGTATATACCTGTTTTTTTTTTGTTAAGTTGTGGTCATAAAAGATGAATGTAATGTCTTCCAGTATTATAATTGTGTTCTAATGTATCAATAAATAACTAAACCGTACAGTCTTGTACTTGTGTGGATATTTTTTGTTTCCTTATTGTTTTGCATTGATGTCAGAATCAAGGCTGCAAAGGCCAAATTACTGCAACACACTCTGTCTGGTACATGGATCGTGTGTTTAGAGAAACTTAAGTGTTGGCATGAGCTTAATTGTCGAATTTTGATCTTAATTAAAAATAATGGTGAAACTTCACTTTCATGTTTTAGAAATTTCACCATTGAAAAGGTTTGAATTGGTACACAGACAACAATCATATTACTGATCCTTAATTCTTAAAAGTCATACAATTATTTATTAAAACATTTTTAGTAGTTGGTTGTGTATTCAAAAAGCCGACCATTGTAGGCATTTGTAAATGGGAGCTTTCTATGATTTAATACCCCATAAGAAGAAGAAAAAAGTCCAGCTCTCGAGCAGTATAAGCTCTCTAACACGTGAGCGGATTCTGATGTATAAAGTGAGGGGCGCCTTTTCAAAATTATTGCAAATTATTTTTAATATCTGTTACACTAAACAATGTCGGAGCGATGCTACCCGGCCTTTCACGAAGTGTTGACACCCCACTTTATCTCCATCCTCGCCTTGCTTGGCTGAGCGAGGGAAGCACGGAGGGCGCCGGGGCATAAACTTCCCAGCTTCCTGTTTCATTTTTAAACATCTCACAAAGGCTCTAAAAATATGCCCTAAAATCGACATATCTCCAAACTCATTGGACTTTTTCTGCCAAATGTTTACCCATTTAGGAGAATGTTTACTTCCCTGTTCCATATTTTCTGTATCAGAGCCTCGAGGTTGGACTCCCATTCTGGATTGATGTAGGAAGGCAAAAGGTTTCTCAGACATTATAGATGATTGTCTCCCCCAAGGATGAGAAAAAAGAGGAAATAAAGAGAAAATGTACTCTCTGTGTGGGGATTTTCCTCAGTTAACACACACTTTTGATTTATAAGGCTAAAAGGCTGAAATGTTGCACATCTGATATAAAAACTATTTATTATACATTCAACCTTAAATGAAACAACAAAATCTAATTTAATATCCAAACCAATCTCTTAACACATTTGTAATTTTGTCTTTGCTCCTCAGTAACGAGACTGATGTATGTCAATATCTGCAATCACAATTGTGCAGCGTAGATAATTGTGCATTAAAATTATTATTGTGTTATCATCGTTGATTTGGTTAATTTTGTTGCAATTTGTTCAAAAACAGCATTTAATATGTCAGTTAGCTCAGTAAAATCTCATGATCTCAAAAAGTATGATCCAGTAACAATTATGTGTCTTGGATGCAGTCGTGGCTCTCTGAGCTGCTGTCCCTGCTGGATTATGTCATCGATGTGTACCGATGTTGCTGTTGATGAGAGTTCGTGGCTTCTGCTTTCATATAACTAGATCAGTGATATTTACGGAAAAATGTGAAGCAGAGTCCAGGACCTCTCCTCCTTTTGTGTCCTTTTGACAGTAGTTGCGCCTCATCGGTAGTCGACTTGTGCCGACTTCTAACAAGATGCCAAAAACTGGAATGAGATACATACAAACAACCCCTTTTGTACGCTTTGGAAGTAAGACATGACCTTGATTAGTCTCTAGTGGATGGATGGATGGATGGATGGATGGATGGATGGATGGATGGATGGATGGATGGATGGATGGATGGATGGATGGATGGATGGATGGATGGATGGATGGATGGATGGATGGATGGATGGATGGATGGATGGATGGATGGATGGATGGATGGATAGTCTGCAGTGACCCTATCCACATTATGACTGAAGTGGAATGACATATTTAGTCTTGTCAAAAATAGTGCTTAAAATAGTAATTCATTTTAACTGCCCCACATGCTATCATTAAATGCTGTTTTGCCATTTTGCTGCAAACACATGTATTGTTTTCACTCAAACTGCTTTGATTTACACTGTTTTGGTGCCAAACAAAGGTTTACACTCTCCATCTTAACCTCTAGCCACCTCACCTTGCCCGCGCTGCCTTTGCTGCCTCTGGCAGGTGGACACAAAGCTTTAATACCATTTTCAAAATAGGCATAGACTGTAAACTGGGGGCTGAGAGTTATTTGAGACAAGTGGATTGACTCCGCCTCCTAAAACCAGCAGATGTGAACAGAGCTGTGAAACCATGGCTGAAAAAGGGGATTTTGTTTTGTATGCTAGTGGTAATCTGACCAAAATGTGATTCAGGAATTTCCTTAAAACCTCAGGAAATTGTGTCAACATTTGAAAGAGTTTAAAATAATGGTTAATGAGTGAAAGGAGCCTGCTAGAATGTACAGTAGGTACCTGATGGTTCATATTTACAGGCAAGATTTGTTGGGATCACTCATTTAGAAACAAATGACAATAACAAGATTAACTTGGGATCAGAAAACTTTGTTTTCCACGTAAATAATGAGCTCTTATGAAATACTGTTATCAATACTCTGTTTTTTTCTTTTTACACTTTAGAATTAAAGTAATTATCCACTCATACTTCATGATAAGCTGACTGGATTCTCACCGTCGCTAATCAACAGTTCTACCAGCTGCAGCCCACCTGAGGATGTTTTTCACATCAACAGGCAAACTAACGTCTCATCACTTGAAATGTGCTTGACTAATCAGTAGGGCAGATGGCCAGTTTGGAAACGGGTCTGCACAGTGAAGTGTTATGAGTCAGTGAAATGGAAATCAGATCTTCAAAACTTTGGAAGGAAGTGGACGAACACAGAGGCTGAAGGAAGGATGAGAGAGCAGAGGAGCTGATTAGGAAAGTGAAGACCTGCTGTGGTCCAGCGCCACCTGAATGAGCGGAAGAAATCTGACGTCAGTTCAACTCCCATGACACTATTACAAAACACTCTGCAATGTGAAATGCAGAAAAACACAGCGCTGCAGAAGATTCGCTGGAATAAGACAATAAAATCACCTCTCAGGCCTTATACTTCCTCTTTGTGTTAACGTGGCTGCTGGTTGTTTTCCTCAAACTCCGGCCCCTCAGCAACAGTTTATGACCAGTTGGAGGAACTTCCTGAAGGAAAAACAACTGCATGATATCAGAGCTTCAGGTGAAAAATTCATCAACAATAAACAGCAGTGGATATGGCAGCTGGACAAATCAGTAGTTACTTTGTGAAACCTTTTTTTTGCAGTATAATGGTTAACTTCTGGTTTATGAAATTATATAACTTCAAAATGCAAGGACTTAATTTGTTAAAGTCGTGCATTTCTCTTTTTAAATAAAAATCATTAAAACATATTATCCTCCTGAAGAATCAATACATACATCAGAAATTAAATGGAAGCTCATAAAAGCATATTTGAGCTTATCGTGGGTGAAAAATGTGAGAAATTTGTTCATTCCAAACATGCTGTAATTCAGAAGAAACATTCCTCACCCATAAAAACCTTCCCTTGTTAGAGATTAAATATATAAATATGCCAGCTCTGTATGCGCAGTGTTGACACAGAAATAGCTGGGGTTTATATTAAACCTAAAAAGAGACTTGAGTTGATTAACTAGTGACATTCTTGAGATTTCATGAGCCATATTTAGGTTCTTGTCTTAACGTCTACATGAAGGTCATCAATAGTTTCCTGTTCTGAGTCCAGTTTGCGTAAAGTCGAGGCTGCCGTCTGCAGATAATGCTCATCCGAGTATTATCCTGCAGGGACGTCTGCTCTGAGTGGAGCAGAGAGGAAGTTCAAACAGGAAGAACGGTGAAGTGAGATACTTGACAGATTTTTATCCCACAAAAATTATGAAGTGATGTGAAGGTTTCATTATTTCCTCTCCGTGGCTGCAGCAAACTCCAGTGTCGCTCCACAAGTCGAACTCTTGAGCGATGCAATGAGAACGGACTAATAAAAATGTTCATATGACGTTGAATGAAATCCGTCTGATTGATCACTTCATTATGAGCCACTCTAATCAAGCACTAATTGGGCCTATCAGATTAGTTTAACCTCATCAGACCGGTCCTGCCTTGAAGTTTCAGCGGCTTTTCAGCTGAATGTCTCACAGGTTTCCATCCTCAACGGCTCCAACGTCAGATAAGATCAAGAGCTTTCCTTCAGGTGGACGAAAGCAGCATCTTTTTTACCATAGTCCACTTCAGAGATCCAACTGCATCATGAATGAAACACTTTTTAACCCAAAACTGGCTGTTATCTCTAAATGATGAGTCTTTCACCATCACTTACAGGCGTGGTCTGAAAAACAATAAATACTGTGACTTTTTTTCTCGCGTAAGGTCGTAACCACTCGTTGCCAGTTCTGCATCATGTTTCCATTGACGGAAACCAACTGGGCAGGAGGTGAGTCAAGGGATGAGGTAAAATTTGTTGATTGTTTTTCATTGGGATTTTACACCACCTCTCCCTTGCTTCACGGGATTCCCTTCCTCACAGTGACAGCCCATTTGTTGTTCTGTCATTGGCTGTGGCTCAAGTGTGGATTCCCCCAATGGCAGCATGCAGGCTGAGATGTCTGTCGACAGCCCCTACATGGCTCGGTGATGCATCTGTGACGTCTTTAAGTTGTTTACACATAATGATTGAGTGGTGTAGGGCAAATGCTGAATACTGGTTTGCCTCTCGGTCGGTTTGTGAACTCTGCCTGATTGATTTATCAGTGCGGGACTCTTAACATGACTGACACACGAGTAGAATACCTCTGCAATTGCTCACAATGATTAATAACATGTCTCTTGGGACAAAACGGTATTACATGTCAGTCTCTATGGATCAACACAGTAGTTTCAATAGCACTTTGAGCTATGTTGAAAAGGCTTTCAGTATTCTCCCTTTTATAGGACATTTATCTCCACAGAATGATGCCACCACAGCCATGTTTGACTTTTGGGATGGCTTAAATAAAATTATGTTCAGTGTCTGGCTTATTTCATATGTATTTTGAAACTGAGGCCAAATAGACACATTTATGTGTTTCCTTATCTCAACAAATGCACACTGCATTTGTTTATTGTGATCATAGGCCTCTTTACTTGTGTGAGGAAGACCTGACCAAGAACCAGTCTTTGACTATTAATTTTGACCGTTAGATGTAGATTTAGATGTAGATCTTCTTCTATCTACCGTGCTGTAGAACAATATACTGTACACTGATAATCAACTTCCAAAAAAAAGGTCCCCGGTGGACTCCTGTTTAAGTTCTCGAAGCATCTAAAGCAGTGTCTCCCAATCTGGGGTCCGGGACCCCCCTGGGGGGGCGCCAGAGATCTCTGGTGGGGTGAGAAACTTTGTCTGCTTTGAAATTATGCAGTTGTAAAAATTATATTCGCGAATGAGTCATTCATAAGACATTGTTAGGAATAATTTATGAATGTCTTGAATATTTTTTGTGTTTTTTATACACTGGTGACAAACACAGGAAGTATTTAATTCCTTATTATTATATCATTACTCACCATTTAATCTACTCCGACAGGTTGTTAAAGGAAAAATGTTAAAAAATGTTGGTCTCATATTAAAAGAGACATTTTTCAGAAATATTTTTACGTCCTTTTATGTCCTTTTGTGCGTATTTTATACATTGGTGACATTAGAGAAAAACAAAGTCATATGTATACAGAGTAAAACAAAGAGAAATGTATAAAAAAAACATAATTAATGTTCATTTTATCAATTAAAAGACTATTTTGGTGCTAGTACGTACGGGTCGGGGGGCCTGGCTGGTCTTAGACACAAGTAGGGGGGGCTCCAAGGAAAAAAGGTTGGGAACCACTGATCTAAAGGACCGCTGATGGAAGTAGGATGTGTCTGAGCCAAACTCTACCTGCCATAGCCAACGGTTCAAATGCTCCACTCCACTCTTTTTCCAAGAATCAACAAAACAAAAAACCTGTTTTTCCTTCACCATTGTTGAAAGTGTGGATTGATGGGAAATATAATGGGATGAATTAGAGAGCTATTCAGATGATAATGAGGTCCATTTTCAAATGAGTCTCAAAGCTTTAAATAAGTGTGTTTTTGTTTTGCAAGCATCTATTAAAGCCAAAAAGGAAAGAGGAAGCGTCACACTGGTGCGCAGTTAGCGACAGAAAACACCCGTCTGTGATGATTATGACCTCAGCCCTGTTTCCAGTCATGAAACAGACAGACAGACAGTCGGTGGCCGCCAGACAGATGATTGCAGTAGCAGGGTCCTGCAGACTTGCCGAAGAGAATAGAGCTGCTGGGTGTGGCCACTTGACCTGCTGTGCAGATACAATACTCTATCAGGGGCTCTTTGCAAAGAAACTAATGCCTGTCAACAAACACTCAGAGGACGATTAACACAATCCTCAAACTGACCGGAAGTGTGTGTGTTTGCTTTTGTCTGGGTTGTTTTTATATCTCTGTTTACACACACATTGCACAACATTCATTATATCTTTAATCTAAAACCAGTTTTGTGAGAGTTATCTTTTTCACCGGACCGATCACCAACGTCCCCGGTTCACACGTTGAAGTGCCGTGTCAGTTACTTTTCACTTCACATACAAACATCTGCTGAATAAAAGACGTATTCTAGCATCAGCCGCAGTGGGCATCCTTCTTGCTATTCCACCGTTACCTTGCCATTTTTGTTTGAGGAAATACCATCACGCCCTCTTCCTCAGTGTCTACTGGTGCTTTATGACTCAGTGTCCGAGAATGTCCGTGTGCTTGTCGGTATGTGTGCGCGTTAGTGCGCAATGAGAGTGTTTTTTAGTTTTTAATCACAACGTTCACAGCCATTTCAGTTCATAGGTTTAATTTTCTGTTAAATTACATTTCCTTGTCCTATAGTTATTAAATACTGCTTCCTTTTGCTTTAAGTCACACAAAAAGAGCTGTGAAAAAGATGAAACTGTATCTAATTCTTCTCTCATTAACATGTTTGACCCATTAGGCGTGTCACTTGGCAGTATTTTCTTTTTCTTTCTTTTTTTTGGGATAATTTGTGCTATGTGCAAGATGGCACCATATCCAGAGCTATTCAAACTACACCTTAACTACATTTACTTGAAGACCATTGGTTAAATGAACTTACTGGTCGAATTTCAGTTTTTTGTTTCTTTTAAAAAGAATGTTTAACCCCTTTTTTCACAAGATGACACAATTTCTTGTGGTCAAACTAAAATCCATGTGAAATGCCTTGGCCAAAATACCCCTAGGATTAAATATTACAAGACCCTTCTCAACTGTGCCTTCAAACACCTTACTAAAAGTCCTCCTTCTTGTAGGGTCAGTACATTTTGTGCAAAAATATGAACAAAAATTGGCCTCACACCTCGTTTCCGTTTGCTTCTGTGCATTTGTGTGCCAAATATCGAAAAGTTCATTCATTCCAGAAACTTGGAGAAGGACCTGACCCTCTACACACTGCAGATAGGTGCACTTAGAAAATTCAGACATAGTTGCAAAACTCCTCCTTCTGCTGTTATTATGGGCATGCCAAGTAGTGGCATGAACATATTCCAATCGTCCAGAATGGCCCAAAGGGCAATGTTGCTAGCATTTTGCTAACAAGCTAAAGTCGCAAAAGTCCCACTGCGCACCAGCGGGTGTACAGCATGACCCCGCTCTGATGTGGAAAAAAAAAAATCCCCAAAAAATAAAACACGTCCGAAAAAACAAGGAAAATCATGAAAATGAAGGCGATATATTAGTATACAGAAAAGGTTTCCCTTTTCTACTTCTTCTTATTATTATTCCGCACGCTTTTTTCGTCCATTAATGCGGCCCGAACCGCAACGTGCACCCATGCATGGTATATATCGTTGGATGCTTCTCCATCGTGCTTCGATGGGTATTACTTTTCTCAGTCAAAAGTGTTACTGTGGCAACGCTAGATGCCAAAAAGCAAAAAAAAAAAGGCAAAAATTCGGACGCTTATTGCTCGGCTGAACTTTATGTTAGAGACATCGTTAAAATTTACAAAAACTTGGCCCGATTGGCACTAAAGGACCTTACAACCTCATCATGCTAATTATTTCGTTTTTTGCGATATTTAACTTTCCATTTTAAAAAGAATTCCATTTTATATAAGACGCTTGTTGCTAGGCAACGGTTTATCGGACAGACATCATTACAACATTGACAAACCCGAGACGCGTTGTACTACAACATATTTTAGTCTCATCATGCTAGCTTTACGCTTTTTGAGATATTTAACTATTCTAATTTTCAAGCAAACGGAAATGTGGACGCTTGTTGCTCGGCAACACGGTATCGCAGGACATCGATCCAACGTTAAAAGACTCGGGACGATGTGGACTACAACATACTGAGGTTTCATTAGGCTGTTTACAGCTTTTGAGATATTGAAGCCAAATTGTCCCATTCTATCCTATGGGGCTTATTACCATGGCAACAAAACCTATGCATTTTTATGAGGGAGAATATGAATAAATCATCCGTAAATGTGGCTCGAACCGCAATGTGCATCCAGGCCTTGGTTTGGTTTATTGGCCATTATTAATAACCCCAAACATGGCAAGAACCACCTCTAACACAACAAAAACAACCGTAAACACAGCCACTACAGCCCTAAACCAAAGCAGTGAGAGGGGACGAATGGGCAGTAGGGCATGCCCATATCAAAATTTCCTGAAATGTTCTAGTTCACAATGTTATTCACCTCATCTGCATTGAAAACTTTCAACTCATGCAGCAGATTTTTAGAAAGAATGCATTACATTGTTAGCATACAATGCTAACTAAAGCACCAGAAATAAGTATGAAGGTTTTGAAAAGCAAAACTTCTTGTCTTTTGTTACAAATCAGAATTTTCTGACATGTCAGTGTAACACTTTTCTTGTTTTTTGGGTTATTGAAAAAAATAAAATAAAAGAATATACGGACTGCACGAGTTCATGGAAATCACAATGTGCTCGTTTATGAAAGAATATACAAGCAGAAATGGTAAGTTCAACTGTTGCCTGATGACATCACTCAGTCACTAAGGTCCGCCAATCAATGGCTGTTACGTCAGCATCGAGTAGAAAAGTCTGCATTATTAGCATTAGCTCAGGTAACTCATCCATAAAGAACTATACTGCCCTGTGCTAAATTGCATGGATCACCAGTGATCCGTATTTCACGTGACATGACTGAGAACCAGTCGAAGCAAGGTGTTATTAACTGTCAGATCGCTGTCAAACTGTCAAATACACAAGACAGTAGCTGTATATGTTGCAGAGCTAGTGCTCACACCAAACTTACATGAAATATATATAAACTTTATTACAGGCTCTAGACCCAATAGCAAGACATACAACATAAAAAAATAAAAAATAAAAAACAAATACATAAACACAAACAAACATACTCTTATTCATGAGAGTCTTAAAAGGCACCCATACCAATGTTTCCATAGTAAATACTTGGCTGGCAATTTTATTTATAATTCTGTTTTGATAAAGCTAGAACCGTTTCAGGGTAGGACTTTCTATCTGTGCCACACAAAGTAAAGCACCGAAGTCACCCACTTTTGTTGCTTGGCATTCAGGTTGGACAGAATGAAGGCCCAAAAACCTCAAAACTATTTAATTAGACCTGATTTGAATTTACAGATGAGGAATTTGGGTCCGGTTAAATAGCTCTCAGTGTACAGAAGATAAAGTAGATTAAACATATTTTGGTCTTAATAAAGCAAGTTACACAGATAGCAGACACGTTTTTGCTTAATCTGAGCTACTTTTGTCACTTATCGTTGAGTTACAGCCGCGGTAAAATGTGTCGGCCATATGTGTCCCAAAGTTAATGAACTGGACCAACCTTGAGTTTTGGCCTCTGTTATAGGGAAAACATTTGGCCCAAATTTAAGAAGCTAGTTTAAATACGGGATAAGGCATGTAATAAGAGGACTAGGTGTGCCCGAAAAGGCCCAAAGAAAATAAAGGATTGGAGCGTATCTGGTGGATATGTGGCCAAGTTTAGGCAGCCACACTAACCTTGAGTCAATGCAGTCAGTCAAACCCAAATGTGGCCCATATATATATATATATATATATATATATATATATATATATATATATATATATATATATATATATATATATATATATATATATATATATATATATATATATATATATATATATATATATACATACAGTATATATATAGTAAAACATTTTAATAGTGCAAAGGTCTTCTGAATGTGACGGCCTTCACTGAGCCACTCTCAGCCTTCGACGGCGTCCTTCGTAGGATGCCTACAGTGAAAAAGGATACAGTTGTGGCCAACTTATTTCCCAAATATTTACATTGCTTGTGCTCGCTTAAGCAAAAGAAACATTTTTACCGATCTTTCTTTTAGGATCAAATGTTGTTGCAAGTCCTATTTCTTCATGATTCTCCCTCGACAGCGACGCCGGGACAGGCTGGAAACCGTAATTACTCAATGAAAGACATTTTTCAGACCTAAACTGCTTCAAACAAAATGACAGCAATACTATGTCAACATGGTTAAATTGGAAGAAGAAGATATTTCAGATACTCGTGTTTATGTGCTTAAGCCCAGAACAAAGTGAAAAACAGAACAAAATTGTACATATATGCCAAAAAAAGATCAGCGGAGCTGAAAGAGAAAAAAAACCCAAATGTTTGTCTTTTGATAGTTGAAATGCTCTTTCTCATTTGGAAAGTTAATTTACCAGTCAACTCTCTTAGTTTGACTATATTACCTTAAAACCTCCAAGACAGGAAAGGGCGAAGTTTTGTGTAGGAAATGCTCAGCTCATGTTCTGCGTTCTGTTATGATGGATGTTGTTTGGTGGTCACCTATTTTTTTCTCACCTGGAGTATTGCCCAGTAATCTGATCAAATACTGCTGATAAACATCTAAAACAACTCCAAATTGTGCATAACACTGGCACTAGATTAGTGCTGTATTGTTCCTTTTTGCACTACACGTGTAGAAAATGTACACAGGCCTATCCTGACCAGCTGTGGTTGATAAAATAAATCTTTTTTCCCTGCTTGTAAGGCGTGTGATAAGAACGGCTCCATTGTCCTGGTAATTCAACCTGGAACAAATTATAAAACGATTTCAAGCCCGTCAAAAGTATTGACTTTGTCAAGAGGTCAGTGAAATTAAAACAAATTCAACATCATTGTATCCGTTCAGGTTTACCTGGAGCAGGACGGGAGGCGGAGCCCGCAGTTATCAGGTCCCTCTCTGACACTGAATTGACCACCAGACGTTCTTCAAAGGGGAGATTGATCTTCCTTGGAGGAATCAGTGACCTTCAACCCCCGTACATGAGCTCCCTGCTCAACACATGGGAACCGCTTTTTATCGTGGCCTCTTATTAGCCAAGTTTAGACTAGTAGGTCATAGTTTGGGGATATACTTTGTAATTAATTACACAAAGAGCATGTTAACTGTTTTTTAGCATGTAAGGTAGCATGGTAGTTAATTATTATTAATTTTCCCCAATAGTATGTTTTTTTGCACATTAATCTCATCCACCATAACCTTGAAAAGTTCCTGCATCTATGCTCGACATGTCTGGAACAAACCAGAAAGCTTCAGATCAGCTGAAACACTCAGTGTATTTAAGTCCAGGTTGAAAACACACCTGTTCTTAGCTGTCTTTGAGTAATGCTCTATGTATGCATTGGTACTTTTCAAAATTTTCATATTTTAAAGGAGCTTGAGGCAAGAATAAGAAATGAGACTCATTAGCGCCACGACGACCGTCGGGGGTACTGCATCCAACAGTGAAGCCGGCACGGGAGAACGGGGAGAACGCACATGCAGCGCCATTTGACGTCACATCCGCAGGACAGCGCGGGAAATTCGGGCCCAGAATTGCAGCACATTTTGCAGCACACAGCCTGTTCAAGGCAACTGAGAGATACACTAGAGGATCATTCTTTTGGGTTTGGAACGCTTCATCTAACATTATTACTAGAAAACTTAAAACGTATACAAATTTTTTTCATAAATTCTGCCTCAATCCTGCCTCAAGCTCCTTTAACTACTGTTTTTATTTGATTTCCATCTATTGTTCTTATTTCTTTCTTTTTTTCTTTAAATTTTAAATCATGCTCTTTATTTATGTTTTAATGTCTTTGTAAAGCACTTTGAATCACCTTGTTGTTGAATTGTGCTATAGAAATAAACTTGCCTTGCCTTGCCTTGCCTTGCCTAATACACAAAAGAAAGACCTGGCTAGGATGGCTGCCATTTGGATATGCAGTGAATATATGAGAGGTCCAGAAAAGCAACAGAGGTATAATCATCAGAGTGTAACCAATGGTTTGCCAGACGGCAGTGTTGTAAAATTGTGAACACATAATGTTTGTGCAATAATGCTGCACCAGATAGCTCATCTGGGTAAGCAGGTGCCCCCATGTATGGAGGCCCCAGCTCAGATTTGAGTCCAGGCCTCTGGCTCTTTGCTGCGAGTCCTCTATCCCCCCCCCCCCCCCTCCACCAATTTCCTGTGTCATTCTTTTGCATGCCATCTGTAAGTTTGTGTTGACGTGACGTCTTTAACACCTCCACTGATTGACTTAGCAGGTAAAAATCCTAACAACTTTCCAGCCCCCTCAGCATGTAGTGAACTGTGTTGCGTGGAGCGCGCTTGCAGCACCTGACAGCCACGCATTGTGTGCTAAGCTGCTGCTGCTTTAAAAACCACTTTGGTTATAATACAAGGAAATTGAAGTCAAGGTGACGAAAGAAAAAAAAAGAAGCCTTCTCGTCTTCAAGTGGAGGAACCCCCACAAAGGGTCAGCGGACTGCTTGAAGGGTCGTGACATGATAAGTATCGTGGGAGAGCAGAGACGAACATGTTTCCTCTGGGTCATCTCGTGACAAGCAGAAGACATAAAGCAGGAGGCGTTAAAAAAATGCATTCATACTAGGAATTTGAGTGTTAGTTTAACAATAAACACCTTGAACATAATTTGCAGCTACTTAAAACAGGAATGTTTGACCGATCAACCTTTATAAGCATGATAAAAATGATGGTTCTTTGCAGATATTAAGATTAGAAAGAAAAAGCTGATCCAACAACTGAGACACAAATTAGAAATTATGGACACAAGACATGTCCTACCTGTCAGAAAAGTGATTTTGGGCTCAGGCCAAGTAATACTGCGTAAACAATATTAGGTTTGATTGGCAGGTTGTTGTTGAGTCTGTGGGGGAGCTGAGCAGAGCTGGGACCTTCTCTCAGGACGTAGCCTCACTTCCCTCACTATGAGGCCTCCAGGAGGAGAGCAGTGTGCCTTTTAACTTTTTTTTTTTTTATTTGTGCAGTGTTTGTAAAGGCCACATTCCCCGAGCAGGGCTGCAACTGCTGTTATTCTTCCTGTGCCATTTGCCCCACACTCAGCTGGAAGGGCAGGAAAAACTGATCTGGAAAACTAATTTATGTATGTCATCGGTGATTATAGAACAGCGGCGTCCGCCTCTGCCTGGTACCGGCAGCGTCATGCCCTGGGGCCCACGGGGCCGGGGAAGGCCTGAATAATACTGTCCCATGGGGAACGACGCTGCCCAACGCCTCCTCGCTCAAGGCCTCGCTCCTGCTTTCATGCAAGGAACTCCGTCTGTGCAGCCCGGTCAGCACTCTTCCTGTGGAGAAACTGGAGAGGAAGCTCCACCAGGCAGCCTGAGGTGGCCACAAACCTCCACAACTTTCAATTTTTCATTATTACTCAAACACCGGGAGTATGAGCAACGGCAAAAACAACTTAACTAACGTGTCTAAGTAACCACCTTGTCTACAAACAACAAAAAGCCATGACATCAATAAAATGAATTAATAAAGTCAGTGAACTGACTTGATTTTTGAACTATAGCTCGTTAACATGAGTGACAGCTTTAAAAAGATGCTGGATATTTCATGAGGTTCATTTATAGATGAAATGGACCACATCATGATGAAGAACTTCAAATTGAACCAAAACTACAGAATAAGTGAAGCCTTTTGCAGTTTTGCATCAAATTAAATGCTCAAATTTAGTTCATAGACACACACATGTATTTTACTCAACATACAGTTTCTTTTTAATACCAAGAAACCTTTCCAAGCTTCACAACTCTTTATTGAATATATTCAGTCTTCATTCTTCGAGGACTGAGAAGAATTCATGTTCAGTCTTGGGGTCAGATCACATCAGGTGTTGCCATCTTTGATTCTTCAGATAAATAGTGAAAATGCACTTTCCCATCAGCCTTACTTCTGCCATAAGACAAAGTGTAATATTCTAACGTCTGATCCTCTTTTCATTGCTTCCTCTGCTGCCGCTTTCCCAGGCAGAGGACCCGCAGGAGTGGAGCAGGGGGATCAGGAATGACAAGGCAGTCCAGCCTCCCATTGTACGTGAGCGTTTACTCAGCATGGGAGAGCAAGGACAGTGAGGCTACAGGAATACAATGGGCTCATATTTATTTACTGCTTAGCGGCAGCCAGGGAGACCCTCCCAACCCCCCCAGTTACTGATAGCGGCCCTACAGTAATAGACCGCTTAATAAAGACCTCAGAGGGCAAGTAGAGGCTAGACTCTATGGCTCTGTCCTGAGTACGGGACATTTCAAAGTAATAAAATAAGAAACTACTGCGTAGGCATGAAAGCGCTTGACTTTTTTTTTCCACAAGTGTGAATATGTGTAATAAATTACAGCTATTATGTGACTGAAAGTGGAATGACAGAGGAATTTTGTCAAAAAGCTTCTCTTTGAATTTGCATACAATTAGGAAAATTATAGATTTGGCCCTATATGTTAGAGACACGCACATACAGCTTTCCATTAAAAAGTCAATTAAATTATATTAACTAAAATTAGACTAGGACCAATTAAGAGTATAAAGACTGTAAAAAAAAAGTGTTTTTTTGATGTACTTTGCAATAACCTTCAATTTTAAGACTTAGTAAAGATATATTTTAATAGATTCTTCACAAATACTCAAAATGCTGCTTATTTTGTAAGTAAATCAAGATCTTTTGACTTATAATTTTCCTTTTTTTTGTGAAATATTTAAACTTTAAATTTACAATGAAATGGTTTTGGTTCAAATTCCCCGGAAATTGGCCCAGTGCATTTTGCATTTTAAAAATAATACATTATTAAAATAATGTACTACTGAAAAGAATAACTAACACAAATGTGGTTCTTGTCTGCATCTTAATTGGGAGAATAGCAGTGAACATGAGGCTGGTGCTGGAGTGTAATACCCGTGACTTCCAGTAGAGGGCTCTCTCGCGTCCTCTGTCCAAAAGCAAGGCTGTTCTCAAATCATTTGTAAAACATAGTGAAACAGATGCAAAAAAGATAAAGAAGAATTATTTTTTTTACTTTTTTAAATGGCAGACAGAGTATGTATCTTTTAAAACTGTAGTCATATGAATTTAAATGATGTGCAGCAATTTCCTCAATCTCTCTGCACTTAGGGTAAAACTTCATGGTTTGTATTGAACTGATCTATTGTGTCTAAATAAATCTGAAAGACACTTGACCATCACTTACACCTGCTACAGTCAATGCCATACTCTGACAGAAAAATACCTGGAAATCGACCAAACCCTGACCTACATGACCGAGCACAGAGCCTCAAAAAAAAAAAAGAAAGAAAAAAATTAATTTTCCGAGAGGCATTATGACAGCATGATTGATTGGTTGCCTTGATGCCTTGTGGGTGTAATTGTGAGAGCAGGGCTGACGCTGAGTGGCTTTGATGCCCCGTCTGTTCTCCTCCTCCAATCCCTCAGTTGCAGAGATTATCTCAGACACTGGATTAAAATCTCAAAATAGAGAAATCCTTTTTAGACGAACAGGTTGATTAAAAAAGGGTAAAAGATGAGTGGGCGGTGGAAGTGCGCGGCTGATATTCTCACCTGGAAGTTCAGAGATAGCGAAAGTCAGCTTGTAGCTCAGTAATCTATGTGGACCTGATGTTTCAGCACCATCAGATAAATGTATCTGACTTCTCACTGGAGCTTGAATTAAAAGCTTTTCTCCCCCTCTTGAATAAAAAAAGAGAGAAGGAATTTGGAAGACTTTAACATTTTTCTTTTTTTTGCCCGATTACGTAATAATAATCCCACTCATTTTGGTGTAAACCTATAATTTGTTCAGTGCCAAACATGCACCTTTTTTTTTAACTGCAACGCTACTTCTGCATTTTGAGAAATAGACAGAACTTTTGTGTTGAGATTTAGATGAGAAAAACCTAAACACTGACACAAGTATCGCATCTGCAAATTAGTTACGTGCACTTGGCCTCACAAAACAAGAGGAAGCAGCTAACCAGGCTCTCCCCAAAGTGAACTAAATTCCCCTGCCAGCAGCCCAAAGTCAAACTAATGACACATTGTGTTGCAGTTGTTTAAACTGGACAAAAGAACGAAACATAAAAGTGTGCGGTTTTACTTTGGACTGTACCAGACTACTTCTTGGTCTTGTGTAGTAACTTCCTGGAACAGCAGCTCGGTTTAGAGTGACTTGTGGGCATATTTGGTTTGATGTCCATGCTCCTTTTTTTTTTTTTTTTCAAAAAGCCTCTTTGGGAATTTTGTGTTCACATACTAGCATTTCAGAGCAATGTCAAAGCAAGGAGTGTCAGTTTTGCAGAAAAAAATCTACAACAGGAGAATGTGTCACTGCCATCCTCTTAATCACTTTGGATCATATAAATGAAAAGAGTGAAATGTTGCCAATTTACTTCTTCTACATTCATCGATTAATATATTATTATCAACATAAAGCAAACTAACCTCTTGTACCATTACATTGTAAGGGATATTTAGGTTATGAAGGGCAGTATTTCAGAGAAAAAGCTTTTTCCTGATCCTAATCAAAAAGTTTTGCTGCCTTTACCTTAACTGTTTTTGCATAGAGACCACGGTACGCTGTAAAGAGACACTTGAGATCCCCTCTTCACTCCGCCGCCACTCTCCAGCTGTGCCTTCACAGGGATCCTATGAAGGCACAGTATTTCCTCCCCATGTGTGCTTTCACGGAGAATTACGGAGTTCTACAATCGAAACGCGGCCCCTTTCCTCTATTTCCTGGTCCGCAGTCATCAACAAGTCCCTAATGTCTCTGGTCACTGGTTGCTTATTCATTGGTACTGAAAAAAACATGGTGCTAAAAAAAAAAAAAAAAGGTTTTTACACGGTTGATCTCATGGGACATATATAGTTGTGCAGGCCTCAGTTTCCCCGTTGCCATTGGAGACAATGGCCAGGCTTCAGTTGGAGGGAGATTACAGCCTGACTTTAGCCAATTTTAGGCTCCTAGATTTTGAAAAGCAGGGTAGCGAGGTTTGCTGAGGAGCTCATGTCCCAAATCAAGCACCAACGTTTGTAACACAGCGAATCCCAAGAGTCTCTGTCTCTGTGATTGAAAATCTGGTGTTTTTTGACTGTTTGTTTGTTTTCGTTCTTTGGCATGCTTATAAATTGTGGAGGAACCGTGAAGAGTTGGGGTCCCAAATAGCTCAATTGTTTGAGCGGGCGCACCATAAACAGAGGCTATCGCCCTCCTGCAGGCAACGCAGGTTCGAATCCCGGCCTGTGACTCTTTGGTGCGTGTATTCCCTTTCTCTCTACCCCAAGTTTCCTGTCTAGCCAATTTCATGATAAAGGCCACTGGAGCCGCAAAACAGTTGAGAGTGAACAGATGTTTGAAAGAGAGTAAATTACAAGGCTTGCAATTGTTTTTTTCTTCTGAGTAAATTCTGTTGCTTTTCAGATGTAGACACATATTACACCATCAACCTTTAGTTTTGATTGTGACACACATTCACCAAGGCATAATTTCAAACAGATTATTCCGCAATGTTTATTTCTTTCCAGTTGTTTGTTTTGCTCCCATCTCATACTGATGATGGGAGAATTGGACCACTTTTCCATCACATCCCAGAGATTCTCATTATACGTGAAAATCTCAATATACTCTGTGGCAGCCAATCCATATGTGAAAATGAAGCCTCGTACTCAGTACTCGAGTTGAGGGGGGATGAGGGGGGATGGCATCCCTCCTGAAATAAAAACGGTCAAAATCATCCCCCCCCCCCAGTAAAACTGCCATCCCCCCTTTCTATCCCTTATGTCATTTCATCAATGAATGTGGTTTTACTGCTATTTCAACATTTAGAGTCATCACCAGAAAAATAACACCAGAAAAATAACTTATTTGACAATTTTCACCTGTTTCAAGTAAATTTTCACTTGAAATAAGTAGGAAAATCTGCCAGTGGGACAAGATTTATCTTCTCATTACAAACAAAAAAAACTTGTTCCACTGGCAGATTTTTTTCTACTTATTTTAAGTGAAAATCTACTTGAAACAGGTGAAAATTGTTGTTTTTTCCAGTGATGACTCTTGTTTTAAGTGTAATGAGATTTTTTTTACTAAAATGAGACATTTTAACTAGAAATAAGACAACTATTCTTGTTAAGATTTGCAGTGATCCATTTTACTTATCCTGTGAAGGACAGAGTTATATTGATAAGTTCAGAAAACAGTTTTTAATTGTTGTGTTTTGATGTATTTGATGTAAGCCCAGTGGATATTTAAAGCTTACAGAAGGCTGCATTTAACTGCTGCTATGTCATTCCTGCAGTATTTCTGCAGGTGTTTTGGTCAGTGCTATTATTTGTAATATATTATATTATTTGTATTCAACACAAATTATCTGTCCCCATATGATCAAATCCACCATCCCCCCTGATTTTCTTTTACAACTCGAGTACTGCTCGTACTCACTAGACCACTCTTTCACAATTTGAACCCAATGAACATTGTCATCTTGGAACACGGTCGTGCTATCAGGGGAAGGGGAAAAAAATCTATTGTTGGAAAAATCTGGTCATTCAGTATATTCAGATGGCCAGCTGACCTCACTTTTGGGTGCACAACATTGTTGAACCTTGATCTGACCAACTGAAGCAACCCCCGATCATAATACTGCCCCCACAGGCTTCATCCACCGAGAGTCATACACTGCTGCAACACAGTAAGTCTTGCTTATCAGACCACATGACCTTTCTCCATCGCTCCAGAGTCCAGTCTTTATGCAGTCTGGAAATTTTAAGCATTTTTCTTTAAATTAGCATCACAGGTAAGTGGTTTTCTTAAGGCTACACTCTGAGTTCTTCCATCTTTTAACCCTTGTAGGGGTTGCCAGAGTGGATTATTGTGTTCCACTTATTAATTTGGCATTGGTTTTACACCGGATGCTCTTCCTGACACAACCTTCCTGATTACTCAGGCTTGGGACCAGCTCTATGAGTGGCAGGGGCAATGAGGGGTTCAATATCCTGCTTAGAGAAACCGGCACATAGTGGAGCTGTGGATGGATCAAACCTTGGAGTTGGGCTGCAGTGTAAACAGCCACTACACCATGGTCACCGGAACACTGCTGTTGAGTTTCTTTAATTGTGATTCAGCAAACGATAGACTCATTTCCAATCAATATTGTTCAGGAATGTTTTTCCAGCCATTTCCAACATTTCTTCCTCCGATGTGATGGTTGACCACTCCTTTCCCAGTTTTTATGATGTATTCAGCACTTTTAACCAAATTTAAGTTCTGTTGGAGAAGTCTCCTTAGCTTCTTTGTTTGTAGATCAAAAATGTACTTTCTTCAAGCAGAGTAATGTATTATCTACAACTGTAGGATGTATCGCAATTATTTCAGGAACAAGAAGTCAGTCGTCACATTAGTTCAGGTTACAACTGTTGCTATTTGAAACCTAATAGTCAACACAGTACTTTCTCTCTATTTCAGGTTACAATGGAGTCAACTAGCAGACCATGTCCACCTATATTGTTTCCATAAAACTTCAACACACACTCAGTACGTTTACATGCACGAAGAGAAAGTCGAATTATTGCCTTCGTCCGACTGATATCAAGTTTTAAAAGTCATGTATACACCTTAGTCGGGCTGAAGTCGAACCGAAGCAGAGCTCATGAAATCCAGGCATTAGAGCCAGATAATGCGGTTCTGAATCCAGCTATTCCAGCATGTACTGTATACGCAACCCACGGTTAGCAACTGACTACTACTACTACTGTCATTCGGCAGACGCTTTTATCCAAAGCGACTTACATCTGAGACACACACACCATGGAGCAATTGGGGTTAAGGGCCTTGCTCAGGGGCCCAAGGTGGTTCATCTTGGTTGCCTTTGAACCTGGGTCCTCCAGAAACACATTTTTCTACCGCCACTAGGCTACCACCCCACCACTGACTGCACTCGGCCTCCTGGTTCTGGAAGTGACGAGACCGCAGAAGCCGGAATAACAACAGTCACGGCATGACAACAACACAATAGCTGAAGAACAGGATGAGGAAGAACCAAGTTGTTGAGTGGATCATGAGTGGATAAGCGAGGTAGGAAGAGTTTGAAGCGGTTTGTTTAGTAATTGTTCCAACTACCCGGAAGAATGCATACGTGACAGGGCATGTAGCGCCACCTAGCATCACGGAGTCGAACGCACCTCACTCAATAATTCGATTCTCTTCCCGAGCACGTATACTCAGATTTCTCAGAAGATGTGCATGTAACCCTACTGACTGTGAAATGTGCCTTGCATGCAATTCTGGGCTGTAAAGAAACATAGAAAAGTAACAATAAGGGATCCTTTTTTATATTACAATATCTATTTTTATTATATATTTATTTTCATTATTATCTTGCTCCAACGATTTCCCATTCCTACTATTGGGGGGAAAAAACACCCAAAGTAACTATTTTTTACACAACAACGATTTTTGAATGAAATGCAAGACCTACGTCACAGTTTGGCCGTCATAAACATTATTTTTGAGGGACAGTAACTACTATTGAACCTCTTTCATGACATCTTCACAAATCTACGAGTAGATTTGCACATACATCACCTCCTTACTGAAAACCTCCACATCCACACACGCTACATAGAGGACAGATCTGACCATAAAAAGAGGTGTAAAAATGCATCCTCAACATGCAGGTTTACCTGTGGATATGGAGCGCATTAAAAGAGAAAGAGACAGGGAGAAGGAGGGAAGAATATCCAGTTTTCACACATGGTGATATAGGTCATTCTTTCTGAAGCAGAGGGAAGAAAAAATATTGAATTTTGCTCCTAGTAGGACTGGTGAGGCACATGCATGGACAGGTGACTAATGCAGCTTCTATTCAAAAGTGTGTGAAAATGGTTTAATGTAAAGTTTGATGTAGAAAAAGAAGAAAAGCATTTTTCTACATTGACAAAACTCTGCTGCAGTCAAACATGGAGATACCTCTTTATCAGGATTCACACCTTATGGTTGAGGCCACTTACCTGCACAAGTTTCAGTTGCAAACTCTGAAGGACAGCTTATACTTGTTATGTTATACTGTATGTTATGTTACTATGCGTTATGGCACCAAGGCACCAACGTATTGCAATCACTTCTAAAAAATGATGGGTAGGAAAAAATAACAGTACTTTTCTTAGTTGTAGGTAATTTAATGTCTGTTGGCCCACAAAGTTAGTGCTCCTTTTGTAGCTCCAATAAATCAATCTGCCAACCAAGGTTACTTTCAAAATGTGTCTTATTCACATAGTGCATTTTAATGTATTTATTATTGTTTTCTGTAAAATGGAAGCCATTCCAATTGTTTCAGCAGGTGCACAGTCTTATAATAATGTCTTAAAGGTCTCTGCATATTATAAAAATAATACACAATGTTAAGCATTCATTTGGAAGTTGGATAATGAATGAATATTTGTGTGGACTCCTCATTTACACAAACGCTACTTATGGTTGGAGAGTAGATTTTTTTCATGCCTACAAATATTTTGGAGCTACTAACTCCAACTAACAACTTTATGAATGCCAAAATGTGTACATTTTGTAGTGCCACCAGTTCACACACAAATTTCTGCTGCTCACGTTTCATAACTGTTTTACTTAAAAGCGCCACAGATGAGCAGGACAACAACAACAATGGCAGAAAAACAAAGTTGAGCCTGCTGCTGACTCTACTGAGCTTCTTAACATTCGTCCAGCAGTGAAGATTTGAAGACTCTGAAAGTCTTGCAGCATCTGCGGTTTTACGGATGTACGGAGGGAATCTATAGTGACAAAAAGAACAAGAGCACAAATACAATTAGCTGTAAAAAGTTTCCTCTGCAGGGTTGCTGCTTTCTCTCTTGGAAATAGGATGAGAAGCTCTGCCAGTCAGGAGAGACTTGGAGTAAAGATGCAGCACCTCCACATCGAGAGGAGGTAGTTGAGGTAGTTTGGGTTTCTGGTTCGACCACCTCCTCCATACCTACCTGGAGAGGGCTGTACTGGGTGAAACTGGGCTGTTTGTATTTTTCTTTCTTTTTTTAATGTTTGTCTTCGTATTTGCATGTCATAGCTTATCAAAAACAACTGATAACAGGTGGAAGAGGAAACAAGGAACACTTCATTTTTGAGTTCAAACCACAAAGGAGGCAGATGATAACTTGCAACTGTGAGCTGTGATGCTTAATTCAGGGAAAGCATCAATATCAAGCCTGCTCTTTGCTCGTTGTCATGGTTTAGTTACCGGTCAAACCTGATGCTCGATATCGCCATCATTGTGTTTGATTGCGGGAAGCAGGTGTATGTTACTGCTCCCTTTCAGACCAAATTTAGTCATCCACGACTTCCCCCCTCTGTGTTTCCCTGCATGCAGCGCTCCCTCCCACCTCACTTTATGTTTTAAACACTGCAGACAACTTGCACCACATGCAGTGAAACTATGCATTTTGAATTTGCTGCATTCTCTTGGATATGTGTGATTTAACCTCCAATCTTTAATATTCTCTTTTGTGCTGCTTCACTTTTCTCCCTTGCATGTCTTTTTTCCCTCATCTGCTGTATCCACAGCTCCCCTCTCTCCTTCCAGGCCTAAGCTCTCTTCCTTCCTGCCCTCTCACAGCTTCCTGCTCCAGCTCTTATCACTCCAGAAAACGTGACACAGTCTCAGCCCAGTCAAACCTAACACTAACCTCTGCAATCCCCCTTTTCCTTGGCTATCACTCCCTTAAATGGAAATAGTTTGGCCCCGCTGAGATCTAGGTGCTCATAGGAGGCGATGAGGGGATGTCACAAAGGCCCCTGTCACCCACCTGGGCCAAATCTGTTAATGGACTTATTTATTGTAAACAATATAGCCTCTACTTCACAGCCTACAGAGGAACAATAAATCTGAAGAGCCCGGGCGTGTTTTTATTTATGTATTTATTTATCTAAGAGGAAGCCGTGGGCACACTGGGACATTATCAACTCATTCTCTTCTGAGGGGTTTTCCTCTGAGCTGAGGAAATTGTCTGCTTTGATTTACTCTGTAAATCTGCGCCTTGGTAGACATTGTCCAAGGCCAAGGCTGTGAAGTCCAGTTTCTTTGTTACATGCATACATATATGCAAAATCATGCTCAAGATAATAAAACTTTATAATTTTACTATTTAAAAGATAGGGAGAATTCTACGAGGGGGCGTCTTGAGTAACATTAGGTGCTTAGGTTGTATTTGTGGTCCATGACACTGCGAGCAGATAGAGGTCTGCTGAGGCATGATAGAGCAGTGTTATTGTAAGGCCACAAGGCCATCTGATAGGACCCCCTGTTCCACAGCCTGCAGCAACAACACATATTTTGGATGGTATCAGCTCAAAAGAGCTGAACCTACTGCTGCTGCTGCAGCGAATGCAACAATTACTGCAAAGTCCACCAGGCAGGCATTGATCAGAATATCTGGAGAGCATTTTTCAGCTGCAGATAGGGCATTCTCCTGGGTCTCTATTGTTTCACACGCAATGCAGGTAGCACGCTTTTGTCAGAATGGAGTTAGTGATGATATCAGAGGGGGATTTCCCTAAGTTTCCTGATATGAATTTTCCCAGGTAATCATATAAGCATAATCACATGGATGCTAATCCAGCCCCAGACTGCCACACTGGGTGTTGCAGACTTGATGTTCTTTTGCTTTATATATATATACATATATACATATATATATATATATATATATATATATATATATATATATATATATATATATATATATATATATATATATATATATATATATATATATATATATATATATATATATATATGTACATATATATCTATATATCTGTATCTATCAAGCTATTTATTGAGTTTACGCTTTTGTAATTACAGATTCTTAACATATAGATACTGCATACCTGTAAGCTAAATATGAGCAGCCGCTAAACTCAGCATAAAGACTGTAAACATGGGGGAAACAGCCACTCTGACTCAGGTGATAAGAATGCACCCACAAGCAATTCTTATGTTCACAAGCTAACATATTATAACAGGTTTGAGATTTACACACACACCATCTCAAATGGACAATTAAGGGTTTAAGCTAATTGCTTCCGGTCTAATTTACCAGTCATCCAGAAAGCTCTTTTTCTGTGATCGTTTGTTGCTGTTGGTTTGTTTGTTTTACTGGCATCTATACAATTTTCAAAAATGTATCCAGGCTGTTTTTCACCACTGATTTGTCACTAACAGATCTATGCAATCGCTGTCCAACTAAAACACTAAACCTAAACTCTTTTATTTCAAAATGGGTGAAACAAAGCGCCTCTGCAATAAAACTGCTGGAACGATAACATTTTAGTGCGTTTGCCTGTATTTTAGCTCCAACGCTCTAGTAAAAAAAAAAAAACACTTCCTGATGTTTACGTCTTGCATTTAGAAGGACGAATAACAGTTAAAGTACCAAGACTGAACTTTCTTGTGCGATTGAATTCTTTTAGGTATCTAACTTTATTCATGCTCTCATTATGTAAAGTCAAAAAAGCCTTCTCTTCCTTGTAATTCAGTTCCTCATGAGTACCGTTCAGGTTATGAAAGGCAGTATTTTATGGGAGCAAAAAAAAAAAAAAAAATCTTATTCTAACTAAGAGGTTTTAATGCATAAACTTAAACTACTTAAACTACAGCTCCACTTGGTTGAGGTCCTTCCAGGTTGTTAAGCACGGAAGAAAGGTCTGCAGAGTAGCTCATGTCCCAAGGTTCACAATATAGCCAATTACTTTTTTTTGCTGCTGTGTTTAAGTTTGCATGTGACATGGCTGGGCCTTGTTACAGATGGCCTGAACACCGCTGTTAGTCGTCTCTCACTGTCCTTGTAACAGACACAACAAACATCCTGTTTGCAGCCTTCTTAATACCACTGTTACGCCTTTCCATGCTGCCAATTCACACAGCCCTCATTTCACCTCATTTATGCCCCCGTTACTACTTTGCCAGGCAGAACAGACACATAACCTGCTGAATGAAACATTCACTGCCCACCTTCACGTTTTTCACTGGAAAATGGATTACAACGGTGAAAGACCACAGCAAAGACCGAACCTCACTCATCTGCTGGTTCGGTGAGTTTTTGTCACATAGTTCCCACATCTCTGCACTCTGTGGAGTCTTAGCTTTTGCTAGCATGTTTATAGCATGTAGCTGGTTGTATTCTGATTAAACCCGCTCAATCAGTCTCCTATCTGATGTTGCTACAAAAACGATATTTAAAATGAGTGCTGAAAGAGCTGAAATGAAGCTTTCCACAACTATGACCTTAGGCTTGTTAACGCTCCACTAATTGACTACGCTTACATGGACCACTAGACTCCATTATCTTTTATTAATGATAATAAAATAATAAAGATAATAAAAATAACAATCTTTTACTATTATTTATATTTATTACTCCATATCCACCAGATAAAGGCAATATTCTGTTTGAGAAACGGTCATGTCAACAGCAACATAAATCTAACAACGGTCATAATCGCAATAAAACATGTGGAGCAGGACAATCTTAGTCTCATTATTTATTTGTGCAAATTGTGTATTTTATTTATTAGTGCATTCTGTCAAATTTTTAAATATTATGGTTATTATGTCTTATTTCAATTAATCTTAATATTGTATCTGCTTAGCACTTTACCTGCCCAGGGACTACAGGCGGAAATTAGCAATTGTTGCTATAACCTGGCTCAAAGCATCTCTTCTTGTTTTACAAGATTAATGTTTTTTTTTGTGCATTATCCCTGTTTTAAATAAATAAATTCAATCAATCAATCAAAAATATGAAGACATGCAAACACGTTAATCAAAATAAGACATCCCATCAGACTTTTCGCAGCATTCTGACATCAGTAAATTTCATAAAGACAGCTCTGTCCCTACTAGTCTTTACCTTTTATCCTCATCCAGTACTGCTGAGATCAATGGGGGGTATAGAAAAGTTGAAGAATGGCACTACAGCGACATGTGGCTGTAAAAATAGTATCTGCCGGTTTATTAGCAAGGACAAGACTCAACATAAGAAGCTGTATTTGAAGCTTTTACATGATCTGAAGCAAAACACCAGTATTATGTATCATAACTGCCTGTAATTCGATTTTTGTGTTAGTTTTCTGAAAGGAACAAAGAACGTACAACGTAGTGACCACGGTTGCCAGATCTAAAAAATAAATGACAGTAATTGCAAGCACAACTAAGATCTTTAACTTATATAAACTATTCGTAACACTAAACTAAATTCAACTCTAAAATTGAAAGTTCAAAGTCCCTGTGAGATAGCTCAGGGAGGAGAGAGAGTGTGTGTGTGTGTGTGTGTGTGTGGGTGTGCACAGGCAGGAGAGAGTGACAATAATATTTAGCACAACCGAAACAGACAGGATTCACTTATTTTAAAGGAAGTATGCGTGATGCGTACATTCTGTGTACTGTACAAAATGTGAGATTTAAATTCCCCTTCGTTACGAGCGCCAGCGTGATTTACGCTTCCCGCCCGCTGGTTACATTTCGAAAGCAGTTACATCGGGTCGATACACATAGAGCTTCTACTGGAAGCGGAGGAAAGCGATGACCAAACCTAAAAGTAAAACAAGCTACAGCTCAAAAAAAGTCTGGAGACCTGCAACCCACGACTTCTGATGTTTTAAAGCGTCTTCACAACAGTCCAAAGTTGCTTGGGATAAGCGGAAGCGGCAACCCTGGCAGCTTCGTTTTAAGACCCAGGTCAACCCAAAGCCAGCTGTGGAGGTCTGTTTGTACATTCACCTGTACAAAAAGCGATATCATCCTTAAAGGGGACCTATTATGGCATCTAATACTTATTTTAAACAGGCCTTAAATATCTTAAAAACAAGTTTTTGATTGTTTTTGCTAAATAAATTAGAAATTCAGCCTCTAAACCATGTCTTTATCATCCCAGTGTCAAACCTCATTATCTATAAGGGATTCTGAGTGGGCGGGGAGGCTATGATAACTAGTGTTTTGTGCTTTATGATGTTTTGTTTAGATGAAAATGGTGTTTATGAGATTCTTTTTTTTTTTTTTTAAGTGTGCTACAGGTGCATATTGTGTCACGCTTTGCATGACTAAAAATGGCACGAACGACCTCTGTGTCATCTCGTTTTTTGATTTTTTTTAAGTTGTGAGCTTCTGAGTCACTGATGGGGGATGTTACCTTTGGACAGAGGTGGTGTGCCGGTTTCTCCCTGACTCTTTCCTTTTTGAGCTAAAAACCTAACGTCAATGGTTCGTAGTTGCTTTACAAATAAACACATTTCCCAAAATGTCTAACTAATCTTTCAAACTGGGGCCTCAGCACCTTTCTGGTGCACTATAACCTCACATAGGTAGTGATTAGATATTGATGATCCGGGGCATTGTGTGTAAATGAACCGATGAGATAATCTCCATCAGATGAACTCAGACTCTGACAGGTTTAGTCAAACACAGAAACTCCTTGAAGTTTAAGATAGGCCAGATATGTGAGATAATGTATTGATGAAGTGATGTGATGGCGTACATTTCACTCTGATTTGAGTGACTGTAATTAAACAAGATAGATTGCATGTTGAATGTGGGGGGTTTTATGTTTAATTGTTAGCTTTCTACTTTGCTCTTAATGAAATAAGGTGAAATCAAAGTATTCACACAGGAGGTGGATTTTTTTTTTTTAAATCAGTGTAACTGTAAACATGACATCAGTCCCTCTGCTTTTGTAAATCAGTCTGATAGGACTTTAATTTATAGACGTTTGAGGTAAAGAAGGTGTTTATTCAACCTGACGAAGATATATGACGGAAAATATGTGTGAATTTGATTCGTGGTGGGGGTCGGTTCTTCCTATCAGTGACACTTGTTTCTATACAGCGTTGGTGTAAAAGGAACAAGCCAGGGAGGAAGCACTCACACACATAGTGCATTTCCTCCATAAAACCACAGCTGCGTGAAAACAACACGAGGTGCATTCCTCAGTCATTTCTCTCGCTTTAGCGCAGCAAAATTAGCTTTTAGTATAACTGCACCCAACTTGACTTTGGAGATTTTTTTTTTGGAGAGGTGTAAAATCTGTATGGTGTCAGCGATGGGATTTTATTTTATTTTTTTAAGGTTTGACTGATTAACAGAAGTTGTAAAGATCAGAGTTGATGTGGGAAACAGTTTTAAGGAGCTTTTAACCACAGTCCATCAAAGGAGAAGTTGCCTGTGTCTGTGAGGAAGTTCCAGCCATGAGTTTGGGAGTATTTGTTCTGTAATCTCGAGAAATGACACTGCACCTTTTCATAGCAAGAGGAAAACTATAAAAAAAAGTCCCATCTGAACCCAGTCTTATGATCACCTTTTTCTCCCCAGAGCGTAGGATGGGTCTCAGGATCTTGTCCCTTATCGTGTTCGCCTCTGAAGCTTCCTTGCTTACCTGTATTGATCCAGATTCCTGCTCCCTGCGTTGCCACTGATCAAACACGCTATTATTGATCTGCACGAGCCACCCTGGACCAGTATGGCGTCCAGTTAGCACCCTCGGGGTATCAGCGTTTTGTTCTGTGGTGACGCTTTAGCGCCTCAACAAGGCAAAGGCCACACATGAAAGGATTCAGCGTCTTCTAGCAACTGAGGATCAATTTGCACTCTGATTGTGATACACAATGGTTTCACTGTCTCTCTTTCTCAAATGCTGGCATGGAAAGTTTGATCAGTAATTAACTTATCAGCTTTTATCATGAAAGTAGTAATCTTAAACTCTTTATATTACTTCAATTTCTATTACCAAGGAACAAAAATAAATTTTCTTCAACATTATAATGCCCCAAAACAGGTTAGATGAATTGGGTGGAGGGGTCAGCAGGAGGTCAGGCTGTGGAGAAGAGTATGTGGCTGGTGGCTGCCGGCAAAACAATATGTGGCTTGAACATGATCTATCATTTGTTTTTTCACCAATAGGTATAAAGCGGTTCCTCATTTTTTTACACGAAGACAACCGTGATAGCAGGAATTGTGTGAGTACTAATAATGTCATGTATTACTTTGGTGTATAAAAAGTATTGGCACAGAAATGAAAACATTATGGCTTGAAAGCATGTTTCGTTTAACTAGTTTACCCTGGTTTTGTAAAATGATCTTAAAATAGTTAACTTTGTCCTGCAGTCCCATTTTCTAATAACTAAAAAAGTTCCTTTTGGCTCACACTCCTGCGCCAAGGACAAAAAGAAAAGAAATACCCAAAATAGACAAGTCTTATCAGTTTGGGAATGGTCATAGTACCAGTGGAAACAATGCCGTGGCAAGATGGGAGCTGTGCTTGACCCTAATAATGCGACTGGTCTGTCAAGAAACCTGGAGAACAGGAAGTCTACCATACCTCTGCTTTCTTGGATAAAGTCATAAAAATGATAAACATGGGCTTCAATTAGCCTCCGTCAGGACAATGAGCTGCTTGCCGGTGGGGAGGATTAGGGTCGGACCAGTTAAAGTGAAAAGATGAAAGAGACCGCACTCCCGTGTTCCTGACCTCCATGTTCGTCCCCCTGAGGAAACCTGGGCTTTCCCTTTCCCTAACTCACTAATGGTAATTAATCAATCAACATGTTGTATTAATAGATAGTCTTTTCCCCGTGGTGTCAGGATGACCAAATAGGAAGAGTATTACAAATTCTGATTGTTTAAATTCTGAGAACAAAGGATGGTTTAAACTAAGAATATACTTCAGTTTGATTCTGCTCCATGTCTTTTGACAAAATAAAGACGGACAGTATGAAATCTCAAACATCAACTTCGGCAGTATTTAACATCACTGTCCTGGTAATGAAAAAGTCTGCATAAAGCTTACTTATAATTGAATCCTATCCTTTAAATTTGGATAGGTGATGAAAAATCTGTAATGGGGCTAAAAAGGAGAGTTTTTATTTCTCCAACACTCTATGTTGACATCCAGGAAATTTGATACATTTCCTTTCAAATGTTTGTTTAGATTTAGGCACCTATAGTTGAAACCCTTGTAAGCTCTGGGTATAAATACATGCTTGGTTAAATCTGAGTATCAAGACTACTTGTAAAACACATGTAAGCTAAAAGATTCATGTACAATAAAACATTACATCAACCATTAGACTTGTCCAGTTTTAGACGACTTGGGGTCATAACTCCAGATCCAACAGTTGATTTAAAAAGCTAAAAGATTCTTATTCTTTTTTTAATTAACATTCATAAAAATATGTGTTTGCTTCATGTTTAATTATCTACCATGCAGCCTTTTTTAATAAGCCACACTTAATTATGCTAACTCTGCCTTTAGCTCTATGTCCGATATCTCATTTATTTAATTAAAAGTGAAGTTTAAAATATGTATTTGGGATTTAATAGAGATTTTTATTCAAAAGTTGATTTCATAGCCAGGCAAGTCAATCTTTTCTGGCTCTAGGCTAAGATATTAGCATCAGGCTGCTTGAGAATAAAATGTCATTAATGACATAAAGACTCTGAATGTGACTCATCACAAAGACAATGTGTGATGCACTAGTAGTCTAGTTTTTCAGCATGAAGGGTTATGTGAATGTTCATTTTATGGGCGATTTTTAAAGCCAAGTCTTGATTATTTTTAACCCTAACTTTGTAGCGCTGGGTACTTTTGTCTTAACCAAGCATTGAGTAGGGGAAACTTAGTTTCTCATAGCACTGAAATCTCATGATGCTGACAAGAACTTAAACCACAATTCCCCAGGATTTCCAGTAAAAAAGGAAAAAAACGTCTAAATAAAAACGTTATGTCCAACTTAATAGATCACTTGGCTTTGGGACCAAATATTGTAGTTAAAAAGCGATACCATTTTATTTTAGTTCAGAAACCCTTCTTCCATTTGAAGCCTAACGTAATATCATTGGCATTATAAATTTGTCTTGCCGTAGCCTCTTAGCCGCCTGAGTGAAACTACAGCTCAATGGATGTTCTCAGGAAAGGGACTTTGATTATTTTACTTGTTGCTTCCGCTTTATTGTTGGCTGACCCCTGGCAGTGAGCAAACCCTGAGGTCATCACAACTTGTGGTGAAATGTTTCCAAACATCCTCATGTTAGCATGACTAAAGACATATTTAAGATTTGTCTTGGACTCAGGCTCGAGTTTTCTAATACAGAGGATGAGGGTGAGATGGGAAGATAAGGCGGATGTGCTCATCTCCAAACTACGCAGCGGAGTCAAACAAGAAATGGTTTTATCGTCAGAGCATCTTCTTTAGGTGGGGCCGGCAGCTTTATAGGCACGATGAACTAACTGAAATGTCCTCTTGCAAAATATAGAATTAACTCGCCCGTAAACACAACGGGGCTGAGTAGATTCCCACCTGATTCCCAGCAGATCCCTGACAGATTAACGCCTCCAGAACAATGAGACAAGAGTGGAGACAGTTTCCTCTGTGTCCCCTCTCGTCTGCGGCGGACGACATCCCAGTGCTAGCCTTTCTGCAAGGTTAGTGTGTGTGCTCTCGGGCAAGGAAACTTTCCCAGCAATCCCCTGAGGGAGGGGGGGATACTATAGCAGCGGTAACACATAAAAACATCTGCGTGCACATGAGTGAGAGGCAATGTTTCACAAAGCGTGCTAATTTTTTTCTTTTCTTTTTTTTTTTAATTTGTCAGAATTTCAAGTCCTCAATTTTTACGTCCAAAAAGTGCCGTATTGTGGTCTCTGGAAAATACATGACCAGACATAAAATCTCACATCCTGCATGACAGTGTGATTAAACCACCTTAGCCTGCAGATGATCTCTCAGATCTGCAATCTTCCACGTGGCGTGATTTTCAGGTTACAAAAGATAAACCATCAACAAAACCACATCTAAAAGTGTGACGTGCTACACGCGTTTCACTGATACTGTATGTTCCCATCTACGGGCAGGCTTCTGCAGTTTGATTGACAGCTGACAGCATTGAAGCAGACAACATATGAGATTAGACTTCCTGGATGGTTTCTTTAGTGTCAAAACCGCAGCAAAAAGGTGTAATTTCTATTTACATCTCCAATGAGACGTTTCTCTCCTGTTTCTACCACACACCTGCTATGTGCTCTCCCCCCCATCCTTTTCTTTAAGGAGCTTTGGAGCCCCAACCCCCCCATCCTGAAACACCTTCCTCTCTCCAGAGCAGGTGTTAGAGGAAGTCATAGTCGGATCAGACAAACTAAACAATCACTATCTTAACAGCTGATAATGACAGATGTCTGTGCATCTGTATAGAGGTCTACGGCTGAATGGCCTCCAGTGTATTTTCAATCTTTAACAATATGGCAGTGAATTACAATACACATAAAAGAACCTCAGATTTTGATTCATAGCTGCAACCAACTGTAATTTTATTGTACATTTATGCAGCTCACATTTTTAGAGTTGACGTGCCAACACTTTTTTTTTATATCAGAAACTGTTCAAATGACCTGTGTTGGACTGGTGACCCATCCAGGGTGTAACACTGAGGTTTACCTGAAGAGAACTGAGATACGCCAAAAGATCTCTGTGACCCTAAATATGCATAAGCAGGTAAGGATGGATGGATGGATGGATGGATGGATGGATGGATGGATGGACGGACGGACGGACGGACGGACGGACGGACGGACGGACGGACGGACGGACGGACGGACGGACGGACGGACGGACGGACGGACGGACGGACAATTAGCTACACACTTTTCAAACCTGGTTGTTTTGAGTGCGTTATAAGCTAACAACCATCTGGTAGACATAGTAGAACCTTTAGTTGCTATAGCAGCAACTTATTCTTTGAATTGGGCTTAAAGAAGAGAGTATTCATCCTACTGTCACCACATAGAAGCCACATGACTTCAAAAGAAAATGCTAATGACATTTTACGAGATGATCTTTTCCACAGCTTGTTGTTCCTGCATTAAAATAAGTATTTTAATGCATTAAAAGAAGTCTTTTAATGCATTAAAAGAAGTCTTTTAATGCATTAAAAGAAGTCTTTTAATGCAGGATGAAGCTTTATTATATATGAAAAAAGATCATAATGAGAGATGTATGCAGCCTTCCCAAGTTATGCAAAAAGTTTAACCACACTGCAAGAACCACTCAGGAATAAACCTGAGACATTCCCTCAAAGTCTCCAGATCTCAGCCCATCAAACCTCTTTAAGATGCACTGGAAAAGGCCAGTTTTGTGCACATAGTCTGTAACTCACAGCACCAAAAGTGCCCCAATGCTGATGTGACAATCACCATAGAGGCTATATGTCAATGCCCCAAAAGGTCAGAGCTAATCTTGTGTGATCAATATGCCATTGTGAGGCATTTCCATTTTACTTTCCTGGAAACCAGGAATACTCACTATGTCTGGATTTCAACACTGAACTTTGAATTGGGAGACACAGGTTTAAGTTTGACATGACAGCAATCTTCTTTCATTTAGTTTCACCCTAGACATCCTTGTAGGTAAATGCTGTGTAAAAGCGGTTTATCTCTTTTTTATTTTGTTATCAAGCATTGTTTGGTTAAGTTTAGGCATCCAAACTACTTTGTTATATATAGGAAAAGATAATGATTTGGATAATCAGTTAAGAATTCATTTTCAACAGGAGCGGAAAAGCAGGTTTTGGTAACATGTGACAGTCATGGACACTTAAAACAACTTCCAGCCCAAACGGTTACAATACATTACTTTTAATGTTTGGGCTAGATGTAACGAAAAGAAGAAAAACATTACAAGTCATGTCTATCAGGATAAATATAACTAAGTTTGTTTTAAAGGTTTATCCATTACCTTAGGCTGACAATTTCAGTCTTGCAGCCAGTCTTTTTATATTACGTTTCCTGTAAATGAATAACAGATAAAGGGCTTGTGTGAACCAGAAATAACTACAAATTTGGGAGTGCATCACTTGCCAAGAACCTGTCTCAAAGCTTTAAATTAAAGTGGGGGCAACATGCTGCTCCTTGTTGCAAGTGTTGCAACAATTAATTCCTCCCTTAGATGTCATTATATGCCTAAGTATTTCCATTCAAAATTCAAGATTCAACATTCTTTATTGTCATTGTTTATACACAACGAAATTACAGGTGCTTTATCGCAGGTGCTGGTCCTTATATAGATAAAGTGCAGAGTAGTAAAATATAAATGTGTTATAAAAAAAAGAACTAAAGGAAACAAGGGAACAATGCTACACAGATTTCCAATAATTATTGCACATGACTCAACATGCTGATGCCTGAAGACGGTAGGAGGTTGTAGAGGTATTTATATGCAGATTCAAAAGGGTGTATTCAAGTCTAGCATTGCTAAGGTGCAAGACATTGTTTCAGGAGTTCACCTATCCACGTCATAAAGTGGAGACTGCCTTGATTGGTCAGATTTGACCATAGAATAAAGGGACTGGGCACATTTATGAAAAGGACAGGCCTTCGGCTATGTGCCATAATGTCATTAGCCAAGCCAATGAAAAATTATGTTATAGCGGGTCTAGCATGAAGTTTTTGACAGTGTGTCAGGGAAGGCATGATCAGCCTCTGCTTTATACAAAGTATTTTTTTCTTATAAAAGTGTCTGGGAAGAAATGTGTGTTTGGTTGTGAGAACACAACAAACATTTTCCAGCTTTAGCTGGATTCATTCCAGGTGTCTTTACTCTGACACTCATTCTTGACATACTCTTGATTTTCTTGACATTAGCAGGACAAACTGAGCTGCTCTGATTAGCTTATCTGCACTTTCTTGATGTTTTTTGTGCTCCTCCTGTTTTTTAGGGCCCGAGCACTTACAGTGCGAAGGCCCTATTGTATCTGTAGGAATGTTCCTTTTCCTTTTTTTTTTTTTTTCTGACGAAAGGAGGGCCTTTTTGCCCCCCTAAACATGCCCCAAATGTCACCAAATTTTGCACCCAAGCCAGGCCTGGGGCAAAATTTGATATTTCATGGTTTTCATTAATGGGCGTGGCCTAACGGCTCAACAGCGCCCCCCGGAAAACTTTGTGCCTCAAGCCCCACAATACGGTTTGACGTACATGCGCGAAAACCGGTACACACCTGTATCATGTCGCAACTTAAAGAAAAGTCTCTAGCGCCATGGCCGAAACCGAACAGGAAGTCGGCCATTTTGAATTAATCGTGTAATTTTGGCGCAATTTATGCCATTCCTTCGGCAGTTAATACGGCCCGAACCGTAACGTGCACCCAGGTATGTTATACATCAAAATGTGCGTCTCCATCCTGGGACGACGCACATTACTTTTCTCTTTCAAAAGTGTTACCATGGCGACCATAAATGCCAAAAAGCGCGCACCCCCTTCATCTGATTGGTCCATACGTGATAGTTCCTACTTTCTGCCATAACTTTTGAATGGTTTCACATAGAGAGTCGTGGGTGGTGTCATCTGACTCGGTTTTGAGTCCTTGAACATAATTGGTGCAAATTAGCCCCGCCCCTTCATCTGATTGGTCGATATCTAATAGTTCCTACTTTCTGCCATAACTTTTGAACGGGTTGTGATAAAGACATGTGGGTGGTGTCATCGGACTCAGTATTGAGTACTTGACCTTCATTGGCATGAATAAGCCCCGTCCCTTTTTCTGATTGGTCAATATTTGATAGTCCCTATTTTCTGCCATAACTTTTGAATGGTTTGGTGTAGAGAGTCATGGCTGGTGTCATCCGCTAAATGTCCAGACCTGAAGAATCTACATGCAAGTCATACAAGCGCTTCCACTGCAGCCTGAACGTGCACAAGGGTGCGAGGGCCCGTTCATCGCTGCTTGCAGCTTTAATTTTGTTTTGTTTTTGCCTTTCATTGCTTACTGCCAGATGGATAGTTTCTCTTCATTTTGATAGACCTGCTATCATCAGATTTGTTTACGTGGGACACGCTAGCGGTAGAGACGGGGGTTCCCCTTTAGGGAGTTCTCCGCCGCCGACCACTGTCATTGCAAATTCTCACTTGATTGTTGCAATTTAAAGTTGGTCAGCCCCCGGGGGGCCGCTTCAGGTTCGGGGCCCCAACCATTTGCCTGGTATGCCAGTTGGCAGGCGGCGCCTCTGATTATGTTTGCAGTGTCCAAGCATTCATTTTTTTCATTCATTCATACACACCCCCCACTTTGGGAACCACTGCCTTACAGTAACATTGCCTTCATCGGTTTTGTTTCGGTTTCTACCAATTGACAAGTTTCACACTCTGAATTTGATTCCTGTAGCTCAAACATGTATAGCTGGATTTATGGAGATTTTAACTCAATGTTTTGTTTAATCACGGCTCTGTTTGGAGCTTTGTGTTCAGTTCCTGATGAACAAGCAGTTGTGCACATTCACATACCTTCTAAAAGAAATTCAACCCATCAAGAAACCCTTTAGAATCCCCAGATATTTGACTAATTAGAAAAAGGCTTAAGAAAACAACATTTCATTTTTAAGGAAGCTGCATGCCTTCTATTCCTAGTGATGTTTATTTTATCAGTCTAAAAGCATTGCAAACTGTTTGGAGGTATGTTTTCAAAAATGTCTTAAATATTCTCATTACCTGTCTTTAGAGCCCCGTATAGCATGTCTCTATATGATTGCAAACCTTTCACTACTTATATGAATTACATTTACAAAGAGATAAACAACAACAAGTCTTAAGTCTTAGATTAGAGAAGGAAGGACCAATAAAGTGGTGATAAACTGCATAAGAAAAAAACAATACCTCCAACATACTGTGGGTGCCTAATTAGCAGAGCATTTTCTGAACTTTGTGGCTTTGGTCAGGCCTGTGCCGCTCGAGTGGCTCTGGGGACCAGTGCTGAGTGTTAACACATATATACCTTCCGTCCCTGTAATTTAAACTAACATTGCTGCCTCGCTGCCCTGCACAAAGGAGCCAGCAAACACATTGTGCAATTCCCAAGAAAACCACCCACAGACATTTATACAGCAAGACTGGCGACCAGCAGCTCAGCTGCGTTTTCAGAACTCACTTGGAAGGCGGACAGTTTGTGCTGCTACGCCAAGGACAGGAAGTGCTTGCAGAGGGACAGGAAGTGCTCACCGCTGCAGTAGCCGAGGCTGGAACTGAGATAATGCCATTGTGTAAGCAAGCCAAGTGACCTCTCCCTGAGCGCAGAGTCCAGAGGCTGGCGTCGGGAGCCCTGGCCCCCACCCAGCCCCAGACTCCCCAGGCATGGGGTGGGGGACTTGTTGGAGGGACAGGGGGAGGAATGGAGGGAGGAGAGGGGATATGAGGCGTGTCACCGCTCCTCATCCCCCTCACCACCTCCTCCCCCTTCTTTTGGTTGACTCTGAACCTCACCTTGTAGAGGAAATGTGGCTGCGACTCCAGACTTTATGACTTCTCCCATCAAAAGCCAGGATTTTTCACTCCCACACAGAGCGAGAGGCGGCCAGGGCACACTCACACCAACGCCCATGTCAACACACGCATCTGCGGAGACACACATGCTTGCACGGCACACACACATAGGGTCCTTCTTTCTCTTCTCTCTTAGGAACAAAAAAGGGGGGGGGGGGGGTACTCTATCGCTCTATCAGGTCATCAGTGGCAAAATAGACGATGACAGTATTACAGTCAAAATCCTGTCTCATGCAGCGCCTGGCTGGACCTCCATCCAACACACCCCCTCCCACCAACCCCTAGAGGGCATGCACTGGAGTCCCTTCTGGTGTCTGCTCGGGGCATGAAAAGGTTGCATAAGCATCTCTCATATTTCTGTCAGCCCCTTTTGACATTACGATAGACCACAACAAGATGGGAATGGGCCGAGAAAGGACGGAGCTGACAGCTTGGGGTCTGCTGGCTCTGATAAGAAGCTCTGCAGATTGTGGGTGATGTTTGGATTTCTGACCACAAACAGAGGCTTCATTCTCTGCAACACGAACACACCAAGTCTGAGCATTTTGGGCTGCAACAGGTCGCTTTTATACATTTTCCTTGTGTTATTTTCCTACTCTGGGTCAGCTGCTCCCATAACAAGGAAACACACCAGGATATATTTCTTTAACTAGAAGTCATAAGAGTTAATAAAGTTTATATTTGACTAATGGCTGATGTCATCTGGGAGTTTTAAGCTGCTCGTTCAAGCAGACCACAAACCACAAGCTCAGTATGCACTTAAAGGAGAAGGGCTGAGGACAAAATATTTAAGCCTTTTAACCCTGCACAAAGGATTATAAATATATAGTGATTTGAATGTGGATCTAATGAAGTAAATGTAATTTATGAAAGACATAATAGAGATATTTTAGATAAAAGGCTATAAAGCTTTGTGTGACTTGTTGAAAGAGTTACAATAGATGGAAGTCAAATAAAAAAAAAAAAAATTACAGTTCAATTTATGTTTTTTTATTTTTTATTTTATTTTGAAGTTGTCCGATCCGATCTGGACTTGATGCTGACTTTTATGTAAATGAAAAAAATCTATATATATTATTCAAAGCGCTCGAAACTTTATCAATCACCTGAGAAAAGGGTCCCAGACTGACGTCTACAAAGACAGCGCATCCACATCTTTAACGTCAGTCTGACACAAACGCGCTCGCGAACCATTATTTTGCACTTTTCCTGTCAAGTGTCACATCTTGTTTATTTAAGCTTTCTCTTCTCTTGTTTATTTAACTCTTTAGGAAAAAAAGGGGGGGGGGGGGTCATTAACGCCTTTTGTGCAGCGCCTTTCAATACGCTTCAATCAAAGAGCGTCTCCATCGAGACGACCAGCCGTGCGTAAAAGTTCCGAACGACGGAGCCATTTGCTCAACGCGTAAAAAACCTGATATTCAAGGCTTAAAACGCGGTTCACAGCCCAATACACACATTCACAGATCAAGTGTATTCCCGTGCTGAGTATCTCAAAGTGTATAACAAAACGCTGAAAGTTGCAACTGCGCTCCTGCATGACGGAAAAAGGTAATAGTTTCACATTCTGCTTGAAAAGTCGCTATATGATAACAATCTAGAAAGTGTTTAATCTCGCCACTGAATTCATAATCTAAACACATAGTAGGCTACTATATTCTTATTATTCAGCTCTGCGCCTATCTGAAACCATAATTCAGGCTTCAATGGCTCTTGCGCGCAACACAGGGGTCGGAGGCGGGGTGCTCTGAACTTTTTTACACCTTTGTAGTAGCGGGCACTCCCTCCACACGGTGATTGGCTGCCTGTGCGTTTATAGAGCACCAGCATTCACATTCACTGCTGACTTGTCTCTACCTTTCAGTTCTCTCTCCACTTGTGGAAGTAGCGAATGGATGTGACAAAACTGTGTCTCAGTGCCTCAGCCTAGAAATCCAGAAGCGTTTTTTTTCCCTTTTTTTCCCCCCCTTAGACTATAGTCGTCTTGTTCTCCAAACCCTCCCAGCTGGACAGAGATGAGCAGTCCCGATGCGGGTTACGCCAGCGACGATCAGACCCAGGCAAGGTGTGCGATGTCAGTCATGATGCCTGGAATGGGACACTGCCAGTGGGCCGACCCCCTCAGTCCTCTCGGGGACAGCAAAGTGAAGAGCGAGCCGTGCGCGTCCGGCTCCGGCCCCGGCCCCGGCGGCCAGAGCCGCGGCAAGAGCGAGCCGCGGATCCGCCGGCCCATGAACGCCTTCATGGTCTGGGCCAAGGATGAGCGCAAGAGGCTGGCGCAGCAGAACCCCGACCTGCACAACGCAGAGCTCAGCAAAATGCTGGGTAAGTGGAAACAGTCTCATCTTTTTCTCCTATTTGAAAGATAAATGCAGGTTGTTGTAGGCTACTGGAGTCACAATAGAGTCACTTTGTTCCCGATTTTTAGATGCTTTCTGATATATTGATTTTACGCAGTTCCTCTTAAGTGACTTTAAATACTCGAATGATGATGGTTTAGGGTGCAGGTGATGTAAATTCAGAATTTATTAAGATGTGCCATCTCATTTTCCCAAGAAAACATACAACATTACAATACATCACATTACAGTATAGACATACATAAAACAAACACAGACATCTTGCTCACCCCCTCCCACACACAACCCCTACCCACATAAGTCTAGTTACAAAATAGACAAATAACCGGAACAATAAAATTAATATAACATAACAGAGAAAAAAATAGAAAAAAAAGAACAAAAAATGCATAAATAAATTAAAAACATAGGCAATTTGTGATGTGTTTTTAAAAGTGACTCAGTGAGTCAAGCTGCAAGTGTAACCTCAAAAAGCTGTCCCTGCTCCCTAAAATGGCAACGGGCTATTTTGGTGTGCATCACCAGGCTGCTTTACTGTACAGCATCTGCTCACATATAACTGATGTGAGCTCTCCGCTTTTACTCGCAGGGAAATCATGGAAAGCCCTTCCTGTCACGGAGAAGCAGCCGTTTGTGGAGGAGGCCGAGCGGCTGCGGGTTCAGCACATGCAGGATCACCCCAACTACAAGTACCGGCCCCGGCGGCGGAAGCAGGTGAAGAGGATTAAGAGGCTGGACTCTGGCTTTCTGGTCCACGGAGTGTCCGATCACCAGAGCCAGGGGATGCCCGGGGACGGCAGGGTGTGCGTGGAGAGCCTCGGCCTCGGCTACCACGAGCACAGCTTCCAGGTTCCTCCGCAGCCGCTCGGTCACTACCGGGATGCTCAAGGTCTTGGAGGCCCCTCTTATGAGTCATACAGCCTTCCCACGCCTGACACATCTCCCCTGGACGCTGTAGAGTCAGACTCTATGTTCTTTCCGCCTCATTCACAAGAGGACTGTCACATGATGCCTGCATACCCTTACCACTCCCAGGTGACAGATTTTCAGACCCAAGAATCCCTCTCCAACCACCACGGCAACCCCATCCTGCACCGGCACCCAGGCTCAGTTGCAGAGCAACCCTCCCAGCCGGCCCATATTCCTCCCTCCTACATGGGATGCAACCCTTTGGCTATGTACTACACCCAGCACTGCGGCCCCAGCCACCCCAAACGGCACCCCGGCGGGGCAGGACAGCTCTCCCCGCCTCCTGATTCCCACTCTCACCCGGCAGACATGGAGCAGATGCAGCACTCCGAGCTGCTGGCCGAGGTCGACCGCAGCGAGTTCGAGCAGTATCTGAGCTCTTCGGCGGCACGTGCGGACATGACAGGCTTGCCATACGGGCCGCATGAGACTGGCATGCAAGGACCCGAGAGCCTCATATCATCAGTGCTGTCAGACGCCAGCACAGCTGTGTATTACTGTAGCTACAACAACTCCTAACCTCCTGCCTGGCCCTGCTGCAAGGACACATGATCTGACCTCAAATCTCTGTAGCTAAATCTGAACAAAAAGGCTTTTATTTTTGTTTGTCGCTACTGACACGGGGGGAGCTCCTGAGATTTTGAATGCAGCTTTGAAGAAGACTTTGCTCTGTATCTGTGTAATAACAGTTATGAAATATTTTAATCTGAACACTGGTTTTTAACATTTTTCTTATTCTCTTGCAGGGATGTGACTTAATTTTGTGACGATAAATATTGTACAGTTACTATTTTAAAAGTTAATGTATATACGGACTGTGTTTTTCTTTTTTATACTTTTGCACTTTTGATAAATAAATGTTAGAAAATTGTGTTGGGCTCACTTGTCTTTATTGTTTACGATTCAGGACATTGTACAATAACTACTGAGATGTGCCTTTTTTAATTTAATACATTTCCATTCTATCTTAAAAATAGGATTTTAATGAAAAGAAATGACATTTTTAAAGCACAAATTCATTTCTCAATGTGGGAAAACATTCCTGTTCCCTGAGCTTTGCGGTTTTGGGTTTGTTTTTCCATCTTCCTCGTGGAGATGAATGGCCTCCCAGCAGCAGGCGCGGTTGCTCACCTGGAAGCGGGGCAGCGGAGGCCCGCGACCCGGCTTCCTGGCCCAGACACAGGGGAGGTAATCTCAGTGCACGCTATACACATGGCGCCGTGTTTTCTCAGCATGGGAGCGCAGTTTACTCTCCGGACATCCTGCCCATAAATGATTTAGGCTCTTCTGATTAATTCTGGGGGCCATTAAAATCCAGCGTGCTCCACTACACCTCCATTCAACAATGGTGACGCTTTATTCAGTGTATTTTTAATAACACAACAGTGACATCAGATTTTATTTCCGCGGCTATACTGAATGGCTATGATATATTTGTCAGCTTAACGACCGTCTGTTGCTTCAAAATTATCCGCCAAAAATCTTTAAGAGATCAAACCAAACCCTGAGGATGATTCCGTGTATTTATAAGTCAGCAAGAGTCCCGTTTTATAAATAGTTTTTTCCTAATTTAAAAGGAAGAGGTTCTTCTCAGAGGGGTCAACCACCCTGACCTCACAATCCATTTTTAGCTCTTCAGAGGAAACATGTTTCAGAGGTGTATATATTCATGCTCATGCTCAGTGTTTTAAAAATATTCTCGCATGTACAAGGGGCTGCCGGCCTCAAGGTAAATATTGTCAGGGTTTTTTTTTTCCCACAGTTGTAATAAGCGTGTCAGCTTATGCAGAAGTAGAACATTTATTACATCCTTTTGATAATTAGTTGCAATTTTCAACTTCAAGTATTTTTGGTCCAAACAAGCACGCCTGATACGTGGAAGGTGTTCTCACGTGTTCCAACGTCTCCTCTTGACCCAAACTTGCTGATTTGCCTCCGGGCCACGAAGGAGAATCCACTGTAATGGGTGTGAATGCGTTTAAATTTGGTCGGCAGCTGAGTGGCAGGTTTATCCTCCCTGTTGTTGCTGCTAATGGCTGCATAACAACAGGCTCAGGCCTCCATCCCCGAGGCGTCAGCAGCGTGGGTGGGGGTCACCTGCAGCGACTTAAGGCAAGGCAGACCCCCCATCTCAGCCGTGATATTATCTCCACACGCTAATTGAGCTGGGCTAATTGATGAGGAAGAGCTGATTAAGGGAAGCTGAAGTCAGTTACTTGGCTGGGAGAAAGAAAATGTAGTTATGATGAAATGTGATGATTCTTTAAACCTCTTTTTATTTTTGCTTTTTATGTGTTTGGTGTATATATTTTTTCATCATTACAAGCACTTTTATAAATTTAATCTTCATTATTTTGAATGTCACAGTGAAGCTATTTCCGAATGAAAGTTTACAAAAAAGAAAGAAAAATAAGTCAAGCACGTTTGGGGCAAAATTAGGCCTTTTAGGTCTTTATGCTCCCTCCATTGCTGAGGCTGGTGTGAATGTGTGTGTTTGTGCATGAGTGTTTGCATGTCTTAGGGCTTCGCTGCCAGCAGCGCACTGAAAGCCACCCGGAGATTACAGCAGCCCGGGCGGCGACATTAACAAAGCAGCAGTTTAATCGTGGCACTGCCCTAATCTCATCTCAGGTAGCTGCCTTTCACAAACACTGACGAACACAGATTCACTTACGCACGACGTCGGCTGCAGTTTAATGCAACAGCCCAGCACGATCAGCCGTAACTCAAACAGGGAAGTTCAGGGGGTTTAGTAGTCATTATAATGCCATGACAATGGCATGAGAGCATCAGTGAAGGCTGAATATACTAAACAAACAATGAATGCAGACTACAAGCAATCTGCATCCAGGTGCAAGCAATTATCCATAACTGATCTCCTTCAGCCATCAAGCACACAAAACGGTTTTTAATCCTAAAAGCAACTAAGGCTATATATCTTCTTATACATATATATATGTACAATTGCATAATCAGTGCCGATATAAGCCAGTCTATACATGCTTTATAAGTTTACAGTATAGGACACATTTCTTGTATTTCTTATGGACCTCTAAAATAATTCACATCCATATTAAGAACTTCTGATTTTCTCATCTAGTTGCAAAAATACGAATCAGTAATGACAGTATGAACATATTGAGACCAAAATAAAGACGTGCGAATAACAAATGAACAAGTAATTGAACTGTTGATTCCTCGCCCAGTTCCAGGGCGAGCTATGGGCATGATAGAGGCTGCAAGGGCCTAAACTGATTAAGTCATTGATAGTAGATTGCAAATACAGCATGTGAGACAGCTGCAGGAGAGGGTGTGTCCTGAGCCTGACTAAAGCAGGGCTGGTTGCTTATAATCCCAGGCAAATGCTGTCCCTCTCTGGCCTGATCGCTTTTATGGTCTTTGTCTGTCACACCACAGTCCAGTTGTGCTCCCACTATATATAGTTTGACAGATACAGTCAATCTCAGGTCAATGCGCGTGTTGACTCAGTAGTTTCTTTTTCAAGTGAACCTAGTCCTGCTTTTGGCTCATTTAGCTACAATTAGTTTTCAACTTGTCTTTTCCCCCCAGAATGCCAAATTCATAGACTTTATTAACATATAAATACTGTTAAATTATTTTATTTGAAGGCTGCAGTGTAGGATTATCATGGAATTAGCTCATTCTTTTTTTTTTCATGTCGAACATTGTATTCTTACTCTCACTGGCCACTTTATTAGGTACACCTGGTATACCAAATGAGGTGGTGTGTGTGTTCACCATTTTACAAGTTGTACCAGGTGCAGCTCTTCATATCATGCAGGACGGCCTTTAGTTTCCTTTTAAATTCTGTCGGGCGTCAGTGTCCAAATGTTATCTGCACAGTAGTTTTTCTTTCATGCACAGAAAAGTGCTCATCTTATGTGATTATTGATGAAAAAGGTTTACTTCTTTAAAACAGTTCAAATGTATCTGATTACCCGAGATACCCAGATAAATTTTTTTAATTCTGATCTGAATTTTTTTTAAATCATATACATATATATGTATATATATATATATATATATATATATATATATATATATATATATATATATATATATATATATATATATATATATATATATACATACATATATATAATGTGTGTGTTTAAGATTATCTATAAGTTTACATTTGTTTAAATTGGAGTTAACAGAAGAAGCAAATCCTTACATAACAGTAAAAGTCTATAAGTCATAAATGGAGAAAATAAAAATATGCTTCAGAGGCGGGCAAAAATAGCAATAAAACATAATAAACTACAATGTAGCTAGTACTGATAGATGTGATTATGAAGGGGTGGGTTGATGGTATAAATCCTTTTTCACGTCGGCTGGCACATTTGTTCCCCACTCAGGAATTGACTCAGGGAGCTGAATCAACTTCGGGCCACTCCTGATCAGCTCAGCACTCTCCGTTCTTTTGTCTGAACCCCCTTGTGGCATTCGGGACAATTTTTAGCTCGTGTCCAGGCGAGTAGCGGGAATAACATGACTACATCAGCAGTCAGCTTCCTCTCTGCTGTGTTTTTTGTCTTCAGGAAGCTAAAAGGTGTTGTCCGAGTCAGCCAGTCTTTGCTCTCCGTCAGGCCTCTGTCCTCTTACAGGATTCCCTGTAAGATTTGGCTCCAGACCGCCTTTCTTAGGAAACAAGAAAGGAAAGTGAGCAATTCTGATGACTAGCTAAAACACTGACTAATTCAGCATCATTCCATGTATCAACTATGTATGAAACCATTTCTTTCAGATAGCCATCTATTACACAGATTGTGTAAATTGTGTTTAAACAACTAAAACACAACTTATGTAAAATATGAATTAATTAATTAATTAACTAAAATTAATATATGTATGATAAAACTATATATTTCACCGGTTTACTAAAAGTGAACTGTTGAAACATGACAGAGTGGCTGATTTGAAGTTTTAAAAAGCCAATTTAAAGTTGTTACGTCATGATCAGATTACCAGAAGTAATTAACACAAAGTTGAAAGAAACAGGTACGTTTTCAAATGTAACGGTAAGGGATAAGAAAAACATTAAATGATCAAAGATTTTTGGGCAGACAAATTTCCTTTAAGAAAAATTTGATAAATCATGAAACAGTTAAAAAAAACCTGATCAGGGTTGACAGAAACAGTTTAAAACTTATAAAGAAGGTAGTGATGACCCATAAATGTTCATATTAGGCACCAAGTGAATGTAAAAGTAACTCATATTAAACAGATATGCCATTAGTTAATGGAAACAGCTGAAACAGACAGATCATTAAGAAAAAAGATAGAAAACAAGATAAACCTTTGTTTCACTTATCAGTAACATAACTGTTGAACAAGCTAAATTGTTATTTGAAAGGAGTGACTAATAATAATAATATAAATAAGTGACTAATTATCCAAATAAGTACCAAAATAGATTATTGCAAAGTCATAACAATAAAAAGTTGGAAGAGTCCACGAAAAGAAATGGATTGATGGTAAAAATATTGGGAAATTTGAAATGTATTGGTGTGACTCTGGACCTTTAACGAAAGACGATCTGTGCTATCTGTAAAGCCAAGTCACTGAGTTTAATTCATGACACTAAAAGTCTTAGCTTTGCAGATCAAGACAAATGTGAACCATTGTCTGTTGTTTTTCTGTTTTTTTCTGTCAATCCTGGAATCTTCCAGAGAGCACCTGTCCCCACTTCCTTGTTCCGAGGACTCCTGTTTGCTGCATCCATGAAAGATTGGCTGGGAACATCCTCTATCAGAGAGGAAGCCATGCTCTGTGAAATTCACACCACTTGCCCCGTTTTGGGAATCACCGGTAGGACTTCCTAAAAAATAAAAATACATAAAATATAGTCTAAATAAAGGGGGAGAGGGCAGAGTGCGGTGACCTGGGTCAACTGCCTTTGTTGTCTCATTGTATTTCTGTGTGAATGAGTGCGCCTTTGTGTTCATGTGCTCACATGTGTGAGCAGCTGACAGTTGTTTGATAATGATACAATTTATTGATTTCCTATTTATAGTTTCTCTGTAGTATTTCACAAATGCGATTTGAATCCACTGCCAGTTTTTCTCTTAAATCAGTTTTTCACTTCCTCCAATTTAGGATTATTTGTATGAAGACTCGGCTTTGTTGGGTTCTTTTAACCCCATATACGTTAAATAAGGAATTACCTCTGTTTTATTTACAAGTTTACAAGTCAAAAGTTTGTACCATAAGTTTCAACACAAATTATAGCAGGAAGAATACATTTTAGGTAACTGTTTTCATAAACTGCACAGCTTGTCTAGACACTGTTTGGCATTTCTTCTTTCTTCTTTCAATGACTGTCAGTCTGAAGGCTGTCTCTTACCCAGGAAGAGTATTTGTGTTCATGTTATTAGATTATGAACTTCAAACAAATATCAAACACATTTCTACTGAAACAACAAATAGTCCACTTCCAGTTCCCCAGAAGCTGACAGTGTGTGTTCCTCCCTCTGCAGGGCCTGTCTCCTCTGCAGTGGGACCGGTCTGTTCTGCCAGTAAAACTTAGCAACACAGCCATAATAAGAGTATTTACAATTGTAAAACCTATAAATGTCAAGAGTTTATTTTTTAATTGTTTATTTATTTACATTTTTAGTGTTTGTATACGTTCTCTGTAGGCAATGAAGTCTGTAAAAGTGAGTTGTAATTCCGGCTGTGGCCACCAGGGGTCATCTGTGCACAGGCCTACTGAAGCGTTTGCTCCATCTCATCACTAAATAAATTATAAAGCAAGTGGCTCTACATAACTTGCCATTTCATCTGTTTCTGTTGCTATCCTCAAAAAACACAATGCAACACGTTTTTAAATGATTGAATTATACTAATTAGCATTTGCAATTTCATCACTGTGTAAGACACAAATGAAAAATGCTTTGTTTACATGCTGACATATTGCTAAAGCATTTATTTAAATATTTTCTTTTTTATAAGAAACGAAGAAGAAGATGCAGTAGAAGGGGGATAAATGTAGTTTGTCATCATCATCATCATCATCATCATCATCATTTATTTTAACTCACGACCATGATCACATGGTATGGAGCACAGGTACACAAACATTTGTACATTTATAGCAAGTGGCGGGCTCTACATGTTCAACTAAAATACTCAATTTGGCAAAATAAAAATCATTTAAACAGAGGAAGGACATTCTTCAAAAAGGCGCCTAATTTATAAATAACATTTAACTTATTAGATTGAAGTAACAAAATCAATTTAAACATAGATGGTCGGTTTGTATAATACTTTGGTAAATATTTTTGTCTGAGATTCATTATATTTACTGTACATTTTTACATTCAAACAAAATATGAAACTCATCTCCAATAGTTGACATTACAGAGGTTACAGAATCTCTGACGTCTATCCAAACCTTTATACCTTCCAGTGACTTTTGGGATTCTGGTATTATTCATCCTAAAATTACAAATGGCCTGTCTTTACTTTTGATTTTGACACAATAAGTACTGTTCTAGCTTAAACTCTTGCTTAAACTCTACATAAATATCACATGATGTCATCCTATAGAGTTCACTTCGCCATTTTTGGTAATTTTTGTAAATAATTGCAATCATTTTGATGAGAGGCACAACTCTATTGTCAGTAGTGCTACCTCTGTCATTTACATTAAATCATTTGAATGTAAACAGTGAAGCAAGGGGAAAAGAAGACCTTTGACATTTGGACTAGTAACTTTGACACTGCAGACCATGACCACTGCAGTCACTGGGTGAAACGTTGAAAAGCGTGAAGAGGTGAAAGCACGTGAGCCTGCAAGGAGCCCCATATGGACAAAGGTGAGTCCTAATCCCTAACATAAGTCTTGCCATGTTGACGCACAGCCTGGTATTTTAAGCTTCAGCTAATACTGTCCTGTTTTGTTAAGTACTGTTTTGTTGATGTTTTATGTTACAAAAAAAGGATTCAGCTGGAGGATTCTTTTAAAAACTGCCATTACATTCCATAAATAATAATTAGGAGGTGAAGCAAGCAGCTGCCGAGTCTTGTGCTGCTAAAAGTTGCATTTCCCTTTGGGATCCATAATTGTATAGATGACATCATACTCCATTTCTATAAAAGATTGCAGGCGATTTGAACGTGCTGTTTTGAGCAGAGATCTGCAAAGAGTTGCTGGAAATGTGAAGTGAAGTCGTGTGAATATTGAATAATTTTTACAACTGACATCATCATTTCCTGGTTTTGTCCCATTTCCTTTAGCGATTGTAAAAATCTGATAGGGGCTGTGGCCTTAAAAATGCGCACAACCAGAGGACTTTTGTATAGCGTATTGTTCAGATTTGAATCTGAACTGATAACCATTTTCTATTTTTCCTCGGCAGCTGTTATCTGTCCAGTTGTTGTGTGAAAGTCTCTGCCACCCTCAGAGTCAAAAAGATTCTGCAAATCCGCACATAGGCTCGCTATAAGCAGAAAGTTATTTCTCCAGCCGGGACAAATTCCTTGAAAATCAATAATCTAAACTTGAACCGGTAAGGTTTATCAGCTTTCCATACCCCTGTCCCACAGCTGATCCAAACATCACGCTTGTATCGGCTGCCTGCTGGGGTGAATTAACTGTCACATCAAAATAAAACATAAAAAATATAATAATATAATCACTATAAACTTATAAAAGCAAAAAAATGTAACCAAACATAAAAGGTCAGTTAAAACAGAGGTATTGTTCGTGATTTAAGAGGAAGTTAATACATATATTATGTATGCGTCTATATAGACTAAACAACTGAGACGGATCAACGGGAACTCAAACACTTTCCAGAAGAAAGGTATTCTTACCCCTGCAGAATCCCCTCCATGATTACTAAAGACATCATTTCCATGAAAATTGATGGAGCCGGTAACCTGTTTGTGAACCCTGAACATAAGAAACACTGATCTTTACCAGCCCACAGAGACAAGTCAAACAGTGGGGGACTCAGATCCACCACATCCTTTTGTTGTCAGGTTGAGAGAAAGTCAAGGCCAGCTCAATAATTCTTTATCTTGGCTTCGGCATGTGTGTGTGGGTGTGTGTGTGTGTGTGTGTCTAAGTCTGCCAATATGTGTGAATAAATGAGGGCATGCAGAAATAATGACTACGTGCACATTCCTTTGTAAATGCCCATTGGTGACAATGTGTGTGGTCATTGACAGTGCACGGCGGAGTGCACGAGCCGCTCAAAGTGTCTGGAAAGTCCATTTGTGCGGCGGTCAGGATGCCAGTGTCTCACACATGGAGGCGGCTTGTCTCGCCCTATCCACTCAGCTCTGCCGCTCAGCGACTGACCCTTAATCAGAGGAAGGTTGTCTGATGTGAGCGCAGACGGATAAATCACTCTTCACCCATGGCTGCTATCTGGCTCGTGTGTAGCCAGGTTGTCCCGTCAGCCGACTGGCCCTCGGCCAGGGGCCAACAGCCTGATGGTATTGAGCCCTTTGGTGAGGAGGACCCTGCCCGCCACTGTCCCCCAGAGAGTAATACTCCACATTCTCTGCATGTTATGTTTCTTTTGAGAGGCTTGGTTGCCGATATGCAGTACAGCAGCATCCCAGCCATCAGACACTAATGAGGCCCTGGCTTTTTATGTTTTATTATGTGTGTATATTTAAATTATTGATTTTGTTCTAGAAATCCCATTCTCTGAAAAAATGGATGCATGTAGTCCATATAAAAGGGACTATATATATATATATATATATATATATATATATATATATATATATATATATATATGTGTGTGCGTGCATATATGTGTATATATATATATATATATATATATATATATATATATATATATATATATATATATATATACACACATATGTATATTTGTCCATATAAACATACAGTAAAAAGGTCAAGTCATAATTTAAGGAAAATAGCAGTAACATATCCTTAAATGGCAGTAAGTTTCTATAACCCTATCTACCTTATTGAGTATATAACATTAATTAAGTTACATTAAAATTGGCCTTTTATTTTTATTTTGTTCAGAGCATGTATTGCTCACTTAGGACAGGATAAAGAACTTGTTTTCCTTATAATAAGCATTTTAACAAAATTCATTCAAATCAATTTAATCTTGAATTTATCAGTTTTGTCAGTAAGAGTTAACATTTAGCTAGCCAAGGGTGTTTCTTATATATTTACACGCACGCACGCACGCACGCACGCACGCACACACACACACACACACACATTTTCATCACTTCTAGTTACTCAGCCGTGAACCAGGAAAGATGAACAGAATAAATATTCTAGTTATTACAGTGACAGCAGAGTATATCAATATTATTATCAATGATTAAAAAACAAACGATATCAGAGAGGCTCAACAACCAATCATTAAGCAAACTCCAACGACAGACAGATTTCTAGCATGCTGGATATCAGTTGGTATCAGTGCTCATCCAAGGGAGAGCGAGGATGCTGGGAGATCCCTTTGACGATGGAAGGGGCACATGGTAAAACATCCAAGGGAGCGACAATAACAGAGATTCCACTGATCGCTTCTTCCCCAAGTCAATTTTTAGATTCTGATTTGACTTCTGACATGTGCATGCGCTTGTTTGATAAAAAGTTTTCTATTTTAAGCAATTTTAAATAATTGATCTAAAGTCTCCTTTCCATTTGCTCTGTAAAGCCATATAAATAAATATGCCTTTATTGTTTCCACTTGCCCTCCATCAGTCTGAATGCATTACAGATCATAGGGTTTGTGTGGTGCTAATACTCACAATGCTAATGTTGCTAACTCCCACAAGCGACAACCATCCAACTTTCATATAAAGCCCAACCTTAAAATAAAAGAAAAGCAGTTCCTCAACTGGCTGCCGGAGGCTGGCTTCAAAACCATTGACGCCCATGTTAAAATGTCCAACTTCACAGAAAAAAGAAACATATCTACAACATGTTTCAAAAAAATGTGGTCTCTATTGTTAGATTTCACAGCTGTGAGGTGGTGATTTTTAAAAATGTTCTTTTTTAGTTCCATATACGTTGAATTTATACCTAGCAATACATTTATTTGAGATAAAATGGCTATAAATGTATTTATTAATGCATAGCCTTTTGATTGACAGTTGGCTCAGCCAATAGCTATCCATTATCACTTCCTTATCAGTCATCAACATGGTACCAAGTTCTTACTAACCCAGCATCGTCAAACACAGCAGTTATGTCTGATTTTGCCAATAAAACAACCTCTGAAGTGGGATATTCCACCGGAACTGTATACTGGCAGCTGTAGCTCGGTGCAAGGAAGGCTCAGCAATGTTTACAGCGGTCTCTACTTACATCCTCCGCAAGTTCTGTAAATTGTCAAACAACTGAAGAAAGACATGCAAGGCAAATTAAAATCTGAAAATCAACAGACAGAAGAATTGAACAACTAAATCAAAGATAAGAATGTGTTGTATGAGAGTGCAGAAGTAAATACAAACAAGGCGTGGGATTATTGTTCGTGAAACTAATTAAAGCCACAAGGGCGAGTCAGTGAAGTCATGTAGTGCATTTGTCGTACAAACAAAGGCTTGGATACACACTGGGGTTTCAGCTGGAAAACATTTACAAAACATACACTGTCTTCCACCCATCCCTTTTAAAAAGCTTTATTTGAAATCGAGTAAATTATGTCAAAAAATATGAACTTTCTTCAGTTCATCTATCCATTACCAATAACCGCTTCTACCTTTTTAGGGTCCCAGGTGTCTCGGTGAAACCTGGGGTACACCCTGGACCGGCTGCCAGTCCACCGCGGGATATGAAAAAATTACTCATGAATATTTTGGTTTGTTTGTAATTGAACAATTAGACCTAAAGAGGTGGGAAAAGATAAGGAAACAAAAATTACAGCACATTAAAAAAAACTGTGGAAACATCCTCCAGAGCCTCTGATTCTAATCAGCAGAAACCGTGGTCAGTTTGAGTGCAGCCTAATTGAATAATGGTGATATCAGTGAATGAGTGGGAGTGTGGAGTGATTTACCGCACAGAGCGTGCTTATCTCTCCCTCTGTCCCATGCAGGAAACACTGGGATGTCACCCGGCAGATTAAAGGGTTGGCACAGCTGATACGGAGCACTGAAAATGGACGGGGTGGGGACCTCGGACTGCTGTGCGTGGGGGTTTTGGTGGGGAGTGGACGGTTGGTGGGGTGACCTTACGAGTCCTGTTTGGCAGGGATTCACTCAAAATCTGGAAATTCCACTGGAAGTTAAGAGGGAAAAAAAGACGTAACATCATGTAACTCGAATGGAATTTGGAAAACTCAGCATACTTTCATATCAACCGGAGCCGAGCAACATTTTTAGTTGGCACCTAAACGGAAAAGTGGAATTAATCAAACGTTTTTAGCACTTTCAAAATTTTGGGACACATAAAATGCAACTAGGAGGTTAAGAAAAGTTCAAGCAAATTCTAATCTCCCAGATTTTGTCATCAATATCACCTCTAATTGAACTCTTGGTCAGACCCGTTCTAGATATTTTAGCCATCTCAAGGACTGGGGACAAAAAAAAAGGAGCTGGTTATTTTATTTTAGAAACCAAAACAAAGGCCAAGCGTGGCTTCACATCAGAGCAAACTGCTGGTATTATTTGAATGTATTTCTATTGTTTTAATCAGGAGCTGACGGAGGCTGGCAGAGACTCTCCAATTGAGACAATATATGCAGACTGAAGAGAGGTGGTCGATGGAAACACGGGGAGTCAGAGCTCGAGGAGCAGCTGCATGGAGGACGTTGGCACAAATATAGAAAGGGGAGAGGGGCCAAAACATATCACACATTTTTTCCCATTAACAGCATACGTTTGAATCTAACTTGGCGCCAATTAGGTGCAGTATAGGCGCATTGGCTTAAAAATAGAACATGGGTGAAGTGGCAGTACAGCCAGAATGCAGAGACAGATATCACAGCGGAGTGTGATTTCACTTATAATCATGTGAAGGCAGTACGACAGTATTCTTGTCAACAGCTGGTGGGAGACAAATGGAGCGTGAGACATTTGTTGCCATTACCTGCCATGATATACTGAGAGCAGGGCTCCAGCTCAGGCCTATTTTCGGTCCGATTCAGGTATGTTTGGCAGGAGCTCTGCTGCTCTGTCAGTGCGAGCAGCCGTTTTCACCCTCGCATTTGCTTGTTTCTTATCTCTGCAGTGGAGGGCTGGAATGAGGGGCATGCGGGCTTCGGGCCTACCTGTTTACGTTGAGGGCTTCCTCCATTGTTCTCCCTTTCAGCTTCCTTTGCAGGATTTTTCACATTTTTGTTCTTGTTTTTGTTTTGGGAACAGAACGTGGGGTCGGATCATGGGAGCCTCCCGCGGCAGTCCCGAACGTCCGTGTGGTCAAGCTCAGCAGGAATTCTTTCCTACAGCACATATCGCCTGTTTCATACACACTTGGGGTATTTTTACAACAGTAACCTAAACACTTTGACAGAGTGTAATCACTTTATCCTTTTATACCGAGCTGAAACCTGATAACTTTCATATATGCCTTTGATTCCTCCAGTTCAGACCCAGGTTTACCGTGGAATGAAGTCAACCCTTGTTCACTAATCCTTTTCACTACAGAAATAGATTTACTTCAGTTTGGTTTCAGTAACTGTTATGCAACTCCTGGTGGTTCTCGGTTAAGGACATACACAACCAGTTAAGACTTCTGCTAATACAGTTCAACCTATTCTAGTCGTGTCCACTAACCTTCGAAAGTCAGTTTTATTTCTAGATCAAGCACCTTGTCATTGCACGTGTATTTTAGTCTGAACTATAAAAGGTTTTTTTATGCGGTTCCTATTGTGAGATGCTCGTCTTATTTTTAACTTTCTCTGAAGTGTAAATCACCTACGGTGCTGAGTTCACAGGAACTGAATGACGGTGCCTGAAGACAAAATTAACCTCTGATATAAATTAAACTCCCTGTATTCTAGGCACGAGCGAGAATTTGCCCCGTTCACTGAAAATAAGCGCTTTCCTCTGAGGGTCCTGAGAATTGAAAGCCCCTTAATCCTAATTACCTAAAGAGGTCTTTAATGAGATTAGAACCTCCTTCGGATATTACAAGTGAATACCAATTTACCAGCTGCCGTGACTGGTTGAGAAAGTATTTCTCCCTTTTTAGCTTGTATATCCTGATATTTTAGACTAGAATAAGAATCATTCAAGAAAAAAAACATGTATTTAAAATACTCAAAGTGTTCAAGATTTGGTCAATTTTGCAAGATATTTCTTAAACCCTGATATTCCCTGATAAAATGAACTACTTATGTGTGTTATATGGCTTTTGTATAAATGTATGAATGATAAATCTGAGGTCCTCAGGCGGCTTCTTCGGCCCACTATGGCTTCGCGTCCATCTGTGTGACACACCTTTCTGCAGGGGATTTCCAGCTTTGCACCTGCAGCTCAGATTAACTCTCAGCAAAGATTAAGCAAATTAACAATGAAGCCGTCTCCTGAAATAAACTCTCATTGTGCAGTTAGTGTAACAGCCGTCATGATGTAGCGCACGGAATAACATGGTCATGGATATATATCAAGCTTTTGTTATTTTTTTTTGATGCCATCAAAGGTAGGTTGCAGTTTTACTATTTGTTTAGACGCTGAATCTCATTTAGTTTCTTTACCTCCACATATAATGCATGTGTCTGTGTCGTCAGATTTATTCAAAAATAAAAAAATGAAGAAATACTATGATGACTAAACTTTAATTGGAGAATAAAACTGACTAATAAAATGCCTTTTAATAATTTACATTAGCATTTAAAAGTAACTTTAGAGAATGCACCTGTTTATATTAAACAAGCCACATTTCAGCACATTTTTAAACCAAGAATAACAAAAAAATCAGTTATTCAACATCTTTCATTTTACTCAAACATATATGAACAAATTAACATACATATTTAAATGCATATGATATTACTCTCTCATCTCGCCTTTCAAGATAAAATGATCTTGCGTCCATTTCTGTTTTACTTACTAACCCCCCGCTGTGCTGTTAGCCCTTGTTCAATAAGCTAGGATGGCTTTTCTCCTGACTGTCTTGCAGATGGTACGTCACGTTACCTGATGGCCACAGAGTAAACAACATGTGTTCGCTAGACGCCATCAGTCCGGCTGTTTAAACCTAAATTATTTGCGTAACCTTGAACACAGTGTTCGGTTGTTTGCGCTTTGATATATAAGGCCGTTTTCTATGGCCCCAAATGTGAGTGGAAGAGATAAACAGCATTTGAGGCACTGAAAATGTATGTTTTTCTTTGAAAATGAATAAATCAGGGTCAAGAAGGGTTAACATCCTCTGATTGTCAAATTCAGCACGACATAACACAATGAACTGCTCCTCTGCTTACTCTAGTTGGGGTTCTGTTTCATAAAGATGTGTTAATCAATCTGTATATACCATAAATTACTTTGTGTAGTAAAAAGTAACAAGAAATGTGTGAACAAAAAGCCGTGACCAGAGATGTGAGGTCAATTGTTTCCTGTTTGCACAAGGAAAGCCGTTTTATGGCCAGACCACCAAAAAACTCCATCGTCCTCCTTTCACATTCAGGTTTATTGCAAGGGCTCAGGAAATAAGGGGGGGGGGGGTGCGAGGGGACGTTGGACCCTTTTACACCTGCAACCTAAAGAATTGCAAACAGAAGCAGCAAAGACTAAAGGTTAACGTCCTTGTTGTTGCTGAAAGTTTGATCCTTTGCTTGTTCTCCCCGTGCAGTCAACCGGCGATGATGAATGAAGCCGAACCCCGGAGGACGCTCCCTGACCAATCATCAGGGAGCGGGCACACATTTGAAGGTCCTCGCCACGCAAGCGTCATCAACCCCATCGTATCGAAGCGGGTCTGCTTCTACAAAAGTGGAGATTCTCAGTTCAGTGGCCTGCGCATGGTGGTCAACAACCGCACCTTTAAAACGTTCGACGCCCTCCTGGATAGCCTCTCTAAAAAGGTCCCCCTACCGTTCGGGGTGCGCAACATCACAACGCCGCGGGGAGTTCATGGCATCCGTACTTTAGATGAGCTTGAAGATGGGAAGTCCTACATCTGCTCTGACAGCCGTAAAGTCACTCCCATTAACATGGCTCTGGCCCGGAGGAAGATGCCCCCGTGGTACCATGTCAGACCTGTCAGCGCTCGCCGCCACAATGTGCAGCAGGCCAGGTTTTTCCCCGGCAGGAGACTTCAGGGGTACCAGTCCATGGCCTTGCGCACTCCGAAACGGCTTGTTGTGTTTCGCAACGGTGAACCCACCGTAAAGCACTCGGTGGTGCTTCATAAAAAGACAACACCCAGTTATGCGTCTATCCTGCAGTACATCTCAGAGCTGATGCAGGTCCATGTGGTCAAACTGCACACTCCAGATGGGAGACATGTGAGTATAGTCCCCCCCAGCACTATGTAAACACAGCAATTCATCTTGAGATGTAAAAAAAAAAAAGATTTTAGCAGCTTTGTAATCCAACAAATTCCTAGGAAAAACCTAATATTTCCACAAAAGCCTTTACATACAAATCATTATGAACTGGTAAAGCCTTGACTTACACCTGGCATGAAGTAGTGCTAACACGAGAAGGGAAAGTGTTAAGCTGCTTTGCCAACTCACCTAATGCCTGCAAAGGCCGCCTGAAACACTGCACTGCAAGGCGTTAGGTCAAGGCTCTGTTTTACATCCAGGGCCTGCTGATACAGTAAACTTAATTTGGATGAGTGAAGGACCTCTCCTGATTCACAACAACCGTAGGCCTATTATTAGGTGGAAAGTAGTGTCAACTTTCATTTCAGGTCAAAACAGCATGAATCAAAACAACTGACATGTGTTTGCAGCAAAATGGCAAACAATATTATCATTGTAGCAGAAGAGCTACATTAAATAAATTGATATTTTAAGTTTTGACAAGACTCAGAAATATCATTCCATTGAAAACAGGAAACTGAGGTCATTTTAACCTTGAATGTGTACAAGAAGTGTAAAAAAATAAATGTATGTACAGAAAGCTCTGCCGGATTGCTGCTGTCTTGAAATGAGTCCGTACGAATCAGCAACTAATGCTGCGCAAACTACTGTCAATATTTACAAAAGGACGCAAGTTAACGGCTTCCGCTTCCATAGAACCAGATTGGTACGTTTATATTTACAACTAAATCTTTTTCATCTATCAACAGCAGTTTGTGTGACATTGCACATTGGTCGTCATCTTGTACAGACTTAAAACACGATGACAGGAGATACTGTACCTATAAAAACAGTCTTTTTTTATACACTTTTGTTCACTTACAAAGTCAAAATGACTTGATCTGTTGGTAGGTGACCCTATCTACTATCGCTTAAAGTAAATGGCATTTTTTGAGTTGTCAGAGGCTTAAAATAGCTGTTTTTGTTTTATTAATTTGTTTATTAGGCCTACTTTCTAACACTTAACCATTTTCAATTAATGTTGACTGTGATCAACTGTGATTATATGAAATGCTTTAATATCTTACCTACGGACGGCCTTCACAGGGCAGAGTGTGGAGAACGTGTAAGGAATCCTGATAGGGTGCTAACAGCTAACAGCTACTCAGAAAAAGGACTGCACGGGAGCAAATGTTCATCCCGTAAAGCAATTCAAACCAGATTTAATTCAAACGGGTTCAAGCGAACGCTATCTTGAAGCTTTACAACATAATAGTTTTGCATCGGACAGATCGGAACTATGACAAGTTCAATTTCTGCGACAGCGTCACACTGGCCAACAGTGTAGAGAAAAATTTTTGAAAAGTAAATAACTGTTTGGTGCAAAAGTGAAATGGAATTGCTGTTAAATTCAGGCGGTTTTTAATTGTTTTAGATTATGAAAATCCCCTCGTGAAACATCCTCAGTAGCAGCAACTAGCTCCCCATGAAATCTCTGCTTTGATTTTCTACAAACTCTCTTTCAAAAGTAGGGCTGGGGATCGATTCAATTCCAATTCTTAAGATTCAGAATCGATTATCAAGATTTGATTCGATCCGCTTCGATTCCGATATTGATTTGGGTTAGTGTTATTAAAACTGTTTTTTGAGCTGTTGCATGAATTATATGACTGTCGTTATGCAACATATTAATACTAGTATTATATTGAGATTCAACAGCAAGTATTGGCAGCTAATGATGCTGTAAGGAGGACCAATCAGCTCCCAGAATGCTGATAGAACTGCTTTCAGAAACATCGTGGGTCAGAATTACCAAACAGATCCAGGGCAGCAATCAGAGCCGTATGAAATCGGTTTTATTTTTTCCCACATTCCGTTTAAATTTTTTCCATTTTCGTACTATTTCGGTTTTTAATTTTTGAGAAATTGGTTTTTAGCATTTTATTCAAATGTAACCCCAAGACAGTATTTAAAGTAATGCAATATAAACAATGTATGCAATTATTACTGAAAACTTTAATGTTTTCATACCTTTAAACATATTTAAAGGCAAAAACATGGCACCAGTTATTGTCCAACAAAACATTCCTTTTTTGGGCATAAACAAAAATATACCAAAAGTTAAAAAATCGATCTTTAGACATACGAATAGATTTTTTATGAATTAATATGAGAATCAATTTAGAATCGGAAAATCAATTTTTTCAACACAGGCCTATTCAAAAGAAAAGAAAAACTCTTAAAAGAGACTAATATTTCTATTTTCTGTGTTGTACAGATTGATGGTCTTCCGGGCTTGATCCTGTGCTCTGGGACCGTGGTGGCCGTAGGACGGGAGGCGTTCAGGCCTGCCCTGTACGTTGCTCAGGAATCCCCAGCTCCAACAAAGCAGCATGCCAACAGGACGGGTTTCAGAAGACTAAAGCCTTCCAACCGTAAGTTTACATACAAAACGAGGTTTTTAACAGAACCTGAAGCGCCATGGTTATTTTATTTGGGTAATGAGAACATTTTACAGGTACATTTTTAGGAAGTGTGTCAGCTTAGTGGGCCTCTTCAACCTGACACAGACTGTGTCTGCAATAATCTACCTGGTCTCAAGGGATAAAGCCAGGGAAAGTGCTGAGACCATAATACTGTACATAATGCTGTAGATGACCTACTTGCGCTACATGATGCGCTGCTGGCTATGGCTCATAGAGAGAGGGAATAGTCTTTCTAATGTTCTTCTTTTTCTCTCCTTTTTCCCTTCATGTTTCTCTGGGATACGATCCAATCCTTGCATTAAATTTTGGGACATTTTCACTTTTTTTTTTCTAAAATGTGTTTGGCTATCAACAACTTCAAAAGGCAAAAAGAAGCTGTCACCATTTTCTTTAAGAAACTTCTCTGCATCATCTGAGCGGTACATCGTTCATCAGATTCATAACACCATTGCAGAGAGTTCATGTGACCTGGGCAGCAACTCGGAGAAATCAGTCGCCCTGGGTTCGAACCGCGTGCTGGAGTCCGTAGCAGAGACTGCTGGCGATGGAGCAGACGGTCAGGACTGCTCGCTGCCCGGTGAGGACAACATCGAGAAGTCCTTTCGGGTGAATCAGGACGGCAGCATGACGGTGGAGATGAAAGTGCGGCTGACGATTAAGGAAGAGGAAACCGTTCAGTGGACGACCACCTTGACGCGTTCAGGTGTAGCCGATCAGCTTAACGTGACCTCTTTACCGGCGCCGGAGGCGGAGCAGGAGATCTGCTCGGCTCAGTCAGACTCGGCCAGTTTACAGAGCCCCGCCGCATCCATCAATACCATCGACAAGGACAAGACTAATGACAGGGATGACGACGATCCGCCATCGATGGGCAGTGGAGTTTTCAGTAATGGTATGAGTGAAGAAGATGACGACAAAATCCACACAGCTATTGCTCCCCCTCGGAGACCCCCCACGCCAGGAGTCAAAAAAGTGAGGAAACAACAAACTTCTATGGAAAGCATCAAATCTATAACTCCAGATGGGGTTCAGGAAGAAATGGTGGGTTCCTACTCTTACACAGAGGAGACAGAAAGGGGAACCATTACCCAGCGGTACTGCATGGTGAAGGAGAACTCCACCAGACCGGTACCCAAACCAAGGAGAATCAACTCTGTAGATGCCAACAGTAAAAATGTTTCTGCATCTCAAACCCTGCATCAGTCCAGCGAAGAGGAGATCACCGAAACGGTCTTACACATATACGAGCAGCAGACCTGCCAGGACAATTTCCTTGCAAATGTTTGTTCACGAGGTATGTCTGCATCTGCCGGTGCTTTTAGTCGACCGGCCACCTCCGACTCCGGGCAGCTCTCCTCCAATAACGAGTTTGAACCCGAGCTGTGGAGACCCTCGACCGCCTCCGAGTCTATGAGCATGTGGAGAACTGAGAACATGTCGCTCACGCCGGATTCACACTTGACATCACTGAAGATGAATGCAGTTCAACGAGCGAAAACGCAACGATTCCAAAGGATCACGAAAGGTCGAGACAAGACCAGACAAAAAGAGGTCAGAAAAGATGTGAGGACTTCCTCAAAACCTACAATGACAAACAAACATGTCCGACAGGCTGCGATCGAACGGAAAAGCCCAAAAGAAGCAAACGAGGCACGTAAAAAGGTTAAAACCTTCTCCAGCGCTGGATTCATTAAGAGAATATATGGAAATAAATTAAAGACAGCAAAAGGAATAAAAAAGATTAAAAAGAGACCAAAGCAAACCACAGACAGTGATTTGGAAACAAAGAGCTCGCCTCTTTCAGATGCTACAATGACAACTATCACTAAAGACTCAAACATACCACTGAAAGAAAAGAAGAGCGCGAGAGTTTCATTTGAAACCAGCAGGATGGATGTTTCTCCTATTGAAGTGAGCCATTCGCAAGAAGTGGTAGCACAACAGGCGCCCGTGCATGTGGAGAAAACGAATGAAAAGGGATCACAAGATATTACCGGAAGCATAACATTGCCTGCTTTTAACTCCTCCAGCTCCACCACTAAACAATATGTAGAAAGTTGGCTGGAGAAAGCTAATCTGAGCCCTTCATCCTCCCCAGAAGAGAAAAATAGAATATTAGAGGAAGTTGCACAGACAGAAAGTGGCAGGTGTGGAGAGCCTGAGCAGAAGCATGATCATATAAGTAAAGCACAGGAGCTCAAGTGTTCAGAGAAAACAGAGCCGTCACCGAATAATCTGGATGCAACATCTGTTAAACTGAGGGCACAGGCTTTTGAAAACAAATCCAGTCCTTCATTAGAGAAAGTGACAGTCACACAACAACGTGCTCATAATCATACAACCACCGCCGATACAAACATGACAAATACCCAGGAATCAAAGCCTCTCTCAAACGAGATCCCCTCTGACGCCATCCCGCCTGAAACTGACGCCTCAACAGAAATGGCGTCAGATAGTGACGTGGAAAATCCAGTCAAAATCTGGCAAAGTGAAAATGTAACACTGACTAACGCACCTTCAATGGAGGCGCTGCCGCCGCCGCCACCCGAGCTCCTGAGCGCTGAGACCTGCAGCAGCGATGTGCTGTCAGCACCCAGCAGTCCTCTGTACAGGGTTTCATCAATGAGCAGTCACAGATCAGATAACCACACATCATCTGTCAGTCCTGCAGCAGACAAGGCCACTTCTCCAACCAGGAACACAATGGAAAAAACACCTACGCAGATGGACACTACCTCCACACAGCAGGGATCAGAATTATCCCGAACTCCATCAATTAAAAGGGCTCCTTTGGTCAGTAATCTGTCTCTTGAAAGGAAAATGTCTCTCAGAAAGGCTCGTATGGATAAATATACCTCAGATAATGATGCCAACGCAGAGACGACCACATTATCCCCTTCTACCAACACTGTGGGTGATGAAGCGTCGCCACATGACATCTGCTCATCAGGGACACAACAACCACTCCAAACCCCACCAGAGGAGACGCAGGAGTCAGACCCAGCGTGCACTGCGTCAGTCGGCTCCTCATTGTTATCAACTAGCCTAACGTCTGATGAGATGGTGTCATCAACCAGCGTTTCATCAAGCGAAGCTTCAATTCCATGTAATCTTTCATTTAAGGAACCAGAAATGCCTAAAAAAGACGCCCCGTCACCTAAAACCGCGGGGAAAAGAGAAAAACTAAAAAGCAGTCCATCACCTGAGAGAAAGTTTCAAAACAAGAAGTCTCCTGCAGAACTGCAGAATAAATCTCCAAAAGCACCACGAGCACAGAGCCTGTCTGTGGATAAAAATGTTCTTACAAACACTGCCGTGCAAAAACACGTGACCCCAAACGCGAGCCCCTCCACTGAGAGAAAGCACCATCAATCAAAAGTAAAGCCGAGATCCTCTCCGTATTCTCAGTCTCTGGATGTGACGCCACCACCTGTCAGACACAAATCAAGCAGAAAGGAGCCGCTCTCCAGTAACCTGTCCCTAGACAGCCGTTCGGAGACAATAAGCAGCGCACAAAAGAAAACACCAACCGAAATAAAGCATGAGGAAACATCCCGGTCTGGAAACCCAGCAGCTGAACCGGCCAAGACATTGATCTGCGACGCTGAGACGCCTGTGGAAACTGATCAGAATGACAAAAATAAAGCTTTAACAGCAGCAGGTCAGCTAGTGGCAGACATGCAAGTAATTAAACATTCAACATCATTAAATGCTGAAAACCAGCTGAACATGAAACCAGTCCTGGAAGAGATCTGTTACTCAATCAAGGCAATCAGACAAATCACTCGGAGCAAACGCCCGTCGTGTCTGGAAAAGTCCAACAGCCTGCCGGACTTCTCCTCTCACGTGGCCTCAACTTTTGGTTCCTCATCCAAAGCCCTGCTTGCTTTCCTGTCCGTCATGACCCTAAAGGATGGTTTGCTAAACCTCACTGTGGATGAGCTGAATGCAAACAACGTCAGCTGCGCGGAGGCTTTAAAAATGATCGATTCGCTCAGAGAAATCGCCAGCATTGAGGATTCCCACAAACTGAAAAGTAGCCTGTTGGATTTACAGCAGTCGGCCTCAGAGCAGCTCCTGAAAAGCTGGAAGGGCTTTCAGGAGCTCGGTGACCGATGCACGAGTCGTAGCTCAACACCCAACGCATCAGAGCCATCAGCTGATGCTGAAGAAAATGTTATTGATGAAATCATGGAGAACCTGCACCTTCCTGAGACACTCAAGGAGGAGCTGGCTTCTCTTTCAGAGACGGCAAAAAGTGAAAGTGACAATGAAAGGAAGATTACTGATGAAGGTCCAGAAAACTCAAACCATTTCGCCACTGAAGATGCCGCTTTTCAGGAAGATCAAACAAACACTGACGCGCGGCCCATCGCTAATAAATTCACAGACATCAGTAAGCCAAATCAGTCTGGAAAGGTGAGTCTTGACCAGAATACAGAAGCTGCAAAGCACAAACCAAATGGACAGAAAGCTAAAGACAACAGCCTAAAGACAAACCCAAAAACCCCAAACCCAACGGTTGAACTCACTCCTAAACTGATTCCCGAAGAAAGGCAGCTTTACAATATTCAATCCTTTGACCTGCAGTCATTTAGGCATGAGGTAAAGGAAAAACAGCAGCTAAGCAACAAAGATGAACTCCAGAACCTTGAAAAAGAGCAAAACATTGAGGATAGGCAGCTACGGATGCAAAGTGGAGAAAGCCTCCCTGAAAGGGAGTTTTCCACCTATTCATCTGAGAAAGGACAGGCAGTGTCACGTGCTAATACGGCTGTGAGCCAAACAGACACTAGGCACACTTCGGAGGCAGGAGAGCAGCATAGATTAGAAGATAAGAAGTTAAACGTTGCACATGACGACATCAGACGAGAGAGCAGCAAAGGTGAAGACTTGTCCCATCATGAGAATCCATCCGAGGAGGACGTGAACATCAGGGGGAAGCAACGTGTATCCAAACCAAATGGTGAAAATAAGCATTTGTCAGAGAAGAAGAAACCCAAAGATGAATGTCAGGTCTTGGAGAGGTACCACCAGAGTCAAACGTGCAATATGGGAGCCAATAGCAGTACTGATGAAAGCACAGAGACCTCAGATGGAGACGAGGCGACTTCGGAGGAGGAAGACTCAGTGGCCGACTGTAAGAAACTCCAGGTCATAGTCGAGGAAAGTTTGTCTGACAATGAGCAAGATCAGGAGGAAGAGTTCATTCATCTTCCCAATCATGCTGATCAAGGAACAAAAAACAGGGGGTTGGCAGTGTTGATAGAAGAGACAGAGGACGACCAGGGCAGCTCAGCAGATGAGCGTCTTAAGTCCAAAAGTCCTCTCAGCCAAAAGGAAAAGAGCAGTTGGATTATATCTGACGATTTAGGAAAAGATTGTGGATTTAATGCAGACGATGACAGTGGGAATGACCACAGCAGCTGTGATGAGCATGTAGATGAAGACCAAAATAAGGCTGAAGATGAACAAATCAGTAGCTCGGTTGATGAAGAATTAAGTTTCTATGAAAAAGATTCCACTTCAGAGGAAGAACAAGCCAATAAGTGCAGATACACAGAAGAAAACCAAAGGAGACATCAGGAAGCTCCTGCGCTGGCGATACCGCCTGATGACGAAGAGGTTGTGGAAAAGCTCAAACATCACCCTCAAGAAAAGATAACCCAGTCTGTTGCGGAGAGAGTGACACTTCTGGAAAAACAGGCCGCCGAAGCTCAGAAAACCAAAAATACATCCACGAGTTCCAGCATCGGACTTTTCTCCCAACGAAAGACCCCCCTCGAGTCAGATGAGGAGGATTCCCCTACTGGGACACCCATGTCCGCGTTGACCTCCTGTACCCGATCAGCTCCTCAGTCGTCTCTGTCTTTCAGCTACGACTCCAGCGGCGTCATCACCACGGAGCCCGAGGGCAGCAGGGTCAGATCCATCAGGGAGATGTTCCTGGCCAAGAGTGCCACGGAAACCCAACAGAGACGCGTCTCAAGCTCCAACTCGTCCGAGGTCAGAGCCGAGACCTCGGGCAGCGGCGGCTATCAGTCCCAGACTTCCAGCGAACAGTCCAACGGAGAAGACGATTCAGCGCGGAAATCCATCACCAAAGGCTTGGTGAGGAGAACAATCGAACGGCTTTACGGCAAGAAAGACACAAATGCAGAGGAACCAAGCGACAGACCACCGTCTGAGCCGAATCAGGGAAAACAGGAGCAACCGAGCATCTTCTCTCCCTTTCACGTGGCCCGATCCAAAGCCCTGTCTGAATTGTCATACTTCAGTTCCACCAACGCACTGGATGCCCTCACTGAGGCGGCGAGATGCATTGCTTTTAACGTACAAGTGGGCCCTGGAGATGGCGTATCTCTTGATAACGGACAGTGGCTCATTAGGGAGAACACCGTGATCAGAAAATCTGTCTCTGATCCGGTTGGAATAAATAAAAGCTGCACAAGTACTCCTCTGGATGAGGGGTTGGGTAAAGACACAGAAGGGAATACTCCGTATTCTCTTTTCAGCACTAAGCCAGAACCGGACGACAAAGCAGATGCTAGGAAGTGCACGTACTTCTCCATGCCTCACACCAGTGACTCTGAGGTCTGCCAGGACGACTGCCAGGACGGGGACAGCGTCACGGAGGCAGACGACCCCAAAACATGGTCGGAGAAAAACGGCATGTTTCCAGGTGTTACAGACTTGAAGATGATGGACAACAAAGTGCATCCGCTGGTGGAGCAGCCGCCCGATGGCGAGGTGGTGCTGGTGCAGCCACGGAAAGGTCACGGCATCGTTAACAAAAGGCGCCCGGAACCCGATGCTTTGGACTTACTGTATAATTTTTGTGGTGAGCACTGTCCCATATTGTGAAACGATTTCCATCAGTTTAAAAAAAATCGAATTTACATGATCAAAAACATACGACGGAGTAATAGGGCCAAACTAAGACAAAGAAAAATGGAAATTACAAGAATAAAGTCATAATATAATGAGAATAAAGTCGTAATAGAATAAAGTCGTAATATTATGAGAATAAAGTCGTAATGTTGCAAGAATAAAGTCGTAATAGAATAAAGTCGTAATATTACGAGAATAAAGTCGTAACATTACGAGAATAAAGTCGTAATATTACGAGAATAAAGTCGTAATTTATGAGAATAAAGTCGTAATATTATGAGAATATAATTTATGAGAACTCTTAACAGGAAGAGCATCTTCTCCCTGTGTTAAAATGAGCAATATTGCATCTTGTGAAGTTATATTTATATATTTATAATATATAAAATATTACGACTTTATTCTCGTAATATTGCGACTTTATTCTCAAAATATTACGACTTTATTCTCGTAGTATTGTGACTTCATTCTCGTATTATTATGAATTTATTCTCGTAATTTCCTTTTTTTTTTTTGTCTTAGTTTGGCCCCAATACTCCGTCGTAAAAACAAACCCTTGTTTAACCTAAATACTACGAGTGTATCACTGGGCTACTGTTGAATATATTTTCTTTGGTGCCTACATTTTGATGTTTTCATGGCCTTTGCTATCTATCTACTATCACATGTAAACTAACTACACAAAAAAAATATTCTTTTGTCTCTGAATATGTCCCCTTCAAGAGTTTGTGATACAATTTGTCCGTTTCTGCACTTGGGAAGCATCTTGTTTGCTCCATGCACACTCCAGAGCAGCTCTCTCTCCACTTGCAGGTTGCCTGTCAACAGAACAGGTAGCCAGAGTATTACTGTAATCTCGTTTTAAAACCCTTTAAACAGCTCAGGTCCCCGCAGATGTCAGGCAAACGGCCAATCCCAGCTGACCTGAGCAAACCGGTCAGTTTGTGGTTGCAGCTCAAGTCTGGTCAGTTTAGGTTAAAGACCAACTCCGTGTGTACGCAGGTTACAAGTCATCTGTAAATATTATGGTTGTATACTGGTCGCCCATAGTGTTAATGAGACATTTCTGAGTAGCTCAACACATACGCATCTGCAATGACGTGAAACGTATCGTTAGAATGAACTATTTTGAGGTTTACAATGAGGCAGCTGTAACACTTTTGTCTTTTTAAACTGTTGTGTACAAATAAAAGTGTCTTTACAAACATCTGATCTCTTTTAGACTATTTTTTTTATTAATCATTAGATGTTCTTGAATTAGTTAAGAGACCATAACGAGCTCAGCTGTCTTGTTTCCTTGTCCTGATTCGTATCAGACCTGATGAGGAACGAGCAGAGACCCTTCGTTTTCTCCCCCTCTGTTCGAGGAAGCATTTGTTGTTCTAAGGTTGTTTTGTTTCTCACAAGTTGCCACTGAGCTGGCCGTGTTGTGACAGGAGCGTCGAGGAATGCGCTAAAAGGAGTGTGTTTTCATTTGCGGCAACAAAGACAAAACACGACAATTCCCACAACTCAAAATGATCTCAACTATGTGATCTTTTTTTTTTTTTTTTTTTAAATATAACTATCACAAAAACAATAACGGCCACTAGATGGCACTAATCATCAACAAAAACTGCAGCAAAAATGTTTTATTTAAATAAATATTTACATAACAGCTTTGTATAAATCAAATTAGTTTTTCTTACACAAAACATCTCTCTAAAAGCGACAGGTTTAACAAGGTGAAGCAAAAAAATAAGGGATGGATTACAGTGATGCTGTTCATCTGTGTGTCGAGGGGTCGGTCTAAGCCCTCGCGTTGAATCCTGAGCACTGTTTTCAATCGTTAAGGCTGAACACGTTAGATATTCATCCACCGAAATACCACTTAACATGATAGCCTTAGCCATGCTCGTCCTCATTAAAAATCTTGTTATATTATGAATAAATCTACATGATTATTTCATATACATTTCAATTTTGTTACTAAGGTATAAGAGGGTGATTTCCTACACTAAATGAATAAAAAGCCATACAGTATGTTGCTTAAGAGGAACATATGGCAAACAAGAAGAGAAAAATAAATCAATATCTGAAGTCAGAACATTATGCATTCAGGCACAAAAAAGCGAGACAACCTCCGTGAGATTTAAAGACACCACGCGTAGAGTAAAAAGGCTACAAAGGGGTACAGTCTATGGCTCGGCTTTAAAAAAAAAAAAACAACAAAAAAAAACATTACAGGCAAGGTGATCTCAGAAAATCAGAACGTAAAAAGAATGCCCAAACTACAGAGGGAAAACACTTCATCCGGACTGTTGCACAGTCGTGCCCTTTAAACACTAAAACTCAACAGGAGATGTGGCAGAATCGCTGTCGGGGAGATGAACAACATGGCTCTCAGTGTTACTTTACAGAAAGACTCGGAGAAAGAAAAAGAGAAAAAAATAAAACGACAAATGTTAAAATAACTGTTTAACACCATGTGCTAAAAAGCAATGACATGATCTTTGTTCCTACAGCTGCAAAGTCACGCATGTAAACTTAAATTTGAATACAACCAATTGTATATGTTTAACATTATGGAGAAAATACTACCCTATTCAAAATACCATGAAGGGAAAGATTAAAGGGTGAATTCATAGCATTCTTCCAACAACCCCTTTGTTGTTTTTATCCTGAGATTTAAACCAATGAGCGATGTCTCTGAGGAGTAACTTAAAAGTTTGTGTTTAGTTTGATACACTAAAAGGATTCGTGTCAGACACTGAAGATGGCGGTCTCCCCACTGCTCAGCGTCGCAGCTGAAGCCAACGTCACACCTCTCCTGCAGAAGGTCATACTGCTGCGTGAGTTTTGGGTTGGGATGGGCGCGTTCCACTCACAAAGTTGTACACTAAAAACTGAGAGGTTCTAAAATAATGTGTAGCGAAGAGTTTTCCATCAGGAGTGGGGTCTGAGAAAGCAATCTCATCTTTGCTCAGGTAGGAACCGTAGATGAAGTTATTCCTGTGGAAACAAGAGACATTAAGTGTGATTTCTTTGTAATTTAACCCTTCCAAGGTGCTATGAGATAGGCAAGCTGTCTGAGGAACTGAGGGCGTTGCCTCTGGCCTGGGTCATTTTGACCCGAGCCTTAGTCCCTTGCAAGGGTTAAATATTGATCTTTTGTAAAGGGACTGACCTGAGGCATTCGAGCATGCGCGAGGCGATGCCCTGGCGTCTCATCATGCTGACGACCCAGATGCGACTGATGCCACAGATAGCTGGCTCCGCTGTCGTGGAGCAGCACCAAGCTCTCTGACGTTCAAACATCACTTTCTCCCCCTCCGAGCCCTCAGGTATGGGCTCTTCAATCACCCTGTGCCCCTGCGAGCAAAAACAAGGCTCAGTATACTTAATCATACACTCCTCTTGAAGATAAACATAGGCTGACGTGCGTCCTGGCTGCTCCGACGTTACAGCTATGTACCTCTTGTATGTGCTCCGCTATGAGACACCCAGCAACTTTCTTGTCCATGGAGATGAAGAGGAAGGTTTTGGTCTTTGAGGGGCACTTTGTCTCCACCTGCTGGAAGCCGAGGTCATTGTCCACCATCTCCCGGATTTCTTCCACCTGAGGGGAACAGTTACACGAGTCAAGACACAAAACCCTGACGACATGTTCATCATCACTCTAGAGGTAATCACAGGGTTCATACACATTTTAACAAACAAGTTTCCATGACTATACACGACTTCTAAAAAAGACAATGTATGAATGAAATATAGGAATAAAACAATGTTTAGACCTAAACTACCTGTTTAGACTACAAGTAGTTATTTAGGCTTTGTCAAATAACATGACATATCTTTGCTTTGACACTCGGCGTAAGGTGAGTCCTTTAAAGTAGGGCGCCAGTCCAAATGTACACAGATATGGGCACTTGCGTTTGCCACAAGCAAATCTCGTTGCTGTTTGGCTATCTGGAAACATAGCCTCGAAAAGCTGGCTTATGTCTTCACATGACTTGTATGAAAAGTGAGCATTAGCTACCTTTAGCACCCATAAAACTTCTGAAGTTAGCACTTCATTTCTGGTGACAACATTTGAAAGAGTCTCTCTTCGCAGGCAGCCACAGCAGTTTGGTGCTTTGCTCCTTTAGCATGGCTGGTCAATGCTGCCTCCCCCATATTAAGAGATATCAAACGTCTTATTGCATACAACACATTTAGCTTTGCCTTTGTCCTCCGTCTTCTCCAGCCATGATTTATACTTATCTATGTGTGCAGCCAAATATTGCTGAACGAGCACTTTCCTGGCATACCTGTGAGCTGTGAACTTTGAACCGTGTGAACTGTTGGAGAATGTGCTCACTCGATCTGATCTGCATGATGCGCAAGATGCTAGGCACGTAAAGCGTGAGAACGCGCGAGACTTTGATACGAAATATTTATTAATCAATTTTAAATCTACTTTATAGGCTGTTTTTACTAAATGTTATCATTAAGTGAGAAAAATAAATTCCATGACTTTTCCAAAACTTTTGGGGTGAACTTATGTTTCCAAAACTTTTCCAGGCCTTGAAAATGACATTTTCGAATTCCATGACTTTTCCAGGTTTTTTCAAAACGTACGAACCCTGTAATCATTTTTGAAAAGCCTGGATCTTTGTTAACAAACCTTCTTCAACGCATATTTGGGATCATCTGGCAGCACAAGAATGATCTTGCCATCAGGATACTCTGATAGAATCCTCTCTTTTTTCCATCCCTGCGAAAAGAAAAAAAATAACATAAACAAACTCGGATTTTAAATCAATTTCAAATCTAAATTATATTGTTCAGGTGTGGCTTCAACCCAGTAGCCGCCCAGTATGCTTAATGGAAATCCTAAGAAAGGTGTTGAGGTTGTTGTAATTGCAAGATGCGGAAACTTCTTTGAAGCCACTGCGTGTAATATCACACACAAATAATCACAATCCATCATAAAACCTCAAGACTGGTATGACACTGAAATCACACCAAGGAAGACATTTCTCTGCAGATTAGTTACACTGATGTAGTTGTTTATAAAGAAATTGTTGAAAGCTGGCAGAAAAAGGCATCTACAGAAGCAAATTGTAAGTGATTAATGAACTGAAATACTTGGAGAAAAAAAAGAAAAAACCATGACCTAAGTGATTATTATCACTTAAGTACCAGTGGGTCATTGGGGAGTTCTGCTGCGGGAAGAGCTACCGACCCATGGGCCGTGCTAGCGGATTAGAGAGTGAATGCTGAAGACTCTCACAGGAGGTTCCACTCGTTATCATCAGAAAGAGATTTAGTCCCACAGTGCTGTGTGATTTAGGATTTGCTGACCGTTTCCAGATACAAACTGCTCACAGTCCTGCAGCTCTGTGAAAAGTTTGGATCTGGAGGTAGAAATAGACGAATGACACGAGCCGCCGGTCAGATTCAGAACGAAGCGGCAGCAGGAGGTTCTTTCATTCCCCATTTAGCACATATGGGTCTTAATCTAGACTTCTGCAAATCTAATGGTATCTAAAAGGTCTGCTGTGTTACTAAAGTATAAGGAAATAAAAATAAAAAGGTTTTTGGTTCTGAAAGTAGAATTCCTGTTATTTGCAGACCTGCAACTGAAAGTCTTTAAATTTGTTGCACTCTCTCTGGGAACAGGATAAATATACAGGGTCTAATAAAACTCGCCATTTGCAATACAGGACTGTCTCAGAAAATTTGAATATTGTGATTTTCTGTAATGCAATTACAAAATTTAATTACAAATCAACTGAAATATTGCAAGCCTTTTATTTTTGTAATATTGCTGATCATGGCTTACAGCTTAAGAAAACTCAAATATCCTATCTCAAAAAAATTGAATATTCTGGGAATCTTAATCTTGAACTGTAATCCATAATCAGCCATATTAAAATAATAAAAGGCTTGCAATATTTCAGTTGATTTGTAATGAATCCAGAATGTATGACATCTGTTTTTTTTAAATTGCATTACAGAAAATAAAGAACTTTATCACAATATTCAGATTTTATGAGACAGTCCTGTATCTTCATTGCTATATAAAGTATCTCACCACGTACAACAAGCTCAGCAAATATACACTCAACTTTTTATTTAATCCCAAATTGTGACTCCTTTTGGTTTATTTTATCTGATAAGATCTTTTTGACATTTATAACTGAAGCTTGTTTGGATTCAGCATTTCTTTGTCACTTCATCGAGAATGTTGCCAAAATAATATGATGTGGTTGAAATTAAAACACCAAATTTCTACCTGAACATCATCATGTAAAACTAATGATGGGAGCAGTGTGTCCTAAAGGATGTGATAACACCGGAAATTATGAAATTAAAACAATCGTGCTAAGCTACTTCAATGGTGGCGTGACTTCGGAACCACTTTATCAAAATGTGATCAAAACCCAAGCTGCAATTTGTGGACACTTTTCCTGTTAATCGTCCAGATTTCCATCACACTTATCACTGCAATATTCAACATTAACAGGTTTGCTCTAAAACCAGCTAAAGTGAACACCAATAAAGATCTTCACTCAAAATAAATGATCAAAAATGCACCGACTGTGCCGTTTTTCATACTGCAACACAAACAAAGAGACTGAGCAACTTCCTCTCACCACGTATTTGACAGCACTGACGAACTGGGTGTGGAAGAGTAAATGCTGAGCTTCATCCTCCGTGTTGGCAGCAGAGTAGAGCATCCCACACACACTGCAGGACACCGGTCCGAAGTGCTTCTGTCCTGCGTCCTGAAAGACACAAACCTCACATCTTAACATGTGCCTCCTAATGAACGACAGCACACTTCCTCCCAAATGAAGAACAGAAGCAGCAGCCTGCTGCTAGCCAATGTTTTAGTTTCTCATTTTGTGATTATAGATTCAAAATAAGCAGAGAAGAAATTAAGTTCACTCACGATAACAGTCTGAGTGCCATCTTTGTCCGCCTCTTTTAGTCTCTTGACCTCTTTTTGCAGGCAAGCGTCAGAGAGAGGAGTCGCACCATCTTGTTGCTTTGTCACCCTGCTGTGATCCAAACACACATCAGGTTATTACAAAACTGCTGGTACCAATTAAAACATGTCAAAAGACTGAAGAAAAGTTTTTCTTACTCTTTACAGGGCCTTTCTGACGTATTCTCCACAGTTTTGACTGTTTCCGTCTTAATTTCTGTTGAAGAATTACCAGAGCAGACTGTGAGGAAATAGTTAAACATTTCATACATCCAAATAAAAGTAGCAGCAAAATTTTTTTTTAATATATTAAGAAATGATTTAGTAAAGCAGACAAACACTGCTCAATAAATCCTATGTAATAAGAGGACGACATGACAATAAAATAAACAAACCTGCAGGCTTTTCTTCTCCCTGCTCTGTGTCATCAGACAATTTGGTCTCCACAGAGGGAAGGGACGGGGCAGGCGTGGATGAAAGTGGACCCGCTGTATTCTGTGACTAAAACAGAGAAATTCAGTAAAACTAGATTCCAAAAGCTGTTTTTTAAAAACAAATTAAGCAATGATTCATTTCAGTTACCTTGCATGCGTCGTCTCCTTGTGATGGGGGATTTGGGGGAGTCAGAGGCACTGAAGTAACACCGCTCTTAGGAGAACCAGCCTTCGTCCCAGGTTTGGGTTGAACCGCCGGCTGAGCTGCTGCTGGTTCCGACCGTCTCAACTGTGTCTCACCCGCTCCGGCTGTCTTTAACTGGGACGAGGCAGGAGCAGCAGGCGTGGGCTTTCCTGGAGCTGAGACCGTTTTTGTCTGTGTTGCACTCAAGGCAGGTGACTTGGACTGAGCGTTGGCAACGGAAACGGGCTTTGATGAAGCTGTGGCTGCAGCCCTGGGCTGCAGAGTTGCTGGACCAGCATTTCTTGATTGTGCAGGCTTTAACTGAGACTGAGTTGCAACGGTGGACTTTGACTGACCTGGGATCTGTCTGGGAGGAGTGCTCTGAGCTTTGACTCTTGCCTGATTGGCAAGTTGTGATGAAGAGCTTTGGATAGCAGGTTTTAATGGGGCTGTGGGTTTGGACTGAGCAGCAGGATTGGACTGAAGGCTGGGTCGAGCAGGATGTACATGCGAGTGAGGTCTTCTCGGAGGAGCTGGTAATGGATCGTCATCCAGTTCAAAATCATCAAAGGAATATTTGGGCCTGGGTCTGTACGGCTTGTACTCAATTTCCGGCTTTGGTTTTTGAGCCTTAAGTCCATTGGGCATGGGAGGCGGGACTGCTGGGAGGGTCCTCTTGGCTGCGGATCTGGTCACTTTTGGGGCAGGTCCTGGAGCTGCGGCAGCTTTGGAGGCTTGAGCCTTACTCTGTCTCGTAGATCTTCGGTTTTCAACAGCAGAAGGTTCAGCTTTGGCAGTTTCTGCTTTAATAGGTTCACTTTTCGGGATTTCCACTTTAGCGGGTTCGGTTTTGGGGGCTTCTGTTTTACTGGATTCAGCTTTGGCGGTTCCTGTTTTTGAAGGATCGGCTTTAACAGTCTCAACCTTGGGGGCCGGTGCTGCTGCTTGTGCAGGTTTGTTAGTTGTGCTCGGACTTGTGGGGGATATTTGCGATGGACTCGCTGCAGGTGGAGGAGTTGCAGTTCCGGGACTCACTGTAAATAGAGAGCTGGCAGTAAAAGGCGCCTGCCAGTCGATGTCTGAAAACATCTGATTCGCTTGGTCAGACTTCAATTTCTTCATGCGGGCCCACGACATTTTCTCCCTCTGGAGTTCAACCTGCCTAAGTCTTTGATACCGTGTTAACCTCTTCTTCTCATGGACTTTTAATGGCACTGAAATTTGGGAGATGAAGAAGCGCTTCTTTTGAGGCTCTGCAGAAGGCTTGGTTTCTGCTGAATCAGTGCTTGGCGGCTGGGGGGCAGGTGGCTCTGGACTTTGGGCCACTGAAGCAGAGCATCCCTCCGGTCCAGCAGGAGTGGCAACATCAACCGACTCTGCATCTTGTGTGTTAACGGGCGGATGTTCCTTCTCACTTGCTTTAGCCTTGGCTGCAGCAGCAGCTGCTGCTGCCGCCGCCGCCGCCGCCGCCGCCGCCGCCGCAGCAGCAGCAGCAGCCGCCGCCTGCTGCTTTTCTTCCTCTATCCTCTTCAGCAACATGCTGTCTGTGGCAATGTCCTCTGCGATTTCCTGACACAAGGCTAACAGGTTCAGCTGCTGTCTGTTGGCTGTTCTCTTCGATGCTGCAGCCTTTTGCTCAGCCAGAGCTGCAAGACGAGCTTTGGTTCTTGCTTGTGTGTTCATCTCTTGCTTCTTGGGTTTTGCTGCCTCCTGTCCCTTTTTATCTTTTTCAGTCTTTTCTACACTGTCGCCGGGCTTCGTGCTTCCACCAGCGTCCTCTTTAGTTTTCTCAACCTCCTTTTCTTCAGACTGTTCAGAAGGACCTTCAGCAGATTGAGTTTGAGGTTTTGATATTATTGTAATGTCACTGTCTTCTTCGTTATCTTCTGCCACCACGATCTCATGACCAATCTCCATATCCTCCAGAATCTGCACTTCTTGCAGATCTAAATTACTTCCAGTATTCTGATTCAGTACTACATTACAGTCTTCATTTGTATCTTGAGCATCAGAATTTGTCATTTCTGCGTCCACTATAGCAGATGATGGTTGCTGCTCAGACGTTTGGACATCTGGAAGAATGGCTGCCTGCGTCTTCTGGTCTGAAACATCAACCGAACTGGTCATGATAACATCTTTGACTGGTTCGGTTGTTTTACTCAGATGCGTCTGTCCCTCAAGAAACTGTTGGGAGCCATTTAAAGTGCTTTGATTTGTCATTTCGCCCACCAACGCTCCATCTGGACTGCCTACCTCTGAGAGCGAGGCCGACAGACCCGATTCGGCTGCCGCCTGCGTGACGATGTCAAAGTGAATTTCATTATCTGGGACTGGTTCTAAGATCACATAATCTTCAGTTGCACCATCAGTTATCACAGCTTCAGCTGGTGTTGCCACGGTAATGTCTGCAGCCTCCTGAAGTGTAGCATCCTCCTGCACCTGCCCGGTTAACTCTGGTGCCGTGCTGCACTCTTGAATGCCATTACTGTCACTTTTCTCTGTGGCATCTTTGGAGGAGCCATCCGACATGCTGATGTCATCGCTGGAGCTGACTGCTGCGACTTGTTTCACATCCACAGTTGCATTACTCTGCTCCGGCTGTGCGTGTGCAGGACAATGTGGCTCACTGATAGTTCCTACCTCTACTGAAGCAGCTGCTTGGCTGTCTGAGACATTCATTTCAACCTCCTCTGGTTTGGTGTCCCCAGCGTCTTTATGGTCTTCGTTAGCAGGAAAGTGTGATGCATCGTCTTGTAACTGCTGGGTGTCTTTCCTCTGTATGTCTAGAAAAGAAACTCCATCAAGTAGTTCTGTTTTTGTACAAATATCCTCACCATTGTTACTCTCTGGACTACTAATGGGCTCATACACTATCTCTGACTGATTTCCCATCTTAATCGTCTCTTCTGATGCCTGAAGAACATTATCAGTGTTTTCGGGTTGGCCACAGCCAAAAACAATTAGTTCATCGCTTTCATTTCCTTCAATATTACCGACTTTTCTGTCAGCGTTGACCTCATTAATCACTTGCCTCCCCATTTCTTCTTGTAATGCAGAATCTGCCCTTTCTATTGACCCACTTATTACATCGACGTCCGCTTGGACATCCTCAACAGCAGCCGGTGTCTCTCTGTTATCTTTGTTTTCCAAATCAGCAATCGGAAGCACATCTGATGACTCCATAGCGGGTACATTGATTTTTTCTGCCACATGGTTTTGGTGTTCTGCCACAGCTGCTGGACAGAGAGCCTCGTCCGCGGCTCCAGAAGCCTCAATATTAGTCTGAGACTCTTGAATAGATTCAAAATGAACATTGTCCTCATTTGTAATGATTTTACTGAGCTCCTGGCTTCCAACATCAGATTTCTGATCAGAAATGTCTTCTGGTGTTACAGATTTTTGCATGTCCACATCAATGTGATTCTCAGAACCACTGTGACAAGTATTAGAGTGCTTGTTTTGTTCACTCGCAGTAATAAAGGACTCTTTTTCTACTTCAGTGTCTGTGATGCATTCACTGACCTCTTGACCTCTTTGGCTTTGTACTTGTACTGTAGTTGTTGCCATTTCCATTTGCATTTCCACTTCATTTGACCTCTCAGCACTGCGTACACATTCTTCAGCCTTTTCAATTTTGTCACTCTCATTAGTGGGAATCCTTAAACTGCCTTGGACATTTTCAGATACGTCTCTAACAGTATCAGATAATCCCACCGGGTTCTTCTGGTTCTGTGTTTCAGCAGGAAGAGGTGAAACTAAAATCTCTGGCATCAATTCAAACTGATTTTCCATTTTGTTTTGATTTTCTGCCATCACAGAGGGCAAGTCAACATTTTGTTCTTTCACATCTTGGCTCTTTTGGTCTTGAATTTCCATCGCAGGTAGTTTTGAAACCTGCACTGCCATTGAAGTCTGCACATCCATTTCATTTTGGCTTTCTACTCTCAGTATTTCTGCTGAAGGGTCTGCTGGAGAAATCTCTGAACCTGACATGATTGGAACTTCTATTCTGATTTCATTCTCTTGTACGGTCACACATTCAGATTTGACCTCGTCTTCATTCTTCACATTTTGTGAACTCTCAGTTAACAAGTCTTCATGAACCTCCTCTGATTTGTCCTCTGGCGTATTTGCACTCACTTCCAGGTGATTCTGACCTTGTATTTCCAGTTCAGGTGACTTGTTAGAACTGCAGTGTAATGTCTGCATGACCATATCTGGTTTTTGTACCTCTACTGAAAGGACTGGGTTTGAAGCCTCAACTGTCTCTGTTGCATCAATCCCTGTTTCCATCTGACTCTGTGCTTCAGTCACAGACTCCAAGTTCACATTGTTGGCAGACTCAACAGTTTGGTCTTCTTCTGCCTTATGATCATCTATTGATATGTCATTTCTAGGTTCACTGCCCACCAGTTCAGATGACTCGTTAGAACTGCAGTGTAATGTCTGCATGAGCATATCTGGTTTTTGTACCTCTACTGAAAGGACTGGGTTTGAAGCCTCAACTGTCTCTTTTGCATCAATCCCTGTTTCCATCTGACTCTGTGCTTCAGTCACAGACTCCAAGTTCATATTGTTGGCAGACTCAACAGTTTGGTCGTGTTCTGCCTTATGATCATCTGTTGATGTGTCATTTGTAGGTTCACTGCCCGCCTGGCTATGCATTTCCATTACAGGTGCAATGTTACAGGTCTCCTCTGATGTGGCGAGAATCTGTAAATCAGTTCCTATTGGACTCTGAGTATCAGAATCACATTCAGCATCTTCACTACTCTTACAGTTTGTATTCTTTAGATCTTTCTCATTTTCATGATGCATGTCTGTGGTCGGTTCAGGAACGACTTGCTTCACCTGACAGTGCGTTTCCACACTCTGCGTCATGTTATAAACTTCTTCTGATGTGGGTGTAGTGTGAATATCCATATTCATTTCATTACCAGCAGGTGCAGCACATTCAGCATCTTCACTATTCTTACCATTTGCAGTCTCCAGATCTTCATGAGGTGTATCTGTAGTAGGTTTACAGACCACTTGGTTCACTTGACAGTGAGTTTCCACAACCTGCTGCACGTTACAGACCTCCTCTGATGTGGCTGCAGTCAGATCCTCATCTATTTGACTCTCAGCAGAAGCAACACGTTCAGCATCTTCATTGTTATTATAATTTGCAGTCACTGGAATGCTTTGACCTGTGTCAGGTACATCTGCGATGGGTTCACTGACCTGCGTCTCCTGGATTTGGGTTTCCACTTTGTCCACAGGATTAGAACATTCTGACGTGAGAGAGTGAATCTCCGTCTCACTTTGACACTTAGATCCAGTGGCACAATCAACAGTTTCCATGTTTTCACATTTATCAACTGTGTCATCTTTGTGAATCTCAGCAGATACAACTGTGGTAAGTTCACCGACTTGGCTCTCCTGGATTTGTACGTCCACTTTAGCTGGCGGGTTAGAAAGCTCCAATGCTGTGACACAGTTGTTTTCCACTCTCCTTTGACCTTCAGATCCACTGGCACATTCAAGGGTTTCCATGTTTTTATATTTATCAACTGTAACATGATCATGAATCTCAGTAGCTGTGACTGTGGGAGGTTCACTGACCTGCAGAATTTCCTGCTTTTGTACTTCCACTGCAGGTTCTGTATCAGAGATGTCTGATGTTTCTAAAGTCTGTGATTCTGTTTTGTGCTGACTCTCAACTTCACTACAACTTTCAAAGTTCACAGTCTCTTTGTTTTCCATCATTTTACAATTTTCACCTACATGATCCTTGTTAATTATTTTAGACAGGTCTGTGTTAGATCCATGAATATCCTGGCTTTGTGTTTCCACTGTAACATCAGGAGTGAAAGCCTGCATATCCCCTTTGATTAGGCTATTTGGTGCAGCAGCATGATGAATACTCAATTCATTTTGTAAGTCTGTGCTTAGAGAATGTGCTTCAGCTTTAGCCTGTGTTTCTTCGACGTGATCATGGTTTTCTTGACATTTTACATCCACTCCAGGCGTTCGCTGACCCTCTGGAACTGTGAAACTTTCAGGACCAACCTCTCTTTGATTAGTCTCATGACCAGCTTCACAACTAACAGGTGTAGCATCAGTACAACTGTCAGCTGTTACATAGTCAGGACTCAGGTGGACTGCAAACAAAGCTTCAGGGCAAGCAGCAGTCTGAGAAGACTGGACGTCATGTCCTTCTCTGTCACTCACTTTAAGTGTCTCCTCAGACTTTTCAACAGTTTTGTTCACATCATCACATAAGCTGATGACAGATTCCGACACCTGGTCAGTAGAGTTCAATTGCTCTTTGAAAACCACTTGAATGTTTAAGTCTGTTTGAGTCTCTGAAAGACCAACAGCTACTGCTTTTCCATTTTCTTTAATTTGACCCTCTGGATTAATACTTTCCTCCAAAAGCTGTTCTCGAGCAACGTTTGTTTCATTTGACACCTCTTCATCTAGTTTAACCTCCCCATGGTCTGTAAAGACTGCTGCTGTTTCTGATACTTCTTGTTCAACCTCCTCAGTATGACAAATTTTCTTCAGTTCATCTTTTACAGAAACCAACTGGGAGCTCAGATCAGCGTTACATTCTAAACTGCAAGCAGATTCTGTGTTTTCCTCTGCATGTTTAGCACTTGAATTCACCTCCACAGCAACAGTACAGGGAATTTTCTGATTGGACATTAGTGTTTCATTGTCCACATCCCCCTGACTTTTGATATTTTGTGGTTTCTCGTTCCTTGTAATTTCCTTGTACTCAGGTGAGATAGGAATTTCTGCGATGGAAATGTCTACTATTTCGCTAGAAGATGGCTGTGTTTCATCATCTAGCTGCTGGCTCTCTAGGTCCTTTGAGTCTATATGTCTACTTTCTTTAGCAGTAGATTCATATTTGTTGCTTGACTCAGTGCTCCCCGTTTCAGGGACTGGGGTTTGCGTTAACACCTTTTGTGTTGCATCATCTGACACTTGTTGTCCCTCTCTTTCAATTAAAGACTCTTTAGATCCTTTTTTCTCATCTGGCTCACCTGTGCTCTGAAGAGACTGTGAATCTGAAGATCTACCATAATCGTGGTCCATCTGTACAGGGTCCACTGTTGCAGATAGTAAACCTTGGCCTGTCTCCTGTGGATCAAAAGACGATTCGTCGGCCTTGCGCTTGGCTTTCACCTTGTTAGAATATTTTCTGATGCAGCGTGCCTTGTCGTCACCATCCCTCTCCCTGAAGAAGTCAACATTGCTGCCATCGTTACTCAGCTCCTCGTCAGACTCGGTGGACGCCGATCGCTTTAGTGAAGCTTTGGAGTTTGCTCTCAGTGCGGGAGCGTCTCCACAAGAGGCACTTGTGGTTTTCAGGAGCTTGGCTTTTTTGACGGATGGGTCAGAGTTGTCCTCCTCCGTAAGACAACTCTGTTTTGGAAACTTGGCTGGTTTATTTCCCCCGTCAAGTGAAGAAAATAGTTTTTTCTTAGTCCGTGGAGCGACTGTGTTCTCCTCCTCGTCCCCTGCTTGGACGGGCTCTGTATCCGGTGCCGTCTCTCCATCCTCGTCCAACTTCCTCATCTTGGGCTGTGACTCAAGAGGAGATGATCCTCTCTTTGGAGCAGGCATTCTGTGAACATATTTCACAAAGTATGACAACACTACAGAGACAAAACACATGCAACTTGTGCCAACAGTTATTATTTCAACATTTTTTTCCTTATAATGCTTCATGTCCTCATTTGACTCTACCAGATAATAACAGAATTAAATGCCGTCAAATGCATGCTGCATCTGTATGAAAAGTAAATAAATCCCTTGTCTTATAAAAGCATGATTTACAGTCGACAGTAAAATCACCGTGTTTTTTTTGTGTACATGCAACAAGGCTGCTAACGGGGTTAAACTGGGTAAACAACACGTAACACAAAGCGATGCCGACATGTACTCACTTATTCATCCCCAGGTAACCTCAGTGAGTGTCTGCCAGAAGAGTGAGAGAGTTTAAACTGAGTTGAGCAGCCAGAGATGAGGAGTTAGCGGCTAGGCGGCTAAGGCTAGCGGCTGCTAACTCTCAACAAACGCGAGACTCGCTGCTCCAAACTCAGCCCGAACTAGCGCAGGACACGCCGGCCAGAGGCTCCGCGGGCCGGGCCGGACCGCATTAACGGAACACGAAAGGAGAAGCCGGCACACTGGCCGCAGAAACTCACTTTGATGTTTTCTTTTGCAACAACAGCTGTTTTTTTCACCTGAATAAAAAATGAACTGTACTTCCGGAGGACTTCGACGGAAGTGACGTCACAGGGAAAGAAATTAAGGTATTTCCCTCAAGTCTTTTGAGTAGTAATTATTATTAGTTTTATTATACGAGGGATGTTCTGATTTTCCCCCAAAAAAACTATACAAATAGCTTCTACAGCCATGTTTATCCATCAAAAGGAAAATACAAAAATAAAAATAAAACAGTATAACTTTATACCAGATGTATCCTTTTTGAAACCTCTGTACCACCCCATTACTAAACAAAAAAAACTGAAATTAATAATTACCCCATGTATTCATAATACAAGAAAAAAATACTATTTAGCCACTTTTAAAAACAAAATTAAACAAATAGGTTCTACATTGACTGAATAGCCATGTTTATCCATCAAAAGGAAAATACAAAAATAAAAATAAAACAGTATAACTTTATACCAGATGTATCCTTTTTGATACATGACTTTTTGAAACCTCTGTTTCACCCCATTACTAAACAAAACAAACTTAAATAATTATCCCATGTATTCATAATAATACAAGAAACAAATACTATTTAGCCACTTTTAAAAACAAAATTAAACAAATAGGTTCTACATTGACTGAATAGCCATGTTTATCCATCAAAAGGAAAATACAAAAATAAAAATATAACAGTATAACTTTATACCAATGTATCCTTTTTGATACACGACTTTCTGAAACCTCTGTACCACCCCATTACTAAACAAAAAAAACTGAAATTAATAATTACCCCATGTATTCATAATACAAGAAAAAAAATACTATTTAGCCACTTTTAAAAACAAAATTAAACCAATAGGTTCTACATTGACTGAATAGCCATGTTTATCCTTCAAAAGGAAAATACAAAAATAAAACAGTATAACTTTATACCAGATGTATCCTTTTTGATACATGACTTTTTGAAACCTCTGTACCACCCCATTACTAAACAAAAAAAACTTAAATAATTATTATCCCATCTATTCATAATAATACAAGAAACAAATACTATTTAGCCACTTTTAAAAACAAAATTAAACAAATAGGTTCTACTGTACATTGACTGTATAGCCATGTTTATCCATCAAAAGGAAAATACAAAAATAAAAATAAAACCGTATAACTTTATAACAGATGTATCCTTTTTGATACATGACTTTCTGAAACCTCTGTACCACCCCATTACTAAACAAAAAAACCCTGTAATTAATAATTGCCCCATGTATTCATAATAATACAAGAAAAAAATACTATTTGGCCACTTTTAAACACAAAATTATACAAATAGGTTCTACATTGACTGAATAGTTTATCCATCTTTTTTAGGTTTATTTGTCATGATCAATATTGTTGGTATTACCGGTAGTAGTTGTAAAAGTAGTAATATAGGAAGACCTGAGTCTAGGCCTGTGTTATATTCATAAGAACACAAATATTTCTGTATTGCATTTATGGGCTCATGGCAAACATTTTGTAATGATTACATTGTCTTTTTGTCCATCCATCATCTACGATGCATCTTTATTCCTGGCTGGAGCTTTTCTCAGATGTCTTCAAGTCAAAGGCAAGGGTACATCTTAGACATGTTGTCAGTCCACTGTAGGGCCACATTAAGACAACCAAACGCTCCTTGCGTTCACTCCTACAATTTAGAATCACCAATCAACCTAACATACAACTGTTTGGTCCGTGGGAGGAAGCTGGAGAAAACCCACGCATGCACAAGGAGAACATATAAACTCCACACAGAAAAAAAACGAATTTTCTTCCTTTTATTTTATTTATTTGAATCTTCAATCATATACACGTTTCCCAGATTATTTTATTAATGGAATGTTACCTCACTACATTTTATGTCACAAAGGAAAGTCAATAAACAGCAGTTCTGTACATCAGAGCTTTTTTATTCATTATTTATTTTTCCACCCTCTTATTAACTAAACAGGATAGATGAATTCAGGACACAACTCAGATAACAATTCCATGACAACCCACAGACAACTTTTATGTAATTTTATTCATCACCACCATACATTTGTGGCAAGTAGAACAAGCACAGTATTTTACAGTTGATAGATGTAAATGTACAGCAAGAACTCAATAGAAATGTTTAGCTTTTTGTTTTTTTGCCAGTGTACAGTTCACTGTGGGAAAGTGATTTTCATCTATCAATGCGGTGAACAGCCAAGATGGAAAGGAGACAAAACATTGTGAGCCTTTAAAACAGTTACTTTTTCATTTCAAGGATTCCACTTCCAGGCCCTCGCCTCTTCGCACTGCATATGTTACAAAACTGCAAGCAAGGGATCTAAGAGGAAAAGGATGCATAAGTCTTGGTAAAGTATTGAATCATGCTTGTGATGTCAGATAAAGTAACACTAAAGTAAAGACATAATGTGATGTGATCCAGACTATGAGCACGTCACTTACCGCTCCCGAGGACGGTAAACACTCCTTGTGGAACATGTGCCGGCAGTGAAACACCACCACACTGAAGGATTTGGCGATATCTGAAACACATGCCACGCACGTCAATATGCCGCTACGAAATGCAACATTTGAAAACAGCTGGACACAACTGCATCATGACCTACCTGAAGGTAATATTGTAGTATGACAAGATTCACAGATGTTCCCCTCTGAAAGGATAAACAGATATATTTACTATATCCATTTCTACTAATTCTGCATAAATGTCCAAAAAGCTATGATATCTGCCCTACCATCCACCCTGACTCCTCTCATCTGTGTTCGATGCATCTTCTGGAGCAGGGAGAGGGAGTCGGCCACCAGGATTTTCTTGCATCCTTCTCTCAAAAGAATCTTACATATGGAGGAAAAAGAGAGTAATAAACAAAATAATAAGAATGAGCATTTTTTTAGTGTCCTGCTGATAAATTATAGCAGCTCTCAGATGAAATAACGGCACTGACGACAGCTGAATATACATATATTTAATACATGTTATAAAAATGTATGGTCAATTTATGTCTATGTGTAGTGTCAGAGGTTGTGTGTCAATTTTAGTGATTTTTTTCCGAGTATTTCTCGTCGAGGGAGTAATAACTATTACTGGAATGAATAGAAAAAAACTTCAAAAGTAAAAGGCTTATAAATGTTAAATAGAACATTAAAATATCAAAATACCTTCAAATAGTTTTTTTTCCATTTCCTTTCAAATGGTTGAATCAAATTACTTACAGAACTACAAGATATGATCACTTAATAGAGGTAAAATGTCTTAAGGAAATGGAGAAGTAGTAGAGATATTTTGGAGATATCGGGTTCAAATGCCAACCTAAGCCATTGAAAACCTAGTGACTGTTAAGGCTGGTAAAGAGTTGTAAAAATAATAAAATATCTGATTCAGAGCGGCAAGTAAGAACAGATCTATTGCTTAACTATTAGCGGTTTCTGCATTCTACGGACATCAAGTGATAAATTTGTTTTAAAGGGAAACAATCAACCTGTAGATTGTAGTCATGGAGGATTTTCACAAGTGAATCTCGGAGGTTGGGGATCTCCATGCCTTCCTTGATGCGGTGGATGAGCAGAATGGGATCAACGTGAGTGCCGATGTTATTGAGGAGGCCGGTGATGAACGCTGAAATCAGCAACCCAACGAAAAGATAGAGAGAGAAGATATGGAGTGATACGTTTTGGAAACAAAATATTGGCTGAGTATAAGTGAATCAGCTGGAGATGCAGAGCCGTACGTGGCTTGTCGATGGAGTAAGAGATGAGATCCTCCCACAGCTCTGCATCGTCCTGCTCTTTAGCAAACTCTATGGCTTTGTCCACATCCTCCAGCTCCTCCATGATCATCTGCAGGGCTCTCCTGCAGTTGCCCATCCTGCCTGGGAGCAACAAACCAGATTAGTCTCTCACTTCCATCAACTGACGTAGTCGTTACTAAATACTTACTGAGCAGGAAGACAGTCTCCCCTACAAAGTTCCTCTGCTGGCAAATCTCAAGAGCCTGAGTCCAAGCGATAAAGAGAAAGTATATTACATTTTGGATTTATTCATTTTTTATTCTGGTGCCTTAAATGTGTGCTGGGATGAGATGTACCTTTTCAAGAGGACAGTGTGTGCTATCCCTCAGGAAAGGCAGGAAGTTTGGTCGGTCATACTCGGCATACAAGCCTATCTGTCTCTCGTGGTACTTTTGGCCTTTGTGGTGATCTCGTTTGAACAGTTTATGGAGATACTGCAGGGAAGAGATGAGTTAAACTCACCGTCTGATCACATCTGGGTTTAATGTAATGAAATGGAAACACAAGCCTGACTGACCACGTGCAGGAGCTCAGGTCTATCTGCTAGTTCTTCCACCACCCTGTCAATCTGTTGGAAGAGTGAAGAACAAGGACTCAGTGAAGAAATAAGAAATCAGTGAAGAAAAAAGATTCAGGAAAGTCAGGTGCACTTACAGATATTTTGTCTTCGTTGTCGAGAAGCATGTCGACAGCTTTCTAACAACATAAAATTACACAGACAGTATATTACTACAGTGGGAAAAAACATTTGTGTGTTGAATATAATACAACTAGACCGATGTTTCTTTACCTCCTTGTCAAAGTCCATGAGGAGGACGATCTTGTCCTCTATGGAGGAGAAAAGGTTGTGTTTGTGGATCAGCTGGTAAACATCCTTGTGCCTCAGTCTCAGGTAGATCTCCAAGGCTCTGTCATACCGCTGGTCATACGTGTACCTGAAGACAGCATTCAAGACCTACAGGTTATCTGATTACTTCATCTAAATCCAGGAGCTTTAAAAGCGCCAAATAAGTGAATTCCATTGAAATTTAATTATGCAAAATAAAGTAAATTCTATTGTTTTAGTCCTGTAATGTGCACATGTCACAGCTACTCACAGCTCCGCCAGCGTGGTGAGGAGCGTGCTGTTGGTGGGATCTCTGTTCAGGTGGTCCGTGACGGCCTGAACGATGGCCATGTTGTTGTAAAGCTCTCCTGGCCACTCCCGGACCAGTGTGGCAAAGCCCTGTGTGGAAGAGAGAAAACAAAACATGAAGTCAATTACTGTACTACTGGATTTGTTAAAGGAAGCTGAGCCAAAGAAAAGTAAAAGTACCTCGTAGTCAGTTTTAAGAAATTCGTGCAAGATCATTTCATAGATGGCCGGTCTGAGACGCAGATCTCCTCTTGGTAAATACTGGCTGATGGCCTGAAAATTAGAAAGGAGTCAAATTTACTGGCTGACACTGGACAAAAGAAAAAACTGAAATAATCCATCAGATTTGATTCCAGTTTAATAACCACAAAAAAAGAACAACAATGTTCTGAAATTAGTTTGCTTTCAGTACACTCAGCTGTACCTTCAACTGCCCGATGGTCTTGAATCTGTACACTTCATTCTCCCACAGATCCATGTTTTTCCCAAGAACCTTTTGACACTTCCTGCAATGAAATAAATAAGTCAATTCATCAATGAATTAGTAACATATCTACCACCTTAATGAGATGTAATACCGCTTATTTAGTACTTGATGAAGTGATCATTAACAAACTCAGGTTTTGATTGCAAAACCTGAATGTAGCTGAAAAAAAAGACCATAAACCTCAATAAAGTGAAGAAACAATGCAAATAAGAGTGGATTAAAGTTCCTCTAAGACAATGTGTATTTTACGTAGTTTTTATTAATTACATAACAATATTTAACATGTTACATTATCATCTGAGGTAGTTTTACATCATTTTAAGTCCTGTAAGTACGTTTTTATGGCCCTGATATGCTCGAGAGTGCAGTCTTCTTCATATCCTGTCCTGCGCATAAATGTGGAGCAATTTTGGTCCATTTCCCTTTACTGAGCAGCTCTAATTCTGTGGTGTTTGTAGGTCGTCTCACATGAATTACGTGGTTTCATTAGTTTTTTTATTGGATAGCATTATGCTGCTATTATCATTTTTAATATTCCTCTCGTTGCATAATCAACCTACTCTATATTCAGATCACTTACAGATCGGGAGAACAATCACTTTCTCCCCATAACTCCAGTAATCTCCTGATGGGGGATTCATGAAAATCAACAACTACTTCTGATTTCTTCCATTTGTACATAATGGATCCAATAAAGAAAGGCTCCAAACCTAATTGTTAATCACCGATTTAAAACAAAAAAACTTGCCTTTTATTCAATAAACTATGGGTCAAGGAAGTCTGATAATGTTTGAGGTCATATTAATTCAACAATGTAAAACAAACTGTACTTCTAGACACTAAACTTTCAGTAAGCAGTATTGGGAATAATATTTTTCCCCCAGTAACGGGTAATCTAACTAATCACTAACTAATTACTATTTCAAATGTGACTCACCTCAACCTGACTCGCTCAGAATGAGTCAGGTCAGGTGATTACAGCAATTACATATCATGTCAGTGTATAGTAACGCGCCACATTTCACTGTCAGTAATGTTTGAAATAGTAATTAGTTAGATTACCCGTTACTGGGGAAAAATAATGGCCGCTATTTTTAACGCTGTTATTCCCATCACTGTCGGTAAGCATTCGAGTTTGATTTCTGTAAACGAACAGAAATTCACCTCCTTACCAAGTAAAGATCTGGAAAAAGTTAACAAATCATCCTGAATTGTTCAGGAGAACATTAAGGTAATTAAAATCAGCCTCAATATATTGAGTTCTCACTACAAAGAGTTTCATATACTGTTTTTCCACTGATTTATTTCAGTGTCAAACAAAGTTCCCGTTTTAAGGTTGTGGAGAAAGAACGATGTAATTCAAACATGACATGCATCTGCAGTGAATGTATGACTCACCTTGCGGCACCATCATAGTCGCCCTTCTCCACTAAATGATTAATATAAGCCATTCCAATTTTCTGAACGTCGTGTCTCTTGATGTTTTTGAAGCTGATTTCTGCAGCCATCAGTGCCTCCTGTCACAGTAGCAGAACACAAAATTAAACTGTGCCATTGCAGACTGTAACCTTTAGCAACGGTCATTAAAGTTCAACAACACAAACCTCATATTTCTTCTTTTCGAGCAACCAATCAATATGGTCATCCTGGTCTCGCTCTTTGGCCACGACAATGTCTTTGGGACTGATAATGTAGAAGAGTGACTCCCCTTCCGAATGTTCTGTTAATGAAAATACATTCATAGCCTTGCGTACATTACAGCTGACATTTGAGAGTCGATGCATAATGAAATCAGAGCGGAATAAAAAGGCAACATGACATTTCTCTGGGGGGAGTTTTTCTTTTTTTATAGTCTCACCAAGGCGGTAGTCCCTGCACTCGTTGTCCTGGAAGTGTCGTACAGTCAGAGCGTCTGAAGAGATCTCCTCGCAGTTCTCAGGCAGAGGCTGGATGATATCGAGACGAGGCCGTGCGCGAAACTCCTCTTCCTGGATGCAAATGTAGATGAATAAAAATCGACCTCTTTAGACCAGTTGCAGCTTTTTAACAATGCATTTAAAAGTGTCGATGTTACCATCTGGTCAGAGTTCTCCTTCACAAAGTACAGGGTGACAAGCTGGTCGGCCAGCGGTGCCAAACCACAGATGAAGAACTCTGTATCAAAAGCAGACACTTAAAAAAAAAAGAGAGAATGTGAAAGCATTAATAAAGGGATCAGAGGTGGTTTAAGCTGACATGATGCATGATGTAATTATAATGTAATATACTAGTTTAACATCTGAATCTGGGGCCTGTACTACAGTGTCATCCTGATGAGGGTCCACATTGGTATAATTCCTGTATATTCATCACAATTGGGACAAAATCAATGTTTAGTTACATACGACTGTTTACTTGTGCCTTTATACCTATTTCCACATAGCGGCTGGGCAGATCTCTCATTTCAGTGGGATTTCGCTCTTTCACAACACAAATCTAGACAGAAATAAGAAGATGACATTAAGAATTTCAACAGCAGGTGTCTGTGACAAGTAGCAAAATAAGCAAAGAGCAAACCTTTATAGAAGTTCCCCATCCAACAATGAGAGAGGTGTTGTCTTTCCAGCACAGGCTGCACGGGTACATGTCAGGCCTCAGATTGGCGTTATCTCTCAACACATTGGTGATCCGCTGCTTTGTGCTGATGTCATAGATTTTTACTCCCTAAGAGAAAGAAGGCAGTGTGGGAAAACATAAGCGGTGTACGCTGTGTATAATGTGGAGTGAACTTACGAGCCTGTCACTCACCACGTTGTTGGACCAGGCAATCAGGTTTGCTCTCCATTGGATATTGGTGATTGTACCTTCACCTTCATGTAAAACCAAAGTCTTCCAGCGATTCAACCAGTTTCTTTCGTACAGAAGCAGCTGCAAGAAATAGACGATAAATGCTGCGGGCTGTAGTTCAAACAGGCAGCAGCTCAGGAGTGCAGCAGCGCAGTCTGACCTACAGAGGGCAGTAGATGAACAGCGTAATGCACTGAAACAGCACAGAGCCGTAAGATAGATGCAGCTTTATGGTATAAGGCTGATTTAACTTAAACTGCAAATAATGAGTTAAAATCTGCTTTTCCTCCTCACATGCATACTAATTCCCAATTTTTTGCCACAATAAATGAAGCCAGACTGCTTATCTGGCTCCACTGAGGCAAGAAAAGCTTCATAGTATCTTCACTTTCATGAAAGAGAAGTCATAAATGAAGAGTCGAAAATGTCTTGTATTTAAAGGCTTGATGTCACACCCATCTTTCTCTCACATCGTGATAATTGCTGCTTCTTTAGGTTGCACACCATTTAGTATAGACACTGACGGTGTTTTAAAATCTAGAAAAAAAAAAGTATACTTAAACACAAGATCTTTTCATGCGATATGTTCTGCGTTCTTACAGAGGTGTGGAGTGCTTAAAGCGTTACGTGTGGCTTTTCAACCACAATGCAGTGCGAAGAAATGACGGGAAGGCTCTTTAATTCAGCAGTTGGGCTATGTTAATAAACAGTTTGCTCTACAAAGAGACAATATGACAAAAGAACTGAGGAGACAAAATTGAATTTCCTTTGACAGGATGTGGCTCCCGTTGAGGCTTATTGATTTTCATCACAGGCACCTTGTGGAGGCCTTCGCAACATGGAACTGAGAGGAATCAGCACCAATTGAAAGAAAATGGCAAAGTAACACTAATAATGGAGTTTCATGGAGAAAGTTCTTTTCCCTCCCAATTCTGTACGAATGTCAGTACGCCTTATTCAGAGATGCAACAATGCCACATCAGTGCAGTTTATGAACCTGTAGCAGGTTGGCTGTGATAAGCGGACGGGGCTGTATGTGCCCGAGTATGCTAGGACCTCACGATAACGACATCTGCTAGCTGGGCTTGTTAAACATCACCTCTGAAACTCTGTTGAGAGCAGCACTTTGTGAAAATGGGCGGCTCTGCTGAGAGCACTCCACCTAAGACGCAGAAAAGTAAGAGCCTTTCACAGCAGTCACAGGCCTGAGCTTTCAGCCGAGCCACAGTGACATGGCTTCACAGCAATCAGTTGCAGGAGGACAAAAACCAGGATGAGGAATGCCATCAAGACAAGTCTTTAAATGCTTTTAATCATTGGAAATATAAAAAGTGCTGCTCAAACATACCTTGTTTCCTCCGGTAACAAACTGTTTGTAGTTGGATCTGCTGAACTGAGGGTGTAGTGCCACCACCTGCACACAGATTTTACATTTACTCATGCCAACAGAGACATAATAAAACAGGAAGTTAGCAGTAAAGAAGTCACAACTTACTTTGATGGGAAAGTCAAAGTTGTCATGGAAGCCCTCTCTCGTATAAAGACCAAATACCTGGACCTGAAACAGAGATGAGGCGAAAAAGAAGTGCCAAGCGGAGGTAAATAAGTGAAAATGTCTCCTTTAATTGCCGTCTCTGCAACTATCTGAGGCCACCGGGGGGCGTGTGGTCAGAAAATACTTTGATTGGCTTCCTACTTCTCCGCTGGGTCGCCAATTAGTGGACAAGTTGATTCTCTGAACCCTGCAGGGTTTGAAAGCAGAAGTCCTAATCTCTGACTTGAACACGACTTCAGTCTGCAGTAGACGGTACAGTCGGCATTGCAACTGTAATGTACAATTATAGTACCACATGTTTTTCCCCATCTCAAGCCCTCCTCCCACACAAAATTACTTTTTTTTTTCAGCATGGGGAGAGTAATGTAAAACTCAGATCCCATCTCCTTTCTTCAACCATATCGGTGATTAAGGATTAAGTTAGATTTCAAAGGATTAACAGCAAACTGAACTGGTGGGGGCAAACAGCTGCTGTAGCGATGATTTTAATTGTCTCCTCCACTTTTTTGTGTGACAAGATCTTGTTTTTGCCACCAAAGTGCTGGGAGTAGGGAGGAGGGTGATATCAGAGAGCATCTCTAGACTGCAAAACCCATGAAGGATGGTGGTAATGATGAGAAGAGACAAGATAACAGCAAGAACATGCAGAGGGTATCCGTAGAGGAGCTGATGGCTGACTGACAGCTGAACGGATGCGAGTACAACCCTTTACCGCTTTTCGAAATTGTTACAAGCTTTTCATAAATTTCAAAATCATGGGTTATGTGTAGATATGGCGGAGATAAAACTCCTGGTTAACACTGCCTTCTGAAAATTCCCTCCCTAAGGCCTTAACTCAAATCAAATCGTTAGCATACAGTGTGAGGCTGATAAGATGAGTTTATATGAATTATGAATGATGAAAGACGGCGATTAGTGATTCTTCGCCGCCGGCCCAAGGACCGGTAACCAGCGGCGATGAGGAGACAGATCTCACCTTCCCATCCTCGGAGCAGATGCCCACATGCTCTCCACTTTCATCCAGACTGATCTGGTTGATCTTCACTGAACTCTGCGGAGACACAATATCGAGGCATCATTTCTTTTCTTTTTTTTTTGGGAGGGGGGGAATTCCATTAAATGGCTGGCCAAGTTGAAGCTGGCTGACATTTTAACCCAAGAAAGCAAAATGCCATGAAAAGCAAAGGGGAAAAAAAAGTACTACCTTGGATCATACATGACTGTCAATCCAAAGACAGTTGCCATTTTTAAAAAAAACATCCCCAAGTACCTGTTTGACTAAAGGGAGAAAGGTTTCTGTTGCCTATCACTCGTTATCAATTCCTTCACAGCAATAGCTTGACCAAAAGGCAATAATCGTAATCATGTCACTGATGTGAATTTGTAACAACGTCACTGGTGCAAACTCAACGGGCTCAAGGGAGGAGCATCTGAATCAACAAAACACGTTTAGGCACAAGAATAGGTAATGTCGACCCCAGTTACTGATTTTGGACTTTCCAATTAAAAGATTCCTCTTGTGTAAATGTATGGTGAGAGTAAAAAGTACTGTCGGGCTAAATCTGACTATTGAAGCTTCCTTCAACATCTAAAACATATTTACATATACATTTTTTCAATGTCACTTCAGTATTTTTAAACTACTTTTGTACTGATTTCATAAATGCTTGTCAGTTTAGTACGAAGGCATTTAGGCCTTGAAGGAAAGGTGGGTGGTTTCATTGTGATGCAGATGGTTTACTAAGCCACAATCACACAGGATCCATCCTGCCAGCGATGCGGCCTCCTGGGCTGAAAATAAGAGACACACGAGTGCAAAAAACCCCCACAAAAAAAAACTAAAACCTGCAGTTCCTCCACTTTGGGCACTTTTACAGAGGATGCATATGTAACAGGTGTTTTTACGTTGTTACTGTAAAACTTTAAGTTGCGCATAACTGAAGGGACTGACACTTTGAAAAATGAGTGTAGAGGCTGCTATCTACAGTACAACCTAGTGTCCTTGGCCTCTCAGTGCAGTTCATTGCTCTTTTTATGTCATGCTCAGCTCCCCCAAAAAAATAGTTGGACATGGCTAAATGCCAAAAATTGTAAGCTTCAAAATGTAGTTGCATGATTTTCCCGGCTTACAGTTAGTTTTGGTGTGGCAATGGTAACCGGTAGTAGTTCATAAACAGATGTATACCAGAACTAGAGAGTATTTTTTGTCTCTGAGGAAAGTGCTGAATACTTTTCTTGGCCGAAAATATGTTTTTCCAAGTCTTCTTCGAAGAGTTGAGTCACATTTGAACCACAGTTCGAGGTGCTCTCTGATGGCTGAGGATGGGGACAACTCACCTTCATGAGCTTTTTCTCTGGTTGCATTCACACTACAGGCTGGAAAGCTAAAGTGGCATAATGGCCAGCCAGACAAGTCAAAAGCACATAATTCCTCCACTGCATTACAGGCTGGACAACCCTGCATTCTGTCGCTCAGTCTTTATTGACTAACATTATGAACCATGGTTTATACGGGTGACATTTTACTGATGTTTGCTTTTTTTTGTACCTTTTAGTTTTGTAATAGCAGGCTCTGGTGCTGCATTTGAACATTCAACCAATTATTGTATACTTTCATCATCTGAACCAATTCTACCACAGTTATGTCCTAGATGGTTCCCCTGATTTGGGAAAAACAACTACTGTGAGGTAAGAAGTCAAAAAGTAGAACATACACTAAGACAGTTTGATAGTTATGAGAGCTATGAAAATATTAGTCTGAAAAATCTACCAGCTTTTCTATCCAATCTATGCAATATCTAGCTATTTAATCACCAAATGTGTAATAGATTTGATAGATTGGTGGGTTTTGGGTGCTTAAATTAAGTTATTTCCAAAATCTGAGAACATATTAATTCTTGGAGAAGAAGTATGTTTTATAAATAATAATTACAATAGCATGTATTATAATGTGCACGTATGGCTGGAAACATCTGAAGGTACTCACAATTTCAAACTTCTGAGTAACATTTCCTTGAATGTCCAGCAGAAAGACCTTTCCAAAGTGGGTGCCTAAGGCGAGGAACTAAGAAAAAAAAAGAGAGACAAACAAAATGAAAGCAGGAAAATACTTTAAGCCAATTCAAGATGTTGGGGAAAAAATAAGATAGTAGTCTTGAACGTTAGAGAGAGAGGATAAAAAAAAAGGAAAAAAAAATCCTGGAGCTGCAGCGACATGGACAGAGTTGGGATTGGGTGGGCTTGGAAGCAAAACTGTGAAATTGCAGGGAGTGGAAAATCCCTATTTATTAAAGCAGACAGTGTGAAATGGCATTTCTTTCCCCTTAAATTAAAATGCTTAAGCATAATAAATGCACTGTACATCTGACTTCTTCCCATGCTCCCCATGCAACCCAATCACCTCCTTGCCCAGCACAGACTACTGAGCAGCAACTGGTTTCTGTGTTTTGTGCTCCAGCAGAACTGCAAGTGTGCATATTGCACGTGTGTGTGTGTGTGTGTGTGTGTGTGTGTGTGTGTGTGTGTGTGTGTGTGTGTGTGTGTGTGTGTGTGTGTGCACATGTGGGTCCGCAGGGACAAAAACATTATAGAAAGTGGGGAGCTTCTGGCATTAGATTAAGTGTGTGTTCTTCCACCCCAGCTTCTGCTCTCTGCCCTCCTCCTAATCCCCCTCCCTTCTAGACCAGCATGTGGATGTGCGGCGAGCCCACCATGCTTCAGTGCAGTCTATAATGAAATGCTTATATTTACAGGCACAGCTGAGCATGTCAGACAGAGCCCCTGCAATCTCCCCCAAATAAAATAACCAAAAATAAATAAATAAAATGTTCAAGCTTGTGAGGCGGAGCGACTTTTAAAAGGGATTTATCTGGATGGAATTGTTCAAATGAAATTCCGATTCAGACACTTAAAATATGAGGCAGCATAAGGCATTATGGTGCTGCCGGTGGCTTTAAGGGTGTGGGACTTTCGTGGCAGAGGCAGGGAGAGGGGTTGTGTGACCACACACGTAGCTGGATGACTGAAGGTAAATAAGCGCAGAAACCCCGGGAAGAAAGAAAGTCGCATCACATTTAAAATTTCAGCAAAGAAGGGTCCTCCTTCAGGTACGGTGTCCGTTGTGAGGTTAAGAAAGAAAGGAGACCAAATCCTGCAGTACAAATAAATAAATGAAAATCAATTGTGGTTAATAAAACATCAGGCGAGGAGATGTAACTGTGTATGACTTTCTACTCAGGCGTGCAAGTGTGCTGCCGGTGCCACGACGATTAAGCATCTTGCCGAGTGTTCCTCTTACAAATATCAACAATCGGAAAAGGGGAAAAGAGCCAAAAATATGTAGGAGTGGGAATAAGAAAAAGAAGAAAAGACAATGGTGCATTTTCATGCATCTCCCAGAGAGGAAAAGAAGGTGCGAAAAGAATGGCCTGCCTTTACAGATTGAGCAGGAAGAATGAAAACCAGATTTGAAGATGACATCTCTCAAATGTGCACATAAACAAAGGGAACTTTCCTCTAGAGATGATTGGACTTGAAAGTGAAATGCCCTACGGGTGGTAGATTATCACTTTTACCTTGTCGTGGACGGTCATACAGCTGGCTGCATCGTTCTGGAGGATTTCAGTCACGCCATTGGAGAGTCTCTCATACTTCAGCTTGGGCTCCTCCTCGCTGTCCTCTTCCTGGTGGAGAGTAAGATTGGCTCTTAGTAGAACACTTCCTTAAAGGTAGTCATTACAACAGTGTCACCTCGAAAAAGTTTGGAAAGGCACTGCTAAAATAATCTACAGAGAGATAAGGAGTATGCACAATGTCCTCCTTGAGTATGATGTGCTGTCACCAAACCAGATCTTTGATAAAACTAGCGAGCTGAAGCTCCACAAGGAGGTGACTCACCTTCATACTCTGTGCTCCCACAGCAACTTAAAAGGCCCCCTGTTGAGTTTGAAGCCGAGTGGCTTGGACTGCTAGAAGCGTCTGAAGTGCAAAAGAGTCCTGACAATATGACCACTTGTTTAAAAATCAGATGGATTGACAGGAAAACTCTATTTCCATCATTTTATGAGAATACTAATGTAAGGTCTTGGACTTTCTTAAAAGCGCACATCAACAGTCAGGAACACAAGGATTTTAACCAAAATGCAAAAAGGAAGATACCAACAATGTAGGGCTGTGCGAATAATCGATTTTAAATCTAAATCGGATTTATTAATCAAAATCGATGTTAAAAAAGGAAAATGGATTTTCCTTTTTTGCAGCTGGCTGCATTACAGACAGAGCTCGTCTAGTCATCTTTGTTTGGTCAAGAAAATTGTAAATGTTGTCACTTTACTAAACTCAAGGAGGATTTACAGTATCTTTCAATTGCACTTCATTCCCAAGAGGGAAATTTGTTTGCTATTTTTCTTTAAAAATAAAGATAAAATATTTGAAACAATTTATTCCATTGTCTTTTGTAGTTTTACCAAAAAAATCGAAATTCCGGTTTTCAGAGAAAAAAAATCGGGATTTTATTTTTGTCCAAAATGGCCCAGCCCTACAACAATGTATATGCTAGCAGAACTAATTTCTGGTCATTTCTGGATCTTCAGCAACACCTCTTTCAGGAGGTTCACTTCCAACCTCCCGAGTCTCTCTTTACTAAATTAGTTTTTCCTAAATTTATATCTTTGAATATATTGTATATATATTGTATATTGTTATAGTCACATTGCAACAACACAATCTTCCTTTGGGGACGAATAAATTCTCACTTGAATAGAATAGAATAGAATATCTAATGAAACAGATCACAGCTCAAAATAGACATAACAGAATATAAATAAAAAATAGAAACATATTAAAATCCAAAATAAAGTAGAATTCCAAGTAGAATAAATCAGAACTCCTAATAGAAAGGAATATAAACCCAAACAGAACAGAATATAATTCCATATATAGAGTAGAATACAATACAACTCAGAACAGGGCAGAGCACAGACAAGAATAAAATAGAGTATAATTTCAAATTGAAAAGAAAACCAAATAAAAATACAATAGAAATCCATATAAAGTGGAATAGAACATAAGTTGACATAGAATAGGATTCCAAACAACAAAATAACTAAAAGGATAGAATAAAGTAGAATAGAATTGAGAGGAGAGGAGGACTCCTAATATTTCTGAATTGAACCAAATTAAATGTCTAGTTAAATGTCTGTAATTTCAGAGCCCAAATCTTCCAGTGTTTATCAACATAAAGGTGAAAATTTGCCTTTGACAGCCAATCTTCTAGTGTATCTACCGGTACTCTGTTTTTTCCCCACTCATCCACTGATTACTGGTTTTCCAACCTTATTAATAAAAATGCATATTCAGAAACTAGACATAATAAATGAAGATTTTACAAATGTTTCTAGATATGCGATTATTAAGGCTTCGTTCATCAGAGGGCGGTAAGTGACATTAGTCCTTCAGCCAGAACAGCAGAAACACAACACTAAAACATGAGTCAGAACCTCGAGCAACAGAAAAGAAACTTAGCTTGATGGAAAACACACTGGTCACATCTTTTTGTTTTTCATTTTATTCATCTAGCTATTTGTTTTTATTAGTGTCTACCAATTGTTTTTATTTGTAAAGTTAACAGTATAGATGTAAACAAAATATGATTCTAAAAAAAAAAATGATATCATTTCTTCTGTGCATGCAGAAAGAAATGCAAGAAAAGTCCAAAAGTCCATCTTCGGTAAATTACTTTTTTCCTTGAACAGTTATTTATTCCATCAAATGTGAGGAAATTTAAAAAAATATATATATACAGTATGCCAGTCAACAGTAATGACTGAAATTGTATCTTTCTCTATCCATTTACATGCACTCATAAGGTGCTACTATATACACAGGAGCATTGCTTGGATTCCTTCACTATATTGAGCAGCAGTAATATATATCTAATGCATTTGGGGAGGCTAGTGTACACACATATACATGTGTGTTTCAGGAGATATATGCACATAGAAAAATCTCCATTACCTTGCATGGAAAGCTTGATAAAAACAATTTTCCTAGTCCTGTTAATCCCTAGTGAAATACATGAATTTATTGTTTTCATAAAGCAAACTTAAGGTATTCCACTGTGTTACTCTTTCCAGCATGAGTCAACATTTGTGGCCAGTCACAGCCTGAATATTACTCATAATTCGGTTTATAACCAATGCTGCACAGTCTGTGGCTGCCCAGAGGGTGCATCAACTCAAAACATTGTCTGCCATTATGTGCTACTGGGTTGGAGGTGGGGGACAATAGCGTGGAAAAAATGTTATTTTCAAAAACAATCCTTTCCCACTCAACAACGCCATATCTAGGCTATTTCCTGTGTATTCTGGTTGTGAGATTTCTGATGCGAGGGCATTTGTCACGGGTTTCAAAAGCGTATCAAACAACAAAAGGCAAACTTCATCCCAACAGGAAAAAAAAAAAAGATTTCCCATTTTAAAACTTTTGCCATCTCTTGTAAGTTGGTCTTTGTTTTGTCAACTGCAGAACCGGCCTTTATCTTGAAAGCATTTATGCCATTTTTCTTGCCTATTGCCAGTTTAAACACTACAGGTTGAACCATTCGATGGTACTCCATCAAGGTTAACATTCTGCCTTGAGTAGAGAGGATTACACTTGTTACCACCTTTTAGAAAGGAATAATAAAAAAAAAAGAAGGAACGTCAAGCATATCAAGCAATCATCTATTTCATACATCCCAGCTGAATCAAATACAATGTACACATACGTGACTAATTTTGAGGAAAATGGACTTCACTTATTCTTGTATATACAGCACAAATGAAAACTGTATGTCTTGAGCATAGAGGTCTTTACCTATGTTGTAAAACAAAAACCCCATGATTGAAATGCATTCAGAGAAAGAATACAGACACTTGTATAGTCTATGAGGACTTGAGTTGTGTGTCCCAACCAATTTTCTGAAACACTTATTGTTTATCTTAAATTAATGCCCTATTTTATCTGCCTTTTGGGCCACTGACGTACACATTTTGACTGGCTTTCATGTTTTAACAACCACTCCATAACAATTTTTTTTCTCTCCTATTGGCAACCGAAAAACAACAAGTGAAACACTTTGTGTCAACATCTAAGATGATGAACTACTTTCAAAGTTAAAAGCTAGATATAAGGGTGAGACGGCCCTCGAAGCTTCTTAGAAGAATGCACTGGTTGTTGAATGCAAGCATATTTCAGACTGAATTTGAACAAAAAACAAAAAAAAAACACTTTTTAATATTGTATTCTTAGAACTGAACTTGGTATTGAGTTGACATGTTGTGCACACTTGCATTTCTTTTTTTCTCCAACATCAGTTTTATCTGTTTCAGGGCTTTTTAGACTTTCTCTTTTATGATGAAGGTTTAAACTTTCTCTTTTACGGAATGATAAGTGAAACACAAAAATCAAAGGCATTTCAACAAATTCTTGTGCTAAGATTTCTGAGATCTAAATTGTGACAACATAGCTTGACATAAAAATAAAATTGACGACGTCTCAATTGTTAAGACTCTTTACTGGAATGGGCATTAAACCAAACCATACTAGTGGACATCTGTAGGACTCTGTGACCCAGATAAAAACATTGACACGTAGATCGGATAAAAACTTTTCCTTTTTGATAAAGCTTGTAGTTGGGGCTGGATCACCCCATGAGTTTGCTACTAGAGGCCAAGACTATTGGGAGACCTCCCACGATGCACTGGGCTCTCTCTTCACTCTGACTCTTCACTCTTCTTTCATGTACAGTACAGACCAAAAGTTTGGACCCCATTCGTTTGAATGAGAAGGTGCATCCAAACTTTTGGTCTGTACTGTAGGTATTGTATATGTATAATGTATAAGTATGGAATGAAATTGAATCAAATTTTAACATAAGTGAACTAGATTGTACATCTTTGGAATATATTGAATGTGCTTTATTTTTAAAATGCCTTGAAATTACTTTTAATGTAAATTGGTCTACTCAAATTAAGTATATTAAATATCAACAAGTACTTATTCTTAAAGTTTTTAAAGTTCATAAAAACAATAGCATGGCAACACAAATGACAAGTCATCAATTAATGTTCAAATTCTGTATATCTGTGAGAGAGACGTATATAAGAACATGAATTGAGAAACTATCTGACAAATGCAGAGCAACAAACCGACTAGTATCAAGTAAAGACATCATGAAAAGTATGCACTGGATTAGGACTAACTGAAAGACTTATCGTTTTTGTAGTAAAAACCTGTAGCTCAATTCTGAAACTATCTTGCCTGTATTGTATAATGGCTCTCTTCACCTGATACTAAAAGCACTTCCATTCCCAGTTTTTTGTTATTGGATAACTTTCCTCTCTCTTATTTATGTTTAGCTGGGTCCTGTCCATTCTAATCTTCTGACTTGTAATGCTTTTACTATTATTTACAGTAGAAATAGAAATATTCTTGATCGACCGCTGAAGACATGATTTCCATTTTCTTTTATGTTAACTCAAAACAGTTTCTGAATCAAGTGTGATTTAATGTTACATTTTGTTCTTGTCTATTGTATGTTGAGAAACAATAAGTAAGAGACTGTTTCTGGATGTTCTCCACTTTACTTCAGTTCACTGCTAACTTCACAAGGGACGGACAAGTTTTCGGCACACCCTTATAATTCATTCTGTTTTCTGTTTCCTAAAAAAAGCAAACTCCTGCTTCCGTCCAGGATGGCATGTAATGTTATGTTTTATTTAGCCCATGTGTGATTCTCAGAAGCACAGGTATACTGTAACACGCTGAAGTTCAGGCATAATATTGATGGGTCTGGAGAGCTATCTGTAATTCATGAGTGCTTGACACGTCTCAAATCCTGACAAAGATCCTTCAGGGATCAAGCTGTGTTGATGTATTAGACTGTATTCATTTGACACAATCTGAGTTCAAAAATCATTCCAGCCTGACAGAACTGTGCACACCCCTGATACAATATATACTGTTGAAGTTTTTTACACTTGTACACTTGTGAAGCAGCATGACATGTTTCCCCTTCTGTTTGGTTTGCATCCTAATAACTTGCCTTCATTCAAAGTCGTTTAAAGTCTCGCTTAGGGTTGATGTAATGATACATTTCTTACCTCAGACTCGTCTGTAAACTCCTCACTCGGTTTTCTTTCCTGTAGGAAGAAATATGTTGAGCTGCTACAAACAATATAATAGGAGTAATAGTTAGTTGGCAGTGGTGCAAGATTTCAAAGCCACATTTTTTCTTGAAGATTAACTATTGGGACCACATAATTTAAAATATAAAATATAAAATAAAATAAATATCCACATATTTGATGTGATAAAGCTACATTTAAAGCACTAGCCAGCTAGCTTTGACGTATAAAGCTTACCTGCTCCCCCACTTCCGCCATTGTGATACCAAATACTGTTATAAGCGATAACAATAGCTAATCTATCTTAAGGCGTGTTTAGTAAATACATGTAATTTGTCCTTCTTGCCAAAGCATCCAATATATAGGTGATGTTTTGTTGTCGAAGCCGTGGCTGTCATCAGTGAAATCACATGACTCGTGCATGGCCGCAAAGCATTGTGGGGATTGAAGTCTTTAAGCAGAGAGCGGCGATAATGTCTAAAGATCATCGAAGTCAAAGCTTCGTAAAGTTTTCGTTTTTTTTAAATGTTTCATCCTTAAGCTGATACGCGTTTTAAGTTTGGTTTTGCTCATTTTATAATTCTATAGAGTCTTATTTCCTACATTTCGGAGACATTTCAGAAGAAAATGTCTTCTGCTGATGCGTTTAAACTGCTGCAGTGACAGGTATGTATGGATAGCTATAAAACATGTTTATTTAAGTTTTGTTACACCAATTTATATATTTTGTGTGTCATGCACAAGTCAAATGGCCCAAAGAGTCAGAGGCTCTAAGCTTATAACTGAAAGAAACACAAAACTCCCACAAGGTCAGATAACCAAGAGAGATAAAAGGGTTACAAATACAAAGTTACAAGTGATATAAAATTATTTTACATGGAGACAGCATGAACAATCCACGAGAAGCCAAATGAGAGAGAGTCATGCAGAATTCACTGACAATGTATTTATTATGTAAAATGAGCCAAAATAGAACAGAATATTATTTCTCAATTCAATTTTCAATTTTATTTATATACTGTAGCCTCTATTACAACTAGGGTTGCCACCTTTCAGAAATAGAAATAAGGGACGCCCTGATTTCAGCAGCACAGGCGCCAAAAAAAAGCCCCAAAACTTCTAAACTGCATAAAAATCTGTTTATTTTATATGAAAAAAACAAAACACTTTGATTTAAAGTTTAAAGTGCTTTAATAGCATTGAACTTGCATGACTGTATAGACAGACAACCGTACTAGTAACTGAAATATCCTCCTATGCTGTGTATGTCCACATCAGCCAAGATGTATAATATAGCTACAGGTGAAGAATATGGTGTAAAAGTTAATTTATTTCAATAATTCAACTAGAATATGGTGTAAAAGTTAATTTATTTCAATAATTCAACTAGAATATGGTGTAAAAGTTAATTTATTTCAATAATTCAACTAGAATATGGTGTAAAAGTTAATTTATTTCAATAATTCAACTAGAACATGGTGTAAAAGTTCATTTATTTCAATAATTCAACTAGAATATGGTGTAAAAGTTCATTTATTTCAATAATTCAACTAGAATATGGTGTAAAAGTTCATTTACACAATCAAAGATTTTGCTGGCCTTAATGTTTTCTGTGTTTTATTTTGTTCATTATTGTTAAATTTAGTATTGATGTTTGTATGACAGACGTGTGAATGGGGCGTTAATGAAAATACGGGACAAATCGCGTCCCGTATTAGTTCAATACGGGACGCAACATTTTTTTCTCAAATAAAGGACAATTCCGTATTTTACGGGACGGGTGGCAACCCTAATTACAACAGAAGTTGTCTCTAGGCGCTCTCCAGAGACTCAGAACATCTTTTGTAAGTTGGCCCAGAACATTCTGTAATGCAAGACGACAACGAATCAGACTATAATATATATATATATATATATATATATATATATATATATATATATATATATATATATATATATATATATATATATATATATAAGTAAAACAAATAAATCTATCTGCTGTAAGTTAAAGCAGGGATATATATATATATATATATATATATATATATATATATATATATATATATATATATTTATATATATATATATATATAACAAAGTAAAACAAATAAATCTATCTGCTGTAAGTTAAAGCAGGGGAAAGCTGCTGGAGCAGACATCAACCCAGGAGGGCTGAAAGCACCTACGTGAAGTACTCCAGCACCTCTTGAACAAGAACCTGCTTCTCCAGAAAGTTCCAGTGCTCTGGGAAACATCCTCCTAAAAACAGACACCCTGCGTTACTAAATGACTAAAGACCAATAGCACTGACTTGTCACATTATTGAGGTACTGTCTCACATCGCACCATAAGTATGCCCGTTACAAGATCCCTTTCAGTTTGCATACCGGTCCTTTGAGAGTGTAGAAGGTGCTATAATACATCTGCTGCAGAGTTCCTCCTCGGACAGAGCCAACTCCCTGGTATGCGCCACATCCCTTCGACCTCTCAAGCACCTTCAGGACCATCCATCTGAGACTGCTGAGGGCAAAACCTGAGAGTGTGCAGGTGGAAACTCCCCTGGTGATACGGACTGATGACCACCTGAGGGACAGACACCAGTTTGTGTGCCTGAAGGTCTGACAGGTAACATCGGGGACACCCCCCCCCCAGGGGACAATGCTAGCTCAATTTCTCTTCTTCACCCACACTTCAGACTTCAAGTGCTGGACTGTCTTGACACCTACAGACATTTTCCTATGACCCAGCTAGAGGAGGGGTGTGGAGAGCAGACAGGCTGAGGGGAATCGTGATCTGTTTGGACTCCAGCAGCCACAGGTGTCCCCAATCTCTCACAGACGTTGAAATCCTCTCATCCTATAAGTACCTACTCTACTGGACAATAATCTGCAGAGGCCGTCTATAAGAAGAGCTTGAGCCAGTTTTACTCCCTGAAGATGCTCAGGTCCTTCAGTGTATGCTCCAGATGTTTTATCAATCTGTTGTTGCGAGCACCATCTGCGTTGCTGTGGTGTGCTTGGGGGCAAGCACCAGAGCAAAGGATGCCAGAAGATGAAAGAAACTCATTAAAAAGGCAGAGTTGGTTGTTGGCTCCAAGCTTGTCACTAGTGATGCACCGATTGTTCGGTAACCGAAATTGTTCGGCCGAAAATGGCAAGAAAACAGTTTCAGTGTTCGGTGGAATAAGTGGGGGAAAAAAACGAACAATTAATAACGGCGTTGTAAAATAAGGAAATAGACTGGCCGATCCGTCCCGTAACGTTGCGCACTACATAAATCCTTGGCCAACCAAAAACTAACATTCACCAGGAGGTGGAACCAAAACAACATAATGCTGGGAAATTAAAAAATTTTCATTTTTTTATGTTCAATAAATATTTTCTACCTTGTAATTTTGTAAAAGATTTTTTTCTTTGAAAAGCATGCCTAAATCAAATGTATTTGATTTATGCAATGGTGAAAAAATTGGCAAAATAAATGAAAAACTGCTGAAGAACCATGTTCGGTATTGTTCGGTATTCGGCCAAGTGTTTAATATTAATTTCGGTTTCGGTTTCGGCCACAAATTTTCATTTCGGTGCATCACTACTTGTCACAGTAGAGGACGTGGCAACGAACAGAAAGTTGGCAAAACTGTGCACAGTCATGAGCAATGCCTGCCTCTTACCCCTTCATAAAAACCCTCGATGGCTCAAGAGCAGCTTCAGCAACATCCAACCTGGCTGTTTAACGAGACGATACAGAAAATATTTCCTGTCCTGTACCATCAGACTCTGTAATTCATCCGTCCATGTCCAAGCTGTGATCGCAGAAGTGGACTGAGTTACTTCATGTCATAGGTGACATTTCATCTTCACTTACCCAGATTTTATATATCTGTATGTTAGTTGCACAACTGGCTCTTCAAAGCCTTCTATTGCACCTTATTATTATCACAACCCTATACATTGTGTGTATATTGGCTTGTACACATTTACTTCTACTTTACATATTTCTGTCATATGTCATTGTTTGTTTGTTATACCTGGCTTCTATTTATCCATCTATCAACCTATAGATTAATGAGGTACTTTTTGTATGTCTGTGCCCAGGATTATTTATACTTTGACATTTCAGACTTATAGTACAATTCCCGTATTTTTCTGTCTTCCACTGAAAGGGGAATGGATGTCCTCTTATGATAATGTGACAAAAAAAGGTTAATTATTAGATTTGTTGGTAATACTTTAGCTTATTGTACTGTGGCCTTTTTTGTTTGAGTTCATTAGCAGTTGCCTCACAGGCATACTGTGAGGTAAAATGTCTCATTTACCCTTTGGATTACTTGACAGGACAAACATAAGCTGTCATAAGTGCAGATGAAGGAATCGTCTTGCAGACTTATTAACTTGTGTTGCAATAATAGTCAACACTACTTTGTTTCTCTTGAATCCGTGCAGACATTCCTTAGCATGGTGTTGAATGAACCCCTCAGATATTGGTCGGCTGCCCTGCTCCTTCGTCACGGCGCTGACAGCCGTAGTCCAGATGAATGCCAAAGGTATGATTTGCCTCTTCTTTATTGAGATTGTCTCACACCTCCCTCTTGCTTCATCCATCCTCAGGAGAATCTTAATGCACTGATACCAAGGGGGAATAATTTTTTTTTCTCTTTACAATCTGCTTAGCAATGATTTATTGATTGCGGCTTCCACCCTCACAGAGAATTACCGATCCTTTTTGGGAAATCAGATTTTCACACCTTTCATGAGTGTGTATGTGGCGCAGGTCTCCAGAGACGGTGTGAGGGAAACTGACTTTGAGGCGCAGTCGTGTGTGAATCTCTGCGGTGTCACTCCTCTGCTGCCAATGGTATCTCCAACGGATAGCTCCTGTGATTCTCTGCTTCTCTCCTCAACACTCTTTAAAGTTTTGCATTATTTATTTGTTGATAAATACAGCCCGAGCTTAAATTCATATGTGTTCATTCCCATTCAAACCATTGAAACGCACACTTCGCCCACTCTTATATCATAAGCATGCAAGAGCATCTCGTGGACAAAAAAGGAAAATAATAAAAACAACCCTTGCCCTCATAGGAGGAGTCAGATTAGTGCACTGAAAGCTTTGATGCTCCAGAATGTCAGCTCTGCGGATCGATCTGGCAAAAAACACACACACACACCTGACCAATCAGAAGCGCCTATCTGTTGTGGACCTGCTGGGCACCGTGGTTTACAAGCTTCAAAGAGCTCCTTTTAATACACAGCTTTGATAGCCCTCAGCTTTCACTGACCCACCGACCATTCACTGGGGAGCATTTTAGCTTTAGTGGAGGAGAGAAGCATAACTGTTGATCATATTAACGAGCCTGGAATAAGAAAAAAGAAAAGAGAAAAACATTTTAAGTTTTCTCAGTATTGGTTTGCTCTTTCAGGAATGTACAGAGGGATTAGTTTGTTTAATTTGATGGATAAAATCAATGCCAAACATCCTTTTCATAAGCAAAACACACATAATATAACATCATTAACAATAACATTAGGCCCCTATCTATATGCAAAAAAAAGTGCATATAGACATGTACCATATAAAACGTCTTTGTGGCAAAAAGAAAAAGTGAGGATTCGTTCCATGCACGATCAGATAGGGGAACAGTTTGGTTAATAACCCTAAGGGGGAGACAAATCATCATCTACCAAGCCACATTAGACGTCAGCGACTCAGGACGTTCACCAAATGCAGCAAATTAACATAAATATACAGAATAATACTGTGTCTTTAACAGTATTGTTTATTGTTGGTGTCTTATTGATACCAAGGATGATAAGCAGATAAATAGTTTTGTTTTTAAGGAAGTTAGAATATATATATTTTAGTGAAATCTACAGTGCACATTTGTAATTACATGTGGGAAACCAAAAAAAAGACTCATAAAGAAATGATTGCAAAATCAACACGTGCAATATAAGAATATAAATAATCCAATATATGATACTCTGATATATTGTTTATATATTTAAAATGCCTTGCACTCGTGAATGATATAATATTTATTAATTTATGTGTAATTTTCTCAATATTTAAAACTCTTTACATAAATACTCCCCAAATACTGCAGAACATGTTTAAAAGGTGCATGAAGAAGTTCCGGTAAACATCTGTATTTCCGTTCATCTTTGGTGCTTCATTAGCAAAAAAGCAGTTGTTGCCGGGAACAATTTGTTCATTTATTTGTTTCAGTGTCTAAATAGGTTTTTCATTCTCTGGGGTCTGTGTTAGCAGCACAGCAGAAAGACATTAACACCATGTATTTACTGTAAGAGTTTGTTTATATCTTGTAAGTCAAAAATATCACATTTTTCTAATATTAAACAGCCCTAAATTGGACTAGTCTTCACAGTTGCTCATTGCCAGGATTAGTAACTCATCTGGCTCCATTAAAAACAGATCAGTCATTGCATTTATTTCTGTTTTAGGTACTGTGTAATTTAGACTTGGCTGATTAACCACCACTAATGTCTTGTCATAGCTACAAATACTAATACTCCAACAAAACATATTCGTCAGAATCCATCCCTACGGTTTTCTCTCTCTATTTTATTATTATTTGAATGCATTCATGAAGACTACATCTACATGCTTAATCCTTAATCCTGTATAATCAAACCAGTCAAATACACTCCTTGGCAAACGTATTGATGCTGGTAAAGATCCATGTAAAGAGTGTTTAGAATACATGTTATCTTTCAAGAAAAGAGAAATAAACATGTACAAACACATAACTTTATTAATTTTAATAACCTTATTTTGTGCTTTTTTTTCTCCATTTCGTTTAATTTTATATTTGTCCAGTTCAGGGTCAATGCGGCCTGTCCCAGCATGGGCTGCACACAAGGTTCAGAAACACCCCAGACACATCATTAGCACTTTAAAGATAGTTTAATTCGTGAAAGCTGATATTTAAAAATTTCATCAGATCTGACTGGAGAAGTCAACAAGTTGGGTTTACGTGGAATAAACAAAAAATGCTTGAATTTGGAGTAGATTGTGGTTTTTATCCAATCCTCCCAGATGGCCTGTGAAAAAGGAAAGGCTGAATGTTATATTAAGTGACTCAGGGGATGTAAAATGTATGCAAAATGAGATTTAAAAAAAGCAAAAACTAAGCATGCATTTGCTGGTGTCAAGCTGAAGTCAGTTTTTGTGACAGAAAGTTTTATTTTAAAGTGAAGGGCTGCCACAAATGGTAATACGTTTCAACAATTTATCTGCCAATTACATATTTTCTCAATTTATTTCTTGGTCTATGACATGTAACTGAAAAGGGGCAAAAATGTCCCTATGCATCCCAGACACTGGATTTATTTATAGTCTGTCTTCTTTTAAAATATGTTCCTTTTAATTTATGCAGTTATTTATGCAAAAAAAAAAAAGTATTACATTTGAAAAGATGCAACTAAGGAAAGCTTTTTTTTTAATAATCCCCTCATTACTTAACTAAAAGATAAATCAGCCATCAAAAGATAGCAGCTCTGCTCTAATGGAACATTTAGGTGCAACGTCTCTTCGTCCATTTTAATTTCACACTAAAAATGATTTAATAAGCGGCTTGATTGGCGAATGTGATGGATTATTTCATATTAATTCAGGTCAGTGATAAAAATGTGTCTTCCACATTAATCTTTGTTTACCTGCCCACTTAGTTTGTAACAGGATAGCAATTAAGTTCGGTTCAACAGCTGTAAATACTAGTGGAACGGTAAAGTTCACTTTGAGTAAGATTAAACAAATTAAATTGTTTTTTTTTTTCTTTGTTTGGCCACAGGCTGAAATCCCTCGCCCGATGCCACTTACACTGGTAAAAGCACCGGCTCTTAGCCTGGATATCTGATGACACTCCACTGAGCGCCGATTCTCCGGCCACTAGGGGCATTTGATGAGCTGGGGCGGGCGGAGGGGGGGCATCAAGTGCTTTTTCTTGTTTTTGCAACCTGTTCCTGAGCTGTGGTCAGACTAAGTGAACAGAGAAGACATGAGACATGCCCTGTCTCCCGTGTCCGCTCGCAGCAACCCCCTTTAACACACATTTACAAGCTCAAATTATCGTTTTAATAAGGGGACCTTAAGGAAACGTTAAAAAAGATGAAGGTCATACAGGTCCACTATTTAGAGGAAGTTATATAATTTTAATTTTGCTAATGTATTTTTTTTCCCAGTCAGATTAAAACCACTATAGCTTAGAATAATGAAAAAACATCCAATTTAGGGACACGATAGTAAATAAGCGACGTTGACTTTTTTTTTTAGGAAGTAATTATCAGCTTTGTTAGATGGTGGGAGATGTGATACCCTGTTATCCTGGAGCCTCAGAGGCCAGAGGAAGATTAGAGCTCTGATCTCATTCCCAGCACTTGTTTGGAGTCTGTCAGGAAGAGAAATGCCAGCATTAGAGAGGTACCGCCACACTCCTGATATGATGAAATAAGGAGAAAAGGGGAACGGGAAAAAGATGGAGGGATGGACAGAAAGGACCCTGCCCTTCTCTGAAGTGTCAGTAGCTTGTTTATTCTATTTTTCATCGTAGCTGCTGGGGCAAAGATTCCCATTTTTCCTTTATTTTTTTTCCCCCACCTCCTGACAAAAAAACACTGCTCTCATTTTTTATAGGTCTTGCAAACTCTCATGCCCCAGTGAAAATTACATTGTGAAACGGTAGAAAATTTCAGGGCTGCCTGTGCTCTCCGCTGTCCCTCTGAGCTTTCAAACAGTCAACAGACTGTGAAGAATAAATAATAAAAAACTATTGATTATTTTGATGACTGCAAGATTCAATTAGGTATTAATTTTGCCCTCCAGTGGACCTATCAAGCTACTCAAAGGAGAGGAGGTAGGAGGTGGGGGTGCACCCGAATGCATGCAGAGTGCGGCCGAGCTCAGACAGAAGGGAAAATGTGTTTACCTCGGCGGGCTGAGAGGTTCATTGATGCGCAGTGTCCCACATTTAAGCGCTCCGCAAATGAAGCCCTGATGACTAGTGACATTGTTCCCCGGGATATGAGTATTGACCAGTCGGCTCACGTTTTTTTTTAACGACAGCTTAAACTATTTCTATCGATTAACATTTTCATAGATTATCATGTGTCATATCAGAGAGTGCAGATTTCTTTGATGGGCACATTAAAAAGGCCCCTCTGGGCAGCAATTCATTGACCACCCTGATAGACTCGGGGGGCTCTGGTTGATGGGTGCAGCGGTAAGAAAAGACTCTTTTTCTTTTCTCTGCTCATATATGTATATATGTGCACTGGTCACCTGTCCTCTGCTCAGACATATTTAGGTTGGACCTGATTCATAAATAAGAAAGAGGGCCACAGTCCTGCTGCTCTGTGTCTGCGCCTCGGACCCTGAGGTGGGGTGAACACTGTCTGAGGAGCTTTCCAGTCGGAAGACACAAGGAGGAAGAGACAGAGCGAGTGAAAGCGGGAGGGAGAGAGAAAGAGGAGGTGACATCTCCAGGGTTTGTCTTAGGAAGCAACCTCAGGCTTGAACCTGTGGTCGCCTTTCAGACGCAGGAAGGTGCTTGTGGTTTCAGTTCAAAGCATGCAGTAGCGGGTCCGTGTGCTGTGGCGACATGTTATAGCTGCTTTTTGACATTTGGACTTTCTGAAACACTTTTGTACTCTTTTCCTCTGGAGCTTTTCAAGGTAAGACATGTTTTTTTCTTTTTAAATCAGCTCTAAAGAAAGTTTCCTTTTTGAATCTCTGTTAGTACTTTACCCCCTATTGACGTTTTAATTCCTCTATGCAGAAATAATGTTCTAATGATGTAATTTAGATGCTGCTCATACTTGGTTCTGCAGAGTGAAAACAACTGATTTCAAAATATGGGAACATCAGTGACTTTATGTCTTGTTTAAATCAGGCCTGATGTTCACTCTGGAGCAAGATGTCACCTTTAATCTAATTGTGTCCCCAGCAAAGTAAAACTGAATATAATCAGTGGTGTGTGCTTGGCTCATATCTCTCTTTTAGATGTAGAATCACATTTATTTTGTAATATCAGGCCATGGACCTCATTGTGGATTGCTGTCAGCTTAGTATTTGCTGAAGATGAGGCACATGTCAGGTAGTAATGAGCCCTTAGAGATGGATGTATCACTGTTTTAGGGCTGCAGGGTATAATGGCAAAGCCACGCGATCCGTAACAGTTCTTCAGCAGGCAGCAGCCGGCAGTAGCAGCGGGGTAGCACCAGCCTCAGATAAAAGAGGGAGCTGAGGAGGGAGGGAGCTGAAGAGAGAGGGAGAGAGATGAGTGAGCGATAGGAAGGAGAAGCTGGGTAGAGAGAGAGAGAGTGAGGAGAGATATAGAGAAGGAGCTGGTAAAGGGTGAGACGCTGAAGCACATCTAACCAGGGGCATTTTTCTCTCTTTTTTTTCCCCCCATCCTCCCTGTTTCCCACCTGGGCTCCCAGCTCCCTCAAGGATCCAATGATTACAGGGCAGCTGAGTAAGCCGCTGCTCTCCCTGCGCAGCGACATGAGCGCGGCAGAACTCCGGGCGGACGACAAAGCGGCCACCCCAGACAGCGATCTGAACGATGAGCCCCTGCTCCTGCCCTCTGAGGCCACGGACAGAGAGGGCACTCCCAACAAGCTTTACGGTAAGTCCAGTCACACCTCATCGCTGCAATCTTCTCCACTCCACCACAAAGCTGCTGGCTGAGGTCTGACTGAGGTCTGGATTAGACAGCGGTGTGGTGGAAACGGCAGCTTCCAGAGATGGGACAGGTGTCAGGAAGGTCAGATGACAAACTCAGAGCAGGAATGATGAAGTTCCACTCGTTTGATTGTTTGATATGTTAGTGTAGAAATTAGTGTGAAGCAGTTTCATTCATCTAAAAACTTAATTCATATACACGCTTTTGTTTTTCTTTGATAAAAGCACTTCATTTATACAGTTTGTGATAGTTTAATGGGCTGCAAGCATTTACTCTCCAAAACTGTCACTCCTAAATGCATCTTTTTTTTTAAAGTTATTATTCTTTATAGTTGTTGTATATTTTGTAGCAGCAGGATTGCATAAATTGTAGCATCAGATTTACAATAAATCGTTTTAAAAAGTTGACTGGAGCTGCAAAAATGAAATTCTATCCATCAGGATATTTTGCTTTAATCTCTGGTTTCACAGATCTGGTAAAGACTGTTTTTTTTTATAACTCAAACAAGGTAATTTTTCTATTTATTATTCAGTGATTTATCAATAAAAGAAAAAAAAACTTTATAATGCCACTAATAGTAATATTGCATTCACAGTCCATGAGATTTAAGCATTCTCCTTTATTGTTGAAACTTGTTTTTCAGTCTTGTTTGTATAAGTAGCACATTTTTTCTCCAAATTACACCAATTGCACACCATCATGCTGATTATTTTGGCTGTTTTCTCATTAACTGGGTGTTTACATTGGACTGGTTGTGTCTAGATAAGTGCAGTTTTCCTAATTTGAGGCTTCAGTCATGTGGATTAATTCAATCAGTGAGCCTCGTTATGAATCAATAAACATAATGATTGAAATAATCACTAAGCAGGTTTTCTCATTAAAAATTATAATGAAAAAGGCATTTTAGCCCTAAACCTGTTTTCTTTTTAGACAGTTTCTTTAGAGAGAGAGAGTAAACTAAAAATCTATATTGTTACTGTCCCTGCAGAATTAATATATTTGCTTTGTAGCCCAGAGCTTAATGAATTTATTTAATTTAAGGAAAACATTTTAATCTTATCCTAATCATTCGTAAATTTTCATCCATGTCCACAGGCCAGATCATTTCCACGAGTTTATTTTTATTTACAATTTGCTTATTCTTCAACCTCATTGTCATATTTTGTTTCGTTTATCATTTATCAGTGAATGCAACATCACAGATTTAGTTTTTTTTTGGCATTCATACAAACTTGGATGTCTTCTGATTCTGTAGCGTTTTTTTCTCCCTCATATCTGAGAGTTAACCTGTCTGTGTTTGTGTACGAGGCTGTCTGCTGCAAATGTGCTCGCGTGTCAGTGATTCTGGTTTGCAAATATCATTTTTTTTCCATTTGTTTTCTCATGATGCAATGAAAATTGTAAGTTTGTGCAGTTAACCAGCTGTGTGTGTGTGTGTACATGTGTGTGTGTGTCTGTGTGTGTGTGTGTGAGAGAGAGAGAAAGAGACCGTGTTTTGCCTGCGAAGCAGCTAAAATTATGGCAAAGTTCCTTTGGGTTGAGACTGCCAAACAAAACAAAATAAGAATTTGGAGGCAGTAGAGCCAAATATTACTTTCAAACTTAATCAGTTAGAGTTCAGCTGTCTTTTAAATCCCTATTTCAAGAATAACCTCTGGCTAGTTCTCCAAACAAGAACTGTGCAATGCAAGATTTGTCTCAAAAGTGTTGCAATTTGGTTTAATAAACATCAATCTCTCCCCTTTTTTCTCTGCTTTCTGATCAGTTTTATCTGACTGCTCTCCTGCTCTCACTTGCGTCTTTTTGTTTCTCCTTTCCTCCCTCGCACGCTTATGCTTTTTAACACTTGATTTATATTTATCCTTGTGTGCTTTACTCATTATTTACCCGTGAAACCTATTTATTTTTACATCACATATTTGCTCTTTTCATTGAGAAACTACTTAGGAGAAACTTGGCTGGTTCCAGGAATTTCTGGATGAGAGAATTTGCATCAGCAGCATTCCTCTCGGTGTTTGCTGATGGACTGTGGTCGTTGTGCATGTGGCTAATCAGAGCCACTCCTGTGTGGGGAAGTTGTGAGTTTTGAGGGATGGTGGTCTCTACCCCGCCGGCAGAGCCCTGGGCTGCGCCAGCGGCAGGTTTGGGTTTTTGAGCTGCTGCCCACATGACTTGTCAGGGGGATAGTGAGGAGATGTGGCACAGTCATGCCCTCTATTGACGGACACAGGCGGGGGGAGGAAGAGTGGGGTGGTGGAGGGGGGCGTTGAAGACTCAGCATCTCTCTCTGTCTCTAAAATCATCCAGATTGCAGAGGATTTAGGACGCTTGTGTTTTTGTTGTCCATATTTGTGTTGTTTTTTGCGTTTGGCGAAGCCGTGGTGAACTGCAGCGCCACACTTTGAACTGCAGCTGATGGATTACATTACCTGCCATGAGTTTCTAAAGCCAGCAGAGCAAAGCAGATTTGGCCAAACAGGTAAAAGCGACGCTATTTAATTTTTATAAACTTTTATATGCTTTCATAAAGTTGATAGGAAAGCAGTTGGATGAATTTCATCTTTATAAGGTACAGTTAACTCATGAAAAGACTCTGCATACTTGTTGTCTTTGTGTTTGATCCTGCTCGTGGCCCTGAGCAGGATTAAAGCAGGTATAGAAAAGGGACGGATGGATGTTTGATCCTTTTGTTGGGAATGTTATTGCTGCTAAATGAGTTGCATTTGCCTATATTTGTGTTTGCAGTGGCTGTAGCTCCATTATCCCATCAGTATAATTACCAGTGATAAAAGACAAACTCTCAAGGATATATAAACACAGTTTTACATTCTTCTGTTTGTTTTTACGTGGTTCTGAACTGAGCAGGAACCACAAAACGTTCATTCCTCCACCTCTCTGGAATTCTTCCAATCATACAGATGTGAAACTCTCTCATACTTTGTTCTGGTTAGCATGTTAGATATTTTAAAAGCCCAAGTGTGAGAGATACTGAGGGGAAAAAAAAAACTATAATTTCAAGGCATGTGAACAAAACCATGCAGATAGAGAAAAAACCTTAAAAGCATGTGGCGTAATCACAATACACATTGTATTCATAACAAAGCTGACTGAAAGTGCATTCTGATTCAGGGTTGGAGTACAACTTATGCCTCAAGAGTTGTGGAGTGTCAGAAAAATTTTGTCATTTTATAGGAAATCTCTGGAAATGAAATGTTTGGAAGTTTATCTTCTAAAAATTTTGGACTTTACATTTCTGAGTTGTTACACTTACGTGTGATTAAATGTGCTTTGGGGGCTTCTTTTCTTTTCTTGTTGGGGTTCACCACACCTCCCGTGTCCCTCACAGGAGATTTGTTTAGCGTGAGTGCCTTCACAATGTTTGCAGCAGTTTGTGCCAGTTAGGAGAGGACAAGTCAGCCAGAGTAGACAATGACAGTAGTAGTTATGTTCGTGTACGGCGTAGTGTCAAGCTGGTGCAGCCTCCACCTGCTTACCGCGGTGGTGAAAAAAAAACACTCCTTCTCGTCCTAAGAGCTTGCATGTGCAAATAGTCTTCCACTTCATGTAACAGGGGCTACAAGCCACTGTAAACCTCCTGCTGCCTTGCATTTATCCCAAGTAGAAGTGGACATTAGGTGGGAGAGCTGTTGATGGCGGGGCAAGCTATTTTTTATTTTTTTTGCAGAGGACAAGATGGTGTTAGATGCGCACAGTTTCTGTCTTCTCTTCTCGAACAAATCCCCCCTTTTGAGACATCAACAGACAAGATAATAAGACACTCAAAGCACAATTCTGTATTATATTCCACAACCAAAGACTCATCTGTTGTCAGTTTGCATTTACTGTCCCAAGGATGTGACGCTTCTATCATCACGCTGTCAAAGAGAGGCAGGCTGGAACGACAGGAGCGCTCATTTCATACACTTACTGTCTGCATGAAATGGTCTGCACTTATACGGATTCTGCCAAAATGGTGGTACATTTTCACAAAGGTCACCTACAGAACCCCCCCCCCCCCTCCACACCGCCCTTCCCAAAGAGCAAGACGAGTGTTCATTGATTCCTGGTATTTGAGGTCATTCAAAAAAAAATAAAAGTCCTGCTGTAATGCAGCTTTCATGTTTGGTTTTGTTTTTTCAGGCTCATTAGGCATCATTTTACAGATTGTGCACCAGAGCAGTGAAATGTCTCGATCCGGATTACTCTGCATGAAAAGTTTCAACTAACTTTGAAATGAAAAAATATTTCATCAACCACTTTTCTTACACATACAGTTAGAAAAAGGGGAAAACTACCTGCACAGAGAGAAAATGAAAAGCATCAGTGGGCAAAGACGCAGCGGAAAAGTCTGAAACTTTGACTCTTTGGAGTACGTTTGATTTTCGAAACCATGCCGTATCCTTTCCTCGTGCTTCAGTTCAAACATCGCTAACACTTGGGGCCCGATTTACTAAGATCCTAAATAAAGAGTACTAAATTGCGTGTGCACTGAAAAAGTTTGCGCGTGCAGTTGTTGCGTGGTTTGCGGGTGATCAACTAAGATTGCGTGCGCAATTGATAACAGGTGCAAACCGCAGTATTTAAATGAGGTGTTGCGCGTCTTACGTTTGCGCCATGGAGAGTCTGGATGGAAAGCACAGTCACAAGTCACAAGCGCAAAATGAAATTGAACGAGTTGGAGTTAGAGATATTAGTGGAAGAGGCAAATAAATACATTCATGAACTACAGCAAAGACATTTAAACATTACCAAAAGAAACGCAATATCGGAGAAAAGCTGCGATAGAATAAATGCAGTTGGTAACACAAAAAACAGAAAAACGTCTGGTTTTTCATATTTCAATTTTAGGCACAGATCAAAAATACGAAATAGAAAAACGGGCCACAGGACCGAATTTGATTTTAATATTGAATTGGTCGGGTTTGCGTGAGCCGGCGGTGCTCGGCATGATCTGAGGAGAAAAAGACAATTCAGACACAGAGCTGGAGAGCGCTTTGATTCATCTATTTATGAGTTAAGTTTTTATTCAGATGTCCACAGTATATTGCGAATATTATATATTATATAGCAAACACTGACAGTAAATGTGTGACAGACGGGACCATCATATGGCCGAAAGAAGAGAAGTGTTCAGAACAGCGCACAGCGCACACTACAGGCTGATTTATGGTTCCGCGTCACACCAACGCAGAACCGACGGCGTAGGCTAAACGCGGCGACGCACCCCGCCCGCGACCCTACGCGTCGGCTACGCCGTCGATTTAACGCGGAACCATAATTCAGGCGAAGCTGCAGTCTCTGCGCTGATCCTGACACAGCGGGACGGAGCAGATTTGGTCATGATGTTTAACCTGTGTTTTGTGATTAATAAGCACGGGTTTTAATTAAATGTAATTTACGAAGGATGATTTCACGTTCAATAAGATAAGTAATCAATAAAATACAAAGTTTTGGCACAAAGGCTTGGCCTGCTTGTGGGCGAGTGGAGGGGGGCACAATAAAATAAGGTGGCAAAGATATAAGGCGAAGAACTAAAGAAAAAGTGGCCTTTAATAAAACTTGTGCAACCATTTTTAAAATAGCATGCAGCAGAATAAAGACTCTCTCTCTGCGTATTCTTTGATTTTGGATGTCGCCTCCTTGCCACAATAACGGCAGCAGCAGATTAGCACCTTCCTTTCGAACGTATTAAATACAGACGCAATCACAATACGCGCAATTACTTTCAGGCTTGGTAAATCTCATTGCGCGTGGTAAATGGAGCAATTTGCATCTTCCCCTCCCAGTATTTAGCGCGTTCTGGCGGATACGCCCCATATTGATTATTCATCAGGGCAAGTACTAACTGAATTGCGTGTGCAATTTTGCGCATTTCAGAGACGCAGTCCTCTTTGCACGCTGTTAGTAGATCAGCTGGCACTTTGGTTTGCGGGTGCTGTCAAGTTTGCACACGTTTTAACACACGCAAACCTTTAGTAAATCGGGCCCTTGGTGCGAGTTTCATGTAGTAGAAGTGAGACTGTCTCGTATGAAAATCTTTTTCATACACACATTTTGCTGAGACACATGAAGCACAGCGCTTGAGGCATGAGTTCTTATTATTTTTGTGTAATCAGCTTAGTGAGCAGGATGCATGGCGGGATAGGCCGCTTGCTGATGCAAAGAGCCCTGTAATGCTGTGTGGTGAGGTTAAGTAATAAAGTGGCGCAAAAACCCAGCGCTGAATGGCCCATGCAGAGTAAATAAGAGTGAATAAAGGAGACCGAGGGGGAACGAGTCTCTCCTCAGGAGGTGGATCTCATTATGGGGATTTCAGTCTGTGCAAACTTGAAAACAGGCTTAATGCATGCCTATAAAGCAGGTGTAATACATTTGCTAATGTGCCCACCGTGCCCATGGCTACAACAACACAATCACTGCGTGGCATGGAGGACAGGGAGGGAGGGCGAGTACACACTGAATTTTTTGTTTTCGTAACAAACAACGCCAGAGGTCATCAGGTTTCATGGATGCTTGTTTATGCAGAAATGACTTTGAGCAAGACGTAAAACTTTAAAAACCACTGATAAGATATAGCTCCCCCCGTTGCTTGTTTAAGGTTAACAAGATTATTGTTACCTCCACAGAAAAGCATGGCACAAGTGAGAGAGGTATAGATGGACAGCTGGATGAAATAGATGTAATTTCAACACACAATTATTTTAGTTATGTGTTTACTTTAACTTGGGAAAATAATTTTCAAAAAGTAAACGTATGCGTGGCATCCAGTCCATAGCCAATATCTGCACGGCTTTTATGTAGAGCTTTCAAAGAGGAATCTCGTCTCCTGGCATGGACACGGCTGGTGTTGTTGAGATGTAATTGAGGCAACAAGGGTCACATTTTCGGGAATAGAAATTACCGTCTTGTCTTTGACTCATGTGACGTGAACCAGAGATGCATCCCACAGCTCTTGTGTCCTTCACAAGCCTTTATTATTTATAACGCTCGCTCTTTGAGCAATGACCAGTACTAATGCATAACCTTCTGTCCTTCTGGCTGATTCGCTTCCTTTGAAACCAAAGATTGAGGCAGGAGAAGTGGTGGATGAGGCATGGGTGTGGGCGGAGGAAGGGGGGAGAGATAGTATAGGGCAGTGAAGATCCAGGCTATTGAGAAGTTATTATGTTGGGGTTTTTTTTCCTTCCCTTCATATCTGAGGATGTGGAATAACACTGTGATGCTTCTCTTCTCCAGAATAGAGTTATAGGCTTCAAAGCAATACTATTTCCTGACGTCCGTCCTTCCACTATTAGTCTGCTCCTCCAGAATAATGTACAGGGAAGGGCGGGCCGGGTGTCAGAGCTTCATAATAATCATTTCCTTGTTTCCACCTGTACCCACTCTGCAAATATCACCACAGCAGGGGATCACAGCTACAGCTACTTGAGTACTCTTTTTCAGATAAACTCATCCCCGAATAAAGTGTTTTAGCTCATGTTGAGTGGAGGTAAGATACACTCCTGTGCAGCCTGTATCACCTGATGTTATCGTACAGTGATCGAGCCTGTGCCGCGGCGCGGTTGTGATCCATTGTTGTTATACCTCTATGACAGGACGGGTGAGGAAGAGGCGGGGAGAGGAGGCTTCGAGGGGGCAAAGGGGTAGAAAGTGGGACATAGGCAGCATTAGTGCCGTATAGCCCGGGGGGCTGAGGCTGATGTGTCAAGCATGACATGTGGGTGTCTAGTCCCCCCCCCCCCCGCACACCCACACACAAACACACACACACACACACACTGCGCTGGACTGCCCTCAGACCCCAACGGCGACTTCAAAATCTCCTACAGATGACCAGACGCAACCAAATGCTGTTTTTAACCTAATCGCAACATGAAGATGCACGTTTGAAGCTCAACTGTGGGAGTGAGAATACTACAATTATATTTTCATTTTTCTTTCATTTATTAATCTTTTTATTCATTTTTTTTAAGTCTACAAATTGTCCCATCTCAAGCCATAACCCAAAAAAGTTATTTTTTCACACACAACAACTTAATTGACTTAAGTCAAACTACTAACATTTATTTTCAGTTATAAATTATTAAATGTATATTGGATATATTTCCATATCATTTTTTACACATTTTCAGTTTTAACCCCAAATATGCTATTCAGAAGTGTTTCATTTGTGTGTGACCAATAGTCCAGAGCTATTTTCATGATATCAGACGGAGAACATCTGAAATCTCAAACTTGATTAATCCAGAGCTGTACGTATTTATGGAATTTTCGCTTTAAAAGGAGAAAAAACTTTATCAGTTTTAGTCGCAAGAGGTCTGACAAAGGAGAGAGGTGACGCAAAGTGAGCAAAAAGGCCCTTTTTCATCAACGGCTTGTGGGCTGCAGGCACCAGAATCCTATTTACACCAAATATCATTTAAAGTAATTTAGGACGGAGAGCAATAGTGAAGCAGGCATCTGCTAAAAGGCTTACAGCTCTCTTAAGCCAGGCTTCATCAAAGTGCCCCACCTTTGCTGATGCTGTAAAGGGATGAAGCATCATTTGGATTGTTATTTCCCTCCTTCAGCCCTGAGCTAATCAGGTTGACATTGCTTTAGGAATGGGGATGAGGCAGATGCTCCATAACAGATGTGCTCATGTGCAAAGTGTCCAAAGTCCCCTGTGAGGATGAACAGAAAAGCCCTCTCCCTGCGCCAGTTCTCCTCCTCCTCCTTTTTCTCGTCTCTGTCTTCCTCTCCTCTTCACACCATCTCTCCTTCTTGACCTTTGAAATGGCCATTGCCTCTTCTCACCTATTTACCTCCCTCTGGTCCCTCTTGTGCTTGTGTTGCTTTCGGCTCCACTCCAGCATGGAGGGAGAGACAGGTAAGGGCTGGAGCAGAGCACACTCATGCCGGAGAACATTTCTGTTAAGACCTGTGGCCAGGAGAAAGAGTTCAAGTATCGATCTCTCCATTGTTTTCATGCAGATAGCCCATCTCAGCTTTTTCCTGCAACCTCAAGTGCACTATTTTCCGTTGTTAACATTTAAAACGTCCCACTAGTAGAGACACATATTCTCCGTCGCCTTCATTTCCTCATTGCCTGCCCTCTTTCTTCTTCCACCTCCGTCCTCAGAGTCTTCCCTCTTCTGCTTGAGGCTTAACAATCACCTCAGAAACAGTCACAGAACTGCTGAGGTGTAAAATCCTTTCTGTTCAGCACACTCCATGGCACCACCTCCTGTGTAATTCCTTAACTCCGTAATTCCACTTTGTGCCAGAATAATGAATGAGATAGATTTTTTTTTTTCCGCTGTAAGGTCTACGCCCTTGCAGGAGGAGGAATCAGGCTTTAATGTTGGCGGCCCGGGGAGATTGCCATGGCCTCCTCTCCCTCTTGCCCCGCGCTGCACTCTTAATTAAGGAAATGACAGCTCTCCCAGCAGCAGCAGTAATCATAATGTAGCTAATAGTGTTACAGCCAGACACTCAAAAGTCAGTCTCTGGTGGTTTTCTATCCCCAGAAACACTATTGACCTATCCCGAGCAGCCTCTCCACCTCAGCCTCTAAACAGGGTATTACTCGGGTCCAAAGGGAACCATCTGACTAAGAGCACCTGGAGTTATTGGCAGGAGATTATGCCCTTTGTTATTGTTGAGGGCTTTAGTGGGGGTAATGAAACCGAGCTAAGTCACTGGTGATTTTGGCTCTCTTGTGTTCCACACACTAGGGATGGGCGGTATGGACTAAAAAATGTATCACGATCATTTCTGGCATTTATCCCGATAACGATAAAAATGACGATAAAAAAACCTAAACTAACTAAACTACACCAATTAAATTGAATTAATAAAAAACTATTAAATTAGTACACCTGTACTGCAAAACTTCTTTCTTTCTGTCTTTCTTTCTTTCTTTCTTTCTTTCTTTCTTTCTTTCTTTCTTTCTTTCTTTCTTTCTTTCTTTCTTTCTTTCCTTCCTTCCTTCCTTCCTTCCTTCCTTCCTTCCTTCCTTCCTTCCTTCCTTCCTTCCTTCCTTCCTTCCTTCCTTCCTTCCTTCTTTCCTTCCTTCCTTCCTTCCTTCCTTCCATAAATCCGGCTTTACACAAAAACGTCATCAACGGGAATTTATCGTTTTTATCGCGAGATGACAAATTCTTACCGTGGGGAATTTTCTTGACGGTTTATCGTGAACGGTAAAATATTGCCCATTCCTACCACACACAGGCTTCTTCTATACTTGTGTGCAACATCATGCCGTGGTTTGCATTTTATTCCTATTGAGACAGAAGAATGAAAGTAAAATAGTCTGTCTCTCTTTCAGCTCTCTAACGCTGCATCAGTTTTCAAAGAGGTATTAACCAAATCAATGGTCAAACAATCAAGGACAATCGGTTGTGTATGGATGAATTAAACGGTACGTATGATGGGACTAGTCGTCTATTTGGGCCCATCCTTTACGCTTCAACAGCTTGAAGGCCACATTGATCTAAATCAACAACGCAGCATACCACGCTTGATGATGATGAAAATTACATTTCTTTTTCTTTTTTTTCTTTTTTTTTTTTACACTGTAATTACAGCTCAGTAATCAATTAAGAATTTAACTGACTTATGTTTCTTCATCTTCTGAGCTGGCAAATTATGTGCAATGGATTAGATTTCAAGAGTAAAATGAGTGACAGGACCTTAATAGCAAACACATGCACTCAGCGAGACATTTTCAAAAGGACCATTATAAAAATGTTGGGGGGAGGTGGGGGGGTGTTGGCGGTTGGCTCTTCATTCTGAATAGCCCGAATCGTTACCAGGCCTCTCTGTCGTACATTTGACAACTTACATAATGCATTTCCACTAAAATAGCTTAAGTGTTAAAGCTTCTTTTATGGGCAAAAATTGATTCATAAATGCACTGAGGCAAAAGCTAACGTGAACACAAAGCTTTCAATAACACAGTTTTATACAGACTGTCAATGTATGAAGCGGTTGCATTAGACAAGGTGGCATGCTGATTGCTTTATGAAATCCAGGCTAATTGTTTTGTGCTGTGGTCCTTGGGGCACCGTGCATTAAGACGGGCCGAGAGAAGTCAAATAAATATAGCTCTTTCCCCTGCCCACACACACAAACACACTCTGAGCTCCGTCCGCACACAGAGGCCCCCTCTGCCTTGTGTGGCATTGAAAGTAGCTCTCCAGTGGCCACTTTGGTGATCAATGAAAGAGAATTTATTTTGTGGTGGATATTGGCAATATTTCCATGACATAAGTCACATCAAATTGCACCCCGTGCCCTGTAATAAATAGTAATTTCACTTACATAAAAGAGTGTTTTCAATAGAAATCTGATTGTGTCACTGCTAGTGCGAGTCTGGATTGAATAAGATATGTTTTATGTGATTATTCAAGGTCAAGAAAACATACTGTGTATGTATGTACCTTTAAGGGATACAAAGGCGCTTTTAGAATAAAGTTACAATTTAAGGGCAGCACTTGTGCTGTAATGACAGCAACTGCTCAGGAAATTCAAAAAAAAAATGGATGCAGCTTGAATGTCTTCTGTGAATGTAAAGCTATGCTGAATGTGCGTCGCCTGTGCTTTCATCCGTTTTGGCCTCTTCTTTCATCTCTCCTCACATCAATATAACCATTCATTCCATTCTATCCATTGTGTGACCTGTGTATAATCACAACATCAAAGGACTTCTTCTTTTTTTACTTAAGGTTTGATCGAGACATCTTTTTCTTTTTTCCTCCTCTCTTTATGGTGTATTAATCTCCATTTGGAAAACAATTTAAGAATCAAACACATCGGGTAAGATTTTGTCCTTTTTTTAAAAGAAAGTAACAGGCAAACCTGTACAAAGATTCTCGTAATAAAAAAAGAGAAATTGAAGATCGACTTTGCAGGTATTTCTCTTTTCAGCTATTTAATTTAGTTAAAGAAATTATACGAATCCTTTGGGGTAAGATGTGTATGCGTATTTATTATTGATTTTTTTCCCCCAGTGATAAACACGTTAACTTTGCAGATATTTGCAAGAGGCTGAATCCTTCTAAGTTATTGTTAAATGATGTGATGAAAGGCATCAAGGAATCTTTACTTAGTGAGTCTCCCATGCTGCCTATCAGACAGAATTTATTATTCATAACCAATATCTTAATTACAGTCATCAGCCGTACTGTCTGGAGCTTATTGATGATTTTATTATGTCTTATTCTTTTATTATGAGTCACATAGGCTCATTTTCCTAACTGGCTTTGTTATAGTGGTAATTAGATAATTCTCAGGCTCTGAAGTTGCTCAGCATCACTGCTGGGTTTATTATTGTCATCTCAGTATGACTGCTGCATGCTGGGGGCTGCCTTTGATATTACATTTTAGTTGGAGTAAATTTAAAAATAAGCTTTTATCATGCCTGGGGAAAATAAATCGTTTCAACCTGATAACATCCAAGTTGCTTACAAAAAAAAAGACAACTCTACAAATGAGCAAAGTCTGTAATATCCACTGTCCGATTTGTCCAAATAAATGTGAAATTTTACAGCGTATGTTTGTGCTTTGCTCTGAGTCTACAGTCAGAAAGTGTTTCCTGTATGTTCAGATTGATCTTAATTCTAGATACTGAGTGTGCAGGGTGGGGTTGGGTACAACGTGATCTGTAATGGGTGAAATAATTGGTGAAAAGAGACTGGCTTGTCAAAACAGCCTCGACGTTACGAGGCTGATAAGCGAGAGGATGTAGACCTTTATCAAGAAGCAGGGCCATCCAGCCAGAGGTAGAAACCAGCTAGAAAAGCAGGCTTCCCCTTGGGCTTTCACATCAACCATCAAATGCTTCAGGTTCATTTGATAGGTCATGTCATTCACCAATTATTTGGATTTTATGCAAAGATGAAATGATTTTAGTTGGCGGAGGGGAGTTTTAAATGTCCTGCATAAATATACTTGACAGGCAATGAGATCTTGTTGTCAAGGCTATTAAATAACAAAAAAGTATCTGCGCAAGCTTTTATAAAAACCGTGTATGTTTAACAAAAAATGAAAAACAACTTTTCACCCTTGAACAAAAAGACAGTGCGCAAGGGATTCATTTTTCTCTTAAAAGCTGAGATATCCCATTTAAGAAAAATTGATCTTACAGCTGAGATGTGATTGCATTTTCTTTTTTTTTTTAAATTCATTTCCAACATTGTGTTGTTTAATGAGTTTTGAGGCTTTCAAATGCACATGGTTGGCTTGATATTTCTACAAAATCCATTTTACTCAGGGGAAGAGTTGTTGAATGAAAGAGGCAGTACATTTAAAAAGAGGTTCTGTTGGATTTTTGAAGGTTTTATATCTTGCAGTGAAAGAGTGTCCCTCGTATTAAACCGCAGATGGCATAGCATCTTTTTTTTGCTGTGCTTTTTGAATAAGTCAACATTCTTGCACTTTGTTGTAAGCTGACTTCATCGTTACGGATAGTAGTCACTGAAAGCCCACACATGTGGTATAAAAAAATGTTTTAATTCAGAATTTCAATAAAATAGGGAAGCCACATTTTTTTATAGTATACAACAAAATATGTCCATTCACCATGTTGCATATACATTTTAACAATATTTCTAGTGATTAAATGTACTTTATAAGTTATTTAAGGCACCATGACTCATCTCTTTAGGTCGTTATGCACCGAGTCGCAATACTTTAATCTCAGAGCTATTAATTACATAATTTTACCCATAAAGTCCATGGAAACCTTTATCAAGTACAAAAAAAAGCATTGAAAGTTTTTAAGTATATCAGTATTTAAAGAGAATTGTGTTGCTAAAGACGGGCCAGTGTTTTTATGTTCGACCGTTCTCATTGATACAGTAGTAAAAGGGAGGAAACAAGTTGAGCTGTTTTCCCTTTTGCGCTGCAGCCCTGTAATTTTCAACACATTTTCCTGAGGGCCTGCACTTTAGAAAACAAATGCCAGAATTACACATAGCATTTACCCAGCAAGCTCTGGGAAAATTCACCTTTGTGTGAAGTCCGAACTCATAAGCAAGTGAACACGCTGATGATCACGGCTACTTCACTTTCTTCTTCTTGCCTCCCTACCACTTTCTACCCACCGACTGCTGTCGCAGCAATTATGTACATTGCTGATAAAAAAAAAATGTCATTATAGATTATTGCATCGTACACCATCTCCTGATGGATAGATCCAAACAATGGACAAATGTATGAAACCAATTTAACAATTTTAGGCATTTCTACAACGAAAAACAAACATTTAAGAGATTATTTACAGGACTGAGTGGCAGTCATCAGAAGTATTACGGTAGTAAGAGGAGGTGGAAGGAAGGAAAAAAATGGAGGAACAGGATGTTATGGTCATGACCTTTTTTTTACCTGGTTTTATGTAAAAAGCAGGAGAGATAAAAAAAAAAGATAGCTTAATGAAAATGTCTCCAAATGAAATGCTTTAATACCTTGGATAAGTACTTGACGGTGAGCCACGTGGAGGTTAAGGGCAGTCTTGTTGCAGCTGGCATCGATAGAAGCCCTGAATCAGGCTTGAAGATTAATCCTTAAGGAGGTAGCCACCGTATATGGACAGAGTGCATGTAAAAGAGTCAGGGACTGTTTATAAAAGCGCATGGTTCGACAGGATTTTGAAAGCGCTGCACAACATCTTCACCAACAACGATGATAGCCCTAAACATGACACCGCGTCAGCTCCCTCTCAGCTCTTTTATTTAAAGTGTTTTTGAAAATCAATGAGAGGTTGATTACAGGGTGTTGTTTTATATTGATTTTGATCGCTAAAATCTTGAAGTAATCTTTAATGCTACTGGACGCTCAGTTTTTACTTTGCAACCATCATTTCATCTTCAAAAGGGCTGTTGTTTTGGATCTGAGTGCTCTTGAATTCCTTCAGAAGATGAGGGACTTCTCAACATTTGTATGTCATCAAGTTTATAATGGGGCATCATGTTCATCTCATTATCACAGAGGGATAAGTTTAAGGGTCAAATCAACCTTTGTGACCCCTTCAAGCCGTCCACACTGGGTGCATAGCTGCGAGAGTGTGTGATAGGGATTGCAATGATAACCAGTCATCAGTGGCCTTTATTTTCCCTGCAGCCATCAGCAGGCTTATTATCATGCCCCTGTCTGCTCCGCTCCACTCTGGCCTCATAGCAAACAGGTCTAATTGTGTCTCATAGCTGCGGGCTCCGAGTGAAGGGGGGAGTGGGTTTAGATGACTGATACTCAGTGATGTAAATGGCTGAATAATATGGCCCCGGTGTTTGTGATGGAGCTCTATCTCTCTGTGGTAATCTGGGCCATCAGGGACCCGCCAGGATGCATCATCCACCATCAACGAACCTCTGCTGGTTGGTAATTTATTCAGTGCTACAGTGGTTATTGATAAAACACTTAAATACAATTCCCCTCTCCTTCATCACCGCCCATCCCAGCCACCCCCGCTGCCCCACTCTTCTCGGATCTGTAATACCACTAGGTGGTCTGCGCCGCGCGTTGAGCTCCGTGTACAACTTGCATTGAGTTTAAGTTTAGGTCCCTTTTTTGTGTGCTTTTATATTTTTTTAAATGCCTCTGTGGTTTTTACTCTTTCAGGAGCTCGTGACGGATCAGTTCAGTCTGACGCCAGCAGCAGTCCCTCTGAGCAGAGTCACCTGGGTCAGACCCACCCAGGATACCCAATGGGTCCACAGGTAAGTACAGGCGTAAAGAAGCTTTATAACATGTTGTAACTGACGAAATAGACACCGTGACTATGTTAACAGTGTGATGAGATATTCACACTGTGGATAAGGTGCTGCACAGAACTATACAAGTGAAAGAGGGTTTACTATTTTAGATAAACAGCCATGTACCATATTTTCTGGACTATAAGCCGCACCTGTAAGCCGCACCCGCTCTATTTAAAAAAAAAATAATTAAAAAAAGATATACAAGCCGCACCTGCATATAAGCCGCATCCACTCTATTTTAAAAAAAAAAGATATCCAAGCCCCAGATATTTCTGTTGTTAGATTAGATATTTACTACATGCACAGAAGGATTTTGAACTGTAAATGATGTACATGTTTGTACCTAAATAGATCCTGTCCTAACAGTGTCTTTTAACACGGCAGCAACTTTGCTGATTAAAACGGGACAGAACCAAGAGAAAATAACCCGTATTTATTTATCTATTTATCTGTTTGAAATCTGCTTCTACCTACTTCTATCTGCTAAAGAAGAAGTAGCGTATTCTTCTTTGCATTTATTTTGTCTTAGTTTTGATTCTAATTCCGGTTAGCGCTCCCCGAGCGGTGGAAGAAAAATCCACAGAATAGCTGCACCTTTGTATAAGCTGCATGGTTCAAAACCTATGAAAAAAGTAGTGGCTTATAGTCCAGAAAATACGGTATTTAAAAATGATCTTAAAAATGTAGTGTAGGTAACCAGCACAGATCAGCACCTGACGACCACCTGCTCTTCTTGCCAAAATATAGAGTCTGGGAAAAAAAAAAGAATGAAAAACTGAAACGGTGCCTTGTAGAGCTGGTGTTTGTTTTTTTTGGTTCGTCTCGCCTGCTTTGCTGTAGTAACAAGAAGGTGCAACAAAGTGGAGGGACCAGGGAAGTATCTTTGGATAGCGATATGACACATTAAAGTAAAAGATTAGGGCTGTCAAAGTTTAGTATTGCACACATGTTTCAGGAAATATGACCCTTGGCCCAAACTGTAGTTTGGAGAAACAAGAAGCAATGCAGCTGTATTAGACTGTAATATACAATCCATGAAACATCGGTCATGTGACACATTCATTTTCTAAAGGGCAGATTTTAAAGCATCTTTTTTTTCCATAGAGTGTAAAATACAAAAAAAAAAAAGAATATAAACTTTTTCCTCATACAGGAACACGCCCACCTGTCAAGGTGTGGCTGAGTTGGACCCAGATGTAGGAGAGCGAAGAGGCAGGAGTTCCAAAACATGTGATTTATTTAACTCAAAGCGTGGCTGAGCAGGAATAACAAAAAAAAATGCAAAACACAAGAGTCTAAACATGACAAAATCCCCCAAAAAACCTGAATTGACACATGGAGGGAAGAAACGGTACGACCCGGCAGGGAGCAAGGGAAAGACAAGACAAAATATACACAAAAGGCTTGACAAGACACAGGTGCAGACAATCAGGGCAGGTGAGAACAAGGGAAGTCGAGACATAACTTGAACATGGGATTTCAAAATAAAACGTGACGTAAATACAAAAACCGTGACAAAGCCCAAGAGCGTGACACCACCGTGCGTTAGTCAAAGTTTGCCGTGGCTGTGGCAAATGTGTACGCCGGCATTTCAGATGGTGTTTCCGTGGTGATCGTGGCCATATCAGACTCTAGGTTAGTATAAACCGCCAAACACTTCCTTAGCTCTGTAATATGATGATGACTAGTGAAGAAGTGAAACTGGCTGAAACTGGCTGAAACTTCTAACTGAAATTTAGAAATGCCTAAAACAGAGTGTTTAATTGTATTTTTGTGTTAGAATCACTCAGATCAACATCCGCTGTTGCTTGTTGGACCAGAGTTTGCCTTCTCTAGACTTTCAGGTTATGTTTTTGACGTATAATAATGCAACAACAACCATTTGTTTAAAGCAAGGATAATCGTCTGCTCCTGTATTATTGCAATTTTGGGACAGTGAGGTCACTTAATCTGGAGTTCAAGGTCCTGCCCAGAGACACTTTGGGACGTGACGAGGCTGAGGACCAATGTTTTTGTTCCACATGACCACGGAGGTCAAATCATAGCTGTGATTTGTTTAAAATCATACAATAAAACTTTGAAATACTGTACTGTGTCTGTGTGGGTAAGGTTTACCCCAGTGTGATTGTTTTTTCCTCAGACCGTAATAGATTAAACACACTTACCTGTATATGACATTTTAAAGCACATTTTGCACGAGCAGTAACTTGATGATTTCTACATTCTGAGCTCCTGATAGTTTCCTCTCGTATGGTTTTACTTTGCAGACATGACATAGGACCTCTTATTGGGCGTCAGTTCCGCCGTCCTGTTTTTCATCTTCCCTTTTCTTCTTTGTTCAGAGCCTAATTAGCTGCCACCAAAGTAGAAGCTACCCTTCCTGGAGTCCATACAAAATTGTTTATTGGTTTGAACTATTTCAAACCATTGCAGAACACAAACGCTCAAAGACGTCAAGCTAAGTCGTGAACATCAGAGGAGTATTTGAAAGCTAGACAACAAACTACGCTCTCGTTATGTTCATACTAATCACAGCTGTTGTTAAAGTAAGAAACTTTATTTCACCGCTTCCACATTAGTGGACATTTCCAGAGTTTGTGGCGAGAGGAGAAACACAAACAACCCGCGTGGTATGTCGCAGCGCTAAACGGTTAAGTATTTAGCCGTCGCGCGTCATCTTCAAACGCGGCGCCGAGTCGCGCCGCTAATGAGCTGACGATGCGGGCCCTGTCAAAACAAGCAGGAGAGCAGAGAGCCTGAACCTACAGCCTCGTTAATAGCTCAATCAGGCATTGTCCTATCTGATTGGATTTATTGGCCTTGTGCCTCTGCGATGTTTAATGAACATCTATCTCATTAGTGTTGCTCAATGTCACTGCTCCACACACACTGACACACACACACACACTCACAGCGCGTCAGGTTTCCTCCACCCTCTTTAATAAGGCCATTCTCCTTCCACTCAGTCTTCCTCAATGACAGTCAATCCTCATCAGGACAGGCAAAAGAGGAAACATGAGACGGCGGGAGAGCCTTTCACTTCAGCTGTGCACGTCTGAAAGCTGAGAAATCCCCCGTGAAAGAGTAAATGTGCTGTTACTCTCAAAGAAAAATGTGCTTAATTAAAAGCACCTTTTCTGATCTTGTGCACCTGGTCAAGGCTGATGGTCAGGTAATAAATAAGAAATAAACGCGGGAGGAAGAGCAGCAGTTACAGTCAGAGCCTCAGCAGGCTGCTCCAAACAGTCGCCCTCTAATATATTAATGCTGTCAGTACAGTCTCTGTGAAGCTAACACTTTTCAGAAACAAAGGCGCCCCGCATGCCATACCCAATTTCTTGTTCCAGGATCAATATGTTTTGATAGATTCTCGCCCCAGAGCCGGATATTGTTTGAACAACCATTATCCGATGGTAGTTTACGCAACATGAATCTACCTTCCTTCTGTTTCCCACTCGCAGTTAGGATGACAAAAGTCTGCTATCTGGGTGATTATGGACAATTTCTCAGCACCAGAGCTGCCAAGCAGATCGAGGGGTTTGCTCTCCCCTGATGGGCAGAGAGACTGGGTACCGCATCCAGTCCTGAGTGGGGGCAACACACACACACACACACACACACACACACACACACACACACACACACACACACACACACACACACACACTTTGTGTGTCTCATGTGGCCCCTGGGAGACCACTTCTCAACACTCAGCTGTCAGGTCTGCCAAGCACTTTCCAGCCGCTTTCCAGCAGCACCTATGGAGAGAAGGGGCTGAGCTTCAGGCCAAGAGTCAAAAAGTGAACTGCTTATAAATATAGATGCCGCGATGATGCTCGTATCTAATGCTTCAGCTGAGGTAATCATGTCGTTAACAAATTTGTTTTCATCGCGGATTTTGATGTGTGCGTATAATGTTTCTCATCACGGCAGATGAAGATCACAGTCCCACCCTAAACACTGAGAGCGCTGGGAGAATCCGCACAGTACTTTCTCCTGGCAGCCGCCTGTGTGTCAAACAGCTGCCTGCTTCTCCAAAGCTGCCTGTAATGATAAATAAATCACAGCTGCATCTCATAATTGTTGAATTGTCTTTTAATGTTATTCCCTTCCATGTGAGGCCGTCTTTGCTGTCAAGCTCAGCAATCTCACGTTGTTTGATGCAAAGATGAAATGTTTGAAGACTGCCTTTGATTACGCGCTGCTTCGATTTGAGATTAAATTTAGTTGAAAAAGCAAGATTAAACATGTGTCACTTGCAGCGAACAAGCCCGTCGCCTTTGTTAGTGTCTTTTGAGGATTCTTTGAGCTCCCAAATTATTAATTCATTCTTATTTTTTTCTTTAACTTAATGGCAAATGTCATTTTGAATGCTTTCATATGCGTCAGGCCGTCATTTGCTATGCACTGTTGTTATTTATCAAAGCACATGCATGTTTTAGAGTACATGTGAACAATCCTGTCAGTAACTTTCACCTCGCCGAGCCTTTTTTGTGTATTTCTTTTTAACCGAGCAGCTTAGAAACACAAGCATCCACTCATCCGTGTGTGCGTGCAGATATTTTGGCCGGAGAAATCTCTCTGTGATCGCATGTATGTCAGGGTGGGTGCAGGCGCTCTGCAGCATGCAGGTTTATCACAGTGACACGCCTGTCACCTAGCAGCACCACGCTTGAGAACGGGCTGGGCGCTCCGCACCAGTCGGCCTGTTCTGCACCCTGTGCAGGCTGCAGACACAACACCATGCAAAACCAAGCAGATAGCTGACAATTGGAGTTAAAAGCTTGTGAACTTCAGTCACAGCGGAGGACTCCACGCCGCGCAGCCAAGCTTACACAGCAACGTCCAACGCATCTTGCTTACCGTTGACGCGATATAAGCTGACGTTACGCGTTTATGTGCAAACAATTCAATTTCATGTTTATGTTCATATTTTCTCGGATTTGGAGACATTTATTCAGTATTCCCTTAACGTACCGACATGCTCAGGCGCTAACATATTTTATAAAACGTCTCATTAGACTGACTTAAATTAAAGATGTCAGTCCCCATGTAGGCGTTTAGAGTTCAGCAGTGGCACACACCTCCCCACATCTTGCTGAAAAATACTTGATAAAAAATCTGGAGGTGTAAACCCACTGCCCCAGAGGATTCGATTCAAGAGACTTTTCATCTCGTACAGATAACTCTGATAACATATCTGTTCCTCTATGGGTATGACTGCTCCAACTCCACTTTAGCTAATATGAATGAATAAATCCAAGGAGAGGCGAGAGTGCTGTGTTATATCCCTCATCAAAAGAGCAAAGTACTCCTACTTTTTCTTTTCTTTTTCTGAAAAGTGCTGTGTATTTCAAGCACATTATTCTTTGGTACTAGCAATTTGTTCACAGGGTTGAATCCTGAATCACTGAATTTCTTTTTCACAAAGATGGAGTTTGAGTTCTTTCTTTTATAAACTGTAAATCTGTGACACAGCAAAGCGTTTAGCAGAAAGCAGCTGCATCCATCAGAACACTGATAAGTGATGAAGCCAAGTAACATCTGCTGATCTCATCCTAATTAAACATCTCTGCATGTAAAATAATGTACATATGCATCAATGTCTTCGATGTTCTTTTCTCCTCTGGAAGCAAAAACCAGCATTTCTGCTCTTCAGGTGCAGCCAGCGAATATTCATATTACTGATACCAGCGCCAAGACTTCCAGTCGCGTCAGCCACTTGCTATTCCAATGTTGTTGAATTTTAAGGAGCTAAATAATCATCAGGCAGTGGCTGTGAACATTTTATTACAACCACTGTGTTCTGCAAAGGTTTCTCCCCACATTTCTTAGCCACATGAAACAAAATAATTGCCTGTTTCACAGATTACATTCATGTAAAGAAATCTCTATCCAGTGCTGAAATATCTGCAGGAAATCTAAGAATGCAATTAACATCTTCCATCAAGGACAAACAAATCATTTATCATTTTGAAAAATTCAGAAATGAAGAATTTTAAGCGGCATTGAAACATTAACTGCAGAATTACACATTTAAGTTATTGTTGTATATATATATGGATAGTTATATATGGATAGGCCTTTTATCTCTTTCGCCAATGGATCAGATGTCATGGTCTTGCTTGAACTTTGGACTTTTAGTTTATTTAATCATATATTGTATATTTACATTATTTTCCAGACTGCTTTGCTTCTCGTCTCTTTTGTAACTTATAATCTTACTTACCTGTATAGTGTTCATTTGGCTTGGACCACACCAAATATGACGTATGTTGGAAATTAGAGTAACTCAAGATTTAGCTGGAGTTGTATCTAAACTACAGTTTACAACTTTAACGTTTTATGATAAATACATTAAAGAAATGAACGATACTTTTAAGGTGTTAATTTACAATGAAAAAAAACACAGTAAGCAGTATGTTTGAGGTGTTTTATGACCCAAGATGATGAATCTCTTGTAACAAAAAAGTCATCTTATACATTTTATCACATGATTACGGAAGAGTATTAGGGCCACTTAAAAAAAATAAAAAGAATTCTGAGAAAAAAGTCAGAATTCTGAGAAAAAAGTCAGAATTCTGAGAAAAAAGTCAGAATTCTGACTTTAATCTCAGAATTCTGAGAAAAAAGTCAGAATTCTGAGAAAAAAGTCAGAATTCTGAGAAAAAAGTCAGAATTCTGACTTTTTTCTCAGAATTCTGAGAAAAAAGTCAGTTAGAATTCTTTTTATTTTTTTTAAGTGGCCCTAATACTCTTCAGTACATGATCATAAAAAAGAGATTAGAAAAAATTCTGGAGGACCTAACGTGCCATGAAACATGAAACACTGCTGTTTCTTGCGTTTAACCGATGATGCTTTGTCTCTGTGTGTTTGTGTTCATGCGTGCCCTCTCCAGTCTCTCCTGGTAGCCCAGCAACTGGCGAACGCCGTTGGTGGCGTGATGTCCGGAGGCGCGTCGGGCATAAACCAGCCGATCCTCATCCCCTTCAACGCGGGCGGACACCTGGGCGGCCAGCAGGGCCTGGTCCTCTCCCTGCCCACCGCCAACATCCAGAGCCTGGTGGCTGCTGCCGCTGCAGGGGGCATCATGACGCTCCCCCTCCAGAACCTGCAAGGTGAGAGACAGGCTAACGTACCTTGGTGTGGTAAAAAAAATATCTCCGTTCCTTCAGGAAACTGACAGGTGCATCAAAAACACACAAAAACATCTTTCTCTCAGGGTCTGTCTGTGTTGTACATGATTATTTATGGAGCATGAGACATAAAAACGATGTAATACACAAAAAATTATGTTGCCAACATGAGTTTTACGTTCATTTTCTAACACGAAACCACTTTTTTCTCTATTTTTTTCGTAATAGAAGGCTTTACAGCTGTTTTGACCAGGTAAGAATCCTTCAGGGGGTTGTATCCCAAAAAGCAGCTTTCCTGAAATTGCCCAGAGGAACAACCGTATTAATTACAGGTCAGCGTTTTGCAGCGCAGCGCAAAAGCACTTTATGGCTCTTTCCTGAGCATAAGAGTGCACTGTACTCTACTTTTTTATCTCTTTTCCACCTCATCTGTCCATCCACATGGCTGTACTTATCCTTTCCTTTTAAACTTTAATGCCCAAGTGTTCTCTTTTGATCATACTTGTAAATGGTTTTCATTTTAATGTTTAAAACATTGTCTCTTTTATACCATTAGATTGAGGGATGGATGGGAGAAACTGTCAGTCATAAATCTTAAATGAGAGATGCACTAATGTAAAAAGATGCCAGGCTACATGTAAAGCAGTGTGTTTTTTAGGATGCCGATTACAATAATGCCAGTGCAGCACAAAGTGCAGGGGAGGCTCCCGTCATGTGGGGAAATGGATGGATAGATGCCCTGAGTGAGGAAATGTGGAGGTAGAAGCCTAATGGACACAAACATGCATAAATAACAGCAGCCATCGCTGTGGGCAGACCTTTTAATAAACTCGCATCTATCCAGCGAGGCCTTCAATGTATCCGTCAGTAGCAGATGATAATGGGCCCAGCAGGCTTGTCTCACTCACACGTCAACGGATCTTCCTCCTGGTTGTGTGAGGGACAACCCAGAGACTTGGGTGATCTGACGAACTGATTGGCAAACGCATTGTCAGGGTGTCAGAAGCACACAGCGAACACCTCTCAGTCATCCATTTTGTCCAAACAAACCAGCAAAGTGAGTCCAGTGTTGCTCGTGAAATCCTCCATCCGAGAGAGACGGAGGAAGTCAAATAAATAAATAAATAAGGAAATAGTTGTGGAGAAATGCCTCAGTGGCAGATCTTTTTTTAAGTGAGTGTACTGACAGACTGCCTGTTCGCACGTCCTTTTTTTCTGAAGGGGATGCATTGAAAGGACCTCCGTGGAGAGAAAGTGACACAAGTCACGAGTGAAGCTAAATGTCTTGACTGTGTCCAGGCCCCTCTGGGCGTCAGGCGCTCCTCCACTCTCCCCTGTCCGAGTTCATCACGGCTCCGCTGAATGAGGCCTGCTGGCACAGCACCTCTGTCAGACAACTGCAGCTCTGGCCTCTGCCCCGGTGTCCCCCATCAAATCTACAACACCCCCCTCCCCCTCACTCCCTCCCTCCCTCCCTCCCTCTCTCCCTCCCTCCCCCGAGTCACCCCGGGGCTCCAGGACTGATTAATCACACATATAATACAGTGGCGCGCGGTCACCGGGGAGCAGTCAGCTCATTTCACAACCTCTGGAGCAAGCTTGCTTTATAGCACTTATCCTGTTGGCTAATTAGTGTCAGATATGACACAAAACAACAGTTAGGCATAGTAATGAGGCTGCGAGGAACCCAGCCAATGGCCGTGTTTAAATGTAATGAGGCATCTAATGACCAGCTAATTAAGCTGTTTGTCTCCCAGAATGAACAGCGGAGGAATTATGCACTTTACACGAGAGCCTGCATACGCTACAGGGTTTCACTGTCAGTCTCTTCACCCACATGTAATGTTTCATACTATGTTCAATACAATTAAAGGTTTTCAGAGCATTTTTTTTTTCATGCATGTCCACGTGACGGCGTAATGAGATGAAACGAACACCGAAAAGAGCATTTTGATCATACGTTTTGATCACGCTAATCAAAAGTGGTTTTGTCAGTAATGAATGTTGACAGAAGGGAACCGACTAGTCTTCTCGGAGCCTTCAGGAGAGCAGCCCTCTCAGACTGTGATGAATAACTATCACTGTAATGGGGTTGTGCTATAAAGTTGGAACAGTTGCTTAAATAAAAACCAAGCAGCATCTTGTGGGAGACTTGGTAAACACGGGCGCCAGTGTAACTGGTTATTTGTCAGAATGATTTATGCCTGCAAACATGCAGTAAAAACAAATTCCCAATGAAACTAAACAAGGGGGAAAGTTATCTTTTGTGACAGAGTGCACACAATTCTAGCTGACTTCAAAGAGGCAAAACTAGGTTGGGTCATGCTAGAGGTCTGTAAATATGACAGCTGATGAGAATAAAAAAATCCCACTTGATTTTCGGATTTATGCATGTACGACACACACAGACAAAGCATCTGCAGATGTTTGTTCTCTGTTGCGATGCAAACTTCCTTCTGCATTCTGAATAGGTTTTAATTTCACATGATTTTTATAACAAGCAAAAGCACGATTACCATACTTGTAAAACGAGCTGCTTCAAAAGGTTTGTGCATGTAATGCTCAATGGGAGGAAGCAGAACAAAGTCATCTATCTACTCCTCTCCTCTACGACTTGCGCAAAGGTAATGCAAGAACCTAGTTTACTGGAGTGCTTTCATATTAATAAGCATATCCCATCTTATTTGCTGCAAGCAGAAAGCCACGCAGCGCATCACATCAGAGAGCCGACTTCTAATGGTGAGGTGAGAGCGTTGTTCCACGGAAAACACAAAACTGCACTCAGGCTTCCTCATAAAGGTCGGCATCCCACTCACCTGCGGTAATGAGACCCCATGTCGGTGTCAATCAAAGACGCGTCTGTCGTTTTTGATAAAAAAAAACAAAATGAGGAAAAAAAACGCTGATTTGGTGTCGTTCGCTGGTTTTCGGGGTTTTGGTATGATACAAATTAGGGAAATCACTCTGCTCATTACACCACCAAAGGGCGGTTTCCCAGGGGAAGAGCCAGATGTTTCCACAATAGTTAGACATGTCAGACTGGATCTCTTCTGCCTCACCTGACTGCTGCTCCTTTAAGAGGTGAGCTGCCAGGCAGGGCACTGACTTAACCTTTGTCTGCCACGGGAACGCCTCTGTGTCCCTTTACACCTTACATTACCTGACCTGGAGAATTTCAGACATCCTTCTTCGGCTTGTTATAGCCACACTACCTGATCATTGTGTGCTTTTCTTTTTTTTCTTTTACTCTTGTTCGAGGACAAGAAAAAGATGAAGTGTCTCTTGCGGGCACAGTGAGATGACACTGCTTCATCAGTCCACACTTCCTCACCTTAACATCTGTCATCGTAAGACAATATAGGCCAAACCCGTCCCGTCTCCCTTATCTCTGTTTAATTCGAAGGGGTTCTCAAGCCGTATGCATTCCACGTATTTCTTTAATGATTTAACTTTGCCGTGGTTGTAAGATGATTCGCAGGGGAGAGAGCCGCATTAAATAAATAACAGTGATAAAATGTAGACCTCATACATTTCAAAGCTAATGCAACTAGCGGTGCAATAGGAGCAGCTGCACACAGTCCTGGAGCGGTAATTTGATTGATTTGTTGTGACAGCAGCCAAATAATTGAGAGTGAGAGGTGCTGCTGGAGATGAAGCACAGGCAGAGGCAGGTTCGCAAGGCAGTCCCAGCAGATATGGCACCCGAGTTCTCATCTCTGCCACTGATATCTGCCAGTGGTTTATTGTTTGTCTTCAGTAAGCAGCTTGGAAACGTGTGGGGGGGTTTAGTGCCGTCGTGACAGTTAGATGACGGAAAGAAGTAAAGGAGGGGAGAAAAAAGAAAAGAATCACCAATCAAAAACCCACAAAAGAGCATTGAGAGGGCCGGGATCAAACATCCGAATTTACACTCCAGTGGAGGTTTACTGTACATGCGCACATAAACATGCACACTTACACCCCCATGAGACTGATTTGTGCTCTTGTCTGTTATGAAACTGAGATGTAAGTAGATTTCTACCTCTTACTGTTTCACTTGTTGCAGACATGCTCTTCATTTCTTTTAAACTCAGGTTGCACGTTCATTATAATCGAGCACAAAATGATCCACGCTGCGTTTGAATGTACAGTATGTCTCTTAAACGTATGTATCTCCAGACCTTTTGGTGTGTTTCGCCTGCTAAGCAGCAGCGGGGCTGCTTGTCTCAACCCTGTGGCTCTTAGCTCATGTTGTTGTTTCTGTGGATGGTGGCGGTGTCACTCTGGTTCAGCAATGCCACAGGACAGCATGCTGCCACAGACCAAAAATAGAAAGAAAGAAAAGAAAAACTGAGTAGGGGCGGCGGCGGGGGGTTGGATGATGCTTTATGGGAGCGTGGAGGAGGACAATAATATTGTTAATAAGATGCTCCTCTGTCCGCTCCTCCACGGCAAAGCCCTGACATCTGCCCTCCCTTGAAACACTAAGGGAGGCATTTTGCAAACCTGCCGCCATAAACGCGTGATCTACAAGGCATCCTCTGCGTTTTACACACTGCTCGTCTGCAGCGTGCATCTAGGGACTGCAGTGCATTTATTTTAAAAGATTTTCACTCTAGGTGACAATAAAGCGAGTGACTTCGAGGAGAAGTTAGTTTTCTGAGTTAGGGGGCTGAATTAGAGCGTGACGGAGTTTGCAAATAGCTTCCAGTTATGTGAAAAAATAATGTGCAGAGTTATTCCATTTTAATCCAACTGTTTAGCTGCTCAGCTACAGCGGAGAACTGTCCATCTGATGAAACTTTTGGATTCATTTAGTCATATCAGCATACCCTGAAACCTCCACTAATACTCTTTACTTGTACTATTCAGCCTTATATTGCATATATTCACTAAATTATTTCCAACAAACTTGCATAATCACCAGAGTTCATCCTTCCATAGCCGTCGCTGAGTGGACCAGTCAATTACTGAGGTCCAGCAGATGCAGAGTGTTGAATGCCATATAAATTACAACACGTCAACAGCAATCAGTGTGTTGTTTCCGTGATATTTCAGGACTTGTAAAGAGCTTCCAGTAAATGCCTTGACCGGCTGACCCCAGAGTTGTTTTGCCGAAATTACATTTAACTTTTTTTCTCCTTTTATTTTTTTCATTTTTTTGCCTCCCCCCTTTTTCCGGTCGCACTGTTTCCAAAAGATTTGCTAAAGGTCTGCCGTATTGCCGAGGCGCAATCCCGAAGCTTTCAGAAACAATCTGTAGTCAAGCATTTTAAATGAAAATTGATTTGTGATTTACATGGTCGGTGAGGGGAAAATGAACTTATAAAATGTTGTAAATGAAATATTAGACAAGGTGCAGTGGGAGAGAGCAGACAGCGATGGTAATCTCGTGGAACTGGAATTCCTGCCTGGCAGAACTGGCTGACATTTTACATTTATCTGTGTTCTGCATGAGTTGTAATGTTAATGGTAATTTTATGGGACTGAACTGGAATGAAATTGGTGTTATCAGTGATTGCTTCAAATGTGGTATTGTGTAAAGGAGCACAGCTGCATCCTTTATTTCCTATTCCCCAGTAATGTAAGTTATTGCATGATCTGTCGTCTGAGGTTGAACGTGTGTATTCGGGCTGTTTTTATCAGCCTGTTCTGCTAAGAGCGCCTTATATCTCACAGTTCCCACAGGATGAAACACACCGGCTGCTGTGTTTTGATATTACTATAACATTTGTTTGTGAATGTCTTTCACATGTATTCAGTAGTCCTTTGCTTTTGTTAATGATTTCCTGCGCATGTCTGTATCAGAGCGATGTTTTTTTCTAAAAAAAAGTCTGAACAATGACTTTAATCCACACAAGATCTTTTCTGTAAACACCATTTTTCCAAAACAACTGTGTAAAGAATTATAAGGTAAACATATACATTATCAATACGGGTCTATGGACTTAATATAACAAGCGAATCAATGTAGCGTTATACTCTGATCAATACTTCTTGCACAGCCCAGATGTTTTAATTCTGTTCGATACGTGTCGCACTGAACACTTCCTGCTCCTTCTCGGGCCGTGTACAGCATGTATGGATTTTCCTGGAGCTTGCTTTTCCATGTTCGGAAAGAGAAAAAGAACCAAAGAAAATGAGAGTGAACAAATGCTGTGATCGCGCAGAAGCGGCGGCGGAGAAAACTCCGGGAGTCCCGGAGGCGTCCAGGATCACGCAGAGGTCATTCTTAAACACGGCTCTCCGGTTCCCCTTGTGCGTGAAACCCAAGAGTCCGTGGTGGCATTTGTCAGCAGATGGTGTGGAAACCGAACCCCTCACCAGTCGGGACTTCTTAGCCGCCGCTAAAAGCTGTCTGTGGTTACTAATTGCTGACCAGAGCCTAATTACCTTAATTAATGGCATAGCTTTCTGGGGACCAGATTTTGCAGGGGGGGCTTTTATCAGTATCAGTGAAAGTTAAAAGGTCCCGCAGGAGGCCTGAGGAGTATGTACATCCCCTGGGTGCTATTTCTGGACTAACTGCAGACACAATGCAGATGGATGCTGTGGCATCAGCACAGGACAGCATGTTTAGAGGGAGGTATCTGTTACTTACAGATCAGAGGAAACACTTACCAAGAAGAGGAGCGAAACACTTTTCTTGCCTTTCTCTGAACATTATTTTACCGTCTCTTCTCTCATAAACAAGGCTGTTTCCTGAATTATACCAGCGTAATTCACAATGACAAAGTAGACTTAGCACCTTTTTGAACTGGCCGTGGGGGATTTTGTTCGGAGAGCTCTCACTGTGAAATTAGCCCCGGTGCTTTCATTTTTCAGCTGCACTGAATTGGTTAAAAGACACAGGCCAGCTGGTATGAAAATGGGACTGATTCAACAAAATCTGCCCTCCCCTCACTCGCTCGCTCCTCACTCATAAAATGAAAAAAAAATCCCCCCATTCTCTCACTTTTGCCCCCTTTTTTTTTTTCTTACCATCCTCCCCACCTTACCCCTCCCCCAACCCTGTCAGCCACCGTTGTCCACGTCTGAAGAAAAGCTTGTAAGTTTCAGTTGCATACATTTCTTTTGATGATATATTGTCCCGGTGTGGGATTTCATTTACTGCCGCTGCCCTTTCCTGAACCTGTTGCTAGTCGGCGAGCACGACACCCGTATAAGTAGCGTGCTACTTCATTCATCATACATCGTTCTGGGCTCTCAAATACCTCATATGTGATTCAGGAAGAAACCACTAAACCGGCACAAAGGATCCCACCAGGATCAGCCGAGGGTCCATTAAACACTGTGTACAAAACACCGCACAACTCGTGTCTACATGCACGTTTTTCTTTGTTGCATCTACAAAACATTAGCCTTCATTTCATGGTGTGCACATTGTTTATGAAGCAGGGGGGTGTTGGGGTGGGGGGGTCTCAAGTGCACTGCACATGTAGTACATAATTCCACTCACATCGCATGCACATTTGAATGCATGCATTTTGAAATCTGTTTTTTCCCTCAGTCATAGTGGCTGCTCTGTGTTGTATTAAACAGCATTAATAATCACAAGAGGCTCAGTGTCACTCAGAAGTCTCCACATCACTAAAGCAGACAGTGTTGTGCTGCTGGGCATGTTGTGCTGTGTGAAAGTGCTTACACGCTCCCTCAGACAACCAAAGGGAATAATTAAAGACAGAAGATGGAGGCAGAAGAATGGAAAGCAAATCCCATTGTTTGGGGTTATTTCATCCCACTGAATTTCTTCTTCTCACTTTCTTTCGCTCTCTTCCCGCATTCCTCCCCAAATGCACTGTGGGTATGTGGCATGTTATCAAAAGCATATGTAAGCGAAGCAGTGCAGAACAAAAGCCTTGTGATGTCCCACTCATACACCACATTGTCTTTTGATTATCCCGCAATCATTTTGTATCTTTGTGAGATTGGAAAGAATTGAAGGCTCAGTAACCACATAATAATATACAATAGTGCGGCTGCTCAGAAGCCGCGGTGCCAGATATGTTGGAGGCAATTTGAAAACAAACCTGCTTAGTGCTTGTTTGCTCCAATTTGATCAAATGGAGTAATTCTTCAGCTCCTCAATATCCAAGTTCCACCCAAAATAATCCACAATGAAATTCAAATTTAAGGTGAACTAGTCTATTAGGGGAACTCGACTCCACTCCATTTCTGAGCGCGGTAAATGTAGCCCCTCAATCTCTCTCAGCTTTTACTGTCAGTCAGAGAGCACTCAGTCATCTCCGTGCATCGGGCCCGCAATATTGATTTTTCCACCCACTGAAACAGCCGCATGAACATAAATTTTGCATGAGGCTTTTACTCGCGGCCTCCGCTTTGGTCTGACGACACATGATGGGACCATGAACAGGCTGTAATAACCCAGTCTGTCCTGCCAGGCAAACAGGCTCTTTCTTTAGAGAACGGGAGAAGGGGGGGAGCCCAATACCTTCTGGACTCTGAAGGACAAAAGCGAGAGACCCCTCGCTGGGATTCGCAGAATTACATACCGTCTGCGAGGGGATGTTTTCAAATGAGAGTGAAACTAAAAATGTTTCCATGAAAATGTGATTCTCCGAATATGTTCAGGTTGGTTCATTCAATTTAAAAACAGTTTTCAGCTATGTTACTATAAAATCTGAACAATTAAATGGTCTATTTTGACACTCCAAGGTTAGTAAGAAAAACAACAAAAACAAAACATTCTTACTCGTTCACTCTATATGGAAAATAAACCAGATCTCAGTTTGCTTGGGACCCCCTGGAACTTGTCTTGAGCCGGCGTACGTTCCCGAACGACTCTTTGGAAATCAATAACACAGTGTAAGCATCACCAAAAAGGCAATATTATTGAGTTCACAGGAATTTTCTTGTATGTGTAACAACTCCGTGGAGAGGATTTGATTCTTTGAAATGCTTCCCCCAGAGTGAGAATCCTGCAACGCTGCTTGATATTGCCTTGTATCACAAAGTGAAAGAATTATGTTTGAATCCCTACAAGAGATGTGGTTTACCCTCTAAAATGCTGCGGCTGCCGCTCAGTTCAAATCGTAGCTGCCAATATAAATATATATATATATATATATATATATATATATATATATAAAAAAATAAAAAATAAAATATATATATATATATATATATATATATATATATATATATATATATATATATATATATATATATATATATATATATATATGAATTTTGTTGTCACTAAGAGTTCCTCCTGCAGAAGGACTGATATTGCCGGCTGCAGCTGTGAGTAATTTTTTATTCAGCTGTTTCACCAACTCCTTTAACATTTCATTTCCCCCCTTGTTTATTCCAGCCATTGCTAAGGCAATAATCTATTCTCCATTTCTTTAACGTGATTAGTGACTGTACAGACTCTCTGCTAAAAGGAACAAATATATTTTCTAGGTTGTAAACAGAAAGCCGGCGAGAAAGAACATGTTTGTTTTTTCTCTACTTTTTACCCACAAATCCTGTTTCCTGTTTCAGTGCATGCTGAGTGTTATAGTCTCTTTTAAGAACTTTGACTTCTAATAGTGTTTCAATTCCTGCATTGCTGCTTCCAGTTGGGTGAGGACTGGTAATGAACCATTTAGTTGATAAACTGCCAATTAGTGTTAGATTGAAAATGACTAATTCATCATTTTTGTTTTCTATCAAGCAAATGCAACCACTGGTGACACTCCCAATTGCAAAATGACTATAATCCCTTTCATATCTTTGTGTTATTTGTGAAGATGATATAATACGACATGATATGATGCAATAAGACAAGACTTTGTATTCATTCCACTTGGGAGACATTTCCCTGTTACAGCTGCAGAAGCAAAAAGAAATGAGCAAAAGTAGGATAACATTTCCCAAAGGAAACATTTTTATGTCTATTTTTGCATTCTTTTATATGCAAATGAGTAGTTATTGTTGGTTATTATTCCATCTAGCGTTAATGTCTGTAGTGAACAACATGAATGCATAAAGAATTGGTTTCAATATCAATGTGACACAGTGACCCACAGCGATAAAAGTAAACGGTGCAGAAGGGAAACACGTGCACCCACACTGATGCTATCCCCTCCACCGGTGTGGAGATGCTCCAGTCTAATCCGCTGAGTAAAAAATGACCTTCTTTTGACCACCTTAACAATTACCAGATCTCATAGAGTTTAAATCTCCTTACCTCCAGTAGAGTAATTATCGGCGTGACTCACTGAAAAGGCAATTGAGACACCGCTTTATGGACTGCACGCTAGAACGTGAGTCAGAGCAGTAATGGGGATCTTGTTTGTCCCCTCTCACCTCCCTCATTAAAGAGTGACAGCCGTGTTTAAACCTGGGCAGTTCCTGTAAATATACAGTAATTTTTTCAACACCTGACAGGCTCCTCTGTAGTATCTGATCGCCTCTTAATTTACAGAGCCTGTCCCCTAAATGATACTGTAGACATGCAGTTAGATGAAGACATTCTTGCCTTTCATGTATTTGTGCTAGTAGGTGATGCGCGTGCTGCACAGCAGCCACCAGGTAGGAGAATTACTGCAGAATCAATAACCATTAACTTAAAGAAAAGCATTGTTCAGGCCTATACACACTAACACCCGTCTCAAGGTTTCATCCATTCTCATGAGCTCAATACAGTCTTTCCAAGGTCTTTGAACTATGCTTTTAGTTTTTGATGCACAGATAACTTGTATTCCTTCCACGAGATCATATCTGCTTTCTTCTGATCGTACTTTATAACGTATTTGGATGGAATGAAAGCCAGTCGACCTTTTGTGTGGATGTGGTTGCTGTGACACTGCAGTCACTCTCCTTGTCAGCCTTGACTGCACTTCTACTAAGTTGATGAACATAGTTGCCTTTTTAAAAATGTTTTTTGAAAGACTAAGGGCCTGATTTACTAAAGGTTTGCATGCGTAAAAACGTGTGCAAACTTGACATCACCCGCAAACCAATGTGCAAGCTGATCTACTAACAGCGTGCAAAGAGGACTGCGCCTCTCAAATGAGCAAAATAGCACACGCTGTTCATTTAGTACTTTTGCCCTGATGAATAATCAATATGGGGCGTACCCGCCAGAAAGCGCTAAATACTGGGAGGGGAAAATGCAAATACCGTATTTTCTGGACTATAAGCCGCTACTTTTTTCATAGGTTTTGAACCATGCGGCTTATACAAAGGTGCGGCTATTCTGTGGATTTTTCTTCCACCGCTAGGGGGAGTGCTAACCGGAATTAGAATCAAAACTAAGACAAAATAAATGCAAAGAAGAATACGCTACTTCTTCTTTAGCAGATAGAAGAAGAAGCAGATTTCAAACAGATAAATAGATGAATAAATACCGGTTATTTTCTCTTGGTTCTGTCCCGTTTTAATCAGCAAAGTTGCTGCCGTGTTAAAAGACACTGCTAGGAAAGGATCTATTTAGGTACAAACATGTACATCATTTACAGTTCAAAATCCTTCTGTACATGTAGTAAATATCTAATCTAACAACATAAATATCTGCGGCTTGCAGATCTTTTTTTCTAAAAAGAGCGGATGCGGCTTATATACGGGTGCAGCTTATATATCTTTTTTTTATTGTTTTTTTAAAAATAGAGCTGATGCGGCTTATATACAGGTGCGGCTTATAGTACGTTAGGTACGGTAGGTTAATTTACCACACGCAATGAGATTTACCAAGCCTGAAAGTTTTTGCGGGGATTGTGATTGCGTCTGTATTTAATACGTTCGAAAGGAAGGTGCTAATCTGCTCAGCATTACGCATGGCTGCTGTTATTGTGGCAAGGAGGCGACATCGCCAAAATCAAAGAATACGCAGAGACAGAGTCTTTATTCTGCTGCATGCTATTTTAAAAATGGTTGCACAAGTTTTATTAAAGGCCACTTTTTCTTTAGTTCTTCGCCTTATATCTTGCCACCTTCTTTTAACCTCATCTGCCGTTCTTTTTGTCTTACCAACTGCATTTATTCTATCGCAGATTTTCTCCCATATTGCGTTTCTTTTGGTAATGTTTAAATTTCTTTGCTGCAGTTCATGAATGTGTTTATTTGCCTCTTCCACTAATATCTCTAACTCCAACTCGTCAAATTTCATTTTGCGCTTGCGACTATCCTGCTTTCCATCCAGACTCTCCATGGCGCAAACCGTAAGACACGCAACACCTCATTTAGATACTGCGGTTTGCACCTGTTATCAACAGCACGTGCAAACTGTTTCAGTGCACACGCAATTTAGTACTCTTTATTTAGGATCTTAGTAAATCAGGCCCTAAATGTATTAAAAGCTGTTTTACATTTAATCTGACACAACTTTTGAGCGATGACCAGATCAGCACTGATACCTCACAGCGTGAAGGTTTTGGGGTCGCGTCCCGGCTGAGGCGTTTCATGTCCTCCCTGAGCCTGCGTGGTTTTTTTTTCCAGGCACTCCAACTTCCTGATGAGGCTCCTGATGATAATGATTTTAATGAGAACAAAATGGATGGATTAGTTTACATAGGCACACATCAGACACGCTTGGTTTGTTTCGAAGCGTCGAGATCCGTACACAAATACGCACGCCGACAGTCTTCAGCTCATTGGGGAGAGTTGTGAACGCAGCTGTTTTGTGGACTGTGATGAAAACAAGAAGCCAAGCTTGAATCAACCTGAGAGGGAAAAGTGCTGTAGGGGTGTCAGCAGGAACTACTGAGATAGGGCTGGTAATGAGAGAGCGGGCCCCCCCCCACCTCCACCGCTCCTCCTCACTCCGCTCTTCAACCGCACTGGAAACAAAAATAGCTTTTTGTCTGACGAACGAGCTCGGCTTTGACCTCGCCTTTCGACCTCTGACAATCAGTCTCTCTCCGACGTCCTCCAGCACTTCAAAATCTGGGGCTGGGACAGTCCAAGATAACGGTTGATTTCTTCTTGTGTCACCAAAGCAGAGAAAGCTCTGAAAGAGAGGTGGCAGGCAGTTTCTCAACGCACCGAGGTTGGAGGCCTCAACGCTCCCCCCCGTGCACCGGTGCTTCAGAGACCCAGATGATTCCTGCTAAATGTTTAAACGCCCAAGTTCATCCAGCATCTGATCGTTTAGCGACGCAATTGGACGTATTCCTCATTATAAACATTAACATAGGCGTGTTGTGACAACAGTGAAAGAGAGCCCCTTGCTCTCGCACCCCTCAGGCCTGATGACTAAGTGGGAGCACCGCTTGAAACGTGGCAGGCAAGGACTCGCAAATATGAGACGCAACAAAAGAGACAGTGGGAGATATAATGAGCACTGGAGGAACCCGGCACCCTCTTGCCTCTCTCCATCATATGTGAGGCTCCCACTCTCATCCCTGGCCCCATGTCTGCTGGAGGAAGGAGCACAAACAATTAGCTCAGACAAGCCGTTTGGATTATGTGCTCAACCAAAGCAATCAGACAGCTGCGGTTAAAAGAATGAGCTTCAGCACGCCGGTTGCCCAGTTAGAGGGGAACGGAGGGTCAGTGGTCCTGACAGTCTTAACAAGATGACAGAATTTATAAAGCACTGCTGTTAAAGAAATATAGTTACCTGCAGTGTAGCCTTTATAATAAGGCCACATGGGGCTTCTTCCATATTCCCTCTGTATTTGTTTTCTTTTGCTTCATATTCTTTTGTTGTGCCTCTTGTTCCTCGGCGTAATGGTTGGCGCTGGAGGAAATTCTTCAATCGTCTTTGATCTTCGTCTGGTTTCGATAATTTTTTGACAGAGATCTCATTTTGCCCTCCTTTCGTTTTCTCCGTCTTTGTTCCCTTTTATTCCATCTTTAAATAGAGCTCAACATTTTGTCACTGTGAAGCTGCGGAGGGGAAAGAGCCGGTTCTGTCAGGGTCTTCGGCGCCCGCAAGACGGGTTGCCCCAACATTTCAAGTGAGAGTTGGACTCTCGCTGTTCCGCAGATGATATATAATTCATGGTAGGGGGTGTGAGAGAGGTGTCAATGTGTCAGAAGGTAGAAGACATATAAAAGTGTGGTGTTTACTGGCCGACGGATGCCGGCTTCCTTTGGCTGAGCTTCTGCAGCACGAGGAGAGACGAGGAAGATCTGATCTCCATCAAATGTTCATTCACATCTGTCCTAAAGTCTAAGTGGCCCTACTAATCAAAGACTTGTGTGCCCTGATGTTTTATTCATCTTTTATGAGATGAGTGTACTTAAATTATTTAAGTACATTGATTCAGCGTGTATACAAGCATGTCTATGTGTGTTAACAATTGCTGGGTTGCGTTGTCAATAGATGTTTGCATGCACTCTTAGAACAAGTGTTTATTATTCAGTCCTTTGTGCGTTTAAACACAAGGAGTTGTAAACTGTGACTAAAAAGCCCGGTTATGATCCTTTACAATCTTATTCAGCTCATCATCATCCAAACAAGCTTTCACAAATCTGTAGTCAGGGATGTACATTGATGTGTTCCCAGAATGCTTGTGCCTCTAAGTTTTGAGAAATAATAGTTATACAAGCCTGTTATGGATATGCATACTGTCTGTTGGGGCTGTGCGATTAATCGATTTTAAATCTAAATCGGATTTATTAATCAAAACCGATGTTAAAAAAGGAAAATCGGAAAATTGATTTTCCTTTTTTGCAGCTGGCTGCATTACAGACAGAGCTCGTCTAGTCATCTTTGTTTGGTCAAGAAAATTGTAAATGTTGTCACTTTACCAAACTCAAGGAGGATTAACAGTATCTTTCAATTGCACTTCATTCCCAATAGGGAAATCTGTTTGCTATTTTTCTTTAAAAATAAAGATAAAATATTTTAAACAATTTATTCCATTGTCTTTTGTAGTTTTACCAAAATCGAAATCGAAATCGAAAATCGGGTTTTCAGAGAAAAAAAATCGGGATTTTATTTTTGTCCAAAATCGCCCAGCCCTACTGTCTGTAAATGTAGTTGCAATTCAGTTTCTTTATTTGTTAAACTCCACCAATCTGTGTATTTAGACATTTTATTTATTTATTCATTTTTGGAATCGCGATAGAAATTACCTTGAAGTAGAAGAATAATGTTTTACTTCAGATGTACATTCTGGCGTCTTGGACATAGTTGCAGGGATAAAGCAGCTGCAGCCTTGGTGTTACACTACATAAAAATGGGAAAGCATTTGAATGTAGAAAAGAATTTCTAATGGTGTACCATTATTGAGCCAATTAGTTAATGGGTTTATTTTTGAACTGCCTCTGAGAAGATGTATGGCTCTTTCTCAAGTAATTTGAATCCATTAAACCAGAAATTCTCTCATTCTCCAAGTCACAATGACGACTTTTGACTCCAGACGGAGCAGTTATCTCAGTCAGGTCGGATGCCTTTGTCCTCCAGCTTGCTAAATTAAATCCACTGACTCTGTCTTGCTGGCTTAAAACCCTGAAGGACCTTGTTGTGGCTCGGTGCAATTTACATGCGGCTCTCACTAGTCACCTGGAGCCGTCCACACCTCCATGTGTGCATACATCTCTATCTGAGGTGTTACAATATTCTTCAGATAATGAGCACTTCCTCTTTATGTGCTCAAACACTTGTTGTCAGCTCGCCGCTCGTGGCTCATCTGTGTTCTCTGTTTTGTGTGTGTGTGTGAGAGTTAAGAGCTCTGAAATGAAGACGAATCAAACCGCTGTCTTTTTTTCATCAACAGCTACCTCATCCCTGAACTCCCAGCTCCAGCACCTGCAGCAGCTCCAGCAGATGCAGCAGCATCACCACCAGCAGCAGCAGCAGCAGCAGCAACACCATCACCAACAGACCCACTCCCACAGTCAGAACCACCTGCCAACCCAGCATCACATGACCCCACCCAGCCAGCAGCATCAGACCTCGGTCCCGTCTCCGGGTTCTGCTTGCTCCTCCGCCTCTGGACACCCGCAGCAGTCCCCGCCGCACCGGCCCAACCAGTCGCCGGCTCGCAGCCTCCCTTCGCCCGTCACTCCACCCATGCCTCTGCCGGTGAGTCACAGCTCATGATATTGGTCACTAGGGATGGGAATTGAGAAGATTTTTTCGATTCCGATTCCATTTTCAATTCTGCTTAACGATTCGATTCTTTATCGATTCTCTTATCGATTCTCATTTGGAAAAAAGGAGAAGAAACAATTTTAGTATCAACTTTGTTTTAATAAAACACAGTTGATACTAAAATTGTTTCAATTTCTTTGTTTCTCTGATCTTTTTTGTTCAAAGATATAAAACTTTTATATCTTTGAACAAAAAAAATATAAGTGAGGTCTTAAGATGCCCCCAGCCTTGGGCTCCTCCATGGTGCCAGGGGGTCCCCACAAAATGATTTGTAATATACAGTAAAATATGTATTTAATATAAAATAATAAACATAAAATAAATATTCTTCTGTAGAAGTTAACTAAAAACAACCAATTATTTTGTAGCAATTGCACAAGAATGTCCAGTAACATGTTCAACACTACAAACTTAGTCCTTGCTTGGTGACATTCATCTATTCTGGCCTGATATTCTTCCCTGCCTTGATGAAAGGAGTAGCTAGCGGTAGATGCTCTTTAACTTCTCCCATAGATGAGCTGACGAGCTGCAGGTGTGTCAGGAGCTCCGCTGCCCGCCGGAGCGCAGCTCTTCTAAAGCATGAATTATGGTTCCGCGTTAAATCGACGCAGAGCCTATGGCGTAGGGTACGCGGTGACGCACACCGTACAGTGCGTGTAGCCGCGAACCCTACGCTGTAGACTCTGCGTCGGTGTAACGCGGTGTAACGCGGAACCATACTCCGCGCTCCCAGCGCATCAGCCGGCTGAGTCCTAACAGTTTCCCCCCTTTGTTAAAATGTCCACATTGCAAGAATTGTCGCCCTGTTGTCATCCTTTTTGGTAAAATGTAACCAAACTTTCGAGCGTTTATGCTGCTTTGTCCCCGTGTTTTCCTGCTGGGTGGAATCGATAAGGAAATCGTTTGCGAAAAAGGCAAACGATTCCAAGGAATTGAAACACTGGGAACCGGTTCTCAACAAGACCCGGTTCTCGATTCCCATCCCTATTGGTCACAGTGGCCACATGTCTAATTTCTATACAGAAATGTGAACTTTACAATTGATCAAATTGAATATTAATAAGTAAAATCTGACAGATGCCTCCTCTATTCACACATGAAGCGTCTCAGGGTAACCAGGCAGTGGTTTTTGAATGGAGGTGGCAGCTCCTCTGTTCATAGCGAGTTATTAGAATATTAATCTTGTTGTTGAAGCTTTGATGCACCTCAGCAGGTTATCTATCTTTTGGCTTTTCGGGTGTAATCAGTCCCTTAATCTTTGGCCGCTCTTCCTACCCAACCTGCTTTTCAGTCACTTTGTCTGTCCATCCATCTCCGCCCTTCTGTCCGTCTGTTTGTCACAGTGTGACGATAATAACCTATTTTATATCCCTGCGGTTTCATTTCTGGTGGAAACTGGCCAGGGTCGCCTTTCTGTCCCCGGCCACATTCATCAGCGTCAGACCCTTATTGGGTTGTGGTGCAAGCTTCTTTATGGCCGGGATGAGTTGGGCTATTTGTTTCCCCTCGCAGCCCTCTCCGGCCCTGTCATGGCCTAGTGAGACTCAGCAGGAAAAACAGCCTCCGGATTTAATGGGCTCCAAAGGCTAGCAGCTACACCGGACTAAACACACTTTCCAGTCTGACTGTGGATGCGAGAGCTACTGACCAGCATCCAGAACTGCAAGGAGCTCACTGTTGGGCCTCAACAACTGAAAGTAATAGATACTTTACAATCAGGCTCTCAGACTTGTGAGTTTTTAATTTGCTTGTTTTTTTTATCACATTTCCAAGGAACTGCAAACTCTTCCCTCTAACACAGCAACACCAGAAGTAATGAATGGTAACTGAGACTTGTTGTTTGTAAAAGAACCAAGCAACCCTGATCACAGGGGCGAAAATCCCGGGGGGGGACAGGGGGGACAAGTCCCCCCCATTAGTAAAGCTGTCCCCCCCTAGAATAATTTGAGACAGAATTAATAATTTTGGAACAATGCAGTAGTATTTAGTAGTGATGCACCAAAATGAAAATTTGTGGCCGAAACCGAAATCGAAAATAATAATAAACAGTAAAATCTCATTACACTTAAAACAAGAGTCATCACCAGAAAAATAACTTGTTATTTGACAATTTTCACCTGTTTCAAGTAAATTTTCACTTGAAATAATTAGAAAAATCTGCCAGTGCGACAAGATTTATCTTATAAGCAAAACAATCTTTTTCCACTGGCAGATTTTTCTACTTATTGTAAGTGAAAATCTACTTGAAACAAGTGAAAATTGTTGTTTTTTTTCCAGTGATGAGTCTTGTTTTAAGTGTAATGAGATTTTTTTTAACTAAAAATGAGACATTTTAACTAGAAATAAGACAAATATTCTTGTTAAGATTTTGGGTTTTTGCAGTGTATTATGTCAGATGTGCTGTATTATTGCCACCTTCCACCTAATACCATTGTTTTGTGTTACTCTAAGAAAGGTCTTCTGCCTGTTTGCGAGATAGAGTTGAAAATGTCAAAATGCTGTATTAAAGGAAGGCTAAAACTTTTATTCCTTGTCCCCCCCTGGATTTATTCTCTAAAATTTTACTGTTTATTGTCCCCCCCAACTATGAAACGCGATTTTCGCCCCTGCCTGATCATGAGGACTGAGAGACAAACCTCCTTTGATGGGGCGGGGGGCAAAGAGACCAGATCGGGTATCATTAAGATATTGCCTCATCAAATAGGATTATAGTGTTTGTGTATGTGTGTGTGTGTGCAAGAGAGGCAGAATGGCCGTAAAAGGTTTACTTTCTCTGGGTCATTGCTGGGGTTGTCAAAGTGTAAGTCACCCAGCAAGGGGCTCCAAGGACAGGCCGCGGCCCCGGCACCCCCCCAAGGTCACAACGGGATCTAATCTGCTCCGCCTCCCTTCGCTACTCGGGTCAGTGATTGCATCTTCAGTCAGAGTCTCTGAGGTCCTCAGCTGTTCTTTGTCATAAGTTTTGAAATTTGAAAGAAAGCGCCCTTTTAAGTCATGAATAGAGGCAAATTATTGATCAGCCTGTCATTTATTCCAATTAAAGACACGGGTAGGTATTTTTTGTTGTTCTTGTGTTTTGCCCACAGGAGCTGTCCTGCGCGTTAAAATGCAGTCGTAATTACAACGACACGATGAGCGTTAGCCAGATAACGCCTTTCTTTCCCGCTCACATTATCCAGACAAGGAGAATCAGTCAGCCATTCAACTATTTGCTGAAAATACAGTGCAGAGCTGCAGAGACACAAACACTCATTATGTTCCAATTAATGTCTCATTGTAATTCCCTACTCATGGGAGGTGCGCGATATTCTTTGTGAATTCATTCTGAGGAAATCCTGAGCATCCATTTCATCCCTTGTGCTTTAACTGTTTTTAATATGGGTGACAAAATTCATTAAGTCGCTCATTAATATCCCTATTAGAATACAAAATCTTACCGCAACAGATCGTGTCCCCTTGAGTCGATGGCCTTCGCTTAGATCAGTGCAGCTAATTTGGTTAAATGGAGGGAGAACTCACCTCTCTCCGCCTCCCACACTCTCTGCTTTTCCCAGCATGCGGAGTAGCGGCGGATGCGGCCCGCAGCTGACTGAAATAGCCACCAACGTGATGACAAATAGACGGGGAGAGGAGGGGGAGATTATGAAATTTGCTTAAGTGCGTTAATGGGCTGATTGTGGGAGCCCGCTGGATTTTGCTAGAAGTTGATTGATTAGAGCTGCGGGTTTTCTCCACGCCCGGAGAGCTCAGGGATTTGACGGGGTAGAGGCGCGCCAAGTCTGTTACACCGGAATTGATCTTAATTAGATCTGAAAGACCTGCCACAGCAGAATGGTCGCGGCGATTAAAATGAAAAACAGGAGAAATTACTGATCAAATTAATCATAATGTCGGGCTACAGCTGTAGGTCTGGTGTAATTTGCCACTCCAGTGAGTTACATCAGCCGAAGCAGGGAGAGGAGAGGCGGCACATACTGATCCGTGGCAGTGGGAAGCTTAGGCCAGCCTTTCAAATCTCTTTTTTTCCAGCGCGCGTGCCTGGACCCCTCCGACCCTGCTGCGCCATCCAGCGGAGCCCCGGTGTCCCTCCATGCCTCCCCTCTAATTGGTTGCTTATAATTTCCATGTTTTTCTTCTACATTTCCTCCTTCTCCACTAGGAATGGGTGATATTTTACCGTTCACGATATACCGTCAAAAAAATTCCTCGCGATAAGAATTTGTCATCTCACGGTAAAAACGATAAATTCCCGTTGATGACGTTTTTGTGTAAAGCCTGAATTATGGTTCTGTGTTAAATCCACGCACAACGTACGTGAAGGAAGGAAGGAAGGAAGGAAGGAAGGAAGGAAGGAAGGAAGGAAGGAAGGAAGGAAGGAAGGAAGGAAGGAAGGAAGGAAGGAAGGAAGGAAGGAAGGAAGGAAGGAAGGAAACAAGGAAAGGAGGAAGGAAGGGAGAAAAGAGGAAGGGAAGAAGGAAGGAAGGGAAAAAGAAGGAAGGAAGGAAGGAAGGAAGGAAGGAAGGAAGGAAGGAAGGAAGGAAGGAAGAAAACAAGGAAAGGAGGAAGGAAGGGAGGAAGGAACGGAGGAAGGAAGGGAGAAAAGAGGAAGGGAAGAAGGAAGGAAGGGAAAAAGAAGGAAGGAAGGAAGGAAGGAAGGAAGGAAGGAAGGAAGGAAGGAAGGAAGGAAGGAAGGAAAAAGGAAGGAAGAAAAGAGGAAGGGAAGAAGGAAGGAGAGAGCATGAGGAAAGAAGGAAGGAAGGGAAAAAAGAAGGAAGGAAGAAAACAAGGAAAGGAGGAAGGAAGGGAGGAAGGAAGGGAGAAAAGAGGAAGGGAAGAAGGAAGGAAGGGAAAAAGAAGGAAGGAAGGAAGGAAGGAAGGAAGGAAGGAAGGAAGGAAGGAAGGAAGGAAGGAAGGAAGGAAGGAAGGAAGGAAGGAAGGAAGGAAGGAAGGAAGGAAGGAAGGAAAGAGGAAGGGAAGAAGGAAGGAGAGAGCATGAGGAAAGAAGGAAGGAAGGGAAAAAAGAAGGAAGGAAGGAAGGGAAAAAAGAAGGAAGGAAGGAAGGAAGGAAGGAAAGGGGAGAGGGAAGGGAGAAAACAAGGAAAGGAGGAAAGAAGGGAGAAAAGAGGAAGGGAAGAAGGAAGGAGAGAGCAGGAGGAAAGAAGGAAGGAAGGAAGGAATCAATCCCGTTGATGACGTTTTTGTGTAACAAACATGGCAGATCTGAGAGCGAGATAGATTTATAGGAGAAAAGGTGGAGTTGAATTGGTATTTTTTTTATCATCATTTTTATCGTTACCGGGATAAATGCCAGAAATTATCGTGATACATTTTTTAGTCCATACCGCCCATCCCTATTCTCCACCCAGAATCTGCATCATGTAAAGTTCTGCTGCTCTCCTCACAGCTGTTCTGTCACCAGCTCGATGTGTGGCCACCAATAGCCTCTGACCTTGGTCCAAGGTCCGGGTGGCTGGTTTCTTTTAGTGGTGGAGGTGAAGGCATCCTGTCTGTCAGACTCCTGCCGTCTGTCTCTCTTCCTCTCTCCCCTCTTTGCAGTTATCTCCTTGATCGCTGTCAGAGCCCGCACACTGGGCCCTGTCCACTCTCCAGCCGCACACTCATAGGGGTAATTACAGCCTAGGAGCCTTCCTCCTACCCCTGCGCTCCACAATTTAGCACCAAAGTCTCCATAGACATCTCTTCTTCCCCACTGCACCCCGACATCACAGGACCACAGGGCCTCGAGTCACAAGTGCTGCAATTACCTGAGTCTCTCCTCAATCCTTTTCTGTCTCTGTGCTTTCTTCTCACCGCCCCCCCACCCCACCCCAAACACACACTCTCTTCCCTGTGGCTTCCTCACTATTCCCTGGCAATCAGCCTTCATTAGAAGCCTCTGGTGAAAACCCATCGTCACCAAGGTCAGCCGGTGCCAACCGCAACGGCCTTTTAGAGGCCTCGCTGTCTGCTCTCTCCATCTTGCCCTACCTCCTTGCCATCGTCCTCTTCCTCCTCCCCCTCCCCCCCCGTGCGCTCCACCATCCTCCTGAAATCTCCGGCCCATCTCTGGTGCTTTTGTCTCCAGCTGAGGCCCCTTCAGACACTCATGTCACTGTTTTCCGCTGCAGTGCACTTTTACTTACGTCAGCCACAGTTAGAATCAGCACTGTCCAATTTGCTCCAAATGTCTCTTTTTATTTTTTTTGCTTTTTTTATTATGGGCGGTGGGTGTGTTTCTCCCGTTTTTATTAACATGTGCAGTAAATGAGCCCTGCACATCGATTAATTGATTTTCCAGATCGGCTCCTTGTTCATTCAATTTAGCGAAACGGCCTGCCGTTCATTCTGCGGGATATTAAATCAAAATTAAAATGACATGCTCAAATGTGGAGGCAGTGGCTCGTAGTGTGGTTTGTCAATGAAAACGGCAACACTTAACTCAGGAGGGAAGAGTCCATTATCGGTTTAATGCCTCTAAATTAACTGCGCCATGTAGTTTGAAGTAGTCCTCGATTTTATTCATCTTTTCTATTTTGGATATGCTCGCCAGATTGCATTCATACCTCTGTGATGGCTTGAAATTGATGGAAAATGTAATATATTAGGTGACTATGGAAGAAAGTAAAGTGAAACATTTAAAAAAAAAAAAAAGACATTTTAGTTTTTTAAGATTAATTCAAAACTTGCAAAAAATTCCAATGCAGCAGGTCAGAGCTCGGAGGCATTTTCACATCCCAGGTATTATACAAGATAACACCTGTTTCAAAAACCACACATTTCTAATATAACTTTAAAATATATGCATGTATATGTATGTGTAGTGGCAGCTGTGTCTGAATGGCTGGTGTGGCTCGGCGGTGTAAAGCATGAGCAGGCCCTCAGCTCTCCAGCAGCTCAGCCCGGCCTCTTATTAATGCACAGGAGATCCGGCTCTTAAGAAGGCAGAAAATTGCCTTACATAACAAGCGCTCCACAATTTAGAAATACAAATGTGCACTGTTGACTGAAGCAGAAAATAAGACTGTTGCCCATCAACAGCACCACATTTCATATGAATAATTATAAAGCATGGGAGCTAGATGAGGAAAACAACCTGACCATGACAGCTCTACTACTTTTATTTACTTCAAATGAGGGATTAGGCGCTGAGAAAATCTACAGACTTAAGGACCGACGATGAGCCTTGAATTGCTAAATAAGAAGGAACTTAAATTTATCATATTTCGGAGGGATCACTGGCAAAACTGTGGAGGCACTTTCACTTTTAAAATTGGCCCTACATCCCACCTTGTGCCAACGTTGTTGCTTTCAGCCACCTTTTTTCTCACTTTTTAAGGTCCTCAATTCATCTGAGCCCGATTCCTTTACTGTGGAAATGGGCAGAGGGCTTCCATCTCAGACACCCAGAAGAAAGACGCGGCTCCCCCCGCGATCAGCCCACATGCACACCGGGGCCAAACTCACATTAGACGCCCACCTGGGAGCCTACAGACGGCGCGCTGAGCGAGGGCTCACCTAACAGTGGATAAGGAATAGGGTTTCTTTAATTATGAGGCAGGGCTGTGACATTGAGTCCCCCCCCCCTTCTTTTTTCTCCTGCAGCAGCCTCTCAGGCACCGTCTAAGTGCTCCGCTCCGATGAGGAGGCCAGTCCCCCCGCGGGGCGCGATTCCACTGCCTGTAATTTCTGATGCCCATTAGTGACCGCAAACAGAGCACCGGGCTCACACGAGGAATAGAACCGCGCTGCACCGCCGCGCTGTAAAAAGACCCTTTTAATGCAGCGTTATTGCATTATGCCCTTCTCATAGACCCAGTTAAAAAGTCCCATTCAGGGTCCCTGCAGAATATTATCAGAAATCCTCCTCCACGTTGTTTTTTTTTTCAAGTTGCGGTTGGCCGAGGACGGATGCGGTATCTATTTTGCGATGTTTGGTGAACTGCTGGTCTCTTTTTCCCGGCACTTCATGAGAAGCATCTTCCATTTCTTTCGTCCTTTTTTTTATTTGCTCATGACTGTTGATTTTACGCCCTTTTTCATTATCAGCGAGAGTGTAAAACGTGTACCGAGACTCGGCTAGAATACAAGAAGAGGCTTTTTTTTTCCTTCCCTAAGTCAACTCCTTAAGTGGGGAAGCCTTTGAAGTCGAAGCTGAAGCAATCAATACGAATACGGGCCATATATTTTATCAGTTCATACCTCCACTTATGCTGATTTAGCTTGTACCAATGAATGTGTGTATTTTTGGAGAAAAGTGAGGGAGACGGCGAAGCATAGAGGGACAGCGGGAGGGGAGGGAGGGCGGCAGATTTATCGATCAAGGGTGACCACATCTTAGCCACACAGCCCCTCTCTTGTGATTAATCTTGGCGCTGAGAGTTGGCCAATGACACATGACAGGCCTCCTCCTCAAACTCCTCCATTTCTCTTCATTACCGCCTGTATTTTTGGACACCACGGAGGGGAGTAATCATTTACCTTTATTGTGTTTATAAAGCTGCGGCATGGATGACCCTTCCTATATTGAATTGAGGACATCAAAAGATCACTGGACATTGATTAGGAGGATATTAAAGTCATTCAAATGCTATATTTATATGTCAAACAACAGCAGAGTGAAAAGAGATGCCATTTCCACCCAAACGAAAAGGAATGGGATGTAATCGGTCCGGGTGAAACAAGAAATATGTTTTATCGTATATTGAATATTTGAGATAATGGCCCCCCAAAGGCTAAGTCTTGGTTAATACACCGTAATGATGATCCCTGTATTCGCTCCATAATTTCTTCTACTGACTCCACTGATTTTATTTCTCGTTTTCTCACAGCAGCTGAAAAACACAGCCAAGTATCCACTTTAAAATCATAGCTGGGGCCGAAGCAGATTTACTGTAACACTGGTTACTGCTGTGATTTCCAACCCAGCGCCGGTATGGTACAGAAATAACTGCACCGAATGTGTCACCACATGAGCTGGGATGGTCAGCACTTTCTTCCAGATACTTAATCACCAAGTAGTTTGGAATTTAATACATCTAGAAACAGCTAAATATTATATATCATTCCTCGGGAAGAGAAATAGCATAAGAGGATTGTAGTATAACTTATATTTTTACTTGCGGTGCTCCCCATCTAGAGGAAATATGCTGCTTGCCGTGATTGATGACAAAGAACCCACTCTGAACCGCCGGTCCTCACAATTATCAACAAATGGGCTGGAGCAGATTTTATGTAATGATTAAAGCAGCTGTTAATTTCACATGAAGGTAATGAGTGAAGAGATTGACGGCCACTGTCCTGCACTCCATCATCTCTTTATAGTTAGTTTGAACGTTTTCACAACTCTTTTCCCCCCTCATTTGCATTTCGCCTCATTAGATGTGGCCATTTCTGAGACCGTTCGCGATGGCCATTTCCTGGACTTAATGTGCTCTATTTGATCAGCCAAGCCTCCTCAGTTAACTAGCTGTCATCTCTGCATTTCGTATGACATCACTCCATTAGCACCCGCCACGCCACCTCCGTCCCCTCCACCCCCCCCATCCCTCCAATGCCTTTAGCAATTACAATGTCCAACTGTCACCAGATTCAGCGTTATTGTGTCTTCCCAGGTGTTATCTGCCCCAGTTGTTCTATCTGTCTTTCACTTCCCAATATTTTTCCCCAAGAATGGCTCTTCCTGGGTTTTATTTTTCACAACAACCGGACCTGAGGCCCAACGGTGAGCAATAGTCAGAGCTCGCGGGGGCTCAGAATGCATGACTGCAGTGCGAGGCCCTGCCAACCAAGGGACCATAGGTGTTTCAGAAGGCCTAATGGCATTTTGATGTTCATAAAAACAGCGGATGTTTGGAGGGAGGGAGGGAGACGAGGCGGCGGCGGGGAGGAGAGTCAGCAGAGAACTGGCAGCATCCTGACAGACAGACGGAGAACGTGTTTTCTCATGTCACGACCGATTACATTCACTTCGGAAAGGGAATTTGGAGGTTCGGGATGGTCAAGGGAAACTTCCATGATACAGATCAAGGACGTTCCTCATATGCAGAAACAAGGGCGGTATAGACATTTCATTTACCTTGTTGGGTCCACTTTCACACAGTTTTGCACATATTTTCGCAATTGTAAGATTTTCAACACGTTTTTTTAACAGTTATTCTCAGCCACGTCTGAGGTAAAGGTTACTTATAAATTCAATGTTCGCTAATTTGCTGAATGTTTTTTTTTTTTATCCGCTTTCAGTTTTCTCTCTTGGATGAGATAAACCTTTGATTCTTGACTCATAGATGAGCAGAAAATAAGTTTTACACGCCGCTGAAGCCTGAGCGTCAACTAATCTGCCCCCTCGCCAGCGTCTGCACCACTTGTCCATTTATCTTTGCTCTTTTTTTTGTGTGTGTCTGTGTGTCCTGTGCAGGCAGAGAGGGGGGAAAAAAGCAATTAAGTTCAGAACAGCCACATGAAAAGAGCAAAACCAAGAATAAACTCCAGTTAGCTTGTGTCAAACGATTTCAGTTTCCTGGGGTCTTTCCACGGCTTGCAGAGGACATTATTTTTCCCTCTATTCCTGAGATTACACGGGTTGCTGCACCAGGTGACCCTCATGGTCAAACAGGCGATGGAGAGCCTGTCAGAGTTTAGATTCCCTCCCCTTCATTATTTAACAATCCGCAGGCTTTTTTTTTTTTTTTTACTTCCAAATACACTTCTTTTAATGTTTGCTGATCCACATGTAGCTCCTTAGTGTATTTGGTGACATAAAACTTGGAAAAGGTGAGAGGTGTGGCTTTTGTAGAGCCTAAAATGGGATAAAATCATGTCACATAACATAAAAGAGGATTTGGTCGATACCAATCTATTTTTGGCTTAAATTTCAACTCAATTCAAACTTTTTACTTTCTTTTTCTTTCCAATAAGCACCCTGGCTTTAGTTTATTCTAACATTTGTGTTAATGGTCAAATGACTGACCAGAGGGATCTGAGCTGCCAAGAAACCTCTTGATGCCCTTTTCATGGTGAACATAAAATGAAAGAAATGCAACGGTTAACATGCAGGCTCTGCAAACTCCAAAGATCACTGTTTATCTCCTCCAACACATGCAATCAGTACAAATACCAGGCCAGGTATGTCATTTTGTGCCACCCACAGAGGTGTTGAGAGGAGTCACCGTGGCGGAAAATCACCTGTTTAGGTGCTGAACACAGCTTTGCCTCTCCTGATTTCTGGCTCTCCTTCCAACTGCCATCCATATTACCCAGCGCCAGAGATGCAGCAATACAGACTGATCTCTTTTCATCTAGATTTAGCAGAATAACATAGCATCTGGAAGGGCTATCATCGAATGAAACTCAATGATAATATTTCAAGTAAATCTGAAGGCTTCTCCAACAACCCATCACTCACACAATGACACCAAGCACAGCGGATTTTCAGGGAGACTCCGGCTGTGCTCGCCCGAGCAGATCGCATTATCTGCGTGTTGATCTGTGGCCTCTGTTTAACTCTGCTTAACTGACCGTGTTGGCTTTTCCTCCACTATCCCAACACCTACAATAACAGTGTTTTCGGTAACATGGATTAAAGAACCCTCAAGTCGCTATTTTATATTCCTACCTTAGAAGCCGGGGAAGCTTTTGTTCCTTCTTCAGACAGAAAAGGTTGGATATTACCTGCTGAGTTTCAGTTCCTGGCTGATATCCATATCCAGCTGCCGCTCGATATCAAGCACCACTTCATAAATGACATCATCTCGAGCACATCTTTGATTAGGATAAGTGGGTTAACTGTGTTGTTGTTGAGGATAAAGAGTATTATACTATTGCAATAAAGAAAAGGGCTCTTTACGATATGATTTCAACAAGCAAGAAAACACCTCCAGAGGCTGCTTGAAGGTGAAGAAGAGATGTTTAAGTTTTTATGTTGCGTCACAATAAAAGCACCGTAAATATCTTTTGACGATAAAAACTAACGACAGGAGGGCTTGAGGTAGCACCTCTCGCGCTCTTCTCACTCCCAACTCGAGTTTAAGCATCTCAGCGTCCACGAGTTCACGAGTGAGAGGGAAATGGAGCCGGAGGTCGACAGGTGGATCGGTGTAGCATCTGCAGTAATGCAGTAATAATGCAGTAATACCGTTCTGTTGAGGTGAAGAGGGAGCTAAGCCAAAAGGGGAGGCTCTCTGTTTGAGGTGTTTTGGGGCTGAAATGAGTATTCTCCACGAGGTGGATGGACTCTCCCTCTGAGACAGGAGGACACGCTCTGGCATTCAGGAGGGACTTGGAGTAGAGTTACTGCTCCTCCACATGGAGGAGGTTTGAGCAGATGGTCAGGATGACTCTCCGACGCCTCTCTGGGGAAGTGTTTTGAGCATCTCCCACCTGGATCAGGCCCCGAGGCCGACCCAGGACAGGATGGAGAGATTGTATGTCTCTGCTGGCCTGAGACAGCTTCAGTTTCCTCCTGGAAGAACCGGCGGTGGCGGACAGAGAGGATGTGGTTCCTCTCTGCTCAGGCCGCTGCCCCGTCACCCAAACAGACAAGCTGAAGTTCATAGATTTAATGATGGATGGAACTTAACAACTTCTACATCCATAAATATCTTGACTAGAGTAGTGGTTATGTCTCCTGAGTCTCTTTAAGTGAGAGTACGCAAATATCACTGTGCCTTATTATCATATACAGTAACTCATGTTCATTGCTTGTTTTCTGCAATAAAAGACCAAACTCCTCCTGCAAGATATCAACACAAATATAAATATCAGGGGACCAGAGTACAATATCCATTAAAAGATCAATATATAATGGACACAATATAATATCTTATCTCACTCTCTAGCAAGTAATATATTTAAATATAAAAAATAGTTTAGTCCAACATGCATCACCTGCAGGAGATCCGGTAAACTAAACTAAATATTCACACAATCAGCTTCAAATACAATAACATTTATTGGAAATTAAATATAACAGCAAAAAAAATGCACATTTGAACCAGATATTGATATTCCTATTGGTTTAATTTGAAGTATTTGTAGTATATAGTGTTTATAATTAAAAACTCACCCAATTCTGTCTGGAACGGGTGTGAAATAACTTTTTGTTCTATTATGAAGACAAATGGGTAACTTTTTACATTTTCGTAGCTATTTTAATTTGTTTTAATGTGTAAAACTTGTTTATTTATTCATCATGGGGGTGGTGCAAAGGTCTCGGAAATGTGTGTATCAAATATAACCCATCTGGATTTGTAGGGTGAAGTAATGAGATTAAATAGATTAATGAGGCATTTTGTTTTCTTTCGTATATAAAATTATAAAGCCAAGTTGCTTGACTATGAATTTACTTCCATGTCCTCTAATCTCACGTCCATGTGGTGCCTTCTTTGGAAATTATGTTCACCGTCGGTTATTCCGTTAAGACGCCAAAATCCGCCCCGTGGTGTTTTTCAGCGCCGGAGCCGTTGGTGGTTTCCAGAGGACGACTGCTGAACACATAAAAAGACAATCTTGCGATTATCGAGGAAAAAGTGGATGACTTTCAGACGAGCGCAGGCAATATCAATCACGGCCAATTTGAGGCCACCAACATGAAATATGATTTCATAAGACAAATGCAGTGTCATTCTTAATGTGCTTAACCTTTACTGTCAATGAAAAAGTATTGATCGCTCGGTGGCATTTTTTCATCATTTGATTTCAGGAAGTGTAATAATATATGGTGGTGAGATAAGATAAAAGATAAATGGTAACTGAATGATCCGAGATGAACAAAGCTGAATTCTCAGCAGAGCACTGGGAGCGGGCCAAAGTTGATATTTCAGAGAAGAAATTTCTGAAGCAGCACATTTTATTTTAAGTCTTGTGTATAAACTTACGTTATTGTTTGGGTTAAGTAGCCAACCAGCATTAGCAACAGGGAGCAGGCAGACGGCGTTTTCTCTTATTTCTCCGTTCTGTTGAGTAATTGGAAAGTCTCCCATTTCTTTTTCATCTTTGATCTACTTACTCAACCCAATAAGACTTTGCTCTGCTGCACTACAACCAAATCAGCAGTGCATTTTCAGCCCCCTAATAAGTGGTTAGCTTGATTTATAAGGGTAATCTCAGCAATGTGGCGGCCTCTACAATCTCTCTCCACGATGCAAGGAGCCTGTTTTCACAACCACAGTCCAGCCCAGATGAGTCCATTACAGCGGGGATAAAGATGGTCTTTTTGACCTTCCTCTGGCTCAACACTATCACTGTGTTGTGACACAGGAGGATTTCTTAGCCGAGGCGTATTGAAGCGACTGACGATACAGTGAGGCATAGCCTGGCTCTATTGTGAGAGCAGGAAGCGGGTGGGCCATTGCCGCGGGTGGAAAGACTAGACCCAGCCCGTGGGGAGCCCCAAGGGCCAGGGAAAGCACTTAGAGTGGTAAAATGGCCACTTATTCACAACCTCCCTCCAGTTTTCAGTGCACCTCCCCACCCTCAAGCCTCCCACTGGGTCCGGGAGCACAAACCTCTGGGAAGTGTGTGATGGACTGCACCACACTCGCTGCTGGACTGCACAGACCTCAGTGCAGTCGGTCTATTCACACCCCGGCCAGCGAAACAAAAGTTTAAAAGTCTGCTCGCTGCTCGCTTCAGGAATTTGTGATGTCTAAAAATTCTCCAGCGAAGACATGAGCAGATGGAGATCTGACGAATGATTTCTTTGCCCTCTCCAGCTCAATCCTCTGGCCAGCCAGGCGGCGGTAGCAGCAGCAGCAGCCATGGGGTCCATCGCTGGCTCTCAGGTGTTTGGCAACACCCTGTCAAACCTGCAAGGAGCCACTGGTCAGCTTGTCACCAATGCACAAGGACAGGTGAGGACAGGATACTAACGGATATACTTCGACAAGACTGAGAGAAAACAGTCCTTAAAGCTGTTGCAGTATAATCTATGATGCACGAATGTTCTCTTTCAAATTAACCATTTATATGGTATTTCCGATCTTTTGAGATAGATAGAATGGGGTCTCCCTCTGCCTTGAAGCTGTTCGTCCACAGTCCAGTAGCCACCAGATTATATATTAGGCATTTTGGGAATAAACAAGCCTTTACCACTCTTATCCGCGTGCGCCTGTCGGACTAAAATGCTGACCTTGTCATATTTAAGGGTGGCTGCAGAATTTTTCCATCAGTAGCCAGAGGTTTGAATGATGAGGCTTGTCACTGCGGGACTCTATCTAATGAATCATCTTATCTGAGGTGCACACAGCACATATTAAAGGAAGATTGTTTGGACATTGTGCCTTTTTGTGTCATTTTATATTGACCCCCTGGTTGCATCTAGTAAGATTTTGTTCACTACATGCTGACTAGAGTTACATTCGGTTCAACCATGCTTCACAGTATGTTAAAAAGAAAAAAAAAAAAACTCTTGTCCGGGACCAAACACTTGATCCTAAACGCTGCTAATGAGACAGTATGGGCATCGCTGGCCCACAAGGTGCCTGGAGCGCTGGTAACAGATCACTGTGGATATGGACTTGACGGGATGCTCTGTGCTTTTGTAGTATCTTGGTGGCTGACACTCCCTGACATAATCAGGTCACAGAGACGGTCAAAGCCCTGGGCTACAGCCTTTACTCCCCACCTCATTATTCCACAGCATTATTCAGACAGAGGGCTCTGAAATATGCTCCACCCTATCAGAAGGTCCTGTCCCTCCCTCCTCCTGAACACACAGAGATATTATACAGGCTAATGCATAACTCACAGAAGGCTGGAGGGGGGCCAATAAACACACATATTTGGCTTTCGACTTCTTAGAGAGCTAATTTTAGCATTTCAGAGCAGTCTTTAGGGGACAATCTTTACCATCCCTGCTCTGCACATGTAAACAGATGCAAAAACATGGGAAACGGTGTTGGGCTTTTTAATTTCATCGTCAGGTTGGTCAAAAGATGCATCTTTAAGCGAGATCTCTGAGAACCTTGGAAAGTGTCAGTGGACCTTTGGAGCTCGGTATGTTTTTAAACTTTAATTATACTTAGTTGAGTTTGTCATTCTCCAAGGAAAATCAATGAGGCTCTTTTATCCTCGCTGCCTCTACAATTGTGATTAAGGATGTGGGTAAAAAACACAACTATTTAGTCACCCTCGTACCTATATATATATATATATATATATATATATATATATATATATATATATATATACATATATAAAATAAAATAAAAATGCCACCGATTTCTAAAGTTCATTCAAACCTCTGGCTATATATATATATATATATATATATATATATATATATATATATATATATATATATATATATATATATATATATATATATATATATATATATATATATATATATATATATATATATATATATATATATATATAAATATTTCCCCACTTTAGTGGCATTTTATATATATATATATATATATATATATATATATATAAATATTTCCCCACTTTAGTGGCATTTTTATTTCTTTTTTTACTTTTCCTGCAGCTTTTTTATTGTATTTAACACCGTATTGGGCCACAGTGACAAGGATGCCCTTAGCTTACCCTCCATTACCTCTTTTATACTGTTCATGTCAAAATGTAATCATTTGAAACAGGCTCAGTTTTTTCCTCTCATACACTCCCAGCATCCTTAGCCTTTCGTAGGGTCTTACATCTGTAGAAAACAGCAAGTGAAGATCACAGCCAGAGCACGAGCATGTCCTCCTGGATGAAAAGTAAAACATCTTCAATAACCAAGTAAAGGAAGTCCATTCACCTGGATTTGACCTTTGAGAAGGACCTGTGGTGAGAATGATCACAACCTGGACGGCCGAGAAACTTCCCCACCTCCATCCAGCCCTTAGATTAAGTTCGACAATGGTGTTGACTGCTATTGACCTTGTAATAGTTTAAATGGTTGTAAATATTGATTATTTTCCTTATAATGAAGCATTAATTTCCTCCCACAAGTTGTTTTGTCTCAAGGGCAGTCCAAAATCCAAACCTTGTTAAATTTCATCATAATAAAAAAGGTCTCACACTTAAAAGTATTTTAAAGCCACTATCTGATGTTTCTCTTGGATAAATAATTAAGGCATTTAGTCAGGTAACATTAATGGTTGGTTAAGTCTTTTTATACTTCTCGAAAACAGTAAGGCATGAGTTTTGTTTTCTTGTTTTTTTAAAGAAACGGAAAGCAGTAGTAAGCGTGTAACAACTTCTGTCCAGCGTATCATTGCGAAGCTGCTGTTTTGCCGTAATTTGGACTTTTTGGACACGTCTGTTGACACAAGTCCAGACTTCCCAATCAGATTTGTCCTCTTGGGTCTTAATTCAGAGCATTGAACAGTGGAGGAGTGAGAATGTGCAGAGATGTTGCTTGGTGACCATAACTAAAGACACAGATTGCCCGGCTGGAGAGATGGGATGACATTTGTGCGGAAACAAGAGCAGCATAATCTTAATGAGTTCTGCTGAGCGGAGAGAGGCATGTTTCTGCCAGAATATGACCTGGTGCAGGAGGTAAACACAGAAAAGTTCAGTTAAAACAGGAGATGGACAGTGAGCGAGAACGGGTCCTGAAGGCTGTTTGTTTGTCCAAAAGTTGTTGGATGAAATTACAACTCAACACTCCCACAGTCCATGTTTGGAGATGGAAATTATTTCACATCAAACACAAATTCCCGCATGTGAATAAAAAGAAAATTTCTTGCCAGTTTCTTGCTACTAAAATCCCCCATTTTCTATGTAAAATAGACATATTTAAAGACTTTGAGTTTGCAGTTGATGATGACGACCTGCTTGCAGCAGAAGAGCTGTTTCAGGCCATTTTTCCAATAATGATGATGATGATTTAGCAGTTCATTTAAACTCTTTAAATCAAAGATCTCCCTATTTCTAAGCTGGAAGATAACTTGATTTCTGTTTTCCACTTTCATGCTCTAGTTAGTTTCACTAATACAATATAATATGAATATAAACGTAGAGCAAAAATGTTTCCTAACGTTTCAATGTTGACTGAAATGTATAGTATATTTTTCCATAGACTATTTACTCCTTTTATGCACAAATATTTACCCATAAATGTGCAGGTACGGCCTTAATCTTACAATATGGCTTCTCAAAACAAGCTATTTTAAACCTTTAACTCTTTTTTTAGTGCTGTAGATGTTTTGAAGATCGTTTTTACTGATGCCAGCGTTTGTTAAGTCCTGATTGCCACGTTGAGGTACCAATACTGTGTTTGATGTTTTTATTTCACTCAACTATATGTAGCAAAGTATCCATAGTATTACAATTAAACAAGTAACTCTTAATTGACATGATAAAAACCCTTGCATACAGTTTAACACCCAACATTAACATTTGTTTGTTTGGTTTTTTTTTCGCCCAAAAAAAAAAGTCTGAAATTGATCAGCTTTTAAAACTACTTATTCTTACCATAATCTCATTTCCCCAACATATCGACACTTGTAGCTTAAGTAGGGGGTGTGTGACACTAGCACGAAACATCTGCTGGGACGTTCAGATGGCGACGCGGAGCACGGTGGGATGAGAGCTGAGCTGTCACTCGCCTGCTCCTTTATTATGCTTATAGAACAACCACTTAGTCCAATGATGATGAATAATTGAGCGGAACAAGTTCCCTGCCACTGTGGCATGCAAAGCGGGATCAGTGGGACTCAGGAGACGCACGCGTCAGGCAGGGCAATAAAATATGCTAAGTGGCAGGAGAGCATTACAGGGAATTTGTAAAGCCGGCGCAGAGAGAGAGATAAATTATCTCCTCCCTAATGCGAAGCAACGTAAGCAAATGAGCCGTGGCAGGGATGAATTACAGATTGTCGGGCCACCTTTCTCTCACAGATCCCTCCCTATTATGTCAAAGAGGCCGGGGAGGGAGGGGGGTGGAGGTGGCGCTGGAAAGGCATTAACAGACGAGGGAGCCAGAAAGGCCTGTCTGTAGTCGCTTTGAGGCTGTGCCGTAGACTGAAATACAAACATAAAAAGAACGAGTCCAAGAATCCAAAAATTTAGAAGAAAAAAAAAAAAAGCCCAGTTGCCAAACAACCGAACTCCGAATGATGGTGTCTCATCCACGTTGAGCTCTCTGGTGTAATGAGGCTGGGTTGAGGAGCGCTGTCAGCAGGGGGTCCGGGGCGACAGCTGCTCCGGAGCTACCCAGAGCCGGTCCCCAGATGACATTAACCTTCATCATGGTGAAGAGGCGCTAAGTTCCCCCTAAAGCGCCACTCTCGGCCACACTCTGGCAGCTCTGAGAGCTAAAACGCTGCAGTGACACTCGGCCGCCCCCTTTGATCTGCCCTTCCTGATTACAGCCCCGGAGGGGAGAAGAGCAAGGGATGGAGGGGAGGAGTCGAAGCACTCCTGGGACCCCGAGAGTTGAATCAAAAACACGCTGTCCTGTCTCTTTCTCTCTCTGATGCTCCTTCCTTCTCCCTCTTGTTGTCTCTTTTGTTTGGATGTTGGTTGCACTTCTTCCCGCCTGCATCTGTGTAAGAGAGTGGCCAAAAAAAACAGGGGTCCGCGTCTCCCAGCGGCCTCGGTCCTCCTGGTCAGAGACAGACAAAGACGCTCAGGCACAAACACACTCGGACACACATCCACATACATCCCGGTCTCGGGCCTTGTGATGGATAATACAGTCAGTGGTGTGCACCATCACACACACACAGGTATTCAGCAGTGACCTTTGCAGAGCGCTCCCAGCAGTCTGCTCTGGCTTCACTTGCTCCAGCCTGTAAAACCCCCATCAGTGACAGATGATCAGTGGACACTTCTGCATGTTTTCACTGTCCAGGCGTGTCATAAGCGCCCTGATTAACTCTCATGGCATGCAGAAAAGATTAGTTTAATTTGCAATCACAATCAAACACCCACACTTAAAAGAAAAACAAATATATATATATATATATTTAAAAACACCACTCCCAGCAGCACGTATCATTTTTTCTGATACTTCCAGTGGCGTTCACCCTCTCTCCTCTTTCTTCTTTTTAAAACCACACAGTTGATTTGGTCTCCGTTCTGCTCCCTTTGTAGATAATTGGAACAATCCCACTGATGCCCAACTCTGCAGGGCCCTCCAGCCAATCAGGAGGTGGCAACCCAGCGCTGCAGGTGCAGCCAATTACACCTCAGCTTCTGACCAACGCTCAAGGCCAGATCATCGCAACGGTGATCGGCAATCAGATCCTGCCTGTCATCAACACCCAGGGAATCACGCTGTCACCAATCAAGCCTGGACAGCAGGTAACATATATGCTCATGTACAAACACACTCACGCACGTTTAGAGGAAGATGGCTGTAGAGCAGGCTACTACAAAACGGATCAAGGGCTGGTTTGAAAACTGCAGAATGAGCAGCACCTAGTGGAGTCAGACTACACCTCTGTTTATTCATGAAAATAGTCTCTTTTTTTCTTCTACTAATCACCTCACGATTTTTTTCCTATTTCAACATTCATATTTCTCATTTCTATCATTCCTCTCGAAAAATTGAAGCCTCTGTATGTGTTTGTGTAGAGTTGGGAGATATTTGTCAACCACGTTTCATTCTCAGCAGGCCTCAATAAAAAGAAAAGAAAAGAAAAGAAAAGAAAACACTTTTCATCGGCTCACTTAAAACTCAGACGCTCCTGCTTGTGTTTTTCACTCTCCCCTCCTCGTCCTCCTCTCTCCTCCTCTTCTCCCTCAGTCACACTCTGGAGCCTTCTGATTTGTCCTCCCTGACCTGAACGAGAAGTATTTTGTTTTGATTTAAAGGACGACACGTAAAGCACTTGAGGTTTTCTTCTGTTTTGCACACGACCGAATTGAGTTCAAACTCTAAGAAACAAGCACCTTCTCCTCCCGGTTTAGTGATCTATATGATGCCCAATTGCAGTGCCAGATGCATGAAAGCTGACACATGCACAATGAAAATGTTATTGACTCGATAATGATGGTGTCAGAGCAGAATTACAGGGTAAAGGTCCACATCGAAGGCCTTTTGCAGTGCAGAATGGATGAACTCTGGCTTCGGATGGACACCTAATTGTGGCGCTCCAAACAGCAGATCACACTCTCGAATGAATTAATGCATTTGTAATAATGTTTATGCTTTTGTCTACACTTCAAAGCCCGCATGTACACATTGTTCTGCAGAAATAATTTACGGTTGTCAGAGCCTGCAGTCTAAAATATTTCCAGTGAAGCTAGATAATTCTCCGAGCCTGTCAACAGTCCTGACAGTGTGTGCAGCACTGTTGACACCTCCCAATCCAAACAAACACATGCCACAGAAAATATAATTAATAGCGCAGAAGGGAGAAGAGAAGCCAGCCAAGTGTATGGCAAAGACAGCTTTTCACTTTTAAAAGTAAAGCCGCACCATCTTGATCTTGTAAAAGCAATCCAAATGTGCATAAAACATGAAAATACACCGTTTTTGTGCCATCAGAGCTCACGGCTGGCAGATCATGAATTATGTTTGATACGGGGGACTGCTGTGTCCACATGTTTTTATTGCACATTCAGCCTGCCGTTATTAATATCATCGCATGCCTGACGACAAGAAGGAAGACTCTAATTGTCATGAGCTGTTTCTTTTTGGGAATAGTTGATTTTGGCAGGGAAGCTGTTCCTAAGACAGCCGAGTACCTGAGCCGAACCACTTTCTTTTAAACCCTCACTGCAACTGTAAACTACCGCTCAAGTTCATCAGCACCACGTTCTGCTCCGTCAATCTAAATACTGCTGCCACTAAGTGCATCATTATCAGGTAGAAGATAAATCTCATTATATTCAGCGTCTAAGTGGCCAATTAAGCAGCTGCTGATTAGATTTGATATTGTGGTTCAGGCAACATAGTGGCATGATTACTGTAAATTATGATTATTATGATGACATGTGGGAGGAGTAATGGGTGTTTTTTTTTTCCCTCGCTGCTTGCAGTCAATACATCATGTCAGCTCTGTGTTTGTGTGTCCAGCTGCCTCAGGCCCAGCAGGCTCAGACAGGCCCTGCATCGTCTCAACCCAGCCTGCTCCACATGCCCCACAGACACAGTCCTCTCCACCAGGCGTCCTCCTCCTCCTCCACCTCCTCCTCCTCATCGGCTCTCAGCGTGGGGCAGCTGGTCAGCAGTAAGTGTCCGACACGGCTTACAAACAAGCTACGCGCCTTCAGTTGCATTTGATGTGATGTTGGTTCTGTGTTGCTAGTCTCTTCATTTATCCCTTGAAGCTCCAGTCCAGTGTCTGTGGCACCACTTCAATTAATTAATTGAGCTTTAAAAAATGCCTAAAAGGAGCTGAGCATTGTTGCTTTCAATCTGATGGTTTTATGTTTTCATGAGCGTCTGAAATGTGCAGCATGCAGTGTGTTGCCGAGGACAAACCGCCAACAAGTTCAGTTCTGGATTCTGACTTGTCACAGGTTTAAATTAGAAATGAAGCTTATTAGCATATGCATCCTTTAAAAAAAGAAAAACTGAAAATGAAAATACTTTAAAATACTCTTTGCTGATGCAAATCAATTTAAAGTCTGAATTAATTTCTGATATAATTGTTCATCTCTTTTACTGACTCATACGCATTCCTCTCAGACACCAGCTGACATACACTAGTGTGTTTTTTTTGTTTTGCTTGTTTTTTTAACTACATTTTAAACCACCAACAACTTGTCTGACTGATATTTATTGCCGACATCAAGTAGGAACAAAAAGACCTCATTGTGAAACTATGATAAGAACTTGTTTCAACAACAGCATCTTTGAAAAATATAAATACTGTTTCCTTAGGGATGTTAGCTTAGAACTTAATGAGTGATTATATCTTCAGTATTCACTTCCATTGTAATATGAAAGAGGTATTTGGAAAGAAACACCTAAACAACCTGGTTATAATCACAAAGATATTCGTTTCAATCTGGACCTTTAACATCCCTGCAAGAGATTTAACGCAGCAGATACTCGCTGTGGACGGATGTTGACAGTTTATTTTTCCACGGCTGTCATTTCTTTGGTTAATTTGACAATCCAAAGTGGCGTATGTTATGTATAATCAACAGAAGTTTTATTTTCCCCGTGCGTTGGCCTTTGGCAAGGCCTTATAAATCACTGGCCCACAGCCTGTCAGCATGCAGCGACTGCCTTTAAAAACTCTGTTTTATTCAGATAAATTTCATTTGTCAGAGTGAATTCTCCTAACTCCATGTAAACTCATTTTAAAGGCAGCCATAGCTATTCTGAATTAAATTTAAAAAAGGGCGGCAGGGGGGCAAAGAAGTCGGCATTGATCAACTTGTTGTAGGTATTGTGTTCAGTTTATATTTACCTGTAGCTTTCCTGCACAAAGATCTGCAGTAAATAGAGTTAATGCTTTATGCTGAGTATGAGCCGTATCACTTACTCTCGATATCACTTAAAGCATGCGTACGCATAACTATCAGCCTGAGAGAAGCGCTGGCCACAAAGGCCCAGAAATGAATTGGAAAAACTAAGAGCGTCTGTTCATAATCAGCTGGAGAAAAGTCAATCAGAAAGAGGAATGTCAGCGTTATTGTGCGTTTAGGTTCCTTTCATTTATATATATTTTTTTGACTGTTATTCTTCTAGGGAAAGTCAATTGAGAATTCCTGCTGTGGTTCAGCAGAGTCGAATGTTTATGCAGGTTTTAAATGTCCCGTTTAGCGCCATACACACCCCATTTACAGCTAGAGTTCACATATTATCTGTGTCCTGTTGGCATAAGAAGAACTGATCTTAATTAATGTTGCTCTTTTCAATAAATAAACAACCAGCGAGATTACATCAAGTTTCTGTTTCGGTTCATGACTGCAAGCAACATTTTCTTTTTCTTTGGATATTCTGTAACATTATTATTTGGCTATTATCCCTTCAACGCGAATACATTTATTGCAGCTGCTTAAAGGAAAATATAAATTGACAGGCTGCTCCCATTTCCCTCCACAGAGACAAAGTGCTTTAAGAGTGAAATGAGGAATAAGTATTACCAGCGCGTGTGAAAGCCGAGGCCCGTAGATCTGGATTTATTCAGTTAAACGCCACGTGTCAGAGCGGAGCTTTCAAACAGAATGAAAATCACAAAACAAATATATTTCGCAGTAACTGAAAGACGGGCAGAGACACAAACTCGCCTGGGTTGTCTGCTGTTGTGTATTTGCACATAAAACTCTGAGTCAAGCATGTAATTGATCATAAAACCATTTTTTTTCCCCCTCATTTTCCCTTTGGAGTGAAGAAAGTGAGAGTGTAATGTGTTATTGTCCAGTTGTAATTATTAGGCTCACTGGTGTCTTTTGTCTCCAAAAAAAAAAGAGAAGCAGTCATCACTTTTGGATTCCTAGAAATTGTCTCCATTGTGCCTTTGCTTCTTAATAAACGGGCTTTAGAAACCTTTTATAAACTATTCCACTTGTTTGGAGAAGCTTTACTCCAACAGACATTATCTGCAGCATAAATAAAACGGGTCGCGTATGAGTCATAACCTAATATCTAAAGAACAATATGGATACAGAGGCAGAGAAATTTCATTAGCCTTTCAATCCACTAAGTAAACAGCCTCCGTTGGGAACGATGAAGAGATGCTCATCACCGTGGAGATGATGGGACCTGAAGCTGTGAGTGCTCAGAGTCTGCAGCCCCTCATCCTCCCGGCGTTCACACGTCTGGAGCGCGCTGCATATGCGGCACGTCACTTATGAGGCACGACGAGATGGCAGCCTCATAGATTTTTGCTTAAATACGCTTGGAGAATTCCTTTTAATAATTCATTGATAATGACCAGGATGAATAATTCAGAGGCACAAACTTTGCTTTAGTAAGCAGGATGCCAAGGCACCTGACATTGATGTACAACGTGAAATCACTTTTTATTAGCACACAAATTCTTTTAAATGTTTCAGGGCAAGTTTTTCAGATCTGCACTTTTGTGGAGATTCACAAAAGGGCGAGCTGATGTTTCAAAGGCTCATATTAATGTAATAAAGTCTTTACATGGTCTTTAATGTTACATTTCTGTGTGTATTCATGAAAACAAGTATAGCTCTGCAGATTCTGTTGCTTGACTGTGCGACTATTGTGTATATGACCACATACTTTAACATTTTGTAAGAAAGGCTTTACAGTTTCTAGTCAGAGCAGTGGCAGGCAGTATTCACGCATCAGATGGCTTTGTTTAAAACAACATTTCTCAGAAGGGTGTAGTTTGAAGCAGACAGTAATAATAAGGTGTGACCCTGAGCGGGACTATATTTTCAAAAATGTGGTTCGGAGAGCATCGTGTTCACACGTGAGCGCACGTTAGCCGTGTCGGTTCTGAAAACACTGGTGAGACGTGTGCTTCTCATTGCAGACCCACAGACCGCCCCCAGCGAGGTGGACGGGGTCAACCTGGAGGAGATCCGCGAATTCGCCAAAGCGTTCAAGATCCGCCGGCTGTCCCTGGGCCTGACGCAAACTCAGGTGGGCCAGGCGCTCAGCGCGGCCGAGGGGCCGGCCTACAGCCAGTCAGCCATCTGCAGGTAAGCGCAAATGAAAGACAGAATAAACCGTTAACGTCATCTCTAATTAATACGCACTGATTCTGTCAAGCGATAGCAGAGGAAGCAGCGCGGGTGGGCTGTCGGGAGCTCCAGTGCTGATGTTCTACGCTTTCCCAGACGTTATTAAGACATTAAATACATAATTAACTGACATGGCTGTACTTACTCTTCCTGTCCTCCCTCCCTCTCACCCTCTGACATGACAGCTGCGCGTTACTTATGCAAAATACATACACAAGTATTACCAGAAGCACTTAAAGCATTTAATAATTACTAAGGCGCATCGCTGTTCTCGCTGCCTGAACATGAGAGAGCTTGACGGCGACAGTCTGCTAATAAGATTGCTGTGTTTTACCGCTTCCACGTGGACAGTTTAGTCATAAATGGTGCATTATATATTCATGAGACAATCAGACAATCAGCGTTTCATTCGTCCTGTTTTTCCACTTGACTAACAATTTGCACGAAGAAGCCAAATGAGCCACTTTTGCCTTTCTGAGCCAGAATAATTAGGCCACTCGATGTCCAAATATGGCTTTTTACAGGAGATCTACCATAAAAAGAAGTCATTTTTTTGTACAATGAACTTCACAATGTTTCCATTATTAAGATTATTTAAAATTTATGAAAATTTGTGGTATTGAAATATAAACATTGCATTGCATTTAAATGAAATTTCTGAATTAAACGCGTTTCTTGCTCCTGAAGTGCTTGGCTGATGACCTGCACTGTTTAGGTGACACACTGTCACGCACCTTTAAAAATTTCATCACATCAACATCAAACAGGCAATAAAATGTGAAGCAGAACAGGGGCCCGGGGTTCTTATAAGGCCCGGACTAATGTTTAAAGTCGAGAAATCACACATTAAATATTTACAGCCAGACATAATTCAAATATTTATAACATACATTAAAAGCCATTAGTTTCAAAAATAAACACTCTGTGGGCTATTGCTCCCGCCGTAAAGACGATATTTTTACTTTTTTTATTTATTTTTTTTTTGTTTGCATGACATTGGACATGACATCCTGATGTTTTAAGTAGCGGCGCAAACTTCACATGCTTTAGTTTAGTTAACATCAACATAGACATGCAGTTGGAGGAGACGGACGTCATCGTGGCTCTGGGGCTGCGGCTCTGAACTCAGACGCTGAACAGACACTGACAGATGCTTCCATCTTGTCTGCTTTCATAGCTCAGTGTTTCCAGGCTCTTTTATTGCTTTTTCTTAAACCGGCACAGGCATGACGCGAGGGTATCTTTAAACTAGCAATGTTCCAGAGTATCCTCTTTTTGCTTAAATTTGATTTAGGTGGAAAGAAATCAAATCTAATAACAAAGAAGGAGTCTTTTCCAGAGTAAGGAACAGTCGTGCCATGTCTTGTATTAATTAAATGTTTAAAGAACATCATTTAATCCTTGTTTCAAACTGCTGAGGATTCAACGTACCATCATAAACTCTGTCCTTATAAAAAAGAGACGGTCTTTAAAAACACCATATATTATTTGACTGTACAATAAACAGCCTCCGTAGAGACACGTAAAGTGTTTATATTTCATCACTCAGCTGAAGCAGAGAAAATAAATCATATTTATTAAAACACTACCATTTTTCAAACATGTACAAATTCTACCAAACTTTTCTTTTTATCAAGCAGCATAACAAGAACCGAGGACACTGTGAACGGAGCAGCATAGGCCGTGAGATATCTTTGAAAGGCCGAGCAAAGACTCAAATACATAATTTTCTCACTGCAGTTGAGAAATATTTTGCAAAACAATGAACTCAAACATTATGAATTAATGTATTTTTAAGGAAATCAGTGTAGAAATGGATTCTTGGTGAGATTTAAATTGTAAATGCATCTTGTTTGTATTTTTTTTTAAAGAAAAGAACAATTTGAGAACACTTTGTTTTGTTTTGTAATTTTGTCTGATCCTTTTGGAAACATTGAACGCATCGTGTATGCAGACCTTTGGTGAAGCAGAGGTGCTGAACAGCGTATTTTTTTATTCACTACAAAAGCTTCCCAGATTCAACTGAGACAACCTTTAAATCTTTTGGAGGTATACATTATCCTCTGAAGATTTCAACAGACAATATTACATGTTAATAGCTGTTGGTCTATTCAATAGAGATAATTTTCAGGTCAACATTTGTTCTTGCAGATGAATAATAAAGTTTTGCCATGCATGAAAGCAGGTGTGGAAGCACATGCAAGTAACTGAAACTGTGCAAAGCTTCGTGTACATCAAAGTAAAAGCTGATGCTGGAGTCATCCCATCCTGTTCTAACATAACTATTTCATTTATCTCTTATTAAATGGGTCTGGTACCCTTCCTGTTTCCGGCAAACCCGACGACTCGTCTTTGAGACACTTCTCAAAACAACCAAACTGGCTGCAGAATTGCTAATAAGCTTTGGAATTGCTTGGATCACAATTTTTTACTGCAAAACCGGCCGCAGTCATTTAATGGCGTTCGTACAGCGCTGCATGGTATCTTGGATGTCGCCTGTTGATACTGTTCTTGTTGTTTCTCCGCCTACATCAGAGGCCCCATTTCTCTGACTGGTTCTAAGTCTATCCAGTGGCCTCCAGATGCAGGTTTTATCTGCGTCCAATGGTATAAAAGTTAATTTATGAACTGTTTACAAGTTAAGTGAGCTGCTTGGAGAGAATTTACTGTTAATAGCAAATCAATGGATACTCAATACAAACATCATCATCAATCATGGCAGTATTGAGAACATTTGAGAACCTCCTCCATCAATAGTCTGCATGTATTAATGCTTTCAGTGTGGCCATTAAATATCCCACACCTACGTCACAGGTATGAACTGCTAGTTTGATTTAAGACTTTTGAAGATAAAAAAAAACAATATATAAAAAGACACAAACCAGGAAACTCGCTCATCTTTTTGTAATTCAACATTACAGCACAAGAAAAGAAACCATTAAGGCAACTTTCCCGGTTATTCTGATGTCATATCTGAGGTAAGATGATGACACACATTTCAGGTCACATCATCCAGCCTGGATGTTTAAATGTACCTCTTGGATAGGTCGTCGGTGTTTCATGACTGTAAACCCTCAGGCGGTCTGTAACTCAGACCAAACGTACAGCAGCATGGAGAACTCCTAAGGTCCTTTTAAGAAGAGCCAGAGAGGTTTCCTCCCTCGTACTGATGCACTAGAGGAGAGAGCGTCTACCCCGGCTGAGCAGCTCTCAACTCATTTTAGTGTCTGCGGTTCCTGTTGATCCATGAAATGTCCTGTCCCCGGTGACTCTTCATATTTACTAATGTATTCCCCTCAGTATGGAGCCCTCCTCTTTCCACTGTTTAGGAAGAGAACAAAGTTATAAATAATACTGCCTGCCGACTAAAAGGACTGGCCAACGAGGTGTAGAAACAGAGGAAGTTCATGCAGGCATGGGCATCTTGCTTTTAGCTCACATCCCCATTAAAAACTATTTTTTTATGTTGTTTATTCCACGAAGAGCAGCGCTTCAGTGTGGCGGTCTGCTCACTTACTATCACTTATTTACTTTAGGCGTTTTTATATTTATTTGATAATCCGGTCCTTAAAAGCAGCTGTTAGTTAATCCTAACTCATCAACATCAACAAAATGGTTAAAGACGCTTGTGAAGCATCACAGTGTCATCTTAAAGGTCAAAGGGCCTTGTGAAGACATAGTCCACCAAATAATAGTGTTTAAAAAGAGACCTGCCAGCCGCACAAGAAACACCTTGATGCTTCATTCTCCACTGAAATACAGCGTCTGTGTGAAGTTAAATGACGTCTAAAGCAGCTGGAACTTTCACTATTTGAGTGTGTAAATGTATCCGTATTAAATATAAAATGAGAGGATGTTTGAAGATGAAAGAATGTTTGAAAAATGTATTCAATGTACATTTTTGTTAATAATTTAAGCTTTTCTTTTTTTGTAAATAAATAATGGTGGCATATTTAACTGCATGCACTAGTGGATATTATGGATATGTTTATGTTTGTTTTTCTGTTGATTTTCTTTTTTTATTATTATTTTTTTTAAATATAGTCTTTATAATAATTTAGTTACAATTTTGGCATGTTTTCAGTTCAGCTGCACCTGATTGGCCATAGCTCCTTGTTCCACTATTGCCAATTTGGGACAGAGAAACACAGCCATGTCCAGAAAATTAGCCCATAATTTGACGCTGTAGCCGAGGCGGTTTCAGGTGCAGGATTCAGAGGAGTTTGTCTCAGATGAGCACCTGGACGTTAGTCTCAGTCCCTGTGGCATTCTGGTTGAGGAGACTAAAAGCCAGGCAGCTTATCCCTTTTTCTGGCAGGGCACCTAAGTAAGATTGTCTTTTCTCAATTCTCCCCAGACACACCATCCTGAGAAGCCACTTTTTCCTACCACAGGAAGCCCAAGAGAACACTATAGGTAACAGTCTGACAGGCAAACTGAACCCTGGCCTTTTATATCCTGCCAGGTTTGAGAAGTTGGACATCACCCCTAAAAGCGCCCAGAAGATTAAGCCTGTTCTGGAGCGCTGGATGGCCGAGGCTGAAGCCCGCCACCGATCCGGCATGCAGAACCTGACTGAGTTTATCGGCAGCGAGCCTTCAAAAAAACGCAAGCGGAGGACCTCTTTCACCCCGCAGGCTCTTGAGATCCTGAACAGCCACTTTGAGAAGAACACACACCCCTCCGGACAGGAAATGACGGAAATAGCGGAGAAACTGAACTATGACAGGGAGGTGGTGCGTGTCTGGTTCTGCAACAAGAGGCAAGCCCTGAAAAACACAATAAAGCGCTTAAAACAGCCTGACCTCGGCATGGCTGCACCAATGGACCCTCTCACTGATTCTCTAGAGGAGCTCCCAAAATGAGAGAGCTCTCTGACAAAACAGTGGAGCGGAAAAGTGGCAGCCGTTACAAACAACAAAGGTGGATGACTTCCTCTTGAAGCGAGAACTGATAAATGTTCCCAAGTCACCTGGATGGACCGACGTTACTTTTCCAAATGAAACTTTGTGTTCTCAGTGTGATTACCACAGTTATGTAAATGACTTTGGCAAAAACCAAAAACATGAAAAAGAGATTCATATCTGAGAATTATGTAAAGAAAAAGAAGAAGAAAAAAAAGATACAGTGTGCTGTTTCAAAGAGTTTTAGATTCTGGCCTTCCAGACCAGACCGTCGCCCAAATTTTGGTTCCACGAGGGAGGATTTAATAAAGAGATCATACCAAATCAAAACACTATTTACCAAAGTCTGTTGCATCTGAGTACTAAGAATAATTTTGTAATTTAAATGTGCTCTAAATTTTTACATTTGTACTGACAAAATCTAAGCTATATGTGTGGGATTGAGTAAACATTTTATCTTTGTCTCAATTACTTTTTTCTTCATTGTTTGTATGTAAATATTGAGAAAAGAAAAAGGAAAAAAATGCTGTCTTCAGATGGAATCACACTGATAAATTTCTTTTTTTTTGGACAAAATGATTAACCTTTGCTGTTAAACAATTGCATTTTAATGTCGTTTGCCAATTTGTGTTTCATCTGCAAATATTTTCAGTCACAGTGTAACTTTGTACAACTTTTACAGGTATTTATTAATGATTTCATGAGATTGTTACAATGGATGGACGGAGGGAAAGGAAACCAAGGACTGTCACTTGACAAAGATGATCACGATGAGGAGTTTCGGCGTCGAATTCCGCTGCAGTTTTGTTTTCGAGCTACTGTGTCAGTCTGTTGCCAAAGCCTGATAGCCAAAGAACACACGAACTTCAGCTCAAGGACTGGGGAAGATTTTAACTTTTTATTTCTTTGCTCTCCCCCTTTTTCAGAAGCTTTTTTTTTTAAGCTGTATTGAAGAAAAAAAAACAATAACATTGTCATGTGTAATTTATTAATAACGCCTCATTTTCACGTGCAATCTGTCGATCTTTATGAAATATGGAACAGACCGAAGGAAGTGCAGTTTTATGGGCGGATCAGCTTGATGCTAACATTAAGGCCAATCTGTTGAAGAAAAACTTATTATGCTAGATTGTCTACTGAATTAGTTTCTTATTTTAAAGCCTGTCAGGTATTTGCGATGCTAACACAGTGTATATGTTCTCTCCGAAATTCAATGCATGAGTTTACATTCTTTCAATGCACTTAGAGCAAAGAACTTTCACGTTTCACGACTACATCCGAGATGACAGAGGTTACCAGGGATGAGTGACTAATGTACGTATCACATGAGCGGACAGAAGCAAGTGTAAATGAGGCGTAAGTTCGCCTGTAAATGTAGGTTCTTACAGGCACACTCCCCTCGCCATGCCTCGACTCAAACCACGGGAAGAGTTGGTTACAATGTTTTAAAGATTTCATCCGACATTCCAAATCAAAAGTTTTACAACATGGCTTAAAATTAACACTAGGTTTTTATTAAGAACGTCTTATAATGGGGAAGATGTGTTTGGTTGAAACATTTCTGTTTCAAATGAGCTCATTGTGGATTAGCTGGTTTTGTAACCTCACTATCTCACACCAAAAATAATTTTTTACAACGATAACATCCATGATAGTCTGCATCCCTTTCGGCTAAGCGAAAGTCAAAGATGTTTACTGGATTTTTGTTTTACCTTTTAACTGTTTCTTACAACATTTTCTTTAATCTTTACCTCAGAACATTTAATTTACATGTTTTTTTTCTAATTGTAGTTATTTTTACTATATTTTACATTTCTTGTATTGTTTTAATTCAGCTGATATTTCAGGTTCTTCACTGTCCTTTCACCTTTTCCGTAGTGTTTCCGTGTCAGAAATGTCATTCTTCTCAGATCATCGCTCCAGATATTTGGCTCTTTCAAAAAACCCTCACAGGAAAGAAAAAGAGGTGAATGTTGAAAATAAGTGTCACATGTCAGAAAGAGTGAACCTAATTTGAAGTGAGGTGAAATTTCATGCAATTTATTCAGAATCAAGTGTCTGTTTGATACATGTCCTTCCATGTCACGTTGCTTATCTCAGTTTTGCAGTCCCCTGTGCACTTCTGTGTTTTTTTCTTCATTGCATAGAAATCATGAACTCACATCGTAAATGTGCTTTACATGTTTGTGTTTTACTAAAAGAAAAAAAACAGATAAGGTAACTGCAAGCTACAGTATAGTGAATTTGTGCTAAATTTTCATCTCTACATCCACGGCAGCTCCACCAGTATTTGTTTACTTTGATATTTTGTCTACAGACTGGAGCTTTTATTTATTTTATTTTTTATTTCTTTTTGCTTTAACAGGAATGACACAATTAATTTCACGCAGAACTTTGGTCACGACATCCTACACGTCTACAAAAATAAATTGATTAGGAAGCAGCAGTGGGATCAGTTTTGAGGCTTATAAGCTCTAACCAAAACCAAAAAGATAAACAAAGAAAGAAAGAAAAAAAAGACCCGGAAAGGAGTTTATGGCTTTGCTCAACTTTTTAACGCTGGACCAAAGCTCTATAATTATGCACATTGTACAGAGAAATAGATTCAATATGTTGACAATCTTTAAAAATCTGAGAAAGGAAAAAGAATCAAAGAGTAGAAATACAGTAGTTCATCCAAGGTTTACCTCAGTGCTGTTTCTTGTGAGAATCATACAAATGCCATACGAGCAGCTGCAGGTCAGAGGGGAAGCTGGTCACGCTGCTCTGTGTCTCAATGTGGAGGGAGATGCTCGTGTTTTCTTTTCTTTCCTTTTTATTTGGTGACACGTGATTCTTTTATCTTTGTGGAGTGGTTTGTGGAGCCACATGTGATTTTATTTTTGTATTATTGTGGAATTATTTGTCATACCGTGTACTGTAATTCTCACCTCTTGGTTCTCAAAGCCCTGTAGACACACACAGAAGAAAAAGGGAGACGACAGCAATGTTGCTCTTAACTCAGTTACCTGGAGGATTTGTCCCTTTTAAGAAACATTTGTGAAATTGACCACAGCCGACACAGAAAACCTGGTTTAAACTTTTGTTAATTACTGAAGAACTAGAAACCAAAGCCGAGGAGCCTGCGTAGGTTGGTTTTTCTCTTTTCTTTTTGTTCCCTTTTTTATAGACTGAAAACTGTATTTAATCTTTAGAGCAATATCTGTTTGGTCGGTCAGCAGCACTTTGTGTATTTCTTAAAAAAAAAAAAAGGAAGGAAAAATATGAATAAAAAAAAGCTTCAAGTCTGTCACATTGATTTGTACCATAATTAGTAATAAACAATTGTTTGACATGAAAGTTGTGGAATTAGTCGTTATGATATATCCTTTATTTTAAAGTCACAACACAAAAACAATACATTTGGTCAAAACTATGGGATTTTCGTTCTACAAGTATCTCTTTTATCATTCATTCATTCATTATCTTACCCGCTTTATCCCTTGCGGGGTCACGGGGGTCTGCTGGAGCCTATCCCAGCTTATTTTAGGTGAGAGGCAGGGGTTACACCCTGGACAGGTCACCAGTCCATCGCAGGGCCACATATAGACACACAAACCATGCTCACAATCACACTCACACTCACGCTCACACCTACGGGCAATTTATAATCACCAATTAACCTAATATGCATGTTTTTGGACTGTGGGAGGAAGCCGGAGTACCCGGAGAAAACCCACGCAAGCACGGGGAGAACATGCAAACTCCACACAGAAAGGCCCCTGCCGGGCCTGGGAGTCGAACCGGGGACCTTCTTGCTGTGAGGCAACAGTGCTAACCACTAAGCCACCGTGCTGCCTCTTTTATCATTCAAACAAAAAAGAAAATGAATAAAAATACTGTTTAAATTTATGGCTTCTATAAATCAGCTTCGGGAGGAGGCGGAGAAGTGGTGGAGAATAGACGAGCTAATGCTGCTCACGTATGAGATTAATGACCCCAGAGTTTGAACTATTGCAATATCTGAGTTTTCTGGTCATGTACACAACTCCCCACACCAAAATCAAGAGCTAATGAGCTCCGTTTGATCACAGCTGGAAATACCGTCTAGCAAATGAAAGCTGGTTAGCCACAGCTTAAGTAAAAACTACATTCCCAAAATGTTAATTTTGGAAACGAAAAAATCCACAATCAAAATAAATTAAAAACAAATCACACATACATGCGTATATATATATACGCTATATATATATATATATATATATATATATATATATATATATATATATATATATATATATATATATATATATATATATATATATATATATTTATGTATGTATATATATATATATTTATGTATGTTTGTGTGTGTTTGGGTCAGTATAGAAACTGTATGTCAGAAATTCAAATACAAAGTTTTTTTTAAATTCATCGTATGTCTGGCTTCAAAGGGTTAACAGCAGCCTCAGCATCTGGATCTATGGAGAACATGAAGGTACATCATGTTGGGTTGCATGTTGAAACTGGTCATTAGAGGAACATCGTCCCTTAACTGTACCTGCCTTCGTTATTCTGCTGTTAGCTTTAGCTTCAGTTATATTTGGTGGAGAAGGAGAGAAATGGATACAATAAAACTGACCCCAAATCCTGCCGTCAAGGAACAAGATGAACAACATCCATTTTGGACTGAATGATTGACCCTCAATACTGGAAATCTCTGTAAAGTCGAATCTCTTTTCAAGCCCCGGTTCACAAAGTTAAACGAGTTATAACACTTTCAGATACACTCAACTTTGTGTGAATTTTTCAGAAACTATAGTTAGTGTTATTAATCGCTATACTGTAAATAAAGATCGTGTTACATGTGGGGACTTGTCATAAACACGTTTTTAACTTTCAACTGTTAAGTCGTGTTGACACTCCTACAGTAGATTTAAGACTAGTCATTTCAACAATTTATGGACTTTAAGAGGAATTCATGTGTGTTTTTCTTATACTGTAATTTTGCCTCATAATTAAATGAGAGAGCAGTTTATCTGGTCATGATGGACAGAAATAAAAAACCCAGCTAACCTCTACTAAAAACATCTGATTATCCAAGTTCCTTTTAGGGTCTTTTAGGGTCCTTTAAGTCTTTTGTCCTTCACTCAAAATCTTTGCTTTAAATCAAATAGTTAAGCACATTAAAGTCTAAATGAATCCTTAATGAATATCTGAGCAATGCTTTGTCTTCATTGAATAAAACTACAATCTCTTTGCAGTCAGGTCAATCCTAACCAGATAGTTGAATTTCATTTAAAAAAAAATCCTAATGATTTAGGAATGAAAGTCCATCAACTTGCACCACCACCCCTCGAACTTCCTAAAATTGACTTTTGGTGCTAATGTGCTAATGTAATGTTCATTGTGTTCACACGTCTGTTGCTCATTCACACACAATTTGTAATCATCATTAAAGGTTGCTGCAACCCATGGGGCCGTTAGGAGTATTGACCCTAGGGTGATATCTGATTGGCCCCCTGACGTGACCCCGAAGTGGTTCCTGTCACTCATCGGTTTTTCTTTTAGATTGTCCCTGTCAATGAAGCTTTCAGAGGAAGAAAAACACTTGAGAAATATTCATAGACTTGTAAAATGACTGCAGGCTCTGCAGAGGTTTTGTGAAGAGCTGTTTTGAAGTCTCAGGCCTATTGGTTAGTTGTACCGACCATTTTCTTCAGCCGATCAATGCTGGAGGAGCTGGAGAGTTGCGAGCGGATGTTTGCAGCGGTATATTCTGTTTCAAAAGTCGTTTCGGTGGTAAAATCAATAATAATCACTGCATTTAGCTTGATGAGCACAAACTGTTGATCGCTTTAGTTAAGCTTTGCAGCATGATGATGGCTGATGATTGGCTAAACGAGCCACCAATCCAAAAGTTTACGTGTCTAATTATACATAGATTTATTGCTTTATATACATTTACTTTGATGTGGCAGGAATAATTAAATAAATACATTTTAGTGGCAAAATCTGAAATGGAAAGAAAAATGCGTTTAGCCAACCCAGGATTAGTACGAAGAGTCAATTACTTGGCTTAGCTTTGTAGCAGGACGATGGTTGATCAGGAGTTGATTATGGCTAATCATTGGCTGAGCTGACTGTCAATCATAATACAAAAAAATTATATATTGTTTTATATTAATTCACCTGCTGTGGTGCAAAAAACAGATCACCCCCTTCCGAGTTGTCGTGGATGTGAAATCAAACAATAGATTTCTTTTAACCAGGTTGTTAATGTTTATTTTATGATAATAATAATACTGTCATTTAGCAGACGCTTTTATCCAAAGCGACTTACATCTGAGAGAACAAACACACGGGGAGCAGTTAGGGTTAAGGGCCTTGCTCAGGGCCCCAAGGTGGATCATCTTGGTTGCCATTCAGGGGCTTCAACCTGGCTCCTCCAGACTCTCCTCTGTAGCCACTAGATTAGCACTCCCTTTTAGCTATAAACTTGGACATTTCAACATGGGGGTCAGTGGAGTTAATCCGCTTTTGCCACCAGCCTCCACCACCAGTGGAGGAACTGCAATTTGTGTTACTTCTGGGTTGGTATCAGTACGGAAGTTAGATGGTTTCCCGCTTGACATTGCCCCCTGTGGTCAGTCAATGAACTGCAACTTTTCTTGATTCCACATTGGCTTCAGTCAGGAACATTGTCACCGGACTTTATTAGGTACATTTGGCTAGTACCGGGTTAGACCTCCTTTTGCCTTCAGAACTGCCTTAATCCTTCGTGGCATAGATTCAACAAGGTTCTGGAAACATTCCTCAGAGAGTTTGGTCCATGTTGACATGATAGCATCACGCAGCTGCTGCAGATTTGTCGGCTGCACATCCATGATGTGAATCTCCCGTTCCACCACATCTCAAAGGTGTTCTGTTGGATTGAGATCTGCTGAATGTGGAGCCATTTGAGTAGTGAACTCATTGTCATCTTCAAGAAACCAGCCTGAGATGATTCACGCTTTATAACATGGTACGTTACCCTGCTGGAAGAAGCCATCAGAAGATGGTCCACTGTGGTCATAAAGGGATGGACATGGTCAGCAACAATACTCAGGTAGGCTGTGGGGTTGACAGGATGCTTAATTGCTACTAATGGGCCCAAAGTTTGCCAGGAAAATATGCCCCCACACCATGACACCACCACCACCAGCCTGATCGTTGATACAAGGCAGGATGGATTAGTACTTTCATGTTGTTGACGCCAAATTCTGACCCGACCACCCGAAGGTCGCAGCAGAAATCGAGACTCATCAGACCAGGCAATGTTTTCCCATCTTCTGTTGTCCCTGTTGTTTTGGTGAGCCTTTGTGAATTGCAGCCTCAGTTTCCTGTTCTTAGCTGACAGGAGTGGCACCCGGTGTGGTCTTCTGCTGCTGCAGCCCACCTGCCTCAAGGTTTGACATGTTGTGCTTTCAGAGATGCTTTTCTACATACCTCGGTTGTAACGAGTGGTTATTTGAGTTACTGTTGCCTTTCTATCCGCTCAAACCACTCCGACCTCTGGCATCAACAAGGCATTTGCGCCCACAGAACTGGATATTCACTGGATATTTTCTCTTTTTCGGACCATTCTCTGTAAACCATAGAGATGGTTGTGGGTGAAAATCCCAGTAGATCAGCAGTTCCTGAAATACTCAGACCAGCCCGTCTGGCACCAACAACCATGCCACGTTGAAAGTCACTTAAATCACCTTTCTTCCCCAGTCTTATGCTCGGTTTGAACTGCAGCAGATCGTCTACATGCCTACATGCATGGAGTTGCTGCCATGTGATTGGCTGGTTAGACATTTGCGTTAACCAGTAGTTGGACAGGTGTATCTAATAAAGTGGCCGATCCTTAGTCATACTTTGGCAAACGAGGACTGGAGCGTATCGTACGTTGGACTAATGTTACGCCCAAGCCGAGTGGTAGCAGTCAGTGTTTTCAGGATTTTGCTGGTTGTTGGTTTGTAAAATAACATTTACTCACTGCTGTCACTCAGCTCTGACATAGTTAGGAAACAACAGCTTTAATCAACTTACTTACCTGCGATTACGCATGAATGTTAGCATTTTGCCATTGAGGGATGCTCACATGCTGTGTGTATTTGATATCAGTTTGCCTGTACAGAAGAGAAATTAGTGAATTAAGAAGTTTTGATGTTTAAGCTCTTTTTTCTTTTGCAATACATAAAATGTGGTTACTAGTGAAATGTAAAGCCTAACCAAATAGGAAATCTGTGCTAGGATGGTGACCAATATTTAATAGGCCCTTACTTAAATTAAATAAAAAACAAAACAAAAAATAGGCCCAGAGCTCCCACTGTTGCAACCAGTGTTTCATGGGGCACCAAAGTAGATCCTGACACATGAAAATACTGAATGTGCTTAATACGCTCCACCCACCAGATTTACTCGTATAGCATCAAATCTTCTGACTGTTTAACAATATCAAAGGATACTGCATGTTCTCAGTCAAGATTACCATTTAAATTTGAAAAAAAAAATGTTACAAAGAAAACAGCTGTAACATTAGTGGCACAAAAATCCTACGTCACCATTGTCCACTACTTTTTTTTTGTCATATTGTTAATGTTTATAGGATAACATTTTGTGTTCCTTCCTTTGATCTGACATGCTTTAAATAACTTTTTTTTTCCTCTTCTTCTGCAGTTCTGGCTTGAGTTTCTACTGTACGTTACCTACAGCTTCTCTAAACTAACCAAACCTCTTAACCCGGCTGAAAACAGTGCATATGACAACTGAAAGGATTTTATCTGCACTCTTCGTTTTTAATCTTATTAATGATTATTTGTATATTTTTTAGAATTATTTTAAAGCACTTTGAATTTGCGTTCTATTAATTGTGCTCTACAGATAAACTTGCCTTGCCTTGCCATAACAGTTACACAATAGTAAAAGTAAGTAAAAGAGACCACACATTTTATTTTGCAGAATTGATTAAAATTTTGTAGAACTTCTTTATAATTACAATGAAACTCAGTTACTGACTCCAGTATTTCTTTAAATGTTCAGAAGAAAAAAGATGCAGTTGTTTTCAAGCTTATTTATGATGCTGATGCTTTCAAAATAACATTTTCAAAAAAATTAGTTTTAAGGGACCAAAGAAAAGAGACAGTCGTACGTGATACTGCAGAGTTCAGATTTTACAGATACATTTATCTTTTTATATACATATCTTTTTTGATGTTGCTGATTTTCTTTTCATCTTTTCAAATTGTGCACACAAACTAGTTACTGAAAGCATCAAATGGAACAAAAATCCTAGCTTTCTCTTTTTTGCGAGGTCACAGTCAAGTGCGACTCAGATCCTCCCATGAAACCTTTGTGGTGCACAGTTTCGCTGTGTTTGACCCTTTGTTGACAGAAAATATAGACGACTGACTCGACAGCCTGTTTGAAGTGTTTTAATGAGACAATATGTCTTTTTAATAAAAGGTCTCGGTCATTCATTCAGATTTCCTTCGGGTCAGGAGAAAAAGAGTACATGTAAGGTTTGCTTCTCATGAAAGCTTCATGCATTTGCCTCAGTAAATAACAACAAGACAAGTGTAAAGAAGAAGAAATATATAAATAAACGAGGAGAAAGCCTTTTGAAACTAAACTCAAAAGTTTGATACAGCGTCCCTGTCCATGATGCCTTTGAAACACAGCCGGGCCGCTGAAAAGAAAGTAGTAAATAAATAAATAATAATAATAAAAAGCGCAGACGACATAAATTATTAACATTAGACTGAAAACTGATGTTCGAGATGCTTTTTCGTCTTCCTTTCAGCCTTCTCTCTCCCCCTTTTTATTTCAAAACACTGGAGAAATTTTTTTTTTGAGCAGTGATGGCAGAGGTATTCGCGGCTCCAGCAAGTTATTAGATATTCTTTTGTTTTCTCTCCGCAACCATTTTCATTGTATTTGCCATTAACAATGTGATTGTGCCGACGCAGCTCCTGACCCATATCTGTGTTCTGAAACTGTTTGTGTTCTGCTGCTGATAAAAGTTTACTTTTCCAACCTTTCTCAGCAGAGACGTTCAATGAGAGTGGCTCAGCTGAAAGCTGCTCTCGCGCAGGTATTGCTGATTAGATTTAAGGGGGGGGTTCAGCTTTTTATCAGTCATTTGTGGAGACGAATCTGAGGCGCTGAAAAGTTTTGTGTTTTTATTGTATTTTTGATTCACCCTTGTGGATGCTCTTCATACTTTCACTTGTTTAAACGTGTCGAATTCAAACTATGTCAAGACATCCTTAACACTTGAAGTATTTTTATTAATTGATCAGATTTTGCACGAGGAATGTTATCAAACTAACAAAGTATTTCGGAAATCTGAAAGGATTCGACATCCACAGTGGCATATTTATTGATCATTGAATACCTGCGGAATGCAACTTTCAAACAATTAAGCGAAAAGGGAGCCAAAACTTTTGTTTGTTTGCTTCCTTTTATTTTTCATTACTGTCGCAAGGACAACATACAATTTTCGGATATTTCAGAAATGTAAAAAACTGTAAGAACACACAAGATGAGGAAACATAAGCCATGCTGTTTAACGTTGGTGAAACTGTTGACGATAAAGAAAACTTCTTGTGACAACTAGAAGTCAAAAGGTTAACTTGTTTTTTATTACATACAAACAAAACGTAAAATATAAACCATTGCCCTCAAAAGCTAAATAAGACAAAGACAACAAATCAAAAGTTGAAACTGACTTTTTTATTTTGCTCATTTTGATTTTGGTGCCAGCCGTTCCTTTCAAAAGATGTGGGAAAAGGTCAACAGGCAAAAGCTGAAACTTCTCAGGGCTGAAAAGGTTCACAGGAAACTTGGTTGGATATAAAATACGCTCCAAAGAGACAGAAGAGTCTTTCAGTGGTAAAGAGAATAATGGTTCTCAAGTCTGTGAAAAGCAGAGAGCTCTAGACATTTCTAAGGATAAAACTGCAAATAATTTGGGGGAGGGGTCATCATCTAAGGTAGATTGCATTGTTAAAAGTGTCTGAGAATTGGAGCGATCTCTTTATCCATGGACGGAGAAGCCCTGCTGAATAATCGAGGCCTTCATGCAGCGCTGCATGAAAATCAGACATGATTTCAGTCCCTGAAATCGTTGCTTTAACTCAAATACAGGTCTGGAAACTGCTGCGCGTCAACACTGTTCATCACCGTCTCTACAAGATGTTGGAAACCATAAGAAAATGAATTACAAACGATCACATTTTATTGTCAGGACCTGCCTGTCTGCCAGCAGCAGCTACATGTCTATCTGTTCCCTGCCTTTGTCATATTCAGAAATAGGAATAAGGTTTTTTCCTGGATGAAAAGTTGGACAAAAATGAAACAAAAATCCCTCCATCCTTAAGTTTTCTTATTGAAACTGGAGAGCACATCTTCAGCCATTATACAAACTGTTTCCAGATAGTGAGTGGATGAGTAATGTACCAATATGCTGATTCTGATACCCATGATAGTCTCCTTTAACCACAAAATGATTATAATAATTGCATATTCTGTACAAAAGACGGAGATATTCAGTCTAACCAAGGAAGCAGAGAAACTGACAAAATAAAGTGAGACTGGTAAATGCAAAGTTTGACTTCAAATCTACACTCTTAGAAAACAGTTTCTTGGAAAACCTGAATATTTCTTCTTATTTTCTTTTCTCATCAGAGATCTAAGAGCAGTCTGCAGTAGTTTGAGGGTTACACCAAAGCCTTTGTGATGTGTGATGATAAAGACAGCGGAGTAGTAAAGACAAGTTTTTGATCTCTGAGTGTTTCTGATTCATTGTTTTTTTTTTTCCTGAACCTTAAGAATCTAACAGCGACGGCTGAGGTCTTGTATAGATTCAAAGGCTTTTTTTTCCTCTCCTTTTGTTTGTGTGTTTATGTGTGTGTGTCCTTTTACTTCATGTGTTTTCTGTGAAGACTCACAGCGTCTGACTTGTTGAGAATAAAACATTCCTGTTCAACCTGCAACCACCTGAAATTGTCCTGGATGGAGAGCGGGAGGCCGAATGGAAATATAATGACATGTCGGCGCTCCAAATGGATTATGTTTCAATATCAGTCAGGACACAGAAACAGAAAGGTGGAGGGATCGAGGGCATGTGTTGGATGCAGATGGTTTTAAATTGCTGCCTTTGTTTTCCATCAGGCATGAAGCATTCACTTTCCTTATCTTTCAGACAATGTGCGGTGGGCTGATGTTCTGGGTAAATGAACTGTCTGTATGTCCCTCACCTGCCTTGTTGTTTTCACTTCTTCCTCGGGGTTGAGATGTTGGTACACTGACTGTGAAGCCCGAGCTGCTCAGGCGTCTCCCACTTTGCTGCTTTGCACACCCAGATGCCTCTGGGGGTGCAATTACCAATCCTCACATGCAATCGAGGTTGGCCATGCATATGATCCCCCTTTGCCTTCAGTGTTGCATCTGTTTTTTTTTGTGCCTTTTTTTCCAGCGTTATTAGCAATGACACACTGTGAGATATTTGGAGGTGGAGGAGTTAATAGCCCGGGTCTTTACAGAGGCACCTGTCCGACTTGAGCCCCTGATTGCTTCGGCTCGTTGTCCATTTAACCTTGTAGCAGCCAGGTTTTTGAATGTACATCTTTAAGCTCTGATGTCTCTGTTTTCTTGCTTCCTGCACATAAATCTTTTTACTTTCTTTTTTCCTCCTCAAAGTATCACAACTAAACGGGTGAGAATCTACCTCTGCATACCTGCTAGCACTGTTTCCACCTGCCTCACACAAACACAGTCAATAAAGAAAACGATCAATAACACTTTATTTTAAAGTTCACATCCAGCTCTCTAAAACTGGCTTTTAACCATACAAATACATTTCCTCTGAATGGCGTGAACATAGTCTTAGAAACACAAGGACATGACAAAAACACCCCCCATCAAAAAGCTTATTCATCCAGGTCAATTCATAGCTCCGACTGCGTAATTGTCAACACACAGTCTGTTTATTTCTCAGGTCAAAGCTTGTAGTTGCCTGTAAGAAAACATATTGTTCTTGTTTATGTTGACCTTGAGCATTATGAAGCATTATTGTGGAGTCTTCTACAAATCGTTCTAATACGCCACTTAAATACTACTAAATCATTTTGGGCTGAATGCAGTGTTTAGCGTTCATCTATTTCCCAGATGTGTTTCATCCTGTTCAGGGTCAAGGAAGGGCCGGAGTCTATCCCGGCTGTCGTCAGGTGAGAGGTGTGGTTCTCCCCGGACAGGCACATCCATCACATATTTCTTGAAATATGAAATTCAGTGCAACTATTGAGTCCTTTTGCCATATTTCTATTTTTTGTAATATATTTCAAAGCCACATACTGTACACTCCATGTACTCAGCACGGCATTTTGGTCTGGTGGTTGTTGTTAGTATGTGTGTTACAGGAGACCTCATGCAGTCACTGCCGCTGGCTCATGCTGTAGTAGCCAGTTAGTATCCCAATTCCACCCTTAGGATTGACGAATTAGGATGTAACATTGGACTAATGGTTGGCTCTGCTGACTCACAGCAAGAAGGTTCCTGGTCCGACTCCCGGGCCCTGCAGGAGTCCTTCTGTGTGGAGTTTGCATGTTCTGCTAGTGCTTGTGTGGGTTTATCACCGGTACTCCAGCTTCCTTCATCAGTCCAACAACATGTATATTATGTGGACGGATGACTACATTGCATGCAGGGGTGAGTGAGTGTGTGTGTTTGGTTGTTGGTATAAACTGGCCCTGCAATAAACTGATGACCTGTCCAGGCTGAGCCCCCGCCTTACCTGTAACGAGCTGGGAGGGCTCCAGCAGACCCCCGTGGCCCCGTACAGTATTAAGCAGGTATAGAAATGGATGGATGAGGTGCATCGTTTGATTGCTGAGACGTTCTTATACCCTGATTCCCCGCATCCCTCTCACAGGAAAGCACACAGCTAAAATTAGAGCTAGTGGACATTCTAACATATGGAAACAACTGGAAACAACCGATCTGGAATACAGTTGCGAAAAGTAGGTGCATTTCTGTTTGTGGCGTGAGGCTATGGAATGTATTACCGGAATAATTAAATATAGCAAAAATGTGTTGAATTTTAAAAAAAGGTATAAAGACATGATGATGGATAAGTACAGACTTGTTCCCGGGTAATGGAATGATGTCATAAAGAAAGGAAACAAAAGGATGGGTACATTGAGTATTATTTTGATAAACACTTAAGTAATCATTTTTTTTAACATATGTGTGTACAGATACATGCATGTATGTAAGTGTAAGCATGTGTAGTGTACATATGTATGTGGATATGTAATGTGCTTGATGTATGTAGATATATGGATATATGTGTAGGTACGTCATAAGCAGATAGGTATGCATGTATATGTGCATGCTTTTTGTTGTTGTTAGCTATTATTCATTTGTGTTTATTTCATACAAGGAAAATGTCTCAAACATGTCAGACAAAAGACATTTTGAAATGTAAGAAGGGGGGCATTCATAAGCCGAGGCTTCAGCCCTGACCCTTTGGTCGTGACCTAAGTGTTCATGCTTGGTACAATACTTTTTTTTTCATTCATTCTGTGATGACCCTGTCTAATTGTGGGCATGCCTAACTTTCTCTCTATTTGTCTTTGAGGATTTGATTCTATTTTGCTTAACAACACGCACCACACATTTTCCACATTCACACACACTGACACTACTGATGCTTATCTCCACACCTCACAGGTTGATTTATTTTGCGTTGCCGTATTTTTCTTTAAAATAAATGGTATATATTTATTTGTGCTGTGTTGTTTTCCGTTTTTTGTCATGGCCTATGGGCCAGGTTATGACAATTCATTCATTCATATGGTTTGGATATCCGCCAGAATTTATTTTTGGTTGTCTGCATTACCACAAACAAAACTCAGCCATTTCAACATTTTGCCGGGACTATGACTCCTTAAAGTATTTACAGTTTTGCTCTTAATTTGGGAAAAAAAAAAAATCATTTTTAGCTTAATATTTTCAGTGAAATGTAACATTGTTTTTGGCAAATTCTGGACCTCCAACATTTTGCAACCCGTTTGTGGAGGCTACTTTTTGAGAATAAGGTGACATGGTAGTTTCTGAATCAGAGTATTGCCTTTGATCTGATTAATATTGTAGTTTAAATTTTGAGATTCTGAAAAATCCATAACCTTTTTCTAATTAAATAATCATGATTTAGTGCTGGATACACTCTTTTCGATTAAATGATTTGTTTTCTTTTGCAAACACAACCTAAAGAGCAGCAGCAACACAGGCAGTCATAAAATCTACCAAAATTTAAAATAAATCGAGAATCCATTTTTTAAATCCTAAAGCCAAATTATAAATATCACAGGCCTTCAGCATCAATTGATAAAAATTGCCATGGTTGAAAAAAAAACGAACATTTAAAACGTGCACATTTGAACAAGATGATTTTTTTTCTTAGAAATATTAAGCATTATTGCAAATGGAGCTGCATGTTTGATGCAATTTCTCTAAGTTCAGTAGGAGGTCAGGAAGCACAGAACAAGTATGCAACAAGGCCGACCAACGTACCCGAGGAGTCGTCTAGTTTTAAGGTTGGATGAGCATCAGTGCTACATGTAGGAAATACAAGTAAATCAAATACAAGCATTAAAGTGGTGGTAACATGGTGTGTTTTTATTTTCAAAGAAAAAAAACTGATTTGATTTTAATTTTTAAAAAGTGGTTCAGTGATAAGCAGACAAATCACATACAGACGACTCGGCCCTTGTGCCCTTGTGTCCAGGTTGGAGGCCCAGCCTGTGACCCTTTACTGCGTTTCTGCACCCATGTCTTGTCTGGATACTGTAAACAAAGGCCATGAAAGTCACAAAAACTTAAAAAGAAAACTGTTTCAACACCATTGTACAATTTCATTTCAGGATCCTGTTCATATAAAAGTACTCCACTATTGTAGCCTGTGGGTTTTTCTTCAGTACAGTAATAATTCAGTGATAGTTATTTAGTTAATTTAGTGAGGTTCATCTTCCAAAATGCTGACACACACAAAAGCTTCCGATACCGCAAATCACTGTGTCCGTGTAAATATCCGTCTTACTATTTTTTGGGGTAAAATTTGACACATGCTCACACAAAAACTGATACAGAATGAATTTCTCCCACAATATTCACTCACCTCTCTGTATCTGAGGCATGTACTTTTTATTTACAGCTATAAATAAGAGAAATGGAAAGACTTTGATGTGAGCCGGCAGATACAAATTTACTGCCATGACTTAAGAACTGATTGTTCGCTTGCAGGTTGTTTATTTGTTTTGTAAGAGCAATAATAAATCTGATATTTCAAACCTTTTGAAAAGTGTAAAAATGAAAATTACATTTTTTTTTCAAATACAGAATACAAACAGATATCCAGGAAACCGGACTAAATCTTTGGTGCTTCAGGCTGTTTGATGAAATACAACATTTGAGATGTTTTTATGTCCCCACTTTAATAATTTTTGTACAATTACTTACAGTTATAAACATTAATGTGACTTTAATTTGACCATTGATGAAAATGTTATGACTGAAACTCAAATTAGTTCTTGTCTCTGTCCTCTAGCAGCAAAATAAAATCCAATTCATTATGATGAATTTTGCACTGTGTTCAATAAAATAAATTGCATCAACACAACAGAAAATGTGGGAGAAAAAGACACACATGAAGGTTTAATCTAATGTGACATGGGTTTCATTTTCTGTTTTTCTACCTTCAAATACAGGGCTGATACTCCCGATCTTCATCGGGACATCATCAGCACATTTAGCCTGAAATGGATGATTACAAGGTAAAAACTTCAGATAAAAACTGAAATAGTTTCTCCCCTCTTAGGTAGTTTGCAAGCGGCACAGCAGAAAAACCTCTTGGCAAAGTGCAACTCTCCTGCACATGGGTCATCGCAGCCACAAGAGCCAGAGGAAAATAATCGGCCTTGCCCTCCATCATCCTCTCATCCTGACCTCTACGTAGGGTATTGTATACTTACAGCACATCGAGGAGGAGGGAGAGGAAGCAGGGGAGAAAAGAGAATGATTGCATATCTGAAGGCATCAAGAGAGCAGATATGGATGGGAGAGAAGTGACATGGCCGGACACATCTTTGCTTTCTTATTAGTGAGGGCCTGTTCAGACACTTTGTGCCCTTTTTATGGGGCCATGATGAAACCCTTCTTCGTGCATCCGTACAAAATGGCCAGGGGAAATCACAGATGAGAATCACTCAAAGACAGGGACATGTCAACAGGCCCATAATGATAGCTGATGGCCACAAAACACTCTTCCCTCTTCCCTTTCAGCCTCACCTGCCCAACTTGCACTATCCTTGAAAACATAATTAAAGGTAAAACAGAGAGACTGAAGCTTTATCTGTGTTTTCTGTAAGCAATGCTCTTTGTTTTATACATCTGGGAGTCCCTTTCCCCCCCTTCTAAATCACTCTTTCGCTTCATGGAGAGAAGGAGGAGGAGGAGAGCACCCTCTGTGAGACGCCAAGGTGCTCCCAGTCCATTGTGCTGCTGGCTGTCAGGTTAAATTAGGGAGTACAGGCTCCGTGAGTGTAAAAAAATCAATACTTGATGGAAGATTGCTCCCCGGAAAATCTGTTTTGATTCCAGGATTAATTCTTGACCAAAGGCTCCTGCAAAATGACATGCCATTAGCCTGAAAATGAACACATTCTGCAGTGGAAATTGGATGGAAATGTGTCAGGTGATTGCCCTGGCTGGTTGTTTTGACTCTTCGAGCGAGGGGACTGAAGGTGTAGCTGCTACGAACGAGGCCTCCAGGCCGACTGCATTTTCAGAAAAGAGACAACTCCACCGTGGCCCGCGAGTATTCTCAAGGCCATTGTTGTCCAGCAGCTGCAAATGTACTCCACCAAGGTGAAATGCATTTACCGCTGCCCACTCTCTTGTGTTTTCCATAAAGCATGGCATGAAGAATGAGAGAATCTTAAAATAAAACAAGTGGGACCCCCCTGCCCCCCCTCAACAGTGAGAAAAAGAGTGCTGACATGCATTATTTATTAGTAAATAATGTGTTTGTCATGACAGATGACATTTCCTGGATTGAAAACTTAAACAGAAACCTGTGAAGATGCACCGGACAGTGATTTGAGCAGCCGGCTGAACATTTGTATGACTGTTTATTTATTTCACTGATTTCTGGCTCTCCGGCAGCATGTGTCTAATACAAACATATGCATAAACTCTATTTATTTGTCACTCATTTGAATCGGCTTGAAGTGTTTTTTGGATAAAAACATCTTTACATTTGAAACAGTTTTACTTTTATATTTTATATTTCTCATTCAAACCAAAATGAGTCTTAGTATCATCAAAATGTCAATGCATATTTTTATATTTTGTAGTTTGTTGTTTATTTTATATATTCCTGTTTACTCCAGCAGGACTTTTTTGCATCCGGTGCTCAAATAAATTAGCTTAACTTGGGGCTAAAATTCATCTCAGATTTGATTTGAACTGTCTGAGATCCCATTAGAAAATTAATTGAATCTTCATGTCGTAATCTTCTCATGGACTCATACAAAAACTCTTTTTTAAATGCTTTGTGAGAGTTCAGTCCTGTCATTTGTCTGTCCTAGTTGTTTGAATCCATATTCCTCTGAATTTATCCAAAAACTTTAAATCTACTGTAAATGAACAAAAAAGTGAGAGTTCAGTCCTGTCATTTGTCTGTCCTAGTTGTTTGAATCCATATTCCTCTGAATTTATCCAAAAACTTTAAATCTACTGTAAATGAACAAAAAAGCGCTGATGACAAAATGTGTTTCTTCGAAGTCTTAATTAAACTTTCTCTTAAATAATTATTTGAAGGGGGGTGGTGTGTGCTTAAGTTAAGGTTTTAACCTGTAGTGATGGCTTATCCACCTTTTTTTTTTTAAATTAAAGCGAGCAGTATTCAAATACAAAACAGCCAAACTGTGGAGGGTTAAAATAATCATTAATAAATAAAATGAGGGAGGCTGGGGGGGGGGACTATGAAGAGAACAGAACTGCAAACAGACTACTGGAAGAGATTTAGCAGAGCGTGATGATGATGGTGGTACGTGTAGTTTTAAAGTGAGGCTCCAGCGCCCCCTGCAGGTGTTGATCTGCCAGTACCTAATGCAGTCTAGTTGCCACTAGATGGCAATGTGTAAACACAATGTTTCACCACAGAAAAAGCGGGTCTCTTAAAGGTAAATTCCGCCCTAAACCGCAAAGGAAATGTGTTGAATTGTATTTTATCCGTGTGTCACATCTAATTTATATATCAAACATATTTATACTTAATGCTACTCTTCTGTCTCCATAGCTTTTGTATGTGCTGTGCCAATTGCAGGAAGCCCTGACATATAATTAGATGAAATCTGCAGTGATATAAACATAAACAGTATGCAATGTGCATCCATGTTTGAATTTCAGTTTTCACAGTTGATTCTACCTTTACCACTCAGCACTCAACAATTTTGGATCTTTATAAATATCCTCTTTTCTTCTGCCATTATTTTACTTTTATCACCATGCTGTCCATCATGTCCTGCTTCTTTTTGGTTTGTTTGTTTTACAGAAGAATACTGTTATCTACTGAGTCTTTGTCGCTATGTGATGTCTTTTTCTTTTTCTTTTTAAAGAAATATTGAATTTCCCTTTTGACCTTTTCTTAAATCAGACTAATACAATGTCAATAAGCTTTTCTGTTCTGGCTTATTTATTCTACAATTTCACTGTGGTCAAATAATTCACAACAACAGTAGTTTCATGCAAACTAAGACAAACAATTATTTAAAATAACTGACTTGTTTGAGAAGTAATAATAACAATGAAAAATAATATTGTTATGTTTGTATGTTTTTGTATGTTTTGTATGTTTGTCTAAAATGTAGAACAGTGTGTGTTTGGACATATGTGTAAGAAACTTGATAACTCAGCATGTGAAAGGAGTTAAATAGTATAATTGATCAGGTTGATCAAATCAGTTGGGTTTTTTTATTGAACCCAATTTATAAACAAAAACACACATTTATACAAACTGCTTGTGGACGAAATCCAATACAATATAAGAAAATAGAACATATTTTGGGAGGTATCATGAACAAGAGACATACACACAAACAATAAGGTAAACATAAATAAAGTTAAAAACAAAAAACAGTAAGGCATTTTAAGGCAAAATAGCATCAACATTTCAGAAAGAGATAAATTTTTTTTTATGGAGACAAAAAAACATTTGAAATCATTTAAAAAACATTGGAAAGAGGGCTTAATTTTTCTCCACTTACAACAGTGTATATGATATTTAGCCAGTAAAAGACAATGACCAAGAGAGACACTGATTTGTCAATTGTATCTATGTAAAAAATAATATTTGAGATTTCTAATTTTGGGATGTCGTTCATTTTTAAAGATAGCCAATTTCTAATTTCACGCCAAAACAATTATGAGACAGGACACAATAGAAACACATGATCAAGTGATTCTTCAGATTCATTACTAAAAGAACAGGGGTCAAATTCAGATTTAAATCTTTTTCTCAAAAATTGAGAGGTTGGATACATTTTATCCAATTCAAAATGATTGGATACATTTAAATGAGTTTCCTTGACTTCGGGGTCAAAACAGTTTCATTAACAAGATTTGTTGATAACAGTAATAAAAAAAATCAAATTCCGTAATAAAAACAACATAAATAAATTATATATATATATATATATATATATATATATATATATATATATATATATATATATATATATATATATATATATATATATTTATAATTTTTTTTTTTTATTACTGTTATTTATTTATTTATTTATTTTAATTTTATTTATTTTATTATTATTATATATATATATATATATATATATATATATATATATATATATATATATATATATATATATATATATATATATATATATATATAAAAATCATTTTTTTATTTTATTTATTTTATTATATATATATATATATATATATATATATATATATAATAAAATAAATAAAATAAAAATAAATAAATAACAGTAATAAAAAAAGTCAAATTATCTCAAAGGAATTGATATGGCAAACAACTAAATTAACCAACGGAAGTTTTGAAGCTCAAGTCTTTATTTATCGTTGTCGGTCAACAATAATAATAATAATTATTATTATTATTATTATTATTATTCGTTCATTTACATTTTGGGGGGAGTCGCGGGCTGATGACGTGTAGTTGCTGAGCCAGCACCGGCACTAGCTGTCGACTGTATATAATCAGGCAGCAGTTTCGTTGAAATGCGCTTAAAGCATCTGCAGTGGCATTAGAAACATTTAGCGGTGCTGTTTTTAAGCTCATCATGTCTTGGGTGAAAGTCGTGTCTGGCCCCAGTGAGGATGTTTTCGACGAGGACGCGGACGAGCTGAATCTCCAAAGCAGAGAGTGGAGCTCCAACATGAAGAAGCGCGTCAAGGTGACGTCACGGCTCCTTACAAGGGCTGGGTTTGGGTTTTAGTGATGTTCAAACTACTTCGGTCTTTATTTTAGTTCTCGGATATTTAGAACATACCTGTCAAGTTTTGGATTTAAAAATAAGGGTCCCACCAGCCCAACCGAGGTCCAGTATCTGACATTTTAAGACAGATTTACGAGAAATCTAAAATAACTACCTGTCAACCACATTTAGGGTTGCCACCTTTCAGAAATAGAAATAAGGGACGCCCGGATTTCAGCAGCGCAGGAGCCAAAAAAAAAGCCCCAAAACTTCTAAACTGAATAAAAATGTGTTTATTTTATATGAAAAAACTAAATGCTTTGATTTAAAGTTTAAAGTGCTTTAATAGCATTGAACTTGCACGACTGTACAGACAGACAACCATACTAGTAACTGAAATATCCTCCTATGTATGTCCACATCAGCCCAGATGTAATATAGCCTACAGGTGAAGAATATGGTGTAAAAGTTAATTTATTTCAATAATTCAACTAGAATATGGTGTAAAAGTTAATTTATTTCAATAATTCAACTAGAATATGGTGTAAAAGTTAATTTATTTCAATAATTCAACTAGAATATGGTGTAAAAGTTAATTTATTTCAATAATTCAACTAGAATATGGTGTAAAAGTTAATTTATTTCAATAATTCAACTAGAATATGGTGTAAAAGTAAATTTTTTTCAATAATTCAACTAGAATATGGTGTAAAAGTTAATTTGTTTCAATAATTCAACTAGAATATGGTGTAAAGGTTCATTTATTTCAATAATTCAACTAGAATATGGTGTAAAAGTTAATTTATTTCAATAATTCAACTAGAATATGGTGTAAAAGTTAATGAAAATACGGTACAAATCGTGTCCCGTATTAGTTCAATACGGGACGCAACATTTTTTTCTCAAATAAAGGACAATTCCGTATTTTACGGGACGGGTGGCAACCCTAACCACATTATGTGCTCAAAGTTGACACTGAAATGCTGTGCACTTCCTATGTATGTAATTCCTATAATAGAGCCTCAAAGAAAACACAAAGGGGAATTAAAGCACATTTATTTAGTTTAAATATTTTCAGTTTATATACACATTAATTCAGGGGTTCTTAACCTTTCTGACCTTGAGGCCCAATTTTTTCAGTCCAGAGCGGCCCAGGGCCCATTAAATATTAACACTGTATAGGCTTAAAATGATGTCACTCTTGATTTGATTTGTATTCAATGCAAACACCTTGTCAAATAAAATGACATAATAAAATGTGATCATCACAGACTTTATTAAACATGTCAATGTTAACATGCACACACGGCAGGCTTGATTTATGGCAAAAATCATTCAGTTCAGGCTTATTAATAAAAAGAGATCAATAATTAGATTTTATTTAAATAAATAAGGGAGGACTCAAAATAAAAAAAATAATATATACACATATAAATCAATAAATAAATTAATCTAGGTGGCGCTCGCGGCCCAAGTTTGGGCCGCGGCCCTATGGTTAAGAATCACTGCATTAATTGGTTTCAAGTGAAACATTTACATTTTCTTTTAATTTGTCATTTTCACTCAGTTTAAAAATGATTATATTATAAAACTGGAAATTTATGGGAAAATACTAATACGGGAGGACGGCATGAAAGATGGGTAAAATACGGCAGTTTCCCGGCCAAAACGGGAGACTTGACAGGTATGATTTAGAAGTGAATAGTAAAATAAACTGTATCGGTCTGGTTTGTGGCTGGGCAGGACGGGTATGTGGACGGAGTGGACGCCGGGGAGGAGGCAACACTGCAGGTGGGATTCAACCAGGGCTTCAGGGACGGAGCTGCTGAAACCGTGGCCGTGGGCCGCCTCAGAGGAATCGTGAGGTAAAGATATACATGCATACACACAACTGGATCATATGATTTATAGAAAGCACCTAAAAGATGGCATCAGAAGGGTAATTTTCATCTCAAATACCATGCTTGGCTTTCATGGTATCCACTGTTTTTAGAACTGTTTATTGTTTTTTTTCACTCACTGAACCCAGATTTAAATAGTTACAAACAGTAATAGACAAATGGCTCTTATTAACATATATACCATTTTTTTTTTTTAAGTGAAAGGTGCAGAAGTATGAGGTAGTCTTGGTTATTGAATGGTGCATTGTTACAGCATATTATTATTATTATTATTATTATTATTATTATTATTATTGCACATTGGTTGATTACTCTGAGACTCTATGAGTGATGAGAGTTCATCAGAGCAACAGTTTGGGGGAAGAAACTGTCTCTGAGTCTGGAGGTTTTGGCGTACAGAGCTCTGTAGCGCCGTCCAGAGGGCAGGAGTTCAAACAGACTGTGTCCTGGGTGTGAAGGGTCTGCAGAGATGCTACCTGCCCGTTTCCTTATGTGAATATTATGTAAAATATTATGACAAAAGTCAAGTCTTGTATGAAGTTACTGCCAAATGTAAACTCCCACATAACAACGATGTCACTTTGTTTGGGACCCCTTTCGGCCCTTTTTGCACTGGATGTGCATTAATTACAAAATTACACCCCAGTGAAGCCTGGTTTACTATAATTTACAGACATAAATCCCTTCATGTAACAGTTACCTTTTGATTAACAGAAACTTTGAATATTGAATATAAAGCATCTGATGACACACTCTTCAACTGGGCTCGGTAACCCGAGCTTACCTTGTAGCCAAAAGGTTTTCTACTGTCAGATCACGCTTTGAGCTTGAGAGAAGATAGCAAGTTTCTTACTTTATGATGCAGTTACATGTGTCATCATCCCTCCGCTGCTGCTCTGGGCTTCTTGTTTTATAGGTCTCTGTAAGCTTAATGTTGACTTATCTTTGTTTATCTGCCATAAAATACCATATAATTTGGCTATATGCAGTAGATTTAGGCTAAAGTGATTATATAATATCATACTATCTGCTGCATAATTATGCCTGGAAAGGGACAGAAAAGGCAACGAAAGCTTTTCCTGCCTGCGAATCCCAGAATTACTGAGATGTGCATTTGCACAGGATTAAAATTATCCCATGACCTCGCTGCAATTTGGTAAGTCATTTGTGGTGTCATTCTTTTACTTTACAAACTACAAAGATGGTACTTTCATACTGGAATTAATTTGACAGACATCCCCCATAATTATTACAAATGACCACAGGTCCCCAGATAATTTTAGTCCAATGGGAATATGACATTAGTTACTTTTCAGATGATCAATGCAAATAACAAAAGGAGTGCACTTTGTGGAGGAGGCAGATAGTTTACAACATGAAAACTGGCCTCTATAAACAAGATTTCTAAAGACATGGTTAGACCCAATAGTGTCCGCAATTTTAATATCTTGGAGAACTGTGTGAACTTTTTAAAAGTAAAAATAGGAGAGGGGGACAGAATATGATTTCTTTAAAAAATAAATAAAATAAAATATTGCTTTGTTTAAGCTTTTAGAAATTATCCATAAGAGGGACCGATTGTTTCATCTCTTGACGTATGGGCAGAGACCTTCACATATACTGGTCTTTATTTTATAAACTGGTAATAATATCATTATAATTAAATATTTTGAGAGATTTATTTGATGTTTTAGATTGTTTTTCTCATCTGTGTCTCTCAAAAGTGTCTTTTGAGGTGTACAATTCTTTAGTTAAAGCCTCTTTCTTGTATGGAAACATCCTGAGTTTCTTTTGTTCTGGTAGTTATTGAAGTCCCCTTTCTGTCCAGCAGATGGCTGTCCCAGTCCCTTCTCTGTGCTATTGTATGTAACACTGTCCCCTCTTTGTGTCCACCGTCACAGTGCTATATGGTGCTGGTGCCAGATTCATCATCCAGAAAGCCCCGTCCCATCCTGTGTGCATGACCTCCTGCAGCGCGTTACACAACACGAAGACAGAATTATGGACGACATCAGGAAGGCTTTGGAGAATCCTCCTCCGAGTGTGAGCGACATCTCAGAGAGCATGGAGGATCTGGAGGTGGAACGTATGGATCCTGGTCCCTGTGAAGGGGGATGTTCAGAGACATCCTGCTGCAAGAAAGCAGAAAATATGGACTTGGATCCTCACCGGCCACACAATCTCTGTTCAGGGTCCACTGACAGCTCCTCCAGCTCTGAGGGTCTCAGCCTTCTGCTGCAGTGCTGTATGGACATAGTGTCAGAGCTGGGACTGCCACAGGAGTTGCTGGAGCACATACAGGAGCTGAGGAACTTGTAGGGATCAGGGACCAAGATCACAGTGGATTTGAACTATGATGATACTTGAATTGCGACACAAATGTTTTAGACTGATTTTTTTTTTTTTACATGAAGAAATAAGATATGATTTACATAATATGAAGTATTATTTTGTGTTCAAAGTTTTTCAAATATATTTGAAAATATTTCCAAATAAATATGTATTTGATTGACATATTTAAATTGTTGCCTTCTTAATTGATAATTCATAACATAAGTCATAACCTCATATTTACACATCATTTGACACAAGATCTATTTAAGATGAAAGAATAGTTTAATTGTCCTTTTAATGTCAGTTTGAACTCAACAAATATTGCAACATACTGCTAAACCTTAAATGATCTTGTGTTCGGATAAATATTTGAGTAAACTAGATTTATAATATGACAGTAATTACAACAAAGCTGGGAATTTGTAAAATATAAACAATACAATGATCTGCAAATTACTTTATTCCCAACAAAACATAAATAATAAATCGGATGTTGAAACTTTTCAGACATGAGACATTTTATCATTTGATGGAAAATTGCTCATTTTGAACTTGATGGCAGCAACACATCTCAAAAATGTTGGAACAGGGTGATGTTTTACTATCATATGGCATCTCTTTTTCTTTTAACTGCCTGTAAATGACTGGGAAGTGAGGAGACCAGTTGCTGTAGCTTTAGGAGAAGAGTGTTATCCCATTTCTGTCTGCAGGGTTCTAGCTGCTCAACATTGCTGGGACTTTTTTGCTGGAGTATTCGTTTCATGCTGCACCAAAGGTCTGGTCTGCAGGCACAGATGAATCAAAACTTTTGCCTCCGGCCATTTTAGATGAGCTTTGGCCCAGAGAAGATGCCAGGGTTTCCGGATTAAGTTTACATATGGCTTTCTGCTTTGCATGCTAGAGCTATAAACATTTGTGGCTTGTATGTTGAACTGTGTTCACAGACACTGATCTCTGGAAGTATTCCTGAGCACTGATTCTCTGGATCTTTTGTTGATATTATACACTAGAGATGGTGGAAACTCGAGCTTTCACAATTTTATGTTGAACATTTTGTTGAAATTGTTTCACAAATTTTTGATGCAGATTGGTGAACCTCTGTCTGTTGTTACATCTGAGAGGCTCTAGCTCGCTGAAATGCTCCTTTTATACCCACACACATTACTGACCCATTGCTGATTAACCTAATAAGTTGTCAAATGGCCCTTTAGTTGTTTGTGATTTATGCCAGTTACTTTTCCAGCCTTTTGTTGCTCCTGTTCCAACCTTTCTGAATTGTGTTCCTGACTTAAAATAAAAAATAGCCATTATTATTATTATTATTACATTATTATGGCAAAATGTTAACATGATGTTTGTTTTATTGGGAATACATTATGGGTTTATGAGATTTATTATTCATTGGATTTTTTTTTTTTTACATTTTATCCCAACTGTTTTGGCTTTGGGGTTGTAATAAATTATAATTAGAATTTAACATGCTTTATTAATCCCCAAAGGAAAATGTATTGTGTTAGTGCTTCATTTCAATTTTGATTTTATAGTGTCTAATTCAGTGCTCTCTGTTGTTGCCTTTCAGTGAGCCAGAGCATAAGCATAATATAACCTGTATATTATGGTCAGTATATTGATTTATAATCGGTATAAAATTACAAAAATATTTGCGTACACAGTACATACATCTAAAAACGTTATCTCTTTGGCTATAATGGGAACTTAAACTAATTATACTAATTGTTTTCTCATTTATGGATTAAATAACAATAAATATTGTTAATCTTGATTTAAATTTAAGAAATGTGACTTCTTTTTAATCTTTTTAGTAATCAATCACTGTGCAATATAATAATAATAACCACGATCATATGCTGTAACAATAACCATGTCTACCTCATACTGCTGCACCTTTCACTTTTTTTTTAATTGTATATATGTTAATAAGAGCCATTTGTCTATTACTGTTTGTAACTATTTAAATCTGGGTTCAGTGAGCGAAACAACCGAGGACAAATTCCCTGTCTGTCATGTTCATACTTGGCCAATAAAGCTGATTCTATTATCTATCCTTTTGGTTGTATTGTACATTCAAAAACCATTGTACATTCAAAAACCTTAAATTTAGGCTACTGTAATAAAAAAAAAATAACAAATGTTATTTTTTGAGAAGCTTGAACTCGTGCTATTTTTGCGTTTTTCGTTAAACAATTAGATTAAAAAAAATTGCTTTTGTAAAAATGAATCGAAGAATTTACATTGTTCACCCATCAGAAGTTAGGAAGCCTGAGTTTCCGAGGAACACTGAACGCCACACAAGCCCTCGCTGCGCAGGAGTGTGACGTCACCCCGGATGGAGCCGTGACCTGCTGGCGCAGCTGCTAAGCTAAGGATCCTTTCAGACAGATGCTCCCCCGAAAATACTGCAAATGCCTACTTTTTGCGAAGTGCTCCGTACCAAAGGATAACGGCGCTTTTTTTGGGGGAAAAGCAACGTCGCAGCAGTAATTTCAATCAATTTTCACTGTGAAGTGTACAGCAGCTAGCTGGATAAGCAGCTAAGTAGCTTTAACAAAAGTAACAAAAACCGAAACTTCAAAGAGTAAAATTCCCGGAAGTTTAATTTAGAAGTAAATCGAAACATGGTACGTTTGTTTATAATTGGTCCAGTTATTTATGATCCTGACAGGTTGACGTTATCACGGTTAATGTAACTTCCTATAATTGTGTTGACATTAATCACGTGGTTTAAGTTTTTGACTTCAAATCACATTAAAACGCTAAATTTATCCTCAACTATTTCGCTCAAACATTATTTTTATCTGTAATGTCACTGTTTATTACCGATCACATACTGGATTTGATATAAAACCTTGTCTTTCATGATATAGTTATGGCTCCAAGTGTGATTAATCCATTATTACTCCATTAATACTGAAGAACAAGAACATATATGCCAGTGTTTGCACTGCACAAACATTTGTCCATCAGTTCCCACTTCCCAAGTAGTGTGATTCATCCATTAATACTCAAGAACAGGTCACATTATTCCTGCATCACCTGCTACAGAACAATGATAGGATGAGTGATATATGCCAGTGTTTTCACTGCACAAACATTTGTCCTTCTTGGTTTTACAGCTCGATCTGCCTCATTATGGATCCGTGAAATCTTAAGGCTGTAGCGACTGGTCAGGTCGCTTGTGGTTGCGTTTGGAGCTGAGGCCACCGTCCAGCTCGTCTGACCTCCCCGGGCAGTGGGAGCGAGCAGATGGGGAACTGCTGCTGTCACATTAAAAGTCCCTGTGAAAATGCGGACGAAAGGAGTAATTTGTTGGAAGATGAGTCAAAAACCCCATGCACTGGTGAACAGGTAGTGGGCGGCGCTTGTGGTCCTGAGGGAAGTGCTGACATGAGGTAAGATACCATAAGGATGGAAAACTATCAGTCTGATTTAAAAGGTTTTTGGTCATTGCATAGATGATGCCCAGTAGCCTGATGATACATATTCAGTGCTCTTATGACATCAGAGTCCGCAGAAGTATTTAAAAACCTATCTCTGAGTACAGGGAATAGTCATGAAGATGTGTCCAACTTCTGGGGAAGTAGTTTGAATACATATGATCAGAATTTCCCCTGTGGTTTGTGTCAGATATGACCAAATTCCATTTTGACTCAACCTTTTTAAGGTCACAAACAAGACGGAGGGGATTTCCACAAGTCTTTAATGATTGTGGTGGAGAAAAATGTTTGACATTTCATGTGCTAATGGCCAAAAGATAAAGGTCCATCTTGAGCTTTTCCCACTTTCTTACCACCCACAGTAAAGTTTTTCATGAAGCATCTTTCGATTTTGTTGTCATAAATAGGTTGAGAGTTGTGCTTGCTGGGTTCTGTACCACCACTAATGCAGCGTTATGTCGCTCAGGAGAACTACCGATCAAGAGGCCGAGAATGGGCTGTTGAAGCGGAGTCCCGTGAATGGAGAGATGGAGCCAAATAATGCTCAGGAAAATGGACCCTTGCAGAAGAAAGGCACTCAGGCAAAGACGCCTTCTCCTCGCAAAGAGTCTGAACTCAAAGAAAACTCTGCCAGAGCACAACGTGACGTCGTGATGCCGGACACTCCTAACAGTGGACGAGCTGAAAATCAACAATGCACTTTAAACTTGCAGGACAAAGACCACTCCACAGCTGATCAAGAGGCTGTTGTAGCCTTAAATACAGAACCAGAAGAAAAAGAAGATTCCGCTTCAGTGCAGGACAAAGTCCCGGATGGCGTCTCACTAACGACTGAACTGGTCTGCCAAGAAAGCCCTCCCCATCCACAAACTAACTCAACAACAGAGGCCGCTATAGTGAGCATTTCTGATGATAATGATGAAGAAGAATGCTCAAAGGATGCCACCAATGACGCCGCCAAACCATCACAGGAGTTTACTCAAAATAATGAAGTGTTATCTGTGCCAAAATGTCAGCTCGCTGCAGCAGCAGGTCAGGAAGTGTCCATTTCTGCGGTCCGTCAGGAGACAAACACAGAGGCTCTAAACGGGTAAGTTACAACAGCAGCATGATGGTGATCAACAACAACATAAATCATCCGGCTCATTTAACACATACAGGAGTTTTTAATAAGTAATATATTATTAAACTGTGGTCATTAGTCATACACATGTTGATGGAGTAAGCAGGCTAAAATAAAGATCATTGTCAATATTTAGAAACCTAACGTGTGCAATGACGCCCATTAGTTATCTGGTTTGAAAAAGAAAAAAACAAACCAAGAACCAAATTGAAAATTCAGCACTAACACAAACTGAACAAAGTGATATTTTTTGAAACCGATGAGCTCTTAAGTCATAAGCATCAGTAACAACAGAATTATACAAGCTGCCATGTGGTGAGTTTAAAAAAAACAAACAACCAAAACCTCAGAACACTCCACATGTTTGAGAAACTGTCATTTCATCTAGTTGTGCTTTTACCTTTTTATCTGGCACATCTGAGGTTGTGCAACATGAACTCATTGGCTGTCTCAAGTTCATCATCCCTTTGTGGTTATTTTATGACATCCGAGTCCTTCATATTCAACCATGGGCATATTATAATCAATACAACAAACATTTGCTTATCTGTATGTCAATTCAAATTGTGTGTGTTGGCTTTTACGACATACTACTGTTGAGCCTTAGAAATGGCCTCAGTGCAGCTCTGCATGTTATTTAGAAGTGTTTTACCTTTCTGATTACTCTGTGCACAGCACTCCCACTCTAGATCTGGACGATGGTTCCTCTTCGGTGTGCAGAGAAGACATGTCTGGGGACAAAAAAAGCCAAGATGTCCCTCAGTCCTTTTCTGGCCCGGAACCAACGAGACCTGGCGACAGTGGGGAGGAGCAGGAATCTGCCAACTCAGTCAAGAAGCCAGAAGCCACATCTCCAGCGGATGCCAAGGACAGGTCAGAAGGTTCAAAGCTCATGATATCAAAACAAGACAGTTGTTTACATAAAGTCTGGACTTTTTCTCCACTTCATTGTGGCCACTAGAGGGGGAAGTTGCTGCTGATGGACTTGTCCCTGCAAAATGTTATGCTGCTAAAACTTGGCACTTTGCTGTATTCGTAATTGTATAATGTTAGTTTTAGGCGTGAATAGTAAACTTGTATAAACAAGTTGTTTTATCTTTGCAGCTTAAGGCCTGATCAAGATTCCAAACCAGATACTGAGTGTTCAAGTACTGCAAGCTCGAACGAGGAAACATCCTCTGAGAAATTCAAACAAGATGCCGCGGAGGAAGCCATGCTGCAAGTGGAAGACAAAGATGTTCCCAAAGCAAGGGAGGGTGAAGGGATTAAGAAGGTGGAGGAGGAGAAAGAGGGAGCTCCAACCGAGACGGAAAGTCCGCAGGCTGTGAAAGATGCTGAGATTCAGGAGGTGACGGGAGAAGAGGAGCAGCTGGCAGGAAGAGAAAATGTGAACCTCGTTGCTGGACCTGCTGATGAGGAGGAAGCTGGTCTGGGAAGCAGGTCTGTGGAGATGATTTTTGGTCGTTTTATAGAGCTGTTTTTCAGAACGGCGTGCCTTGCAGCTCGTGTTTTACCTACTGATGGACTCGGAGGAGGCGGTCCTGCTTCTGTGTTGATGAAATGCAAGACGGGAGGGAAAGAAGCGCTTGAAAGTGTTGCAATGTTTTTAATTGTCAGGGATGTTTAGCGTGCACAGAAAGTAGAATTTATATAACAAAATATAATAAATGATTAAAAAGAGAAATTGTAGGGCCTTATATGCTTAATATTTTCAGCACTGTTTGACTTTTATTGAATTTAAGTTTTTCCTCCTCTTTGTTTGTACAAAATTGTTTCACAGGCATGAGAGTAAGTGATTTATTGGTACATGTTTTTAGCTTTAATCAATACCTATTTTGTGTGCGGGAGAGCATGAAGTTCTGGGATAACACTCTCCGAGCAGAAGTTTCTGACTGTTGCAAACTAATAACAAAATATCGATCTTTGATAGAGGTCTACAGCACTGATGTGCACGATGAGAAATGTGTTGTTTTAAAATGATTTGTTGACAGTATGTGCAAAAAACCTTGAAAAGGAGCAATTTTAAAGCGAAATGTTTGTTTTCTGTTTCATCTTAGTGAAGAAGACCTGTACAGAGGAGAAGAAGAGCTGTCTGCATCACCAGGTGATTACCCAGAAACACCCTCTGACCTTGAAACCAAACCTTTGTACATCATTTGGTTTTATCTGTTTACATTTCAACACAGTTCTTATGCTTGAGTTTGTCAAATAAAACATGGGCACTGCTCTTTTTATTTTGTCTGTCATATTTACTTTTTATCTCCTCTCAGTTTTGAAGGTGGAGGATAGATGCAGTCTGTCTCCGGCCGTGGATATTTTGTCTTACAGTGAGAGAGAATGGAAAGGCAACACTGCCAAAAGCGCTCTCATTAGAAAGGTGGGTCCCTGTGGCTCGGTGGAAGAAGTGTTTCAGATGAAAAGCAGCTTTGTGTGTTACTTTAACGGCCGAGGGGCTTCCTGTTGTGTTACTGTGTGCTGCTGCAGGGTTATAAAGAGATGTCCCAGAGGTTCAGCAGCGTGAGGAGAGTGAGGGGTGACAACTACTGCGCCCTCAGAGCCACGTTGTTCCAGGTTTTGTCCCAAAGCACTCAGCTTCCCGCGTGGCTGCAGGAAGATGACGTTGTCATGGTGAGTGCTCCTTCAGGGGTCGCAGGTGACCCACACTAAAACCTTTCACAGTTAACCAGAATAACGGTGCGTCCAGATAAGCAAGTTTTTGATTTCAGAAAAGAGGAGTCTCGTTAGTCATGAAGTGGGTGTTGAATAATATGGAAGAGAAAATAAAATATGCCATGTTTCATCCATAAACACTCAACTCAACTTTATTTATAAAGCACTTTAAAAACAACACAGTTGACCAAAATGCATGGATTCAGAGAAAAAAAAGAAAAATGTGGAAAACAAATGTAAACATTAAAGCATAAAACACTAAAACTAAGATTTCAAACTGATTTAAAAGCCGAAGCGTTTTTAGAGAGGATTTAAGAAGGGGAAGGCCTGACGTGTAAAGGAGGCTCGTTCCTCAATTTTGAGCCAGCGACTGAAATAGCGCAGTGACCTCTAAGCTTCCACTAAATGGGATTAAGGCTGTTTCAGTTGAAAATATCAAAAATAATCATTTGGTCTCTTTCAGACCAGTCGGGAAACCCATTAATTGTTCCTTTCTGTTTAGGTTATATAATTGTATGGAGACGTTTTTATGAAGGTAACTTTTCATGGTGGTTGGTGCTGATGCTGATTTGTGTTCAATCGCTGGACTTTTATGTTGTCTGGACTGTTTTCACCATCAGTTAAAGTGGCACTTGGGACTTTTTATGTTAAAATAACAGTTCCCTTTTGAAGGAATATCTTCCTACTTTGTTGGATGCATCATTTGCTCCTGCTGCTTCCTGTTTACAACCAGACGGAGCAACTTTAATCCACCGTCCTGGTTGTCTCTTTATGGTACTTTGTCACACGTCAGCGTCGATGACAGGAGCTCAGAGAGCTGCAGAGACCAAGACACTCAACAATGTACCAATGAAAGAGAAACATGAAAGTGACTTAAGAGACCAAAGAAAATTAACACATTGATTTAATCGGCTTTTACCTGAACTGGCGTATTAAATCAATAATTTGATGTCATCTTAATATAAAATAGAATAGAATAAGCTTTATTGGCCAAGTATGAACAAGCCAGACAGGGAATTTGACTCTAGTTGTTTCGCTCACTGTACCCAGATTTAAATAGTTGCAGACAGTAAATAGACAAATGGCTCTTATTAACATATATACAATTTTAAGAAAAGTGAAAGGTGCAGCAGTATGAAGTAAACATAGTTATAAAAATACCGTAGAGCCTTTAAAATAAACAGTCTGATGTGCAAAGTACAATGAAGGAATAGTTCAGTTAAAAAAGGGACTTCTTTTTAGCAATCATTTCCTACTTTGGTTACAAAACCCAAATGCACATTACACAGACATTACACATAACCATGCGCCAAAAAAAAGGAACTAAAACTTTGTCCCAGACCTGACTAGATTGCTGTCTTCAGCGGTTCAGACTTTGTTGACAAAGTTCATCTTTCAACGCATTTTGTTTACAGTTGCCGAAACAACTGGAGGCCCAGGAAGGGCTGATAAGCCAGTGGAGATTTCCTGGAGAGTGCGTGCCGGGAGACGTCGCAGCAGACGCCGCTCAGCAGCTCACGGGATACGTAGAGCTTCTCCGGCGAACGGTACCGTCTGCAGATCTGCTTAAAAAACACACAGTGAGAAAATATTTTAAAGACGGCACAAGTAAAAACCGCAGGGCTATTTTTAAGCCCTCCGTGGATGCGGAAGGCACTGATGTTCATCCACGTACTGTAGCCTTCGGACGTGATTGCTACCATGTGTGAAAGGGAAGTCGTTTCCCAGGGACTGCGGAGCTCTTGTTTCTGTGTGTCATTAACTCAGTCTGGTAATTCTCGAAGGATTTAAAGGGATAGATGGACTTTTAAAGAACAGTTTGAACTGGTAAAAGCACAGTGCTGCGTTTCTGTAACAGTATGACGTCCAGGGGAGAGTTAATAGTCGGTGACTTCAGGAACTCTGCTGTTTACTGCACTCCCATGCTTTTCTTTAGAAGTCAGAGCTGTGTTTTATTAGCTGTGTGCTGGATCCAAGTGTCCGGTTTGCCCTGTCCTTGTTCACTGCAGTAATGTTTATATGTAGCCTGTGTACAGGAAAAACACCCTTTTTATATAACAGCGCCGCAGTAAATGAAAGTGTGTCGACTGAAGCCCAAGTATGCATTGTTAAAGAAGAAAATATCACGCGATCACTTAATATCTGTACCAAATATCCCCAAGGACTGAAATCTGGGATAAAATCAACAACTGATGACAGATTAACAAAGAATTACCAAGTGTGATTTGACAAAAATGACAGTGTTGTGGAGGAGATGCGGAGACAGGACAGGCTATAAACCTAAATCATAGCTAAATATGTTCCAGCTGAGGTCTGCGTTCTTGTTTTTATTTTAGTTGAAGCGATTAGGTGGATTTTTATAAACGTCTGGTGTGGATATTTGTGGTACTCGCTGAATTAACCCCCTCAGCCCAGGACATTGTCTGCGGCCAGGTTGAAAATAGCATGCAGACGCAGCCGCAAGCCAGCCGATTGTTGTGAAATTCACATTCGTTCAAGGATACAGATTCTTCTCATTATCTTTTGTTTTTGTAGGATAATGCCTTGAACAAGCAAGGCAGCAGGAAGAAACCCATCGGGCTACTGATGGCAGTAACGTATTTACTGGCTAGAACTGTGCTTCTACAATGTTCGCTAATATTTCTCAACGGCCTCGCCAGCGCAGGCGGAAGAAACCGGCCCTGGAAGACATCGGACAGACTCGAACCAGTCAGGGAAACAAAGCATGTGAACTAGGAAGAGCGCCAACCAGAAAAAAGAAAAAGAAAAACATCAAAAATGGCGTACAGTGGTGCAGAGACGTCGGTTTTGCGGTTCAAAACTTGTTGATCCAATGAGTTATCCTTCCTGGAGCCGTCTTGGCTGTTTGTTTCTGACTGACTGGTCTGGTTTATTCCCTTTAGGTTTGTACTCAGGCCTCCTGTTAGTGAAATCACAGCGTAGAGGTTTTCAGAGCTCATTTTGGCTACAATTTGAAAATAAAATTAGTTTTTGACACACGGCTGAGCGAACATTCGGTAGTTTGTTTCCAACTATTCAACCAGTGATGGCAAGCAGGTTGAGGTTCACCTGATTCCCGTGAAGCTAAAAGCAGCCTCAGATTAATATGAATCTCATTTGTTTCCAGTGGCAGGCAGCGGCCGACTGCGCCAGCGCTGCAGAGCGGCAGCAGCTCTGCGAGCAAGTGTTTCAGGGGGGACCGGAGGAACTGGGGCTGCTGGAAGCCCTCAAGCTGCTGATGCTGGGCAGGGCGGTGGAGCTGCACGGCTCCATGCAGGAAGGTGGAGACGTCCCGCTCTTCTGCCTGCTCCTGTTCGCTCGGGACTCGTCGGACTGTCCGCGCTCCTTCCTCTGCAACCACCTCAGGAACGTGGGCCTCGGTGCCGGGCTGGAGCAGGTAGGACAGCGTTTCCTGTCTGCTCCCTTATCAGCGGTTAGATAGTTGCTGGGGAAACAGCTACTGGGGGTTTCTCCCCTCTAGGGCTGTTCGATTAATCGATTTTAAATCGTAATCGCGATTATGTAATTAGAACGATGTTAAAACGTGAAAATCGTAAAATCGATTTTTCACTTTTTTTTTTTTTTTTTTTTTTTTTTTATAACCTTGTCTGCACACATATTAATGATTGATACCATATTAATGATTGATGGAAGTACCTCTAAATACCTGCGACAAGTGCCCCATCGGAGAGGCTCTTTAGTGTAGGAGGGGGCGTTGTAACATGCCACCGGGCATCCCTCAAGCCAGATGCCGTAGACCGGCTCGTGTTCCTTGCAAAAAACTTGCAAATGTAATGACTGACATCACACACCTCTACCTCCTTCATGGGTTGCATTATTATTTAGCATGCAAAGACCCAGTTTAGTTTAATTAGAAAATGTCTTGTTTTATTTAATTGGAAATATAACTTACTGTATGTTTGCAAGTGCTGATTTGCTGATTTTTTTTTTTCAGAGATACAACTTTATATTTTATTATATTTTTTAAAACTTTTTTTCCAACTTATTTTACAGAGTTTTGCACTTTATTCATTCACTTTTGGTTTAATAAGAGCAAAGTTTGCACTTAAAGCCCAATGGGGCAAATGTTCAATAAAAAAACAGCATATTTGAAATAATTTCTTTGCCTTTTGTCAATTCACAAAATAATCGTAATCGTAATCGAAAATTTTGAGAGAAAAAAATCGAGATTTTATTTTTGGGCAAAATCGAACAGCCCTACTCCCCTCCTTCGGGTCAGACATGGTCGTGAACGAAATTAGGTCACACTTGGAAAAACAAAAAGACACAAGTGCCGTGAGATGGGTGTGTAACATTTTTAGTAGCTGAGTTCTGACAGCAGAACAAGCCGATGCTTGTGCTGTTTGAGTTGTTGCACTTCATGATCAACCCTGGGGGGGAGGAGGTTTCAGGAAGGGCGAGCTTCTGACTGTTTTTATTTTTGATTTACAAATCAAAGTATATCCGTGCATGGCTTCAATAAAAAGGCCCACCTAACATTGCATTGTTTGTGCTCAGAAACCATGCAGTTTTCTCACTGCTTTGTGTCTTTTCCATGCAGGTGGAGATGTTCCTGCTGGGCTACGCCCTGCAGTGCACCATTCAGGTTTACAGGCTGTACAAGGCGGACACGGATGAGTTTGTCACCTACTACCCAGACGACCATAAAGACGACTGGCAGACCGTGTGCCTCGTCACCGAGGACGACCGGCACTACAACGTGCCGCTCGGGGAAGCTGCAGAGCCGCAAGAGGAGCTCACCTCTCTCTGACTGCGGCTGCAGGGCGACCTGCTGCCGTACAGCCACTTCTCAGGTCAATCGAGATGATACATTTATGCCAATTAAAGGAACGGCTTTTGGGATATATCCTTGTTGACCTGTTCCCTGAGAGTAACGTCCCATGGTTCAACAGTTCAGATGGAACTGAATGGGCTTTGAAACTGGAAACAAGTGGAACAAGTAGCCTGGCTTTGCCCTCAACAATCCAACTATTACCGAGATTGCAGGTTAATTTGTTACATCTTGGTAAATAACAGTATTAAATAACACAGTGATTTGATTTATCGGGCAGGGTGGAGTCCAGAGTTTTAAAAAACAAACACAGGAATGCTGAGAGCGTGACAAAGTACAGTCTCACTCTGCTCACGCTCCTCACCTGAGGTGACCTATATCTGACATTTATTCTGTTGATGGGTCTAAAAACTGGATATTTTTTTCCCCCCACGGCTTTATGGATGCAAAAAAATACGACCCCTTGCAGAAAACGCCAAAAGATAATCATTACCTAGATTTTTATAGTAGTGGAAATCATCTCATCCATTATTATTTGATCGGTTTATCATGCCTCTGCTCCTGATCGATCTATTCTGCGGGCTCCTTGCCTTAACTAACACAGGATGTTGCCAAGCGACCACTTTCAAACTTCCAGATAAAACCAAACTTCTGAGTTCAAATTTTATTCAGTTCCTTTTTCTTTTCTTTTTTGTTTTTGTAAACCTTTTTGTTTAATTCACATGAAATAGACAAGTGTTTACCTTCATTTCATATTAAATTAGATCCATGATTCCTAATATAAGCAGAAAAATGATTTTGGCTCTCAACCTTTTCTGCAAATGCAACAGCTTTAACAGGTGCAAGTACTTGGTTTTTGTTGTTTTGTCAGGCAGCTTTTTTCCCACCCTGTTTCTAGTCTTCATTCCAAACTATTCTAATAATGCTTGCGAACAAGCGAGAAGCATGTATCCCAACATGTTCCTTTAAAAATATGCTGATTTGAGACCTTGTACGAGATGTGTTTTGCACGCTCTTGTACACACTGTACTGTATAGGTTTTTTTTTTTCTACTGGTACATTTGTACATATCTGATAATCTTGGATTATCTCGGATCCAGATGAGTTTCCTGGGTGTCAGTTTGAGCTTTTGAAAGAGGGAGAAAAAAAAAAGGCCCATATTTCCTCAACAAGCTGTGTTTTGCATTTTTGAGCTGCAAAACAAACAAAAAAAGAAAAAAAAAGCATCTTCTTTGCACTGGAATTTGGGCACTTTGTGTATTAATTTATTGTTTTTGACTGTCATATGTATTTTAAACAAGTAGGTGTGAAAATTCTAATTTAAATGGCCGAATTAGTCGAAGGGTACGATAATTCAAGGCTTTGGAGATTAATTGCAGCCTCTGTAGGAGGCAAGATTAGTAGCGGTGTTTTATGTGTGTGTTAAACTTGTTCAGTAACATGTTGCCTTTAACCAAGCTGTTTTTGAAGGGAAGAAACGTTCCAACGCTGCTGCAGAAACTGGTCAAGGCTTCAGCTGCCAGCCTCAGACGGCCCGCTTGGTCCTCCATGTTGCCTTAGAAACAATGCACAATATGAATGAATGTTGGTTATTTGTGATAAGAGGCTGTTCTTTGTCCTAATTCCAGACCAGGTCCACAAAATGTTTCTTATGCCATTTGCAAGAATGTTCTTGCACTTCAGTTTTGGCTGGCATTGAAATAAAATGGAATTTCTTGGAAAAGTTTGCCCTTTTGTTATTTTCAGCATATGATGAGTTCATGTGTTGACAGCTTTACCTCGCAAATAGCTCTATTTTTTGTCACCGGCCTAAAAGAGGAATCTAATTTCACCCCAAAACAAATGATATACTCCATTGATTACGGGTAAGCAAAATTGTTAATAAAGCAGTTTATTTGCCAAATAAGAATGCCTATACAGTATATACAGTACATAAGACAGTCTGAAAACTACCAGGAAAATGCTTGGCAAAACAAAAGTAGATCAGACCACCAGACTGCATGGAAAGTGAACAATCATAACTGTATTCTTTAACACGCAGTGATATAATGAGGGATTCCTGACCCCTCAGAGAAATTAAATATACACAATGCATTACCTTCTGTATATAAAACAGTCTGTACACCGTGGTATGTAAAATACGATTGCACAACCCAACAAATCCCACAATGTCTTTATTTGAACCAAAGCAAGGCCTTTCTGTTTAATTTTGATAACGAAACGTAAAATAATGAGCTCTGCATTTTGGCAACTCCACCACCACTCGACAGACGTGTGGGTTTTGCCGCGGAGGAGGAAGAGTTCTCCTGTGTCGAGTTCCCTTGTTTACCAGTATACACGAAGACGGTTAGTACACCTGCTGAAGAGATGATGGAAACAACTAAGAAATGTTGAAAAGGTTGGAAGACGTGACAATATTTACACTGATGGATGAACACTTGGAGGTGCATGGCTTTCTTTACAGTGTGCGTTAAAGTAGTGTAGGTCGATGAGATGAGGACCTCAGTTCTGTCCAAACAACCTCTGAAACCACACGGTACTCAGGTCCCCCCTCTCCCCTCTCCTGGCATCAGAACATCTGGCGGCCTCCTCTTCAGCAAAGCACCACGCTGAGGTCAGCTTCCTCTGCTCCACAGCTCACTCCTGCTCCTCTTCCTCCTCCTCCTGAAGCTCCTCGATCGCATCCATCTGAGACCTGGAGCACACGTCGCTCATCGGAGCGGAGTCCTCGCCCTCAACCACCAGCTCATTGGACATCTCAGTGTTTTTCTGACAGGCAAGAGGAAAAAATAAAAATAAACAGGGTTTCTAAACAGATGGAAAAGATGAACAATCAGATATTCCAGCTAAAACCACTGGTGTTCTAATTTAAAAAAAAACAAGAACAAAATAAGTGAGTAATCCAGTGAGTAATCATCAGGCCCTGTCTCCAACTGGAACATGCAGATCCTCCTGAACTCTGTAACACGGAATGCTGCCTGAGTCATTGCTGTATAAAAAGCATTTTAAAAATACCCAGCGACTTTTATAGTGGAAGCTCTGGAAGAATTGCAATCATTTCCTATTCCAGTCTCCTGCGAAACAGTCTCAGAAACTCCATATCTCATATTTTCACAGATGTTTCTTGTTGTTTTCAGTCTTTATGCCAAGTTACACTAAAAGCTTGCAGCCTAAAGTTTAATAATGTCAAATTTGATATTGAAGTCTTTTTTATCTGCGTTAAATGTGACCCGTACGGCAGTATCTGGCCCAACAGTGGGAGGAGATGGGGAAAAAGTAATTCAGTTGATATCCTTTGTTGTGTTTTGTCCACTCATCCTGTATTCAGGAAAATGTGAATATTTCACATCCACTGAAACATTAGGCAAATGTCAAACTTGAGCTGAGTGGTTGCTGAGTGGTGGATGAGTGCAGCTCAGCCTTGATGAGCTGACCGATCAAGATACACAATTGTAGCTTCTGTTTTTTAAGATGCAACTATTGAGCTTTGAATTATGAACTGATCCTTTAAAAATGTGTAATTGAATACAGTATACATGTCAAGACCTGTGGTCCAATCCAAGCCCACATTACAATTATATTTAGCCCACAACATGATAGCTGACGTAGTTTGTGCACCGATAACACTACACGTCCCAGGATGCACCGGAATGGCCAATGCTTCGTCCTGTCAATCAAACTCTGCTAGTGCATTTCAGTTGCTGTGCTCTTGCAGTCACCTGAAGTATGTGCATGACTGATCTATGCACCGTATTTCCAAGTTGAAAAGTGTCTCGCTTCACCAAGTGTAAAATGGAAAAAAAAAAAACGTTTTACTTCCAAATGGATTTGATCAAACAGCAAAGTAGTGATAAATAATGGCTGTTTTCAAAACTGAATACTATCCGACTATGACCTCCTGATATTGCAAGAATGCTCTGTTTGGCACCACATAACCCTGTCAGTGACACTTCTCTGTGATGAAGATAAACACAACATGGCAGCAATTAAAAATGATGATAGAGAAGAAGACATAATAGGGGAATAACAATCCAGGGTGACATACTTCGCCTATCAGTATTTACCGTTTAATATAACCTTGAAAAAAAAAAAAGACTGTTTTGTCTGAAAAGGGCCGTCCTTTAAATAGACCTTTTGCTTTTCTGAGAGCAATTATACAGCTGCTAATGTATATGTTCACCATTGTCATCACTTAAATACTGATATCTGTAATTAAGTTGGCAAACCCAAAACATAAATTACCCCAACAGTCAAAGACGTGTGCTTAATAAAAGGTTTCTGTTCTTGCAATTTCAATGGATGATCTGGAGTCAGCCACATCCTCATTAAACTAAAAAGGACTGTTATAATTAGTAATGGAAACACATTGTTCCACAGAACTGGAAAATAAGGAGCAATGATCTTAACCCAGGTGTTCTTACCTGTTGTCGATAAACATAGCAGGCTGCTATGGCAACCATTGTTGACTCCCCGATGAAGCCGGCTAAGAGGGATCCAACACCAAGTGTGGCCCCATGAACCCTGAAACAAATGAAATGGTCTTAAGTTGATGTTTTTATTGCAGCTTTGGAAGTGTGAAAGTGAAGTCTTCAGGAAGCAACAACTGCTTGTTAAATAACAGCAATCCTGAGTCACATTCAGCGCTGACCTGCGCCAAGTATTCCCAGGTGTTGACTTACCCCAAATAAGGCAGCACAACTAGACTGATGATGAGGACAGCGATGCGGAGAATTGAGCTTGGGGCAAGCACAAAGGTCTTTTTGAGGGTCATGAGCCATCCGGTCAAATGAGCCCGAACAGTCACTGCAAACACACACACAATGTGGAAGCATCACCCCACCGGTCAGAGCTGCGGCCCAGTTAAAGCTACAGCGGGACGGAAATCCCAGCTGCTAATGAAAACTGTGTGAATGATGCGTCTCACCTGGCAGAGGAAAAAAGGAGAAAATCTTGAGTGGGACCACACACAGCTCAGCAAAATCATACTTCACCCCAATGATGTCAACCAGGATCTTCTCCGACAAATGAGGCGTCCAGAACAGCACAAAACAGAGCTGGAGAAGAATGTGGAGAGAAAAAAATAAATACAGCCAATTAATGTTTTGCATTCACCGTACCAAAAAAAGTGTTTTCCACTATCCCTCATTAGATTTCAGTCATTCATAAGGGGTTTTAGGCCTTTAAAGCTCACATAAAACACGCGAGAGAGCGAATACGTGACATTGTTATTGTTTCTAGAAGCAATTGTCGTAGAACATGCTGCATTACCATCGTATTTCAAAGCTATCACTGTTGGTCGGAATATTAAAAAGGACGTACAAACTGTCAGATCTCAGGATGCATAATACTTTCATTTATTTGAAACTGTCAAAATGACCAGTTGTATACTTTTCTGCGCTCCAAGCTTGGATCGATGACTATTGTGCCTGGAGATCCACAACAGATGCTTTTTCGGACTCACCACAATGACCTAGTGATGTTTGCATCAGCCAACAGGTCGTTATTTTACAAAAACTAAGGCAAAATGAAGAAAGTGTGGATAGAAAAACTAAATATACCCTTACTGCTTCCATAGCAATTAAAAAAGATAAGTAGCCTCCAAGTGCTTCTTATGAAATGCACTTAACAGACCATCAGCAAGTGTGACACCTGTGCAAAAAAAGGAAAAACATCAGCAATAAAAGCTGCCCATCAATGTGAGAAGGATTATAAGGCTATTTCCAAACAATTTCACCTCCATCATTTTACAGTGTGAAGTGAAAATACATCCAAGACAGCCAGAAAAACATCTCCCTAATTATCATGTTAAACACTGAAGTTCATTGCAGTGTAATTAGATTGTACAAGTATGGTATTATACTGCACAAAATGTGTGTTTGTCACGAAGAAATACCTGGAGAAAAAGGCTTTCTCTAAAAATAACGTGGCAGCACAGCCAGGTTTGCAAAACTATATCTGAACAAACCACAGAATGACAGCTGGGACAGAAGTGAATATGTCTGGATATAATGTACACCTTCACGTTCTGCATCAAAACAAATACCTCGTACCAACAGTCAAACACAGTGGTGGACGGGTAACGATGTGAAGATTGTTTTGTTGCCACAGGACCTGTGAACCTCGCAGTTGTTGAGTCTACCATGAACTAAAGTATAACAAAGAATTTTAGAATCAAACATGAGGTCCAATAGCTAAAGGTCGGCCAAAACTGACTCATGTAAGAGGGAAATGAAAGTGTACAAGAAGAATCGGTATGTGGTTTGATCTAGTCTCCATACATGGAATGATGCAAACTTTGCATTAAAAGGCAGGGGAAGAGGTTTTTAGAAGCCGTCACATATGTCAACATTGCAAACAGAAAACACAGAGAGTTAACTAGTCAATCCCTGTATCTTAAGTGCTCCCGGAGAAGACAAGGCCCATCGTGCAACATCTCACCTCCTAAGCCTCTCACACGGCTCCCACTGATTGGCTGAGCACTGTGTGTTATGGCTGTGGAGGGGCGGGCTGTCCTAACTGAATTTAGACAGCCAGGGCAGTGTATGAAAACTTTTTTTTTTTTTTTTTTTTTAAACAGTGTACTGGAAATGGACAGCTAGCAGTTTCAAAACTTAGGTTCAAAAAAATGTATAAAGATAAAATATTTAAGTTATATGATCATGAATAGACTGGGAATTAAGCAGTATTATTAATATCTGTGGTTGGTTCTATTTAAGTGTATATTTTTGTAAATATTGGTTACATTGACTGTTCTTTTTGTTTTGGTATTTAATAAGGGGCAGGTAACATAAGACTTGTCTTCATCCTGCTCCTTTTCGGTCATGGGTGTGTAGATTGACCATCATGCACGAAACGAAATAAATAAATAAATAAAAACACCCTTATTTGTTTTTTTCAAAATAATAAAAATGACAGAAGTCATTAAGAGAAACAGTATTCCAAAGTGTTTTAGTTCAATAAGAAGTCATGAAACAAAAACGTTTCAGTGGTCACTTTCAGATTTTCCAGAAAAAAAAAAGAAGCTTTCAAACAAAGGCATGTTGTTAAAAGCTTTAGGGACTGAATGTTCTTTCTTGAAACGTCTTGAAATACAGTTTCCGGTGTAGCTAATGTATCAAACTGAAGCATCTCCAAACTTGTGAGTCTACTGTCGTGCCTTTGCACCCTTCTGCAGACTTCCTCTTCTTTTCATTGGGATTTTTGACAATAAGCATATCATCCAAAGATAAACTCTTATGCAAAACAGTAACAAAACCTCAATAGTTTCCAGACTCTCTAGCAATTCTGTCTAAAATGCACCTGCTTTCAGTCGCCTTGTATTACTGCTTAACATCATATTTTGGCATCTTGTCTCCTGCTGAAACCTGAAAACATCCAGAAACATGTAATTTCAAGCTCTGCTTTCCACACCCATCATGCTTTGCTGTATAATACTGGGCGAGGATGTCAGGCGAGCTTTATAATTTGCATTTCCCAACAAAAAGGGAATTAATCTAAATCACCCTCTCTATGCTCCCGAGCATCAAACAATCAGTTCCTCAGTTCCCCGCAAAGTTTCAGCAGGTCTCAGATCCTCCGCTGTCAGACAGGCCACTCACAATACTCTCAATCACAAGCCGTGATTTAACAATGTGGAATTATCATCCACGGCTTTGATTTCAAGCATGACTAGTCTCGGGGCAGGTCGTACTAGTGAAACTGTGAAAACCCTAATTATCATCTCTGAGTCTGAAATGAGCACCTGTTTGTCACATTCAGGTTCAAATGGCCACAGGTGGAGAACCCACCTACATGCGCTTCAGGTTTCTGGGGCCGATCACCACATGATGTACAAATGAAGGACAACAAACAGTCACTCTAATGCATTAAGTTGAAACTTGTTCTGTCGGGGTCACTTTAAGTTGAAACCAAGATGAGTAGCTTTTTATCTCCCCATCTCCAGCTACTGTAATTATACCTCTCAGCAGAAAAAGTGATTTGTCATGCTACTATGCATTACTTTACTGTTGTGGCATTTCCTCCCTTTGACCAGCTGTTCCAACTGAACAGCTGACTGGACCAAACATTAAGGCATAGTTCACTGCAAGATAACAATTTCACTTATTATAAAACGACACAAACTGAAATATTTTCAGTCTCACTCATGAGATGATGAGTCGTCCAAAAGCCTCTCATGTGGTTAGTTATTTTTTATCCCCTAATCCAAAACATGGCTAAGGATGATGTAATTTGTCATCACCTTACCATCTATCATTACTTCTGCAAGACAGAGGCATACAAGAGTATTTTTCCAAGCTCAAAAAAAAACCCCGCCGTCTCCCCTGACTCAGCTGCGTGAGACAGCCACCCTGGCCATCATGACATCCTTAACAAAGTCTGTTTTCATTGGATGGAATTACTTGTTACGCAATGTTATTCAATTCCTGTCTCACATTCCCTGGAGCTGCTGCTCAGCTCTGGTCGTCGTGTTCACTCGGTTCCCGTGTGTGTAAGTAATGAAGACAAGTCCCAACACGAGTGGTTGTTCTCAGCGACCCAGCAGACCATGCCTACCTACACTATCTGCCTGTTGTGCTGTATCCAGCCCACACCCTCACATACTTGTTTACAGCTCCGGGATTCCACATCTGGCATGCCATTCTCCTCCTCCACCTCCTAAAAGACCCAACCTTTGCCACAAATTTCCTGTTTTTCTTATTCCAACTGTCGAGACAGCTGAGGGGGCTGCTTCCAGAGCGCATCAAAAATAAACAAGGGGCAAATGTGATCAAAAACACCGGGTCACAGAGTGTTCTCGCAGTCAAGTACGGACAGAAACACTCCGTATGGGATTTGACTGCAGCAGTCATTGCTCAGCAGAAAAGTGGGCCTACAAGAGGCTTTTGGATCCCGTTAACTGATAAGTTTCATGTGAATGTCCACTTTATCGAGCTTCAAAGCGTGGGTGGGACACAAAAGCCCCTTCACAAGTCTCACTCTCGCCTAAAACCAAGACAGGGAATGAAAAGTGCATCCATCCGTCTGTAATTAAGCCCCATCATTCTTAACTTCAGTGCACAGCTGAAAGCGTCCACCAAAGCATTTTGAATGTTTTTCCTTCTACAGCTTGCCCTTATTTTTCAGAAAGACAAACATTTTGAAGATATTATGTTGAGCACATTTGACAGCACCTTACAAGAAGCATTTCAAGCATGTTGCTGCACAATACTTGTTGTGCTGGTCTTGGAACTGCCTCCTAGCCGCCAAATCTAGTCTGGGATGCAGCACAACAAGAAAACTAAAATTTGAACATGCCATGTGACAGCCAGAATCTTTGTTAGAGGAAGACAAACAAAACCGTTTGTGAGTTGCTGTTCAGAAATTTGTCTTGGATGTTTAGGAAGCAAATACATTCACTAAAATGAAGAATAACCCTCTCCAAAACACATCCCTAAAGCCACTTTGCTCATCAAATTAAAAGGTTTGTGCAATGTAGCACATTTCTGAAAGATGTGAGGTTTTGCAGTGCACCACATTCAAACAAAAGACCAAATGAAGGAGGTATCAAGCTCTGAAGAATGCCACATGAAGAGAAACACTTAAGAGTGGGGTTGCTTATTTTGAAATGAAAAGTTAAGTCAAAAAGGGTTCTTAAAGTGAGAGCACAACTGATATTTGCATAGAAGCACGTAGACCCAAGGCTGAGTTCAAAGGATGAAAAGAAAGCTATGAAATTACTGCATACTGCCTGATGGAGTAAGTGTTAGCTTTTTGAAAGGATGACCAGAACATAAAACAGGATTTGTTTGCCTGGAGATCCAGATAATTACTGGCCACAACAGTAGTCAAAAAAAAAACCCAGTCATCAAATGATAGCTGTTGGGTTGCCAGTTTGGTAGCTTGGCGTAATTGTCCAAAATGGTTAATACTCTGTTGACTATAGATCATAATGATAAACTTCAGCACCCTCTGGAAAGACGGCACTAATTAACAAAAAACAAAAAAAAACTCCCACACGTGGAGGTGGACTCGTACATTTCTGCAATATTTCTTGGACTTCAATGTTCATGCTTCATCTGGTGCATCAGATAGCTAATCTGCACATTAATATTTCACCAAGGGACATTTCAAGGGAGCCAGTGTGCAGGAACTCTGCTCTAAAATTCAGCCACAAGTTCTGGAGGGTTTCAACAGCAAATCCCATTCAGAGAGAATAACTAAATGATATGCTTGAGAACAAAGAAAAACGAGGGACTACTCTCTACTTACTGTTAGTGACAGCAGCAGACAGCACAATGTAAACTTTTTGATATGCGACTTGGTGACGGGGCTGTTGAGATTCATCTTGTTGCTGGGATTGTTCTGTGGGAAAAAAAGTCCCGTTAGGGGTGTTGACAAAAACAATAATGTGTTATCAGTACAGCAAATGGTGCAGCAGGTGGGGTCTGGTTTACCATGTCAAAGGCTGGGTACACTGCTCTCATTTCAGTTAACCAGCCGTAGGGCATGTGACCGACAGGGTATGTCGCTGTGAGCACAGCCACTGCCTGGAATGACAAAGACACGACAGCAACAAGTCATCGCCACGCTGCCAATTTAGCTGGAAATACCTCCCGCAGCAGACGCGGCTAAATTAATAACAGCGGCCTAATAATAGCCGGCACAAAAGGCAACATGTGTCACTCTCGCTTTTCACTTTCACTGTATTTTTCACATGTTTATCGCTGGATAACAGCCACAAGCTTGCTATTGTGTCCCCAACAACAATAAGCAGTGCCAGGAACAGTAGGGCCACGTAGGAATGTTTTCACTCAGTGTAATCATGCCCTGAGTTTCACATGTACGTGGTGAATCACCCAAACCACTGGCAGCCGGTGTTGTCAATGATTTCCAGTTCATTCTGGTAAACAGCTTTGTATTGTCTAATAGTTAGAGGTCTCTGAAAGCCAGAAAGCTCCAGAGGGAGTCTGTTAGCATCTGGCATTTCATCCGCAATAACTTGAAAGGAAAGTGAATCCATCAGGTTTACATGACTGTTAAGTCTCTTTAAGATCCTGTAAACCTATGATGCAACCAGTAATAGTTAAATTAACTACAAGTGAAAATAAAAAGCTCACTTCTTCTCAGTCAAACCTGAAGGGGGAGATGATGAGGTGCTGATTTGACTGGTGGAATTGAATTGATGCACCCACCTCCGTGGCCTGAGTGGTCCCCTTGAGGTCACGTGACACAAAGAGGTTGACGATGGGTCGACTGATGCGCTGAGTGGCCAGAATGAGGGCCAGAGGCCACCAGAAACTCAGCATCTTCTTAATGGTGGCATCGCCCTGCAGAGACCAATCATTTTGCCTTTAAATACTCTCATTTCTCTTTTCCACACTGACGAACAAAAGAGGGGCAGTACGTACCCCGACGTCGATTCCGCTGGAGTCTGGGATGTTGTCGTGAATGTTGCAGTAGTAACCCAGACCAACGACACTGAACCGAACCAAGGCACCCATATACAAGGAAAGAATTGGGATGAGTAGAGGCTCCACGCATTCCAGATTACTTTGCAGGAGAATGGCCACGAACACAATCTGCAAGACAAAACAGTGATAAAAAAATAAGGAAGACGGGAGACTACAAAAACATGGCATGAATCTGAAAAGATTTTCAGTGCTGAATTATAAATGAATTTCATTACTTGGGCCACGACATCAGAAATGGAGGCTGTGCCTACTATGACGCTGTACTTGTGCTTGAGAAGTATCCCTGCATGAATCCACGCCTGGGGGCAGAACAATGGACAGAGCAGTTATTTAGATACACAGCTTGATGTGCACAACAAAAGCTCCATTTTGGCCTTTTTCCCGAATGAGAGTTAAAAGGCCATAAAATTTGGATGAGCTGTAATTCAAAGCAGCATGATTGAAGTGTTAAATAAATAAATAAATAAATGGAAAGAAAATAAAAAAAAAACAACAATTTCTAGGTCAGGTGTGCTCAAATGTGTTCCTTAATCCTGTCATGCTTTAAACTCACCATAGCATCCAGTAAAGGGAATGCAGCCAGGTATAAGAACGCCTTTCTAGTCTTCTGTCCCACAATATCATCCACATGGTGGAGCTTATTAATAATGTAGTATCCTAAATCTGTGTAAGCTATAATAAAAAGAGAGAAACGGAGAACCACAGGTAAATAGAGGTTACTTGGATAGCATCTTCCCTGTTTTGAATATTGAGGTATCCAAATTTCTCCAGAGAGAAAGCTGTCACAGCTATAAGAGCCGAAAGGTTCACCACAAAACACCAGATATCATTTACAGGATGTGGTTTAAGCACACTTTATCATCATGCATGCACAAAACATCCCTTAAACACACACCTATCAAGATGTGCAGTACAAACGCGATGGCCCCTGCAGCCGCCATGCAGAACACAGCCTTCCTCCGGTCCGTCTTGCTGTTGACAAACACCAAGCCCACGCTCTTGAAGTCGCTCATGGGACCGGTGAAGAACTTCATCAGGGAGTAGGCCAGGCCGTAGCTGGCCAGCATTTCCACCGCATCCTTTTTGACTGTGGCTATGCCCCTGTTGAGCGCCTGGGGCAGAAGAAGGAGAGAAAAAGAAAGAAAACTTCAGTATAAGGGCATGACTTGGCCTAATGTTATCTTTCGCCAGTGCACCACACTCATAACGGTCACAGATTATTAGCCGCACGTGCGTTCCAGTCCAAATGTTAAGAATCAGACATTAAGTACATGCACCTTTTAGGGCTGGGCGATATATCGAGATTTTAATATATATCGATATATTTTCAAACGCGATATGGTACGAGACAATATCGTTTATATCGATTTATATTGATTTTGATATAGCTTATTTTGTGACAAATTGACTTGAATGTTTTATTTGAGATTTGCACAAATGTTTTGTTATTTGCACAACTGTCAACCTCAGTGGAAAAGTCTGCCTGTTACTGTCTACATTGTATTAATTGTACAGTGTATTTTAATTTAATTGTTATGCAAGAAAGGGATATTTGTTTTATTTTATTCAAGAAGCATTTTTATTCTATATATGCAGGCAGTTTATTTTTATTTCATTTGTTTTATACATTTTGATATTGTGCAGATCTCTGTTAATAAAGGTATCTGTGTGACATTTGGCACAAGGCTTTGTATTAAAACTGATTGTTTTTTTAAGGGTTTGCCTCAGAAAAAAAATGAAGCTAACAGAGATGCTAACAGAGATGCTATGCTATAATGCTTTGGGAGAAACCCAATTATGGCACAGAAAAAATATCGAGATATATATCGAGTATCGCCATTCAGCTAGAAAATATCGAGATATGACTTTTGGTCCATATCGCCCAGCCCTAGCACCTTTCAATAACCATGTCCACCTCATACTGCTACACCTTTCACTTGACATTTTTTTTAATAAATTGTATAGATGTTAATAAGAGCCATTTGTCTATTTACTGTACAGTGAGCGAAAAGTCAAATTCCTTGTCTTATTTGACCTGACTTGGCCAATAAACCTGATTATGATGATTATGATCCAAAACAAGGAAAGGGCCACCTTGATGGGAAACACCTCAACACCTAAACACAGTCATTCCCATTTAATTTTACCTTCAAATGCAGTTACTACAGCTGCTTTCCTACTTTGCAGGTCTGTGGTCTATTTATACCAGCAAACAGAACCATTACATAAGCCTTAATCCTGACATCTCCAAGCCTTTATGCATGCGTGCGTGCGCGTGCGTGTGTTGTTTTATTATGATTACACGCTATCTATCTAAATCAAGGTCCCTCTGCTGAGAGCAGACACCAGATAAGTCACTGTGCAGGAAACTATGATAATTCCACTTAATCTGCGCCGCTTGATTCAGGTTAAGGGAGAGGTGAAAGGACTGTGTGTGTTTTAATGGCCGGAATGAGGAGCGTGCCGTTGGAAACACGGCCTTCCTCCTCTCATAAACCTCTAACATATAGCCTATAATAAACCAATAACGGCAGCCTTCACCAGCTGAGCCAAAAAGAAGGTGTATAAAATAAAACATTATTGGTGTCAGTATGGAAAAGCCGTGTATGTGGCTTTTTTCTGACATTAAGCGGATAAAATAAAATTAAAAACGATGCTCGACAACGTCACTGCTGTCGGAATGTATAACGGCTGATTTATGGTTCCGCGTTACACCGACGCAGAGCAACGCCGTAGGGTAGCGCGGCGACGCGCACCCTACGTAGGCTACGGCGTAGGGTCTGCGTCGATTTAACGCGGACCATAATTCAGGCTTTAAACGCGGCCGTATTAATCTCCATTTCCTTTTTGACGTTGGAAATTTTGATAATTTTAAAAATTCCTTACCTGTTCCCCAAGGTCGATGGCAACGTTGGTGATCGCCAGAGGCACCAGGAAGCGGATGAGGGGCCAGTAAGGGCTGAGGGATGGGAACTCCACCATAGTACAAGCCGGGATGACAGAGCCGGAGGGGCATCTGCCTCGGTCTGGATGGAAGAAAAACCCGAAGACCCAGCGACACCTGCGTGTTTCGGAGGAGAGACGGGGGTAAAGGGAAGGGGGTGTTAAGTGGGGCAGCGGCGGGAGCCGAAGTGCTCCCGGGGCGGCGGCGGCGGCGTCACGAAGCCTCGCTGCAGCTGAGAGAGATCCGAAGGTCGGCGGTAATTTTAGCCCGGCGCATCTTCCTCGTCGCAAGTCATCTTCTAGGGGAGACACGTGGGCGGGGACGTAAGGTGCAGTGAAGGCGTGGGGGGGTGGAGGTGGGGTTTTTATTTTTTATTTTTTATTTTTTTTTCTCGGGGTGTCGCCGTGAGAGATTTGGAGTTGAAAAAAAAAAGGTTAGATAGGTCCTCCGGCTCCGCCACTGCGCCTGTGCTCGACCCTCCCCGCGGCCGGAGAGCTGTCGCTGCCCGACACGTGGGCTGGCATCACCGCCGTGACGTCACCGGCCAGGCCAAACCACCTGCTTTCTATTATTGCTGCACGCGACCGACACACACACACACACACACACACACACACACACACACACACACACACACACACACACACACACACACACACATATACACACACACACACACACACACACACACACACACACACACACACACACACACACACGTACACACACACATACACATACATACACATACACACACACACACACACACACACACACACACACACACACACACACACACACACACACACACACACACACTCAAACAGAAGAAAACATATTCTTATAACTACAAACCTTTAGTTACACACCAGGCTGTCATCACAGTTACATTTTCAAAGTGTCAATGATGTTTAAATGTAAAGCAAATATATTCAGTGTTAAAATTCAGCTGTATTCTCTGCCAGCTATGAGGTTGTTTTTTCTTGGCGATTTTTTTTTTTTTATTTCTATCATTTTTAAACTTATAAAATTCACATTTTTTCCCCTTCAATAATTTAATCCTAAAGTATATAAGTTCACATATCTGTAAAGTACAGGTGTTTAAAATGTGACACAAATAAAGATGTGACATTGTAAAGGCGCTGGACACAGTGTGTGTGTGTCTCTCTCTCTCTCTCTCTCTCACACACACACACACACACACACACACACACACACACACACACACACACGAGCACGTGTCTACATCACAACAGGAAACGCAGAAACAGCGCTCCTCAGACTGAGTAAACACAAACTATTTTTTTCTGGAATATTGTTTTTTTTGTACGTTTGTCAGAATCAGAATAAACTTTATTGGCCAGGTTTGAACATTGTCCAACAAGGAATTTGACTCCAGTTATTTCGCTCGCTGTACCCAGATTTAAAAATAGCAAACAGAAAAATAAACAAATGTCAAGTCAATTTTATTTATAAAGCACATTTCACATTACAAGCATGGACTCAATGTGCTCAAAAATACATAAACAGACAAATAAACAAAGTTACAAGTTTACAATAACAGAAATAGATAACGAGTATGACAGAAAAAACAATAATAACAACCATAAATCCATTTTAACAAAAGTGCGATCACCCAGCCAACCATGAGTTTAGGTAAACGCCTGTGCAAAAAGGTAAGTTTTTAGTCTGCTTTTGAAAGTGGGCACTGTTGGAGCAGACCTTAGTTCCTGTGCAAGGAATTCCAGAGAGTGTAGTAGTGACTGAAAGCACCATGAGCAGATCTAGTGTGGATTCTAGGAATGATTAGAAGACTCTTATTCGATGATCTGGGATCTGTCCAGTATGTATTCAGTCAGCATAAAGTCAAAAAGAAGTACTTTAAAATCTACTCTTTGTTTAACAGGGAGCCAGTGCAAATGTGGCACTTATTGACTTATATACAATTAATGAACTGAAGGTGCAGCAGTATGAGGTAGAAAAATGACGGCTCGAAATAAAATAACATATATACAATTTTTTTAAAGTGAAAGGTGCAGCAGAATGAGGCAGACATGATTATTACCGGTTTGTGTGAACAATCCTACGGAAGCGTATTGCATTCACTTGAGGAAAAAAAAATCTGCTCTGTTTTTCTGAATTAACGAGATAATGTCCAGCAGATCAGAATGGGCTTTCCGTCTGAACAACAGCAAAGTCCTGAGGTGCCTGCGCAAAGTTGACAAACTAATAACAATACCATCTATATAACTTAAAGACAAGAGCATTTCCCAATGTTTCAAACCAAAAGCAAAATAAAAATAAAAATTAAACTGGACAGGCGGACCATGTTTGCTTCCATGAAATCCAGCGCTCAAGTGAATGGCAGCTTCTTGCAAGTTGCAAGTTTTTTTTTTCATTAAAACTTTTCTCAGAATTCTGAGATAATTATCTCAGTAATTCAGAAAAACATAGCAGATTTTTTTTTTCTCAAGTGAATGCAATACGCTTCCGTACAATCTAATAAAAAATGTAGAGAAAATATAGTTGAACCCAAGGTTTATCCGAGTTGGAATCATATGACAAGCCAGCCATAAACGCTCAGGTATGATACGTTTATTGGCATGCTCCAGAGTAACTTGGTGTCATTAAGGTAAATAAAATACATCCTTTGTACTCTGAGCCCAATAGTTTTCAAACAGGTGAGCTTTGATTAAATCATAAATAGTAAAATACTGACATCTAGTGGACACATGAAGGAATGCTTGTTACAGGAAAATAAATTATGTTACTTTCAATAACACCCTTCAGAACTTGTTGAATTTGTTAAGATTTAAAATTGTTGTTGAAACTATTTCCAGTAAATTATTTTCCATTTTATTATAATTTTAGTCTTCGCTTTATCACACTGACCTGTCTGTGTGCCCCACCTCTCATCTGACCCTGAGTAGGATGAAACCAGAATAGGAAGCACATGATTGGATGCTAATTGAGTTTGAGTTTTGCATTTTTGTTTTTATTAGAATTATTATCTCTCCCTACAATGTGTACCCAGCCTTGAAAAAACAATTGGGATAGGCTGCAGCTTATTCCTGAATAGAAATATGTATGTGCAGATGATGGAAGGTTGGATAGATCGTTGTCAAGTTCAACTCAATAAAATTACTCAAATACAGTTTTTTGTTACCATTTCTCATTCTTCTACTACTAAGAAAAATCATAATGCACACATTGTTTTTCCAGTTCATCACCATTTTGATATTGTCATGTTTTTAAGAACCCCATGTATGCACATTATGCAGAACATTTTATTGAAGTCACAAGTTACATGATAGATATTGATAGAACCCAGATGAGTACATGAATGTGAGGAACTCAGATTAAGAAAGTTTCCCAGTTTAAACTTTTGTACACTCTGTACTGGATCAAACTGAATAAAATGTGCCAACATATGCACATTATTACTTTCCAAAGTAATGCACTTTGTGTACCATTTCATGTAATAAAATAAGAATATATTATAAATGTGTGTCCATAGAGTTTCTATGGTCTTAGAGAGATCACATGACTCTACTTAATTATTGTCTCCTCTTTATTTGGCCTATGATTAGTTGAAATCAACAGCATAAAGACAAATGCACATTTCTGGCACATATTCTTAATCTCACAAATAAGCAGTCTGTCTTGAAGCATAAAAGTTCACTTTCCAAGACCAGCCTGATGTTTTTAAGTTACACACTGTTAGTTCCCTAGAGCAGAGTTTAATTGTTTTGTTTGTTTTGTATTTATGTAATTCCCAAATTCATTTGCTGGCTTTGTGAAACCACCAATGCCAGTGAGATCCGGGTGTAAAACCTTCATGTGCAATCTTCAGTCAACACATAAACTTGTTTTGCCTTTGCCTGGTGCCTGAGGGAGGATCTGCGGTGATTTTAATTGGTGACATAGCCTTTTATAAACCGACATGCCTTCACTCCGCAGCTTTAATTCAAATCAGATGGTTGATAAGGACTTCATACCTATGAGTGCCCTAAAGCTACAGGATGATTTTATTTATATCAGGACTGCTTCATGGCCTCCTCTACAGAGATTATTCATGATAATTGTCATGAAAATGTATGTAAAATTATCTGTTTCGTGTTTTTCGTGTCTGTAACGGTCATACTATACATGGGATAGTATTTACCAATGTAAGAAGAGACTTTTGACCTACTGAGCCTTAATTGTCTTGTGAGATCCGTACCTGGTTTTGCAAGAGTCAGCGATGTGACAGATTTTGATAGTCTGCGTATGGAGCCCACATCTATGGTATGCATGCTCCAACTTTAGTAGACAGGAGTAAGCGGATACTTGATGTTAAGCTGCCTGTCTGCTCCTTGTACAAGTAAATAAGATAGATGAACTGAGACTCTCACTCTCTCGTGTCTTCATTTTATGCCGCTGCATAGTTGGATTGCTGAAGTAGATTTCTCCAATGATAATTAAGAATATTGTGGTTCTCTTGTAAACAATAAAGATGATTGGCATGTCTAAATTTGTCATAAACGTGTGTGGGATTTAAAATATCAACACTAAATAGTCAACGGGTTAAATATGCTTGACTGCCAAGACACGTCTGTGGTAAATGTGTTGAATTAGTATTGATTGTTTTGGTGGGCGTTGGCTTTGGCAGCTTTTGATGCAAGCGCTTTCATTTTGTTGTTTATTTCACATGACATTGAAAACAGTTCACTCAAGTTTCCCAGACTGTTAAAGCTCCTGCAGCATTTATTCCTTTAATGATTTGTATAGTTCACTTCTCAACTGTCTACTCAAGGTTTTGCTTAACCTTTTCACAGCTATTTAAAAACTCATGTGCTTTCAGGATTCATTGTTATTACACTATTGTGATTTTGAATTGAAATCATTTTTGTGGGTACATTTGTTTTCCAGTCATAAATATAGCATTTCAAACCATGTCAGCTATATGAAAAGCAGAAGAAAATGTATGATAAAATGACAGAAATATCTGAAATTCTTTTCAGGTGATAAATGTCGCCATCTAGTGGTCATACTGAGCACATACAGAGAATAGCTCACTTCTTATTTGCATGTATGTTATCCATCCATTCATCCATCCATCCATCCATCCATGATCCATCAACCCATCAATTTTGTAGACCTGTTTTAATCCTTCTTCAGGGTCAGGGAGGTCTGCTGGAGCCTATCCCGGCTCATTACAAGCGAGAGGCAGGGGTACAAGCTGGACAGGTCACCAGTCTATCACAGGACCAAATATTAAGACAAACAACCACAAACACACACACTCATACCTACAGGCAATTTAGAAATCATCAATTATATCACATTTAATAATTCATCGATATTAACAGTTAATTATCCACAGGCCCCTCTCTGAGGACCACTTTGCTTTGTCAACTTATTATTTATAGTATTTTCTGATCCATGTGTTTAGTTTACTTTTTTCTGTTGTCTGGCCTTTTATTATCACTGCTTCGTTTTCCTGATTTAATTTAATTTAATTTACACTTGTAATGTCCCTTGAAACTTATTTGTTTGTCTTTTTTTTTTTAAGTAGTTTATTAAAATACTTAGAGACAAATATAATTTGACCTAATGCTTCCTCCATTGTTTTTCACAGTCCATGCTTCCAACACGTGCTGAGCATCCCCACTCATTACAGGACTGTCCGTGGCTATTTTGGGAAATGTGTAGATCAGCATGCCCCCGTGTGGTTAGAAGTGGTATTGCTATATAGAGTTTCTTAGATGTGAATTTTAAATAAATAAATAAATGAATAGGCTTAATAGGTAATCACCGTACTAATATAGTAAGAGAAAATGTTCAGGGGTTAAGTTTCCCATAAGGAAAGGTCTTTCAGACTAATTAAAACCCCTCTGTTAAATAAAGGATAGAACAGGGCTGTATGAAAATTGAAGACACGTGTTACTTGATTACAGAGTATATAATGAACGTGAGGGAGCAGATCTTCCTCACTCAAGTTCAAATGAGATTAGGTTGGATTGTTGTCAGTGAGGAATTCCAACTGGATGTTTAAAACTGTCAACACATTTAAGAAGAGTCTTAAAGTTCTATAATCAACTACAAGAACAACAGGTTACAGCAGATGATATGGCCCCAACAACAATCCTAATGATCAGTGTCGATTTACGTGGAGAGGCAGAAGAACTGCGGCAAATTCTTACGAGATGCCTCAAACAATCTGAAAACAAAGGATAATAAGTTAGTGTCACAGCAATTCCCGAAAAAAAACTGTCCACAAGTCTCTGTCAGCACAAACAAGTGTGAAAAATATAGCTTTGAAGAGTAGGATAACATCAAATGTGGCACACGTCTGCATTTTTCTCACGACCACATTTGGCCATGAATGACTCATAACTCAGGGAGAGTTAGCTGCATAAGATCAGCCTTGTAGCCACCGGACATGGTCCAATCTGGAATATTCTTTCAGCTTTGAGTCCACCTCTTGCTTCAAAAACACTTCTTCCTGTGACAGTGACATCTGGACCACATCTGGTCAGTACAAGATGCGCGGCAGCCTTCGTTGGACCCAGTTCATGACCACTGGGACCTGTATACCAGGTTATCCAGCTGCAAGATGACACAATTAGGCCCAAATTGGTCTGCCTTTGACAACTTCATTGCATATTGGTTTATTTTACCCTGCCGTGTTCCTTTTCCTTTAACCTTTGGGTTTTCAAGGTCCTCATACAACTTATCAAATCAAACACGCATACACAAACACAAAACTTTCAAAGCACTGAATTCTGCAGTACCGCATCATAAACTGGCCTCTAAACATCCCAGCTGATCACTATTACCTGTGTTACTGCAGTCTACTGCAGGTGTGAACTATGTTTAATGACTAGAGATCCGGTCAGTTTGCTGCAGGGCACAGATTGATTCAACTGCTGAGGTATAATTTGTATTTGTATTTATTTATTTAGCATAATTTAAAAAAATATATAGTGCAAGGAGGGAACGAAGCCCAGAGGGCTTGTACAGAGTTCCACTCCCGTCATCTACTGTAAACAGAAAATTAAATGTACAAACATAGATTGTAACTCTAATTATAAACATGAAAAGAAAACAAAGATACATAATAGAGAATACACTAAAAAATTTGGACATGAGATGTTTTTTCAGCAATTTTTTGAAGGATATAAATGACAATGTGGACCTCAGAGACTTATCTAAATTGTTCCAGAGTTTAGGACCTCTAAATGACATATTAGACTGATGAGAAGATGTTCGACAGAAGGGTAAATGTAGATTGACACTGTGTCTTGTTGAGTATGAATGCATAACAATAAAAAAATAACTTTTCCTCTAACAACTCAGGTTGCTCAGTTCCTTACACCAGTGTTTCCCAACTGTCCTGCTTCAGCTTCAGCACATACTTCAGCTTCAGCACATAGTGATACAAGTAGCCGTGTCAACAACAGAGCTGTCCAGACCTTGATGACAAGCTGGTGACGACGGTTAATCTGAATCAGGTGTGTTGATGCAAGGAGACATCTAAAACATGTAGGACCAGGGTTGGGAAACACTGCCTTACACCATTGTTTAGACTTGTGGCAAACATGAGAACTCATGGCAAAGCGTTTATAAACCCTGTAATTAAAGAAAAAAGCTAACTCACCCACTAATTTGCCTGACTGTTATTGAGTTGTAATTTGTACTGTATATTGTGGTTTCTGACTGACATTACTCAAGAGTTCTGTTGATAAAAGCAATGAAACGGTGAGAGAAGTGTTTCATACGTTGCATTCACTGTGTGGTTGACTACTATGCCTAATTTAAAAGCATTTCATAAAGTATTCTCTTACGGCAGTACCTGCAAAATCAGTTAATCCTATCAACGCTGTTGGACTCATGTTGAAAAATAGATGCACCAGAATCAAAATCATCTTCTCTCTTACTTCACGCCAATCTTTCTATTAAAAACCATTAAAAACTACCCAACAACGACGCAGAACACCTGCAGCAGCAGCTTTACAGGGTTCTCTCCCGTTTTCAATTATTGCACGTTAGTTTATTTTATTTTCATATATCTGAACAGCTCTGTTTGGAATCACAACATTTCTATTTTGTTGGTTTAATATATACAGAATTCTGCACCAAGACTAACAAAAAATTGAGGGGTATGAAGTGAATTCCCGCCTGTAAAAACACTGTTCTTCTATGACTTGATCTTTTTGGGGGATTGTACAATTGCAAAAACTTTTTGAGCATCTATGAGTATTATGTGAATACTATTAATAATGCAATCAATGAGATGTGATCTTTAGTAAGATAACTAGAAAAATATAAAGTCATATATAACTTTACTTCATAACTGTAAATGTTCCTTTTAGCTTCAATTTCAGATTTACTCTGCAAAAACCTATTTCTAAGAAAATAAAACATCAGAAGAAAATATAGGATAATGCGTGTTACCTATAAAACAACTAATAGAACAATGCATGACATTTTGGAATAAATGGAAATATGTCACTAATATAATCAGATATAAAAGATCTCAGAGAAGCTGCGTGAGCGGAAACAAAGAAAAGGAACATTTCACCACTCGTTAAACTGCAAAGAATTTTGACATTTCATCATATGTAGTTCTTAATATCAATAAAAGAGAATCCAGAGAAATCCTTGTCAAGGGATGAAGTGGAAAATGAGTAGGGAAAACCCAACACAATCTGCCTCTGGATAAACATTGAACCAACGACACACACGTCCGTGTCCGAGGTGGAAATTGCTGTCAGCACACAGTTTTCTCACAGCACCCACAAATACAAGTTAAAAACAAACCCGTCCATCTTTACTCATATGACCTAAAATTCAAACATTTATTTTTTGCAAACAAGAGACTCCTACTTGACAAATAAAGCAATTGTATTTACATTTAAATCCTACAAGCAGTCATGATATCGACATCAACACCTTCAATGACCATTTCATGTAACGGATGGTCAGTGATCAGCTTGGGAGGATTTTAGGCAGATCATACGTATGTCATACTTCAGCTCTGAGATTTTGATGGGTTTCCCTACACAAGTGTTCACTTCTGCTCTTTTTACAATTTTTCTATGGGATTAATCCCAGAAATGTGACTTCAACCTTACAAAACCTCAAAAGAAAAAACAAAACAAACCACCACTTGTTTCACTGCATATTTCTTCTGAGATTCACACCCACAGAGAAATCTGACATTTGCTTTAGTTTCATTGCTATGATTCAGAACTTATTGTTCCATTAATATGTTTGTGGGCTATTCTAAAAATAGTCAAAATAATGACACTTCTACCGCCATGCTTTACAGAAATGATCAGATTTTTATGAATGAATGCAGGTTGTTTTTCTTTTGTTTGTTTTAATCCCAAAGATCTAATTATTAAACCAAAAAGTTCTTGTTTTTTGGCCTCACTAGTTCAACGTCCTTGAGACTTTTTCACATTATGTTTAACAAACTGCAGACAGACAATAATGTTAACTTTGAAGCGCAGCAGCTGGCAGGCCTGGCTTGTGCACAACCACATTAAAAAACATGAACTCTATGTTGATCTATGTTGCACCTGCACAGTGTGGTTGCATGATGTAGTAGAAATAATGAAAGGTTTGGTTCATAAAGATGAATATCCTTTACTGTTGAGTAAATTCAGTAATTGCTCTCTGCAGTGATCCCCTTGTATTTTGTCACTTTCAAACAAAAGCAAATGAAACCTGAAGAAGGATACACAAAACTGTCCCTTTGTTATCATGAACATTTGTACTTGGTTAGCTGTTCCAGGCTGTCAATAACTGTCCGTTGTTGCTGTCAATAATTAATGACACAATTAGCTCTTGTGCAGCCTGATTGATCCGCCGCCGTCTCATTTCTGACTGCCTGCTTGGCAGCCTCCTCTCCCCGGGTAGAGCCGAGCAGCTATTGATTTTCCACCTCATCGCAGAGCATCTTGCTGAGTCGTGTCCCGGTTGTATGAGAGGGAGCACACCCTCGATTTATCAATATGTGTCTGCTGATGTGTCCGGTTTCCTCCATATCGGAGCGCACATCAGTCTGTCTCTTCATTAAACACTTTAAGTGCAAAGTGTTTGCATGTTTGTGCAACTCAGATCGCACTCGATCAGCTTTTCTTTGACTGGGACGAGTCCCTTGATGCTGGTAAAGAAACTGCTCTCAATTCATGTTACGTAAACATACCTGACTGTAAAAAAATGCTGTTTTAGCAGCATTTTATTATTGCTTCTAGTTGTAACTGCTAAATATAGATTTTCCTCATGCTCTGTTTATTACTTACTCGATTGTAATTACTTTCAATCATTTTGTAGATTGAGGGCATCAATCAACAACGAAATGCAATCATAATTTATTTAACCCAGTTTAAACTCTTAATTGACCATAATAGAAGTAAACGATTGAAAAAAATCTAATGGAAAGCTACAACTAGCTAGTTACAACTACAGCTAGCAATTTTCAAAAATGTGCTTGCACTTGTTTATAATGTTAGGCACTTTACAAAGTATTTTAGAATAGTATTTCTATTTTACATGCAAAATCTTGATTTGTACAGTTGAAGCTGTTAAATTAAATGAGTAGAAAGTACAACATTTGTCCGAAGCGTAAATGTAAATGAGTGAAATCATGAGTACGGTGCGTCCTTAGATGTCCTGGCGGGTGCGACCTGCCAGCAGCGTCAGCAGGAGCTCCTGCTGAGTGTGCGGATTGTTGGAGAAACCAGACGGCAGAGATCGTTAGATCGGTGGTCAGAAATGAGGGAAGTTGAGACACACAGCATCTGAGTCAAAAGGAAGGACGCGGTTGATGGTCAGAGTGTACTGATTTATCTCATGACTGTATTCTAAACTGTTAAAAGTGCTTATAGAAATCCAGAACATATCCTTGCTTGTCCAAAGCCTACCTTAATGTAAAATCTTACACGTGCACAGTGGAAAGTTGCAACTGCAGGTTAATTAAGTCAAGTGTTTTGTTGTTGTTTTTTGATCACCCTCTTAGATTTGATGACTTGTACATATAGTTGGGATTTTTCTTAAATTTCTTAATTTGGTTTGATATACTCCTCCTTTATTGTCATTTTATTCTTTTATTCTCATTGAAACAGTGTTGTCCAGCCTGTAGACACCACACTCTTTGTTTCATTCTTTGTATTGTCAGTTTAACTGATGCTCCTGTACAATTTACTGAAATCCAATATAGCAGCTTAGCTGAGAAACCACTTAGAGACCTTTTAATCTTGGGATTTGATTAATGCCACTGTTACTTAGAACCAAGGTTGTTGATTGTTTTGACTTCATAATGAGTCCAACACAACAGAGGGCACATTTCAATGAACACTTAATCTAAAGGAGGGTTTTCTTTTTAATATTGTCAAGCATTTACATTTAAAACATTTACTGAGTGTATGGTCTTCAGATACAGAGCTATCTGCACCTGACTCAAGGGTACTCAGACCCATGTCATTTGTGTGGCCTAATCCGTAAACAGATTTTCCTATCAGTAACATACAGTTGATATTTCTATTATGTATATTTACAGTTTTCATTCTCTAGTCAATATTTGAATTTCAAATAAATGTATTTGTCAGTTATGACCAAACTGAAATCACCTTCGTAAATTACACAAATGTGCTCCTACAGTTGAAGCCCAGTCCTCTTTTGTTGCAAGTACAGACTCAAGTACTCATGTACTTTCATTTCAAGGTCAATATTATAAATAATTTATTCTAATTTTACAAAATGACCTGTTCTACTGAAAAAGGGGTGGCTTATAAAATCCTTATAAAATGTTGAAATGCTAAATGCTTTCCAAACTTAGGTGCAGTTTTGTATCTTGTTGCAGACCCAGAAGTATTTTCATGAATGAATGAAAAAATGAATGAATGAATGAATGAATGAATGAATGAATGAATGAATGAATGAATGACATCTTTACAGGGAAGACGTCCAGAACTGAAATGTTGATAAATCCGTGGCTGAGTCCGTGTCATATAGATTCCTCTTTCTGTATTCTATACGGTTTTACAGCACAAAATGTTTATGGGAAATAAATAATGAAACCTTGTAAAAGCATCAATTTAAATAGTTTGATTGTAAAGCTCAATTGTTCATGAATGAAAATGATTACTAATGTAAGTCCATAGGTCTTTTACGCCCTCGTTATGATTTCCCAGTTATACAGCATAGCTAATTTAATTATTAGTTTTTCTGTCATTCTCGTCTCTTTACGTGTAATTTGTTTTGTTAAATGTTATCTTTGCGATATGAATTTAATTTAAATGCGAAGTTTTGATATATTTCTTTTTGAATTTGTTATTTTTAATCTCTTTTGTAAAACCCCTTATTTTTTATTCTTTTCCCCCCTCCACCTTTCCTCTTCGTTGGAGTAACATTGTGTTCCAAATATTGATTTTACACAGGTTTTATATCGGATGCCCCCTCTGACACATTTATCTGTCCTTGGGGTCAGCTCTATGAGTGGCTCGGGGCAAATGGGAAAATGTGGGGGTTCGGTACCTTGGCCACAAACACTACACGTGCAGGAGTCTGGCAGCATCTTGAATATCCTTTTAAGTAACCTTGAAATAACATTTTCCACAGTTGTTGCTGCGTTGCTCCTGTAAGGTTTGTGGCGCGGCTGGTGCCATGAAATAATGGCAATAATGCTGCAATTAAATAATAATGATGTATACGAGACAAAACAAACTGAAACAGGAGTATTGAGTTGCGAGACAGTTAATAAACACTAATAGGCTTGAACTTAAACAATAGCAGTGGTGCCTTTTCACATTCTGTGGGGATATTATGCCCTGTTCACCCTCACTCAGACCATTTGCGTAGACGAAAAACACACTCCGATCATTCCCAAGTCTGCAGCTATCAGAGGAAATGATGCCAGCTGCCCTGAAAGCCTCCCCCTGTGTCCCCAGACGCTCTGACACACAGTAACACAGGAAACATCCGGAGCCGATAAGCACCGTGACCACAACACCGAATCTGCTGGTTGTGATCAATATCATCGTCACAGCTTCCCACAGCGAGGAAAAGAGAAAACATCTGAGCATCGAGGAAAGAAAAGATGCTGCAACTTCAGTTTGGGGATTTCCTTTTCCACTTTCTAATGACAAGAGAAACTCGTAAAAAAAAAAAAAAATCTTCTTTTTCTGCTCTGTATCTGGGATGTCTGTCATGTCTCTTATAATAATCCACAACTTAGTTTCAAATTAGATCCACTAATAGCTTAGCAAATATAGCTGTCCCTTTAGTCTTTACAGTACATGATCAGGGGCATTCATCAACTTTAATTTAGCAACTATTCTATTTGATGCAGAGGGGTCATTTAAAGGCCTGTAAAAAGTGCCAGAGTGAAAGCAGACAGAAGTATACTCATGTGTTTCAGTCAGCTTTGTGCTTACTCACTTCTAAATCTTGTCTAACGTGCACATAAAAGTGTGGCAGTTTAAATTGTAAATCGACTGTACTTATAAAATGCTTTTCGAGTCTTTGTTGACCACTCAAAGTGGTTTTGCAGGACCGGCCACACTTGCACAGAGCTCTCTTTGTCTCTACAGATCTACTGGGGAAATTTCCGTCCATGTTGACTCTAAGCAGTGCTTTGTCCATCATACACCCAGAATCAACCCACCAACTTTCAAATAGTCAGATGACTGCTTTACCTCTTGAGCCACAGTCACAGTCACCAACCCAGACGATGCTTTGTACTTTATAGATACTGTATGAGTTAGTGTCACAGGGGAGTGACCAGCTCTTTTCTTTCTCTGACTACTCAATGTCTTGACTCGGTTGCTTGTTGGGCACGAGGGACGATCATCAGTCTTTGGTTTAAAAATGATGTTTGAAGTTCCAAATTGATTGAACAGCATGAAACCGTCACTGTGGCTGTATCAGTGAAATGGTCTTTGTTCTCAGTTTGCCGTGTCCCCTCAGTCGTGGCATTGTGATATTTCAAATAGGTCCTCTTCTGCGGTTCAAAGCAAGCACTACCTTCCCGTGGGGGAGCAGTCCCTCCAACAGGGTTGTGTCGTAGCATGAAACATTATCACTGTTACATCTCGGCATTGCTGACCTCTGACTTTCTCTTGGATCCAGCATTACTCCACAGCTTACAGGCAGTGAATTTGTTTTCTCAAATTGAAATTCAACAAAGCACAACTGTAGGAACATTTTACGGTTTAAATGAGGAGGAAAGATTACACAAAAATGTATTTTCATAACTACAAGGGGATTCAGGAAACAGTTTCTAAAAGAGACTTCTGACGTGCAGACTTAAAAGGTGACGAAAAACAAACGGACAATTTTCAAGTATAAGTGAACTAAAGAAAAACCCTTTTTCCTCCAAGGTTCATATAAAATACTATTATTATTTTCTTTCAGCCTTTAGCCTGTTGCTCAGTTACACAAACCTATACACTTCTCCTGCAGCTAATGTTAATTTATAATGATTTAACTTATAATTAACTTATAATGAATCAAAAAGCATTATATAAAACACAAAGACAGATTTGAGGGGACTTTCTCTCCAAAACATCTAACATTTGCTGTCCCTCTGATGTAGTTATTCCTGATCCTATCTATAATCATCACTCCCTAAAGAGAACCTCAACATTTTGACCCCTGTGACTTCTAACTTTGTCTCCCGTCTCCCGCGGTTGATGTCTCTGTTGGACACCTACTGACATCCTGACCTGCAGTCCCTACTTCTGTTTACAAATGCTTACTTCTGCTTTAAGTCAAGCTTCTACAACGCTCTCCTATAACTTGTATGTGTGTCTCCTTTGTTCTTAAAAATGGGCGGCAGCACACTTCTCCTCCGTTCCTCAAGTATCCTCTCACTCACTTAGATTTTGTTGAATGTCCTAATCAAAACCTTTACTCCCAGCTCTCCGAGACACTTCCATAACTCCACAGGTATATCATCAGGACCACCTCTCTTTCCTCTCTTCTCCCCCTTCAATGCCCACCTCACTTCAGCCTTTTTGCTACATCTAGAATGATCGCTTCTTCTACTCTTTCTTTTTCACGTTCCTCATTCGTCAACTCTTCAAAGTACTCTTTCCATCTTACACTTGTGGCACCTGTCAGTGCATTTCCATCTCTATCCTCAATCACCCTAGCCTGTAGCACATCCTTCCCATCTCTATTTCTCTGCTTCACCAACATGTATACCGTATTTTCTGGACTATAAACCGCACCTGTATATAAGCCGCATCAGCTCTATTTTTAAAAAAACAATTAAAAAAAGATATATAAGCCGCACCCGTATATAAGCCGCATCCGCTCTATTTAGAAAAAAAGATATGCAAGCCGCAGATATTTATGTTGTTAGATTAGATATTTACTACATGTACAGAAGGATTTTGAGCTGTAAATGATGTACATGTTTGTACCTAAATAGATCTTTCCTAACAGTGTCTTTTAACACGGCAGCAACTTTGCTGATTAAAACGGGACAAAACCAAGAGAAAATAACCGGTATTTATTCATCTATTTATCTGTTTGAAATCTGCTTCTACTTCTATCTGCTAAAGAAGAAGTAGCGTATTCTTCTTTGCATTTATTTTGTCTTAGTTTTTATTCTAATTCCGGTTAGCACTCCCCCTAGCGGTGGAAGAAAAATCCACAGAATAGCCGCACCTTTGTATAAGCCGCATGGTTCAAAACCTATGAAAAAAGTAGCGGCTTATAGTCCAGAAAATACGGTCAATAATTTTCTCCCTCCTTTGTTGCCTAACCTAGCATAAAACATAAAAAAGGCCTTTGCCACCTCTACCTTTCCCCTTTGCTGCATCTCTCTGTACACTTGTCTACCTTCTTTACTCCATTCAGTGTGCCACTTGTTCTTAGTTAACCTTTATCGTTGTGAATGCTCCTGCACTTCTTTGCCCCCCCCAAGCCTCATTGTCCACGTTCCTACGAGATGACACACCAAGTATTTTCTTACTGGTCTCCCTGATCATCTTAGCTGTGGTTATCAAGTCATGTGGAAGCACATCCTGGCTACCCAGAGCCTGTCTCAACCCCTCTCTGAAAACCACACAACTTCCCTTTTTCAGTTTCCACCACTTCATCCTCTGGCCTGCCTTTGTCCTCTTCATCATCCCCACCACCAGGGTCATCCCACACACCACGCTTACCTTGTATGGCACCTTAAAATGAAACCGCTATTAACTTGTTATTTTATTTTTTGTATGTTTGTGTTTTTATGTCTTTTAACTTACTATTTTTCTCTTAATCTACAGCACGTTGGCTACCCCTGTGGTTTTTAAAACGTGTTATACAAATAAAGTTGATTGATTGATACTCTCATCTCCCACTACTCTGCAATCACCGATCTCTCTCAGGTGGCGTTGCCTACACAAAATATGATCCTACCTCCACTCTTATAAGTCATCCTGGCTCTTCTGTAGTATTCCCTACAGCCACTTCTATCCTTTTTGCAAAGCGTACCAGCATCTGTCCTGCATTTCTGTCCGGGATACCAAACCTTACCATCACTACCTCATCACCTCTGTTGCCTTCTCCAACATGTCCATTCAAGTCTGCACCAATCACAGGTCTTTCATCTCTGGGGATACTTCCTATCACTCCATCTACCCCACGATTGAATGTGTCCTTCTTTTATAACTCACGTACCCCCTGTGGAGCATAACCACTAACAACATTGAACATCACACCTTCGATTTCTAGCTTCAGACTCATCACTGTGACACTTTTATGTTTACCTCTAGAACATTCCTAACAAGCTCCTCCTGCGAGATAAACCCTACTCCAATTATCTTCCCATCCACACATGATAAAACATCTTGAACCCTGCCCTTAAGCCTCTAGCATTGCTATCTTTCCACCTGGTCTCCTGAACACAGAATATCCACCTTCCTCCTCTGCATCACGCTTACCGATTCTTTTCCTCTCCTAGTCCTGACGTTTAAAGTCCCTACTCTCAGCTCTAGTCTCATGCTTTTCCTCTTTTCTCTCTGACAATGGATACACCTTCCTCCTCTCCGATGTCAGGTTTTGAACCTTTATTCAAACATTTTTTAGAGAGTTCAATTCTCTTTTTAAGACCGTGCTGGCCAAGACAAGCACCTGTCAAGAACGCAAGAGTCACAAAACACATGGCAATATATATCCACATTACAATGTCACCATAGACCCTCAACATTAAGGTCTAAAACTACCACATATTTTAGACTTTTCAAGTTTTAAAAAGTAATTATGAAGATGGTGAGAAATTATCATGTAATAAGACTAGATCATTGAGATTCATTTAACTGCTTAAACCACCAGGTCTTTATCAAATGGACCATTAAAAACGTAAAAAAAATGCAACTTATTTTTTACCATATTCACATTCAAAGGCAGCAGACTTTTTCAAACTGTTCTTTCCTGGGATGTTTTAATAAGTTGACCCGGTGAGACTGGTAAAGAGGACCGGTTACCCACCGACACTGAGGATCTGAACCTTCTGCAATCCTGAAATAAATCATTTCTATTTTCTTTCATATCCCAGTTCGTAAGCCGCAGCTGTGACCAGGCCCGGTTCTACGAGGGTGCATAAGCATGCATTGCACCCTCAGTTTATGTGTTTGCATGCTCAGTTGAAAAGACGAAAAGAAAACTGACAAATGCGCGCGCGTTAAGCCTGATTTATGGTTCCGCGTTAAATCGACGGCGTAGCCTACGGCGTAGGGTACACGGCGATTGCAAGCCTTTTATTATTTTAATATTGCTGATTATGGCTTACAGTTTAAGATTCAGATTCCCAGAATATTCTAATTTTTTTGAGATAGGATATTTGAGTTTTCTTAAGCTGTAAACCATGATCAGCAATATTAAAATAATAAAACGCTTGCAATATTTCAGTTGATTTTTAATGAATCCAGAATCTATGACATTTTTGCATTACAGAAAATAAAGGACTTTATCACAATATTCAAATTTTCTGAGACAGTCCTGTATATTTATGGTTATATTTATTTTTGTTGCTATGTTTTATTTTCTGTTGCTAGATTGTCTGATGGGTGAGGTAGCCCAGACTAAATGTAGCATTTTCTTTGTTCTGCAGCGATATTGCTGCAAAAATGCACATGAAAGACACTTTAAATATTATTGTTTGACTGGTATCATTCTACTTAAACTGACTGTCATGTTTAGTGATGGTTTTGAGCTGTATAGATAAAATTAGTTTGAATTTCTGTTTTATTTTCATGGTAAGAAACATCTGTTGCTAGATTGTCTGATGGGTGAGGTAGCCCAGACTAAATGTAGCATTTTCTTTGTTCTGCAGCGATATTGCTGCAATAAAGCATTTGAAATACACTTTAAATATTCTTGTTTTGCTAGTATCATTCCACTTGAAATTATGGAAAAATGCATAATTTAGTGTTGAATAACGTGCCAGGCATGTGCACCCCCTCTGATCTGAGATGCACCGTAGTCATTATTTTCTAGAACCGGCCCTGGCTGTGACCCTGCACCCACCTGGCTGCTGTCCAGTCCTGGCGCTCTTTGCCCAGCAGAGGGCGCTCCAAGTCCATTCACCATCAGTGCAGCAGCTCTCCTCCATCCAACTGCGGTAACCATCTGATTCCTTTAATTGCTTCCTTCCTGTCGGTAATTGGTGTCAATCTGTTCAGCTCGAACACGACCTTCATCATTCAGACAGCAGGACATTTTCAGTATTTCCCCCCCTTCTTGTGTGTGCATGCATTAACTATCTACCAACAAGCTGCAGTTACTTAATGCATGGTGAAATCACCTGTTTTAGCCGGTTCAGAGCTGTCACAAGCTGCAGACACATCGAGGTAAGCTCCTGCACCTGTGAGTGGTTGACAGGGAATTGTTTTTTTATTACCATTTTAAAATTGCTGCACCGTCAAACGGTGCAGGCCAGACAATGTATATTATGCATAAAATAAATTGGCAATTGTTTTGTTTTAACTATTCCATATTTTTAAGTGAAGTAATACTTTAGTTTTATTAAATAGTTATAATCATGCATTTTCATACTGCAAACTTGTGGATTAATGTGTTAAGTCAGCAACGACTAGTTGATGAATTTTTAATGGGTTAGGGGTAAAATAACAACCTATCAGTCACTACTACTTTAGTATCCTGTGGTCCCGCCCACTTGGTTTTTTTTTTGGATAGTCCCAGTATAATAAAAGAAAAACTTAACGAAACGTATGACTAAAGGCTGATTTATGGTTCCGCGTTACACCAACGCAGAGCCTACGGCGTACGTTGCGCGTCGCCGCGTACCCTACGCCGTACCCTACGCCGTAGGGCCTGCGTCGATTTAACCAAATATCCTCTTATACATACGTGTTTCGACTGTGACTCGTTCTTAGGGCGAGTGTAAATGTTATTTTGATTGGGGGAAACAAAGAGTAAAAAAAAAAGGGGGTTGCTGTGTTGCATAGTGAACGCTGCCGAGCCGAGCGTTTCGCGCGTAAATGTGGGCGGAAGGACACGCCTACGTGAGTGGTGCGGCTGCTTTTAGTGTGGCGGGCGGAGTGCTCAGCTGTGAGTGTCACGCCGCCGATGACAGAGTGCGGGTCGCTGCTGCAGCTCCTCACTCTCTGCATGCATGCTGCACACAAACCCACTGCACTCGGACCCGCGCTGCAACCCATGTGAAAAGGATTTTACGCCACTATCAGAAAAGGGATTATCCGACTGCGTTTTAGTGTTTTTTTTTTTTTTTGCCTTTTTTCTACGGTTGAAAATATCAAAAGGTAAGAGAGGGAGTACGGGTTTTTTTTTTTTTTTTTCCTGCAGGTTCCCACGGTAATTTAGTGCAAGCGCCTTAGTTTTAACGCCACTAGCTTAGGAAAGGCGGGATTTCCCCCACTATTTCGCATGTATTTGTTGTTTCTGTGAGCACCTGCTGCAGCATGCATGCATGCATGCATGCATCCGTGCAGTGTGCGGGATGATGGGGTCGGTGTTTTGGAGTGAACATATGATCTTGCTTATACTTGCAGGGGGGTGGGTGGGGGTCAGTGCCAAGTCCACTATGCATCCTCTCAGCATCTAGAAAGAAAACTTATATTTTTATCTCCCCCTCTCTTTTAATCAGCATCTCCATAAGGAGAGCATCGCCAAAAGACAACCATGCCGCTGCACGCAGGTTTGGCGAGTAAAAACTACGACTACGACTACGACTCCCTCCAGCCTTACTTCTACTGTGACAACGAAGAGGAGGAGGGCTTTTACCCCCAGCAGCTCCAGCCTCCGGCTCCCAGCGAGGACATCTGGAAGAAGTTTGAGCTGCTGCCGACGCCCCCGCTGTCCCCGAGCCGGCGGCCGTCGCTGTCCAGCCTGTTCCCCTCCACGGCCGACCAGCTGGAGATGGTGAGCGAGTTCCTGGGGGACGACGTGGTCAACCAGAGCTTCATCTGCGACGCGGACTACTCGCAGAGCTTCCTCAAGTCCATCATCATCCAGGACTGCATGTGGAGCGGCTTCTCCGCCGCGGCCAAGCTGAAGAAGGTGGTGTCGGAGCGGCTGGCGTCCCTGCAGGCGGCGCGCAAGGAGCCGGGGCCCGCCGGGGGGGACCCCGGGGAGCCCGGGGGGGCCCCCGCCGGGCCCTGGAGGCTCAACAGCAGCTACCTGCAGGACCTGCACACCTCCGCGTCTGAATGCATTGATCCATCGGTGGTTTTCCCGTATCCCGTGGCGGAGACGCCCAAGCAGCAGACGCAGCAGGGGACGCTTTCCAGCAAGGACCTGGGGCTGGACACGCCGCCCAACAGCGGCAGCAGCAGCAGCTGTAGTGACTCAGGTGAGCTGAGCATGCATGCATTCATCACGCAGACACACCCCTCCGTGCAAGGCATTGGTCCTTTCTGTAATGCACCATTATCAGATTTGCAGGGAGAAGGTAGAAAGTAGGGCTGCACGATTCTGGACAAAATGAGAATCGCGATTTTTTTTTTTTTGCTTAGAATTGAGATCACGATTCTCTCACGATTTTTTTCCAATATAAAATTTATTGCACTTATTACTTTAACTTTGCAACAGCTGAACAAAAATATAATAACAATAAACATCTCTTGTCTTCTTTACACAAACCTTTGAATCATTTAAACAATAATAACAATTTTGAACAATATTTGTTCCTCTCTGAGTTGAACACCCTTTCAGAAAGAAGCTGCCGATACAAAAGGTAAACGTTACAAAAAATATGATGGTGCCTGATAAAAGACTGGCATCAACTTTGTAACAGCTGACATTGAACATAAAAACAATAAACATAAAAAAAAACGATTAATCGTGCAGCCCTAGTAGAAAACATGTTACCCTGTTGAGCTGCAGAGTTTGATAAATGCTCATACTGTGCAATTCTGATAGTTTTGCTCTTTTTTTTTTCTTCTTTAATAGAAGATGAAGACGGAGAGGAGGAGGAGGAGGAGGATGATGAGGATGACGATGATGAGGATGAGGACGACGATGAAGACGATGACCCGGAGGAAGAGGAGATTGATGTGGTGACGGTGGAGAAGAGGCAGGCAGTGAAACGGTGTGACCCCAGCCCACTGGAGACCAGGCATCCCAGCCCACTCGTGCTGAAGAGGTGCCACGTCTCCACCCACCAGCATAATTACGCCGCCCATCCATCCATGAGGCACGAGCAGCCGGCTGTCAAGAGGCTAAAGCTGGAGAGCGGCAACGGCGGGGGCGGCGGCGGTGGCAGCGGAGGCAGCCACAGCAGGGTCCTCAAACAGATCAGCAGCAACCGCAAGTGTTCGAGCCCCCGGACGTCTGACACGGAGGACTATGACAAGAGAAGGACTCATAATGTATTGGAGCGCCAGAGGAGGAACGAGCTCAAAATGAGCTTCTTCGCCCTTCGAGACGAGATCCCAGAGGTGGCCAACAACGAGAAGGCGGCCAAAGTGGTCATCCTGAAGAAAGCTACAGAGTGCATTTACAGCATGCAGTCAGACGAACATAGACTTATCTCAATCAAAGAGCAGCTGAGGAGGAAAAGTGAACTTTTAAAGCAGAGACTTGCACAGCTGCAGGGATCTCGTGCTTAATGGTTGATTCTGACTTTTTTTTTTTTTTTTCTTAAATGCAAGTTCAAGACTTGATGTACAGTTATTGTTAATGTTGCATGCAAATGCAAAATGGATTGAGTTTGGAATCTTGTTTTGATTTCAATGTTCAAACTGCCTCAGCTGAAGTTATGGGTGGATTACATATTTAAATTTTATTTTTATTAATAAAAATGTTAAAAATGGGGCTCACCTGTTTTTGGGGAGGCTCCCGCTAAAAATATAAATTTTTATGTTTGTACATAATTAATATTTCGTAAGAAAATGTATTTTTCAATTGTCTGGATCTGCAGACCCACTGTTTGGTTTTTTCATTATGTTCCTAGATTGTTTTGAAATATAAAATGTTTTCATGAAGTTGTGTCCTTGTTCTTGCAATGAAAAGGTGCTTCTCAAACATTTCATCACAGTTCTGCTATAATATAACATTCACGTTAAGGGGACACATGAAGGTGGATTACACGAATAAAATAGTGGGGATTAAGGTGTGGTGGATCTCAGTCTTTTGGGAGAGGGGGTCTTGTTTTGTTAAATCGAGCATGTAGTTTGTAAGTACAAGTTTGTAAGGAAGGTGAATGGTCAAGCTTAAAAGCATTTTATGAAAAACCATTTTCACTAATAAAACTTTGAAGTAAAGATACCACATTTCAGGATTACTACAGTGTTTTTTGCACAAAAAGAGGGGATTTAGCAGCCTGTTACACCAGTTTATGCACAAACACACTCAAGTTCCACTTTTCTACCTGAATATTGATCTTTAGAGCTTTTTCTGGTTCACAATAAGCTTTAACAGCAACCACTGATACCCAGATAAGTTCTTATATCAGGATATACATACAAGTGCATGAAACCAAATCAGCCTGCATGTGTTGTGTTCAGATCCATTAAAGTTTTAGACTAATCTACCCGTCAAAATGTGTGTTTTTAGTCATTTTCTATGATAAATTGGTGGGGGGGGGGTGCAGATATAACTATGCCCTTGGAGGGACAAACAAAAAATGAATAATTCAAACTCAGCAGGTCCCCAAACAGAGTGGGGTCTTTAAATAAAAACAGAAAACATACCTGCAGCAACAACTGATGCAGCAGCAGCTTTTCTGGCTGGCTTTCCAGCATCAGCGTGACGTCACGCCCTTTTCCAGCGCTCTCCCTGAAGGCTGATTTATGGTCCCGCGTTACACCAACGCAGACCCTACGCCGTAGGGTACGCGTACGTTGCGCGTCGCCGCGTACCCTACGGCGTAGGCTCTGCGTCGATTGAGCGCATAAGCGCATGTTCCTGGTCGCAAGCACATGCAAGTCAGGTCGAGATTTGTGTCTGTGGGAGACGCACTGCTCAAAACAAAAAAAATCCCAACCGGAATATCAACACAAAGACAGCAACCTGGGTAAGACCTCTCTGTGAGCTGCATTTCTCTTTTTATTCCACTAAAAAAATGATTATTATTTTTTAGATGCACAAACACGTGGCTGGTTAAACAAACAGGTACATCTGTTTTATCCGTCGGGGTTTACTATAAAAACTTCCCAGGGAGGAGTAATGGCAGCTGTGGAGGCGATAGCGACTCTGTGGAGATTTAAGTTGCCGTGAATGTAAACAACCTGTATGAAACTATTGTTCTCTGGAAAAGTCGGATTTCAGTCTCTTTTGTCTGACCGTCTTGTGACCAGATCAGAACCTTTATGTATCTCATGCGTTTGGATTTTGATTATAATCCCCCCCTTATTTTTGGGAGGGGGGCTTCTCCTGTTGCTTTTATTGTCTGCAGCCTGCAGATATAATCATAACAAAGGGCATCCTTGATATCACGCAGTAATGCAGATTGCTCCTGAATTTATTGGCTATTGTATGATTTCACAAAGCTTGGACACTTCTGAACCCCGTTTCTCTGTATTTCTTTGTGAGTGCTGCTATAAACGCTGCTGACAATGAGATGGTGGGGCAACATGTGTGAAGGATGAGGTGCAGCCTCATTGAGACAAGGAGCTGCACATTCATGCAGGTTCATTGTGCAGACTCTGAGTGGAAAGGGCAGTGACAAGTGCATGTTGTGACTGGTTTCCTGGTCACCTGCATCCATGCTGTGAATGTGTTGTCCAGGAAAATGTCAAATCTTTGTTGGTGGAGTTTTCCTGAATTTTATGATGAAAGGAAATATTCCTTCAGAGATCCTTTCTAAGTAAGACAGTTAAGATATATTTTCAAGCAATAACATAGGATACATTTGGATCATTTATTTTTAATTCTAAGTATATGTGGCTCTGTGATGGACTGGTACCTGTCCAAAATAATGGATAGAAAACCAGTCAGGTACCACCACTGCCACATCCTGAATATAACTTACTAATCTTTGAAAGCTTTAGTGATTTGTGTTTTTTCAAATTACTTTTTAAACAACTTAGCACCTGAGCCACTTTGTCGATTTGTTGAGAGACAAAACAGCAACAGGGTCACCAGAAACTCCTCAAACCACAATTGCAAAATCCCTTTCTGCAGGACAATTTTCGGACAGTCAGCCTTCTCCTATAAGAGCTGAAACTCTGGAATTCACTGCCATCAGAAATTGTTTCATCACCAAAACTATCATCTGTAAATAGTGTGTATATTTGTGTGGGAGACTGAGTGAGGGAAGGTTTTATATCATGTAAATGCGATATTGCATTATTGTATTATTGAATTGTACTGTCTTTTTAATTGATGTATATGAATTTTATATTGTACTGCAATGTTGTGGAAGAGCCCACCTGGGGATTGGAGTTGAGAATTAGCACTTAGCTATAAACTCTACATGCATCACATCAGCTGCAAGCTTGTATCTATATTTGACTGCATTGTCCCTGTCAAATAAATACAAATACCGATTGCATCCCTACATTTCACCTGAAGAGAGCTGGGATAGGCTCCAGCACACCCCTGTGACGCTAAATACTATTGAGTTGGTATTGATAATGGATGGATGGAAGTTCCAGAGGACAATAATAGTAACAAGAAAAATGTCATAAAGGGGGAAAACAACTATAAACACAAAGTGTTCCCCAGCCACAATTATCACTGATATCTGACAAAATGTTGGCAGCAGCAGCAACTTCTGAATTTAGCCTCCAGCTGCATCCGTCTCCTGATAGCTTCCACGTGTCTGTCACGGCTGTATATGCAGGTCCTTTAAAGTGTCCAGGAGTACTTTTTGCACGTGCAGATTCATTTCCCCTCCAGGGTTTTCAACTGGACCTTACTCAGCAACTTTAAAACGGTCAATTATCTTTCCTTTTCAGTAATTCTTTTGCATCGTTGGATGTTTGTCTCTGATCATCGACCAGCATTATTTTGTCCCTAATCACAATAATCACTAGTATTAGCACACTTCTCAGATTTAGTTGTATTTTTAATGCATCTTAAAGGTAGGGTAAGTGATTTCTGGGTTATTTCAGGTATGTTGGTATATAATGATTAAAATGAGAGAGAACTGTTATAAACAGTAAACTTAGACGAGTGCTTGCTTTGCTGATGGCAGTAACAGCTAAGGTGGATTCTGACGTCGGGGGTCGGTGAGGTTTCTCCCACATTCCAGTTTGGAATTCCGATTTCAGGGAGCGTTCCGGTTTGAACTTTCAACTGGGAACTAATGGAGAACTATTGGAACGTGTTATCATTAAAGTTAGCCATCTGCCTCTAACGGTTGGGGAGTTATGGGACCAGAAACCAAATAATCCTTCAAATATTTTTGGAAAATTGCATAGTGTTTCAAATCGATTGAATTTATAACCTCAGTAATGACCGAACACAGATTTTTGTAGGTTTTGTTTAAAACTTGACAGCAGTGCCAGTAAACGTCTCTGATGCATAAGGGGTAAGTAGCTATTGTTTAGATAGTACAATCGGATAAGTAATAGGTCGGAACTTGTATTTCCTATGTTGCAGCTGTCCAGGTTTGGGAAACAATTGGCACATCGGAAATGGATTAAAAACGCTGTTATAGTCTATTGTGCAGCAGACTCTCTATTTTGCCATCCAGATGGCCTTGAAAGTGTTATTAAATGCCCCTCTGGATTTTTCAAACGGTGCTATTTTTCAATAATACACAAGACAGAAGGAGGCTTAGCTGCATGGCTCAAATGTAACCCTGCTCTGCACACAACAAGAACAATAAGGACAGCTTCAATTAAATACTCTTTTATCCGTCAATCAAAATTTAGAAAAAAATTAGAATTAGAAAAAAAAAGGCGCCAGCATTTTTCTCTGTGCAACTTTTTTTGTCTACCCAATGAAGGTATTCAAGTCAGAGTAACATAAAAAAAAAACATTTTTCACTCACTATACCAATATTTTTTAGTTGAATAAATTGAACTATTCAGCATTTAAGGGGTTCTCTAAATATTACCATTTTTCTTCTAAAAATATGCATAAAAAGCAAGGGACTTTAAAACATATAATGTAGCTGCTGAACGTGTTCTGGAAGATAGAGTTTGCTATTGTTGGACTCCCAGCCTCCATGAAGTATCATAGTTGTCAGATCCAAAGCTATTTTCCATTCCTCGAGTACAGAAAGGAATTTTTATTTTCTGCAAGATTATATCAGCTCTCAGTCTGTCTTCTACAGGGAGACCTTGTGCTTCTGGGTGGAACAGTCTCTCAGCTAATGTTTAGAGTGCAACTTGGAGACCTGTGTGATTTCCAGACTGACTCTCAGCGAGCCAAAGTCGCTGCCACAACGACTGCACACATAGAGGCCCATAAATACATGGAGGTTTGCTCTTATGTAATCTTTTTCCAACTTGGAGCCTGGAATGAATTAAAGCATCTAATATGCCTGAAGTCGTCTGCCAGTTTTAGCCATTCTCTAAGCAGCATTTTTACCAAATGACATCACAGTCCTGTTTGGGATTGCGCTGCCTCATGTGTGTTCTGTTTCTGGGATTTGAGGAGAGGTGAAGAACCTGTGTTCGACTGCCAGATTAATGTCTGTGCAGTGTTTTCGGTGTGAGACACGGAAAGACTGAAGGAATATATTGCTGAGTTGACGCACGCTGCGGACACAGCGCCCCACTCACTTAATATCCCATAATACTGAGGCCATTGTGCACATTTTTCCTTACTGAGCTGCAATGAATAATTCTGGTTTAATCCACAAAAAGAAATTAATGTTCTTGCTGTATACAGTATATTAAGGAAAAAATACATATACAATTTAAAAAAGGAGAGTTAGCACAGAGATGTGTTTGTCCCCTGTGGGTGATATGAATGCATGGGGATGTTGAGTTTATTGCCTCACACAAACTGAGCTGATGACAGCGTTGGTACTTAACTCGAGCAGGTCAACTTTCTTGGTAGACAACATGGGCAGATACTGAGCAGCAAACTGCTCAGTATCTGCTGTGCAGAGACACTCTTTCACATTACCAACAGACTGAGGAGACGCTGGTTCTGGACGTCGCTGGATACAACTGATGCTTCACCAGAGAAAGCAATCAAGATAAAAGTTAAAAAACATCCAGAAGATACAAAAAATATAACTTTTTGAAACAATAATTAAACAAACAGAGGTTGTAAAGAAAAGAACACAGGTAAAAACCTAAACCTAGATCATGACAACTTGATTAGTCAAGACAAGCTTGACAACATTCAAATTGTTTGAAAACTTATTTATGGCTCATAAAGCTTAATACTACACTAAGCTTTATCAAAAGAGCACTGGAAATAAATTATCAAAAACCATGACACCATATAAGAATTTAATTAAGCAACACAACACTCTTGCCTATCACTTATTAACTAGGCAAAAGTACTAACTTCACAAACCCTTTCACATCAGCTAAACACAAACCTCTGTTTCTTCTGTGTTGTTTCTCCAGTGTTTTGTGATGTAAAGTTCTTCAAGTATTTAGCAGATCTCTCCACTTCTCAGATGTAGATACAGTAAGTTGGCTTACGTATCCTCCGAAAGAAACCATGTGGAGAAGTGTTTTGAGGCGCTTAAAGCAATGTGGTTGTTACATAATAGTGCTGCTCCCTCTGGTGAGTGATGTAATTGGTGAGGCTCATAAAATATACATTCCACTAAAGAAAAGAAATTCAACAAAAGCAAGTTGAGAAAAGTTATACGCATTGCAAATTTTCATCTCTCTCTTTGTCACCGTGCAGCTTTTGAGGCTATCGCTTGACCTGCATTCATATGGAAAACAAGCCGATCAAGCCGCATTCAGATGGAAAACAAGGCGCTGAATACTGTAGCCCGTCAGCCCTTTTTTTATATGAGGAGGACGGGAATGCGTACTGTAGCAGAGTGCAGAGCGTTTTGTCATACACCACTTTGTAACGACAATCCTCATCAAAGCAGAGAGGACCGGCTGGATTAGAGCTGGATGAGCACCAGTCTGCAGAGGAGGCCAAGACGAGGGGAAATCAAAAGCAAAGTTGTAGTAGAGGAATGTACCATAATTATGTAAGATATTCCCAAGAGGAGCACCTTTGATTTGTATCATATAAACTATTTCCATATAAAACAATTAATAGGACATGAGGGATATGAAACATATGTTTTTGAAAACTCAAATAAATATCAAATTTTAACAAGAAGAATCCAGAGTCCCAGAGTAACACTGACCTTTGGTGTTTAATTTTGAATTCCTGACAAGGTGAAACAAAGACACACTGGAGGCAGTCCAAGGACTCACCAATCAGTGTTCATTCACATTAACAAGCCCTTTATGGAAATCACAGAGCACGTGTCGTCTGTCACTGATGAGTCGTTTCACCAGCGATGAGTGAAACCCATGTTCCTTCTGCAGCATCCATCCCCCTGAACCCAGAGCGTTCCCATCCTCCAGAACCTGGTACATGCAGCCACAGACGCGGCGTCACTCCGATTCTTTGAAATCATAAGTGATATGCTGTGCAGTATTTTTAAAGTTTAGCGGTATTTTGGGCAGACTGAGTTAAGATTAAACAAAAACAACAAAGCGTCACTTTACAGACTAGTCGACAAATAATTTGTTGGACCAACTTTGGCTTTGATTGAGGCATTTATTTGCTGTGACATTGCTTTGAAAAGATTATGCATTATCACAAAGTTTTTATCCAATCAGAGTTGGATCAATTATTCACCAAGATCTTGTATTGATGATGGTCTTATCTATACATCCATCAATCCATAATCTGCACACACTTCTTCCTATCCAGAACTACGGGGGTGTGCTGGAGCTTATCCCAGCTGTCTTCAGGCGAAAGGCAAAGTCTTTTCCAGCACATCCCAAGATTCTCAATGGGGTTAAGGTCTGAATTCTGTTTGGCCAATCCATGCGTGAAAATGATTTCTCATGCTCCCTGAACCATTCTTATACAATGAGCGTGAACAATCCTAGGATTTTCATCTTAGAATAAGTCTGTGCCATCATCTGTAGCTGCAGAAGCCACTGAAATCCAAACGGAGCCTATAATATGCTCTTGCAGTCACGTTTTAATGACGCAAATAAATGAATTCCCAATATATCCACTTAGGCTTCCTCAGTACTACGAGGGCTCCTCTTTTTCTTTGACAGTGACCTCTCATTCCCCTCAGGGAAGAAATAGTTTAAATGTGTTGATGTGTTGGCTCTTGTCCAGGGTGCTCTCCTGGACGGGAAGCTTGGGAAAAGGGAGGAACAGGCGCAGATAACGGATGACCGCATTCCTGCTCACTGCATTGCTGCTCTAGTAACAGATCAGCTACCTCAGAATACACTCCTTTAATCAAAGAAAAAAGAAATGTATTGATGAAAAAAACCTGTTCTCCTGTTATATCGGGGTGGTCAGTTGTCATCATTTTTTTGGGGGGGGGCTGAACCCGGATACGACCATCTGAAGACGTTCCAGATCATAATACTGCCGCCACAGGCTTTCACAGCAGGCACCATGATAAGTGTGTCACTTTGCCCTGATGTACCCATCACTATGGCAACGGGTACATTGGCACTCATCAGCACATGACCTTTTTCCGTAGCAAATTGAAGCTTTTTTTTTCTGATTAGCATCACTCATAAGTGGTCTTATTAATGTTATACAGCTGTTATGACCCAAAACTTTGATTTCTCTTTACACGCCTTCAAAAAAAAAAGAAAAAAAAAAAGACCTCTCACTTTCGCTATTTGTCATGTTTTCTCATGTTGAGCTTCCAGTGGGATGCGCTGAGTTGAATTCAGAGGGTGGTTTTCCTTTTGGTCTGGCACTTTATACAAAGTGTGTAATTTTGTTGGTTTTTCAGTTCATGCTGAACAAGACAAGTTTATTTTAGCATCTGCTTTCATTTCATCGTCATCAAATCTCTCTTTTTTTATGGTCAAATAAGTTCATGTATAAATATCTGAAAAAATGTGCTGCCAAAAACTATACATCTTTTTCTGTCAGTTGCACCTCATTGGCATGTGTGTGTGTATATATGTGTATGTATATATATATATATATATATATATATATATATATATATATATATATATATATATATATATATATATATATATATATATACTGTATGTATGTATGTGGTACGCAGTTTAAAATATCCTCCTCTGGGAATCCCCCCTTACTTGTTAAGTTAAGTACTTCAAAGTGAGAAAAATACTTTTTCCACACACTGGATGACATTGTCCTTATACTTATACACACCACACAAATCCATGATGACAGACTTTTACAGCTGCTACATCAAATGGAAAACTCCAACACGCCTTGTGTTTAATGCATTCACTGAATGGATTTCATCCCATGACACTGCTCTCGTCTCTCTTTACTCACTACAAGTAGCCTGACACAGTTCAAGCCTCTGAATGAAACGCAGCTATAAACACACACAGGAGGTCTGTGTTAGCCTTCTGTCGTAGTAGAGAGGAAACCTGATCCTCAGCTGCTCCCAAACAGTCGGACAGCGATGTAGCCGCGCTGCCTGACAGGTAGGTTTTTGGCAAAAACTCGTGGCTGCGGTCGCCTCGAGCATTCACACACAAACAGCGGGGAGATAACACCAAGCAGGCGAGGCCGATCCTTGTTCCACTTCTTAGGTTGTCCATGTGAGATGAGTCACACTCGCCGAGCAATCTGTTTGATTTTGCTGTCAGTTTAGCTCAGGCGTGGAGGGGGGAGAACAGACACAAACTGTTTAACTGACCTACATTCTCTGTTTATGTGTCCTGCCACTGTGCGAGTGAAAGGACTCGCGTTTGAAAGGAAACATGCCCACATGTTTAATAAGCCGGTTTCCAAATTCCATTGTGGAGCTGACGGAGCGGAGGAGGAGCACGAGATGGGCAGACACCTTTTGTTTGCCCACAACAGTGAAAGGTGAGGCCCACATGTTTTGCAGCGCTGCCAAACACGATGTGTAATCTGAGCGCTACGCTGGTGGCTTTCATTCAAAGCCAACTTCTTCGTTGACCTTCACAAAGTGTTTTCCGATCGTCCTAAACCGCCTCGAGTGGAAAAATTGCGTCAGGAGATCACTTTTTTTCCTGACTTCTCTCGAATGCCTGACTCTTGTGACACATTTTATGGCAGGTTTATAGCACCTGGTGTGCGAGAGGGAGTGGTAGCATTGCCAGAGAACAAAGTAAACAATGTTTTGAGGGAGGAATTGCCGCCTGACAGCAATCCTTTTTTTTTTTTTTTCAACTCAATGGCTGTTTACTGCTGCTGCTGATGTTTGCCCTCACAACTCAGTTATCCAACTGACACCAGAGGTCTCCTAATAGATTTATCTGCTTCTTTTATTACTTGAAGCCTTATAACAAGCCTGTTGGCGAGGATACATAAATATTCGTTAGCCAAAGATAGGAAAATGACGGCATCATTTTTAATACAGTAGTATAACTGCTTTTACAGAGGTTCAAAGTCACTGAACAAACAAAAACAAAAAAAGCTGCAAATAAAAAGTGAATCACTTTGGTTTCTTGGGATCAACTGCTCCAAAACCAATGAACCTCATCAAAAACATGATGCATTTACTGCTACTGTCCTCAGTTGTTCAGTTTTTGGGATTTAGTTTTTGATCAATTATTGAACAGTATTCTACTTCTTCAGATTCATGCCTGTTTCTTTCTTTTACGCATGGGGTCATTGTGCATCTGCGCTGCGAAGCGTCATCCTGTCAGCTCTGCTGCATTGGGCTGAAACTGAGCAGACAGTGTATCCCTGCACACCTCAGGATTCCTTCAGCTGCTTTCACATCATCAATAAACATTAGTATGTCAGTGTCACTGAAGCCGTGCCCCGTGCCACCGGTGGATTTTTCCATGCTTAAGATCATGAGTTGTTTCAAAGTCTTCTCCTCCAAGCATTCTGTTACAGGGTGGTCTCAATTCTGTCCATCTGAAATTGATTCATATCTACACCGTCTTTCAAGATATTTCTTCTTTTTCTGACAGAATTTGATCTGACATTTGGGATATTGGGACTTATTCTGTGAAAGCTCTGTATTTGCTCGTGTCAAGTCTTCTGTGGATCAGTGTAGGTAGCCAAGAAGTGCCAGGTAGCCCACCTGGTTGAGCCAGCCGGGGCTCAAATCCCAGCCTGTGCAGTGTCTTCCGCCTCTCTTTGCTCCATTTCCTCAATTTCCTCACTGTTAAACAGGTTCCCCACACAGGTTCATACTTCCCTCCTTGACTATATTACACTTACCTTGTGAAGGAGTTGGACCGCACCTCTGATGCTCAGAGATCAATCCCCCATGTGGTCTTCCGTGGACATACAATCCTCCCCAGGAAGCTCCCGTATACACCTGATATTCAAGTCTGCATTGAGTTATCAGATGACAGGTTGGCATCCTGCAGCACGGGCGTAGAAGCACCGAGGACGTGTCAAGATTTAATCGCTCAGGCTGCATATGGAGGCCGTCTGGGCCACATTTAACCGTATTCTTTTAGCAGCACGAATATGATGTGTCCTCCTGTGCCACCATGAAGGGCAGCTTTACTCATTCATGCAAAAATAGTGTCATATTATGCATATTATGTCATGCATATGCATGACATTTCAACAACACAGCCACAGCATCAGGGCCTCGTCTGCAACGTTTTGATTTGCTTACCTTAGTACTTCCTTTCTTTTTCAATTCTCTGAACCCCTTTGATATCTTATGTTATTCCTTCACTGTTATTGCTGTGTACGTAAAGTTCATATGTGAGATAAGGGATGCTGTTCCTTTTTTTATTTCCATGAAAAATTTCCTGCAGCATCCTCGCCTCCCGCAGTGCATTGGCTCTTTGCTGGTAGAAGTCATGTACTTGTTTATTTTTGCATAAAGGGCAGGGCAGTGATATCCAATCACAAGTTGCCACCTGGGACGTTTGATTGGTGTTTGGCAAGAAATATGTGTTTGCCCCTGGGAAACGATCGATGTAACAATGGATATGATGAGAATACTGCAGAAAGCAGAGCTTCGATTCACACAGAAGGATTTGATTGAACCTTGACAGTAACGCCACTCTTAAAAACGTCCCTGCCGGTATAATACAACAGTCTGACGTCGCATCTGCTTTGATCTCGGCTGTCGGCGCCCGTTGTTTTCCCATAATGACATGTTTGTGGAGTCATGGCAGTAGTTTACACATGCAAATGTAACACTTTTAGTCAGCTCCAAACTTTTTTCCTGCTTGAGTGCCTGAATCTGCCCATGAAACAGCTTTTGAATCAATTGTCTAAATTTGGGCACTTCAAAAAGGCCTGTTATGGGTTTTTTAAACCCTTTTCCTCCAGTTTAGATGTGAATGCACTCACATTCAAGCTGAGTCTCGCCTAGAAGTATATATGGAGCCACCTTTCCAGAGATAATAGATTCATGTGGTGACTTTATTAGTTCTTTGCATAGTTGTGAATTAAAGTATGTGTTTTTTGAGTATAAAATAATTGGACTTTTAACTCAAGATTACATTATGAGATTTTTATGTATGTTATTCATCTAAATCCTGTTTGTTCATTTAAAATGAAATAAAATCCTTTTATTTAAGTCTCACTGCAAGATAATAAATGATTAAAATGAATATTTAGACTCATTCAATCTTAACATTTCACTTGATGATCATAATAATACTTTATGTTTTACTAAAGATGCTTTATTTACTTTACAAATAAGGATCTGGTTAGATCAAAAACACCTCCACCCCGTCCGCCTTGCCCACTATTGACAGTTCCGATCATCTGTATTTATTATGCATGGAGACAGGGAGCGCAACATGGGACGACATGTACCCAACAGTGCAGTTTAATAATCATTACAGGGTGTTTATGAAATATTAATATTGTGTTTTTTGTCAGAGCAGACTCTGAGGCTGCATCAGTTGCTCCCCGAAGGCTGGAAATCAACTCCCGTCTGTCTGCCAGCGTTCATTAGTCTGATTAAAAGTACCTGCACAAACTTAATGAAGATTCGCTCCGCCAACGACTCTGACCTACAGGTGCTGTTGTGACGGCGTTTGCCAAAGTACAGAACAGCCATTGTCAGCTCATTTCAGCTTTCCCAACTTCCCTCCGCCGTCCCCTGCTGCTCTCATTGGAAGTGGCAGGTGAGCGAGTGTGGAAGCTGCCAGCCTCATAAGCAAACGTCCGGAGGCACATCTGTGGCTGTCACGCCGCGTGTTAAGGTGTCGCGGGATGTCCTCTGACACCTGGCCCGCACCGAGTACGGCCACGTTCAGACGCCGTCGCGCGTCACTCAGGATCCTCGGTTGTCTGTCTGGATGAACTGTTGCAGACAGTCGATTAAAGTGTCTTCCGGTGATGGGGAAAGATGTTTAACGTGATATTTAAAGGTTATTGTTGCGTAATAATGAAATATCTGGCTTGATTTTTTGACTCTGTGGCATTTCCGTGTACTTTTCCTTCACACTTTACTGTCTCGGTTCTCTTTGCTCGGGTCTGACGGGCAGCCTCGGGCACACTGGGTTGGCTCCCTTTGATGTGCTGACTGTCTGTCTCTGGGGTGGTTTTGATTGCCTCTTTACTCCCCTCCTATGTAAGTCAATAGGAGTCAGCCTGCCATCTGCGGGAATTGATACCTTTGCTGAATCATACTATTAGAACGCTTCTCCATCTTTCCACTATCTCTGCCTGCACCCTTTCACCCCTCACACCCTGCTCCGCCCCCGCTTTCTCTGAAGCGGTGCTTGTGGGGGGAAGTTATCTTACTTCTGGGGATGCAAGCAACCTGTCTGCCAACTGGAGCTAAGGCCATGTTGAGACTGAAAATAGAAGTGTTACGAAAGCGTGAGCATCACTGGTTCTGTACAAACGGTTCCACTCGAGTGAATGTTTGTTGTTTAGTTTGTAGGCAGGAAATCTTCCACTTACAGGAATCGGTGTGACATCAGGTATGACCCTGTCGTCCTATCAGCTGCTGCAACATTAAACTGCACACTTTTCAGCACCGTCTCAACCTTTTTTTCTTTTTTCATATATTCTGTAATAAAAAAAAATGATTAAAATACACGTTAGGAGGAAAGGTGGCTCTTTTTGTCAAGAGCTCTGCTTTCAAACCCGTATTTTGTCACCGTGTTGATAGACAACATGTCTTTGGCAAGGAAGAGTCTATTAGAGTTGGATATCTCTGCCTGCCTCCATGAGGTTTTCCTCAAAAGGTGTTTCCATCACAAATGACTCACAAGTCACGGTCTGTTTCACTGACTTTGCAGAAACATCACCTCTAGTCACATGACTTCTTACGTTTGTTGTACTGGTCTGCGGCATGACTTCTCCTTTGGGGCAACTGGACAGTGGCACATTTACCCAGGGTCATTTTCTTCTGATCGCCTCATTCTTTAAATACAAAACGCTGAAGTCCTGATATTTTTGAACTAATGTTTTATCCGTACCTCTTGGTTAAGCGGTAGTCATTTCTCTGAAAGTTACTTTTAAATGTGATGTAGGCCCTTTTCTATTGGCTGGTGGGAGGACAAAGGTAACCTCTCTGTGATGGACGTGACTTCAACACAAGGAGGACATTATGACTATAAAACTGGTGAGCTGCCATGTCTAAGCCTTCGTCACACATATTGCACATTGTATGATACACTTGCAGCCTCTGTGACGTCCTAACTGCATTATTTGAAATTGCAGTTTCAGTTTTGAGTCATAATAAATTACGCCCCTCCATGCCATTAGGGGTTTGCAGTTAATCAAATCTTAGTTAAGAGCTAAAGTTTGGCCCGTAACAATCACAAAAACAATGTTTTGGGGAGAAAAACAATGTATTTGAGCAGGTGTGCCGGCAATTGTTATGTTGGACTTAATGTTTTTATTGTAGAGGAGAATTCTGGAGTTATGACAACCCTGGATCAGTTATTAAGGTGGCTATGAGTGTAAACGCTCTTTAGGCCGTGTTCAGACTGCAGGCAAATCTGATATATATCTGATTCCTTCTCATATCCGATTTTCAGGGCTGACTGTCCACACTGTTTTTAGCAAGTGTCCATATCGGATCTGGCTCTGTTCAGACTGGGCCACATCATTGACTGATCTGACGGGTTGCCGTAGCAACGACGTCGGAGCGGAGGCGTCACCCAGCGCGTGTATTGTGTGAAGTCATGTAATTGCGACATCAAAAACAATAATATGGAGCCAGCTCACATGCTGTTCCATACCTGTAAAGCTGGACATACACTGTGCAATATTTTAAATCGTTTAACACTGCCCCATCTCACTCTAATCCTCCCGTCGGACCTCTGTGTACTGGAACTCGAGGCTGGTTTTGGGGCAAAACGTGCGTCCTGCCCACCCGATCAAAGGTTATGGGAATCCTTTATTTTTTTATAATTTTATTTTTTTATATATATATAAAAATATATATATCTGTACCATTCCTGATTGGGTAGGCACTGCGCATCATTTTTAGAGATAACAATGAACGCATACCGCAAAAGTTGCGTCTCGGCGGAGGGACCCGACGTCCCAGCAAAATGAAAAACAGAGAAAAGTGTTCAGAACAAAACCACCAGCAAACTAACAAACCAACCAACAAAGCTCAAAGTTAACAAAACGAACCAGCAATGAACAACAAATGAGCTGACGGGCTGCAGGTTCAGGCTCACAGCGCGACTGAAGTCTGATTTATGGTCCCGCGTTACACCAACGCAGAGCCTACGGCGTAGGGTACGCGGCGACCCGCACCGTACGTGGAAATGCAGTCTTTTTTCTGCTATTAAAACATGATTTGTAATGTGAATTTGCAACACTTAAACTACAAATAATAGTTATTGACGTGACATCAGAGATTGTACATGCTCTCTGTGAAAGGATGAGTAGCTCCACAACTGGAAATGGGCGGGTGGTTTGGAGCGTCTGGGACAGTCATATCCGATCTGAGTGTTTGGAGCTGTTCAGACTGACACGCATCTGCCCAAATGCGATAAGGATCGGATATGAAACTACCTCCTGGAGGTGGTTTCCATCTGGTTTGCAAAAATCGGATCTCATGCGGTTTGGGACTGTTCAGACTTCAAAAGAGTCATCCAGTTTCAATCTGGATGGGCTAAAAATCGGATATTTGCCTGCAGTCTGAACGCGGCCTTAGAGACCAACACAATGGGAATCAAATCAGTTTTGAGTTGGAATTCAATATATATTTTTTTGCAGCGATTGGCCATTAACATTAGCTCCAGAGGGCACTCTATGTTAACATGCTATTTTTAGCCTCCGAAGACTCAAAGATGTCATTCCACTTAAGTGATACTGTGGATAGCGACTTTACAGACAAACCAAAGCAGTTTTAACTTCAAACTGACCCTGAACTCTCTGTTTACGTCTGTTGACAGGACTTTGTGTGGCATCAGCAGTCAGCTTGAACAGAGTTATGCAACAAACAGAGGTTCTTGTATAAACAGTCATTTTTACTCACTTTTTGTACACATTTAAGGAAATAGTTACCTTGATTTGTCCGCAGGGTCCATTGCTACACTATCACTTAAGTGGAATGACATTTTTGACAGTAGTGACGGACAAAACTGCTTCGGTTTATGTCATTTTATTTAGTGTAATAATACAACATGCTTCTAAAGTCAGTGGATAACAGGTTCAAATAATTAATTTTGACCAAAATACTACTGATTATAATTTTGTCCCCATAATTGAGCAGCCTGATGTTCCATAATTTTCCCAGAAAACCTTGAAAGCCAGATCAGGTGTCTTTCTTTCTCTCTTTTCTGCGGTGCGTTGCTTCCACACGCTGCCAACACGGCGGTCTGAGAGAAAATAACGAGGAAGAAAACACAGCCAACCTACAAACTTGTAGCCTAAGGACATTTTTCACTGGCCTGGACATGCACCCACTGTAGATTTGTTTTTTTCTCAAGTCAGTGTTTATTTATTGCTTGATACATCCACATTTAAAGTGCAGTTTGTCTCATCGTTATTCTGTAAAGGAACAGCTACAGTTAGAAAAACCTCAGGTGCTAAAACAACTAATTAATCCTGCAACAGCAGTTTGTGTTTTATTGCCTCCTGTTGCAAGAAATTACTTTGGTAATGCCGCGGGGGTTTAAGGTGATTAAATGTGGAAAAAAAGGCACCAAAAAAAGTTTTATAGGGGAAAAATCCCTATTTTAAGGTTCTTAGACAGCTGGGATTCCCAGTTACATCCTAATTGTCTTTTTAAAACATTAGAGACTAAAAGGTTGCAAACTAATATTAGGTAGAACCATTTCATGCAACATATTTCTTTTTCCAAGCTGTAGGAGCTATAAAAAGGTGAAAAAAACATCAGGTAGTTCACTATGAAAAGCATTGATAGTAAAAATGGGGTTGAACTTTAACATAAATACTGATGTCTGCAATTGTGTACATTCGCTGCGAAATATTCCACATGAACCACAATGAGAATTTATTCAGTTATAGGTTTTATTTTATTTTCAGAATGTTGGTGTCATGCCGGTGTCATTTGGTCTCTAAAACAAATGTTTATTTATTGGTGGAATAAACAGCAGCCTGTAAATCACCAGACCCCTCCTTGTGTCTGCTTTTTTTCAGTTTTTCCTCTGTGACAGTTGTGAAAACAGTGATAGTGACAAGAAGAGTGGCACCCAGCTGACACCTCAGACCTCTAATGGAGATGCAGCGCAAGGAGGAGGAGCATGAGGAGAATTTGTGGCCCTGCTGACTTGTCACTGAGAGCTCAGCAGGCTCATCCTCGTGCTGATTAATGTTGCTGTCTGCCGGTCCTCGCAGGAAGAGCTGCAACTGTTTTCCCATTGACCAACAACCCCAATTATTTGCAAACAGCAAACACCCCCCCCCACCCCCAGGGGCTCTGCCTCCGTTGTACCTTTCCTCCCTTATGTGCATGGCATCCTTCATCTTAATCTGCAAACAGGTTGCTGGACACGGCTACCCGACCTACAGCTGACCGCTGCGACCCATCATATACTCTAAAAACAGCAGCTCGTTACTCTGGTGTGCTCAGGTCCAGGTTGTGGCAGATTTGACCCGTTTCCTTTCTGTCTTAACTCAGCTGGGAAAACCTGCTCGTCAGTTATTCAAGCTGTAACTGCATTTGTGGGGCAGCGTTGTACCATATCTCTTTCCGATGCCATCACAAATAGGGGTGCAGACAGGACATAATGGGATGATGGAGAAGGTAGTTGAAGTGCGAGGGCTCAGTGTATGACGGTAAACACAGACAGATGAGGAGGATTAGGATTATTCATGTTATAACATACTATATGCATCCACCATATTAACGTATGGCGGGGGGTGGGGGGTGTCTGAGCTTAATCCAGGTCAATGGTTGACACATATAGTACACCCGGGAGAGGTTGCGACGGCTTCAGAGGAAATTTGAAGTCTTTTAGCATTATTCACCCAATAAATGGGACATTTTTCTACTTTCAGCCTTCCAACCCACATAGTGAGGGTTTTTTTGTGTGTTTTTAGTGCCAGATTGTGAATCTAATCACCAGGTTCTGCCAAATGAGACAAATGCAACACCAGACTGACGAATGCCTCGTCTCAGAAGCGCTGAGCCACGCATCGGAAGCTTTTCATCCAGACAGCAGATTGTCTTTGCTTCAAGAAAGAAAAAAAAATTCTAACATCTCAGGACAAGAAGACAATTTTGAAACTGTTAATTGTTACACACGTACAAATCTTTTGTTCGGCCCAGGGATTTCTGAGTGTTAAACATTTCTTATCCTACTGTCTCTGCTGTAGTGACATTGGACATTGTTTCCTCTTCCTGCTGATGACTGTTGTTCTTTTCACTATCAGGGAGAAGCAGGACGGGAGTTTTTCAGTTGCTGCTGATTTACCATTGATTAGATTTGTGTCCTAAAGTGTGAGATTGCCTGGCTACACTGCGACTTTACATGAAGCATTTATACTAAAGGCTATAATTCAAGCCTGCTTTGAATGCAGAATGCAAAGAAAGGTCTCTTTGATGCTTTATAGCTGGTCTATACATCAATATGATGTATGTAAAGCGTTTGTGTCATATTTGGTGAAGTATTTGGCCCTTGATCACACTTTTTCTTTTCTTGCAAGTGCTTCCTTTAACTCAGTATTTTCCTTCAAGGTTGAACTCCAGCTCATCTCTGACTGACCCCGGAGTCTTTTTTGTCTTAGTGGGGGGGTTGAAACAAATGCTTCATTTATGGAGAATTAGCAGGATGTTTCTGCTGTATGTAAACAGATTAAGGATTAGATATATGAGAGTGGAATACATTCTGCTTTCACAGCTCTTTCCTTTCATAATCTAGCCGTCTCAATCCAAGTCCAACCATTGCTTCTTAAATACCGATGTCAGAAGCAGTTTTAGTTGAATCTAACTTGGGAAAAAGCTTGACATTCAAGAGATTCTCAAACTTTTCTGCTGCCATTTTCCAAACAGTTACTACAGGTGGCATCAACTGTACCTTATTTAAGCCTGATTCATGCTTCTGTGGGTTCTTTTCTTTAGCTAAACACATGCAGGGCTTCTTTTTGTCTTAGACAACAAGTATGGCATATTTTGGTGGGCAGGGCATAGCCGAAGGCAAAGCAACTTCCACCGTAACCCAGGTGCAGTTTTAACAGCCCTAAGTGAACTAGTTTTGAAAGTTATGGTTGAAAGGGGTACTTGAGTAGTCTGAGTACGTAAGTTTACTTGAGTGTTTCTTAACGAAAATGACCCTGATGGATGCAGACTAGCCGACCTGTACGGTATCACTTAGTGGAAGGATGATTTAATCATTATCCTCATTACTACCCCTGTTCCTGATAAGATGACCATGATAGCCACCAGTGCACATGCTATGTTATGCACCGTAAAGGCTTGCCTGGTAATGAAATGTGCGCTGCAGACGCGAGCATGTTTGATATGCCATCAGTTCAACTGTGAAGCATCAATTATCTTTCTCATTACTCTGCCTAAGATCTCAGTTATAGGATTCTTGGATGATCCTGTCACAGGTAGACTGCTCTCAGTGTTCCAGTTCACACGTGACATTAGACAACAAGGGTTGAGCTTTGCAAACCTGCATTTGAAAGAAAGAACTTGATGCTTGAACTAAACTAACCAATCCTTAGTCTGTTATTGGCCAGAACTAATGATCAGAAAGTGGAGTGATTGAACCACTCGACTGCACTGCATCTTCCTCTTATACAAGCTGTGCCTCTTTTTAAACTAGTGTTACAGCTTTGTGCTAACTCTTTCTTAAGTGCAGTATATGCAGCTTGAAACTGGTAGGAAAGACACGTGTACAAACTGGATCATGCTACTTCTGGCTCAGTGATGTCATGGTACTCCGTAGGCCTGTGTTGAAAAAATCGATTCTCCGATTTTAAATCGATTCTCATATTAATTCCTAAAAATCGATTCATATGTCTAAAGATCGATTTAAAAAAAAAAAAAAAATCATTTTTTTTTTTTTCATCATTACATTACAACTTTTGGTACTTTTTTGTTTATGCCCAAAAAAGGAATATTTTGTTGGACACGAGAATAACTGGTGCCATGTTTTTGCCTTTAAATATGTTTAAAGGTATGAAAACATTAAAGTTTTCAGTTATAATTGCATACATTGTCTATATTTCTTTGCTTTATTATACTGTCTTGGTAACCCCAAGACAGTATAATAAAGCATAAATGTTAAAAAATGTTAAAAACCAAATTCTCATAAATGGGGAAAAAATAAAAGCGATTTTCCTTTCGTCCTCTGTTTGCTGCCCTGGATCTGTTTGATAATTTTGACCCACACGATGTTTCTGAAAGCAGTTCTATCAGCATTCTGGGAGGTGATTGGTCCTTACAGCATCATTAGCTGCCAATACTTGCTGTTGAATCTCAATATAATACTAGTATTAATATGTTGCATAACTAGACAGTCATATATTTCATGCAACAGCTGAAAAAACAGTTTTATTAACAGTAACCCAAATCAATATCGGATCAAATCGGATCGAATCGTGATAATCAATTTTTAGGACCCACATGCAGGAGAGACACAGGAGGCAGGAATCCCCCAAAAAAGGGTGATTTATTTTAACTTAAGAACCAAAAACGCTGCTGAGCAGGATTCACAAAAAAACACGAGCTAAAACACGACCAAAAATCCAAAACCATGACATGATACATGAGGGACAAAACAGCACGGACCAGTATGAACCAGCAGGGACCAAGCGAAAGAGAAGACAAGATATACATGGAAGGCTTAACGAGACACAGGTGCAGACAATCAGGGCAGATGGAACAAGGGAGGTCAAGACAGAACTGAAACACAAAGACACAGGTTTCAAAGTAAAACAGGAACTAAATACCAAAACTGTGAAGTCAACTCAAAGGCGTGACAAAAACATGTTTAACTTTTTTTATTTACATATACCCTTTAAAGTGCTTTTTGTTACCGCATGAATAGCCTTAATCTGTCCAGCACACATTTGTGTCCACACCGCCAAAATAATGTGGCAATATGCAGTCCAGGCCGCCTCCAGATGTAATCTGAATGATCAGATAACAGATTGAAGTTCTTCATCAAGTTTGAAATGGGGAGTTTGTGATTTTTAAACTTGGAAAGACAAAAGCAAATGTTCTCCTTCACCAAGAGACTGAGCTGTTTTTGCTGAAAGAAACACGACTTTCTAGCAGATTTAACTGAAACCCTGTCATACGTACAAAGAACCTGAGATAAAGATTTGATGGCTACACAAATTGAAATACAAGAGTTGCCCTTCTATTCCTGAGTTACACATCTGTGATAAATGAACTACATTTTGTGGAAATTGTTGACTTTTTCAAAATATTTGAACTAGCAACTCGATAAGCACTTGAAACATTCTGCAGATGAACATGGCGCATTTAAGCATCAACAATTCATTTATTTAACAAAATATCAATAGAAATAAAGTAAATCCCAGGCTCTCTTTAATAGAAATAACTTTTTTAACCATTTCTCCTCTCAAAAACCATCTTTTATGTTTTGAGTAAGCGTCCTCAAACTGAAAAAGTCCCACGATCATGACCAGCAGCTTAACATCTGTAACATTAACATTTAGACACATCTTCTACCCTATCGATTTTGTGACTTAAACTTTTCTTTTATTAATATTATCTGTTAGAGTGAAAAGTAATGATTTATGACCTTGCAAGTAAACACTGCTCTATGAAGAAGTACTGGATATTAAAGTGCATTTGTTGCCTTGGTCACATGAATCAAAGTTGTTTTCTGGCAAAATATAAGTAAATAAATAAATAAAGATTTTCTATCATATCTAGATGTTTCTGCTCTTGCAGGTTTTGGCTCACATGGGAGATGTCCACATTAATACATTTTCATTTTGAAATGTAAAACTCAGTTACAGTTCTACTTCAACAAATCTGACCATCAAGAACTGACAGATGTTGATCTGTTGCAGACGCCATTTCAGGTCTTTCATGCAGCTGTTGTGGACTTTGACTTGGAAGTACTGGAAGAACCCGATCCGACCCACCATTCACAGATGTTGCAATGTGCCTGCACTAGTCGAACCAAAGATGTATCTCTTGTGGGAGACATGATAGATCAATGCTAGCAAGTTGAAGACGGACACTGATGCCTCGTATTCTGATGGAGTTTGACATACTTTGGTCGGTAAATTGGCTCCCTTTTTGTGTGTGTATATTAAGACAAAGAAAAGTGTAAAAGAAATCTGCTGACCATACAGCTAAAGTTTCCATTTAATAGCACTGGAACCTCCTACGAATGCAGGAGGAAAGTCCTCTCCAAACAATCTGCGACAAACGTTATTTCTATTGGAGTCCCCTCCCTGTTTTTACTAGTGCGCAAACACGTGATCATAGATGGCCAGATGATGTGAATGTATGATGGGTATCTGTTGGTACACAGAGGTGAATTATTACTGTGAATGCTAAACAGCTTCATTTCTGTAAGTGAATTAGGTGTCATTAGGAGTTAATACCACTCCCAGTGGATTAGATTTTTGGATTAAGGAGTTATTTTGCCGGTTTGCAATTCATGAAATGTTTATATTTATTTTATTCTATCTAACAAATCCTCAATTTTGTCTAATTGTTTGTGTATGTGTGAGTTATTTGGGGGGGGGGGGGGGGACCAATTACTTTTGGGTCAGTGTGCATCACATGACGGGCCCTGAAGGTGGGGTAAAGCCCCTTCCCCGAGCTAACTGCACAGTCTAGCTCTTTTCCCAAAGGCCTCGAAGCTATCTGGGAATCCATCAGCTGTGGGTTGATGACTGAGACCCTTGGGGCAACTGGCATTGTTTCAGAGCTTTAAATTTAGTCATAGGATATCTTGATAACTGATATGCGAGCCAAGACTTTTAGATCTGTGGAGGTCATTGTCTGAAAGGATGAAGGCATATATTTTTTTGCAAAAAAGAAAAAGAAAAAAGGATGTTGGCCAATGGTTTTGACATCGTATTTTTTGGTTAGTGCTCTTTTTATTTGACGTTGAGGAAAAAAACCACATGTTGGAACATGTGTCTCTTCTTGCTTAATTTCCACTACACTTCTCAGCAAACTGAATTTTGAATCTTACATTTTTTTCAGAAAATATGGTAAAACCGAGCGCATTTCATCACAACAGCACACCATGTCAGGGAAAATACCAAAACAGAAAACAATTAACTATTTAAAAAAAAGAAGTGTTTTTGGCAATAGACTTTTTGAAATGTTGCGTTTTCACCACCAGGAAGTTATTTTTCGAATAATCTTTTTTCATTGCATAGCATTGTGTAAGCTTATTCAACTGTCACTTGTTAAGAGGGAAACACAACCCATCTAACGCCTAAATGTATTAAAGCATTTTTGAATTATTCCACAGCCTTTTAGTTGTCGGTGAGACCTGGCTGCATATTAGATGCTCGGGGGAGGGTTTTGGCCCACAGTTCTTTAAGGCCTTTGGGCACCTCATTGTTTTGTGACGGTGGATGCGCTCTCAGCTGATCAGATGGCTCGCCGTCTTTGTCCATAATGGCCTCACATGGTGATCCAGCCCACCTCCGTTTAATCTCTTTGGGATTGAGCCAACTGTAAATGCACAGATTGCCTCTTTTCACAGAGACAGCAGTGTCAGCAGGGCTTTGCTTCTCCGCTGAGCCCCCGAGCAGACCCCTGGGTCCCTGTCTCCCATGCCCTGAAAAGGAGATTGAACCTGCGGGACCGACGTTGTAAAGTGGCCTGGTACTCATCAGCTGCTTGGGGTGTTTTGTCTAAAACCTTTTTTTTTTTCATTCATTCACTCTGCTGTGTGAAAGTCCCTTTAACGTTAAACAAGCAACGGCTGACATGTAAATATTTGGCCTCGCATGTTTGAGAGAGTTCAAAGGCTGCTGAAGAAATGACAGCGCTGGTTGCGGGGTTGATATCCAGATAAAAGAAGTTAAATTAAATGTGCAAGAAGAATTTTTACAACTAAAGCAATTAATCATCAATCTGTGGAATAGAGGACTCAACGCTTATTGTTTTTACACATAGCCTGAGTTATTGATTAATACCGGGCCTGTGAAGTGAAGTTTGTGAAGCTACTATCGTAACTGTTTATGATCTTCTAAGGAAAAGGTGTGAACGCGGGAACATTTATTAGCATTCGCTGTCTTGATAGCTCTGCCAGAGAAGTCGCAGCCCTTAAAAACATTGAACTTTACTCCAAGGTGCTTTATCACATTAAAATCCAGCATTAGATGGCACGTGAAGACGGTATCTATTATCTTTTTTCCGTAGTATGTTTATTAGTGATCCAGTGCTGGTGCTATATCTTGTTTCCCCTCATCCATCCCCCATCCTACACCCATATTGGTTCCTGTCCAGGATCTATCCCAGTGATTGTTGGTGGTTATCAGTATGTTAATGATGAGATCGGTATACTTTGATATGAAAGTCATGCCATGACTCTTTTGGTTACATTGCTGTTCCTTCCTGAAGGTGCAGAGAGTCAGCTGTTGCCTTCCAAGCACATAAACTACATAAAAGTATTTGTGACAATTGAATAAATCAGATATCTTGTATATTTATGAATCTGTAACACATTTACGGTTCATGTTTGGGTCATCCAGGTGACCTGACATCCTGGAAATGTCAGACGTATAAATGAAAAGCAATAATCCTTAAGTGTCTTTATTTTTAAATGTGTTTTTCTCTACATTTTAAACTGAGTTTTACATCATCTCTATTAACAAATTAGGCGCAGGAAGAAGTGGAAAGACCCTATGAACCCCATGGCTGGTCCTGTCCTGATTTTTCTTGATAATGGCATCATTCTTACAACAGGAAATAAGCACTTCTCATCTAAATGCTAATGTAAGGGCTTATTGTTCCTTTATTGGATTTGGGTGGGATGTTTCTTAATGACTGGATGTGGAGATGAAACAAGCGTAAACTGGGTGGAATTCTGTGAATGCAAACTGATAACAGTTGATCTTGTGTCACAATGAGCAAACATTTCTGAGTTCATAGGGATCATATGTCTTTTACAACTTTCCTTGAATGCGTCATTGAACAATTTCACACAAATAAACTCATTTCCAGAGGAAGTCGTGAAGTAATGCACATTGTGAACAATTTCTATGTTTTATCAAGCTACATATGTGACCCAGGTTGCAATATTTACTTTTAAACGTTTTTTCTTTTTTTTTTTCTTCAGCCAACATTTACATTTGCGCTTAAGTGCTACAGTACTGCAGGTTCCTTCTGTCTTGAGAGTCAGAGCCCTATGAAACCTTGATCTCTATCAACTTCAAATTCAGAACGATCCCTTAATGCTCATTTTCTTCTTGAAGTCAGATTAACATTATCTTCCAACAACGGCGGAGCAGCCGTCCTTACCATCAGCTCACACAGGAGCATCGCAGCAATGCTTGACAGCTGGTATCGGTGATATGCCGCCTTCATACCAGTAAATGTGGAGCGTTTCGAGATTAGACCCTGTTACTTTCCCCGGATGAAAAACTTGTGTTTAACGCGCGCTGGGCAATGAAATATGAAAGGCTTGTTATTTCCTCCCTGGTGCCTGAAGGCCGTAAAGACGACGCTATGGAGCGTTACTATGTAACATGATGGCCCAATGTCTGCTTGGTTGGCCTCGCTGGCTGCACCGGCATCGGAGGAGCTGGCTGATGCAGGAGATGGAGCGGGTGGTGGATCCATGCAGAATAACAATGAGATTTGCGTAGTGACTCCCCTCAAATCGTGTTGCACAAATATGACCAGCCGTCTCCCTCGGTTCCTGATGTCGTGGTTTTTGACCGAAAATAACTTCTGTCTAAGGCAGTTTTGGGCTTCTGTACTCTCCTGGGTGCTTTATCCTTTAGGAACCTAAACTTATGAAGATGTATGATCATGTCAATGAAATTTATGTAAGATGTCAGGTCTTTCTCATCTTCTAAAGTCATAACTTTATTAGCCAGAATGCCTCATTGTGTCTACAAAGACAGTCAAAGAAGACGAGACAATACCCTGTTTCTGTGTTTGGAAAGCTTGGCGTCTACTGATCACACTGCAGGAGTAGTTATGCTGATTTTAGTGTAACTGAAGTAAATGAAAAGTGACTGCAGCGGACTGAAGTCCCGTCTCAGGTAGTGTAGATCAATTCAGTCTGGGGTGTCACCTTCACAACAATATTTACTGTTTACTCACGTCTTTATCACTTTGAAGTTGTTTCCAAACAGCAGAGCAAACTAATATCTCATATTGTGCATACTGATTTTGAGTAATGGTTCAACTGTCAAGTTTCAAGTAAATTTAATTTAGATCACTAAGCAGATTTATGTTTGAATCTCCCGAACAACAAAGTAAATCTTCATACATTATTCATATCTTGTAGTCTGCGTGGAAATATACAACCGTGGTCACTACTTCACTTTTATTAGATGCAGCTCGTGTGTCAGATCTTTCATTATGAGGAAGATGAGAAGGATTTTCGTGTGGTTTAAATCCCTCAGCTATAGTTTCACTTAAGACTCTTAATGGCTGCCGTGTGTGCATAGATGCATCTTATTAGTATTCAAGCATTCAAAAAAAAAAAAATATAAGGCTCCAAATTGAGTCGAGACAAATTTGTGACTCTGGTACTAAATTTGCAGAGATTTCCTGAAGGCTTATTGTTGTTTTAATTAAAGCCGTTTGAGCATCAGGGGTTTCCAGAGTCTGAATGCTCCTGTTTCACCCTTCCTTGTCCTTGCTGAGGGACGGAAAAAAGGGGTGACTATTCATTCTGGATCTGCACCTGTTGAGTTGAGTGTAAGTCTTTCCCGTTTTACGTCTTGAATTTACGACCCTCAGCTGGAGGGACGACCTTTCACTCGGCCTCTATGGCAGAGCGGCAGCAGCTGTGGCGACTTCGCTGGTTCCCCGTGTAAAAAGATGACGTGGGGGGTGCTGTGGTTCTCCCCGCACCTTGAACCTGATAGTAGCCGGATTCGACATGGGGGCTCCATCAGCTGTTGGTTTCTGTCCGATTAAACAGATTTTCAAAGAAACAAAACGCCACTTTTATTTCTTCATGTGTCTTCAGCTGTAGCTTTTCATTTGATTCAAAGAGAGGCAGGAAGAGACCACAGATGTGTCCCCAGTTTTTCATATGTGTGGTCCTTGGCAACGGAAAATGGGCTTTTTATGAGGCTAGCAGCTGTGTGAAGAGAAACATTAGCGATGCTGAATCATTGCGAGGACTATCAGAGCCAGTTTATTTGGTTTTGGCAGGCAAAGAATCGTGCAGCACACGTCTGTGGGATAACAGCGTCTCAGTGCGAGGAGAATCGTCTGCTTTGTGAAGGACTGATTTTAGGAGCTGCCCCTTCATTGAGTTACTCTGTTTGCCGGATGGGTTTCCTCTGGAGTAGCTCTCGGTTAGTGCTGGTAAATCTCTGCAATACAGACTCTGAATGAAGCTGGAGTTCTTCGGGAACAACCTGGCCCTGAACTCAACATCACACTATGATAAGTGGCGAGGATCCCCTGTTGAAAGTTTTCCAACGTAAACTCATCTGCAGCTCAAGCCGTCCGGTTTTTTGCATGTTACGCACAGTAATTTCGAGCATCCGGAAGCCTTGAGAGCTCATCGTGGTGGTGGGTGAGCCTGGGGTGGTCCCTCAAATCTGGACCCATCCTGATCAGACTTTCAACCTTTTTTCAGGATTGTTTCCGCTGACAGGTGCCCCCCCCCCTTCGTACTTCTCAGCTCGGCTCAAGAGGTTTTTCGGTAATGAGCTTGTTGTCGATGAAAGATGGGTCGCAGATCATGCCAGCGTCAGCACTGTTGTGCATTCCTGCTGGTTCACGTTACAGCTGAGATATGAAGCAGCTGGAGTTGTTTGGCTTTAGTGACTTAAATGGGATGCTGTTTCATTGAGCGAGTTAGAAGCAGATCCAGCCAATCCTTCATGACCCATTAACCCATTGAAATGGATTTATCAGGGTAAAGGAGAGTTTACTGAATGGCTGTTGAGTCCTAAGCCAGTTAAACATGTCGGCTTGTCCTTTTCCTTCTGTTTTAGCAATCCAGATTAACATAAAGCAGCTTTACCAAAGAGATCTTCTGAGGATGTAGATCTTAAAATACAAGCTTGGTGTTAGGGCCATCTCATCCTTTAACTACAAGGACAGTGAACTACTAATTCTATGGCACAACATTGAAACCATCCCTTAATGAACTGGTCAGTTCTGTCACCCTCCTTACCAAATATTGACTGTGATTGGGTTTTAAGTTTGCAATTTTAAAAGATAAATAAAGCATGAGCTGGAAATGATGCTGTACTTTACCAGAATTTTAAAGCTGTATTATCCAAACTAGGAAAACAAAAGGTGTGTCCAATATTATTGTCTAAGCATTTGCACATTTGCTTGATCTGATAGAATTTTAAGTGCAGTTGTTGCCATCCAGATAAGTTAAAGACCACAGAGATATCCGGCCAGGACAGAAACAAAAGTGTTTGATGCTGGTAGACTTGCCCAGAAGTGGATGAACGCCCAGCGGCGCCACAGGGGGTTCATCCACTTCTTCTTCTACTGCTTCTTACTGCTGCATTTCAGTAATCCACCATAATGCATTATAAGCTTTACTTCTTGCATTTATTTAATTCTTTTTAACTTATGTATGTCTGGCTTTTACATTTTTTTACTTTTTAATGTATTTTATTTATTTATTTTTTATGTAAAGCACTTTGAATTGTCTTGTACATGCAATGTGCTGTACAAATAATCTTGCCTTGCCTTGCCTTGCCTTGCCTTGCCTTGCCTTGCCTTGCCTTGCCTTGCCTTGCCTTGCCTTGCCTTGCCTTGCATTGCATTGCCTTGTCTTACTGTCCTAAAGCTGTCAGAAAACTTCTTTTAGCTTACATGAAATATGGCTGGTAAGTTTCATACTGTTTGGAGAAAGCAGAAAGAGATGTATTTCTGACCTGGGAAACAGTTAAGGATGTTCACTTAAAGGGAAAGTTCGTTTTTTTACAACCTGGACCTTATTTCTGGCATTTTTTATGGTTGTATACTCACCCAGAGGTGTTTGGTGTCATTTGGAGTCCTTCGGAAGATATTAGGAGTTTTTTGCGAGCCTCTTCTCCATATAACGGTAGCGCATAGGGCACCCGCGGGACACAGACGATGCAGCGTCTAAATAACACTTGATTGCCGCGAAACTCTTCATTTCTTTTATGAATCACTAGATCTGCTTCCAGGACCTGTTGTAACATTGTGGCGCTGTCTGTGTATTAAACAAATCCGTTTGTAAACAAGACCTCTGAACTCATGACGTCATCTCTGTGCGCGCACTCTGTCCTCCGTTCAGTGAGCTCTTCAGCCGTAAACTCTGGCTCAAAACGGTAAGGACGTCCATCATATTCAAAGTCGTCGTCCACAACCTCAGAATTTGACAAATATTCAGACATGTTTCATATAACTAACAGTAAACTAACAGTAGCGAACTCCAGCTGTACACGGAGCTGTGTCTGCGATGCGCGCACAGAGATGACGTCATGAGTTCAGAGGTCTTGTTTACAAACTGATTTGTTTAATACACAGACAGCGCCACAATGTTACAACAGGTCCTGGAAGCAGATCTAGTGATTCATAAAAGAAATGAAGAGTTTTGCGGCAATCATGTGTTATTTAGACGCTGCATAGTCTGTGTCCCGCGACACAGACTATGCAGTGCCCCCGTGCCCCCGTTCACTACTACCGTTATATGGAGAAGAGGCTCGCAAAAAACTCCTAATATCTTCCGAAGGACTCCAAATGACACCAAACACCTCTGGGTGAGAATACGACCATAAAAAATGCCAGAAATAAGGTCCAGGTTGTAAAAAACCGAACTTTCCCTTTAAGCAGTGAAGTTATAATATTTTCAATTACCAACAAGGATTGGTCATCTGGGACCATGCATTTTACAGTTGTGTTCATCATTACACCGGATTTCTGTCTTTGAGGAATATTTCTTATTTCTGAAAAGCAAACTCCAAAGTTTGCTACTGTGAAATGTGCCTGTTTCCCTTTCACTTGATAAACCCATACTTTTTCACGTGATGGCTCATTAAATGCACAATAAGGTTGCTTGTGTTATTTTAACAACGTTGTTCCACCCCTGGAAGCCGTATCCTTGCATAATGAGCATAATACTATTGTAGGGTTATTGAGATTGGGTTTTGAGTTTTGTTATACTTTTTGCCAAACATGGTTCTTTACTTTTGATGTTTTCCGTTAAGATCTAGATTCGGTTTTATGTTGGTGTTCTTGGGTCTTGCCTTGTTTTTTGGCCTCTGAGCATGTCTGTTTCTATTACGGTAGCTTCAGTTCCTGCTTTACTTTGAAGGTCCATCTTTGTCTCGTTTTCTGTTTGTTTTCTTGGCCTCATCTCCCTGATTGTTTGCACCAGTGTCTCATCAGCCCTGTGACTATATCTTGTCCTGTCTATCCGTTCCTCTTGACTGGACTGTTTTTGAACCTTTCTCTTTCACTCCAGTCTGTTTGCCAGTTTGCATTTGTTTAGATCTCTTTTGGAGTTCCTCTGTTTTGTGTCAGATGCTTTTTTTGTACCTTTTTAATTCCTACCTGAGCAGTGCTTTTGTTTAATAATGAACTTTTTTGTTTGCAACTTCTGCCCCCCAGAGATCTCCTGCATTTACGTCCTCACCAAAACGTCACCACACGATAATATCAGTTTTTCTGCTTGGATTTTCCCACCTTAAATTGCGCATATTGCTAACATAATACCAATGCTAGATAGTTCGTCCAGTCCAACAACTTGTGTCACTGTTTCTGCACACGGTGACTCAAAACAGGACGTTGTAAATTAGCACTGTTGAACTTCCTGTGTTTTTACAGCAACAAAAGATAATTGGGTATAACTCATAAACATGATCTGGTGTCAGATGGTTCATAGAGGTAAATAATCACCGATCCTGATACCTGATACAGTAAGCATTTCCAGTACTGGTATTGGAACAACACTACAGCTGAGAACTGAAGTTGGTAACATCTCCTTGCATGAGCGTGATAGGAGAAACTCCGCCTTAGAGCTGCATTCTTACCATGCGGCTGACCCGGTTTGTTCAACACAAGACAAAATGTGATTTCCCACAGTGCATCCGAATCACTGTGCGAAATGTCATCCAATCTGTCCTGCGTGGCTCAGTGTGTTAGCGGTGGTTAGCTTGGTTTCTACTTATTATGTATAAATAGCAGTTGTGCATAGATGAAAGTGCGGTTTCAAATATAAGAGTCCAGTGCCAGCCCATCCACGAGAGCTGCTACATTTAGTCAAATTGCTCTCAGATATCAGACCTCCACAAATAGAGTGAGATCACGAGAGAGGAGGCAGCAGGGCTCGGTGCCAGTTGGGTCGAGTTAGCTGCGACCTCGCCCACATTCTTTTTGATACTCTGTCACCTCCCTGGAAATACACTTTCACCGACACGTGGTGTCCATGCTTCCACAGCCTCTTCTGCTTCCCAAGAAGTCAACCACCGTGTGAACGGCTGAATGATGGGAAATATGTCAGGATGAGGAACAACCTCATATGTTCTTCAGCTCATTCGGATGCATAGTTATCGTCTTATGCTGGATTTTAATGGAGTATTTTCATTTTCCAGCATCAAGTGCTATTGATTGATTAGCAGATTGATATATATATATATATATATATATATATATATATATATATATATATATAATATGAAAATGCATATTTTCTTTCACCTTAAACAAGCAGCATTTTTTGAATCATTTATGTCATTTACTACAAGTTGGAGTCAGAGCTTCTGTGTTAACATAACCCTTGTGAATATCTGATAACAACCATCAAATAGATTAATTAGAGCAGTGTTGATGCGTGGATCAGTTGAAGTATCAACATACTCTTGTTTTAGTAAATCCTTCCTCCACTTACAAGTACCTAAGTTCATTATCAGTTTTTCCAGTCCCAAACAAACAAGGTGATGTCCCTAAATGTTGTTATTGAAGTCGAGATCAACCCACTCAAACATGAATCAACTCAACACCTCCATTCCCAAGTGATTTTCCACCTTAGGTACGCAGCGCTAAAGACACACAGAGGCAGGAAGTTGAGGAGGAGCGGTCTCACTTTACTGCGTGACATTTGAACCCTGTAAACTAGAAACTGTGTCCAACCACAAATTTCATAACTTTTGCTGGAGTTTTGAAATCTTAAAGGTTTCAGAGACATTTGAATGTTCAAGAAATGTGTTTTAAATTTAGCAAATGACATTTGAAACATTTCCCCTTCATGTAGTCATGTAGATTTAGAGAAGTGGTTAAGCTAATTACTCCCATAGAGGAGTCCACACCTCAGTGACAGACAACCTCTTAACTGCCACACAGTTGAATCAACACCACTTAAAAAAAAGAGAATTGCAGTTTATTAAAGAACTTTGAGATCGACACACCTGGCAAAAACTAATGCAGTTAAAGATATCAACCATTTTTCAGCCGCAGAGTGAGCAGGGATGCTGTTCCTCTGGATCTAATGCAAACTGGTTGTTCAGTCCCCTGGACGTTCAAAACCCTGGATTGAAGGACTTACAAATATGCTCGGTAATGTGGATGTGTGAATGAATAAATATGGCTCTCGCTTTGGGAACCAAAAGCCGAGCCATCATGGCCAGTAGTTACAGCTTTCCTAGACTGAAGATGACACAGCCAGGTTGCAGGTTGCCATTTGGCTCCCTCACCCAGGGTCTTGAATGGTCAGCAAGGTAATTAAATGTAATATAGATGCAATTTAAAATTATCAGCCCCATGCACCACCTAAACCAATCAACCCATCCTCCCAGAAACCCGTGGGCCCCTCCATAAACAGCCTGACGTGTTAATTTTGCCTCTAAACTCCCAAGATGCCACTCTGATGGGACTTGATGGCATCTGTGGGAAGCAATCCCAGTCCCTAGAGACCTACAATATTTATTGCTAACATCCAGGTACCAGACACGCCACGACACCCTCAGATGTTCTTTGTCCACATCCTAGCTGGTCAGAGGTCTTTTGGGAGCACTACAGCAACCTGCTCAATATTAAGCGGGAAGTCATAACGTTATGGCTGATTGGTGTCGCTTTATATAGCTTAAATAATGAGCTTTAACAGACTGGGATAACTGCACACACATATGCCACTGGGTGTATGAGACTGTGTGCCATTCTTTCAATATTTATAAGTTTAATTTAAAAGCAGTAAAAGCCAAGTATCCTCTATTTTACATCTCTAATTTGGTTCATTATGACAGTCATTTATTGAGGCTGTTTGCTGATTTGTCCACTCTGCTGGTGCCGTGAGAAACACAACCTTAATGAAGAGGGTCTTACAGCACTTATGTGTTCGACTGTAGCTTTGACTTGTATCTGATAATCTCCACTTGACTGGGGAAAGATCCAGTTTCATTTTAAAGCTGCTTGTGTGTGGACAGAGACGTGGCAGATGATTGTCTGTTAAGGTTTAATCGCGGAAAAATCTAATCAAAATCTTCTTCCAAGGCAAGACCAGATGCAAAAGTATGTTGATTGTTTCTTATTTATGGATTCTTTTTGTACCAAACTGAATTTAATTAAATTCGGCGAAGATTTGGAGGATGGTCAACGAATGGTGCAGAACATGATCACTGTTATTTAAATTGCAAAATACAGCTTTGGCCGTGGTTGACAGCCCACCCTTTCAGTTGGACCATTTGCTTTAACATGAGTTAGCGCTTTCCCCCCAACTGTTATCTGAACTCAGCAGGAAATTTTCTGCGAATGGTTTTCAACTCATAACAAAAGAAGATGCTGTTTTGGACTGGGTTTTTTCTTGTTAACTTGCATTATGAATCAATGTTTGTTGAGAAACACTCATATCAGGCCTCTGCATGCTTTCTCTCATCTCTCATCTGTGTGTTTGCAGGCTGTTGCTGGCGTTGCAGACCCCTCATGCAAGCTGACTCTTGCCACAGTTGCAGCACGCCGAGGACAGAAGAAACTGACAACATAGAAAGGATGCAAAGGTGGAAGCAGCTAGAGCTGGGTATCATCACTGACCTCCCGATACGATACCATTCCGATACACTAGGTCTCAAGACTATACGATTTCCGATATGGTTCGATACGATTCGATATCGATATTCTAGTTACAATAACGGAATAACGTGATCCTTCCACGGGCTACGTCCGGCCAGAGAAACCCCACCCTGTCTGGTGAAAACAAAGCGGCCTGCTCAGTCCTCAGGTAAGGAGGAGACTTGAGCTCAGTGCAGGGCCTCCCAGGGTTGGTAGAGGGAGCAATGCCCAGGACTGATTTAGGTAGGAGCACTGGGTGATAAAATGGGGGAAAAAATCGGGATAAAAAAATAATAAAAATGTATATATATATAGAGAGAGAGATATATAGCCTATATATATATATTTTTTTTTTAATCAAATAATCATTCCTACACATGTATATCGATAAAATATCGATATTTTTAACTAGGAGTGTAACGATACACTAATCTCACGATACGGTACGATACACGATATTGAGGTCACGATAACGATACGATACGATATTATAGCAGTATTTTTTAACAACCTTGAATGAGGAACATATGACTGGAAAAAATGGTCTTTTATTTGAAAGACACAAAATACAAAACAATGCTGTACGTTTGCCCTATTGTTACAGTTTGTAATGCTTTATAACTGTTTAAGTTTTAAAGAGAAAGCCAGGCCAACCATTTTCCACAAACGGAACTAAAAGTAAATGTCAGGTTTGCATTATGATCTTCAGTTTCATACAAGTACAAATATTTTGCCACAAACTGAATAGTTTCTCTCATGTATGATTTGACTTTTTTCTTTTCCAGAAATGTAACAACTAAAATTAAATAAATAATTAAAAGTAAATAAATACATACAATTTTACATCATAAAAAAGATTGATTCATGCTCACCTTATAAGTGTAAGAGGAGATTTATTTTTGTTAAGAAGGTTATTTTGGTAATTTAGGGTTCATTATTTTATAAATATATTCTTTATATTCTGATGTAAATTAGGGACTATAATTACACTAGTCAGTTTATCTGTAGTGCTTGATATCTGAGAGATTGGGCGGAGTGATACAGCACTAGGTGCTGTGTTGATGATCTAAAATCCTACACTGTTGAGCGGACATTAAAGTACACTCAAACTCACGCAGAAGTTGTCTCCGTGTTTATCCTACTCACGACCAGAAAAGGGTTTAATTTAATAAGGTAAGGCTACACCAGCTCTACACCATCCTTACATAAGTAAAGGTTCAGAGCTCAAAACGTGATCGCAAAACAGTACTACGTAGTTTCTTCTGAGCGGAGTAAGATTTTTGTCCGCAGGTCGAGGCGCGGTCGTCACGCGTGGTCGGATGCGCGTTTCTAGTCAACACAATGGATTCATATTAATAACCCAATATCGCGATACACTTTGTCACCTCCACGACACGTTTCGTGACGTTTTTGTATCGCGAAATTTCGTGGCACGATATATTGTTACACCCCTATTTTTAACCCATCTATAGTAACAGCCAGTGCAGGATTCAATTTCCCTGCATTTAAAAGAGGCAGATAGACTCAGTCACACAAACACACAGATGCATGCAATGGTTTTTAGCAGTATCTACTTCCCCCTTTCTCTGACAGGACACAGATACACCCTGCACGGGCCCCTCTGGTGCTCTACATTGTGGTTGGGAAGTACCTAACATTACAACTGTCATGGCTTTCGATTTAAAGGGGCAGCAGGGCTTTTCAGTCACCTTAACAAGGGATCATGTTGTTGGATGTGTGAGCTGTATACACATTTTACAGCTGTAATAAATATTTGTTTAATATAATTTAAAATATCTGGTGCTATTTGGATTTTGGACTCAAATTCATTGCAAGGATGTGATGTATTGTAAGTAAAATCCAAACCTGCTGAGGTGTAAAAAGACGGGGATTTGCTTTGCTGTCATTTTTTCTTTGCATATTTAGTGTATTGTAAATACTTTCAGGCACTTCAAGCTGTTGAATGTGGGAAAAAAAGCTGCACACTTGTTTGAATAAATATCTCTGGTAGCATATTTACTGAGTCTGTGTTTTTTTTTTTTTTTTATCAAAGCAACCACTAAGTGAGTAAAGTGTTCATATCTCTGGAGCCAGTCCTGGGTGTTGTGCATCAGTTAACTCTGCGTACAGCTGCACAGGTCAACAACATTTCCTTCAGTTAGTTCCAGATGTGTTTGGACAGTGAGTTTTAATGGGTTTGCCTTCATAATGGATTTGAAAAGAAACAATCAATATGTTATCACAGTGTTTACTTTGAGCTTTAATTCAATCGGTTTCACAAGGAGTTTACCTTTTAGGAATTACAGCTATTTTAAACAACTACCTCCAATTTAAGGGGCTTGATCTTATTTGGATAAAGTGACATCATTGTAAGTATCATTGTCAATGCTTAGATGAAAATCCTTTGCAGTCACTGACGGCCTGAAATCTGGAGCCCAGAGTCAGAGACCTCATGAAATTCTGAGTGTCCTCCCTGGAGATATGTTGTCAGGTCTTTGTAGCCAAATTCGGTCTTTTTTTTTCTTCTTTTTCTTGACTGAAGATTATTTAATTTAATTGCCTTCCAAACGACTTGACTTGTTTTCACAGTATGTTTTAAGAGTCATTAGCTATCTATCTGCTCTGAACCCATGGAATAATACATCCCAATGCCATAATAAAACTTCCACCATGTTAGACACATGATGTGTTTGATTATGAGCTCTTCCTTTCCTTCAAGTTTAAATTACTTTCATCTATCCAAAGACACGTAAGGCTTTTTCTAGAGGTTTTTTCTGTTTCTGAATGTCACCAGTGGGATATATTCTGTTGAAAACCTTCTATATCTAAAGCCACAAAGGTGTCTCGACACATATGCCTTCTCCAGAGTATTCTTAACTTCTGTTGAGGTTTTGACCATCCACATTCCTCGCCTTCAACTGTCCTCCAGGCCTTTTGATGTTGTTAAACTCACCATTGGTCTCTTTCTTTTAAAGAATGTCCCAAACCGTTGATTTGGCCACACCTAAGGATTTTGTTATCTCTCTACAGATTTATGTTGTTTTTTCAGTCCAGTGATGACATCTTTCACTTGCATTGATCTGCTCGGACTTTATCTGGTCAAACAGCTGCTGAATGTCGGCTTGATGCCTGATATCAACCACAGACCTTTCATCTGCTCCATTTGTCCTGAAGTAATGTGGCAATGGACCACATCTGTCCATTTAATGTCTTTTCCATCAATTGACCAAATACTTTCAAGCGGCAGAAAATCCTTTGCTTGAAATGGATCTAATATCTTAATGGTAAATGTCCTATTTTTGTGAAACTTCTTAAATTTAAATCTAAAATATATTTTTTAATTACATTTATCATATATGAATATATTATTTGTTTTATTTCAAAACGGGGTGTGTATAAAAGCAAAATAAAAAATAATATGTAATTCTCCAAATTTTGTACATCGCAGTGTTCAATGTTTAATTTCTGTGTGTTGCTTTGAAATGTTGTTTGCAGCGGATATAAATCATGTGCATTCATGAGTCATCCGAGGTACTTGGACCGGTACTAAAGAATACATTGGGGAGAAGATGGGTGAAGAAGCAAAATGCACCAACCGACATTCAACTTTTAGATTCAGGATAACACAAGAATCATACCAGAAGTTTTAAGCAGCACAGAAGTAGGTTAAAACAGTCACAACAGTTTTCACTTTTGCAAATAGAATTTCCTTTGATTGGTTTTGTTCGTGGTTACAAAAAAAAAATTAGAAAATTGTGAGATTCAGTCAGATTTGAAAGAACGTGCGGTTTTCTGTTTCACCAGCTAACAAGTGGATGATATGCTTGTTATGTAACTACACTTTTGATCGAACTCCTGTAAGAGGAATGTGTTTTAAAGTGAAAGTGAAAGAATGACAATCTGTAGTTTACATACACTAGCAGTTCTACCATACTTAACAAAACTATGCAACATTCTTGCACATCATTTTACTATTTTACTAAATACATCACTTTCAGTCTCAGCCGACCATAAAACTATCCAATTAAATGTAGATTAATGGCAGTGTGTCTAAATGCAGTTTTGTTTTCTTTTTATTGTGAATTTATTTATATCCAACACTGCATGTCTTTAAAACACAAGACAATGTAAAAAATAAATAAATAAGATAATAAAAAAACTTCCATTGAAGGGCAACTGAAAGAATTCCTGTGCTCCTTAAAGAAATGTCACTTCTTGTCAAAAAAAACCCAACCAAAACCAGCTCCTCTTCAATCAGAAGTGAGGAAAGCTTTTGTGTACCAAGAGACGAAGTCCAATTATATCTATGAATCTACCGCAGCACAGGAACAAGCTTGCACAACCCCCCCCCCCCCCCCCCCCCAAAAAAAAGACTATGTAAGTGGTTTTTGTGGGTCTCTGGTAGTGCTAGCACCAGCTAGGCGAGAGGTTTCCCCCGATTCCAGCTTGCTTGGCTAAGTTAGCTATGGCCGGGCTGTAGTTTCATATTTAGTGTACGTTTGACACTTGCGGTCGGTTTGCATTGCATCTGAATCTGAATGAATGCATACCCCCAATGTTTCTCGTAAAAAAAAAGACTTTCTCTCCACTTCTTTAATACTTAATCATCATTTGACTGTGCAGCGCTTCCAATTTGTTGTCCAGGTCTGACAACCGACTTGTCACTGATTTCCTAACTTTTCCGTTGGGCTGCGTGGTTAGTCATGCTCACTAGACTGGATATCCGTTTGCCAGTGTCACTTTTCATCTCTCTCTCAGACCACTTCTTGTAAATTAAACAACTTCTTTTTGTGTGTGCGTGCTGCTCCAGCTTTCACTTAAAAAACACTCACCGTGGGTTCTGGGTTGTTCTAAGAAAACTGTTACGAGGGATAACTATAAACTTGTGCCAGGTCAAACTGCCAGATTTCATGTGAAGCCGGGTTTGGATCTGGAAAAGCAGAAACGAGGTTAAACAAACACAAAGCTCATTAAAGTAAACCTCTGTCAACTCCCACTCCCTTTTTCTGCAGTGCAGGAATGTGCTGTCATGCTTCACATCCCTGGGACTTCAGGTAATGAATGAACTGGGGATGCCCACCCAAGCAAATAGAAAACAAAGACAACTGGCGCAAGATGACTGAGTTTCCCACAACTGTGTCACCACATCATTCTCTTAATTTTATTACACACACGTTTGGCATTTATAGAATCTGAAGGGTCTAGTTTTGGAGTCGAGATCTTTTATTTAATTACGTACCTTTTTTAAGTGTTATCACACGGCAGTTGTGTCATAATGGATGAAAAAACAAAACATCCTTGTTAATCCAATATTGTTCCTGTTTGGCTTATGTCCCGGCCTACTTCAACATATGAAAAATATATGTAATTTGAGACCTTTAATACGGAAATATAAAGTCCTTACTGTGCAACAAAGTGACTTTTATGACAAGTAGCTGTGGCGGCATCTCTTATATTTACAACGTGCTTCACTGTTTTACAGGCCAGTAAACCTGTTCAAATGTTAAAGTTAACCTGCTTGACATGTCTTTTCTTTTTTTTTTTCCAAAGTAGGTCACAGAAGGGATTAAGGTGAGGTGAAAGACAAATACAGTGTTCTGCACATACAAAGAAAAAAAGAATCCCATTTGTTGTCAAACACCTTAGCAAGGCTTTAAGATGCAATCAACCAGTTAGAACTATGATAAACAATGCTGGACTTTTTTTTTTTTTTTTTTTTTACAGCTATGTCTCGTTTTGCAATAACTTTATTTATTTCCCATCATCATACAGACTGTGTTTCACTTCAGGGGAAACTTCTGATAGTCTGACCTCATCGTTAACATTCACGCCCACTGCCTTTTGATGTGACTGCTCTGTTTGTTCACCAGCGCCAGCAGTCTGCGCTCCCCTATTCAACTATCTGCCCATTTGCTAAATCCCTCACTCTGGCTGGGCATTGTTTGTGTTTTACACCAGGAGGTGAGAAGCATGCAATCTCATTCACACCTCATGAGCTGCAGTCACTGGTTGCAGAGCTCAGATCAGGTGTGACTTCTCACCTGCATTCTAATTCAGCTTATTTCTACTCACCCGTGACATGGACGCACATAAACACCAGGAGCTTTCTGGACATTTCTGTTCATAGCTTTCCGAGTCAGTTCAGTTTATTTATATAGTGCCAGCTGACAGCAGCACTCTGTGCACAGTTCAAAAAAGTAGCGATCTGCTTCAAGCAATTAGAGGGTGAGAAAACAGAACAGAGATGCAAAGAAAACCCCCCAAAAAACCCCACTTTACCAGGGATACTTGCTTTGAGAAAGGAAGAAGAAAAAAAATGTTCAAAAAGGCAACAACAGCAATAACTGTATGTATAGGGAAGTAATACAAAGGGTAATGAGAAAAGACAGTATACTGTAGGCCTTCAGTAGCATAATCAAGTCAACACTGTAAGCTTTGTCAAAAAAGAAAGTCAAGTCTAAGAATTAAGCTAGAGCAATTTCAAGTAACATGCAGTCTGAGAGAAAAGTACTCTGTGGGCATGATTAGGTCTTAATAGCGTCTCTGTATTCAGGCTTCTAGTCTCCATCCTCGTTTTAAAGTACTTTTTATATTAAGCGGAGAGTTTAGGATTGACGAGAAGCCAGTATTGCAAAAAGATGAATTCATCTAGTAATTCACAACATTCTCACTTGATCAAAGCAGCACTTTAAATCACCTAAAGGCTTTTTAGACACATTTTTAGGCAGTCTACCAATAAGCAATTGTAGTAGTGCAGCCAGGAACTAAGAACATTTAAGTTTTCTGCATACTCTGAACAAGAATGTTCTTCAAAAAAGGGAGTCCAAGGCACTCTTCTTGTGGAAAAATATAAAAAGCCTTTATTGAAACATGGCTAATTAGTATAAAAACATGGCAGCAGAGACCCACGCGTTTCGGCGCAAGCCTTCTTCAGGAAGGCTTGAAGAAGGCTTGCGCCGAAACGCGTGGGTCTCTTCTGCCATGTTTTTATACTAATTAGCCATGTTTCAATAAAGGCTTTTTATATTTTTCCACAAGAAGAGTGCCTTGGACTCCCTTTTTTGATTAGATATTGTTTTTTTCCCCAACACCAAAGAGCACCTTCAAGATTGTTTCTGAACAATTCCCTGAGCACTTCGGATTTTCTCTTCACTTGAAGAATGTTCTTCATTTTGACAATACCACGCAAATGAAAGATGACAGTCCAAGAAACATATCCTATAATTACTTTCACGTGTAACTATATGGCTAGTGTTTATGTCTGAGGGGATTAATCAATTTTTCCTGATTTTAGAGGGAAAAAAATAGACGTCATCAACACATTTTCCTACAAATATTTATGACATAATGGCGGACTAACAAATGCATAATTTTTTTCAGGATCAATGGATGACGAGTACAATATCTTCTTCATATTTATGAGATTTATCTAAAGATTTATGTTAAGAAACTTATATAAAATGACAACTACCGGTCCAAGCATAGAACCCTGTGGAACTCCGTGACTAACTGTGTGCGAAAAATTATCTTTTTATCTAATCTTTTTGAACATTTAAAAATAGGAATGTGTGCCTTAAACCAGTCATGTTCCTTTCTTTAGAAGTATTATCATACTTCATTGGAATTTACAACTGGAGATTCAGTCTCATGGCTGAATATGCAACAGAGGGAGGTTTGTTGAGCATCCATCCCCTCGGGGGTCAGCTGGAGCCGACAGACAAGACAGACAAACACTTTATTAATCCCTATGCAAGCTCTCTTCAGGTGGAATGCTGGTGGACGACTGGTGACTCTGGACAGGTCCCCAGTCCATTACAGAGGATTTAAAAAGATGATTACGTGATCAATTACTACTTACTTAATTATTCTAAAAAGTTTGATTTGATCAGATGGAGATCAGCTGGTGTTTTGAAAATCTTTGAAGCTTTACCCTCCCAAGTAGGGTGTGAAACTGCTTCCAACCAAGCTTGTTAATTAGAGTTTGTAATGAAAAAAAAGATGAGTTGACATAAAATGTTCACAAAAATATTTAAATTCATTTATCATTCACATAGCTAAGTCCTGCGGATTCAATTCAATTCAATTAATTTTTATTTGTATAGTGTCTAATACAACAGATGTTGTCTCTAGATGCTTTCCAGAGACCCAGAACATAAACCCCCGAGCAATTATTACATAAACAATGGCAGGTAAAAACTCCCCTAGTGGGAGAAAAGCCTCAAGCCAAACAGTGGCAAGCAGAGGATGCAGAGCAGTGTGAAGAAACACATGCATTTGAGTTTCATTTGAGTAAAAAATTATACAATATATTAGTTCATCAAAAATTATATAAATTCAAAAAGTCAGACATCCATGAGTACAACTTATTATAGGGCTTCCCTTCCAATATTGAGACCAAACCTACTCCCTTGTCTGAAACAAATGTACATGTGCATCATCACATCTCTGGAAAATGTCACGGCTGCAGTGATGTCATAATTTGTGCAATAACTTTCACACAAAACCCCCACAAACCACATAAAGTTTTTATTTCAATCCTCCCACTTATTTTGTTTTAACAGATCTGCAGATTGGCGATCCAATCTGCCGAGGGCACCTTGTTTGTGGGATGTGGGAGTCTTTTCTTCGATTACTTCTGTTCCCCTTCATTCACAGGACTTGAAAATGACCAAAACAGGCAAGATAAAAATTGTGGCCATTTACCTCTTCCAAAGCTTGTGTCATGTCCAGTTGAGGCTCAGTGAACACCCAAAGGAAAATACTATTATATTATAAGGACAACAAAGACAAAGACCATTTTGACATGTATGTAGCGCTGCTATACTTGTAAACCATGGGGAGTCTTTCCATTAGCAGAGGTGTCAAAAGTATTCACATTCATCACTCAGGTATAGATACTAGAGTTTAAAAATACTCCTCTAGAAGTTGAAGTATCAACTCAAGTTTTTTACTCAAGTAAAAGTATAAAAGTACTGGTTTCAAAACTACTTAAAGTATAAAAGTAAAAGTAATGTAAGGGGGGAAAAAGCCATTAAGGACAAAAGCCATTGAAAATGAATGCATCTTAGTATAATGCAAATATATTAAAGAAGCATATATGTGTACTATTGAGCATTAACATGTGTTTCAGAGAGCAGAAGATATGATGAATAGTTGCCTATAAGTATTGTAATGGTGCAAAAAGTCAAACTTCAGAGGCATGTTATCATTTATCCTAACCTTTATTGGAATGTACATCCAAGTTTAGTTGCAGGAATCTGAGGGCAACGGATGTAAGAACAAAACTGGACAAGAACATCTGAAACAACCACAACCAAATTCACTCTATTCGGATGGAGCAATTTAACTGGATAGTTTTTTTTTAAAGGCCGAAATGAAAAAGAGTAACGAGGCTGTTTTTAAAATGTAAGGAGTAAAAAGTACAGATAATTGTGTAAAAATGTAAGGAGTAAAAGTAAAAAGTCGTCTGAAAAATAATTACTCCAGTGAAGTATAGATAACCAAAATTTCTACTTAAGTAAGGTAACGAAGTATTTGTACTTTGGTACTTGACACCTCTGTCCATTAGAAAGATAGTTCATGTAGACACTTTGAATATATCTAAATTTAGGGATTCAACCTTAAAAGTCCAGCCAGGTGATGAGGGGGGGCATCCTCATCTCACTTTCCTTTGCCAACTATGTGTAGAAGAAACCAAGCTACTAAAAAGTGAAAAGCCCCTACCGCAGCCAATGTTTGGTTTGTCTGCTCTGGTCTACTGCAAAAACATGGCAGTAAGACGTGGCGTATGAGAAGCCCTCTGTAGTGTTAGAGGTGTGAGCAGCGTCTGAGAAAGGTGACGTCACTAGATCGAGGCCACTGAGTGTTACTGTCGCAGAGCGGCCAGTCCACAGCGGGCAGAGTTGGTTTCCCTCCAACCGGCCAGTCGCCGGATCAATCCCCAGCACTGTGGAGAGCTGAAGTTTTTCCAAGCTGCCGGTCCCAGACGTCGATAAATAGGAGGCTTGTGCCACAAACTGCATCCATCACATTGTGACGTTCTCTCTTGTGAATCGGGTTTGGTACTCCTCCCATTCGCAGCCATGTCTGGTGGCACAGAATGTAGCAAAGCGACCAGACAGGGTCGGGCTTTATGCAACGACTAATGCAGGAACTTCCAAGAGTCATTCCTCAAAACAAACAACATGGCTGCAGAACTGCTAATAACATCCTGGATCAACAAGTTTTGAAGGCACGACTGACCACAGCCGTTGTGGGCACCACTGGATAGGCACACAACCAAAGAAACATGTCGGCAGACAGCTTCCTCTGTGTCTAGCGATACTGCCCACAGACTGTATACAAAGAAGGTACTGGCGACTGGAGAGCAATGTGGAATTCAGAGGAACCAGACCAGCTCTTTGTATCGAAGAGGAAACGCGCTATAATGGTTGGTCACGAATCTGCTGCAGCCCCTAAAGATAAAAGAAGTTGCTTCTACAGCACAATGGATGAGGGAACCTGCTGTTGTAGATATAAATTACTTATTTTAAAATCCATTCGAAAAAGATTATTGATGAAGTTCTTCACACATAAAAACATGTATATTTTTTCCCTTTTTAAATGTAAAGATAACTCATATCTTCCTTTTTGATGTTTTGTACGACGGTGAAGGAATGAACATCAAAGAGTCGCATTTGCTGGCTGGTTGCTTTCACACATAGGCAGAACTTTCGCTTTCAGAAAAAGGATTTACAAGCAGATAAGCGGCACCTCTGTCATCTCTTTGCCATAATCTTTGTCTGGTCGTTAGACAAACTGAACAAATGGACTCTTTTTTTTTTTTTTTTTTTTTACACCGGAGACCCTGAATCAACTGTTGTCTTCTTTAGTTTTGGTATGAATCTACTGTACTGCAAGAGTGAAAGTCACCATTTGAGTCAAGTGATAACAAATGCTGCAGTTTCAAATGTAAAACAATGGGAAGTGCAAACTACCTGAAACCATGACTCACTCACTTAAGCGACATATACACCCAGTTTTAAAATGACTCAAGAAATAGTGAACAACGGTCATACTGGCAGAGGTCAGTTATGATAACATCGCACTGGAGTGTGGAGAGTTCACTAATAAAGCATTAACGTTTTCTTGAGTCCCTCCTAATGCAGAGAATAAATGAAATAAAACAATAATAATCAAATTACTCACACAGAAACAAGAGCTAGGATAGTTTAACCTTTGTTATGTGGTTCAGGTTTGTAGTAAAAGTCCAAAACCTACACAGGGACAAATCATTTTTGTATTTGCACAATTTCAACGTAGAGTATCTTGAATCAACAAGTTGCTGCATCACGAGTTCTGCAGTGCAGCTCTGCGGTGGTTTTACAATTCATTGACAAGGAGATACGACAGCTGAAACTAAAGAGAGGAAACTGGTCTCAAGTTGCCTTCGTGTTATCCTGACAACTTGCACAGCACCATAAAAGGAAGGAGCTTCATTCACAAATTTGTACTCTGTGACAGCGCGCCAGCCCCTCTGATAAAGAGAGCAAAATGAAAGCAGAACACTGTGCTTCACACATGCCTTTGCAGGATTCCTGGGAGGCATTATTTTCCATGCATAAGCACACAGATTTCTTGGATGGTTGATTTTTATGTTCACTTTTTTTTTGGACCAGTTGCATGAAAAAAACTGCAACTCGACTGCTGCCTTCTGCTTGTGATGCAGAGAAGCAAATCTCAGTGTGAACCTCAAACGTCCTTTAAATGTGTCTCCAGAGATCAGATTTCAGAGTTCATCTGTAATAGTGTCAGGAATAGAGCTTGCTGTGACGTTATAGAGGAATATTTTTGCAGCTAGAGGTCTGGTGAGGGTGTGGTGAGATAAAAATAGAAATGACCATTAAGCTTTAGTATGTCTTCATCAGCAAATGTTCAATTAAAATAGCTGCTCATATCACCGGTCATTTAATCCCTTTCTGTGAACGCTCTGGTCCTCATGTGCACACATGTACACGTGCCGCTTGATCTTTGTATGTGACTGCATCTTGTTACCCCTCCATCAGCTGAACTCCTCACTTACCGGTACCTCATCTATCTATTTTTTTCTCCCAACTTTGAAACGATCTCCGAGGTGTGACACTTCCCACAACTCCCCGAAGCAAAGACTCCGTTGACAAAAAAAGTGTCCAGACTTGTCGCAGGTGAAAGGTTACCTCTGCATTCACAGGCCCACCGTTAAAAAAAGGGAAATAGTTGCACATTTTTGGGAGGTCTGCAACCCGACAGGAGTGTCTTTGAAGGTATGCACTTGAACACCGGTGCAGGCTACTACTTGCTTGTGCCCAACGGATCTTTCTGTGCACACAGAGAAAAGCCCCATTCAGGAATCACGCTCCATCATATTCTACACTAAACCAGACACTTTTATTTCATATGAGCTGATCACTTTGTTCGGGTTAAAGAGATGTCCTAACATAAGCACGTTACTAGTAAAAGGATATCAAGTTTTAACTTAGATTTAAATAGAGATCTCTGATGGAAAGCTTGTCTCCAAGTCACAAATAATGACCTTATATGACACCGATCTTAATCATCCTCACTTATATTGTACTGTTCAACAACCCGCAACATACAGCTCTGTCATTTTGCATAGACTTGAGAAGCGCTGCATGAAAAGGCTCAGTCGGTCCGCCCCGCTTGTTCATGCCACAACCACAACTGCTGCGTCTCTTTCACTCAATTTGCATTTTACTGTAGAAGTATGAAGCGGTGGTGATTTGAATCGATCCCCTTCTGATATCTCTGTTGCTCTTCGAGTCGTTTTTAATTTGAGTCACTCTCTTCTTCCATCAGTGTGTTTTAAAAGATAAAGAGATCGAGTTCTTCTGAGATGAAGGCTCAGACGTGAGGTCCATGATGATTTTGTTGGGTTTAATGAAAAGTTTGATCTTGAGATGATCAGAATCTGTTTGAAAGAACTGACAGATTCACTAGTATCTGATGTTTATTTGAACGCCAGCTGTTATTTGATCAAGATTAAAATGCGTCTTTTGCTCTACAGTGAATTCAGGCTGCCCCTGAAGGTCTGTTCTCTTCTTCACTTTTACTTTCCCACGCTCTAAAAAATCATTCCCACCTCACGTTGAGCTTGACTGTTCTTGTCCAATAATGTGTTGCTCTGATTTCTCCCCGGGCCAATCAGCCCACAGCACCCGTTCTTTAAATATAACTGTAATTCTGTCACTCTTCCTTTTAGACCTTCTATTGAACCCTCCTCCTCCTGCTTCTTTCCTCATGTGGGTATTCCAGGGCATGGCAGCCGCCTCTCAACCTCACCAGTGTCAAATCTCCAGCGGTGGGAGGGTCCCAGAGCTGCGTCCTCTCTCTATCTTTAATTCGTTGCACATCTGAGGTTCTTGCGCATCAGGAATGAAAACATCCAGTATTTTTTTAAGAGTGGATTGTTTTTCATCCCGTCTGCTTTGCCAGGACTTGCGCTCGCTGTCCATCTGTACTGTGAAGTGCCATCCAATCAGCTCTGCTGCCGTTGGCTGAATCTGAGCGGGCAGCATAAGAGTCTACACTTGAGAAATCACCCAGCTGTTTCTGTCTTCTGCCACATCATCACAAAACACCGGTGGGCCCAGTGCCAGTGGAAGCCAAGCGAGCCCATGTTTTCATACTCCCTGCAGGTGCCTGTTCAGGTGATGTTCAAGTCTGATTAGGTTGATCTCAGTTTCATCCGCCCGCTGATTGCTTTTTGACAAATTCTAACCTGCTGTTATTGTGGCGATGGCAGACCTTGATAATGACATAGTGACCTCCTGGAAAGCGTTCCCTTCTTTGATGCCGTGCATGAGAGAGCTGTCATAATTCTTATGTTATCGGGCTCTCCACTCTCTCTGAAAGTACCAACTTGTTGATCTGGGCGCTCTTTATGTCCCTGCTGTCTCCCTGATGCATTTCTTCCCCTGCCAAGGAGGCGTGTGCTGGTTTCCATGCTCCCAGCTTCTTTGTCTCTTTGCACCATCTGGTACGTCTGGTAGAAAGATGGCGCATGACCACTAGAAGAACCCAGTGAATGTTGACGCTGATCTGGATCACTGTCACTTAATCTGCAAAACACCATTTTGCCCCTGGAGGATGTTCTGACTGCATGTTGAGGGTTTGTCTTCATGCAACCTCCAAATACGTTTGATACACATGTCGTCACCTCCGGAGCCTTTGTTTGTGGCTGATGTACTTTTTTAATGCTCTTCCAAACGGTATTTTATAGCGTTTATTTGTTCCGTTTTTTTTGTTTATCCGCAACCACATAATGTTGCTTTCAAGAATTTCTGGCGAGTTATAATTTGTCCGTATAAAACCCATTCACACCTTAGTATAAATAGAGTAACTTGGCACTCGAGAATGGCTGACACATACGAGCCAACAGGTTTTTTTTTTTCTTGATTCCAAAGAAAGTATTGAAGTGCCGTTAATGACTGTGGAAAATAAACAGCCATTTAGGTATTGAAAAATTCCGTTTTGCTTAATCTATTTTGTTCAGCATCTTCACTCTGAGTCACGGTTAGGGGAAGTGGCCTCTCTCTTTATGCATATGTTCTGATTGTGAAAAGTAGCGCCGCTGTACAAGACAGCATTTAGAAATCCTGCTGTCTGCGCTGGGGCCTCCCCTGGTCAGCGTGGTAGTCAGTTCTGCTGAAAGCGTGAGTATCATCTCACTGTAACACATCATTAAACTCTGTGAACTTGTGGGTGGTACTTCAGGGGAAAATAGACACATCTCTCATGACTGCTCTTTTAAGTTATGCAGTAGTTTGTGTACTATAAATGAAGCAACTCAAAATGTTCACATATGACAGGAGACAATTTTCTTCCAGCAATGAGCACCATCAGAGGCTGTGGCAGCCGATCTGAGAGGATGCTTGCACTGAAAGTGGTTGTCTGATCCGCTGCTCTTTCCACACTCACAGCAGGGAGCTGACAAGTGAATTACCTTCGCGTTTACACAGATGCTGACATTTAGACGGGGCCATGAGAAAGGGGAAAGCCGGAGTGATCAGATTGCGGCCAGTGAATAATTTTGCCCTCCCGAAAATTCTCTGTTTGGACTGCAGCTTGTTGTGAAGGGATAGTCTAACATGCCACTTGTCTGTTTATCTGCAGCGCTTGTGTTAGTGGGTGTCAGTGTTGCTCTTTGCTGCCCCCTCCCCACCCGACCGCCCGGGTCTCTCCCTGGGAAGGGGTCAGTCGGTAAGGGTGTGCGAATGCCGGGTTAAGCAAACTAACATCTGTGCCGTTTTTTTGACACCAGCTTTTTAACATCTGATGGAATGTGGAAACTGAACGACAACAAACCTTCGTTCAGCTAGCTTGCAATTAAAACCATTCACAAGCTTTTCGGTGCCTGAATCCCTCCGACTGCAGTTTACCTGTGTTGCCGAAAGTCACATAAAAAGACATCGGTTTTAACATTTAAATTGCACAAGTCTAAAGGAAATTGCATCAGAGCTTTCAGAAGAAAGTGAGCCTGCTTGTGCTTTTTTCTTTTTTTTTTTTTAAATGTGGTAAACCACTTTACTCTGCAACTTTAAATATCATGTCTTGAAAGAAGCCCTTGTTGTGTATGTGTCTTTGACTTAACTCCATCCTTGCATGTTTATCACCCCGCTGACACTTCTAGGAATAGTGTCTCGTCTTCACAGAATGTATTCTTTGCAGCGTAGAACCAAAATAAAACAGCAGTTTCCGCCTTGCATCACTCTGAGGTTCACATGCTAGATAGATTAGCGAGCGCTCTTGTATTTCCAACATAAGCAAATTAGCGCTGTCACACTGAGTCTTAGGTTAATATAGAGGATTATCCCAAATGAAGTAAATGCATGAAATATGCATCAACAAAACACACAACCCAATTTATGTACGAATAATTTAGCGGTTATTTGCAAGGATCTTCTGGTTGCAGTGCCCCATGGAGGTTGTCAGCGCTTTCCCAAACTCCCTAGTGCCATTTTTCCATTTTTTAAGTTCCTGTCCTAACCAGCAGTTCAAGCATCTGCCAGCAGAATTGCAAATATGTACTTACTAAATGAGAATAATTAATGAGAGAGCCTTTTGAAGCTTACTTGGGGAGGATTCCCCCTCACAGAAGAGCACTAAAGTGTTTCACTTTATGCACTTCTTTTACAAATTTTGGCTGGAACTAGCTCCATTCAAATCCCTTATCTGGTATTAAAGGGAGTAAACAGCCTGAAAGGGACAGAACTGCGGTGCAGATACAATACAATCCATATTACCTCACAGTATAAAGGTTTCAGTCATGGGGGGCGGAGCCTGTCATTCATGTTATTCAAATAGCCTTGCGGTTTTTCATTTAACTCACTGTTATCATCCTGACTGGTCTTTATCTCGTCAGGTTTCTACTGAAGCAAACCAAACATTTCACATAAAACATATTTCATCTGTGGCTCTTTTTGGGAAACAAACACACAAGTTTGGGAAGAAATGCCCTGAAACAAAAAGCCAATGTGAGCAGAGCTACTGGTGTCAATCTGCAACCCTGCAGATGCATATGCATTCTTGTATTCAAAGTATACGTCTCTGTGCAGCATGTCATTGGATGTAAATTCAATTTGTTGGGGCTTTTATTTAAATATTGTGAGGTTTTTTTCACATTTTACATCTCTATAAACATCACTCTTGTTTTTCTTGTCTTGTTTTTCTGGCCCTCTTTTTTATAATGAATGCACATACTATATATCCACCTTGTTCTTAGCAACTTTGCATTTTTGCATAGAAAATGTTTAGATGGAAAATCTTTAAATTGGCAAAGAAGTTGCAAATTTTTGAATGAAAATGCTATTTTCATAAATGGTAAATGTGGCTTTAAAGGCAGGATATGTAACCACGGTACTGTGAACCAGTTTATTACAACAAAGTTCATGTGTCATTCCCTGGTCTACAACACAGTGAAACAGCAGCATAAGTACACAGTTTAAACAGTTGTTTTTTTAAAGGAGCATGAGGCTCCTTTTAAGAAATGAGACTCTCTAGCGCCACCCTTCACCACGACGGCCGTCGGGGGTACTGCAGCCAACAGCGAAGCCGGCACGGGAGAACGGGGAGAACGCGCATGCAGCGTCATGTGACGTCACATCCGCAGGACAGCGCGGGAAACTCGGCCCCAGCACTCCAGCACATTTTGCAGCACACAGCCTGTTCAAGGCAACGGAGAGATACGCTAGAGGGCTCATTCTTTTTGGTTTGGAACGCTTCATCTGACCTTATTACTAGAAAACTTAAAACGTTTACGAATTTTTTTCATAAATCCTGCCTCAATCCTGCCTCAAGCTCCTTTAAATAATAACATTTATATGGTTTATCTTTTAATATTTAACGTGTAACTCTTATAGCTTGAAATACTGACAATCTGAAATAAGTAGATATGAATATTGCATGTGCGCGGTAGCTCTCTGTCACTTTCACCAGTTGTCACTTTGACCAGTGTTGGAAACAATGGACACAAATTGATGAGGCCATTAATGTTGCACATCTAATCTGGAAAGAGCTGTAGAGTCCCAGCATCGTAAATCTCAGACACTCAAGACTCTAGCTCCTTTTAAATCTCTTCTTAAAACTTTTCTCTTAGGTTATGTTTTATAGCCTGTGTGTTTTTTATTTTATTTATATTTCCTTCTCGTTGCATTTGCCCATTCCTGCTCAGTTTATTGTTTTTATTGCTCCCGCTCACGTCCTTTGGATTTATTTTAATTTTACTAGCCCTGTCTGGTTTTATTTCTTTATGTAAAGCAATTGTGACATCGTAACTCTGCAGTTGATCTTGTTTATGCTGCTCACGCTGCGTTTGTGTTGTTTGGCTTTATTCTCTGTCTGCCTGTGTGATTTCATTCCTCTTTGTGCAGCAGTTTTACCTGCGTTAAATGCCACATGAATAAAGTTTTCTATTATGATACTTATTAATATAATGATTGTATTATTTTGATATGTTATCGGGGAAAGTATATCAAAACAAATATGAACACTCATTACTGCCAGCAGAAGGATTTATTGATGTAGAGCCATACAGTGACAAAAAAAACAACAACAAAAGTTTGCCAGCTATTTGGACTTCCTGAATTTCCGCATTTATTTGCTATTAAAAGTAATTTGATCATTATATACATCACAATAACTACCGGACACAATGTTCTGAAGCTTATAGCACTTGAACAATTATAATTGATTGTGTTTTTTATGAACATGCCCATTAAACACTGACAGTGCTGGAAGGCTGCACGAACCTCCGTTAGCAGCAAGCTCTTTCATAAGCTCTGGATCAGGTCCACATAATGTTCAAAAGTTTTTGTAAATTGCCTCAGTTCAGACACATTTGTAGGGTGTCTGATGTGAATGTCTTGAGGTTGTTCCACAACATCTCATTAAGGTGAAAGTCGGGACCGAACCACTCCTAAAGGCAGATTTCTGAAACCATTCGGTGGAGGTTTCAAACTCATTTCATCACTTGGACTCCAGATGTGCACAGTATTCACTCCAGCTAGCTTTCATTGAAGTAATTGGTTAATTTTTAAAGCCAGAGGTTAATGACCTCTGGATGACATCACATTTGTTGATATTTGAACAAAACAAACACCAACTAGCTTTATGGTCAAAAAATAAAAAAAAAGCCGGATGAATAAAAACACATATAAAATCAATCTTAAACCACATACTGAAGCATAAATTGTATATGTATCTAAAGTTCAAAGCAAAAACACAAAATCATAAATCAAAAGTTAATCTTAAACGGCATCATCCAGAGAGAGCTAATTCCCAATTTCCTGCAGGGCTGCGTGTTTTTAATGTAACTATGAGGTGAGCAGCTCAGAGATGATGAGGAAATACATAGTGAAAGCTCAGTAAGAAGTTATACAGTATTGCATACCTTACCTTTAATGGGTGTTACGTTATTATTATTGTTAATAACAATAATCATCACAATGATAATAATCATTAGAAATTATAATTATTTGTGTTTCATCACCTTAAGCACATTTTTGTCTCTTACTGTGACTAAGATGAAGCTCCGATCACATTTTATGGAAAATGAAAGCAGAAAACCAGTTTATCTAACAGGTTTGTAAAATCCCTGTACGTCGCCTCACACTCAAATCTCTAAAAAGAACAAAAAAACCTGTCTTTTCAATATTTATTCAATGCATATTCATCCTGAGTATGGAGACTTGAAGTTAGTTTGACTCTAACTGTTATTATGACAGGCAGACTTTGTGGGTTTATCCTGTTTATGCATGTTAAAAATAGAAATTTCCCTTTATGTAAAGTGTTACTCTTACGGTTAAGTAAAATCAAATCTCCGTAACAGATTTTGAATCTGTTTTAGGGGAAACGTAAGTACCAAACATCTTTTCTGGGGCATGAGGCCGTGTGGGGTTTCCAGGTCACACATTTCATCTCTGGTAATTCATTGATGGTTCACTTCTTGTCTGAGTGGGTTGCCCTGCTTTAGACTGCATGAAACTGAGAAAAATGTTATATGTGGATAACAAATGAGAGAGTCACAGATTTCTGTAAACTAAAACATGACATCACTGGACTTCCTGATCTAATAATGCATTAATATATCTAACTAAATAAGGAATGTTCACAGGACTTGTGGAGTTTTGGAGGAGACAATGAGAGCACAGAGAGGAAGCTGCCATCCACGCACTGTGCTGACTGGTAATGAGACTTTCTGACGTCGCCGTCTCTGTTTCACACACACACACACTACCACAAACGGATCAAAACTCTTAATTTTCAGCCCGCTGGCGTTGAATAGCTGCCACCTCTTACAGCTTGCCTTGTTTGGGGGAAGTAAGGTTATGGAGAATTTAAAGAATCATGCGTGTCCACAAATGACAGCTCAGGCTCAGAAGACACAAAGTTCAGAGAAGGCGACCGCGCGAAGCATGAAATTAATTTACTGCTCCTCCCTTACTATCAAGAGATCAGATGCAGCAGCAGGAAAAGGTCAATGAGGAGCGAACATTGGATAATTCAACACCAAGTCCACACAGATGACTTCGGGGGAATAACGCCTTCGACCCCATGAAGAAGCTATTATTATTCAAACTGAATAAATCAGTTATCATCCTTGTGCACAGTCATAGCCGCGAGACAAAATGTCTTTTTTATACGCCACCACGTTCAAAATACGCTGATTAGGACGGCTGTGGGTGTGAGGATCATGTGCTGCTGTGTGACGGACAGTGAATGGCTGGCTGTGTTGGCTCACAGAGGAGGAGACTCAGGGATGAAGTGCACATGAAGGGCTCTCTGTATCTCTGCCGTGCGCACAAGTACGCATTTCATTACTAACTTTGGGCAAAAATAGCTCCAGGCCTCAGGATTTTAGGCTCGAGGCCACCTCAGCTGAGCCCTGACCTGCAATGTCCACAGGCTTGACCCTGAAACGTAATTGGCAGAACGATTTCCTGGGATTACAAGACTCTCCTCCAAAGCTTTTGTATGACGGCTGGAACTTCAGGGAAAAACTAAGGAGAATGAAGAAATGAAATTTAAGTAACTATACAGACCCATAACAACAACAACAGAGACTCAACAGAGACTCAATAAGGCTAAAGGATGCAACTTGACTATAAAAATAACTACCAGCAAGCAAACAACAGCTATAAAGATTGGTGGAAAACTCATAAATAGAGATGCAAGAGATGCAGAAATTTAACACTCACAAAAGAGACAAAACACAATTCTGAGAGACAAATAATGTCAAACAGTACGCCACTTCCGATACCACCACTGTCAGTTCTGTCCAGAAATAAAGATATTGTCCGGATAGCTTGTCATTTTTATAAACAGGAACCACATTTTTCTTCGCTGCTGTGAAAGCAAGCACAAGAATTTATGTATTAATGTGTTACAACCTGTTTTCAGTCAGCAGGTAGAGAAGCACCCGCCATGTTGGCCCGTCCATTATGCAAGGATGTAGTTTCCACAGGTGTGAAGGTTGTAAATTATGAGATGAGCCACCTTATCAAGCCCTGAGGTGCTCTTACTCTGGAGTTTGCTTTTCAGAAACGACTTCCTGCTTCATTTTCATCTTTTTTATTCCTCACAGAAAGCCTGGTTGCAAAAGCAATAACAGACAAAACCATAGAATTGATTGTCTTAAACGGTCATATATTATGTAATCAAATATTATTCAAAACTGAAATATAACTTTTTCAAAGTGACACTTGCATTGGATCGGTTCTCAATATTATTGTTGATAATTATTATCCATTTAAGTATGAGCACTGGTAAGGAAATAAGATATTTAACAAAAATAAACAAATAAACGTTGTTATTAATAACCAATATGGAGCGCTAGCAGGAAATTGGACTCTATTTCATGAAAAAAACGGAGGAAACAAGATGAAAACTTCGTCTTTGGCCAAGGAGAATACAAAAAAAAAAAATTTGGGAAAAAAGTCTTATGTTTTGATTGTCTAATGTTTGCAATCGTTTTTGAAGAAAGTGACCTTTTTTTACAGCAATCCTTTTCCAACTGTGAAACATGGTGGCGATAGCATCATGTGTTTGGGCTTGTCTGCTGCAAAAGGGACGGGTGCACCTTCCAAAAAAAGTGGCATCATAAGGAGGAGCAATTATACGGACTTCCATCTGGAGATTTAAGAAGATGAGTCCTCCAAATGGACACTGACCCCTTGCATACTTTTGACAAAATGGCTCAAAGACAACAAAGTTGGGACGTTGGAGTGGCCAGTGCAAACCTCTGACCTAGGTTCAAGCATGGCAGACATGTGGATTGGTCCACACCCAAGCTTCCGGCTCCTCATAGCATTCTGCTTCAACATATCATTTGCTGGGTCATAAATCTGCCCGAGCCCCCAGCAGGAAGCTGGTTGAATCTCTTACCAGAGAGGGCCTCTCCACCCTGTTTTACCTCCCAGCCTTCGGTCCCGTGACAGAAACTCACAGCTGCTGCACGGACGTCCCCATTCCTCACTGTCAAATCGTGGCACCGACCCAAATCGTGTTCTGCACTACGAGACGACCTGATGGTACTGCTGCAAAACAGATACTAGATGATCACCAGTGGTCTAACACCAATTTGCGTGTGTTCCTTTTATTTCTCTTGGGTCAGCTGGTGTCTACTATCCCGTTCTTGTAAAGTTTCCTAATGTATCCTAAAAAGCAAGCGAGTTCTCCCAACCTGAATTGAATTTGCTCATTTACTAATCAGGCTTCAATGACTGCTCTTAACTGTCATCAGTAAATTGGGAAGAACAGAGGCATCCGAGTGCAAAGACCACTTATTTATGGTCTCTAATCTGGACTGTTTATCTTTAGGTCCACTCATTTGCAGGCAGCTCTGACAGCTCCTTGATAGGAGAGGCACCCAGTTGGGTTTATTCAAAGCCTCCGACAAAGACAAACCTCTGTGGGCTTTGAATACGGCAGGTGTTAGAACGCTGTCGAAAGCTCATCTCAAGATCGGTTGTCACCTCGGGTTAGGTAAGACCTGGCAGCTCTTGCAAAACACATGTTACAAAATAGACGTTTAGATAACTTAAAGGACTGCCGCCTTGGAATTTCAAATGATCATACCAATTTTTAATTAGTATTTCACTTTGTGTTTCCCCCCACTGTATATAAGTGTGAGTGGGTGATGCAGGTTGGCAGGACACTGAGTCCAGGATAGGAGGCCGACCCACTGCTTCACGTGTAACTGCTCCATGTTACGTACCTGTTATTGACAGTCAGCGTTCGCAGGGCTCCTGCCGGACGCTTGAACTTCAGGGGCAGTGCCTGGGAGCAGCGCTGGAGGGCTGAAGAGTTCAGCTCTGTTAATGTTCAACCCTTTTGATCTCTGCCGAGAAGTCACATTCCCTGAATTCCTCACCAGAATTTCCAGCGGTAGAGAGACTATGAATGGCCCTACAGAAGGTAGTTAACACTGGTATGCCCTTTCTCTCTCATTTTCTTCCGTTCCGTCTCACTTTGGAGAGCAGGAGAAAGCACAGCTTGCAGACAGTAAATGTCTGCTGTGAGACAAATTCAATTGACGTCATTATAAATCATCTGCTCCTGAAATTGAATCAACACCCTTTGCCAAAAAAGTAATGATTAGGTGCCTCCTCTGACAAAGGTAAAACAAACGATCAAGTAAACTTCCATAATAAACATCACGAAATCAGTGAAACTTCATTAATCATTGGCGAATACAATGATCTTGTATCCAAATGTTTTTGATGTGGTCAGAGTGGCCTACTGCTTTCTACGCTGGGTAAACTGAGCAATAGGTCAAGCACAGGTGAGTGATAGAGGACTGTTATCTGGAAAGAACAGAAACTCTTATCCAGGACTACGCAACCGTGTTCCCTCCGTGTTTGGACATTTACCACTTGCTGAGTGTTATCACTGGAAACATCAAAGCAACAAAAGCTTTTTAGTGACACTAAAGTAATAATACTTGCAGAGGAAATGCGTTCAGCAATTTACCTAAAATGCGTGTTGTGTCGACGGTGGATTTTATTCCAACAGATAAAATTCAGCAGCTGTCACAGCAGAGACAACCAATTTATGGGTCATATGAATAACACGATGCTCAGCGCAGTGATCTCTCTGAGTACCGCTGTAAAATGCTGATTGATTGTGAGAGATGTTTTCCATTGTTTGAGCTGCTGGCTTAGAAGGTTTAGCGTGAGGGTGATTAACTAATGGAGTCGCATAATCCCAGGTACTGTCAGAGTCGGAGGCTGGTACCCAAACACAATGGACGGTCTTCACTGCACCCCACAGGCCTCGGACGTCGGACCGGCGTGCGTCATTTTTGATATTCATTTGACTTCACATCAAAATCGATCCTTACTGAGCCAATCACAAGTGGGCGACTTTAAGCTCACCTTTCTCCTGCGATCCGGCGTGAGACAGAAAAGAAGAGATGCATGGAGATCTGATCACTCAAACCACATCCACAGATGGTGTGTGTGAACACGCTGCACCCTGGGCCACCTTAGCTGTTTTTTCCCCCCACTGTCGAAGCCAAACCGGGTTGAGACTTAAACGCTCCAATAGCCCCCTGGCCTCATTTTGCTTGCAGAAAAATCCTTTCTGTTTCCACTGTGGGGCTGACAGCCTCAGCGTGCTGCCCTTCCGAACTTAAAGTAATCATACCACAAACATCTTGCACCACTCATTTCTTATCTTGGACAATTTTTGAATAATCAATTTGGCTTCAGTATGTGGTTATGCCTCATTTACAGTGTGGTTTGTTGAGAAAATACGGCTCGTAGAGCATTAGAGTGTCACTATTACCCCTAACTGTTGATAAGTCTTAAGCCTCGTTTCCACTGAGCAGTTCGGTCCGGGTTCACGGTTCAGAAGGGTTAAAATGGTCCAGTCAACATCCAGCAGGTGGTTTTTGTTCTGCTTGGCTTTTGGTTCTTTGTATGTACAATAAATGCCGCATTGTATGAGAAAAGTAAAAGAAGGAAAGGAAAACTTCCAATCAACGGATCGTATCGTGTGATAGCTCCACCCTAACCGTACCGTACCATTTTCCTATGGACCTACAACTGAGGGGGGTCCAGAAGTACGACGGAGTATTAGGGCCAAACTAAGACAAAAGAAATTGGAAATTACGAGAATAAAGTCATAATATAATGAGAATAAAGTTGTAAAATTACGAGAATAAAGTCGTAATGTTGCGAGAATAAAGTCGTAATAGAATAAAGTCGTAATATTATGAGAATAAAGTCGTAATATTACGAGAATAAAGTCGTAAAATTACGAGAATAAAGTCGTAACATTACGAGAATAAAGTCGTAATGTTGCGAGAATAAAGTCGTAATATTATGAGAATATAATTTATGAGAACTCTAACAGGAAGAGCTTCTTCTCCCTGTGTTAAAATGAGGAATATTGAGCATCTTGTGAAGTTATATTTATATAGCCTATTTATAATATATTACGACTTTATTCTCGTAATATTATGACTTTATTCTCGTAATTTTACGACTTTATTCTCGTAATATTATGACTTTATTCTCGTAATTTTACGACTTTATTCTCATTACATTATGACTTTATTCTCGTAATTTTACGACTTTATTCTCATTACATTATGACTTTATTCTCGTAATTTTACGACTTTATTCTCATTACATTATGACTTTATTCTCGTAATTTTACGACTTTATTCTCATTACATTATGACTTTATTCTCGTAATTTCCTTTTTTTGTTTTTTTTTTGTTTGGCCCTAATACTCCGTCGTACAGAAGAGGTGCGCTTTGGTTGAAACCCTTTTATAATGGCAAAAATGATAAAAATAGCGTACCCGACCATACCGTCCTGGACCAAACTGCTCAGTGGAAACTGGGCTTCATAGTGTGAACGCCACAAAGACTTCAAGGCTCCATTACAAGACAGCAAGTTGTGATTTATGCTTCTATGCTGAACTGATGACATATATCTCTCCACAGCCAAATACATTTCTGGAGGAAGGCCCTAAATCAAAGCAAACTGAGAGAGAGCAAGAGGGAGTTGAATCACCTTTTCCCTCAATCATCACTGAGAACGAAAGATTTGTCTTCCAGACTTCCTCAGAATTGATCTTAACTTTAACCTCTGACTTGTGCACATGTTTTAGCACCATACTGCAGCGTCAGTGGCCACACAAGTGACATTTAAAGAGATTTTAACAGACTTTGGAGCCCCGAGCAGCAAGCATGAACCGGCTTGCACATATAGGCTATAGTTTGCACGGGCCAGACGGTGTAACATTCTGTCTTTGTGACAGTAGCACTAAGATGCACTGGCGGGTTTGTTTTCCTCTTTGAGCCTATCAGTATGTAATTAGGGCTTAATTGCTTTTAAAAATAACACTGAAATTAACGGGTGTCTGACTCACCGGATGTTGATTGGAAGCTTGCCATTCAGCCTGATGCAGTGAAGCGTTTCTTCTGGCTACAAACTCACATTCAGCAACAAACTGTACACTAACAACCTAGTCGATGTCAAAGTCAACTTGCTTGGTTCTCGCAGTGAATAGTTAGATCTGTGAAGAAGGTGCTTATCACTGTTGCAGAGCAGGATTTCTCTTTCTTTTTTTAAACCAAGATGTTTTGTCCGCTGGTTCCACTAAGAACATTTCTTCCTGGATTACAATTATTATTAGATTTTTAAATGATTAACATGGCCAAAAGGATTCACTAAAATGTTATTATGACATCTATAAAACATTTAGAGACATTATTAACAATAGCTCCAGCACTATGTAATGAGGCCCAGTAAGTACATGTTCAGCAGGGGAACCCGTTCTGTTATGTCATATCTCCCTTCTTTTTCTCTGCCATTGTCTTACGTTATCAGAATAATTTATTTTTCATTTTCTAAATAAGTGCGTTTGTCCAGGAATGTTTTTTTCTCCTTTTTTTTCTCCATTTAGCCCACAGCTCTTGTTTTAATGTGGTTCTCGGTCACTCCTCCTCCTCCTTTATTATGTTCATCAGAGTCTAAATGCAGAACATTCTTTGTTTTACAGTCCTGCAATTTGCAATATCATTTTTTTTTTTTACCTCAAATAGTTTCTCTGTACAGAAATGTGGCAAATGAGCAAAATACAGAATGTGTAACCAACCAGATCTCTCTGCAGAGTGTCTTACAAAGACATTTCTGCAGATATGTGACGACATACTTGGTGCATGACAATGTACACAACTGACACTGTTTATTTTTACGCTTCCAATAAAGAGGGGCGTGGGCCAGCTTTTCCAGTAAAATCTCCATGCCAGAGACCACGGGGTTGAAACCGATCTAATTTGCTGCCATTTCTCTTTATTTTGTCTGTTGCAAAAGTAACATTTGAAATGTATGTTGTCTTAAATTAAACAATGTAGTCTGGTATTGGAAGTAGATGAGATCACTGTTTTAAACAGGACTGTCAAAGTTAATGTGTTAATTACCCAGTAATACAAATCCACTGTTGTTTTAATGTGACATTAACATTAAAACATGTTTTTTTATATGACCCCCGGCCCAACTTGTAGTTTGGAGAAACAGGAAGGCATGCAGCTGTAATAGACAGCAAAATATAATGAACAAAGCATCAGTCACATGACACACTGGTTTTCTGCAGAGCGGTTTTGAAGACTCTTTTTCTCATGGACTGTTTTTGGGGGTAAGAGTATATATACTTTTTCTTTTGCGGCATGCCACCATGTTGCTCTGGAAGCCAACGGGAACATGCCCAGCATATGTCAATCAAAGTTTGCTTTGGATACCGGCTTTTTCAACCGACCCAAACCGAAGGAGCTGCAGAGCTGCTGGCGGACGCTGACATCAAAATATCCCACTTCAAAAGTTGTGTTGATGGCGATCGACACAAAAATTACATCTGCGTTTAGCCAATGCTGGGTTAGTTTAAACTGCTGGTTAGGAAGTGATGCTGGCCAGTCATTGGCTGAGCTGACTGTCAATCAACACCTCATATTATAAATGAATGTATTTCTCTTTATAAATTCATGTGATTCATCAGACTGTCACGAATGTGAAATCAAACAATAAAACTGAACTAGGCTATAAATGTGTTAATGGAAAACTGTTCCAAAAGGGGATGTTTAATTTGACATTATTTTCACTTTTAGAGCATGTTTTTCACATAAACACAACAACAAATATTTGTTTAAAGCAAGAATAACTTTCTGCTCCTGTATCACATCTTGAAGGTGAATAAATCTTTGAAAACAACATTATTCATATGATTAATTGCAAGTTAACTATGAAATTGTTCCATTAATAGTAATTTAAAAACACCGTATTTATGGTGTTGGCCAATCTCAAAATTCTGCAGAGAAACTGAGCCGCCAGCGGTTCCTTGACAACAACTATGTCATCATCTCTAATGACACCGTTGCTCTGTGGATGACATGGTGATAATTTGTGGTGATCCATGTCAGCTTCCATGTTTATTCAGATAGACCCCCCCATAGCTCTAGATTACTAGCTTCCACCAAGAGTTTTAGCTCTTTAGTTTGGAATAAATAACTCTCAGAGCAAAAACGTCACCCGGCTTGAATCTGTCTTGGGTTTTTCTCCAGGTGCTCCAGCATTCATGAATCCAAACGGACTGTAGGTGTGAGCGTTAGCGCACATGACTGTTTCTGAGTATCTGAAAGTGTGAAGAGTCCATTTGTATTTCAAGATATGCAATATAAATAAAATTTGATTGAATGGAATTGAATTGGAGGGCCGATGGGGGTTCCTTACCTCAGATCCAAAATAAAAGATTCAAAACATAAATGATGACATTACATGTATCTACATTATGATTATATGCTTCATTTAATCAGTTCTGATTAAGAATTCACAGTGAGTAGTAAAAAAACCTGCATGTGGTAAGGTTTAGATGGAATAAAACAACATTGTTAAAGTTAACAAGTGAGACATGGTTAGGGGTTTTACATTTCACCCTCATGTGTCACAGTTCCTGTCATGTCACATGCCTGCTGCCCCACACAAAACAACAGCCTGAGGAGATGCACTCATCTCAGATATGTAGCCAGATTGCAATACTACGAGACATAAACGTTTCCGGTCATTCCTTGATGTCTGAGCCTCTCGAGTGTAACTGTGCACTCTCATTGTTTTTTTGTCTTGTTAATCATCTCATGACCTCTTCTACGCAGCATGTGACTCTCTTAGGGGGAATCGTAGCAGACCGAGAGAGCGTTGTTGCCTCTTTAAAGGGGGAGTAAATGAGTATTCATCATCATTTCATTCGTGAAAATGTTCCTTTTCGCAGAAGCAAAAGCTTTACAATTTTCACACTGGAGAGTGAGTAACCTGATCTGAATGCAGACACTTTCATGACCAAACCAAGGCACCGATGTGTCAAAAAAGAAGCATGTTGACTGCTTTTCATTCAAATGTATTGGTTGTCTTCTCATTCATAAAGGCAGCCGACCATATGCAGAGGAAGCTGCCCTCATCACTGCCCCGAGGAGAAAGGTTGTTCGACCTGTGGACTCCCTGCGCCGCACCGCTCAGGCTGACAGGAAAGGGTGTAGAGGAGTCGGAGAGGAGTTCCTGGTGAGCTAAGACCCCTGGGGCTTTACAGTGACATCGGGTGATTGGTGATATAATCTTCCTACTGTACACATTACATGGTGTAATGGTTTGTGTGAACTTTGGACAGACCTCTCTGGTTTCAGCTTGCCTGCAGAGCCTCAGCGGAGACGATAGACAGAATCAGCAGCTTTGAATTTTCCCATCACACCACCTGAGGCTCTGTTCTCAGCTTCTTTTTCTTTTTTTTGGACCAGCGTTAGCAGGTGGGCACTTTACGATCTTACTTATAAAGGGGGACAAATATCAAAGTAAAGCTACGCTCAATAACCCTCAGCTCATAATACACCATAATAATCATGAATGCATGTATCCTCTTAAACCTGCAGCTTGCAGCCATGTCATCCTCTGATTCACAGAGAGGCTGTAAAAAATCTGTTTTGAGGAACATCTTACCCTCCTTTTTTCACCGGCAGATGTCATAAGGCGTTTTTAGATTAGTCCATTATTATCCCTGGATGAAGATCGCATGTTTAACGGGGGCTGTGCAATGTAAACGTAAATGTAGGCGTGTTATTGTCTCCCCGGTGCCTGAAGCCAGCTGAGGGGAGGGGGGATTACTCAGGAGGCGTTACCGAGTGACACTACGTAACATGACGCCCGCTGGCTGTCTGCTTGGCCTGGCTGGCTTCAACATCAGAAGAAATGGCTGGATGGATGCAGGACAGCGGGTGGCAGATCCATGATAAACAACAACAGGATTTAGACGGCAACATCCCTTAAAGGAGCTTGAGGCAAGAATAAGAAATGAGACTCATTAGCGCCACGACGACCGTCGGGGTTACTGCAGCCAACAGTGAAGCCGGCACGGGAGAACGGGGAGAACGCGCATGCAGCGTCATGTGACGTCACATCCGCAGGACAGCGCAGGAAATTCGGGCCCGGAATTGCAGCACATTTTGCAGCACACAGCCTGTTCAAGGCAACGGAGAGATACACTAGAGGGCTCATTCTTTTGGGTTTGGAACACTTCATCTGACATTATTACTAGAAAACTTAAAACGTATACGCATTTTTTTCATAAATCCTGCCTCAATCCTGCCTCATGCTCCTTATAAATCATGTTATACAAATATGACCAGCAGTCTCCTTCTGCTGCTCCTGCTGTTGTGTTCATTGACCGCAAAGAACTTGTTTCTGAGGCTAGATTGAGGCGTTAAACACGGGTTAACTACCAATGTAAAAGGGGCTGTAGAGTCTGAATAAGGCTAACTGCAACGACAGGACTGTTCACGTCCATGTAGACTCACCGTCACTTCCTCCGGGCTCCCAGAAGATTTCTGTGTAAGCGTCCCACTCAACATTTTTTGACCATATTTTCAAAACTGAAGTTAAACTTTGTGTTCATCATTCCACTGTTACCCGCACAGCTTTTCTTTGCAGAGCTTCTTCCGAAATTTTAATCAAACTTCTGTTGCTTAACATACTTAAAAAAAAACTGATATAAATCTATTATATTCCTTTAAAGCGTGATCCATGTTCAATGGAGAAAATGTATGTGAGATGGAGCTAATACATATTGATCAACAGTCATTTTGTATTAATATTGCAACAATCTGATTTGAAAACAAGAAGTAGCATTAGGGGACCAATCAGGTTGTTTGAGGTCCATGTTGACCCAACACACTTGACACACTTGTAGAGGGCAGGCATCATCGGTTCGACGTGGAAGCATGAACCACACTTAAAGGGGGACATATTTTCCAAAAAACTAAACTTTTTCTTCCGTGGTTCAGTGTTATGATATCGAAACTGCTGATTTAGTGCAACCATGTCAGGTTATTTGAGGTCACTAAAATCTGAAAATATCCAACTTCCCCTTGACATCTATTCAGCTTCTCACTTGCTATACCTTAGAAGTAGATGGTGGGAAAAATGTTTGTTAAACCAATTTAGCAGAAAAGGGGGTTTGGGGCCACAGTGGTTAGAGCAAGCAGCCCACACACTGAGGCTACAGTCCTCCTGCAGCAGTTGCAGGTTCGAGTCCCAGCCTGCAGCCCCTTGCTGCATGTCGTCCCCATTCCAGTCTACACCTTGAATAAAGGCCACTAGAGCCACAAAAAATCTTTAAAAAAGAAAAAAAAAGAAAAGGGGGTTGGTTTGATGAGCTTCTGACTCTTCTCCCTAAAACTGGTTACTATGAACAGAGATATAAGGACATGGCTGAAAAGGGAACTTTTTTGTTGATATATGGATCAAAGCATGTCACAGATATTTAATTAGAAGAAAAGACTGGAGTTAAAAGAATAATAATGGTCTAATATTCAATAATAAGGAATGTAAAACTTTTTTAGGGACTTTAGGGACTTGAACTACGGTAGGTTTGACTGAGAGCGCATTATACTATGTTTGCAGCAGCATGGCCAATAACTTTATAGAAAGTGTATAAAAAGGTGTGTTTGAAGAGGAATCTCTCTCTCTCTCTCTCTCTCTCTCTCTCTCTCTCTCTCTCTCTCTCTCTCTCTCTCTCTCTCTCTCTCTCTCTCTCTCTCTCTCTCCTTTTGGTGCTATGTTGACATGAGTCTGCACAAGTCAACTACTGATTAATGCAAACTACTGTCAACAGATGCAAAAGGATGAGAGTTACAAGCCTCTGCTTCCATGGATCAGTATGTCAAACCAGGCAACTCTCCTTTGTTCACACAGTTTGTGCAAATCTGTCAATCCTTACAGGCTTATGGCAACGTAGCAGAAAGGGACAGAGCATCCCGTACAAACAATTGTTTTGCTTCAGAGATTCATGAAAACCTGGACTTACAGAAAAAGAGTGTTTCAACTTTCATTTCAAAAGCAGAATTCTGGGTCGCTAGTTCATCGTTCAACACAGAAACTGCATATGAAACATCAAGAAAAACATCCACATCAATGCACTGGTCAATCAAAACTCTGCAAATATCATCTGGTATGTATGGTTCATGAGTAAGATGTGCGGTACATGCACCGTTGTTTTGTTGTCATTAAAAAGTAAAAAAAGAAGGCAAAATATTTATGGATTTCTGCAGGCTGGAGGCCTGAAGATAGGAATCCCAAAGCTTGTTGTTTAGTATTGTCCTTGTGTGCAGAAAATTCCCAGGATTTTTTGACTCTTTTAATGATTTTACCAGAATCATTATTCTCAAATTGTTTAACTATTTCTCCTCACAATCCTTCACAGATTCATCTTTGATCTCTGATGACGTCTCTAGGTGCTCTTTGAATGCTTGCAACTTCGACAGACTTGTATTGCTCCCGTGTTTAGTTCGCGTGATGCGAACTTTGGGTTTAAATTATCTGAAAATCATTTGGCTCTGGTTTTGTTTGCATTCCATACAGCCTTGACATTTTTTTAAATTATTTTTTTAAACAGGGCATGAGCTAAACTTAATGCCCCTTCTGAAGATGCTATAATTTAATAAAAGTGAATTTAATTTACTTTGTGGGGCTCACTTCCCAAGAAAATTACATCTTAAGACTGTGTTATCTTCCCAGAAACAGTAACTTGGAATAATCAGGTCCTTGTTGAGTCTACTTTGCAGGGAGGAAGAAGTTCCAGATTAAAGCTATCCGTATTATTTCATGTCTTTATAGCTCAACAAGAGTGGAAAGTTTCAAGAACAGTTAGAAGTGCAACATATAAAATGTTCCCCAGGCAGATGTTGAATGTTTGTGGTCCACGGCTCACCACCACAAGGCCACCGCGGTGCTCCTGATTTGTCATTTCTTAATGCCACGAGCACCGTAGAAGAATTTGAATGAGCTCAAATTGAGGTGGTGGCAGGGGTCTCAGCAGTAAACATCTTTAAACGTCTTCTGGTGAAAACAAACTATCTCCATGGCCGTGATGCTACCGGTACATGATGCCACTTTGACTTCAGGAGTGTATATAAAGAAAGCTTTTTTTTGTGATTTGGGCGATGCAGCACTTAAACACACGTCAGAGGATTAGAGGCGCAGACTCACAGCCATCAAACTGTCAGATATTTTAGCGCTTCCCCAGAAAGACTCAAATATTTGTTGGAGGTGTAAAATTTCACAAAAGCCCAAACCATTGCATTCACACCCCTCGAAACCGCTTTCCTGCAATTATGCTTCAGAGAAAGATGGGAGTGGTGATGGTGGTGTGGGTGTTGTTAGGGGAGGGGTGGGTGGGTGGTGGATTGTGCCTGTTCGAGCACTCTCAGCGCTGCTGTTGCAGCTGCTGAATTTCTCACAGTAGCAATTTCAAGGACGCCAAAATGAATTACACATAGGGAGTCCGCGTTTGGTAAAATCTCTCTACCTAATCCGCACAATCCCATCCTCCTCAGCTAATTCCATATATGCAGCAATTTTTTTCAAAAAAAGAAAAGAAAGTGCAGCACACCCGTGCATGCACAGACACACTCCTGCATTCCCTCATCCTCTCACACCCTCGTTCTCTTTCGCAAAATATCTAGTGAGTCCCGATCTGTGATTTGCATGAACAGTAATTAGGAGGCGTAGGGATTAAAAGGCACTACAGTAAGCTTGACATAGAAGGCACGTGGTGGGAGGTGTTATTTAATCGACAAGTGCCATTCAGATAATAAAGCGAGGAATAACAATTGCTCCCCTATCCGTTTTCCTGACACCTCGGTGAGGCTATTTTACGAGCTGTTAGAGGTAGGAAACACACGACACAAAGGAAACAGGACTATCAGAAGCCGTCCGGGAGTTGGCCGGCGGTGCAGGGTCTGTGATGTGTGTGTGAGGACACTGATACCAGAGCAGGAGTGTAACATGTGTGTGAACCAGCAGCTTGTCTGTGTTTGCTCCATCCTTCACCCTGCTCCTATCCCACAAGGCCTCTGCGCTTTTCTCCTCTGCTGCCGTCTTATCAGGGGACAGCTCGTCAGGGACACACGTGCCATCGTTCTGACACTGACCGTGGGTCATTGAAATGCAAACAGAGAACGCACTAAACCAAATGGGGTCGAAGAGCAGCAAATATTTGGCCAGGACTTTTTTCTTTTTTTCTTTTTTCTTTTTTCACTGATGGAGCCAGCCTGTTTATGGTCGATGAAACAAGGTTAGAGCAGATGGCCATTCGGTGCAAGGCACATTCATTTGAACCCTCCTCCCCAAATCAAATAAAGCCAATACTTGTAGAAACAGGAGTGGCTGAGGCTGACCATTCAACCTCCTCTCATTAAAAATTGAACGAGAAGAAGGTTGCTGGGCAGAAGAGATTTATCTTAAAAGCAATGAAGTTTGAAAGTAATGAGCTTAAAAGAATGGAAAAGTATGGAATTTGTTTCTAGCGTTTTCCAAGTCTCGATAAAAACAAAATGATTTTGTTATTATCAGAATTATCTGTTATCTATTATTATCTGAATTGACAATGAAAGAACGGTGCTTCCACCGGTGCTTCCGGTGATTACATATAAAAACCAGATGTTACCATCATGCCGCCTCACGGTTTAACAGTTTGAAGAGTTTTGTAATTTAATCTTTTAGTATATTGGGTTTTAAGACTTCTCAAGAATAGGTTGCCCACTAGTGGAAAGGTTTACGGTTCAGTTCATGGCCTTTTCATGTCTTAAAGTGCTTTGGGAAAAGATACTAAACCCCAAATCCCCCCCAATGGCTGCTGCTTGCATGCTGAATACTTTGCATGACAGCTGCATGTGAACTGGTGGATGCAGGGATGCAGTGGTGTTTCCTAGCTGACTAAACAAGTCACGTTTGTCACATGAAAGGGATTTGAGGTTCTGGGAAGGTGGGGCGGAAGCTACGTCTACTATTACATTTATATTTAGATCTACAATTGCATTTATTTTTATCCAACATTGCACTTGATTATGTGTTCATCAACAGACACACTGAACTGCAACATTGACTTTGTCAAACTGGAAACGCCCGTATTTTCATCATTATAGTGATATATTGGCATGAAAGTTCTCACCTCTCTGCAAGGTAAGGTGGACACATTCTCTTTGCTCGGTGCTTTCTTGAAAAGAGTGTTATTAAAGACGACTGAAAACTCCTTTAATATTCTGACAAGAGCCTTGCTTGCATACATCACGTCTTCATCGTGATCACATCTTGACCCTAGACAAACGCATATATCTACGTATGATGTCTGCCACACTTATCCTGCATCGGTTGTGCACATCGTCTAAAACCAATGCAAATTCTTGGTCAAACTGCAAGTATATCCAAAATATACACGTGTCAGCGGGTGCATGCAGCTCCACAGTCACAGAAGATATTGGATAGTGAGCATGTATCATTGGAAAGCTTTGATCTAATGAGTAAAACCATAAATGCATTAGGAAAACCGTTATCAAATTAAGAGAGTTCATGTCTCATAAGCCATATTCATAAAAGCACTGCAGTCTTTAAAGGCTGTACACACAGTATATTCCAAAGGAAATATCTCTTGATCATTTTCCTCTCAGCCCTGTTGTAAAATGTCCAGAAGACCAGCAATGGAGACAATGAGCAAACATAAAAGGACATTTTTCACAAGGATGTACTGCCAGTGAGGGTGAGTGCTGCTTGGAGGCAGTAGCCATGTTTTTCCTGCAGTTTGCAATAGTGGCTCCAGACCTCGGTTGCTTTTCTACTCCCAGACGCGTCGGTCAGGCTGCAGGTGCGTCAGGTGCTTGGCAGAGGAAGAACATGTTCGTGCAGCACGGTGTCTCCCATCTATACAACGATTACACCCCCAAAAGCAAAGTAGTGCCACAGAATGAGCAACTTGTTAAACTATGTCACCAGAACGTGGGACTCCATCATCTCCATCAGCGAGGTGGCCACACCGATTACTCGCTGTCTTTGCTGGCTATCTGGCCTGTTAGTGTAGATGGCATCAGTCAAATCAAAATCAAACCCTCCCAGTTTTTATTCTATGACTACTCACCTTTTTACACATGAGTGATCTTTTGTTAACCTGAAAATGAATAAAATGCAGTTTTTAGTTGAAGATCTGACCAAGATTTGCTTTTTTTTTGCTTTCTTGCTCGGTCGCACTTCTCATTTTCTCTTCCCTCATTACTTTTCTTGAATTCTTTTAGTCACCTTTACCATGAAGTCAACGGTGGCTCTGTGAGCTACTTTTATTGTTGTTATTGTGTGACCCATAGCGTCAGTAAGTGACTTGGGTGAGTCTTTCCCCTAATAGGGATGGAAGACCACGAAACCAGATGATGCTTCCTAAAAGTAATCCAATGTTCCTTCAAAGAAATTGAAAAAAAAAGTCTTTATGCTGTATCACCAAAAAGAGGGACAGTGTGGACTGGTTTGTCTGGTAAGGCAAGGGAAGTTTATTTGTACAGCACAATTCAACACAAGGTAATTCAACATTAAAAGCGGCAAGACACAATTGAACAGTAAATAAAAAACAAATAATATGAAATAAACTGAAATGGTACCCTTCATCATATGGGGAGGTATGGGAAGGATCCAAGTTCAGGACATCCAGAGGTGCGAGCAACATCATCCTTCACTTTGAACAAAAGGTGCTGCACAGGTACAGAGACCAGAGCTGATGCCAAAGCAAACAAACTGGAACACAGGAGCTTGGTGGAGTAGAAAACAGGTAAATAAGCAGGATTGCGAACAGAGAGAAAAGCTGGGAGGAAAGGAAAGACAAGACCATCTACACGCTGAAGGCCATGCATGCTCGACACAGAAGATGAACACGCAAGAGGGGTGGACCCTTTCATGCGTCTCCTCTTTTGTTTAAACTCGTAATTTGATCCGTTTTCAGGGTCCTTGCAGATCCATCACTTAATGCAGCAAACAGAGCAATACCACAGGAAACCGCGGGGGCAGCGTTGAGCAGTATGGCTTACATGCGACCAGAAAACGAAACAAACCAGAGAAAAAGAGGAACAAGTGGAGGAGGAAGAGGAAGAATACAACTGTAGACATTGCTTTATAAGAGCAGCTGCGTGGGTGTGTCTGGAACTACAATCAGGAGCGATGGGAACCAGGGAAATCAAACCAGAACTGAAAAGGCCGGGAAAGAGACTTCTAGTATAAAGCAGGAAATAAGCACAACAATGCCAAACTTAAAGAACCATGTAAAACCCCAAGAACACATAAGAAACCCCAGACTATGGCATTATTTCCAATTTTTGACACTGGATAGTGTGACAATTCAAACCCACCCTACGATGACTTCACTTATCTTCTCAAGCAATTCTTGAGGTCCAGTTCAATTTGTCTTGCGATTCTTGACAACTGTCTGTTTGAAGAAGTTGAATATAGATTATAAATCTAAATGTAATTAGAGTAGAGCTTTTTTGGGGGGGCTGGCATTTATTTCAGGAGTACCTTTACGCATCAGCTACGGATGCTTTTTGTTGTGGAGTAAGACAAAACCCTGGACCAAATGAGGTATACAATAAAACACAGTAAAGTAAAAAAAGATATAAAGCTCTATTTTGAAAGTTAATTATGGATCAATTATCATATTGCACAAAAAAGTATGAAGATATACTTAAATATCCATAACTAATCCCGCCCCTAATCCTAACTTCACCAGTCTTTTTTGCTGACCTGTATGTTGCATTTCATTTGCTTCTCAAAACTGTGGTTAAATATATATATATATATATATATATATTTTTTTTTTTATAAAATATTATTTTATGAAGGAAAGGCATACACATCCAAAGACACCAATGAAAACAGAATAAGGACCAACAGGGGGAAGACAGGAACTTATTATCACAGTTCAGCTGTCAAATGTTTTCAGTTACATTTAAGTCATGAATCAGACATTTTCCTTATGGGTATTAATGTACCCCCCATGGATACACTTGGGTCACAGACACCACTGCTGGATATAGGTAATTGAAACTTGTTTAAATGCGTGGGATGTTATCTGTTTATACTTTTTTAACGATCCACACCAGCCTTAAAATACGTATAATTATGCTTCTTTTGTGCCATAATTCTAAAAGTTTATTTTCAAGTTTTATGGCTAAACTGTACAAATATTGGTAACTGTGGTTAAATATGGGCAACCCGGAAACTGCAGAGCATCTGGTTAGGGGGCCTAGCAGACCTGGGCATTTCTGGTCTCACCTCAATAACTGAAGAGCAGAAGAAGCGTTTACCAATCAACATTGCTTTTAGAAAATCTGGAGATTTAAAGGATGTTTTACGGTGAATGGGATTATATACAGTATGTGTGGGATGAACAAACAGGAGCTGGCAGTTTTTGATCATTTTTGGAGTGGAGGGATGAAAAACCGTGTGACTGTGATGCCTCTGAATCTGACCGCATACATACGATAACCATCTTGGTCCCTCAATGATTTAGCATGTCAACTGACCAATGACAGTCACCAACTAGGTAAATGTAACAGGAATGTCAATCCGTGGTATCTGAACAAGATTATTTTGTGAAACACTCCATTTCACCGGGATTTGTGATCAGATTTGGCTTTGTCGCAGTCTTCCATGTCCTTGAATGCTCTCCTTGATTTCCTGAAAGCCATGTTGATTGGTAACCTCTTCTTTTTTTCCTCAATTTTTGAGGGGAGACCAACATTTCCCAGGTCTGCAAACCCCCCGTGGTGCCACCTAATGTGAGGTTTGTGGTTTTTGGGTGCCCGTATTGATATATCTTTTTTTTTTTTAAGCAAACAACAAAACACAGTGCCTTATCCTCCATTCTTGAAGATTTTAAAGGGAACATTTTGCATCATGTTCTGCCTTTAGGGCACTCTACACCGGCTCTCCCCCTCTCATATGTCACAACGTGAGAGTGCACCACCAGTAGAAAAGCTCTCTCTCTGTGAAGTGCACATATGAGGAGACACTGTGGAAAAAATCCAGGCCAAATGGTTTACCTACTCTCTTTAACATTTCAGGTGTTGACTTGAATTACAGTTTACTTTCTTTTTCTTCCTATTCCCCTGCTGGCCAATGAAGAGAATGCAGCATAAAGGCATTTTAACATTGGCTTCACTTTTCAGATGTGAATGTAATATTTCATCATTTATCATATTATTTTTCATATCATTTACATAACATTTTGTGTTTTTTTTTTTTTTTTTTTAATAGTCATTGAAGAAAGTAGTTGGTGGATTTTGTGGCACAAACTTGATGTGATTCAAAGTTTTAAGGTTGCATCCCGGGGGGTTAAATTATCCTGTGAATAACTATGTTTATCAGACACCTTCAATACTTAAATATTAAGTATAAGTGCTTTTTTATTCTTATTTAAGAAAGAGAGACTAATATGATATTGCTTTGCTGCTCGCTGTTTTAGTCTGCAGGTTTGAATAAAATTATATGTAGCCTATTAGTTTAGCAGCTGTTGATTTGTATAAACTGCCGCTTTTATAATATTTCACTAAACATCTGGAGGTTTGAACTAGAAAGCGTTGGAAAATGTTTAGGAGCCCTGGCAGCTGCATACCACTCAATAAAGCTCAGTGATGGGTGAAAACGGTGTGACTGGGACACGACTGGACCCTCAGAGGCTGTTCTGAAATCATCACCACAAACTGTCACACTAGCAGCCACTCAATCAGTGGAGTTAACAGGAGAGCAGCTCCCTCTATCTACCAAAGCCAACAGAGAGGCAGCACGTCTGAGTGGTTTCCTGTGATAGTCATTGTTTTTGTTGGGATATTTTCAATTTGGCAGCAGCAGGCAGTCAGTCATTATTCATGTTCTTGTAAAAGGAATAACAAAAAGGGCTTCGTAACTCTCAGCTCAAGTCATGGCCAAATAAAGTGGATAAAAAATAATTTAAAACATACATATCTATATATCAGCAAATGTTTCTAACACTGTACCCTGAGAATCAAATAAAGCTAACAATTTCACATAAAATAAGAGAGTCTGTCTTTTGTTTTTCGAGAGTTTAATATAATTTTTCAGGGTTTAAAAGGGAAAGAAGGTGCAAAAGGATCCAATCAAACACTGAGGCTTCGACTTTGAATGTTTTGAAGACGGAGAGCAGATGGATCAGAATGAAGTGGTTTTGTGCGACTGGTGTCAAGTTGTTTTTCTTAGTTTTAGTTTTCAAGTCGAGTACTTTCCCTCCTTAACCGAGACAGCACGTTCTGTTTGAAGCTCGTCACACTGTTAAGAAACAGAAATTTCAAACCCTGAGAAAGAAACTAAAGGGGGAAAACCGTTCAACACACCGAGCGAAAGGCTTTTTCCATTTTGTTCAAATTGAACATGAAAAAACCTCTGAATTAGGAAATGCTTAGATTTTAAAGGTTTTTTCCCCATTGAATGGATTTTTTTTTATTTTAATTGAGGTATTTTACAGCTCAACTAACATCAATCGCCCACTGAGTCATACTTTCACTTTTCAAGAAAGGAGGATTTTAATAGGAATTGCATCATTAAACATATCTCTCAGTCAGAGACACTTTGGCTTGAGTTTGACTGAGGGCTTCTGAAAGGAAGTAAAGAGACACGATTCCTGTCTGGGCAAACACATTATAGCATCCATTTTAAAAGTTCAATTAAGATAACATTTTATTTATATATCCCGTTTTAGATCGTAGATCACTACGTACTTAATTGACAATGCTAGGAAAGAAATATCTGCCTTTCTTAAAATCTGCCATGGATTATAACCACAATACTAGCTGAGCATCAGCACATGCAAATGTGCTTCATTACACCTTCAATCCAACTGGACAAATGATCTGATGTTGAAGACTGTGTGATGTGGAATCAATTCAGTTTGATTATCTATTGCTAAACTGCAGCAAAAGTAATGGCAGGAGAGTTTATAGAGGAAGTAAACAAGTTAAATCCATTCTAATTAACTCCCGTCCTGTTCAATAATAACTCTATTCCAATTAAATGGATGTGAAATTACCTCACAGATGAACACTTAACTTTAAATCTCACCTCCTGAATATTCATATTTGAAAACTGTTAATTTTACAATGAGCCTGTCCTAAATGAAAACAGGCCTCTGTTGTTTTTTTTTTCCAAGTATGGAAACTAATGTTGAGCTCATCCAGCTGTAAGATATTCTCCGTCATAACATCCCGCCCGGAGATCTCTGTTGTGATTGGATCGCCTCTGTCCCTGGGAAATGATGCCTCTGACATTTATAGCTGCTGCACATCCGTCCCTGACGCACTTGCTGTTTGCTCTTTGTTTTATTGAGCGTGATGAGTCAGTCTTTCCCTGCTACTGTCCGGCTTGGTCGACCCTGTTACCACGGCGATCCGTTCTCCAGACAGCCTCCGAGGCATGATTGATCAAATGGTTGATCTCACCTGATAGTGGCAAAAAGCATGGCGCGGATTGAAAATGTTTATTGTACAGATTTAGACGAGAAGCTGTTCAACATGATTACATTTGGGGCATTACTCATCCAAACAGACGTCTCCACGAAAGTTCAACAACTGAAGAGAAGATAGACCACAGCGAAAACAAACTGGCACCTATTATCCTCCCTTTAACTGTCATTTAACTGTCAGATGGACCTCAGCTCAAACTTTCCACATCTGTGTTTTCAGCCACAAAAAAAACTCAAAAGACTTTTTCACAGAATTCAGACAATAACTCCATTCGGTGTCTCTCACACTGTGACATCTTAACTGTACCAAAACTTTACTGATCCCTTGAGGGGTGGGGGGATCACATGTGTGTTTTATTTAATTTAAAACTGAAAGGTATAGAATCAAAAGTCCAAAGCCAAACAAAGCCATAACTGTCAGGATAGTTACAGTATGTAAAACTAGCAGCATGGACAGATTATGTAACAACAACCTCCAGGGCAGTTTTGTAAAGATCCTTCTTTTCTTTCCTAAAAAAACAAACTAACTCAGAATTCATAACCCCAACAAAACAACCACACACCGTTAAACGCTGTCATTTTTAGTCATGGTCCCTGTCTGGCATGACCAGTCTTGATGTTGTCTAGCCACTCTTCTTGGTCAGTTTTGATCATTTCTTGACTGATTAGTACAAACTTGCATTTCTGTAATGTCATCTGCAGCCATTGTTTCCCTTTGTGGTTTTGATCAATAGTCGTTTTGTATCTCTTTGTAATATTTCATTATTGTTGCAGTCTTTTTTGAGGGAGGTTTTCATATGATTTTGATTGTGTTTTGTTAGTGGTGTGTGTGTGTGTGAAGGGGGGTTCTGCAGTCTTCTGCTGTGGACAGATGGCCTTACATTTGACACTGGAGTACCTTGGTCCAGAGACGGGCTTGTGTTTGACCAGATGACTGTAAAAGTCCCAGGTCCTGAGGCTGCACATCAAGCCCAAATCATCACTACTCCACTGCCGTGCTTGATAGTCGGTATAAAGGCTCAGTTATGCTTCTGCGTCAAAATGACGCCGTGCCTACGGCGTGTGGTTTGGATCGACGCAGAGGACACGCCGTCACCTGCGCCGTCACCTGCGCCGTCACTGACGTGCACCTCCTGAAAATTGTAACTACGCGTCGAGGAGACGGCGACCACACGCAGACCGAGAGGGCTGTGATTGGTTCGTTTGAAAGCGAAGCATTTCCGGTTTCCGGTTTGAATCAGTAGTGAACTTCCAGGGCTCTTTTCTTCGTTTATGTGTGATTTTTTTTGTTTTTGTTTTTTGCACAATAGTTGTCCTTATTTCTTTGATTTACTGTGACCGGAAAAAGTCGGATAAACCGTTCAGAAAAAGATTGCTAACTAGCGGTCGCGGGGGGTACTGCACCGCGACCAAATGGAGAGACGGAGAAGCCTGAAGGGTTCAGCACGGCGTCACGGCTGCGGCGTGTGCTCTGCGTTGGTGTGACGCAGAACCATAACTGAGCCTTAAGGTGTTTGGGGCAACATGTTGTGCCCTTTAGACTTCACCTGCTGGCCCCTCCTTCTCTTTCTCTGCGTATGTATTGCGTGTGATTCAAGTGGGCCCCTCCTCCCTCTGGTGCACCTGCAACAAATCCTGCAATCACCCCTCATCAGTATTATTCTTTGCTCCACTCATCACTCAGTCATTCTTTTTGGCTACCTGGGAAAACCATCAGGCCAGTCACCTTCTGGATCTTGTTTACCCTACCCAACTGGTAACTATTTTACTACTTGTCTACATTTTTATTTATTTATTTATTTGTACAGGTGTATTGCTATTGTTCTGTCTCTAAACCTGTCTCTTTAAAAGTGCAATAACCACTAATACCTCACGTATTTTTGGAAATATTTTGTAAATATTATTATATTATAGTTTATTTGGTGTTTACTACTTTTTTTCTCTCTTGTACATAGTCTTTTTCTACTTTTTATATTGCTCTTTTTTATTATTTAACTATTTATGGTTATTTTATATTTTAAATCTTTTGTATAAAGCGTGTGTGTGTTTTGGCTGCTGCACGACTGAATTTCTCCTCTGGGAAATCAATAAAGTCTACTATTCTATTCTATTCTGGGAAAGCACTGCACTCATTGGACTTGCCTGCCCACCTCTTCCTCACAAACCACTTTTCTCTGGACTACGAGAGCTTACTCACCTTGGACATCCCGCTTTGTTGAATGCTCGACAAACTCTGTAAACCAATGTCAGGGGTTTGTGTTTGGTTTTTTGCCAAATATGAGGCTGCAGTTTGGTCTCAGTTGTCCAAAGGACATTGTTCTGGATGACTTGTTATTTCAACTGATGCAACTTTGCAAATCTGCAGTTTTTAAAAGGAACGTGCTCCAAGAAACCTGCTTTTTTCTATTTCCCATTAATTGCAAACTTTAATTTCACCTGAGGACAGTAAGGCTTGAGATATACAGGCTTCCTGAGAAGATTGGAAACTGTCTTGAATATTTTCCACTTGTTAATATTTCTGTTTACAAACCATTTGTAAAGGTAGTCTAATTGTAAAGCGTTCACCCTAATTTGAACATCTAAAGAACAGATGAACTCCCAAAATGTCAAAACCTCGGACTCGAAAGAGCTTTTTTTTTTTTTTTTTCACAAGAATGAACTGTATGTTATTGGAAACAATGACACATACACCTACATTTGCTTCCCAACTGGGATTTATTAGTCACTCATTCACCACATCACTTCATCATGCCCCAAAAGTGCAAGAATAATATCAGCCTTGACTACAAGAGATAAGTTAACTTTTCTTTCTTCAGAAATTGCACTTTTGGCATACTGAAGGTCTTCCTCTACTTTTTACCTTGATTGTGTTGCTCTTTTTTTGGAAGTCCTTCTTTGTATAAAAGCGTCTGCCAAATAAAATGTAATGTAGAAGTCAAAGTTTTTGCAATCAGCTTGTGGATAATTAATCTTTGAAATTATAAAAATTGGGGCATTATTTAAAATAGTGCTTCAAAACCAGTAATCAAAGCTGACATATGAGAGATGCAGTGCAAACAGGAGCATGATCGTATACCCACATCTACACAGGATCGATCTACGCATATGTTTAGATGCATTTTCACTGCTATTCTACTTTATTTCACCTAAATGCTTCAGTTTGTTCATCGTTGTGTATGTGTCTACTGATACTGAGCAGGTGTAGTACGATCGGCTTTTAGAGCTTTTCAGCCGGAAACTGCTGCTGCGATTAAACGTGAAAACGGTGAATTAAAAAGGATATTAAACACTCAATACTTGTTTGTAATTTCCAGGTTTCAAGGCCGCGGTGTAGTGGCTGTAGAGTCGTTTGTCCTCGAACTGAGAAGCTACCAGACTGATCTCCGGCTGTGACATGTGCCAAAGTGTTCCCGGGCAGCTCACTTACCTCCAGATTGGCCCCGCCGCCCCAGCCGATCATGGTGCTGGTCCAAAGCCCAGATAAATGGAGAGGGCTGTGACAGCAAGGGCATCCAACATCAAATCTTTGCCAAATCAAAATTTGGAGCATAAGGATCCGCTGTAACAACCTCTACAAAAGGAAACGCTAAATCAAGTTTCCATCAAGTCGAGCAACCTCCTTCACATCTCACGCGTTTCTTTCTTAGTACTGGGGGGGAAAGAAAAAGAAAAAACTTTTTTAATAATAAACCAACTGATTACAGGACAGTTATGGTTGCATTTCTTCATTAACCTGCTCGTTGGGCCCAAGCCCTTTCACCCGGGCCAACACAAAGCTGTCTTTCGATTTTTGGGTTGGTTTTTTTTGAGTAATCTGTCTGAAGCCCGGCCAAACTGACAAAAGGAATTCTGGTCTTTGTTGGGTTATCATCTGCAGCTTTAATGAGGATACCACACACGAGCAGCCTTTTAACAGGCTGTTTTAAGGCCTAATGAAGGGAGTGCTGGGTCAGGCTGAACTTTAATGAGGCGGGCTGCTTAGGGATGCGGCTTCGATTCCCCCGTTAATCAGCACATTCCTCTCAGCTTTCTATTTTGTCCCGATCTCTCCCTGTCTTACTCATTTTCTCTCCTCTGTAATTACACAGCAGATTCTCCCCACAGGCAACAGAGTGTTCAGCAAACGCTCGCTCACAGACAGGCACATGCATTCACTTTCCCCTCATCCTGTTAAGGTAGATCAGGAACAGGCCATTTCCTCATCATTCTCTAAGTAATGCTGCTGAGCGAGACGAGACGAGGCACCAGCGGAGACGTTCAAACTGACTGAAAGGGGCAGAGGTAACCATTAGTGGAACATCTCGGGAATAACTGAGTCTCCACAAAGCAGAGGGTGTTTGAGTTTCCTTTTCACTGTAATCTCTCTCTGCGGTTGGAGTGAGCGCAGCCTGATAAGTGGCATCCATCCCCCCTGCGCATATGAAATGTTTGGCCTTTTTTTTTTCTGTTTTGGTCATTTCACAGTTTATCCTCCACAAACAGATCAACTGCTGAGAGGTGTCAGACACAAACAGGCGCAGTGATAGAGGCATGTCATAAAACAGTTGTTAAAGACATAAACAAATAAATAAAACATAGCAGCACACTCTGATGCACAATACATAAATCCTCGAAGTTAATTTGAATGTGGAAAAAACACCAAAGAGATAGATGATTCATCTTCAGCACTTTTTGTTTTTTGTTCGCTATGAAGAAGAAACACTCATATCTATACCACCATGTGTCATTCGGGGAAAAAGAAACAACAACTTAACCTCCATCTTTGATCCTAAACTTTTTTTTACTAAGATGTGACTTTTCGCCTTAAAACACATTATCAATTTGAGGCTGGAAATGATTACTTTCCATGAACAATGAAGGAAATGGATAACATTTAGTGACACTGAATAAATAGACTTGGATACATAATAAATTAGCCTTTTTTGGGAGGGTTTACCCTCTCTGTGCTTCATTTTGTTCTCTACATGTAAAAACCTATAAAAGCAATAAGACTTGGAATATAAATCCTGTGTTTTGACATTCATGGAAAAAAACCCACATATTTTTAGATTGAAAGAAGTGTAAACTTTTGCTGGAGACCAAAACGACACGAATTAAAGCAGTTTTTATTGAGAACAGAATACGTGATTGCACCAAATTGGAACTTGTGCTTCGTCAAAATAAACTGATATTTTAAGTTTCCTTCAAGGCTCAGAAAATGTCATTCTACTTAAGCGATAGTGTGGATACCGACAAACCAAAGTAAGTTTGATCTTTGCAACTGAACAGCAAGTGTATGAAAAGAACAGTTTGAGCGGGCATCTGTTTGTCTCAGAGTTAGCGGTTCAACGCTGGATTCCCACAGCAGCAGTAAGTCCATCTCCCAATACTTTGAATGAGGTTGATGTCACCTGTTGCTGAAATTAATTGTGGGATGCCTGCTTTGCTTCCGTCAAAAGTCGGGGGGATTTTTAACTTTTTCCCAGGTCAACGCACTGCCAATCAAGTTACAGCTACGGAGCTTAAACCCGGCCGATGAAAGCATAGATAGTGGTGAATAAAAGAGAAAGATGGAGGTTTTGAACACACGTTTGACGACAAATGGGAGAAAAACTCTCGCTGTCTTCAACTGTAAAATTCACAACTCTGCCTCTGCCTGCGCTTCTGAACAACAGTACGCACCTAAAAGCGAGGGTTTAACAGATCACCTATGGAAAACCTAAATAACGCCAGAAGTGTCTGACATCCTTCATTGTGTGTTGACTCAGTTGATGCAAAATTACAATATTGTCACTCCATCCTTCTCGATTCATCCCTCAATAACACCATTAACTGCCTTTAGGGCAACATATACTTTTAATGATATAGTTATTCAACAGTGTAGGACTGCTTTACTGTCCTCTTTTGTGCTTTTGATGAATTGTTTTGGCTCATTTATTTTCTTTATATAGTAGTAGTAGAGTTTTGTGTCATCTCCACAATCTTCACCCAAGTAGTGAGATAAAGATCCCAAACTATAACAAATAAAAAGAAAACACAAGCAAGTTTAAAACCCTTTCAGTTTCTTCTGTATGTGTGATGTAATTTCAGATGCAATAAAGTCAATTAAAAGAGAATTCCTTGACTATTCTTGCATGGTGGCATCTTTCAGCCTAATCAATAAAACATACTTGGATCAGCTGGACATGCTACGCTAGCAATGTTGATGTTTAACGCAACAGTCTGACCTCCTGTCCGCCAATCACGAATGCCGCGCTGGTCGGTTAACGGTCCAGGGTGCCATATTTAAATCCAAACCATATGTGGGAGTAAATAACAGTGTTGTCGGCGTAAAACTCGCAAGGCGCGCACATCAATCATAAATGACGGCACACGCTGAGTGGAGAGGCCTGCAGCACAAATCAATGAAACGCGCCGAGCTGCTCACAGACAGAAAGTAGCAGTCGTTTCACACCAAGATCTGACAGATGTACCACTCAAAGTTTATACACCGCCAGCCCATAAACCTGTCACGTCAGCCGGTAACACACCCATTCAGCTCCAACACACAATTATCCCGGACATCGAATCAATACCCGTCTGCTCAATTACCCCATGACTAATGCTCAAACACGTATGGAGGAAATAATAAAGTCATGATGAGGGTGACATCTGACCTCTGAATTTATATTGCCCCATTTCATTCTTTCTACTTCTTCTGTCTGTGATAAAATGGAAATGAGCGCTGACAGCTTGGAGCCAACTCTAATTTGACATTGTTCTCTGCAATGGGGAGTTTTAACGGTTTAATTGATTCTCTTCTTTGTGTATTTACAGCTAAAAATCGGACTTTTGTTGCGCGCTCTCCGAGACCAGAGGCTTTTCTTGAAATGTCTTCATCATATCACAAAAAATGAGACAGTGAAGTCAAATGTAGGATTTTGAGGGTTCTTTTCAATTATTCAGCTCGATTCAGTACATTTCAGGCTTTGAGCGAAGAGTTCTGGCTTCTCACTGAAACCTAAACCCACATGGATAAATTGTAGCCAGGGGCAAAATCTGCCGCAACAGCAAAAAGCTGACATTTCTCAATATTATATGAATGAAATCTAATGTATGCTCTTTTTACAAATCCACTAAAGATGAACATTTGATTACAGAATTAAACCAACATGAACATCGGTTTGTAAAAACATATTTCATTCTGTTTGGTTACAACTTTAACAGGCTGCAACACTTGTCTGCATAAACTGCAAAGGTCTGTCTTTGAAGTCCTAAAAGTCTGGTTGTGAAATTTATTTCACTGTTGAAATCAGTATTTAAATTACAGGTGGATTAAAACATCTACACCCCCTCCCTGAATTTCTGTTTTTTTAAATATGAAGACAGAAACAATAAAAGCATAAATGTCAGATTTGTTATATCTTTAATGTCATATTCCAACAAACATAATTCCAGAGGAAAAAGTTTATTTAATGGCACTATGTCAAATAAAAGAAAATCTACCGTGGCTTGATTGTGAAATATAAGAACACCCCTCTCAACAGATGATAGCACATTTTGCCTTTATTACAGCATCAAATCTTTGTGAATAATTGTGTTTTAACCTCACATATCCAGACTGCAATGGACTGGCGACCTGTCCAGGGTCTCCCCCTGCCTCTCGCCTGAAATTAGTTGGGAAAGGCTCCAGCAGACCCCCCTGACCCTGCAAAGGATAAAGTGGGTATTAGGAATGGGTGATATTTTACCGTTCACGATAAACCGTCAAAAAAATTCCCCACGGTACGAATTTGTCATCTCACGGTAAAAACGATAAATTCCTGGTGATGTTTTTGTGTAAAGTCGAATTTATGGTTCTGCGTTATGTACGTGAAGGAAGGAAGGAAGGAAGGAAGGAAGGAAGGAAGGAAGGAAGGAAGGAAGGAAGGAAGGAAGGAAGGAAGGAAGGAAGGAAGGAAGGAAGGAAGGAAGGAAGGAAGGAAGGAAGGAAGGAAGGAAGAAAGAAAGAAAGGAGCCAGAAAGAAAGAAAGAAAGAAAGAAAAAAAGGAGCCAGAAAGAAAGAAAGAAAGAAAGAAAGAAAGAAAAAAAGGAGCCAGAAAGAAAGAAAGAAAGAAAGAAAGAAAGAAAGAAAGAAAGAAAGAAAGAAAGAAAGAAAGAAAGAAATGAGCCTGAAAGAAAGAAAGAAAGAAAGAAAGAAAGAAAGAAAGAAAGAAAGAAAGAAAGAAAGAAAGAAAGAAAGAAAGAAAGAAAGAAAGGAGAAAAGAGGAAGGGAAGAAGGAAGGAGAGAGCAGGAGGAAAGAAGGAAGGAAGGGAGGGAGGAAGGAAGGAAGGAAATAAATAAATTAGCCTGAAAGAAAGAAAGAAAGAAAGAAAGAAAGAAAGAAAGAAAGAAAGAAAGAAAGAAAGAAAGAAAGAAAGAAAGAAAGAAAGAAAGAAAGAAAGAAAGAAAGAAAGAAAGAAAGAAAGAAAGAAAGAAAGAAAGAAAGAAAGAAAGAAAGAAAGATAAATTCCCGTTGATGACGTTTTTGTGTAACAAACATGGCGGATCTGAGAGCGAGATAGATTTATATTTAAAAAGATGGAGTTGAATTGGTATTTTTTTTATCGTCATTTTTATCGTTATCGGGATAAATGCCAGAAATTATCGTGATACATTTTTTAGTCCATACCGCCCATCCCTAGTGGGTATAGATAATGGATACATGGATGGATATCCAGATTTTGGACGTCTGTCTCACCCTTCTTTACAAAAACGTTGAAGTTCCTTCATATAATGCAGGAAACTCCTGTCGCCGGCTCTTCTTGGACCGTTCCACAGGTTCGAGGTTTCTTTTCTGAAATCATGTCTTGGTTCATTTTGATGTGTGGTTTGGATCATCATCCCACTGGACTGGGATTTCCCTCTTCATGTTCAGCTTTTTGACTGAGGACATAAAGTTTTACAATGTTTCCCGTCTATGTTTACAAACAGAGCTAATTTTAAATGTGATGGTAACTCTCAGGACAATTACAGCCCTGATGATTAAATAGTGTGCACACTTATACAATTAGGATGTTGTATATATTTAATTCTTTTTCCTCAGACTTTTCTTTTTATTGGATAATCACATTAAACAAGTCCTGACATAAATTACTTTGTTATCGCTGTCTTCTGTAATTGTGTAAGGGTGTGTAGAGTGTTTATATGAACTGTATCTCTATATTTTCTCAAATAATGTGAGGGCCCTTCGATCCATGCACTGTTTTTCATTGATCAGAAGCTGTTCTGTAACATTTTACAATGACAATCTGAAAAGACTGGCAAAAGTGTGTCGTGCTGCAGTCACACGAACACAGAGCGATGGGAAGTTAATAGTATAGTAATATAGTCAGGTTTTTAAAGGAATTAGATTGCATTAATAAATGAATAAATAACAGCACTGTCCAACGCTTAGTTCTAGTCCTCTTTGTGTTTACGAACAGAGATGCTGCAGTTTAATGTTTTAAGGTTTTCTATGAATTTCTTTAATACAAGGCAGCGTGCCTTTACGCTCAATCATTCATGATGCTGTCATGAGAACATAACTGTGATGAATTACAAAGTTTTGTGCAGCCTTTCATCTCTCAAACAGCGTTGATGGAGGAGATGATGTTCTAAGATAAACTAAAAGCTCCCATTTTTGTAAACGTTATAACAACTTTGCTGGTGAAGTAGTGTGATTAAAGCTTCACAGGTTGAGCTCTGTTCAATAAGGATGAGGGAAAGCGCTTTGTTCGGCCATTTCCAGCCATCACCTCTGTGTTTTACACACCGGCTTAGCATGACAGTGTCATGTCAGAAGCTTAGAAGGCTTTATGGTATCAGACAATCTGATTATTTTAACAATATACCTCAATAAATGATGTGCAGTGGCTCTATCCTAATATCTGCATGTCCGAATGACTGATTACCATCATTTTAACATTGGACGAGCTAATTAAGATAATTTCTGAAAAGGGGCTCATGTTCTTCCGAATATCGGGGTGGGACATGTTTGAAATGCTTCCCGTGAGATATGACACCCCGAGTTTGATCCTTTCAATACAGACTTATAAAACTTTTAGTCTGTGTTAAAACATCTGGACCAACCATGCATGATGTCACCAAAAAGGTTTTCTGAAGGGTGAGTTTAAAGTTGATTTTAAGGATTTGGATGATGTCGTATTGGGGGGAAATGACTCTGCCCAACGCCAGTTTATCCAAAACTGGGCAAATGGCCAGAAGAAGCTTACAGGTGGTTTTCATGTACGATGCTAACCGATGTGACTTTACATCCATTCTGACCAAGTGAGTGCTGCAGGTACTGAAACCAAGACTTTTCAGAGGTCTGCAAGGACCCGCAGAAGGTCCGTAGGTTAGTCTGAGGTGTTGGAGGACCCAGTCACCGCGAATGCCACAGGAGGTAGCAGCTGACTGGAAAACAAGACATCCTTTGGTTAGCCTCACTAGGAGTCTTCCTCCGGGGCTGGAGACAGCTGCTTCCAGCTGCTAAACTAAGCTACGCCCCCCAGAATAAGGCTGCAAGCTGTTCCACAGCCTTCGCCCCTGGAACCTTAAAGCAAACCCAGAACTGGTTGCAGCAGTGTGTTAGTACAATAAATAGCATGAAAGGTGAAACCATATTTAAATAAAAGAGTTATTGTGCTCTTTTAGTTTTTAATTCAATATGCAAATGTTTAGTTAAATTAAAACCCACCACATGTTGCAATGAAGCTGTTGCCCAAATGTCCACACCTCTAATTATGCATAAATCTGTGGCCTTTAAAGGAGCTTGAGGCAGGATTGAGGCAGGATTTATGAAAAAAATTTGTATATGTTTTAAGTTTTCTAGTAATAATGTCAGATGAAGCGTCCAAAAACAATGAGCCCTCTAGTGTATCTCTCCGTTGCCTTGAACAGGCTGTGTGCTGTAAAAGGTGCTGCAATTCTGGGCCCGAATTTCCCGCGCTGTCCTGCAGATGTGACGTCATACGCGTTCTCCCCGTTTTCCCGTGCCGGGTTCGTTGTTGGCTGCAGTACCCCCGACGGCCGTCGGGGCGAAGGGTGGCGCTATTGAGTCTCATTTCTTAAAAGGAGCCTCATGCTCCTTTAATGATTTTCCTGATAGAACGTATAAATCCCCTCTGGCTCCACAGCTGGATGACCATTCGACCATATTTTCCTTACTACTGTATCGCTGCAGCCCTAAAACCTGGAGGTTGTATGCATGAGGGCATCCACCTTTTTCGATGATGCTCCTGTTTTTTCTGCTTTCATGTGGATTTTCTTGCTGCAGTCACTACTCAATGCTCATGATCATAACATAGAGTTGGAACAGAGATCAAGCAGGAGTTGCCAGCTTTTTGTTTTTGTCTGCCACCATCCACGTCTCTGCAGGCACTGCAACAGTCCACCTGTCAATCATCTCATGAATGGAAACAAATCAGAGTTCGACATGATTTTCCTGAAGAGGACCATGGCTTCAGTAGTTTCAAGAAGAAAAACTTTAGTTTTCCTTTAATAAAAGCTTTTCAATGCAGGTAAGATGCTCAGCTGGTAGTTGCAGCAGTACCACATAAAACTGCCATGTCAGAGTAACAAAGAGGCTCAAGTGATGGATTCTTGTCTGGAGAAAGCGTAACATCTGTTTGGTGTTGTGTTTTAAGTTTGTAGCTTTCACAAGACATATTTCATTCGGTGTGCAATATCTTCTAGGTGCTACTACAGACCGCGGTAGCAGCAACTATCACAATTAAGCTGATGAGTCAGTAGTGGAAATTGCACAAGTGGTGGTTTATTCTTGGTCCGAGAAAAGTCTAATTACCAGTGACAGAAGCAGTGACTGTTGCAGACAGTAGATGGGAGTTATTAGTAGGACCAGACCTCCGATTACTGGGGCCAGACTTTTATTTCCACCAAGAGGAGGGTTATTAGCCGTCTTCATACCTGTGCAAATAGATTCAGTTATTCTGGCAATGACAGGAGAGCAATTACAGGAGAATTGACTTAGTTGCTCTTTGTGATGAAACTAATTTCCCATCCTTGTGAGTTTTATCCTTTCAAATTACGTATGATAAAAGCTCTTACTAAGGCTGCAAATTATTGCTAATGAGCCTACTGTCCTTCCTGTATGAAACATGACTTAATCCAGCTTTAGAGCCCCATCATGAAGTCTATTCCAGCAACCAATCACGTCACCCTAAAGAATGGATTTATGCTGTGACTTAATTTGTCTTTTTTTTTTTTTATCACTCATAGTTTACAGTAATAATTGTGGCCAGTGTTTACCAGGGGCAGCGGCAGGTGTGACAGTTGGTAGTGATTCATCCACAGAGGCGAGTGAATAGCCAATAGCCAGTGGAAGAGCTTAGGAACACCCTCCAGAGAGACTGCTGGGAAGCAGGTGGGCGTCAGCTGCCCTCATACATCACAGGACTAACAGTCTTCTCTGCAGACAGCGGGGGCAGAAAAGGCTTGAAGCGAGAGCTGCTGAAGAAAAAAAAAAGATAGGAATGAGACAAAAAGAGAAAAACAGAAAGAGAGGGAACAGTGAGGCCTGAAAAACAGATCAAACTTGGAGGGGCAAAAAAAAAAAAAGAAGTGAATGATGTAAGACGAAAAAAACTTGCCTGTAAGTAAAACAAAGAAGTCAGCTGCTGGAGTTGTGCGCGAACAGCTGGTGCCAAAAACAGAGTTGAGGACAAAGTGGGCTCTGTTTGGATGGAGATGTGCCAAAAGCTGGGCCGGGTTAGCAGGCAGGGAGCGCCGCCAACTCCACAAGAGGCCTACGGGAAGATCATTATATAACCGAGAGGGGAAACCTCACAGGCGCAACAGAGATGCTCTTGACTCCCTAATGATATGGCTCGGTTTGAACCAATGTCAGAGGAGAAGGCAGGGAGACGTTAAAGGAAAGAAAGGCATCTATAAAAAGACAGGAAGGAGAAGAGGAGAAGGGAGAATGCAGTCTATTGTTTGTTGACCACTGCTGCAGAAACTGCTGGTACCTGCAATCCTTCACTCTCCTCAACAGAAGAATTTAAATGAACTTACTATCAGTGGTGGACAGTAACGGAGTAAATTTACTTGAATACTGTACTTAAGTACATATCCAGAGGATTTGTACTTTACTTGAGTATTAGATTTCTTTGGTACTTATTACTCTTACTTGAATACATTTCCAAGACAAATATTTTTACTTTTACTCAAGTAAATTTCTAGGAAGGCTGAAAAGTACTCGTTACTTTCAGGTCTGCTCTTTTGTTCTTCTTCCCTAAAATCCTATTGGACACAAGCTGTTTTTGTCAAAGGAGGAGACCAATCACAGTGCACGCTCTCCACTGGGATGTACGTAAAGCGGAAATACGTCAAGCCTCCTCAAAACGATACCGCCAAAGTAGCCTGCGTTTGTCAAGACAGAGTTATTGAGTTATTGAAAGCAGAGATGTAGTTTTTTGTAAAGCAGTGGTCTTTGAGGGGGATCCAGACTTAGTTGGATGGTGCAGGTTCATTTGGTTTCAGTTCATGATTGTTAATAAACTCTGCATCATCTGCTGTCCTCTTATGATCCCATTCATTTGATTTGTTTTTGGTGTTTCTGCAGGTTTTATAACATTGTGGTTCTAAAAGCAGCACATCAGTGCAGCTGGTTTCAAAGAGTTAATTCTCAGAAACAAAAGTTAAAAGATCCTTAAATTAATTTAGAAAAAATATAGTAATTTACTGATGTGGAAAATAAGAAATCTACTCTTACTCTTACTTTTACTTAAAGTAAATTTAAAAGCATTTACTTTTGGATACTTAAGTACCTTTAAAAGCAAGTACTTTTCTACTCTTACTCGAGTAATATTTTGACTGAGCTACTTTTACTTGTAACGGAGTAAATTTTGACCAGTAGTATTTGTACTCTTACTCAAGTACTGGGGTCGAGTACTCTGTCCACCTCTGCTTACTATAACAGTGTATAGAAAGAATGTGTCTTATGATACAGGTGACTAGGATGGGGGGAGTGGGTGGTAACCAAAAATTGTCCTATTTGATTCACTTTTCCCCAACGACATGCTTTCTGATATTAAGCTCCAAGAGATGTGGTTTTGATTATCTCCTCTGCTTTAACTCACCAAACAACAATTACATTTTGTTGTCAGAGAAGTAATCAATGCTATTCTTCACCAAGTGTCAACATAATTAAAGTTGCCATGACAAGCTATAATCTGTCTCTTTTAACCACATTTATTTATTTATCATTTTCTCCCCAGAGTGCCAGCCAAGCTCATACACAACACAGCCCGATTTGGAAACAACAGCTGAAGAGAAGCGCTCAATTTATCTGCTTCTGATAAATGTGTTCAAAATCAAAGACTGTGACTCGTACAATTCATTGTGCAGAATGAAAATGTATTTATATCGACGACTTCTCTATAAGCTCTTTCATTCAGTTTTTAAGCACTGTGCCAATGAACAAGCTGCAGAATTATATAAGAGGACGTTTAAGGGACACCGCCGCGCTGCGTCAGTGTTTTCATGCTGTAAAAGTTTTATTTGATGGTTCTGACTGATACATGATGAGTACTGTACACTGGAGTATTGAAGACTGAGGGCAGACAGAATGACTGTTCTCTTTGTCCATCCTGTCATGGATTGATTAGGGGTCAATGGACCCCTGGGCACTGCCTTGAAAGAGTAACCCCCCCATCCCTTCACCCAGGAGCAAAACACTCACGAGATTCAAGGAGACTCAAGTGGTTTGCTGCTTCTGGCACTTGCTTTGTCTTTTTGGTTGTTTGGAGTCACTGTCTTTTGATATTCTGCATGACCTTCCAGTTATTTTGTGTATCTTTCCATCTGTCTGTCTCTGTTGCAATTTTGAGTTTTTCATTGTGTCTTTACAGTTATTTTGGCTCTATTTGTGTTTGGTGTTTTGTGGGTTTAGTCGTTTTCTGTTTCTCTTGTGAATGTTTTGTATCTCTCAGTTCTTGTTCTTTTCTTTCTCCATCCATCCATCCATTATTTATATCCATGTATTCCTCTCCAGGGTCACAGGGGTCTGCTGGAGCCTATTCCAGCTCTCTTTGGGTGAAAGGTAGACCCTGGACAGTTCGCCAGTCGGCTACACGTAGACACAACAGCCACACAAGTTCACACTCCTTTGGAATCATGGGAACAACATGCAAACTCCACACAGAGACTCCTGCTGGGACTCCAACCAGGAGCCTTCTTGCTCAGAGGCAACAGTGCTGACCACCAAGACCCAATGCAGCCCTCCTTTTTTCCTCTTTAGAGACATGACATCTATTTTATGAGTCTGTGTCTTTTTGTAATTGTTTTGTCTGTTTTCAGATATTTTATATCGTTCTCTGCAGACAGTATGGAGTTCTTTTGTGTTGTCATTAATTATTTTATCTCTTTACAGCTATTTTCTTGCTTGCGGTTGTTTTGTATCTCTGCACTTGTTTTGGGCTATAGTTTTTTGGCTGCAGTTGAGGTGTTTTGTCTCTTTGCAGTTATTTTGTGTCGTTGCAGTTGTTTTTTGTCTCTTTGCAGTTGTTTTGTGTGTTTGGAGTTGTTTTGTGTCTTTACAGTTGTTTTGTGTCTTTGCAGTTGTTTTGTGTCTTTACAGTTGTTTTGTGCCTTTTTGTGTTGTTTTGTGTCTCTTTGCAGTTGTTTTTTGTCCTTGCAGTTATTTTGTGTCTATGGTTGTTTAAGTCTCTGTCTGGTTGTAACGTGTTGCTTATTGGTTATATTCCATGTTGGTGATTATTTCTGCATTTTCTCTCTCTCTGTTGCACTTTATATCTTTGAAAATGTTGTCTTCTATATTTATCTTCTCATTTTATTGTCTTTTCCTTTTCATGTTATGTGTTTGACTTTGTATTCACTTTGTGTGTTTTGTGGCCATTTGTGTGACTCATTTTTAGTTCCCAGGGAAAAATGTGTCCTTAAAGGTATGCTGACTTTTTGGTCTCGTGATCCATCCCTGCAGTCTCCTATGTCTAATAAGAAATGGGTACTTACTTGGCAGTACAGCCAGTTTCTAGCGAATGCACTTTCAAATGAATAAAAAATAAGTACACCAAGGCTCTTTGTAGCAACCTTTTTTTTTCACCTGTTCTGATTTTGTGGGGTGTTTCGAGCAGTTCTTTTGCATCTTTCACAAGCTGCATCCTTGGACAGCTGCACGAGCAGCTGCTGCTCTGTAGAAACACTGCAGTCTCTCAACAGTCTGTCAATTCATGCTGCATTAATGCTCGCCCACTGATGGGATGGCAGAGGGGTGCTCTCCAGGACATGCCTAGACTTGTTCCTAATTGTTCATTTGGGGACTCAAATCCTGCTTAATCCTTATCTATTTTCCTTCTTGTGAGCATGTTGCTTCTCAGCAAAAAGGTGATTATCTGTGATGGCCTGACACAAGGTCATGCTGTTAGTTTGTCACATAAAAATAATGTAGCACCATCAGTCCCATTTGGAGTTGTCTAACGTCAAGTGAGTACAACCACTGAATACGTCAATAGCCCAGACTTCCTCACAAACATCAAAAAAGTATCACAAATGACCTTTGACCGCTACATGCAGATTTACACAGTGTGCTAATCCCTCACGTCTATTGTTGGCCCTTTTATCTGCTCTGTGGCTGCTGAAGCGTTCGCCAAGGTGTTAACATGATGAGCTCTGCAAAGGGGGAGGCTTGTTAGTGCAGACAGATATTCCTGAGTCAGGATGCGTTGGGAATATTGCAACAAGTCACATTCAATCAGTGTCACTACCAGTCCCACACCGATGGAGATCAACAGCTTTATGAGGATGGCACAGAAGGAGTCGGGTTTAAAGTGTGAAATAATAAGTGATTACTTGGATGGAATATGATTTATTAAATAATAGCTTATCATTTGTTCATGTGCTTATTTGTGATAAAAAAAGAGGACTTGATTGTTGTAATATTCACAAGTGTATGTGTTCCTAAAATAAACGGCGGAATTCAGCCTCTGAATATGCTTTGTCCGTTCAGGTGTTAGTCGTCTGTTATCTTAAAACCCAAAATGAAAAAACATTGGGACAGTGTTGAAGATGTGAATAAAGAGGATATAAAGTTTAACGCAGAAGTTTAAATAATGAGCTGATGCAACCATATACCATCACAGAGCTTTTTTTTTAAAAACTTTAAAACTTTAAAACTTAAAAAAAAAAAAATGTTGCTCATAGCTACGGAAGAGTATTAGGGCCACTTAAAAAAAATAAAAAGAATTCTGAGAAAAAAGTCAGAATTCTGACTTTAATCTCAGAATTCTGAGAAAAAAGTCAGAATTCTAGGCCACTAAAAAAAAAAATAATAATTCTGAGAAAAAAGTCAGAATTCTGAGAAAAAAGTCAGAATTCTGACTTTAATCTCAGAATTCTGAGAAAAAAGTCAGAATCCATCCATTATCTATACCCGCTTTATCCCTTGCGGGGTCACGGGGGTCTGCTGGAGCCTATCCCAGCTCATTTCAGGTGAGAGGCAGGGGTTACACCCTGGACAGGTCGCCAGTCCATCACAGTGCCACATATAAACATACAAACCATGCTCACAACAACATTCACGCTCACACCTACGGGCAATTTAGACCCCGTCCACACGTAGCCGGGTATTTTTAAAAACGAATATTTTCCCCCTCCGTTTATAAAAAAATTTGCATCCACACATAACCGAAGATCTGCGTTTTCGACCACATTCATAAGCATTCTAACTTGTAGATCGTGGGTGTTTCCACTGAGATCCTCCTGCACACACACACACCTAACGCACTTCAAATATGTAGGCTATTCTTCTGTTGCTCTTTCATTTGGAGGCAGCGCCCTGCACGGGACTAAATGAGGGTCAATATTAACAAAATGAGCTTGTGGCGTGAGATCCCCACCTCACAATAAAACTGACCTCCATCAGGTTTGAGCAAACGTGCAGGGAGAGAGATGTGTCGTAGTTGTTGCGACGGTGCCGTGGAGTTTTAGATGTCATGTGTTTAACATCATCTTAAACCTTAATCCTCAGCTTATTTTATGACAGTGCTCCCGGGGAAGCTGCACCTCCGCGGCTCCGCGGGCACTGCGAAGCCGGGCAGTGCCCGCAGGGCAGTGGGCAGTTCCGCTCCGCGGCTCCGCAGGGTGCGCGTCGCCGCGTACCCTGCGGTGTAGCCTCTGCGCCAGTGTAACGCAGTAAACGGTGGTCAAGAGCAGAGACCATTTATTTAATAAATAGCTTGGAGAACAGATGCTGGATCATGTGTAGTAAACAAAAGTCGCACGTCAGAGCAGATTTGTTGTTGTTTTGGAGCATAATGTGACGTTCGAAAAGGCAAAACTCCGGTTGTGTCCGTCTACACGCATCTACATAAACGGAGTTTTCAAAAATCTTCACTTTTCCCGGAGTTTTTTTAAAGCTTCGTTTATTTGCGTTTTCGTGTGGATGACAGGTCAAAACGTAGGAAAATATCTCCGGTTTAGCAGATATCCGCAGATATCCGGCTACGTGTGGACGGGGTCTTAGAATCACCAATTAACTTAATATGCATGTTTTTGGACTGTGGGAGGAAGCCGGAGTACCCGGAGAGAACCCACGCAAGCACGGGGAGAACATGCAAACTCCACACAGAATTCTGACTTTTTTCTCAGAATTCTGACTTTTTTCTCAGAATTCTTTTAATTTTTTTTAAGTGGCCCTAATACTCTTCCGTACATAGCAGTCTGGATTGTGCTTTTCATCTTTGGTCAGCAGCACATAGCAAATATTTCTCCAACAAAAAAAAAAGATTAGGCTTGTACTTTTGTCCTTTTACATGCTGAAATTCCTCCAGATTACTTGAATTGCCTAATAATATTATGCAGTGAAGAAATGGAAAAAAAAATCAAATTCTTTCCAAAGGTTATTGAGGAAAGTTTTTGAAACATCTCAATTTTCAGACATTTGGAAATAAAGTGGAGAGATGCTCTAACCATCCTTGCTCCCCTTTTAAACCACATTTCCATTGAGCAGTAAAGCTCTGGTGGTGTCGATACAGTAGAGTTTGGAGCGGTAAGCCCTGACGTAGCTTGTGTTTCCCCTGCCAGATGTGTCAGCTGGAGAGCTGTAAGTACCAAAATGTGCGGCACCGTGTCCTCCGTCAGGGAAGAAGAACTTAACTAAGTTACTACGAACTCAAAATGTTGCATATTATATTTTTATTAATGTCCCCTCCACCTTATCGTACCACTGGTTTTGGGATACCAAGTGGTGCAATTTGCAACTTTTAATGACAGAAACACACATAATTGTGCATCAAACTACTGTTTGAGTACCGTCAGAATCACCTGCTGAATCACCTGTTTCCTTTCACCTTCTTATGTGCACATAATTGACCATGTCCAAAAATGCAAAAACTCATATATATTAGGTGAAATGTAATCGTTATTATATTCTGGTGTGTATATTTTTTTTTTTTAATTAAGCATTTTCCTTGTGTTTCTATGATATGGGCAACTTGGATCAAAAGCAACCACTATTTGTGCTACTGTTGGTCACATTATCATTTTAAAGTGTGTGTACTCATCAGCACTCAAGAGCAGCACTCATAATCTTGCAATAAAAGTCAAAACACTCATAAAATGCTCTAATGGGATGACGAGTTCAGGATTTAAACCCCTCGATGTGGCAGAAAAAGCAGTCGTATTATTTTAAAAGCCACAGATCAACTGCATGCTCAAATGTGTGTGAAACCAGGAGGTATGAAGGTGATTTACATCATGCAGTGGCTTTTTGACTTATGTGTTAATAAGTAAAGCTATTAAAAACACAAGTTTCACACTTGGGAACTGCTGAAAACACCTGCTGCAATCATCACAAAATGTTCATTGAAAAGTATTTTGGGGGGATTCGAAATCAATCACATTTAATTCCCTCAACTGATCCATATATGTCCACAAAATATGTACACTGTCAAGTTTTCTTTCTTCCTCATACCCTTTTCTATCCATCACAGACAAAGAAGTGGACTGAAATGTGCTTTTAATGACCCCACAAAGGGTATTTAATCTATTACGACATGGTTAAATGATCTTCTTCTCCTTTCAGATGATATTTTACATGCAACTGCAGCGCAGCCAGACTAAACTCACCAAAGCTTCAGCCTGAAATTCACTTGTTTCAGCCAACACTAGATGAGACAGATAAAACGGAATTATTATGGCTGTGATTTAAATATTGAACTGAGCTCATGATGACTGACTTCTTGACTTCATTTCCAGTAAATCCTTCACATCCATTACCTCTTGAATTAACATTTGTTAACATTTATAATCCTCATTTCCAACCAGATTCAACTTCTCACTGGCACCCTGACATCTGTCACTGTAGGTATTTTCTTAAAAATGTAAATATCTGTTGAAATGTAAATATACTGAGAAGTGCCTGGATGTCACTAACAAGATGGTAGGAAAAGATTGAACTATTGCATTAGTCTGACTGAATACATTGTCAAACATTGACTGAAAACTGAACTGGGGCGAACTTCTCGTAGTTGGACTAACCCACCCAGATAACGTGAACGACGTTGAGCTAATCTCAGCATGTAAATGTTCCACAGGGACAGGAACCAAGCAGTTCTGTACATGTTAAACAGAATAAAATACAAACCAAAGCCAACAGAACGTGTGAAGTGTGAAAAGCTGTAAATCTGTTCAATTCATCGTTCACCATTTTTGTGGTGCAACACGTCAGCTCTGAAAGCAGAAACTCACGCCACCTACTGTGGCAGAAATGATGTCCAGGAACTAACAAACCCCTGATGAAAATGAGCTTGAAGCAGAAGATTTCCCTCTGGGCACAGAGGCTAAATCACTTTTATGACACCCTTAAAGATGTTTGGTGTTTTTACTCGTTCCTCTCTCATTTTCTCTTCCATCATTGCTTCCTTGAGCTCTGTGAGCTAGTTTTACCGTTGTTGATGTGCGACCCAGAGCAGTAGTACAGTACAGTGGTACATAGTAAAGCGAGGATGTGAATGGGATGGGGGGGTGGGACAGTTACTTTGCAGTCACTTTGGCTGGTTTTACTGATAGAGAGTTGGGACGTGGCAAACGCTATATAAAAGTGAACAAATATTTCTTCAAATGAAATTGAAACTGATGCTTTAGTATGAATGAAAAGCCTTTTGTGCTGCTTTAAAAGTTAGTTTTGACCTACATAGGATGATGTTTATCAGTCCTGAAGCAGCAGATGAGAAAACCTTCCTGCTCTGGTCCATCCAGATGCTTCTGGACGTTTTTAGCCACAATCACAAGAGCCAATTTAATCATAGCAAAAATGTTTCTATCTGAAAGCACAGTGAATAACTCAAACATTTAATATGAGAAGCAATTAAGAAAAGAGCAGAACAAAAACAGAAAAAAGTGCTTTTTGAAATGATTTGTTTCTGAGTTTTGTTGTTAATGTTTCTTCAGTTGTGATTTCATTTTTTTGCAGTCTTGTTTCTGTTTTTTTTTTTAATATTTGAATGTATTAAGTTGTGTTGTTTGTTTTGTGTCCATTATTGCCATGTTTTGAATGTCAAGGCATCCGTGATCATCTATCATTTAAATCAAATCACAGTCAACGAGCAGAACTTGGCCGAGGCCGAGGCCGCAGTAAAGGATGAAGTGAAGACTTTTGGTTTAAAATTCAAAGAAGGCCTCTGGAGAAATCTTCAGAGAGAATATAGGTAAAGTAAATACATGATGACAGATTTGTTTTCTCTGAATTTTCTTGTGCAAAAGGAAGATAATAATAAAGATTCATTTTGTTTTGAAATTTGTTGATAATGAAGCCTGTGGGAATTTAACAGAAATCAAGTATTATCCAGACTAAGTGGAGTACATCGGCTTGCTGTTCAGCTCCTCTATAATCAGAATTAACCACGTAGAATAAAAGCACGTTAAAAACACTTTGTGTTATTTGCTCCGAAAGCCACAGCTCCTCTTTGATTATTTGCTTCAGACCACAAGTCCTTCACTTGCACTCGACACCTCAAGCAACCTGGCGGATCAGCCAGGAAAAGGTTTCACCTCTTTTCATTTAGTGGACTCACTCCGTTGTAATACAATCCCCTCTTTGTTTTCTTTCACTCTAATGGCTTCTTTATGATTTCTTCCCGTGTTCAAAGGGCATGCAGTACTTGACTGGCTGTAAATCTGTTCAGAGACTAATCTGCCACTACCTACCAGCTGCTCTCTTGGCACTTCCCAGGGCCAACATTCCCGTTGCCATGGAGATAACGAGCTATGCCAGTTACCCATAAGGCCTGGCGTTGCGCCGGGCGGTCTGAGCATAGAGAGCGTGTGTGAGCCCGTGTGCGTGCACGCAGAGTGTGCCTGGATAAAGTGAAACTGTATTATTAGAAGTCAAACCGTGCCGTGCGTCAACAGCCAGCGAAAGCAAAGGTTCTTGATAAACTGCCATCACCAGCTGTTTGTCGGACCAAGCCAAAGTTGGACCAAGGTTTAGTAAAGTACAGCAATTCTTTGTGTAAACAATGTTCACAAAAAAGTTGCCAAAGTCACTTGAACGTTGCGTTTCGTCTCATTTTGTAATTGCAGCCCATTTAGCCTTTTACATTTCAGCAGGAAAATACAGTTCCAGTTAGTACGTGACCCGCAGGAACATAAAGTTATCAGACATACTTTCTACCTTGGAATAACGAACAAAAGTCCACACCCTTTCAGCTGGGCCATTTCCAGGTGTTTTGTCTTACCTCGGCTACTCATACTTACCTCCAAACAGTTGATTATTACTTTAGAATACCAGTAACTCGCTTTCCTGTAAAGAGATGTTCTCTTGAGCAACAAAAAACTAAACGTTGAGATTATTTATGTTTTTCAGACTGAGAATTCAAGGAATGACATGATCCGAAATCAGGGACGATGGAAATTATCAGATTTTTAAAATTTTTATGTCACTAAATTACGTTATTCATTTTTTTATTGTCTATCAGTAAGTTTTACTGTTTAGTATTACAGTTAATGTCAGACAAGGGGAGGTGTAATCTTCAACCTACGTAGTTGTAGCTTGTGAGCTGACATCAGTGTTACCAATTTAGCCACTTTATCACTCATTTTAGTGAGTTTTTGAAAGTCACTAGCAACAAATCTAGTTACTTTTTTTTCGGTCATTAAAGACAATTTTGTTGAGTCTTCGACTTCTAACTTCAAGGCTCATATAGTTTGCACTCTTCTCAGTGAGCAGTCGGTGCTGCTGTGGGCCCCTCCCTCCCCACACAGCAGCGACTCCAGCTGCAATCAAAGCACGTGAAGTTCACCACTCACCAAACAGGCTGCAAATTAGTTGTGCATCTGCAAACCCACCGCTGGCTGATCTTGCACTGGCCTGACGCTATCCAATAATAAAATTAAACAGTTATAATTATTCATGTATAAATCTAATTAATTAATGATTAGAATCATTATTAAATTCACTGCCCTTTAGTCAGGACAAAGGAGGATGGGAATTGTGACATGAAAAGAAAGAGTCCACAAAAGAAAGTTAATTTGTACTTTAAACATGTTGTGTTTTTTACTCCCATTTTGACTCTCCCACGATGTTATCCCTCTCGCTTACAGATTCCCTGACAATAAAAACAGTAAAGTCAATAGTTACTTTACTTATGGAGGAGTTGGCCACACTGGCCATAAAGGAAAGCGGGCCGTCTTTTATCCACATCTGTTATCCACATCCCGGGCAGATCAATAGTCCATCATGGAACTAGATACAGACAAACACACAACACCATGTTTATTTTACACATAAATACAACACCTCCTTGTTATTTTAATGTTTTGAGATTACTGGATTACAGATACATTTTTTGCAACACATCAAAAACCATGTCCACGTTAATGTCAGTAGTAGCATTTCTAACATTTTCCTCCTTCCTTTTTGCTGCAGGGTTATGTTTTATTGGTCTATCAAATTTTGGACTTCCAGAGTCAAAAACCATGAACACAATGCCAAACAGGAAAATGTACATCCTGTGGCTTTTTTTTTGTTTACAATTTGCAATCCTTTGGGAATGTATTCTATTTTATTCACAGTTTTGCCTCCTGTGCTTATTTCAAATCTGGTTTCAGGTAGTTAGCCCCTTCACTGCTTGATGTTGCATATTTGATACATACATTTTAAATACAGAATTGGGAGTGTTTTTAATTTCAACATATATTAACATTTTGAATTAAAAAAAAAACTCTGTGTATTGTTTGATATATCAGGCATCAAAAGGTTAATCCTTGTTCTGTGCAGGATCCACTGTCAGCCACTCCTTACCTGTTCTGTTCTGTCATGACCCTTCCTGTGGACCTCTGTTGTACTCTGAACTTACTGTCCTGTAAGCTCTTTTGTTATGCTTTGTTTTATTTTTGTTTCGCAAGCCATAAAAAGGTTAATATATTCCTTCTCAGTCTACCGTTGCCTACATGTATGAATCTGGGCGCTCCATAAAACCCAACCTTGACAATAACAAGAACAACACAAAGAAGTGATAAACGGCCATGGTCATAAAACGAAGAAGAAAAAAGAAAGCCGCTCACCTTCTTTTCCAACGCTCTTTTCCTTCACCTCTTTGGATGAACATCACAGGATCAAGGAAGCAGAGTGATAGGAATTCATTAGGACATAAAAAAAAAACAGTTGTTCAAAAAATATACCACATACCTACATACCTAAGTATTACACTTTTTTGTTCTTATCGATTAAAGATGATCTTATATAGATATAGGCTATATCTTGTAATATTGTAATAATAATTAAAGCTGCAAGCAGCGATGAACGGGCCCTCGCACTCACGGCCACCGTCCCCCATAAGCATATCAGAAATGACACCACCCACGACTTTCTATGTCAAACCATTCAAAAGTTATGGCAGAAAATAGGAACTATTAAATATCGACCAATCAGAAGAAGGGGCGGGGATAATTCATGCCAAGGAAGGTCAAGTACTCAATACCGAGTCCGATGACACCACCCACATGTCTTTATCACAACCCGTTCAAAAGTTATGTATTCTAGGGGGCGCTGTTGAGCCATTAGGCCACGCCCATTAATGCAAACCATGAAACATCAAATTTTTCGCCAGGCCTGGCTTGCGTGCAAAATTTGGTGACTTTTGGGGCTATCAAATATGGACCAATCAGATGAAGGGGGGCACGCTTTTTGGCGACTAGCGTCGCCACGGTAACACTTTTGAAAGAGAAAAGTAATGCACATTGTTGCAGGATGGAGACGCATATTTTGATGTATAACACATGGGTGCACGTTACGGTTCGGGTCGTATTAACTGCCGAAGGAATGGCATATATTGCTCCAAAATGACACGATTAATTCAAAATGTTCAAAATGGCCGACTTCCTGTTCGGTTTCAGCCATGGCGCCAAGAGACTTTTCTTTAAGTTGCGACATCATACAGGTGTGTACCGATTTTCATGGATGTACGTTAAACCGTATTGTGGGGCTTGAGGTACAAAGTTTTCTAGGGGGCGCTGTTGAGCCATTTTGCCACGCCCATCAATGCAAACTATTTAATATCAAATTTTTCGCAAGGCCTGGCTTGTGTGCAAAATTTGGTGACTTTTGGGGCACGTTTAGGGGGGCAAAAAGGCCCTCCTTTTGTCAGAAGGATAAAGAAAGAAAGAATAAAGAAAGAAAAAATAAAGAATTCCTACAGATACAATAGGGCCTTCGCACTGTAAGTGCTCGGGCCCTAATAATAATAATAATAACTGAAGTCCGTAATTCAAAATAATGGAAGGAAGTCCCAAGCGAAAAAAAAAGTTGTCACAAGCTGCTCATCTGTGCTCGTCAAACCCTATCATCTTATCAAGATTGTGTATTTTGGGCTCCAAAATAATACATTTTTTTCCCCTCAGCACTTTATAGAGCTTAAGCTGCTCTTCTTAGTATAGTAGTAGTATATAAGCTGTCACTTATATCCTTCCTGGTCATTTCACACAGTCACAAACCTTCGGGGAGGGCATTCAAAGCAGTAAATCAGAAAAATAAAACATGATTTAAAAATCTAAAGTGGCTACAATCTAATAAACACATCAACACCTCAATACAAGCTAATACAGGGTGGTGTATTGTTGTTCTTTTTTTTAAGTTGAAAGACATCTCACCCTCTTCTGCAGCAAAATGTCTAGAAAAAAGAAAATAAAAAGGAGAGAGTGCTTTGTTTCTGCAGCACACACTTCTAGTACGTCAAGTGATAAAATTCATTCAAAATGTATATTTTTTATAAATGTTAAATTTAATTCAAAAAGTTTTTAATTCTATTTGCTTACATTATTTCTAAAACCTACAATGTTGAAGATTACTGATAGAAATGCCATGTTTACATATCAAGCAAAAAATAAATAAAAAAATACAACCCTTGAATATGTAAAACAGACAGCCAGGCTCAGACACGTTTGAATTTCAGTGCTCATTTAAAAATGTTTGTTGGACATATATGTGAAACCGACATTTAGGATGGTGACAGGGATGTGCTTTGATGTTTTAATGTTGGTACCGGCTGCTGGGAAATGAGAAGCTGACATTACATATGCACTATCGCCAACTTGAAACTGGGATGATGCATTCGTTGCTAAAGTTGTCGTGAAGTTTCTGGTGAGTTCCTCTGATTTAGATTCATGACTTCGTTATGAAGGGATGTCACTGCTGTGTCTCACGGACAGGTCGTACTGATCAATGTTATTGATCTCAAGCAGTTTCTCAAAATACCACTGCTTGCTGCTGCATCTTCCTTTCATTTCCTTCCTATTCAATTTCCTCCCAAGCTATTTGCATTAAAAAAAACTAAAAACATTATGAAACATTATGAATACATTGGGTAATGTAATGTTTTTTTTTCTGATTTAAATACTTTTTTTATCTAAATATTTCTTTATTTTTGTTAAATATAACTTTTTTTAAATTATGGGATTAGTAGAGAGTAATTCATGTATCAACTTTGATACATCAAGCATTATTAGGGTTCATTATCACTTGAAAGCATCAAAGACAAACTTTTGATAACTTTTCTTTTGTTGTAGGCCTACAACTTTAATCGTGCAATACTTTGACAAATTGGGACCAATAAAAGCTACACGGAGGAGCAGTTGTCTTCACATTTGTTATTTTTTGGCTACAACTGCAGTGAAAGGCCACTATAGTGCGAAATGTATCATTTGTTTGTTTGCAAAATTTCAACAGCATGTGTTTCTTTGTTAGTCTAAGTTGGTGTTCATCAAATTAATTAGGATTCTAAAGTGAAAAGCAGTAAGGTTTTTTTTTCTTTTCTGCTCCTTGCAACAATCGTGTGTTACAGATTTTTCATCCTAAGCCTCTAAACATTTAACTTCAACTCTTGTGAATCACACAGGAAGAACCAAACTTGCTGATTTGAGACTGGAAACAAAAAAAAAACACAAGAAAAAGGAAGCTATTGTTGTCCATCGCAGCCCAGATGGTGCATGCAACCTGCACGCTGCTCTTTTTGATTTTCCCGTGTTTTCTAGGTAAGCGTGAGGCCCCTTCTCTGAAAATATCTTGCATGTAGAGAGGAGGAAACTGCTGTGGTTTTGGTTGCCACAGAAACCAGGTGAGAACATGTGCCGCGTGTGTGTATGTTTGTGTGTGCGTGTGTGCTCTGGCCATGACATCACACGTTCCATGACGTCAGCGTGGCAAAAGGAGAGGAGTGGGGGCGACGTGAGGCACCTAAGTGTTCAATTGATCCTACTTAAACCACTAAGACCTGTAAAGGAAATATAAAAATGCTGTTTCCAGTATTATTGATTTGTTCCCTACTGTCTGACGACATCTGCCTTGTCAAGAGGCTCTCATTTATATGATTGTACTGTTGGATTATTCATACAGAATAACATTAAATCATGGCTGCAGTGCAACTGTGGCAAATCTATCACTTTTTTAAGTGAGGGTCATCAAGGAGCCACATTTCTCACAGAACAGACAAGAATTTGCATAAAATCTTTACACACCTTTTTTTTTATTTTGCAAAGTGCATATAGATTTTCACCAGTCAAACCTTGTCAACAGAACACATCATCTAGCTCCTGCTTGTCTGTTTCATGTTTTTCAGATGTAGTCTGATAAATGTTCTTTCATGGATTATTGACCACCAACACAGATTTGTAAACTCCTGTGGGCCGACCCCTAGAACGGCCCATTGACAACTTTTAAAATGATAGTATCAACTATAATTTTGTTGTCGCCAGCGTTAATGATATATTTTCTTTTCTTGATTGTCTTTTAAAACAAAACAACAAGACCCAAAGAGATAGATTTCGAAGAGATAGATTTATTTTCTTTTGCGTTACCTACAACGCAAAAATATATGCAAAATAGTTTTTGCTATAATGCTAGCTATAATGATTTGGGGTATTTACTTGTTAGTTCATGCGGTACCGTGGACACAACAATGGAGCACCCACACCCTTGGGGGGGGTTAAATTAAGTTTTATTTTGAGATTGGTCTGCAATACGCAGATATTCAAACTGTGTTTTCCAAAAAGCAGGTTTCATATTATTTTGAAACGTTTTGAAAGAGTACTAAAATTGGGCAGACACAGACTACGTTTCATTACATTTATAAAAAGATTAGTCTCCTCCTCACTCCAAAAGTGTGGCGTGGTCTTGCGTTTCTCCATGTTTAGAAGTAGCCTACGTCCTGGACTCAAAAGACCAGGGTTCCTTGCGAAAAGAGCATGCGCAGAAAACAAATTCATGTTCCGTTTCCGATAATCCTGTTTGGCGTTTACATGACCGAATATTCGGGTTTTAAAAGGAGTAACCCAGGAGTCATATTCAGGTTTTTAAAAACCCGAATATGAGCAAATTCTGGTTATTTAAAGGGGTTATTAGTGTTTACATGGCCGTGCAAAACCAGGTTATTGCTAATATTCAGGTTTTAAAAGGGTTATTGACTGCATGTAAACGCAGTCACAAGTCGCCTCAAGGAATACTCAGGTCCTTGTGGTATTAGAAAAGACAGTGCTGCATGACCTGCAGGCCGTATTGTGAGAGAATGCAAAAGTATTGCGAAGTAACCAGAGCATTGTGAGGTAGCACAAAAGGAAAAAGTCTCCCCATGTCCAATCTGGGTCTCTGTAATGGGTAGCGAGCAAATGGTGAAGAGAAAAGTGTAGAAAACTAGAAGAATCTCTTACATTTTAAAGGATAATTCTGGCTCATATCACCTAGACTCATTTGAAGACATTAACATGGGGGGGTAACCCTGGTCCTGGACACCGCCTACCCTGCATGTTTTAGATGCTACCCTGCTTCAGCACACCGTGATACAAATAGCTGTGTCATTAACAGAGTTGTCCAGAGTTTGATGACAAGCTGGTGACGACCTTTGACTTGAATCAGGTGTGTGGAAGCAGGGACACATCTAAAACATGCTGTATAGGGGCTCTCCAGGACCTGGATTGCCCCCCCCCCCTCCCCCCCATCTGACATATTTCTCAACAATTTTCCAGTACAATTGTAAAACGGCTAAAATTTCAAGGCTCCTAAATCTTGACATGCCCTTGTTTTGCATCACGTGACCGCTGGAGGGTGGAAACAAAAACAGTCAGGGAATCAGGGCATAAAAATGTTTTAAGAGTAAGTGTGACCCACATGTTTTCATTGTTTGTTTTTAGTGCTCACTATTCTGCCAAAACTCAGCTGAGGTGACTCATTTAAAGGGAATCCACTCTGTTTTTCTTTCTATTATTTTATTTCACTTTCGCTCAAATTTAGCATAACCTAATGTTTGTATCGAGCCAATATTTCAGTATTTGAGAACTTAATCACTTTTACCTTGCATTTAACTAGCATTCTGCATGAATTTTCCAGAAAATGTGATCTAGTCTTCAACTAAGTAACAAAAACAGACAAAATACAGTTCTTGTCTCTTAGTGGACACACCCGTTAAATGTTCACCTATGTGATGTTGAGTAGGTGCTCTGTATAGGGTTGGGCAGAGATTCAGAGGAATCTCAAAGTGTTTAGTTATCCATCAGTCCACAGCTGCTTGTCCCAGAAGTGGATGACTAGAGGCACAATGCAAAGATAAAACCCATAGCTGAAGGCTTGAAAACATCACTAGAGCTGGCAAACATGAGTCTCCCGTTCACGGCCTGGACCACTTGCCATCACTGAGGGGAATATGAATTATCCCTGTCAACGTCAGGATGGCTGGACAGCAGCTGAAGCCTAGAAAAAGTCGGGTGATGCAGCAAGACAATGACCGCAAGCGTCAAACTAAATCCTTCACTTAATGGCTTCATAAAAATTATTATCTACCTTTTGGAGGGGCCCCGTCAAAGCTCATAGCCCATAGAGGTGTTGCAGAATAACCTCCAGAGGTGCCAAAAGTATTCACATTCATTACTCAGGTAGAAGTATAGATACTAGAGATTAAAAATACTCCTGTAGAAATTGAAGTATCAACTCAAGTTTTTTACTCAAGTAAAAGTATAAAAGTACTGGTTTCAAAACTACTTAAAATATAAAAGTAAAAGTAATGTAAGGGGGAAAAAAACATTAAGGACAAAAGCCATTGAAAATGAATGCATCTTAGTATAATGCAAATATATTAAAGAACCTTATACATATATGTGTACTATTGAGCATTAACATGTGTTTCAGAGAGCAGAAGATATGATGACTAGTTGCCTATAAGTATTGTAATGGTGCAAAAAGTCAAACTTCAGAGGCATGTTATCATTTATCCTAACCTTTATTGGAATGTACATCCAAGTTTAGTTGCAGGAATCTGAGGGAACGGATGTAAGAACAAAACTGGACAAGAACATCTGAAACAACCAAATTCACTCTATCCAGATGGAGCAATTTAACTGGATAGTTTTTTTTTAAAGGCCGAAATGAAATAGAGTAACGAGGCTGTTTTTAAAATGTAAGGAGTAAAAAGTACAGATAATTGCGTGAAAATGTAAGGAGTAAAAGTAAAAAGTCGTCTGAAAAATAATTACTCCAGTGAAGTATAGATAACCAAAATTTCTACTTAAGTAAGGTAACAAAGTATTTGTACTTTGTTACTTGACACCTCTGATAACCTCAACAGGGGTTTTCACATCAAACATCCTACAAATGCATGTAAATGGTTACAAATTCCCTCTGAATGTTGGATTGGTCTGGAGAGCTAAAAGAGGTCCTTCAACCAGCTATGAACTCACTTTTCCAGCAGCAATGTAAATATTTAATGGGCGTGTTCAACAAAGACACATGAGGTTACAGTTACTTGAATGTTGGCAACTTGAGCACATTTTTGTTTGTTTTTGTAAATAAGACAAAGATCAGATCACATTTTATGGAAAATGAATACAGCAAATATATTTTTAGTCATACTGCACACACACTGCAATGTGTCTTTACTTTATCTGTGGCAAAAAAATAAAATGTAGGTTGATTCACCCAGGTCTACTTTAATTTAAGCCTTTAAACCCCTCAGCTGCTGCTTTATCACCTGCCTCCATCTTGTTTAACAGATACAGATAAACCTAAAGGCCCGTTTCCACCTTCCAGGAATTCAGACGCACATTTCCCCGTTTCCTGGTCTATGGATGTGATTACTGTACTCTAAGATTTTCCAGACACTAGAAAGTCTATTACAGAGCGCTATTCAGGTTCAGCTCTAACTCCCAGCAGGTTTTTCCAAGGATGAAACCCTTAAGCTGCTTTTCACTGGGCTCACAAAACAGCAATATGTTCTGTGATGAGCTGATGAAATGAGCGGTCAATGAATCTACAGGAGACTTTGGCACTCTAATCTCACTGCATCACCACAGAAGAATAGATGAGGGAGACAAGCATTTTGCCGCAACAACATCTGAAAAGTATATAAATGAGTGTTTGGGCACTGGCAAGAGACAACATATTTTATGTAGAGCTAGGAATGTGCAAAGCTTGCAAACTGTCCAAGAGGGTAATTGAATGATTATGCTTGTAAATGCGGGAGATGTGAGTTTTGTCCTCTAAATGAATCCTTGTACCCTAATTTGCATGCATTCAAATGCACATATTCAAGAGAAATATGATTATGGATGCAGGCTGCCATTAACTTGCCAACGCCAGCCTTTCCTCTTTAGTCTCAATTAATCTCCTGAACCCTGGCCATGGCGGGAATAGGTACTGGAGAACGTCCACGTGCCCTCGCTCAGCTGCCTCCTAATCTCATCCCCAGCCACAGGTTTGCACCGACTACACTGCTCCGCCTGTGCGGTCCAGCTGATCTCGTCCTCTGGTTCTCTCCTGCCCCCTAAAGCACAGAAAGCAGAATAAGCCTGCAGTGGTCAGTCCTCCTGGATCAATGACTGATTTCCTGAAGCACTTTTCAGTAATGCAGCTGGAAAATGTAATGTACAGCGTCTTATGGATTCCCTCCTCATGCATTAATGATGCTACGCAAAGAATTTTACATTACAATAAATTGCTTGACGTTAATCTTTCTTTTTGTTGCATAAATGCTGAAGATGATAAAAGAGGGAGAAATAGCACTTGGCAATCAAATACTCCCATGTCGTTGGTTTGTTGGCGTGCTTCTTTGAACCTTCTTGATTCACATGCATTCCTCTCGCAATAGGAGCTGTCACTTTGTGTGGAAATTGTCCCTTCAGTGTGTGTGTGGCTATAGGGAGCGTCTGATGTCCACTCCGCACCACTTATCTATGATGTGAATGGGAAGACAATAAGACCCCCAGTGGCTTCCTCTGTCCGTGACCCGCCTGGGGTCTGATTTGCCTTGGCAAGGGGGACAGAGGGCCAAAACAAAGCTTAAGGAGTCTCCAGTAAAGAGGTTCAGAGGTCAGCCCCAACACCCAACTAACAGGCCCGTCCTCTAGTTCGGGCTCTGAAACGGGGAAGAGACACAGAGCCGTAGAGACAATGAGATAAAAGGAACCTCCAAAACCATTAAATTCTGAGGAAGTGATGGCCGTGAATGATGACAGAGACTGAAAAGGGACTCTTGAGGTGGGAGGTACAGTCCATTAATGACCATGGATGCTCCATTATGGCAGCCCTGGGAGGTGGTGATGAGGTGGTACATTTTTTCCCATTAGGCCTCTCGTCCCTGAACGCGGAGACAATTCCAGATTGATGCAAGAATCCCGGTCGACCCCCGTGGCGAACCTCAGCACAGGAGACAACGTGACAACACATGGGCCCCTTCAGAGGCAGGACGAGTCAAATTACTGTTTGCGTAACGTCAATCCTTTCACAGCTCCCTTGAGGGGAAACGTTGATTGATGGACTTTCTCTTTTACAAAGAGTGTAAGAGAGGATGTGGTCATATAGTTCATGACTTCAAAGTGTGGAAGATAATGGATCGCTTCTGATCGGTAGCAGTTCAACATTGTCTAACTTTTCAGAAGGCTAAAAGGGATCTGCGATGTAAATGATTCATTCATTACTCCCTGTCAACACTGTCATAAAGGATAAATCGTGAAACTGCATTATCTGTAGAGGACAAAACAGCTGAACACGCTATTCTCATTGTCTGAATTATATAGTTATCCGTTCATAAACCGGTCCGGGTTGGAGCAGATGTATTAAGGTGTCTACATTAAGATTATATGGCCAGCATATGCTGCTCTGTTATCGTTGGCATTAAGTGCGCTTATGGGTCTCTAGGGGGTGTACGTTCAATCCCTCTTATAGGGACGTGTTTATTATATCTCGTATGTAAATGTGGCCATAGAATAGAACCCATATGTGTTAATGAGCTTCAATAAGGCAAGCTTAATAATTAATAACGTGATATAACATATTTGCATAGCCTGGATGACTGAGTGCTTTACATGTCTGAGTAATGTCACTCTGTATTAAATTTGATCAGGTATGAAATGTCCTTATTTTTTCCAACATTTCAAGATTATATTTTACAGAAATGATTCACATCTTTTCCTGAATCCCTTACCCAGACCTGATACTACAGCTGTGATGTCAAAAGTGAAGCTGTTTCTTCTGGATGCTTCTCTCCCCACATTCAGACACTTCATTCATATATTCAATCTGGAAATAGTTTTGTTGAAGTAAATTCTACGGTAGTTTTTGAAAGATGTAACTTTTCATTTCATTGTTTTCCTGGTTTCTGTTTGAGGGCTGTGGTTTATGGTTATTCTTAGCTCCCTGAGTTTGCTTTTTTTTCTTCTTCCTTTTCAAGACATTCAAAACAAAGATTACGATTGACTGTTCAGGTTTTTTTTTTTTTTTCATTCACTCCCACGTTTGTTCTTATTTAACTCAATCCAGTTAATGACTTTTCCTCTATCGACCTCTAATGATGACCTGATAAAAATGATTTCTCTACAAGTATATTTTCCTGGTTTGTGAGTAACAAAAGTGAATGAATGTGTTTTGAGGTCACGTTGCTTTTCAACACTTTTCAGGTAGCCAGCTGGATCAGCTGCCAGAGATGGAAGCAGTGGCAACAATCCTTCTGCCAAGTGGCTCTAAACTGAACACACACACACATCAATGCATGTAGGCATGTAGATATGGTCAAGACGGTCTGCTGCAGTTCAAACCAGCATCAGAACGGGGAAGAAAGGTGACTTAAGCGACTTTGAACGTGGCGTGGTTGTTGGTACCAGACGGGCTGGTCTGAGTATTTCAGAAACTGCTGATCTACTGGGATTTTCACGCACAACCATCTCTAGGGTTTACAGAGAGTGGTCCAGAAAAAGAGAAAACTGCTTTCCAGTGACCAGCAGTTCTGTGGGGTAAATGCCCCAAATGCGACCGAGACTTCATAACGCCAGATAATTTAAATCAATTATTTGCCGCAACTGCACGGGCTATTACTTCACATTTGGAAACGAAAAAAAAAGCAGGAAATTTTACTTGCACTTCATTCAAATGACAACTGTTAAATGGCACTTTAATTGTTCATGTTTATCCAGGTTGCCTAAACACAGTTCTGCCAGGTTCCTGTCTGATTACTAAACATTACCAAGTTGACTTGTTGCCTAAACCTAAACAACCTGAGATCGAAAATACACAATAAAAGTTGAACAAAATGAGAATATGTTATTGAAATCACACATTAGCCTTCTTTTAGTTTCAGCATGAAATCTGAGAACAGTGCTTTAAAATAGTTAACATTAAAACATATGCAGTGCATGTCAAGCAATGGCTTCGTTACTATTCTATTATACTAGCATAAAGAGTTTTAATGTTATAGGTATGAGCTTTCTTGGGAATGTCACATTAAATGATCTTTGAAACAAAGCATCAACAAAACGAGGAGAGCCAGTTTCAAGCAACACCACTCCAGACCACACCCACCACGACTCCCCCGTTAACCAGCTGGTATGAAGAAAGATGGAGAGATGTGGTCAAAAAGTGTTTTTCCTTTATTATTGTATTATTTTGACCAAAACGTGTCACAGAAATTGTGTCAACTATTGAAAAAAAAGGGCAGGTTATTTCTGACTTAGCAGAGAATTACTCCATCCATCTGCTTGTTCTTGAACACAATCAGAGCTAATCATAACACTGACAGTTTTCTTAACGGACGTTTCCATTTATAGCGATAGGGTTTTTCCCTAAACTGATCCAAGGCACAGAACTCCATGCTTTTACTCACAAAGTCTGTTTATGTGAACTGTAGGTTCATATGTAACCCCAGATTCATGTTAAAAAACAGAAGCAAGTCTAGACCGTAATTATGTGGCCACAAATAGCTTGATTTAAGGAAGCCAGCCAGCTGTTTTACAGTAAGAGTCCTTAAAAGCTACACCTCACAGATGGCTGTGACTGCTCAAAAGGGCTGTCAAGAGGCTTTGACTTTTTTTCCAAGTGCAAAAATGCACCGGTCCAGCCAAAAATAGGAATTCCACAATATGAGGAACTGCTTCCAAGATGCTATTCTATAAGAGCCCTACAAAGTCACATGTGGCTCGAATCATGGGCAGTAAACTTTTTGAGAAATAATATGCAACCAGCACAACAGGGTATATGATTCGATCAGAATCAGCAATCAACCGCTCCGTGCATGTCAAAGCCACTTCTGCAGCCCCCCTCCTGAGAAGGTGCACTTCGGAGTTAAATGCAGTTACATCTGTAAGGTTAAGTGTTGTGCATGTCACTGCTTTTTTCTTTCTTTTTTTCTTCTTCTTCTTTTTGCACAGAAATGAGATGCTGGGATTCCTTTAGGATTTAAAAAAAAAAAAAAAAAGAAGAAGCTACCGAGTCTTTTGGTCTCCGTGCATCAGCTCACAAAGCTGCAGAAACAGAGAAAGGTGCCGTGGATCCATTGACACGAGGATTTATCTGATCAAAGCAACAGCACTAAACCTTTCAACACAAGAGCTTCTGCCTTCTGCAGATGGAGATCCAGGCTGCTGACGGAGCTTAACAGGCTGCAGTGGGGAGTCAACTGGACTATTAACTAGATGTAAGTGTGGTAATATGCAAATGTGACTATGCTAATCACAACTCCGGCACTGGCGTGGGGATTAAGATCGAGTAATGAGCAACTTAACAAGGGTCAGGTTTCACCTTTGGGATGGCCGTGAATGATAAATGTGGTTTGATCAAAGCTGCATTGATCGACATAAAATATGAAGTTTAGATCATAATATTTTAAGCAATACACTATTAAACAGTGTTTACATTTCCTTCAAAAACACCGAAGCCCACTACAGCGGGTGTTTTTTGATCGAGGGTCTTTTGTAACATAAATTGGGAGTTTGCTTTTGTGTCCAGTGCACCACAGCATGCATAATCTAATTTTCCATCCGTAGTGCCCCCCCGCCCCACCACTGACTGGTGTCATGGCCCTGATACGGGTGAACTAGGCTTTCTTTGGTTTAAGCTGTAATTAAAGTGGACTAATAGACAATTAGTTTGCTCTAATTTCCAGGACAGCGCTGGTCTTACAGTCACCTCTGAACTACAAGGGTGACACCAGTCTGACCTGCCCGGCTGAATCTATAGACAGCTGTGTCAGGGTCAGCAGAGAGAAGAGGTCAGCAGGACTTCGCTAGCCCTTATCAAATACTTGGATGGAGGGATTTGAAATTATGTTGTCTTTGTTGCTATATGGTGTCGTTAATGTAACATCAGTGGCAGTGTAAAAATGGCAACTGAATTTGCCAGCGAATGAACAGCCTTCCGTCTGTGAGTTTAATCAATTTTTTAATTTTTCACCATGTTTTAATAGTTAAACAGTTGCTGTTTTCAGTCATACTTGTCTGGCAAGAAGTATATCTTTGAAAAGAGAATTTAGCCAGAAATCATTCCTGATTTGTTCCTCATCTTATTCTAAATTATGCAAAGACTCAGATTAGATCCTGCAGCTGTCTTCGGTGTTAACCTTCAGACCGCAGAGGTTAAAACTTCAAGTGACTCCGAAGTGGGTGGATTTCCTCCAGTAAGTCATCTTGGACAGATTTCTGTCATAAAAGTATAGCAGCTTTACAAATTTAGCAACAACGTCACAACACCGGCTGAAAATTCCTCAGCAGGACTTCAGACTTCAATGCATTCAAGTTGATGTCAAGTGTTTTTGTTGACAATGAAAGTGCCCTCATTAATAAAGGCAGTCCTTTGTCTTCAGCTTGGATATTTGACCTATTTGTGTTAGAATTGCTTTGGCCACCTCATTAAGGTCTTCATGTCAGCTCGGGTGCCCTCAGTGTCTCACGTCCAGAAGGAAAAAAGACATACTTCAAAACTAATTTGAACCTCTTTAAGTGATTAGTCCATTAAGATGGAGTATCCTGCATCTATCTCAATATTTACATGAGACTGTAAACCTGCAACATGTTATGAATAAATGCTCAGACATAAGGTTTGATATTAAATCATCTTGATTCAGGAAGAAAATCCTCTTGTGTTGGCTGCTATCTAAAAGATTTCCTACCTCATGAATACGTCCGATAATGTATGCATATCGGATCAGGTTATCAGTGTTTACGGTCAGAGCACACAAACACAAAGCCAGTCATCCAGAAATAAATGAGCATTGAATAGAGATTGAGGTAATCAGCGCAGATTGTTGCACGCGCCTGTTTAAAGTGCTTTTGAAAAAAGATGATTTCAATTAAAAACAGCCGTCAGAAGTCATGGCCACGAGGCTGCACGCATATATTTGCTAAATTTAAAAACAGAATGTAAAGGTTTAAACTGAGGATCATAAATAATGATGTGAACAGGGATCATAATTGTGTAGTTGAAGAGAAGTTTATGAATAACAAACATACTTACTTGGATAGTGAAATAATGGTTTTATAGGGTATAGGGACTGAATTTGACATTGTCCCGTATTTTAATATTTATGTCTGCTGTTTTGCATTCCACCACACATGCTCCTGACATGATTCACGTGATAAGGTAAGATGAGCCGTATCAGGGATATCCTGCCTCGCAGTTGTCTGCCTGCAGAAGGAAAACTCCAGAGAGAGAGAGCGGCTGAGAGGAAGCGCACAAGAGCGACTCAGACATGTGAACTCTTGACACGTGCTGTTACATAGAGGGCAAAAAATAAAAGATTACGTACATTGACTTGTCTCAACTGACTTTGAGTTATGTCGCATTCTGAGAAGAGGCCTGAGATAATGTAGGACCACATCTGGACAACAGCAGTACAACAGCTAATTCATTTTTTCTGCAGATGAGCACAAGGGCTAAGTGTACCAACACAGGGAAGGCATTTGTTTTGGAATTAAAGCAGACAAAAGGGCCCCACTTGCATGGCCTCATTTTACATGCAGTCAGCAGCTCTCAAGGGTGCACTGATGCAGGATGGATGTGCACCTAGAGGTCCTGCGGGCCATGAGAACCCACAGCCAATACAAACACAATGCGCTGCAGATGAGTGCTTCCCAATCTTTTTACTTGAAACCCCCTACTTCTATCTACAAAAAAGTGGACCTGCCCCTATCCTTTCCCCCAACCACCACCAACCAGACATGTTCGAATGCCCATAGTCACTAAAATAATGATCGAAAAACTTTTTCAGATTTTTTTTTCAAAAAATGTTCCCATTAAGCAACAAAAGGTGATCATTGGATTTCTTCCCAGGATGAAAAGTCAAGCATCTTAAACTCCACCAACCAGCTCTTTAATATCATGAAGGGAGGAAAACATTAGAGTCAACATGCATCACTGTTCTGTACTGAACCACCCACATGCTGTGCCCCATGTACCTCATTCTATACATTCTGTTTTTCACTGGATTTATGATTATTAATTCATATTGCATGCTTTTTTATCCTAACGTGTAGATACTGCTGGAATTGGTCAATTTCCCTCGCAGAGGAAGAGACCAGGGTGCTGAAGACTGGGTCCGGAGACGATTCAAAAGCATTGTATGTCCTATCCTGGAGCTAATGCTGTATCCTCAGATATGCTATTTCACATCCTTGAAGTTGCAAATATATGAGTGCATAATGATGAACAAAGCCGGGTGAACAAAGCTTTCCTCAAATCATGCCGACATGTTCAATGAATTTGCCGTCTTAACAGATTCATAGCAACTGACATTAATGGAACTTATTAAACTAAAGCTCAAACGCCTATCTAGTCAGCCCAGAAAATGAATTTAGATTAAAAGCTGGGTTCTTCTTCTTCGTGTATCTCCTTTGTTTGTTATATTTGAAAAATAAAAAAGACCTTGATCTAAAAGCTGGGTTCTGATGTGAAGTTCATGTTTGAGTAATTTATTATTTGGTTCATTTAAAGGGGACCTATTATGGCATCTAATACCTATTTTGAACAGGCCTTGAATGTCTTGAGCTTTTGATTGTTTTTGATTGTTTTTGCTAAATAAATTAGAAATTCAGCCTCTGAGCCATGTCTTTATCTTCCCAGTCTCTAACCTCATTATCTATGAGGGATTCTGAGTGGGCGGGGAGGCTATGATAATGAGGCACTGTGCTGATTGGCTGCCTGAATGACGCCATACACCGCTATGAAAAAATGGCGGAAGCTCCGGCCGGCGGAGTTAGTTGTGGGCGTGGTTTCAGGCATTGGAGGCCAACCTATGTAAATTGCATTTTGGTTACGTCACGAAAAGGAGCAGAATCTGAACGGCGCGTAGAAGTCACATCACACTGGACGGCTGTACAGACACTGAAGAATTTGGTTGCTTTCCTCCTTCTCTGAGTTGGCAGGCTGAGGGGAGACCACTTTATATATGTTAAAGCAAGAGAAAACGTGTTTTTCATAATAGGTCCCCTTTAACAACCCAGGCCCCCCTCGCCCTCGTGTCCCACTTGGCAGTAAATGGGCAGGAAAAAGCACCCGACCCAACTTGTCAACCCTTCTCCATCCCAGCTGACTCTCCTTTTTTTTCTCCAGCTCTGTACACTGCGTGTACCTGAGTGCATTAAAAAAAAGGTTGCACACGCAGGGTGGCGAACCCCAGCACGGCCCACCTTCGGCATAACTGGGTTGTTTTTTTGTCCCATGTTAATTTGTTTGATTTTGTTTGTTTTTGGGAGTTTGTATGCTTTCAGCCGTCCACATAACTGGAATGGGTGTGTTTTCATTTTTTATTTTTAATGTTGTGATTTTTTTCCCCCTCTCGCCCATGTTAGTTTGCATGTTTGTAAAGGTCTTTGTGTGTGTGGGAGAACAGGGTGCCACATTTAATATATCACATATTGAGTCTCATTAAACTGGATCTGATCAAACAAATTAAATAAACTTAATCAGACAAAACTAGCAGGTGAATCATAAATTAAATGAACAAAAATGTTCAAAAATATCAAAAACTGAATGTGTAAGTTTTCTTATTTAGGCTCTGAATAAGCCTACAATTGTAAATAAAACGAAAGCCAATCTGAAACTGCTTTTTGAATTTCCCTGTGTAACTATACTGCTCCGCGGCTTTGTGGCAGCGTTTTTCCATCCATCCCGCTGAAGCTTTGGATGTGCATTTGCGTGTTAAGTTTGAACAGCAGGGCTTACATCCTATGTGAGTTCTGAGAAGCAGCTAGTGTGTATGGACTGACAGCTGATTGCGCCATGGTTTAATCTTGTTAGGGATTTTCAAAAGTGCTGCGTCCACTCAGATGTGGAGATAGGAGTACCACGCAGCCTTTGTGTGCAAAATTTCTACGCTCCCAAAAAAGGGGGACAAAGGGCCCCCCTGGTGATGTCATTCCACTGTCAGCAAGCAGGCCTTCATCGGAGGAGAGGGGCCAGGACAGGACATACTGTGACCATCACTCCCCATCCCCTCCAACATGGCCCCAGTGCTTCGCCCCTGACCCCCACCGACCCGACGGAGCAGTCCCTGCTGTGAAGTTCAAGACTGAAATCCGAGCTGGTCGGACAAAATGTATGACCTTTAATAATCTAAATCTGCCCACACAAATCTAAGTAAATGATGCATATATGTCCCGTTTCTTCTGTCATGTGTCACTCCAGCAAGCTTCCCGTCATATTCAATTCCAATCAGTGTCATGACGGTACAGCTGCCCGTCTGGATATGTTCCCTGAACGCCTATATTTATCAGAGCAGTATTTTATCTGCACACAACTGACAGCCTGTCCACATATTGCACATGCCGCACAACTTCTGTTGTGTAATAGTTCTTATAGCAACCTATTCAGAGAGGTTTGGAAAATAGCAACGTTTTCATGACTTTGCCTTTCAACACGACCACAATAGATGTGAGAGAAGCAGTGGAGACTGTCTTCCATGGTCTTCCAGGCCTTTTGATGTTGTTGAGCTCACCAGCGCTTTATTACTTTGTAAGAATGTACCACACTTAACTATTTACTATCAAATCAATACCTGATATCAGCTCCGGACCATTGATCTGCCTCATTCCAAGGAAACAGGCCTCACCTAGCCACTTCACATTTTTTCAGTCAACTGTCCAAAAAGTGCCTTAAATGGATAAAGTCCTAAATGGTAAATGCCATGTTTTTCTTACACCTCCTCAATTGAAGATCAAAGTCTACACTTTGATCTTTAATATGCTTTTCACAAACAGAAAAAAAGGTTTTAGAAATTACAAACAGCATTTAAAAAAAAATATATATATTCTAAAAGATAGTCTAAGTGCAGCTTTTGGACTGACCCTTCAGCCGTCTCTTCAGCATTGTTTCCTCTAATACCCCACTCATGATGCATTTGTTTGCTTTGCACGTAGGGTCAATCAATATTGAAACGCAGACGCAAGATGCAACTATTAATTACACGGGGAGAAGATGAAAGGAGCAGGATGACTGTAGACTAAGAAGATGTATAAACTACCAGTTTGGTTGATGAATGTTTTGTGCAGCAAATTTGCGAGAAAAAAAGTCAAATTCTTAAAATGATTAAGGTTATTTCTTAAACATCCTGATAGTCTTTCAAACATTTCATTATGAATTTACGGTGGAAGAACTGATATTAAAGGCCCATTTATTTAATTAGCAAATTGCAGGCTCTCCAAAATATCACTCTGCTCCAGTCACCAGTAGTCTATTATACCAAGCCATCCTTTTATCACAGCTTTGTCCCCCAACCCCCATATTTACTCCTCTTCTCTCCTTCTTCTTCTTCCATACATGACTTCAGTCTTGACTGAGCCTACATTTGAATTTTGCAGCTTTAAAGTACATGGCGTGGGGCCAGGGGATTTATTAATGAGTTATGTTAATGTGGTAGGCCTTTTAAAACACTGTGTTGTGATTTTGAAAATTAAGAAAACAACTTTTATTTTGGATGGTAGTGCATTTGCCTGTGATGAGCGTTACAAAGATCAGGGCGCTACCAAAACATCTTTGGGTGTGATATCTCGTTGGAGCAATAATTACACCTCCACATGTGAGAGATGTTTTACAAAAACAGCTCCATAAATCTCAGTTGTGTGTGTGTGTGTGTGTGTGTGTGTGTGTGTGTGTGTGTGTGTGTGTGTGTGTGTGTGTGTGTGTGCGTGTGTGTGTGTGTGTGTGTGTGCATATAGACAGATGTGTCCTAACTTAGCAAACTACTCCGCACAGATACTCTTGTTACCAAGGAATTGTAGGTCACTGAGCTTTGAGCAATTTTAGAGAGCAAATCTGAGTAAGCACAGTTGGTTTACGTTTCAGAGACGTATTAAACACAAACACAAACACAAACACAGTGACAAATATACCTGGATGAGCTTGTGTCACCCACAAGCAGACGACTGACTTCAGATATACACTAACACACAGGTCCATGTGTTTGAGTATTTATGGATATGAGTCATCCACCTTCATCCAAACCAACTTCTCTAACCACCCACAGCACCTACCAGTCGCTCGTCACAGCATGTCAACACCCCCCCCCCTGTTGTCCTGTTAAAGTCAGTCTTTCCATACCGCTCTAAATCAATTGAACCTACAGCAGCCACACACCCAGGACGGGACGGCCAGCCGTGTTTTGACTGATGACAGATGAATCACCGAGACATGGCGGCGCTAACCAGCTTTGTTTACATACAAAATTAGTTCACTTGTTTTATCAGATGAAATAGTTGTTTCAATTCAAGAAGATTTGCATGATACAGAAGTTCTTTTATCGCACAGCAGCACTGAATTGTGATAACTTGCACTGTTCCTTCATCACTACAGTTTTCATCTGATACACTTAATGTACCATTTAATGTGACACAATGGTACATCAAATTTTATTTGGACAAGTGCTATTACAGGGTTGGCATATAAAAGCAGAATAGACACAAACTTTTATCACTTTTGCACCTCGAAAGTTTAAAATCATAGGTTTTCTTCCAAGTTGTGCACATGAACCCTTACATTTTTTAATATAAGGGTATAACTTAATTGCAAGGACTGAAAGGGTGCAGTCGTAACAGTCGGATACGATGGTGCGCTGGACACTTCACACCTTAGTGGCCTCCACATCTTGTTAAAGTGGTTCAATTGCATTTTCAGTAAAAAACAGGATAATAGCCAGTTTTTGACGACAGCACAAATGTAATTTGTCATGAAGGGAAGAGGTTGCATACACGGCAAGGAGAGTTGGGCTCATTTTGCTCTCAACTCAAGTTAAATGTGATCTCTTACTGCACTTTTACAAGCCGTCACATAAGAAGCTGCACCGCTTCACAAAAAGCTCTTCAAGACCAACCAAACTTACAGCCACCACGTAATGAAAGCAGAGAAAGGTTCACAGTGCTGAACAAAATGGCCGTGGACGCACGCGTTTGAAAACGCAGACAGAGCACAACATCAGACAGCGAGCTGAAACTTCGGCTGCAGCAAAACCACGAACAATTCTCACTCCTAATTTGGCTGAAATGCTTTGAAAAAAAAATGACTCAGCGCTGCAGCTCGTTGTTGTGGGTGAAGCGACGCAGGGGGAAAGAGACGATGACGCCCGCATGTTCCTTTACCACCAAATGAAGGGAAAGTGATGCACAAGTGACTGAGGTCGTCAGGGGCATTGTTATACCATTACTCTGTCTGCAAAACAAACCTTTTTGTCATTGATCGGCCACATACTAGTAGGTGATGCATAGTGCATGAAAGATAATATGAAAACAAACATCCAGTTACATTTCCTGGGAACTTTGACAGCACAACTTGACAAAATGTCCATATAAAAAAAAGAACACCAAATGAGACATATTTTTAAACATCTAGAATAGCACTTCAGACATCATCCTCCTCCTGGAAATCTCCTCTGCTTGAGCTGAAAAGGTCGCCTGAGGTTGCCGTGACATACACCGAGAGGCTGACACCTTGACCACATGCGGTGGGGTGTCGGTGGATGACTTCCACGGCTTTTAATATGAATGCATCGGTGCTTGAAATAGCCTGGGTGGCTCATTGTCCTGACTCCTTAAAGGTACCAGAAAAACGGAGTGTTGGTGTATAAGAGAGTGATGTTGAAGACTCCTCTCTGATAATTACTGAAGAGGAACCATCGTTCTGGGTTCATCATAGCAGGGAAGTGGTGGGTCTGTGGTGAGCGCACGCAGCAGCAGCTTCAGTCTGGAGGTGTGCAAGTTTGCTTGATGCTTTTAATGTTACCACAGGCAGCAGCATCTATTTAAAGCTTCTACGTGTAACACACAAAAACACACACACATATATAATTTATATATACCATGGTATCATTGTAGATCTCCTTTATTAATAAAAACAGCAATGGAAAATACAGTGTTTATCAGCGTTGATGGTCCAGCACGCTTTGTCACCCCATTTGTCGCACTTGATGTGATATAAACAAGCCTACCTTCATACATCCAAATGACAAAAAGGAAAATTTCAACTGGTTAAGCAATACAAAGGCCTGGTTACTATCAAGTCCTCGTTGCAGTTAACTCAGGTTCAAATCCAAACCTGTGAGAGTTTGTTGAACGTCATCCTTCTTTCTCCCGACTTTCCTGTCTCCATCCTGTGAAACAATCAAGTTGAGAATATCACCCTGACTGAACATTTAGGCCGAGCTCACACCCAACTGTTGAGTAGTCACCACTCACCCGTTGGCACTTAATTTTAATCATCAAATCATCTCAGACTGTCGTCAGGTATCTTATGTGGCAGAATGTCTGACTCCACTGGGTTAATCCCTGTTAAAGTTGCAGCCAATGAAGGAGCAAGAAACAGGCTGACGTGACTGTGAGGAAGGCAATTCAATGAAGCCATGACAGGATACTGTAAGCTTTCAACTAAACTCAGTGACCCATGTAGGTTACTACTTTATCACTATAACCTATAGTGTTGTCACCCCTGCAACCTGCAGCTCATGTGTCCTAATCCATTCATTTATCCATGTTTGTGGTCTTTTCTTTATTTGTTTGTGTTCTGAACAAATCATAGCACATATAACTTGTGCCACTGTTTCTTTCCTCAATCCACAATCAAATAAATAACTCATGTCTGCAATAGGGCTGTTCGATTTTGCCCAAAAATAAAATCTCGATTTTTTTCTCTCAAAATCCGATTTTCGATTATGATTACGATTATTTTGTGAATTGACAAAAGGCAAAGAAATGATTTCAAATATGCTGTTTTTTTATTGAACATTTGCCCCATTGGGCTTTAAGTGCAAACTTTGCTCTTATTAAACCAAAATTGAATGAATGAAGTGCAAAGCTCTGTAAAATAAGTTGAAAAAAAGTTTTAAAAAATATAATAAAATATAAAGTTTTATCTCTGAAAAAAAAATCAGCAAGTTAGCACTTGCAAACATACAGTAAGTTATATTTCCAATTAAATAAAACAAGACATTTTCTAATTAAACTAAACTGGGTCTTTGCATGCTAAATAATAATGCAACCCATGAAGGAGGTAGAGGTGTGTAATGTCAGTCATTACATTTGCTGTTCACATTTGCAAGTTTTTTGCAAGGAACACGAGCCGGTCTACCGCATCTGGCTTGAGGGATGCCCGGTGGCATGTTACAACGCCCCCTCCTACACTAAAGAGCCTCTCCGACGGGGCACTTGTCGCAGGTATTGAGAGGTATTTCCATCAATCATTAATATGGTATCACTCATTAATATGTGTGCAGACAAGGTAAAAAAAAAAAAAAAAGTGAAAAATCGATTTTACGAGTTTCACGTTTTAACATTGGTCTAATTACATAATCGCGATTACGATTTAAAATCGATTAATCGAACAGCCCTAGTCTGCAAGTGGTATAACCTCATTTTCTGCATCTCTTTTGGTGAGGACGGTATTTGGAGGCCAGTCCGGTGACCAAATCATTGTCAGATTGTGTATTATGGTTATTGTGCACCTTGTTGTGTCCTGCCAGGGCCTGACACACGAACCTCCTCGTACTATATTGCCCCCATATGGTCTGGAGTAGTGTGGTTACGTAGCGTGCCTTTAATAAAAAAGAATAGGGGCTGATTTTTGTCCATCTGGACTGAATGATGAAGCAAGCAGTTCAACTCAAGACTGTCAGTGGCTGCACACAGACTGATGTACTGAGACAAGCGTAATGCAGGGGCTTCTGGTTGCAATCAGTGCCTTTCTTTTATATGAGGGGCTTTTGAAGTGGAGAAAACACCACCCCTGCAAAGTGTTCATTAAAAAACATTATTGTACTTTTTCCCTGAAAGTTCATCTTCGGGGTACTGAGTCACAGCAGTTTCAAACATGACCTCTACATTGCAGGTTTGCCCTCTACAAAGACATATAATATGGACAAAGTACACACTCTCCCATAAATACCTGAATTTGGCCGGTTAATGATCCCTGCGCAAACGGCCCCAACCAAACAAAGTAGCCTCAATTGATGGTTAATTTATTGGAGACGAGCACCATGCTGAGATCAAACAAAAAGCTCTCACTTGCAGCACCTTCAGCGCAGTGAATTTGCAAACCCCACCAGCTTGTGCATTTTTCTGTAAGGAGAGTATAAAGAGTAGCCGCAAGGAAAACAGGAGGTTGGCTCACATGAGGTTTGGGTTTGTGCCCAATAAATCAGCTTGTTAGAAGATTGTCTTTGTACGCATGCAGTTCATAAGCATAAAAACACAGTATTGAAATATCCTGAAAGAAACGTAGCCGCAGTGGAGAGAAACTGACAGATGCATGGACGTCGTCTCCGTTCTGGCAAAACTGGAGTGCAGTCGTGAAACCGCTCCTACCTGAAGTTAAATTACTGCATTCATTACTGAGCAGTCAGGAACGCTTTCCAAGCATGTCCTCCTTGACTTTTCTTTTCTTTTTTTTTTCCCTGGGACTATCCTGGAGCCAAGGTGAAGCTGGAGTTTCATTACGAGACAGCTTTAATGGCCAGGTTAAGGGCTTGGAATTCCCACAACCTGAACATATGAGGAGGATTTAGTTTGGCTCTTTTGTTCCTGACATGAAACAGCAGCGTGTTAGTCGCGGCCCGAGGGCGCAGTGGCCTGAGAGCGCCGCTATGTTAAGATCAGGAGATGGTGTTTCTTTTTTGTATGTTTTATTTTACTATTATTATTATTATTATTATGAAATTAAATTAAATAAAAGTTGATAAAATGTTGAAAAGGGAAACATTGTTCACAATAGCTGTGTAACGTTGAATGTGTCTGTCATGAAAAGCCATTGTGCGTGTTTTACATATGTGTGCACATGAGTGTCCGAAAGTGATGCTCCAAGCCCAACCAGACCTGCAAGGTCGTCTACTTCAAACGTGGAGAGTCCATTTGTCTTCTTCTTCATTCCGTCCAGACAAACATAGTAAATAAAGCAGCTCATCTTCCTCTGAGGGAGGTCACTGTTTTGGTTTCTATAGTCTGGAAGCCAGATGACTCCGAGAGCTCACGTTTAATTTTCTCTGGCATAATGCGTCTAACCCCTTCCAGTTCAAAGAGATATCCGCCCTTGCCCGCGCGGGCCAATCAAAGTTGCTTTCATAATATGAGGTGGGTTTTATACTAAGAGACAGTGCAGGCGATCAGATTTGCAGCAGCGTCACATGTTTCATAAACTGATTGGTAGCAGATCCATCCTGGGACTCTGGAGACCCAGACTCACTTTGGTCTGTTCCTGTTGATAACGCCCCACTGAATAGTTACAAATACATTCAGAAGTTTGGGACAAAGTCTCATCTATGTGTGCATAATGTTCATAACATTTGATTTGACAGACTATCAGTTATCGTAGCTTTTTACTAAATCGTGTTTGAGGCTAGAGTCATGTGCAGATGGGCTTGAGATGCAAAAGGTAAATAGAAATGTCAGGTCTGTTACATTCAGAAAAACCCTCTCTGTTTGGTGTTTTCATTTGCAGGCTGTTGTCGTGAAAATAGCTGTACATGTGCATGCAACAGGTCAAACGTAGGCTGCAAAAACAAAACAAAGCCATCAGAGAAATATAGGGAACATCGGGATTGGCCAAATCAAGATTCTGAGAAAATCAGATCCCGCTGGTGAGCTCAATAACAAAACAAAACAAAAAAAACCCAGTCTGGAAGTCCATGGAAGACAAAAGGGGAGGATCCTTTCCATGGTGGAGAAAAACCACTTGACAAAATCCTGCCAAGTGTGGAGCGCTCTCCAGGAGGTAGACGTATTATTATCCAAGTCTATCATAAAGAGAAGTTCTTCATGAGAGTAAATACAGACGGTTGACCACAGGACTGAAAACATTCATAACGCTTGGACTGAGAGCCTGGCAAAGCATAAAAAGAGGGAACTTTGATGTGCTTCCAGACATCAGGCAGTCGTTGCCTTCAAGTAATGCCTTACAAAGTATTTACAACGAACATTTTACTTATGACTCCGTATGTATGTCTGTCTCTTACATGAAAACCAGTGAAAAGAGCTGCGATTTATTAACCTGCCCTCCAATATGAATGGAAATTGAGATCCATGCTGCCTACACAGATAGATACACAATCATTTTTAAAAAAGAAACTGCAACCCATTTCAGTATTGTGGATTACCCATCCGGCCAAAATGTAAAAAAAAAAAAAATCTCATTCCTTGCCAGGTCTTAAAATCAGGGAAATAAAATCTCAAACGAGCAACAACCCACACGATTTTATATTGTTATTGTACCCATTGTCATTGTTATTATACCCAAATGCAGTCAAGCTGTAGCTGAGCAAGGCCTCCTGCAGAGGAGGTCAGCGTAGCTGAGTGTAATATTTACAATTAGAAAATTATTTAGAGGTGCTGCTTTATCTGCTTATCGGCTTTGTAGTGTTTACTGGACGTGCGTGGAGCACTGAGGATGTGCCTTCTTTTATCTTTGCTTGGGTTTTAATGGCTCCAAGTCTTTCCTCATCATCAGTGAAGAAGTGGTTGCTCACGAGTTGTAAAAAGAAAACTGAAAGAGTCTCTCTTTGCAACAACAGCCCTGTCTCTGTCTGCAGTTTGATGTGACGTGGGTGAAAGTGTCAGGGTCACAGTCAGCATGTCTCCACCCCGCCGGCGATGGACCCCATTTTCATGGAGGACCTCCCTCTGTGTTATTGAGACATGGTAGTCATGTCCATTATGAGATGTAATTAGGTTGTTGTGCTTATTAACTCCTATTATCAGAGGAGCGCTGCGATGTCTGCATGTGGCTGCTGGTACAGGCTGTGTTTGCAGATGGCCCTAAATTCATGTTGGCATCTTTTTCCAAGATGGAAGACGCGGAACAATGCACAAATCTTCTTAATCTAAAAATGTTTGTTCTTATTATTATATAAGCTTATGTTTGTATATAACCTTATATTTGTATATAATACAAATATAAGCGTTTAACTTGGTTTAAGACAGGACATTCTTAGCATTTATGCATTTATGAGTTTCAAAAACCTTCTCACACTCCTTGTTTTGTTTCACATCTCAAGAAAAGAGGTTGTGTATAAATTTGTGGGAGTGAGTGATATATTTTAGATTTATTTCCACTCTCTTAGACATTTTTACATTGCTCCATCTTAACAAATGCACCTTCTCCTCCTCCTCCTCCTCCTCCTCCTCCTCCTCCTCCTCCTCTCTTCTGAGGTGGTCCAGGCATGGGGACATCTGGCCAAAGATCTTGTTACCCACCGGTGTGACAACTTCACAGCTCAGATGGCATTTAGGAAAAACTGTCTTCATGCAAACACAGTCAGAAAAGAGACAGTGGTTAATTCATAACAAAGCTGGTAGCCAAAAAAGACCATTCAGTGACTGTTTTGGGTTTTTTTTTTTTTTTTTTACTCTTTGATGAAACCAGTGTGAGTTTTTTTGCTAAATTTCCAAAATATCAACCATCTGTAACTGAGGTGCTCAGAGAAGCAGTTTCACTTACAGCAACGTTTGGCTATCAATGACACCAGATATCATGGCATTTGTTTAATGTCATCATATTTGGATGTAAATGTACCTGCCTCTCGCTCAAAGATCAGGGTCACGTACTGAAATGCACGGGGGGGAAAGCAGGGGGAAATTTGAATGTCAGTCTCCCTGCTCTGTATGGGCAGCGTTATAACACCAGACAAAGGTCAAAAGGCACATTCAGACATGACGGACACGGTATGGCCCACATTCCTCTCACATGCAGGCCGTCCTGCTGAATTCACGAAGAAAGCCCTTCACCGGATCCCGGCGCTGACCTCAGTGGAAGCTGAGGAATGAGCAGCGGGTTAGCAGGTGAGGAGATGAGCACATGAATCGTGGTGAACGAACGCCGTCCTTCCTGGCAATGCTCCCAAACCTCAGAGGGGAATGTGCAATCATGACATACTCCAGTGGTAACCTGAAACGTTCTACTTCTAGGACACACTTGTGAAAAAATGCTTAAATGTATTCATCTCTGCTGGAAAGGATGGGATGTTTGAAATCTTAAATAAGCAAATTTATTTTTACACTTTTCTTCACTTTGACAACACATCACAAATATGTAAAACATCACAACTCACACATGGACATGAAATGATGTTTAGTCGGTCGATTTAATTCATTTTTGGATCCCTTAATCCTCATCACCATAAATATTCTCATACTTCGGTTGTTTCTTTGCCTCCTGATCTCTAACCAAAGTGACCTTGTTTGAGACAATAAAAAGATTAATAAAAACAAGGTTTAAGTTACATTTCACTTAAAAAAAAGCAGCTTGATCATCTTAAAATGTGGTTGTGCATCTCAGATTTTATCTTTACCATGATAGTTAGCATCAACATTGTTTAAGATGCATTTCATAGCATGTAATTGAATGTATTCATCAACATAAATAAAATAAAATGAACCAACCAGATCTTGATACTGTATATATACCGGTATATATAATTTTAAAGTAAAGTAAAAATCACAACAGTCCATGCTTTCAGGCTCTGGTCTTATTTGGGGCGTGTGCAGTGGAAAACAGGGTCTAGAAACTGTTGCTACATGTTCAAACTCAAGGACCTTCTCTGCTGGATGGGATTTAAGGTAGCTGCTTGTTGTTTGATGTTCACATGCAAACCTGCAAAACGTCCCTGTAGGTTGGGAGGAGGAGATTGATTGTGACATCAAACCATTGATGCACTCTGAGAGCAACGCAGCTCAGTCTAGAACAAGTCAAGGTTAAACGGCTCGTACCACAGTGGGAGCAGAGGATGTGGGGGTGGCACTTGACAACGAGGCTCCTTCTCTCTCAGAACCAGCACTCAGAACCAGGTGTACGATAATTATCATATTTGTATTATAATTTTGCCCTCTGTACGATCGATAATCCCAGCAAAGGCCAAATATATGATCATTTGACCATTCTCTGAATGTTTGGTTGTAATCAGCCCACAGCAACTGTCTGCCAGAGGTTTCTTTGTAAACCGTAAAGGCATCTGTTTCCAGTTGACAAGTTTCCAGCCAATCGAGCTTTTCTAAATGTGAGCTACGAGTGGCGTCCATGCGTTTGCCTCAGAACGATGGTCCAAAATACAATCATTTTATTTCTTTGTTACAATAATCCTACATTTCCTTGCTGGCAACACTGCTCAGAACCGTTCTTGATCTTGCTGGTCTGCCAATTTAACATGTCCTACTCAGGGATTCAAACCATCAGGGCAGACGTTTTCTGGAATCTCTAAGAAGTCATCAGGTTCACTGAGAACATCATTTGTTGTTGCTTATGTACTTCAGGACACAAATCAAAGAGGAGGAATTCAGGTTTACCAGAAAAGCCTCGTCATCCGCACTCTCACACGTCCCCCTCTCGTTCACGGCCATTTCCACCGGTACAGATTGTACCAAACCAATAGCAACAGGGCGGGATGGGCTGCATGTGATGACTTTTAAAAAGTATCAAAGAGCCACTACTCAAAACAACAAATATGACTGTAGAATCGCTGATAACAGCTCAGATCAACAAAGGTTTACTGCAAAACAAACAACCATCTTTCAATGTCAGTCCTACTGCACTGAAAACCCTTTTGGATGTCTTGTTTTAGTTGATTCTATTTTGGTTTTGTTCTGCCAGTATCACATGCTTTGTGTAGGTCTATCTACACGCAGTTTATTCTGCAGCACCTTTCTTGGTGCTGCCCTTTGGATACCAAAGTGGAATCCAGAGGAACCAGAATATATCTTTGTATCAAAGAGTAAATAAAGCGGGATGGTCTGTCAGGCTGTACCAGGCTACAAATATCAAAAATATTGATTATATTGACTTGCTCAGCGCCAGAGGACAAGAAAAGATGCTGTAGTTATCTTACAAACTGTCATCCTGATGTGTGATGTCTGTATAGATTTGCTGTCTTTACTATCTTATTGTCTTGTAGTGCCTTTTTTTACGTGTGTATATTTCGATTTGATTGTACATGAAATAAAAACTGCAACCAGGTTTCAGATAGACAGAAGTCAATGGATATGGATGTCAAAATAAAGGACTTTGGTCAAGTTTATTGACTTAAAAGTATCATACCTTCATCTTGACTTTAAAATTCACTTGAGAGAATACTCATTCTGCTGACTAACTGCTTGGTCTAATTACATAAGTGTTAAGGTTTAGTACTTCAGACTACTTGGTTAGAGTTAAGAAGAAAATCATTGCTTTGTGTGAAATACAGCGTCTGAAAAGCCTGCAATTGTACCACTACGGTCACAACCACAAGTATTTGTACAAACAGAGATTCTGGCAAGTATTTGGATAGTTGTTCACATTTAAAAGCAGTTTTGGCCACTGAAAAATATTGTATTTGAAAACTCTGGATTCAGCGCAGTCATGTGGATGGAATAAAGAGTATTTGTGGCTTGTCAAGTCAGCTCGTGCTCCGTTTACTCTAGCTGAAGTCAGAGAATGCGCCAGTCTCCCCTTTGTTTCCATGACAACGGAAGATGCAGAGTACATGTTTGCATATGAATGTGCATTTTTTTTTCTCTACCTATACTTCTTATCATAAGGAAAAAAGAACAAAACAGTGAACTGGACTGTTGGTTTTAATGACTCTAATTTGTGTGCTGGTGTCATTTCACCAGGCTGAAGAATTAGCACCACCAGCTGTTCTCCATTTGATGGGCCAGCACTTAAAATTTGCATTTCCAAAAGCTTATCTGCAATATGGTCAGCGGACAGGAAATCTGGTGTTGCAGATTGCACAAGTGTCAAATCTTTCTCCTTCTTATATTTATGGGTTTGGCTTCGAAGTTGAATGTAAATGTTAAAGCCCAAGTAGACATGACATCATTAAAACAATGGATCTGAATCCCCCCTCACTGAAACACCAACAGCCCATTAAAAAAAAAGCCCTCACAGGGTCTAGATATTGTATAAACTAGGTCTAAAGCTTCAGGCTTTATGCAGCTTCCCCGATTACTTTCTCCTGCACCCCTTGAGCCCCACTGAGCAAATTGACACTGACAAGAAAAGACCCAAACCGGGCAACCAAAACTGCAAAAAAATAAACCACCAGCGGGCGCCGGCTCTCGTCTAACATACTGTAAAGCATCACTTGCCTGAGACAGCACACATCAAACAAGCAGAGCGAATTATTTCTGCCCTCCCTGAAGTCTTACTGTACCGTCCCCTCATCTCCCTCGCTGAGCATCTTAAATGGGGATGCCCATCGCCTTGAGTGGGCTCGTAAATCACACTGATGGCCTCCAGAGGTGGGATCTCTGCAAGGTAAGAGGGTCACCAAATGCCTCTCATCCATTTTCTCTAAAGAGCGACGTGCAGAGGATTCTAGTACACTGCTACCACTATGAATGCATGAAAAATGTGTCAAGTCCAGTAAAAACACAGAAAGTAATTGTTTGTTGACGTCAAACAGCGTTCGGTCAGAGCCAGAATCAGAGAGAGCTTCAGTGCCAAGGATCGCTGCTCACACAGGGAATTTTTCCTGGATAAACAAGACTCGGCTTCTTACAACAAGCAACAAGAAACACGGGATTAAAAAGCAACCAGAGAATAGAAAATACAATTTTAATCAAAGATGAAATCTGTTCAAGTAACAGATTTAGGGTGCCTTGAATTAAAAATAGAAGTGTTGTTTGTATTTATAGGTTTCGTCCAATAAGCACTAACTTCATACAATCAGTATTATTCCAAACTCAAATGTTCATTTTGATAAGCATTTTAAAAAACATGCATAATTATGACAGTTTCAGAGCCGTTCATGGTGCAGTTCTTCAAAGACCTTGGTGACACTTTTACCCAAGAAATCCTTTCCTGTGTGTTTGCTTAAACCCGGGTTTTACCAAGAGTCTGAGGGATTTCTGACACACACGGAGACATTTATCTCATCACATACGCTGATTTGGTTCATATTAACCCTCGGCTAAACCCTGTCAGTGCAGGGTGCGCCCTATAAATTAGAGATTAAAAAAACTACATATTTACAGTGTTGAAATGCACACACATACACATGCATCATGTATAGCTTTTGAGACTTTGTCAATGCATATATAACCTTGTAGTTATATTTGTGTTGTCTGCAGATGGACAACTGCTGTTCAAACATTTTCATGATATTCAATAGATGTCTTTTATTCTTTACAGTGTTCAAATATTTTTTGCTGGATGTTAAATTAGTTGTGAAACAACTGATATCAGGTCAACTGTTCTGATTCTGAACAGATTTATTTTGGCTTTAAAGTTTCCAGTTTCGGACCAGTTGATCAGCTGAGCTTGTTGCTTCCTGTGACAATCAAATTTAACTTTGACACTCCAACCAAACAGTCCAACTGATCCGCTGAGTTTTCTGTTTTGTTTGGTTTCCGTTTATGTTTTTGCATTTTGTGTCAAATAAACCTTGTTAAGGAAATGTTGTGTTTTCTGAAAAAAAGAGAAAAAAAGATGAGCTACAGTATATGGTTGTTGTTCCTGACAAAGCAAATGCATCTCCTATACTCCTGCACAAATACTAATGCAAACAAGAACAACTTCCAGTGGAGCTTGGAATAGAAAAATATCTTCATGGGATCAGACAGGTAAGCAATATTGTACAGGAGAGTTGTTAGATCAAATAAAAATATAGACATTTTCAAAACCTCTGTATATAGCACAGTATCCAGTCAGATTCAGTCAGATTTATTAATACCAGGGAGGAAAATTCATCTGCACCCCACCCGCATGTACTGCATACTGATCCAGTTGGTGTTCCAGCACAAACAGAAGCCAGTCACCTCTGTCATCGGCATCTGCTGCAGTGGCGCACTGCATTGTGGGATATGGTATGTGAGGTAGATCGATGAGTCGAAGACTGGAAATTTTCCCTGAAAGTAGTAACACATTATTTAGGTATTGTTGGTGCCCTGCAGACCGTATTATTCCTCACATTCTGCATAATGCATGCGACACGTTGTACTTTAACTAAATCAGCACACGCTAAATAGTCTTTTCATTGCACATTTCTATACAACAAAGTACTCTATAACAGCCGTCCTTTTCCCAAGCAGAATATGAATACAAATGTAAATGTAATTGAACCCTATAATGACAGATGGATCATATTTGATACATGAATTTTTGAGACTGAGTCTATGGCATCCCATAATCAAAAAAGAAAAAAGGTTTTATACAAACCAAAGCCTGCTAGGCCTAAAGGTTTAAAGATTTCTTACAAAATACTAGATTTTTGTGATGATTTGTTTGTTTCCACAAGATAAATAGGCACCATGTGTATTATACCTGTAGATTTCTTATAATCAGTGTTTATCAATATCAAGTTTAATTATGTCAATTGGCTTCAAAAAAGCTTCTTGCAAACATTTTTATAAGATATAGCTTGTAACAAGGCCACTGGGTCAGTTATCTTTACTTATGTGGAAAGTGATAATTTTAGCTGGGTGGCTCACATCACTTGGCTTGATGCTGGCACCTACGTACATTTCCCAGGGTTCCCAGCAGAAGGTCAAAGCCCGTGAAGAGGCCATGTCTGAAATATGCCTGTGTTCAGCCTAATGACCCACAGCACAATTAACACTCTGCTGCTCAGCAGGTCAGCATGCGGATACGGAGGTGTTTATTGGATGTTGGCTTCGCTTCCCTGGCGGACATCGTCGCACCCCAGCTGATCATCTTCCAGACTGGAGCTGGAGGCGCTCCAGCCTGACACATGCACGCTGGAGCCACACAGAGGCAGGCTGACATACATAGTAGCACAGTGGGACCAATGAGACACCAGAAAAGTGAAGCCAAAGAGTTATTTTCATCCTCCCGTGGTGCTGGGTGGAGAAGTTTGTTTCACTTTTTTTGGTTTCTTCAGATACTTTGCATTGAATGCGTTCTAAATTAATAAATAAAAGACTTGATGAATTAAAGTCTGCAGAGGCTCATATACTTTTTTTTTTTTGCCTGTAGGTGCTCTCTGGGTTACAGCAAGAACGTTACAGTAAAGTCACTGGAGAGTACTGTAAAGCTGCACATCTGCTTACCGTATTTAATCACATGCTCTATGATTTATCACCACAATATGCATCTCACCTGCAAATACTAATACAACTGAACCATTTGCATGCTAAAAAGATGTGTCGTTTTCATCCTTATTGGTCTAATGGAGCGTTTATCTGGGTGTGACCACTTTTATAGAGGATGCTCTGCTTTGCTTGAGTGTCGCATCACTGCCATTTCGTCCTTTTTGGCTCATATAATTAAGCCAGAGGAAGGACACTGTAGTTTTGAGACAGTGGTTTAAAAGCAAGGTTGAGTACAGACTGGGCAGGAGCACAGAAAACACCTGCACTCATCAGTCCCTGGAGTTTTGCTCAACCTGGCTCAGTTATCTAATCATGACGAGCAGGACAGGAATTAGGGAAACTCCCCTCAGATCCGTGCGGCTCGTCCTCTCAGGCGTTCCCTCTGCAGACGCAGAATTATCCACAACCAAAGAAGCAGGTGCGTCCCATCCCAGCCTGATTTTAGACACACTGTCTCCTAGCAACAACATCAGAAGAGGAAAGCACCACCAGCTCTGAGGGGCTACTGCTTCTTCCCAAAATGCCTTTTGAATATGTTTGACTGTTTTGATATGAATGGAAAAACAAAAGAAAAGAACATTTAAAAAATCAAAAAGGTATGCACGAGTGCCACTGTCTCTTTTGTCATTAAACAACACAAAATAAATGTTCTTATATTGCTTTCCAACAAATGTGACGGAGAAATGAGTGATGCATTCTTGTGAAACCCCTCCTCCTCCCTCCTCCAACCGCACATACACAGTCAGTCGTCTGCTTGTTGGTGACACAAGCTCATCCAGTATATTTGTCACTGTGTTTGTGTTTGTGTGTCTGAGTGTTTAATATGTTCCTGAAATGTAAATCAACTGTGCTTACTCAGATTTGTTTCTAAAATTTCTATTTCAATTTCTAAAATTGCTCAAAGCTCAGTGACCTACAATTCCTTGGTAAAAGAGTAGCTGTGCGGAGTAGTTTGCTAAGTTAGGACACATCTGTCTATATGCACACACACACACACACACACACACACACACACACACACACACACACACACACACACACACACACACACACACACACACACACACACACACACACACACACACACACACACACACACACACACACACACACACACACACACACACACACACACACACATCTAATAATTCTGTTCATTATGCCTCCAACACGGTTGCCTTCAGCAGATCATACAGCTAATACCCATGTTGAATCATAAGTCATAAATCAATACCAGAAGGAAAAAGCTCCATTGTCATTTCCAAAATCCAAGTCAGGATGCAAAATTACTTTTGAATAATGTCATAATATGAAAGATAGATGACTAAAAAAGTTCCGGTATTTTTGCGACATTCAAGATTTTGGATAAAATTAGCAAAAAAGCCAGTTGGCACAGACAAAAAACATGTGGCAGTGGTTTCTTTCCTTCTCTGGTTTTATTCTCTGTAGATTGCCCGTCCGGGAGTGGAGTCTGGTTCCTGTGACCTCAGGTCCAACAGCAAGCATCACAGATGCAGACCACTTGTAAGGACTCGGCTGGATTTCTGAGATCACAAGTTCACCTGAAGGTTTAAAGGTTACATGAGAATCACATGCTAATCTACTCCTTTATATCTCACCTGAATGGCACCCATGGTCACGTGGTTCAGATCTCCTAAAACCCTCAAACCCGGTGTTTTATTTTGAAAATTCACCAGCTTGTCTTTGCTGTTCTTCAGCTCCTCAATCTGTGTTGAGTGAAACAATGCTGGTGCGGCGCAGCTGTTTGGCTGTGCCTGCAGGCCCAGTGGGACCCATTCCTCTTTTAGCAACTACTGTATCTGCTGTACATTCAATATTTTTAGGCCTCTGATTAACCAGTTAGCAGCAATCAATAGCTAGTAAAGCTTTTAGCTTTTTTTAGCTTTTATTTTTATTTTTCTGAATTTTTTTACTACTTTTCGCTATAATGCAATCCAACAAACATTTTACACGTAATTTACGCTGGAATGGTACTTCGATGACATTTTAACTCTATTTTTACAGTTCATGTGTTCATTTAGTAGACCCTCCTGTCCAACGTGAATCACAAATGAGGTAAATGGAGCCCATTCAGTTCAAAATCGTATTAAATTAGTCTACGTGACTGGTACACAACTATTTTAAATGACCTTTTGTACCACTGCCTTCCCCAGGTATGTTGAACTCATGTTACATATCACAAAACTCACAACCTCCACGATGTTTCTCAACAGTCAAAAGGCAAAGGTCAGATTGGAAATAACTCCTAAAAGTCACCCTGAAGCACACAAAGGACTGACAAGATTTTAAGGTTGGGAAAGTTTGGGAAATTACCAGAAATCTAGCTAAATTGCATAAAAAGGTGCGGAAGTCCAAGGGTTAATAATTAGAACAAATGAATTTATCACGGGCGTGAATGGGTGTCACATGCACATTTAAAGAGCTCACTTCCCCAAACAAAAGACACAAAAGGCACGAGAAGAATAAATCATGCTTAAATGTGTCAATTGACTCTGCAAGGATGATATCAAATGATAAAAGGTGATTTACTCAAGAAAAGATATTTGAAAACAGTGGAAAATTACAGGTTTACCATCTTGTTTTGCATCGGGATGTTTCATCCATAAATGGATACGGAGGTCTAAAAAACAGGAACTATATCTGTCCAAATAACATGATTCTATAATGATTACAGTACCTATACATCATATGACAAAAGCCCCTTCTTTCTTCTAAGGTTTCATGTATCAGGACATAACAGTCTTGATGATTGTACACATGACATATTTCATATTTCAATGAAGAGCTTTCACATCATAGACTATAACATATAGTTAGAGAACGTGGAAGCCCATACTTGAGGGTTTAGTGTTGATATTTTGGAGGTTATCATCTGTAATTGGGATCACACATTTGTATTTCATCATTCCATAAAGAGCGTCACTGACAAGCAGGACCATCCCTTTTCTTAAATAGCTGTAAAGCAACACCAATGACAGCCGTTAAAAAAAGAAAAAGCCACATGAAGTCATTAAAATGATAGAACAACAAGAGGAATGTGGTCTAAAAGCATCTCAAGTATTTGAAGTGTTATAAGTTTCTACCAGCACACCCCGACAAGGCCGTCCATGCACCATGAAATGTCATCCATTGTCGACGTGCCTTTATCGCAGAGGCTGGTGCTTGATGTGAGTGCCAGGCTTTTTTCCTCATTGTGGGCCGTCCCGGCAGAGATTAGGGGCCAGGGCTGCTGAATGGAAGCGAGGGGCAGCACTGTTTTTTTTCTTTTGCATGCTTTCACTCGTCGTGAATGAGCGTAATTCTTGGAAATGCGCCCCCTGAACATTGGAGGAAACCCCCAAATCCAGCAGGGCTCCTAAAGGGATCTGTCTTTGACAAACGACTTCCCCCATGCGGGGAGCAGAGCCCGTGGATCAGCGAATGCCTCTAATAAAAATGCCGAAGGCGTGATCTTGTCTTCCGGCATTATATAGCATATGTGTGTGTGTGTTTCTGGTTTCCAATCTCACAAGAAAGGTCACTGAGAAGAGATGCTGCAGGTACTTTACCCGTCCCTGCTTCCCATTGAAGATATATTGGCCTGCATCAAGTCGTATATCATGCCCAGAAGGATGTAAAAAGATATTTACACCTAATGCAAGTGATTATATCCCCTTGTAGCAGTTGGAGAGAGGGGAATAATAGCAAACCAAACAGTATTTACGGTTTTAACATGTTCCCTTCACAAAAAGGTCAAACATCAAAAAGCTGCTGAATGAATGACACTGACAGATGCTGTCGATCCTAGCGGGGGGTTATTCTGCCCGTGGTTTGCTAAAAGACGAGGGCTTGGGACAGAAACAGACAGCTGAGAGGGACTGATGTTCTCCGCAGCCTGAACAGCTGAGACCACTGGCGGCAGGACCACTGGGACTCAGGGAGTCTGATGTGGAAGGAGGTTGAACTCTTGAGGTTCAAACGTGGAGCCTTTTTCCAAGAAGCATTGGACTTGTGCATTTCCACTCTGGTCTTAAAAAAATACTTAATCCAGCAAATGAAGTTAGTTAAAGTGGTCGATGCCCGCACAAACTTAAATCTAAGAATACATTCCTCTGGTCCAGAGGTGGACAGAGTACTCGACCCCAGTACTTGAGTAAGAGTACAAATACTACTGGTCAAAATTTACTCCGTTACAAGTAAAAGTAGCTCAGTCAAAATATTACTCGAGTAAGAGTAGAAAAGTACTTGCTTTTAAAGGTACTTAAGTATCCAAAAGTAAATGCTTTTAAATTTACTTTAAGTAAAAGTAAGAGTAAGAGTAAATTTCTTATTTTCCACATCAGTAAATTACTATATTTTTTCTAAATTAATTGTTGCGGCTCTGTCTTGACAAACGCAGGCTACTTTGGCGGTATCGTTTTGAGGAGGCTTGACGTATTTCCGCATTACGTACATCCCAGTGGAGAGCGTGCACTGTGATAGGTCTCCTCCTTTGACAAAAACAGCTTGTGTCCACTAGGATTTTAGGGAAGAAGAAAAAAGAGCAGACCTGAAAGTAACGAGTACTTTTCAGCCTTCCTAGAAATTTACTCGAATAAAAGTAAAAATATTTGTCTTGGAAATGTATTCAAGTAAGAGTAATAAGTACCAAAGAAATCTAATACTTAAGTAAAGTACAAATCCTCTGGATATGTACTTAAGTACAGTACTCAAGTAAATTTACTCCGTTACTGTCCACCACTGCTCTGGTCAAGATGTAGTTTAAATGGCTCCAATTAGATAGTTGCATTCAACGTAGACGGAGGAAAGATGCGATGGAAAGACAATAATGCACAGTTGTTATCACAAACAGGCAGTTCTGCATCTGCTTCACTTGTAATTCTCAAGAAAGGTTTACAGTTACATAACAGACGTCCAGTGGTTTTGCTATCAGCGGCAGCAAACATGTCGAGATTAGACAGGTTGGTCATTTCAGTTCAACAGCCGAACAACATGCATTTGGCTAAGGAGATCCGTTCAGCTCCAGCAACCACAGAAAGAAAAAAAAAAACAAAGATGAAGAATAAAATATTCCAGACCGACTCTCCGAGTCAGTAACGCTGAAAACTCCAAGACATACTACATGGATGGGCATCAAAGCATCTCAAGGGCACTTGAAAGATCAAGCTTTCATCTCCACTCTGCTGGTTAAGTAAGCCTGGGGTGAGTGATGGGTACATTTCAGCACAGGGAGAAACCAAGAGCTTGCTGTAAAACAGCTCTATTTCTTTTTTATTAAGTTAGCAGGAGAAACACATGCAGAAAGCTAACCTTAAAATCTACTGAGCTGAGGCAAAAATACTTCCTCCACATCGGTTGGCTGTTTGTACTAAAGATGCTCCACCTACATGAGGTTCCTGCGCCGCAGGTAGCGAGTGATCCTAGTCGGGCCTCCCTGCACACGAGACCACCTCCACACAATAACTCACACAGGGTCAAGTTGTGCGCTCACTCATGTGCTCCGTTAGGTTTCCACCTCAGACGTGACCTTTGTTGGCCAGAAGCACTCCACTGGGCCCGCCGTCCTTCCTCCTGATAGCTATCTGAGTGCTGACATCTGTTCGGGAGCTGCACTAAACTTAGACAGGAGCAGACTGGACGGATCTCTCCGGGCCCTTTGTTGGGTCTGTGGGGCACTGCAGCTTCCACAAGCCACAAAATGAGGCATGCTGCACATAAACAAGTATTTACGGGGCTTCAGATGTGTATGTTATGTGGTGTGTTGTGTGTTCAAGTCAAGAGTATCAAAAGCCGGTTTCTTTAACAGTGTTACAGGTTGTAGTTGTACTTTTTTGTACTTTTCTTTGTAAGGTTCACTCACTTGCCTCATTTTAGCCTCTTCTTTCTTTATTTAATCAAATTTGGTAAAACTAACAGACTTTTACTACTTTTCAGCCAGTGTCTTTGCTAAAAACAGATAAAAACATGCACCTTTATGAGGAAAAAAAATACTATCTGACTAAAGCCAGTTGAAGATGCCTTGTTGGAGAAGCTAAAACTAAAACATGTTACTCTTACTGAAGTTTGCAATTCTCAAGATTGAGAAACACTAGTGTTACTACTGAAGTTGACTTCTACTCCAGTAGTTGTCAAATGTATGTTATAAAAAAGGACTGTTTTGTTCTTACTGGCCTTAGATTTTGACACCATCTTAACTCCATACCAACAGAGTACCAAAGAGTTCATGTCCTCCGTAACTATAAAATGATCCAAGTATGATCATTTTAGAGTTATGTCGTTGTGATCTGCAGGAACTACAGTGTCACATGCAGGTGAAAATCACAGGAGAGAGGAAAAAGAAAACATGCCACTTTTAAGATTTCATTGTAAACTTCGGAGACGAAGGAGGTATTTTACATTCGATCCAGTTTGAAGCGTTCTCACAGAATTTATTATATTTCACTTCTAATTTATTTGACACTATCAAAGTGACCATAATGAAGTTACCAGAGAGAACTTCTGCAGAGGACTTGCTTACAGAAGATTATTTCAGTTACCGGTGATATATCAAACCGGTGTAAAATAAAAAGGTTATGACTGAATTTCTGTCTTTTTGTTTGTTTGTTTCATTAACAACTCAATGATTTAAGTGTTTGTTGCAAAACAAAACAGCAATGTGTATTAATGTGTCAGTTGGGAAGCTGAACATCTTTAATGAGGCGGCAGGGGTAACATTATGAGTGCAGGGGGCGGAGCCATTAGACAGTGTGCAAACAGCACTGCGTTGATAGAGGGGAACATGCTGCCCTGGAAGACATTTTTTGAAAAATAAACCTTGAATTAATGACCTCTGGTGAATATTGTGGTTAATAATGGACAAACTGAGACTTAAAAAAAAAACAAATGTGACTAATCCTTTATAATTCCAACATGGTCAGCTCCGGCTGATGATCTCCTCAGACTAAACCTTCATCCTAAGCTTCTCTAACAAAACATCCCAGATGAGCCTAGTCAGAGGATCGTCCCGGTCGTGCATAACACCCAATTCTCCTTTTTACTTTCTAATATTTTATCCTTCATTGAATCTTTAAACCCAGACTGTTGTGGCAAGTTTAAAATAATTGAACAGTATATATTTTGCTTGGGAATATGGAGTTCTTGGCACTTACTGCAGCTTTTAAGGATGGAAATACTCTGTCTGCAAGCTTGGCACCGAGCCACTCTGATGGATCAGATACATATTAAGGAGGGTCACAATGATGCAAGACATTATTGTTGGTGAAAACAGAACTGGATGTGGACTAAACTGCTGGTCTAACAGATCATTGTTTAGCCTAAGCAGCAAAACAGGTTAACATCCTTGTTTTTGTTGAAAACAGTCTGTAATCCAACTGAGATAAATATCTTGAACTACAGGAAGAAACGGGGTGTAACCTGGTACACTCTTGGTAAAAAAACGATCAGCCCAGACAGCAGCAACATTAAATAATAAGCAAAGTCGAGCACATCGGGGAGGTGATGAGTGCTGCAGGGCTGCAAATGGGTCATCAGAGCATCGTCGTCCCTGCTGATGAGGTGATGGGGAACCTGCAAGGCGTGACCGGCGGCGCTCCTGGAATCCAGTCACTACATAATAAGAGGATGTGATCAGTTTGTCAGATAAGGGGGAAAAACTCTGATGTGGCAACAGTGTCTGTTAAAGCAAGGGAAGCGTGTTGTTTTCAAAACAAGAGCACAGGTGGTTGCTCATGGCCACATGCATGTTCATATGACACACTAAACGCCTGCGTCATGGCAACCACTGAACTTCTGAACAAAGGCGGAGGTAAAGATTTTATTTTACAGGTGCTTCTCCACCTGCAGATGCAAAAATATCTATGTTATACAAAGATAATATGAACATATAGATACAGAACTCACACAGGTGTGAAGACAGTTGCCTCACCTTTGATGTTCGGTGAGGAAACAACAAGAAACAGGAAAAGAAGAAACTGAGTATGCAGATATGCTATAAATTAGCCATTGTAGATAATGAATGAATGGAAAAGCCATTTACCACAATGACTGCTGCACCTCTGTGAGCTATTTTCATCGTCATTGATGTGTGACATAGTGCCATAAAACAATATGCGGTTGTCAAAAGAGACGACCGGGACGGGAGTGGAGAGCTGCTTTGACTGCTTTTTGTCAGTTTAGGGACAAGAAACTGCAAAAGCTAGACAACCTATCCTGATAGTATGCAAATATTCCTTCAAATGAAATTGAAACTGACATTTGAACATGAACAAATGTCTTTTTGTGCTGCTTTATTGGCTTGTAACCAAAATAATAATAAACCCAACTGCAGAATCCTAAGAAATGGGATGCTAAATTACAACCGGAGGATTCATCAAAGACCCCAGCAACTGTGTGGAAAATGATGACCTTGAGGATGTAATTTTAAACTGAAAGAGAAAAAAAAAGACATCAGTTAAACGGTATGGAAGTGGACCAGCTGAATCAGAACTATTTATTTTCTGCAGGGTGACTCAGAGTGTCACAAATTAAAGGCAAATATTTGCTCCTATTAAAAAACCGGGGGTTGCTCTCCTGCAAGGATGCCCAGGTCAAGGAGACCTTGCAAAGAGAAGCGCAGATCCGATCCTGATGTCTTTGGGGCCGGCGGATCCGGGCAACGACGAGGGAAGATCTGGCTGACTTAAGTGTGAATAAAACATGCCGTGGCATGTTGGTAGCGACGATCGAGCAGGCGCCCTGCATTATTCATGTGGAGTAGCAGACGAAGATGAGAAGCTGATCGTGGTAGGGGGGGTTGCTGAGGTTGTAAAAGAGGAAGGACGGGAAAAGGAGGTGTAAGGGTGTTGCCAGGCTGCAAAGACCAGAGAAGGTCGTGCATCCAGCTACTAGGTTCAGTCAGTTGTCATCACCCTGGGGCTGCTCCCACTCAATGACAGCGGTCTCCCTCCTCTACGCTGCACTCTGAAATAGACACCATGGGCAGCAGTTTATGGTTTTTACACTTTAGTAGAACAGGGAGATCAACCTGGTTTCTGCTCTATAGTGGAGGATGCTTAAGGGAAAGAGACTCATCAGAAGACAGAAGCCTTTAACACCAAATCAATACCTATTAAAAATCCTCACATGTGCTTTTGGGAGTATTGGGAGCTGGATGGATGGGAGTCTTTGGCAGCAGCGGTGTTATCCCAACCTCACCAGCCCCAGAGACAGGTTCTCCCATAAGAGCTGAATCAGTGTTTTCCCCCTGCAGCGCAGAGAGCAGTGGAGGAAATGTGTTCCAGTCAGCAGCTCTTCTCCCAGTCAGAGAGAGGCCGACAGACAGAAACCGGGAGCCAAAGCTGATGCTACTGCTCCACCTGCAGGCTCGCAGCCACATCGAGTGTGCGTTTGTGTGTTTGTCATGCAGTGGGTGTGAGTAAGCCAAATCTTGACATTGGGAAGTTCCTTATCAACTACACCATCTCACATACTCCATCAGAGAAAATAGAAAGTAATGGTTCTTCTCTATGTAACTGTGATCTGTGATGTTTGCTGAGCTGTGAAGAGCTCGTTCTCGCTTTACTAGACACCAATATTGCAGAGGGGGAGGCAGCTGCAGTTGTCCATTCATTTCTCTGGTGACACACCCAGCAGAGTAAGAGGTCAGTGATAGCTGTGCTGCTGGTGAAGGCTCTGCAATGCAACCAAGACCCCTCAGTGGTGATATTCAGCGGTAAAACTGTGGTAGAGGTTCACCATAGACATTATTTAATTATTGATCAATCCTTTTTTTTGGGGGGGGGGGAGAAAAACCTGAGGGAGAAAATTAATTATCACTGCTTAAAAATGTCCTAAAAGCATTGCATCAGTCGTTAAGACATTAAGATGGGCAGTTTTGATTGGCTATTCAACAAAAAGGTGCTAAAACAAATCCAGGATAACATGTCAAAACTCACGTGCAAACAATTTCCTTAATCATGAGTGCTTTTTTTTTTTTTTTTAAGCTGGGGATGTTTTCCCTTTCTAGTAGTGTAAGATTACCCGGCTGCATGGAGGTGGAAGGGAGCAGCGTAACTGGTGCCAGCAGGGCTTGATTACAGTAATGTGAACGCTCAGTAGCAGCTGGAGCTTCTCCGCTAAAGTCAGCAGCAGCAGCACTGCACCGGCTGACACACCCCTCCCTCTCACGCTGCAGAAAACATGCTCCTGCTGCTGCCTGCTTTCTAACCCTGCACTAATGCACTCCTTTAACCTTTGCAGGCAACATCTTCAGAGCCAAACACAATGTGTGCTTTTATTTTTTATTTAAATTCGTCATTTAGTGTTGTAAACGTCATCAAAGCTAAATTGAATGCATTTGATGAAATGATCGCATACAATATACTGAATAACAACAATATGGTGAATAAGGTCAACATTTTTCTGATCCTGGGACGATTAAAAACAGATGTTGATCTCGACATAATCTATAATTTTGCAATAATCACATGACAAAATGTCAAGAATGCAACTAAATGTAATAAACCTGGTCACACCACTATTTTAAACCCCTTGGTATCAAATTACTTTTATCATTTTTTGATGATTTTTTTGATGCGCAGGGTTAAATTGTCAAACAGCTTATTTTAATCCAAACAGCGGTATTTTCCCTGAAGATTTTAAGTCTAAATATGAACTGTGACATCATCACATCAAGGCTATTTCACATTAAATATATGCACTGATCTAAACCAAAGAGGGATATATGCAGATGAGGTCAGATTTGCTATGTTTGTGGTTCTTGGGGGAAATAATTCTGATCACATTTATGTTAAAAAAGCTATATTAAAATGGAAAAGGCACATTTATCAAACTGAAGTAATTTTCTGCACTGTTAGATGTAGACACTGAAACGAGAAGTAAAAGAGATAAACTGCGTCTGATCCTGCGTCTCGACTGTTTCTGGAGTCTCTGGCTGCTAACTTGAATGAAAAACAGCAACAACGTCTCTCTTTCAATGACATACTTTTCTTAGTGAGGCTCTCAGGGAAATTAAAGTAGCGTAAATGATTAAACAACATTCTTTTTTTCACTTTATGATGGGTCTCCCAATTATTGAAAAAGCCCAATGCAGAAAATCGGATCACACCAATAATAAAAGAAACATTTGCTTAATGTTTGTGGTTAGAAGTTATCAGTGAATATTAATGATAAGTGTTGATGCAATAAAAACCTGCATGCACATGAACGCTCAGATTCATATGAGCATGTTCACTTTGCTGTTATAAGACATCAAATCTTACGACAGGGGATCACAGTTTTGCCTTTTGAGACAACAAAACTGGCCTGGATGGATCATTTTAGGCCTGAATCCACAATCCTCTTATTCTCTTGGCAAAACGTTGTGATTCTGTTGGAAAATTGACCAAATTCCATCTGTCTTTTTAGTAGAATAATTAACTCCCTTGTCATGATCATCTTGGATCTTGGCTGTGCCAGAAAAACCAGGATGGGCACCGTTTTGTGCTCCCTGGCTGTGAAGGCACCTCGCCGATGACATTGTCTGTGAGAAGCCTTTATTTTTTATTTAAAATGGTCAAAATTACAGAGATACCGTACATTTTTACAGAATGTCGAGGATTTCTCAGACGGTAAACATTTATTGTCTTTGGGTTGATGTTTCAGAGGCTCCTGTCACTGACACCGTGAGCACTGTCAGATATTATTATATTATTACTAAGTAACAGGATGGCTGAGGACAAACCTCAGTTGTGAAGACGACGACCACAGTTGCACCGTCATCAGGACTCCATGATTCATGAGCCATGATTTATGGTTTGACAGAAACACAGAAAACGGTTGACTCCCCGCAGGACCTCCGTCTGAGGAAATTGCAATAGGCAGGGTGGAAGTGAATGTGGCCATGACAGTTGTGTATACATGGACTCAAAGAAAAAAGAAAAACTCTGAATTTGAGGTCGCTTTTTTGTTTAAAGTCAGAGCACATTTGGCCCGTCAGAACTGAAAATCATCTGCCAAAATCTGTGCATGACCACCTGATTGCTCAAACATGTGAATGCATTGTGATAGCTTACTGTTTATTTGAAATAAATAGATTTTAAAACACTCTAAAGGTGTTTTTATACTAGTGTATAATAGCGTTTACCTACCATGCCTATTTATCATTAAGGATCCAATTTTTCATGTATTTATTTTTTTTATTTTAAAATGTATTTTGGTTCTCCACATCAATAATTGAGATGCATCTTATATCAGACTTGGTTGTGAACAGGCGTCTGCTGTGACCTGACCCGCATGCGCAGTGAGATGAGGTGTAGCTAAACGCGGTACATGTACGTCAGGTGTACTAAGGTACTGTAAACTAAGAAGCAGCTGCAGGTCGTATGGTTTCTCTTGGAAGTTTTGTGCAGTGGAAGCAGCCAAAACTGATCAGGTTTGTGTCGCTTTTTCCTGCAGTGGTAACTTAGCAAGCCTCCATGTAAAGGTATCCAGATTCTGGTTCGCCAGCATTTCTGGCAACGTGAATCGGCTAATGGAGCCGGTTGCCATGGCCAACTTTGATTGACATGAGGTGGGCATGTTCCAGCTGGATTCCCGGGCCTGTTGTTCTGTCCATTTACAACATGGTGTAGTGTAAGAAAATTAGGATTCAAAACCCTCTTCAGAAAACCTACTAACATCTCACACAGTCCATCCAGTAATTATAAATCAGCACGGCCAGCTGGAGCTTCCTGGAGTTACATGAGGGGGTAGATAAATTGATCTTTCCTACAACCATCATCCTGAATTTAAGCCTCTTCAAGACAAAACAAAAGGACATTTTTTGTTTTGTTTTTATAAGTATCAACATTTTTATAACTCACAGATTATTAGATGTAAGTTTGTTATTTATTCAGTGTATTGATTCGATGTGCCATACTTCTGCTTTTTGCTTTTTATTGTGTTTATTGTTACTCAACTACATTTCAAAATATTGCAAATATGTTATTGTTGTTATGGTAAAATGATTTGAGTCATTTTACTGATTCTTAATGACATCACAAAATATCCATCAATTCAATTCTACTTTTGGACAATTGGGGATTAAAAATTTACGACAAACAAAATGTGATGCTTAAATTAAAATATCACCATGTGTGTCAGCATATTAAATTTCACAAGCTACCAAACTATCTAGTAAAGTAATTTAAATGTGCTCCCGCCCTTAGAAGTTGAAGGATTACAGCGATATGACAGAAATGTGTCAGCAATCAACAATAAAACAGAAAATATGCTGAAATAGGTCTTCTGTTTAATATTTGATATATTTAGAGGACGTCGGTTGATTGTGTACTTTTATCTTCTTATTTTTCTTCTTAGTTAAGACTGATATGTCACATGTTTTTAAACTCAGAAATGTACTGATCATCGATCATAAATGATGACCAAAGCACTCAAGAAACAGAAGCGTGAGGTGTTTATAAAAACAACACATCTCACAACATTTGTTTACACCAAAATATGCAAGTCCATTTATGTTTCTTATCTCAGATACAGTTTAAAGTTTGTAGATACTACATTTTCTCAGACAGACTGTTCCAGCTGCTCAGGAAGATTAAAAAAGTTTGGTATGGGACCAGCAAATGCATCAGCTGAGTCTCGTTGATAAAAAAGGCTACAAATATTTTCAAGTTGATTATTAATCTGATTAAACAAAGTTTTCTTGACTACCTTGAGAATTTTGTCTGTAAAAAACAGCAAAAAATGAAATAAAAGATAATATTTGAATGGCTTGCTATGCAGGTGTTGTAATCATAAAAGCAAAAAGAAAAGAAAATTGACGTAAGAAAAATTGTTGGAAATTATTTGATTGACAGATTGGCTCATATTAATTAATGTTTTTATATTATTACTTCAAAATATTCACATGTTCACAAAGAGAAAGTACATGGTGAGGCGTCTTGGTGTGAAACGTTCACTTTCTCTGAGAAGCTTCTTTTAGGGGAACTTAACCCGTACACTCTCACTTAAGTGTAGCAATGCTTTCACTGACACTTATTTCCTGATGAATCGCTGAACCTTAGCCCAAATAATGCTCCTATCTGCTCAACGGACCAAGATTACAGCACCCTGGGTTCAGTTTAGCTGGCATGAAAGTGATCCTCAATGAACCGTTGATGTTTTGACACGACTGATTAACTAAGACTCCCCCCGATTAAAGCAACATGCAGGAGGAAGTGGGATGTTTGAGGGGGGGCTCTGCATCTGTGTGTGTGTTTGTGTGTGGAGGGGGAGGTTGGGAGGGTGGCGGAGTGGTCTCAGAGGATACCCGTTGTCTTTCTCAGAAAAGCGAACTTGTCTCACCCAAGAGACAGATGAGCAATGTGTTAGGGTTTTGTGGTTTATGGACAGAACACGGTTCTCAGCCTCACTGGGGGGTTTTCGCTGGAATAAAAGAAGAAACTCTTTACTTGGAAATAACTGACGGTTGTGCGAGTTCGCTGCGGCCCATGTTATTCCAAATGCCGAGAAATTGCTAAAGACGTCTTCAAGTGACGAATTGAGCAAAACAGAAAAAGAGGAGGGGGATCTGTCTTCCAGAAACTCAAAAGTCAAGTGTTTTGTAATCAGGTTAGGCCCACTCTCACATATTGCTGCATCATGAAGTACTTTCCACAATGAGGGCATCAGAATAAACCGCACGCTGCTCCTGTCCATCACAGGGGTCATCTGATGGAGACGCCCCCCCGAGGCGTGATCAGCAGCACAATTCACATCTTATGAGCGCTGCTGTTCCTGTGTTAAGGGCCGAAGTGTGACTTATTTCACTCACAAAGACTCAATAACATCTTCTACTGATGCAGACAAGTAGAACGATGACTGTTTGCTCTCCTTTGTCTCAGTGAATTGATAAGAATTATTAATGTAGGTGACTGTAAAACAGCAGCTTCACTTCACTCTTTCTATCCAATTATTTATAAAAAGAAAATAATAATAATTAAAGCTGCAAGCAGCGATGAACGGGCCCTCGCACTCACGGCCACCGCCCCCCATAAGCATATCAGAAATGACACCACCCACGACTCTCTATGTCAAACCATTCAAAAGTTATAGCAGAAAAAAGGAACAACCAATCAGAAGAAGGGGCGGGGCTAATTCAGGCCAATGAAGGTCAAGGACTCAATACCGAGTCCCATGACACCACCCACGACTCTTTATGTCAAACCATTCAAAAGTTATGGCAGAGAAAAGTATTCTAGGGGGCGCTGTTCAGCCGTTAGGCCACGCCCATTAATGCAAACCATGAAATATCAAATTTATCACTAGGCCTGGCTTGCATGCAAAATTTGGTGACTTTTGGAGAACTATCAAATATGGACCAATCAGATGAAGGGGACGAGCGCTTTTTCGCGTCTAGCGTCGCCACGGTAACACTTTTGAAAGAGAGAAGTAATGTGCGTCGTCACAGGACAGAGACGAACATTTTGATGTAAAAAAAACACAAAAATTGCTGACAAAAATTTCGGCATATTGCCAGGCTTGAACTCCCAACCTCTGGCACCAAAGACCAATATGCTCTGGCTGAGCTAAGTCTCAGCTATTCCTTTCAATTGACCTACTGGCTTAGGACAGACCAACATAGCGATAAAATGTCTGGAACTTTTTTTTCCTAATTTTTTAAATATTTGTAAGTTATAAATATTAGTAAAACCCTACTATTTTAATTATTACTTTTTCTGTAACCATTCTGCCAAGGTTGTAACCGGGCTGAGCCGGGAATATTTCTGAGGTCACCACATTACAGGGAGCTGATTGGTCGGGGGGCGGGGCCGGCATCACCCTACTCGCCACTGATTGGTCGGGGGGCGGGGCCGTCATCACCCTACCTACCACTGATTGGTCGGGGGGCGGGGCCGTCATCACCCTACTCGCCACTGATTGGTCGGGGGGCGGGGCCGTCATCACCCTACTCGCCACTGATTGGTCGGGGGGCGGGGCCGTCATCACCATACTCGCCACTGATTGGTCGGGGGGCGGGGCCGTCATCACCCTACTCGCCACTGATTGGTCAGGGGGCGGGGCCGGCAGATGTTTGAATCAGGAAGCGGGAGTCAGCGCGAGAGCGACTGGCAGCTCGCAGCGATTTTATTATAAAAAAAGGACAACCAATCAGAAGAAGGGGCGGGGCTAATTCAGGCCAATGAAGGTCAAGGACTCCATAAAGAATCTGATGACACCACCCACGACTCTCTATGTCAAACCATTCAAAAGTTATAGCAGAAAATCGGGACAACCAATCAGAAGAAGGGGCGGGCTAATTAAGGCCAACGAAGCTTAAGGACTCATTACAGAGTCCCATGACACCACCCACGACTCTCTATGTGAAACCATTCAAAAGTTATGGCAGAGAAAAGTATTCTAGGGGGCGCTGTTGAGCCGTTAGGCCACGCCCATTAATGCAAACCATGAAATATCAAATTTATCGCCAAGTCTGGCTTGCATGCAAAATTTGGTGACTTTTGGAGAACTATCAAATATGGACCAATCACATGAAGGGGGGGCGCGCCTTTTGGCGTCTAGCGTCGCCACGGTAACACTTTTGAAAGAGAAAAGTAATGCGTGGTGTCGCAGGATGGAGACACACATTTTGAGGTATAACACACCTGGGTGCACGTTACGGTTCGGGCTGAATTAACTGCCGAAAGAATGGCATAAATTTCGCCAAAATGACACAATTTATTCAAAATGGCCGACTTCCTGTTCAATTTCGGCCATGGCGCCAAGAGACTTTTCTTTAAGTTGCGACATGATACAGGTGTGTACCGATTTTCGTTCATGTACGTCAAACCGTATTATGGGGCTTGAGGCTCAAAGTTTTTTCCCTCTCAACCAATCAGATGAAGGGTGGGCGCACTTTTTGGTGTCTAGCGTTGCCGCGGTAACGCTTTTAAATGAGAAAAGTAATGTGCGTCGTTGCAGGACAGGGACGCACATATTGATGTAGAAAAAAAAAAATTGCTGACAAAAGAGTCTGTATACTGCGGGAATCGAACTCTGATCTCTGACTCCAAAGACGGGAACGCTCTGGCTGAGCTAAGACTCAGCTACTCATTTCTATTTGACCTACTGACTTAGGAGAGACCAACATATCGATATTTAGTAATGTAAGTCTGGAGCTGTTTTTTCTAATTTTTTTAAATATTTGTAAGTTATAAATATTAGTAAAACCCTACTATAATAATTATTACTTTTTCTGTAACCATTCTGCCAAGGTTGTAACCGGGCTGAGCTGGGAATATTTCTGACGTCACCACATTACAGGGAGCTGATTGGTCGGGGGGCGGGGCCGTCATCACCCTACTCGCCACTGATTGGTCGGGGGGCGGGGCTGTCATCACCCTACTCGCCACCGATTGGTCGGGGGGCGGGGCCGTCATCACCCTCCGCGCCACTGATTGGTCGGGAGGCGGGGCCGTCATCACCCTACTCGCCACCGATTGGTCGGGGGGCGGGGCCGGCAGACGTTTGAATCAGGAAGCGGGAGTCAGCGCGAGAGCGACTGGCGGCTCGTGGCGATTTTATTATAAAAAAGGGACAACCAATCAGAAGAAGGGGCGGGGCTAATTCAGGCCAAAGAAGCTCAAGGACTCATTGCAGAGTCCCTTGACACCACCTACGACTTCCTATGTCAAACCATTCAAAGTTTATAGCAGAAAAAAGGGACAACCAATCAGAAGAAGGGTCGGGGCTAATTCAGGCCAATGAAGGTCAAGGACTCCATACAGAATCTGATGACACCACCCACGACTCTCTATGTCAAACCATTCAAAAGTTATGGCAGGTAAAAGTATTCTAGGGGGCGCTGTTGAGCCGTTAGGCCACGCCCATTAATGCAAACCATGAAATATAAAATTTATCACCAGGCCTGGCTTGCATGCAAAATTTGGTGACTTTTGGAGAACTATCAAATATGGACCAATCACATGAAGGGGGGGCGCGCCTTTTGGCGTCTAGCGTCGCCACGGTAACACTTTTGAAAGAGAAAAGTAATGCGTGGTGTCGCAGGATGTAGACGCACATTTTGATGTATAACACACCTGGGTGCACGATACGGTTCGGGCTGAATTAACTCTCGAAGGAATGGCATAAATTTCGCCAAAATGACACAATTTATTCAAAATGGCCGACATCCTGTTCGGTTTTGGCCATGGCTCCAAGAGACTTTTCTTTAAGTTGTGCCATGATACAGGTGTGTAGCGATTTTCGTGCATGTACGTCAAACCGTATTGTGGGGCTTGAGGCACAAAGTTTTCCGGGGGGCGCTGTTGAGCCATTTTGCCACGCCCATTAATGCAAACCATGAAATATCAAATTTATCACCAGGCCTGGCTTGCATGCCAAATTTGGTGCCTTTTGGGGAACTATGAAATATGGACCAATCAGATGAAGGGGGGGTGCGCTTGTTGGCGTCTAGCGTCGCCACGGTAACACTTTCGAAAGAGAAAAGTAATGCGTGTAGTCGCAGGATGGAGACGCACATTTTGATGTATAACACATCTGGGTTCACGATACGGTTCGGGCTGAATTAACTCTCGAAGAATGGCATATATTGCTCCAAAATTACGCGATTAATTCAGAATGTTCAAAATGGCCGACTTCCTGTTCGGTTTCGGCCATGGCGCCAAGAGACTTTTCTTTAAGTTGCGACATGATACAGGTGTGTACCGATTTTCGTTCATGTACGTCAAAGCGTATTATGGGGCTTGAGGCGCAAAGTTTTTTCTGTCTGAACCAATCAGATGAAGGGTGGGCACGCTTTTTGGCGTCTAGCGTCGCCACGGTAACGCTTTTGAAAGAGAAAAGTAATGCGTGGGGTCGGAGGATGGAGACGCACATTTTGATGTATAACACACCTGGGTGCACGTTACGGTTCGGGCTGAATTAACTTTGGAAGGAATGGCATAAATTTCGCCAAAATGACACGACTAATTCAAAATGGCCGACTTCCTGTTCGGTTTCGGGCATGACGCCAAGAGACTTTTCTTTCAGTTGCGCCATGATACAGGTGTGTACCGATCTTCGTGCATGTACGTCAAACCGTATCGTGGGGCTTGAGGCACAAAGTTTTCAAGGGGGCGCTGTTGAGCCATTTTGCCACGCCCATTAATGCAAACCATTAAATATCAAATTTTTCGCCAGGCCTGACTTGGGTGCAAAATTTGGTGACTTTTTGGGCATGTTAAGGGGGGCAAAAAGGCCATCACTTTGTCAGAAGAAAAATAATAATAATAATTAAAGCTGCAAGCAGCAATGAACGGGCCCTCGCACTCACGGCCACTGCCCCCCATAAGTATCAGAAATGACACCACCCACGACTTCCTATGTCAAACCATTCAAAAGTTATAGCAGAAAAAAGGGACAACCAATCAGAAGAAGGGGCGGGGCTAATTTAAGCCAATGAAGGTCAAGGGCTCCATAAAGAATCTGATGACACCACCCACGACTCTCTATGTCAAACCATTCCAAAGTTATAGCAGAAAATCGGGACAACCAATCAGAAGAAGGGGCGGGGCTAATTAAGGCCAACGAAGCTTAAGGACTCATTACAGAATCCCATGACACCACCCACAACTTCCTATGTCAAACCATTCAAAAGTTATAGCAGAAAAAAGGGACAACCAATCAGAAGAAGGGGCGGGGCTAATTAAGGCCAACGAAGCTTAAGGACTCATTACAGAGTCCCATGACACCACCCACAACTCTCTATGTCAAACCATTCAAAAGTTATGGCAGAGAAAAGTATTATAGGGGGCGCTGTTGAGCCGTTAGGCCACGCCCATTAATGCAAACCATGAAATATCAAATGTATCGCCAAGTCTGGCTTACATGCAAAATTTGGTGACTTTTGGAGAACTATCAAATATGGACCAATCACATGAAGGGGGGGTGCGCTTGTTGGCGTCTAGCGTCGCCACGGTAACACTTTTGAAAGAGAAAAGTAATGCGTGTAGTCGCAGGATGGAGACGCACATTTTGATGTATAACACATCTGGGTTCACGATACGGTTCGGGCTGAATTAACTCTCGAAGGAATGGCATATATTGCTCCAAAATTACGCAATTAATTCAGAATGTTCAAAATGGCCGACTTCCTGTTCGGTTTCGGCCATGGCGCCAAGAGACTTTTCTTTTAGTTGCGACATGATACAGGTGTGTACCGATTTTCGTTCATGTACGTCAAACCGTATTCTGGGGCTTGAGGCGCAAAGTTTTTTCTGTCGAACCAATCAGATGAAGGGTGGGCGCGCTTTTTGGCGTCTAGCGTCGCCACGGTAACGCTTTTGAAAGAGAAAAGTAATGCGTGTTGTCGCAGGATGGAGACGCACATTTTGATGTATAACACACTTGGGGACACGTTACGGTTCGGGCTGAATTAACTTTCGAAGGAATGGCATAAATTTCGCCAAAATGACATGACTAATTCAAAATGGCCGACATCCTGTTCGGTTTCGGGCATGACCCCAAGAGACTTTTGTTTAAGTTGTCCCATGATACAGGTGTGTACCGATTTTCGTGCATGTACGTCAAACCGTATCGTGGGGCTTGAGGCACAAAGTTTTCAAGGGGGCGCTGTTGAGCCATTTTGCCACGCCCATTAATGCAAACCTTTAAATATCAAATTTTTCGCCAGGCCTGACTAGGGTGCAAAATTTGGTGACTTTTTGGGCATGTTAAGGGGGGCAAAAAGGCCTTCACTTTGTCAGGAAAATAATAATAATAATAATTAAAGCTGCAAGCAGCGATGAACGGGCCCTCGCACTCACGGCCGCCGCCCCCCATAAGCATATCAGAAATGACACCACCCACGACTTCCTATGTCAAACCATTCAAAAGTTCTAGCAGAAAAAAGGGACAACCAATCACAAGAAGGGGCGGGGCTAATTCAGGGCAAAGAAGATCAAGGACTCATTACAGAGTCCCATGACACCACCCACGACTCTCTATGTCAAAACATTCAAAAGTTATAGCAGAAAATAGGGACAACCAATCAGAAAAAGGGGCTGGGCTAATTGTCACCAATTATGGTCAAGGACTCAATGCCGAGTCCCATGACACCACCCACGACTCTCTATGTCAAACCTTTCAAAAGTTATGGCAGAAAAAAGTATTCTAGGGGGCGCTGTTGAGCCGTGAGGACACGCCCATTAATGCAAACCATGAAAAAAAAAATCAGATCACTCAAATGAACGACGATCATACAGTACAGCTGTATCTCATGGTCCAGAATGTATGATATTATATTAATCTATTATACCATATTATATTACATGTTGTTATTTCATATTAGCGTACCCAGTAATATAGCATATTGTATTATTGCATTGTATGTTGCTTCATTTCATATATTTTTGACTGTATTATATTGTAAAATTATATATCATAGCGATTGCATTATTATATAATTTCAATTTATAACACTAATATACAATTCCTCACACACACACTCCTTCCAAATGTTTCTTTTTTTTCTCCATTATGACAATTGTATGCTGTCATCCGTTATGTTTTTTGTTTTTAAGCTTGTTATGTCTGTTATTCAAATATATTAATACATTCATTAATATGCTATACTGTATTTTGTATTGTGTATATTGTGTGTGTGTGTGTGTGTGTGTGTGTGTGTGTATATATATATATATATATATATATATATATATATATATATATATATATATATGTGTGTGTGTGTGTGTGTGTGTGTGTGTGTATACCTGAAGTGTGACTACCTGCAGAACGTATTTTAGCATGAAAGCTTGCATATTTAACGTACATCAAGCATCCTGTATCATAGCTACATGTCTGCCGTTTGTAACAAAGCAAACCGCGTGAAAATCGGTTGAAAATCAAGTGAGTTATAGTTATTTTACTTATGCAGACACCTCCTTCCACAATAGAAGTGAACGCTCTAGAGTTAAAGCGATACCGATCCAAGATGGCGGCCACGCCCGACGTTCTCAGGCAGTCAATGCGGCGCCTCGACCAAGATGGCGGCCGCGCTGAACATCAGCCCCTCCCCCCGCGGGAGCTGCGCGCGCAAACTCCACTCAAATTCAAAAGTTATGGCAGAAAATCGGGACAACCAATCAGAAGAAGGGGAAAGAGAAAAGTAATGTGCGTCGTCACAGGACAGAGACGAACATTTTGATGTAAAAAAAACACAAAAATTGCTGACAAAAATTTTGGCATATCAAGCCAGGCTTGAACTCTCGACCTCTTGCAGCAAAGACCGCAATAATCTGGCTGAGCTAAGTCTCAGCTATTCCTTTTTATTTGACCTACTGGCTTAGGACAGACCAACATAGCGATAAAATGTCTGGAACTTTTTTTTCCTAATTTTTTAAATATTTGTAAGTTATAAATATTAGTAAAACCCTACTATTTAAATTATTACTTTTTCTGTAACCATTCTGCCAAGGTTGTAACCGGGCTGAGCCGGGAATATTTCTGAAGTCACCACATTACAGGGAGCTGATTGGTCGGGGGGCGGGGCCGTCATCACCCTACTCGCCACTGATTGGTCGGGGGGCGGGGCCGTCATCACCCTACTCGCCACTGATTGGTCGGGGGGCGGGGCCGGCAGACGTTTGAATCAGGAAGCGGGACTCTCTATGTCAAACCATTCCAAAGTTATAGCAGAAAATCGGGACAACCAATCAGAAGAAGGGGCGGGGCTAATTAAGCCCAACGAAGCTTAAGGACTCATTACAGAGTCCCATGACACCAACCACGACTTCCTATGTCAAACCATTCAAAAGTTATGGCAGATAAAAGTATTCTAGGGGGCGCTGTTGAGCCGTTAGGCCACGCCCATTAATGCAAACCATGAAATATCAAATTTATCACCAAGTCTGGCTTGCATGCAAAATTTGGTGACTTTTGGAGAACTATCAAATATGGACCAATCACATGAAGGGGGCGCGCGCCTTTTGGCGTCTAGCGTCGCCACGGTAACACTTTTGAAAGAGAAAAGTAATGCGTGGTGTCGCAGGATGTAGATGCACATTTTGATGTATAACACACCTGGGTGCACGTTACGGTTCGGGCTGAATTAACTGCCGAAGGAATGGCATAAATTTCGCCAAAATGACACAATTTATTCAAAATGGCCGACATCCTGTTCGGTTTCGGCCATGGCTCCAAGAGACTTTTCTTTAAGTTGTGCCATGATACAGGTGTGTAGCGATTTTCGTGCATGTACGTCAAACCGTATTGTGGGGCTTGAGGCACAAAGTTTTCCGGGGGGCGCTGTTGAGCCATTTTGCCACGCCCATTAATGCAAACCATGAAATATCAAATTTATCGCCAGGCCTGGCTTGCATGCCAAATTTGGTGCCTTTTGGGGAACTATCAAATATGGACCAATCAGATGAAGGGGGGGTGCGCTTGTTGGCGTCTAGCGTCGCCACGGTAACACTTTTCAAAGAGAAAAGTAATGCGTGGTGTCGCAGGATGGAGACGCACATTTTGATGTATAACACATCTGGGTTCACGATACGGTTCGGGCTGAATTAATTCTCGAAGGAATGGCATATATTGCTCCAAAATTACGCGATTAATTCAGAATGTTCAAAATGGCCGACTTCCTGTTCGGTTTCGGCCATGGCGCCAAGAGACTTTTCTTTTAGTTGCGACATGATACAGGAGTGTACCGATTTTCGTTCATGTACGTCAAACCGTATTATGGGGCTTGAGGCGCAAAGTTTTTTCTGTCTGAAGCAACGAGATGAAGGGTGGGCGCGCTTTTTGGCGTCTAGCGTCGCCACGGTAACGCTTTTGAAAGAGAAAAGTAATGCGTGTGGTCGCAGGAGGGAGACGCACATTTTGATGTATAACACACTTGGGGGCACGTTACGGTTCGGGCTGAATTAACTTTCGAAGGAATGGCATAAATTTCGCCAAAATGACACGACTAATTCAAAATGGCCGACATCCTGTTCGGTTTCGGGCATGACCCCAAGAGACTTTTCTTTAAGCTGTCCCATGATACAGGTGTGTACCGATTTTCGTGCAAGTACGTCAAACCGTATCGTGGGGCTTGAGGCACAAAGTTTTCAAGAGGGCGCTGTTGAGCCATTTTGCCACGCCCATTAATGCAAACCATGAAATATCAAATTTTTCGCCAGGCCTGACTTGGGTGCAAAATTTGGTGACTTTTTGGGCATGTTAAGGGGGGCAAAAAGGCCATCACTTTGTCAGAAGAAAAATAATAATAATAATAATAATAAAAATTCCTGCAAATACAATAGGGCCTTCGCACTGAAGGTGCTCGGGCCCTAATTAAAGCTGCAAGCAGCGATGAACGGGCCCTCGCATTCACGGCCACCGCCCCCCATAAGCATATCAGAAATGACACCACCCACGACTCTCTATGTCAAATCATTCCAAAGTTATAGCAGAAAATCGGGACAACCAATCAGAAGAAGGGGCGGGGCTAATTAAGGCAAACGAAGCTTAAGGACTCATTACAGAGTCCCATGACACCACCCACAACTCTCTATGTCAAACCATTCAAAAGTTATGGCAGAGAAAAGTATTCTAGGGGGCGCTGTTGAACCGTTAGCCACGCCCATTAATGCAAACCATGAAATATCAAATTTATCGCCAAGTTTGGCTTGCATGCAAAATTTGGTGACTTTTGGAGAACTATCAAATATGGACCAATCACATGAAGAGGGGGCGCGCCTTTTGCCGTCTAGCGTCGCCACGGTAACATTTTTGAAAGAGAAAAGTAATGCGTGGTGTCGCAGGATGTAGACGCACATTTTGATGTATAACACACCTGGGTGCACGTTACGGTTCGGGCTGAATTAACTGCCAAAGGAATGGCATAAATTTCGCCAAAATGACACAATTTATTCAAAATGGCCGACATCCTGTTCGGTTTCGGCCATGGCTCCAAGAAGCTTTTCTTTAAGTTGTGCCATGATACAGGTGTGTAGCGATTTTCGTGCATGTACGTCAAACCGTATTGTGGGGCTTGAGGCACAAAGTTTTCCGGGGGGCGCTGCTGAGCCATTTTGCCACGCCCATAAATGCAAACCATGAAATATCAAATTTATCGCCAGGCCTGGCTTGCATGCAAAATTTGGTTCCTTTTGGGGAACTATCAAATATGGACCAATCAGATGAAGGGGCGGTGCGCTTGTTGCCGTCTAGCGTCGCCACGGTAACACTTTTGAAAGAGAAAAGTAATGCGTGTAGTCGCAGGAAGGAGACGCACATTTTGATGTATAACACACCTGGGTGCACGTTACGGTTCGGGCTGAATTAACTGCCGAAGGAATGGCATAAATTGCGCCAAAGTGACACGATTAATTCAAAATGGCCGACTTCCTGTTCGGTTTCGGCCATGTCGCCAAGAGACTTTTCTTTAAGTTGTTTACTGATACAGGTGTGTACCGATTTTCGTCCATGTACGTCAAACCGTATCGTGGGGCTTGAGGCACAAAGTTTTCAAGGGGGCGCTGTTGAGCCATTTTACCACGCCCATTAATGCAAACCATTAAATATCAAATTTTTCGCCAGGACTGACTTGGGTGCAAAATTTGGTGACTTTTTGGGCATGTTAAGGGGGGCAAAAAGGCCATCACTTTGTCAGAAGAAAAATAATAATAATAAAAATTCCTGCAAATACAATAGGGCCTTCGCACTGCAAGTGCTCGGGCCCTAATAATAATAATAAAAATTCCTGCAAATACAATAGGGCCTTCGCACTGAAGGTGCTCGGGCCCTAAAAAGAAGAAGAAGAAGAATTCCTGCAAATACAATAGGGCCTTCGCACTGCAAGTGCTCGGGCCCTAATAATACAAAGAATTCCTGCAAATACAATAGGGCCTTCGCACTGCAAGTGCTCGGGCCCTAATAATATATATATAAATAATATATATATATATATATATATATATATATATATATATATATATATATATATATATATATATATATATATATAAATAATAAAAGTGTGTCAAGCTGAAGGAGAAAAGAAATCAATGCTCCCATAAGATCCTCAACACATCAGATCCAGTGTCAAAACATCAAATGAAAGAATAATCTTTTTGGGGGTTTCTGTGCCGTACTTTCAAATTCCACCCAACTGTGTGCAGACGGACAGAAATAAATGCCCCAATAACGACCAGCACAGAAGGAAACCCAAACAGATCCACACAGACACTGAGGAGCAGGCAGCTTCCCAAGTGGGTCAGTATTTTCATTATGCCCGAGTTTTGCACAAATACAGGTGAACGACAGAAAGGAAACGGCTCCTACTGAGATCAGAAGTGCGACACATTTCATTCCTGGCACCTGCGTCTGGTCATTGATCCTTTTTCTCTTCATGGCAATGAACACCTCTCCTACTGTCCACCTCAGCCAGCTCACAATACAATGACTTATAGCAGTTATTATCATTCAATACATCATAAACTTTTACAAAAACATATTTATCACATAAACTGCTCCATTCTTTCTGTAGATTATATGAACAAAGCCAGTAAATTATTAAGAGGAGTAATTGGAAAGACAAAAGTGAAAGATATGAAGCTCTTTTTTAGGATCAGAAACATGATATTTTCTTAATGAAATGATGCCTTGATGTATTTTTAATCAGAACTATGTATGTAGTCAGATGCAAAAACTTCAAACTGTTCACAGCATCTCCTCAAACAAAGATACATAAAAGATGAACAGTAAACACTAAAACCAGAACATTTCTTGCCAGAAATGTTCAAAACAAATCGGCAAATACTGTTACAGCATCACGCCCAAAAAGTTTGCACGACATATAAAACACCAGTTTGGCACCTGGTACCATTTCTTAAAGGGGACCTATTATGGCATCTAATCCCTATTTTAAACAGGCCTTGAATGTCTTATAAACAAGCTTTTGATTGTTTTATTAGATAATAAATTAGAAATTCAGCCTCTAAACCATGTCTTTATCTTCCCAGTCTCTAACCTCATTCTCTATGCAGGATTCTGTGTGGGGGGGGAGGCTATGATGATGAGGCTATGTGCTGATTGGCTGCCTGAATGACGCGATACACCGCTACGAAAAAAGGAGTTACACCGTGTCATAACTGCATGTGATGCGGTCGAGTGTCAGCGACAAAATCAATTCCATTGCTTTATTTTCTATTGGACTGTCCTAACTGCCGCGAGCGACGCGCCGTTTTGAGCTGAACATTTGTCGGACGTCCTGCTTCTATTTTCTTCCTGTCACTCACGTTGAAAGCCGGTTGAAAGCGCTGTAGGAAACAGTCATGATGAGGAACGGCTGATCCAGTTAGTTGAAATGAGAAGTTATCTCTATGATTCCTCCTCATTTCACTACAAAAACCTCAATAAAGTGGCAGCTGCTGGAGGGAGATGGACAGGGAGCGTCCGATGTCACGCAGTGCGATGCGATAGTCAGACGCTCGTGTGCAGTTACACGGTTTTATAGTTGTGGGCTGGTTTGCATTTTGGTTACGTAACAAAAATGCGCAAAATCTGAATGGCTCATAGAAGTTCCATCACACTGGATGGCTCATCCGGGCGGCTGTACAGACACTGCAGAATCTGGTTGCTTTCCTCCTTCTCTGAGTTGGCAGGCTGAGAGGAGACCACTTTATATATGTTAAAGCAAGAAAAAACGTGTTTTTCATAATAGGTCCCCTTTAAGGTAAAAGCAGATGCCCAGCATTGATGCTGCCATCACGGATGTATAAGTTATCCTGTAACGCGTGTATTAGTGCTGCAAGCCGGATGATTCAGGTTTAAATCCTTGGCCTGACAAGCTGTCCAGGATGCTCCCTCCATCCTGCCGGACACAGCTGGGACCCTGTAGAGGAAGAAGCTGGTGTAGACCATGATCGGATAGACCTCAGTCCTTTGTTAATGTAGTTAGACTCAGGTGAAGCTGTGTTCATTCATATGCAACGACATGAGCGTTGCACTTTTACAAATAAATGCACTAATGAAGAGTATAATTCCTATATTGATTGTTCCTTGTTCATTTTTGTGCAGAAATTCTGACCACATTTAACCATTTTCTCACAGAGCAGTGAACCCCCTCCCCATTTTTTACCACCGACAGACTCGTCTTTTTATAGCCAATCACATGACCGAGCTGTTGTCAGTTAGCCTAATTAGATGTGAGATGCCCCACCAGGTGTTTCCCTTTTTTTTCTTCAGGTTTCTGTTGCCTGACTGGTGAGCTACGCAAAACTATTCAAAAATACTACAAAAAAGACGAGCAGGGCGTACTGCTCCCACAAAGGGAAGGCGTGGGACTGTCTGCATGTCTGCACTCAGGGGGGCACAATCTGCTCATCTATAGGGGCTTCCAGGAAGGAAGGACCCCATAGCATCTGTGTGTTTGGGGGTGGAGAAGAGAAGGAGGCAGGAGGGATGAGCCGAGTCTTCGCAGCCAAGAACGCTACACAGCTGTACTTCCAAGATAAACCAATAAACCAAGGACATGGAGAGAAAGGAATATAGACCAGGACCATTTCTCTGCATACTTGTGAGTTCATACTTTGAAGCAGGAGAATGTAGCTGGGGGGATGTAGTTAGTTCTGCTATGTACTTAAGCAATTCGCAGCTCCACGGATGCCTCCGTGGGGAAGTGTTCAGGCCCTGTCTGACTCGGAGAAGCCCCCCCGAGGCAAATCGCAGACATCCTGGAGAGATGGTGTCTCTCGGCTGGCAGGGGAACACCTCAGAAAAGCTGGTGGAGGTCACCTGTGAGAGGAGGCTCTGGGCTGCTTTAGTTAAGCCGCTGCCGCAGCCTCACCGGCCCAGATAAGGGGAAGTTAATGAATAGAGGGACGTCACAGCTCTGATGGCAGACCCACACATCTAAAAAAAATAAAAGAAGATTAATTAACCACAAATTTGAACTCCATTATAGCACGAAAGAGCCTTAAACAGTAGTGTAACTCAAAATTGTGAGCTTTCTCTCGGGTCATTACTTGTTCTGATTGATCCCTTCAGGGATGCGTTGCCTTCTGAACCCTACGAATCTTCACTGGAGGCATCCTTGGCTGAATGGGCGTGGGCAGAAACGCACGACACATTTTGAGCTTACTTAGCTGAAAGCAGACTTTGAACTGAGACAGTCCTTCGACTGCATCGACTGATGTTTCACAAGATGAAACGGCTAAAAGAACAGCTGAGAAACACAGGAAAGTTTAGCAGTGAAGCACAACAGAAAATGCAAGAAACAGAGTAGCAAGGACAAGAGGAGAGTAAATGTATATAGAAGCAGAGGGGCTGAAGAGCAAACGGGTGACCCAATCAGGGATGAGAAGGGTCATAAAGCACAGGAGAGATGAAGGACAAAGGCGGGCGGGAAGCCAATGTCAAACCAAGACAAAGAACCTGAGATCTAAGGAAAATAAGACGGAGTAAAGGTTTTAAAGAAAGAACAAAAAAAATCAAGACAGGCAGAAACCTTGACAGTAAGGAAGGATTATCAGGGTTTTTTCACTTTAATACACATGATCAGTTTGCTTCTTTTCTCCAGTCACTTGTCCACACCACTGCGATGCATTTCCAAGCAGGATGAATCTAAGCGGCGCAGGCTGATGTGGCATTAGATGAAGTACAGCAGCGCTCCTCCTCCAGCAGAGACGGCTCATTCGTCTGGAGCGCAGAGCTGCTGTTTCTGTCTGCAGCCGCTGGTGATGCAGGGAGAGCGAGAGCCTCTGCAGCGCGGGTCACGCCGGGACATCAGCCGGTGCAGAATGAGGTCACAGATGTAAGACAAGTCCCAGTGAGGGACGGGTGGCTCTTCTGAGCCCGCTGCATCCTCTGCAACCAGGCCTGAGCTGCACTCATTCAATTAAAAGATGCATGCACCCCTTCTTTCTCCTTCAAAGACTCAGAGCCCCACCCAAGATCAATCCACTTCACTTCCTCTGTTTCCTCCCGCTCTGCCTCTGGTTTCCATCCTCTCCCATGTCTGTTGGTGGGGTGATGCTGCAGAGGACACACCCATACACTCTCCATCCTCTCCTTGACCCTGACAAGTTCTGCTGATGGTGCTGCAGTGGCAACGCAGGAGTGGCCTCCCCTCTCCCTAAAGCACGACCGAGGAGGGGAGGAAAAAACGCAAATTAAAAAGGGACAAATCGAAAGGACATTTCTTTGCAGAATAATGAATGGAAGTGGAGAAAAACCTTTAATGTGGAAGAAAAAATGGATAATGGATCCTGAAAGACTTCCTTTGAAATGAAAAGAAAAAAATTAGATCTTGTCATTGACATCATGCAATTATGTTTTCTAATGAGCCATTAACAAAAGCGGAGTATGAATGCACGTAAAAGGCAAATAGAAAATAGCGATATTGAAAAAAGACATCAAGCGAGTGTGTGACTAGGAAAAATCAATGTTTTGCATTAACACAGACAAAATGTTACACATATTTGTGTGGCTGTACATTTCCTCTGTGTTGATGCATCTCTGGTTTAAGGAGGGGTTTTTGAGTATAATTCAATCTACTACAATGAAATATTACTATCAAATTAAGTTCTATTCAATTATACTTCCTTGCTAAAAGGAAATGATATAATTGTGACTCGCTTGAGTTAACTGAGAAGAACTGACCTTCACTATTTCTCTGTTTATTCAGATATAAATCTGCAGCTGTTATGTTTAATACAAAGGTGGAAAGCAATTACAATAAATCTGAGGGTTTATTTCTATTTAGATCATTTGGCTGTAGTAGCATTTATTGAAATCATGACTGAGAGAAAAAAAAGACATGCACATGGACAATGGGGTGTCTGCTCAACTACCGTAAGTGAGAACGTTCCCCTCCTTTACGTGCTAAAATCCAAAAGGTCTTTCATCAAAGTAATTTGTTCATCCAATTAAATTGATATCTGCGTACACTTCAGAATTCACGTCTTCTGTCAGATCATCAATTAGCATATAACAGTGTATATTCTTGATGCTAATGAATGCTATGCAACTTGAACTCTTCCCTGCAGATTTAGATAATGATGAATCATATCATCTTCTCCTGATATTCAGGCCTTTCAAGTGTGACCTTTTCAAAAAATAAAGTCGTGTAAGAAATTCTGTTTCATCATCTGCAAGCTGCTCACGTTGCGACTTTGCCATTAAAAGAAAAATCACTTATCCTACCTTTAGTATCAGAAGGCCCCACACTTTTGGCGTTGCCCCTGCAAACTCTTGCTTCCTCTGACGGGTGTTGAGGAGCTGCAGACCATGGATACTATGGATACATCGATCCTTCATGAATGGTTAGTCTGTCCGGCCATTCAAATTCTTCTATTCTTCGATTCAGAGAACTGTCTGGTTTCTCCGGCGCAACGGATGCAAAACTGAAAACTGGCTCTGGACATCAACCAGTCAGAGAAACGAAAGATGCCCCAGAAAGAGCAACATCCAGACCAGCACCAGCATGCACGCTAGCTGGCCTTAACACCTGATATACAGATCCAGCACCAGTGATGTTGGAAGAGACCCGAGGCATCAAGTCTCGAGTCTTGTCTCATGAAAACAGCAGTTTGAGTCAACAATCAGGACTGTGGTCCTTTGATTCCAAAATGTCTTGCATCTGCGACTTATAAAGATCGATTGTGTCAAAAGTTAATGACAAAACTAATTTAATCTAATCTAAGAGAATGTTCAGTGAAGACACAAATAATTGTGCAATATCAGCTTTGGCTCATTGTCTCAGATGAAGATCAGTTGAAACTGATGATAAATTAATTCAAGAATAAAAAGATAATGTGCCAATTCCAAGGGGTTCCCTACTTTTCCTTGAGGATGTGCGTGCAGCTGTAACGACGGAGCATGCATCCCAAACAGAAGGGTATCAAAGTTCTGCCCCAACATCCAATACAGCTATTTAGACTAAAACGAGTAATATTAGATTGGTGCATCACTAATCCTTCACATCAGCTGTAATCTTAATTACAAACAAGTCTCAACTAAGCTGAATCTGCAAATTAATAAAGTAAATGAATGCAAATGAAAGCATTTGTAACAAAGATATAAAACAGGAAGAAAAAAAAACTATCTTGAAGAAATAGTTAAAGGAAATTATATAATTTAGGACAGAGTGACGCTGGTCCTCTCTTTCTGTACAAAGGTTAAAGGTGGTCTCGTTTCAGAGAAAAGTAACTGCATGTGCTCATTCTCATTATGAACAAAGGTTAAAGGTGGTCTCGTTTCAGAGAAAAGTAACTGCATGTGCTCATTTTTTCTAACCGCTTGTTTCGTGGTCAAACAAGAAAATCTAACCAGTGTTAACATGAGGAAGAAAAAAATACAAGTGTGAAAAGAAAACTCCTCCTGAGCTGCCGGGAGGTGACAATTCAAAGATGAGAGGTCAAACGAGGTTGTGTAGAAAACAAGAGTTCTCCTTTTAATGTCTCCAGCCGCATCATACTGTACATTTACAGTAGAGGCTACAGATTTTAATTTGATTTTGCACATATCACAGTTTAAAGTTTTCAAATGAAAAATACAACACAATCATGAAAAAAAAGGACATACGCACAAATTAAAACCTATAAAAAATATAAAAACAGTACTCTTAAATTTCATTTTGAAAGTACCATTTCAATAACACAACATTTGATAAATGCACAACAGAGCAGACAAATTAAACCGTTGGTTTTTCTTTAAATAGAAGGAAAAAAAATATTTTCATCATGCAGAGGACGTAATTAAATAACCAATCAAACAAAAATATATACTTCTCTATATATCTCTCTCTTAATTTTTCAAGTCAAAGCACTCCCATCCCTTAAACAGGGAAAAACAAGACGTTTAAAAAAAAAAAAAAAAAAAAATCACCGGAGGATCTGCGATGTTTTCATGAGCTGCCATTGTTGCATGGCCTTCTTTTGAAAAACATCACATTTCAGCAACATCAGTTTGGCACAGAAAAAAAAAATGAAAAAGACGTTCATAATGGCAGTAGCACTTTGCATTATAAAAGAGGGCGGAGCTGAGCTCTTTTTCCAATGAAACAAACAAAAAATGACATTCTGTGCAGCAACATCAGCCGGGACAGTAAGTGGTGTCTTCTCCCTGCAGCAGCGGTAGCAGCTCAGTCTCACTGCAGCATGCTCTTGATAGTCTTGTTTGTGGACTCATCATTCAGATGCTTGGTCGTGTACCTGCAAACCAACGACAACACACCTGTACTTCAGTAACATTCGCAGCAGGTTCACATAGTTCTTAGAGGAAGTCTCTACAACACTGTACGTCATGTATAAATGATGAACAAACCCCCTGATGAGAATATCACACTCAAGCAATTATCACACAAACACTGGAGAATCAGCTGTAGATCTTACCATGAACACTCGCGTGTTGGGAATTCTGATATTTTCTAAACTTAAATGAAAAGAGCTGGTGCAAAAAAAAAAAAAATTTCTTTGGTATCAAGCTTGTTAAGTTATTTACCATGTATATATTATTTAAAAAAAATCTGTTGCACCAACTACGCCAAAATAAGTTCCTCGTATGTCCAGTAACGTGTTTGGCAATAAACCTTTTTCTGATTCCGATTCTGATTAATTGATTTGAGAAATTCAGGTGAACTGGCCCTTTGAACACCCCAACAATAGATCTTCTAATACATCACAACTTATAAAAACAACCGAAATGATAAAAATGGTTTTCCAAGTTTTGGCGATTTATACGTCAACATTGACCCGTCAACGTTTGTCCGCCGTACCTGGGAGCTGACATGATTGTAGCCTATAAAACATCCTTCTATGCGTTTTCCTGATGCTGCTTCGACCTCGAACTTTTCAAGCCAGTAGAAAGTCAGTAAAAATCTTAGAAATGACGCCTGCATATTTTCCAGATCCAAAAATCAGCTGAAAGCTGCAGTACTGCAGAAAATAAGCCGCACTGCCACCTCGCCTTTGGTGGTGTCATTACAGAGCGACGGACAAGAATAATCCTTACGCCGTAGGTCACATACTTTGTAGTTGTACATTGACCCATACATTCTCACAGATGCCAGAGGTATTGAGCTAATCTCTTGTAAATGAAACTTTTAACTTTAAAAAAAATATGCATATAGATATAAATGCCCACATATTATTAAAAAAAAAAAAAAAAAAAAATCTCTGCAGGCACAAAATTACCCATTCAGATCTAACCAGTAAACTAATAACTGAATATCGTTGAGATTTAACTCCACATTCACTGAATGTATCACTAAAAATTAAAGCAGTTTGTTTTAATGCGTTAAAAAGAGAGAAAAGTTGTTTTCTTGTTCTGTACATACGAGCATATTTTGAATATTAAGGCTCTGGGCTCTCAAACATTAACTTGTGTGACTCAGAGTGAGACTAAATTATAGCAACATCTCTGTACAGCCAATACAGATTTGTGTTGAAAGGTCGTAACAAGACTTGTATCCATATTATGACATCTGATACACATAAGTATACAGCTGTGATGGCCCAGCTAATGACGGCTTCATTTACACACGTTTACTGAACATCTGGCGGTGTTTGGTTGGGGAAAATAAACACAATTCACTAAGTTAATTTGCAGCACTGCATGCATCTGCAATATCATTTTCCCCACTGTTACATCAGAGTTGTGATCAGCGGCTGAAGCTTTTGCATGAAGAGGACTTCAGAAGTCTGCCCTGCCTCTGGCTGAGGGAAGAGACGAGTGCAGATGCGAGCTCGGCTCAGAAACAACCCTGTCAACTCGAGCAGCTCGACGCTGGAAGACTGAGGAGCGAGCTGTGAGGAGCGAGGCGTCAGAAGTAATAGGCCTTCTCTGAAAACGCTTCAACACCCAGCCAGAATCAGCCTCACGACTGACCGACTGGAAAATGAGTAACTGTGCTGAAGGGGAGTAAAATAAACTAAGAGCTTCGTCTGCCGCTGGTGAGCAGATACTCCCCGTCAGTGAAAGTGTGCTCGCTGGCAGAGCGTCGTTACAAGTGGCGCGGCGCGCCGTCCCGGAGGAGGAAAGGCACGCGTCTTCCACATGAGCTAACCTGAGAGCGTTGAGAAGGCCTTCGACGCTGTTGGGGGGCTGATCTTTGAGGACTTTGATGCAGCCTTTCATCTGTGGACCAGAAAGCGAATGTTATCTCAGGAAGCAGCTCCGATCGGGAATCTCAGCGAAAACGTCTTCGTACTCACGTCGATTTTGGATGACTTGGCGAATGCTCCTACAGGATGGACGTAGTCGTACAGGATGATTACTCCAACCATCACCCTGAGGCAGAACGACACCGTCTCCTCGCTGGTGAAGCGGCTCCGGTACTCCCTGAGGACACGAGGAGGTGGGATAAGCTACAAGCAGAGTGAAGTTCTACACGAAGCGGGTGCAGGAGGTCGCTTACGGTGTTTCCAGCATGACTTTACACACACTCGCCATTGTGCTTAAGCAGTCCGTCGTGTTCTCAATGGGCAGGTTCTTGTTCTGCAACGAGACAAAGACAGCTGACACTACTGCAGCACTGCTCCTTTGAAGTCCATGCACAGATTTGAAATAACATTCAGGATCCTGTCCCAAACGTGCGTCCTGCCCACCCAATCAAAGTTATGGGGTACCCTTTATTTTTTTATAATTGTATTTTTTTATAAATATAAAAAAAATATCACAGAATATCTGTACCGTTTCTGATTGGGTGGGCATCATTTTTAGACACAACAATGAACGCATACCGCAAAAGTTGTGTCTCGGCGAAGGGACCCGACGTCCCAGCAAAATGAGCACAACAGAGAAGTTCAGAACAGCACACAGAGCACACACTGAAGGCTGATTTATGGTTCCGCGTTACACCAACGCAGAGTGGTGCGCGTCGCCGCGTACCCTACGCCGTAGGCTACGTCGTACCCTACGGCGTAGCCGTGCCTCCAGAGCCCGCACAGCACCGGCGCTCTCCGCCCTCGCCGGGATGGAGATGCCTCCATCCCCACGGACCCCCAGACCCCCAGTAGCGGACAACCTGTGCCGCAGAATTTTACTTTGGCTTTCTTTTTCTTTGCCTTTTTAGCAGGGCGAGCTGTTACAAGTAACGCTGGACGTATTTTTGGCTGCATTTTCTCGTTTTCTCTCCCATTCTTCAGCCAATGTGACTCGTGTGTGAAGTATTCCGGCAAGATTTTCAACGTGACGAGTGCGCGCATGGGACAGAGGGGGGCGTGGGCGGGACTTAAAATTAAGGCATCTGATTGGTTCTTTCCCCCATGCCAAGCCTCTGGTCCTGGACCAATCCGTTTCATTCGGTGCGCAAAAAACAGATTGGTCAGAGTTTTTACAGGATTAAAGCTGTCAGAGAGGTCGGATTTTTTTCTTTCCTTTTTCTGAACACATTATTCACTGGATACTCTCAGGATGGAAGGACCATTTCACCCAGTATAACAATAAATGTTTTTGAATACGACTACAGACTATACCTTTAAGCGATCCCATCTTCATCTTAGGTATTTCACTTCACTAAGATGCTTTAACAGTTGCCTGTAAACTTTGGTGCAATTTAATTAAACTCGTTTTTCACTCCACAAACATAATGTTTCCTGTGCTGCTCCACAGGTTTAAAGCATCATTAACACAACCCTGTGGTTAACAGCTGGAGTGCTCTTTGAGTTTATCAAATTCATCACTTTTCTTTCTCTTTTTTTTTGCCCTTCAAACGTGCTTTTTGCTCATTGCATCTGAAAAGTCTTATTAATTTCATCAGCACACGCGGCTGGCAGAGTTTACGACAGAGGAACTCGAGCCTTTGAACCCGACACCTCTGGGCTGCACCAATTTTCACACAATCCAAACCGTTTCATGTGGAATAATCTTTCACAAGTGAAAGACCTTTCAGACGGGACTGAAGTCTGCATTGCGCTCACCACAGGGCTGGGCCCGCGCCAGCCGGGCCCGTGTCTCGTACCAGTCGCTAGGAGAGGCGTCATCGCAGGCTCACTCTTGCACTCGAGCACGAGAACATCACTAGAACCAGTAATCAAGACTCACCTCTGACACAAACTTCGTTGTGCCGTCACTTAACGTCTTCAGCATGGGGGTGGCGTCGGCGTAGAACAGAGATATCCGATTGGCCAGCTCATTGTTGACTTCGTTCTCGCCTTCTGCCTGGAAATCAGTAAGACATACTTTTTGTCAAATTTCACTGAGGCACTTTTCTCCATCCAAGCCGGTCGCACACTGACAACTTAACCCACCAGCTTTTTGTTCTTTGACCTTCATCTTAAATTCATATCCAGACCTTTAGCTGACCCTGATATCAACAGTAAAAGTGTTATCGGTACAGCTGCTCTGCCAAATGACGCTTTATCAGGTGAGACTGGGAAGAGAAATGTCAGAGTAATGAAACAAAAGCGCTACCGATTCAGAACGTGTTGAACGGCAGATACGCAGGAGGCTAAAACACCATTTGTTCCCTGAGACTGATTTCTTACCTCCTCCCTGTGAGGATATCGAGAAATGTCATTATAGAACTATAAATTGAGAGGAAGAAATCATTAAATTATATCTGGATATATTTGTGCAGCTTCATTAGATTTATCATGCAGGTGAAACACAATTTCATCAAATAAAATGATAGGAAAACACTGATATGAACCGTATCACCCCCCCCCCAGTTTCCCAACTAACACCTCCTGCTGCTTTCCAGCTTCAGACACCCAAAAGCACCTGGCGTATAACAAAAAAAAAAAAGCGCTGTTCTAAATTTGTCTGCATACTTAAAAACAACAAGAACATTTCCTGCCGTCATGAGAATCATGACGGAATATAAATAATTTCCTCCCCGCCAAAACTTCCAACCAATTCACATCCTAACAGATGATGACAGATGAGCTCAAAGACAGAGATGCGTTTCATCTCGGATGTCTGAATGATTCGGTCGCCTGAACGGTGACTAAACTGCGTGCGACTGAGCTGCGAGGGCCGACGGGAGCCACGGCATCTTTCAGCGGTGACAGGTCCTAACGACAACTTGTCTGGGTCCATTTGCCTAATAGCTTATTCGGTTTTAAAGAAGAAGAAAAGAGAAGGAGAAAAAAAAGGGATCGCAATGGAGAGCAGCGTCAGTTCATGATTTCGAAGCGTTGCTCTCTCCGAGTAGCCCAGAGACCAGTGCAGCGTGAATGACAAGAGACTAAATGATGATTTCCTGAATGTCTCATTTCAAGAGCCATCACTCACGGCCAGTTGTGGGAACGTCTTACAGGACTGAACCACTTCAAGTGCAGCCATTTCCTTTTTGTTTAAGAAACACTTTCTCAGCTCTTGTTTGTTTAATTTGTCCCACAACAGGAACATTATAAAAAAGATGAACTATAGTTGCACTAAGAGACTTTAATGTATGCACACTGAAATCTCTGTGGGAACTAACTGAAGGGACAGCTCTGGTGACTTTTGGATCCATGCATAGGGAAACCAGAAAACCATTATTTCCTTTTATTTTAGCAGTGAGCTTATAAATAGACCAAACGCACACCTGGACGTCACGCATCATTGAGACGAACAGACAGAAATGGGACACGCAGCGCAGACTTTTTCCTTTTCTTCCATTAATAGCAGCTCAGTCCCACTAAGACTCCCAGTAAGACCAGGAACCTTTTGCCTTGTTACCAGGAACCAGTAACAAGGCAAAAGTACTTTTTTAACTTTTTCGATAGGGATGCACACGATATAGAAAATAAATCGTTAATATATCAACATATGCCAAATTAATATGGTAAACAACTGATGCAATAAATAGTGGTCTATTATCTTCCCAAGAGCCATGTATTAACACCCGAATGTCAGAAAACAGTATTCTGTCAACTACCCTTGATATTTGATGCTTCAGACTGTAGAGTTAAAGCTCACAGAGAGCGCTGTCAGCGTCATGGCGACAGAAGGAAACGTATAATCAAGAGGGAAACAAATGGGAAAAAGAATGACACACCTTGCCCCCGTGTGCATGTGCAGGAGGGGAACCGACTTGCTGTCTCACACCACAACACGTCCTTTTGAGCTCGTCAGTACTGGCAGGTTTTAAGTTGAGCTGCTTTGTAGATACGGTTTAAGTGGTGGCAAATTTTGTCTGATGTTGACCACCGAATGTGTTTAACCTCAGCAGTTTCCACTTGCCGTATGCTTTACTTTGACACAGATATCATGTACGTCATCCTTCGAGGTGACTCCGTGGAGCATGTGCAGAGCACTTACAGTATATGTGCTGGAGTTAAACTTATATGCCCCTTTAAAGTCTTATTTCAGTCTGACTAACACCAGAATTATATATTTTCTTCTTCTTTAAACTCATTTAGACTGGATGCTACAATCTATCTCTTTTCTACCTGCAAGATTGTTGGAAAATTCAGATTCATCATCATTCCCAAGACAAAAGAACCATGATTTCATAGTTTTTGAGACCTCATGTGTACATCTTAAGGCTACTAAGTGTTTCACTATATTCGCTAGCTTTAAAATGTGCACTGCACAATACACATACAATTTTTTTATGCTATAGCTAAAGTGAGTTATAGCCCTGAATTTAAAACCACCACACATTTGAGGCGTAAAACCAAAATTAATGGTCTAAACCAGGGGTCGGCAACCCGCGGCTCTAGAGCCGCATGCGGCTCTTTAGCGCCGCCCTAGTGGCTCCTGGAGCTTTTTCTAAAATGTTTCACCTTTTTTTTCCCCTTTTTCTTCTTTTTTGCTTCTTGTCTTTCTTTCTTTCTTTCTTTCTTTCCTCTTTTTTTTTCTTTTTCTTCTTTTTTTCTTCCTTTTTTTCTCTTTCTTTGTCTTTATTTTCTCTTTTTTTCTCTTTTTTTCCTTTCTTTTCTTGTTTTTTTTTTCTTTTTTCTTCTTTCTTTCCTTTTTTCCACTTTTTTTCTTCCTTTTTCCTTTCCTTTTTAATCTCGACATTTCGACTTTTTTCTCGACATTTCCACTTTTTTCTCAACATTTGAACTTTTTTCTCGAGATTGTACTTCAACATTAATCTCAACATTTTGACTTTTTTCTCTAAATTTTGACTTTTTTCTCCACATTTTGACTTTTTTTCGACATGTCTCCTTTCACCATTTGTCTTCATTCTAAGGCTGATACAAGACCTTTCATTTTTTACGGCTCCAGACATATTCGTTTTTTGTGTTTTTGGTCCAATATGGCTCTTTCAACATTTTGGGTTGCCGACCCCTGGTCTAAACGATGCTCAAAAGCTGCAAGGGTGAAAGGCGAGGCAGAATCAAACCATGAACGTGTCTTGTTGTGACTTCATTCATACGTGCAGCTCTTCTGTGTTTTCAGTATCCTTAGTAACTGGAGGCAGGAGGGGGCGGGTCAAATGTGCTCACCGGTACGTTGTTGATCCGCATCCGACTCAGCGTTCTCCTGTAGTAGCTGAAGTCGTTCTGAATGGCAGGATTTGTCATCTACAAGAGAAAGAGAGAGAGAGGGGGGTAGAAGAAGAAAAAGAAGGACTTGGAGGTGGCACATCCTGCTGCAGGAATGGTAATTTCTGGATCAAACGCTTCACCGTCATGACAGTTCGTTTTAGCCAACAAGGCAGAAATGTAGCTTTGGGGGAGGAATGACATGAAAACAACACTGATACAATTACAGTTTTATCTGCTGAACTGGATTTGAATCGTTTGACACACATTCGGCCCCTTCCATCCGCATCCTCGCACCTCCTGTCAGGAAATATTTGGCCATTTTCCCGTTTTGAGATTAGAAACGACATCGATTCTGACACTCGAAAAGCTACAAAACGGGAATCATTAAGGACAGGTGAGTTTGGGAAACAACACAGGACAAACGCATCCTTACAGTGACATTATTTACCCTCGAAGCTTCAGACAGAAGCCAGAGGAGTCAGTGAATGTCTGACACGGCTTCCTTCAAAATATGAATCATCTGGTTTTGACTTAATCTCGTGTTAAGGAGGCTGGCCAATAAGAGAGCTTCTCTCAAAACAGCCCCACCAGTGAGAGCTCATTATGTGGCTAATTATCCTCATTCCTGTATGAGCCTGTCAGTGTCAAAGCTGAATTGGCAGCGTGCTAATCCTGCTACAATAGACTGGTACTCAGTCTGTGTCCACCGTGTCCACCAGGAGAGACAGGCCGCTCTGCCAGGGAGGGGCTGCATGCCACACAGACACTCAAACTAGGTCAGAAGCCCATGGATGGGTGTGAAAGATTGATGAATAGGCCTGGCATGCCACCTTGCACCCCCTACCTTCATGTTTTATCTCGCCAGACTGGGTAGTGGGTACTAATTGGGGTGTCACAGCAAATCGCCTCAGGGAGTCAGTGAGCTGTTTTTAAGTTTTTGTGTGTCTGAGTGAAGGGGGAACCAGCTGACCCGCTGTCTACGAGGGCTCACAGAATTATGTTTTTACACAATGGGCATTTGAGTGAAACCTACGGTTGATTCGTGCTGTTTTCAACAGCATTTCGTCAGCAGTTTGCATTTTTAAGTCGAGCCAGATCAGAGTTCTTAAAGTTTCCCCCCCCTCAATCATTTATTAAAAAAAAAAGAAAAAGCATCCACACTGCAGAGCTGAGCTCAGGATTATAATGTACAGTCCCCCCTCCCTACTATAAACCCTGTTAGTCATTCCACTTGCATCCAGGGTGTTTTACACAGAGCAATATCAGGATGCTAATTAAACGCTAATCAAGCCCCTCACTACCGGGAGTTTAAAACGGCCCAGAGCTCAAATCAATCCAGGGTTATCAGGAGGTTGGTGGGAAAAACAGGTTTGTTTTTCATCTCAGCAGAGAGATGACAGGTGACAGGTGGAGGTATGTCAGAGAAACCTTACCTTAAGCTCGTCAAAGCGCAGGGTGAAGTGCAGGATCTCGGCGAACTGCCTGGCCAGTGCCTGCTCCCGCTCCAGGTGTTGAGTTGAGTCGTTGTAAGTCTCACTGGTCAGAGCTCCCAGAAGGCTGTGCAATGCTGCCTCTGTCAGAAAAAGAGCAGACAGAGCAGTCAGGATGTTCCTGGACATCTTTTTGACTCCTGAAGGTGTTTCACCTCAAAGATGCACACCTGACATTACAGGACAGGACAAAGGCTGCATCACTGCTGGCATTGTGGAGTCATCCGACTAACAGGTGTAAAATGTTCAAACGTTGATCTTTGCTGCTTGTCGCTGAGAACTAGCAGTCTGAAGAAGTTATATTGGTCTTGTGAATTTTCTATTTCATAAAATTGTATGTCTGGAACTGAAGTTTCTTATTTTGCTACTTGATTATATTCAATGTCACTAAGTTTTTGACTAGTATTGAACAAAGCAGACAAACAGAGCATCTCATGCTTCTGGGGAATTCAAAAAAAATCCTCAGAGTTTTTTAATAATTGCTAACTTTAATTAAAAATTTACAAAATAAAAGTAAAGCTATAAAAGTTTAAATGACAAAAATTAATCATGTATGCGATTAAAATTAATAATGTAATGCAGAATGCGTGTTAACACTGTTGTTAGCGGCTAATTAAAGAATAAACCTCTGAAAGATGACATTCGTCGTAACTGCAGGTCAAATGTCTTTTCATGTGCAAACTCACAATAATTTCAATAATACCAGACCCCCCCCCCCCCAAGGGCTGCAAAATCTGTACGGCACATAGGACCCCATCGCAGCGCTGCACAACCCGTCAGCAACAAATAAATAACACTGAATACATGAATAAAAACAACAACTGGAGGGGGGAAGTTAAACACAATGACTCCTTGTGGTGAACTCGGCGTGAAGTCGAGGAACGACAGTCAGAGCAGATCACAGCTAGACGTGTTAACAGAGCCGAGCGTCAGACGGCGGCAGGCTCCTGACGAGGACAGATAATGGGGCAGCGGTGGTGCCCGAACGGCCCACGGCCCCGTGCCGGTCTCAGGAGGGCTGACGGGGAGAATCTGAAGGGCCGAGTGGGCGGGGGCCTGAGAGGCTCTGCTATTCTGATGCAGATGAGACATGGGACTAATTGTCTTATTGGCATGGAAATTAAATAGCAGGGGGGAGGTGGCATGATTTCATTCAAGCAGGATTACACTCATTGTTTTGACAGAATGTAAAGACAAAGCCTGTGCCATGCCTCGACACGGCATACCCATGGACGAGTAATGAGGAACACGTTAAGTGAAATGTAGTTGAGAACTTCCAGGCAAAGTAACATGAACATGTCTCGTTCAAACACCTAGCTTTTTTTTTTTTTTTTTAGACCGTCTAGAAAAAACCTTTAAAGCCGAGATGGCATTTTATTTATAGATGCAGACGGTGCGTTGAGTTCAGTCTCAAAGCAGGAGGAGGGAGGCTTCAGCGATGATATAACCCAGACAAACCGAGCATCTGATGCAATAAGGTCCGTGGTAGCAAATTACATTTAAATACGATTTATTCCAAGAAAACTTCACAATTCTTGCCCAATACGGATGACGATGCACGCGTCAATGTGACCCAGAAAGGCGCAGATTCAGACAGAGGTCTACTTAAGATAATCGGAAGAGGAATTTTCGGAGCCGGACAGAGAGCTGGCAGTGCGGTGCGGTAAATTGAGCACGTCTGCCGTTCGGTAATGACTCCCATCTGCTTGGGCCAGCATTTGTAGCGAAGTGGCTGATTAAAAATGGCCTTAGCGGCGCAGCTCCCCCCCCCCTCCCCTCGTCTGCATCCCAGTCAAAACAGAAGTTAAGATGGAGCTGCTTTTAGGCCGTCAGAAATGAGCCACTCTAGTATGTCGGGAAGTGGGAAAGGGGGCGGGGTGCGGGGAGATGTCTGATCTCATCAGGTCATGGCAGAGCGGGCAGGCTGGGCTCGGGCAGGAGGGCACTCCAAGAGAAAGGCGGGCAAGTGGTTGGCAGCATTTTTTAATCTGGTCTTGAGGCTACAATCTCTGATTTTACAGTCACAGAAAGAAGCAGGTTTTAAGATGTTTGTAACAGGAGAAGATGCACCGATTCAACCAAAACCTGACCATTTATCACAATGACAGTCTCAGACATGCAGCACTAGGAGCAGTAATTCATTTGCAGATGCCAAGACTAAATGTTAGACTGTTTTTCCCTCCTTTTCCATAATCTTGTAAGACTCTTACAGTAACAACTGGAGCCTGTCAGCAGCAAAGACAAACATTTGTCTTTGCTCAGTGTGACTACGTCACAGCTGTTACGTGCTTGCTGAACATTTCCCACTAAAAACATCTCATCATTAATTTTCAACACAGAAAAAAGTAATAGTGCACCCAGCTTGATAAATCCCATAATTCACCTGCTGAGTCTAAATTATGGAAATATGGGTTTGAGCAGGATTGATTTGTTAGTTTCTGCTCAAGTAAATTCTAAATAAATAATAATAAATACCGAAATATGTAGATGTTGTTGAGATGTCAGAATCTGTTCAAAATGTTGCAAATGGCAAAAAAGTCTATTATAATTTAGATTAACTGAAATATAAACAAATAGTGTTGGTGTAAGCTTCTCAAATGCGTTGGTCTGCTGTTTCTGTGAGTATCTTGGAGTTTGTTTTGGTGGAAATGTGCAGGTTTTTTTTTCAGATGCAGAGTTAATAATTACATAAACGGATCTCCTTGGTAGCTCTGCATATTGCTCCACCAGCCTGCGGTAGGCTTGCAGCTCCGTGCGTGTGAGTCTGGACGGCAGGCAGCGGAGGCCGACGTGGCCCCTGAAGCCAAAAGTCAAGGCGGTGAATTAGAGCATCAGCCGACGCCGAGAGATGACCTACTTTGTTACATAACAGCCATCGTCGGCCTGCCGCCGCCCACTGCTCCCATTGACTACCTCCGCCGCCGCCGCTGAGATCGCGGGGTTGAGGGCGTTGAGGCGTGATGGGCTCCACCCCCCTCCTCAGCTTCAGGGTCATAAGAAGATCAGGGAGTAGTAAGCCTACTTCCCCCACCCCCAACGTCTCAATGCTAATTAAACAAGCCATAGCTCCATCCTGCACAGAGGTCAGCGCGCAGTGCCACGCACGCATGTTGATAAATGCACAGCTGTGGGGGGTTTCAATGCATGTTTATAAGTGACTTATTTGCATGTTATGTGTTGCATGTCTGTTGACATATCCAGCTCAGCGGTCAATAATGCAGATGCACATGCAAACAATTAAGGTCATGTAGCGAAGTAGCATCTGTGCAAAGTCAATAAGAGACTTTCTTTATAATATTCTGTGCATCAATTGTGGACTTTTGATAACATTTAAAAATGGCAAACCGCAAGAAGAGTCAACTAATCCACGTTCCAAAAACGCCATTGTCTCACATAACATGTCTTGAGAGTTTGAGGAACATCTAATGAGACACCTGCGCTTGTTCCACTTGAAGCGCTGCATGTGTGAGCGTCGGTCAGAGTGGGACGTCAGTTCTTCTGGCCTAAATAAAGCTGCTGTAGAGGCTGCACAGGCGGCTACATACCTAATCTCTGGGAAAACTGGTAGAACTTCTTCAGTTTGCCCACCAAAGGAACTACGGCCGCCCACGCCTGCTCCTGTAAAGCCTCGTCGTTTGGATTCTGGATCGCCTGGAATTGACAATGACATATTAACCATCAGTCCGAAGAATCAGTACACATCTGCATATTTTCTAAAAGATATTTTTGAAAATCTAGGGTTTAAAACAGTTTAAGAATGATTGAAACTTAACTTTTTTTTCTAAATCTTAAATCATAACCCAACAATGCCTTGGTTTTTGCCTCTGTGCGATGACATTTGAACTCTTGTGGTGCTAATAGGATTCGATATTTTAAGCCCTGTGTTGAGTCAGTGCCCAAGATCCTGGCAGCAGAATAGGGTTTAAGCATGGGAGGGTAAGGTACATCATTGGAGTCTCCAATTAATGAGCCCATGACGTTGCATCCCTCATGCCTCATCTTGCAGGCTATTTATACTTTGTAAAAATTCACAGCCAACTGCTGCTTGTTCAGCTGCTCCAGTCAAGACATGAGGGTTTCTTGCAGGGAACAACTTCTCCATCCCATCTTCTTAAAGGGGACCTATTATGGCATTTAATGTCTATTTTAAACAGGCCTTGAATGTTCTGGGCCATGTCTTTATCTTTACCGTTTCTAACCTCATTATCTATGAGGGATTCTGAGTGGGTGGGACTATGATAATGAGGCTCTGTGCTGATTGGCTGCCTGAATGACGCGATACGCCGCTATGAAAAAATGGTGGAAGCTCCGGCCGGCGGAGTTAAGCCTGAATTATGGTTCTGCGTTAAATCGACGCGGACCCTACGCCATAGGGTACGGCGTAGGGTCCGCGTTGGTGTAACACGGATAATAAATCATAAATCAGCCTTTACACCGTGTCATAACTGCATCCGATGCGAGCGAGCGTCAGCGACAAAATCAATTCCATTGCTTTATTTTCTATTGGACTGTCGACAATGTGAACTGGCCGCAGCGCTGCACAGCACGACGCAGCGTTTTGAGCTGAACATTTGGATGCAGGCTTCTATTTTCTTCCTGTCGCTCGCGTTGAAAGCCGGTTGAAAGCGCTGTAGGAAACAGTCATGATGAGGAACGGCTGATCCAGTTAGTTGAAATGAAAAGTTATCTCTATGATTCCTCCTCATTTCACTACAGAAACCTCAATAAAGTGGCAGCTGGCTGGAGGGAGATGGACAGAGAGCGTCCGATGTCACGCAGTGCGATGCGATAGTCGGACGCTCGTGTGCAGTTACACGGTTTTATAGTTGTGGGCGTGGTTTGCATTTTGGTTACGTAACAAAAGGGAGCAGAATCTGAACGGCTCGTAGGAGCCACATCACACTGGATGGCTCATCTGGGCGGCTGTACAGACACTGCAGAATTTGGTTGCTTTCCTCCTTCTCTGAGTTGGCAGGCTGAGGGGAGACCACTTTATATATGTTAAAGCAAGAAAAAACGTGTTTTTCATAATAGGTCCCCTTTAAGCAGGTGGGTCAGAGATGTTCCACAAGACCCCTGCCTCCCACTTCAACAGGGATGACCTTCGACATCAAGCCATTCTGGGCTGTTTGCATTTCTTGGATAAGTATACGGTCTTTCTCCTGTCACTCTTTAGCACCATCAGGAATGGCCTGAAGTGAGTACTTCAGGTCAAATGCTTATTTGTTGAAAGATGGCTTAAACCAAACAGGGAAAAAACACAGAGTTTAACAGAAGAAAAGCAAAAGAAGTGTGACAAAGAACAAAAGAATTAGGGCTATGAAGCCCAAACATAGCCGCTATTCACAGCTTGTAATCACAAATCTACTGATTTTCTTTCTTCATTTGACATCACAACCACTGAAAATCAACTCGGGTGGATAAACACCTGAGATGAAAACTACAAGCCATGTTTAAAAACAAAACAAATACTACTTCTGCACCTCTGAACATTATTCTATGCTATAACATCTTTTATTTTACTGGCTCTGAGGCTTTTACAAAAACTACTGCAACACTCAGAATAGCAGAAATGTCATCAGCTCCGGTTAGAGGCAACACCTACGCTCCTCTTGAGCTTTTAATCATTAACGTTCTCTGTCAGAGCCTTTTCTGCAGCAGTTGGGTACGCCGTCAGTCCGGTGTGTAGCTGTATCGGGCGTACCTCTCTGATCTCCTGCCCTGCTCCTTTGTAGGCCTGCAGCTCATCCAAGATGGCCTTTGCATCCTTCAGCACTACGTCCACCTGCTCCCACACCTCTCGCTCCGCTTCTGTGGGCTGAGCATCTGCAGGAAACAACAGTAATGAGGTCACTGCAAATCAGATTTGGATCCCACCCATATTCAAGTCAACCGAGATAAAGGATAGTTTGATAAACAACTTCCACATATGGAAATAAAGCTTAAACTGAAATAATCTTGTCTTCTCACTGCTTCCAATTAAGTTTTGATGCCACCTCTTTTCCTGTCTGAGCCAAAGAAAATTAATCAAGAAGTGATAAAACAAAGGGAGAGGCTTTAGTGCACCTGTGCGACTGAGTATCAACTCGTATTGGTTTCATATTTTATTTTTCCCATTCAGGCTTTAGAGAATAAGCCGCATAAAATGGCAACACCATAAATCTTTTCCACCACCTGAAGCAAGAACACCTCTGCATGTGTGGTAACTGCAGCAAACACCTGCTTCCCCAGACATGAAACACACAACTCAAATCAGATGCTACCGCTTCTCCGCTGCAAAATCACTTCGACTAATAAGGGAGAAAAAGGTAAGAAAATGAAGAACATCTGGGAAATTTCCATCTAAAGCCTGAAAACAGAACATCTTTCCTAAGAATGCTAGATTAGGTAATCTGTTAAAAGTAAAAGGTCAATGTTATTTCAATATAAAATTCTGAAGCCATAAAAAAAAAAAAAAAAAAATTCTCTTTAGGTATCACAAAATCTCAAGGTTTGCCAAGTGTGAAAATAGTACAGCGCAGGTTCAAGCTGTGCTAGGGGGCCTTAGGCTGCACAGCGCTTCATATTTGGGGGGGGGGGGGGGCTGTTGCAACTCTGTGGTGATTGATATTCTGCACGCACTTTACTTTGGAAGAGGTGGCTTGATAAGGGAAAGAAGCATATAAGCTCTGGTACTAGATGGGCTGTTTTCGCCTCTGGGAGACTTTAATATAAAGAAGATAAATTTGAGTGAAAAGAATAAAGAGTTTGGAGTTAATATTGTTGTGGGAAAAATGTTCATGTGATCAATATCAGGGGAGGGAGCAATTAACTGCAGAGAGACTCACTTTCAAAATCGAGGAAAAAGTTGGGCTCCTGTTCCAGATCTGTGCATGTCAAAACTTTCAGAAGGTTCCCCATGTTATGGTACCTGTGGAAGAAAAGAGTAAGAAATCAATGGCAGGGGAAGATCGCAACAGAAAAGCGGGCAGGTGTCGATGCTGTGCAGTGTCTGTGGCAGTTCCCTCTCTTTCGCTACGTCAGAGCGCTGACGCTTGTATGAACTCGGTGGCTCCCCAGATGTGCCCACGGCTCACAGACGCCAGTGTTCCCCTCGGACTACCGCCAGCCACCCCACATGGTGTCCATTTCCTGCGCTCAGCCTCTTAGAAACCAGATGTCAAACCCAAAAGTCCCAAAAATAATCAAAACTACAGTTTTTCCGCTCCGTTAAGTTCCTTCCCAGCATTTGAAAAGTCTTTACGGGCAGTTATATGCAAATGCACCACTCTCCACAGGGATCTCCCGTCTAATCTGTGTTCAAGTCTGAAGTAGGGCGTTACTTGCGTCGCGGTAACGCATCCAATTAAGCATTCAGAAGGAAAATTGTCAGCCAAATGTGTCCAACATGCCACCCCATGCTGTTTATAAAGTTAACCGTTTATCAACCAGACCTGCAACTGGAAGCGCAATTTAAAAATTCAGCATTTCATCTCTGCGGATTCACAAATTACTTCAGGCAGTGCAAATGCAGTGTCTTGGTCATAATAGCAGAAACACGACATGAATATTTAACGGGCCTGAGCAATTCAAGTGCTTAAAGTGCATGTGTTGCAGTAACGATGTCTCATATTTTCTGCAGGAGGACAATGCAAGATGGCAAGAGCCAAGTACAGATGGCTCCAGTCATGGAAAGAAAAGAAGAATTAAAAAAATATGAGTTACGACAAAAAATTTTAGGGCAGAGAAAGAGATTGTGAGGTTTGGTGCAAGATACCAACACCGCAACATGCAAATGTGTTCATTTGTGCAGGTGTGTGTATGGAAAAACAGGCACCTAATTGACTAAAGACCAATTAAACAGATGAGATGTAGTCTGGAAATGCGTGTGTGAATGGGTAAATGTGTAGAGTGCTTTAAGAGGTCAACAAGATCAGAAAAGCTGTTTATAAATGCAATCTGTTTTCCATTTATTTTATTTTAACGCCACTGGACGCCCACTGTTGCCGCAGTGCCACGTTGAAGCTGTAATAGCAGATATTTGTGAGTGTGGCCGCTTCAGTTTTTACACTGGACCTTTGGGTCGACACCCACCGAGGTACAAAATGTTTCAGCTGAGCGCTTTTGAAGTTGAACCGGACCGAGACGAGGAGAGACTCCTGCAAAAGCAGATACACGTGCAACGGTGTTACCACATCAGAAATTCACTGGATTTTCAGTGTTTACTTTTGATGCCAGATTGGATTAGTTGGAGGAATGGGGTTGAAAAGGGTGGGAATCACCAGTTTTAAGTTTAGGCGGCACTAAAGAGATCAAGCCATCACAAAGAGAGAGTATCCCACACCCAGCCCTTTTTTAGTGGTTTGAAACTAATCTTGAAAATCTCCTCATTTTTTGACCGCCTCACCGCATTTCAAGGTTGATGTGAATCTGCCGCTTGACTGTGCGATTGAACTGAAAGGCAAAATGCTACGAGTGAGCATTTTATACCGTGGGGATGTCCGCTTCAAAAATAACAAATCAATCTGTTACATCTTTGAGTGAATCAGATGCTGTCAGAGCAAGAAACCCCTGTGTCTCTCCTGCAGGTGACGACAGAAGGTTTGGTCCCGTCATTAGCTCATGAGGAAACGTTTAACAGGGATAATCCACTAGATCAGGGGTCGGCAACCCGCGGCTCTAGAGCCGCATGCGGCTCTTTAGCGCCGCCCTAGTGGCTCCTGGAGCTTTTTCAATAATTTTTCACCTTTTTTGCTTCTTTTTTTTCTTCCTTTTTTTCCCCTCTTTCTTTTCTCTTTTTTTCTTTCTTTTCTCAAAGTCAAAGTCAAAGTAGCTTTATTATCGTTTCTTCACATGTCAGACATACAAAGAATCGAGAGGACGTTTCCCACTTCCCTCGGTGAAACATAAAGTGCGCAGGCACAGGCACAACAGATAAAAATTTAAAAAGATAAAGATAAAGATTTAAAAAAGATTTTGCTTTTTTCTTCTTTTTTTCCTTTTTTTCTCTTTCTTTGTCTTTATTTTCTCTTTTTTCCTTTTTTTTCTTTCCTTGTTTTTTTTTCTTTTTTCTTTCTTTCCTTTTTTCCACTTTTTTTCTTCCTTTTTCCTTTCCTTTTTAATCTCGACATTTCGACTTTTTTCTCAACATTTCGACTTTTTTCTCGACATTTCCACTTTTTTCTCAACATTTGAACTTTTTTCTCGAGATTGTACTTCAACATTAATCTCAACATTTTGACTTTTTTCTCTAAATTTTGACTTTTTTCTCAACATTTTGACTTTTTTTCGACATTTCTCCTTTCACCATTTGTCTTCATTCTAAGGCTTATACAAGACCTTTCATTTTTTGCGGCTCCAGACATATTAGTTTTTTGTGTTTTTGGTTCAATATGGCTCTTTCAACATTTTGGGTTGCCGACCCCTGCACTAGATGAATTCAGAGGGAGCAGTGTGGATCATTTCCCAGACTAGAGTTCCAACCATGAGGTGAACTCCAACCTGGAGCACAAACCAACAAGCCAAACTTGCAGAGTTCTCTGTATTAAGCTTTTTTCTGCCAAACTTTCCCACTTAACTACATTTCAAGGCTGCTCAGTGTAATCCAAACTTAAAAAGGATGCAAAGCAGGCCTACTCTGTTATGGTGTCATTGTAAAGTGATCTTCAGGTGACCTGCAAGTTTAAGATGATGCTAATGAAGTCCAACATGAGGACTAGACTACCCAAGCTCCAGTTATCCGACACCCATACCGCCTCTGCATGCCACACACAAACTATATGTGACCTCAACATTGCTGTCGCGATGTTAACCGACAGCCTCTCACTACTCTCTGCTCCGTCGAGCCTGTGACTCCTAGAAAGCACGGAGCCGATCTTTCTTGGCGGCAAAGGCAAACAGATGCGCGACAAGTCGGATATCTGCAGCAGTTTTAGCAGGGCGGTGTCAGGCTCCACCGTCGGAGACAGATTTAACCCCCAGTGACAGCGTGGAGGCGGGAAGGATGTGCTCGGAAAGGGCGAGATGAGGGTCAATGCAGCATCACCCGGGATGAGTGGCAGGTGACAACCTAAAGTGACTTAATGGGAAGGGGAGCGGTCGGCGGCGACGTGGTAAATCACGCCGATGCAGGTAATGCCGGGAGACAGGGAGGTGCTGCGACAGAGCAAAGTACACACTCAGCAGTTGGCAGCAGAGGGGTTATATGGGGTGGTTTTAAAATGCATGAGATGCATCGAGCAGGGAGAGGAGGGGGTTTAGAGGGATTCTTGAATCTTAAAAACCTGGCAGTGGGTCATGTCCCTGTTTTGCTTCTTTTCATAACCATTTAAATTATTTGCTTTTAAAAAAATTATTCCTGAGATCTGAGATCTAAGGGTGAGTTAAAAAAAAAAAAAGAAAAAGACCAACTGTGTAGTGAGCTGCATAACATCTGTCTGTGGTTAATTTAATCTGATTGAATTTACTCTGGACCAGAATGTCAATACAGCAAGGAGGACGTTTGTCTGGATTTTAAAATTCTGGTTGTTTGTGAAAACCCTTTTTCCACAAGTGAGACCCACCGACCACCTGCACGGACCCACCTGCCTCATCTTATTGCCCTCCGCTAATGTGACCTGAATGTCTGACGGTGCCAGCGTTGGCACAGAGAGCAGAGAGCTGTCAGAAAGCGGTGCATGATGCAGCCTCAGAAGAGGAGAGCTGCAGCTGACCTCGCCCTGCCGGATGACGCTGGCACTGCCCGTCCCCGCCGAGCCTCCTTCAGTCCTCTGCTGCCACCTCTCAGCCGCTGACTGGGGTTCAGCTGGCAGTGCGGCGTGTGGCGAGGGCACAGACAGCCTTGCAGGGCCCAGCGCACCCCTGCGCCCCGTCAAACTCTGCCAAATAAATCCCCAACCTTAAAATGACCTCAATTCAACATCCTGAAAATCTTCCAAGTGCACCAGGAAGAAAAAATTAAATAAAACCATTCAATAAGTGCCTTTTACAGCTAGTTAAGTGTAATCAATTAGATGATTCTGCAGCTTAAACTTCCCTTCAGAGGCATTTATTTAAAAAAAAGAAAAAAAGAAGCTGAACTAAGTTCAACTGGTTTCTTAGTGCAGTAAATGAAGGGCAGTGCTGGCATGACCTGGGCACATCAGAGCGTCCCACAACAGCCTTGTTGTTGTTTTGAGCCCCCCTACTGAGCCATCGCGTGCTCACAGTGAAGGAGGGAGGGATGCTTGTGAGGCAAGGGGGCAGAAGCTGACAAGCCGGAGCCCGCGCAGCCCTCTCATTGGCTCAGCCGATCTACCCAACAGCTCACTGTATCCATGGAGTCAAAAAAAATTTGGAGCCATTGAAAAACATGGTAGCAGCCAATCGGGAGCAAGCAACCGGTGAAGTGCAAGTACAGTAGTAGTAGGAATTGAAAGCACATGAATACATTTATTCAGATGAGGTAATGTGCCAAAAACAGCGGATTAGTAAGGGAGTGAAGTCAACTGCAGACAGTGGAGGAATATTTCATTCCATCAGTGAACACTTAGTAATTTAAATGTTTTCTGTGCATAATCAGCAAATTCACATTTTTATGATTACCTTATGAAAAATCTAATTTTTCACTCAAATAATTAATCAATTGTAAAGTAAAGATTTATGTGAAGAGGGATATTGTTACTTTCACAACCCTGGATCTAAAATACAAACGTTTCCAAATATGCACTGGCTGCAGGTGGTGCAGAGAGGTTGGAGCCTACATGGTGAAGACACCAAAACAGTGCCACGCCTATGCAGCAGCCTGACCTCTGCATGGCACTGTCTATTGCCTTCTCCCAGCCCCGATCTTCCCCTTTAACAGGCGCGCCGAGCAGCGGGGCACAGCCGAAACGGAGCACTGCGGCAACAGAAACGGCTCGGGGGGCTGAGGGCTGGCCAATGCGAGGCGGGGATAGTGCTGACATTCCACTACTCGGCTGCAGCATGAGAATCCACGTGCCCCGGCGCTTTACTATAGAGGGGGAGAAAAAAAAAAAAACAACAACGCCCTCCCTTTCTTAGCCCCGGCGCAGAGCGTCACGTGGGCTTCATCATGGACAGGCTGAGAGCTTGCCTGGGGTGTGGAGGGGGGGATGGGCCAAGACAGCCGTCTGCAAGCGTGTGTGTTTCCATGTCTGCAATAATGTGGGTTTCAGAGCAAAGATTCACAGCCTCCTTTTTTGAGAAAAAAATAAATAAAAATCTCTATATACATTTTGATTAAGACGTATATAGGTAGGAATTTGTCATGAATATAATTGCATGCGTAAAAGAGGGGGGGTACGGGGCGTCACACTGCGGCAGAGGCGGGCAGAGTTAGGCAGCTTTAAACTTGACCTAGATTTCCCGGGTGACACGCCACATCGCATTAGCCCACTCGGCCAGACCTGGACCCGCCGGAGTTCACCAACGCTGTCCTGATTCGACAGGCAGAAAATGGGGGAGCACTTCCCAAATGGGGCTGGCCTGCGTCCCTCTCTACCCCACATCCTAAAACTTCCCCCCACCCCAACCCTCTTGTCTTGCTCATGCTACCCAGCTGACCAAAAATGGCACAGAGGGCACATGGCGGGGATACAAGAAAAGTGGGAGGGGAGGGGGGCTCCATTTGTTTTGTTTATGAGGGTGAACTTGATTTCCTCGTAGCCACGCCTCTTTACTCTCGCACCCGAGTAAACATCCAACGAATAACCCCCCCTCACCCAGATTCAGGCAAAACATACCTAGCGGAAGACTGAATCATGACAACCGGCGTTAACGCTGCGGATGACATCCAGTATCGGCTGTCTCATCTTACTCCTGCAACTACACAGGCAGCTAAAAATACTCCCGCCAGGAAAACAACTCCTACAGAGCTTCCTGCGTCGCATCACCACAGCTGCAATGAACCCAATAACCGTGAAAGTAAATGAGCTCCTGAAACTGACGGTTTTTGTCCAGGGAGGCAGATCAGAGAGAAGGATGAAAGTGGGAGCGTCTCATCCTCAGCTAAGCTCTTCTTCATGGACGCCACCTGATGAAAGTTGGAAACCATGGCAACAGGCACATACACAAGTCTGCTAAAATGCTGGCTCCATTGAAACTGAGCTCTTTGGAGAGGCTCTTAGCACCTCTCTTCAGTCGCCACCAATACAACACTTTATCCCATCAAAACAGAGACGCCGACAGCCTGGATGGTTTCAATTTCAAATCTAATTTAACTTAATTTAATAAATAAAAGGATGCAAGAAGAGTTCTGAAGAAACCACAAATGGCCCTGGATGATCCCGTCAAATGAAGATGCTGCTCAATATTTAAAAGAGAAAAATAATTAAACGACAAATATTTCAAGGGAGCCTAAAGAGCTGTAAGAAGCACTATTTGAACTTTCCTGCAAATTCACCACTTTTTTTCTTTTCAATCATTTACCCCACCCTGTCCTTGAGAGTCCTCTGGCTCCTCCTTGGGATGTGTTAGGAAATCATTAAGGAGGGCACATTGACTCGCTGTCATCAGTCGGAGTTGCCCCCTCCCTCAGGGGAGCAGACTCCTGAATCCATTCAAACACATCTCCCATTTATCTGCAGTAAGAGCCCTGAGCCATCATTACATGACTGCCCTTCTGACTGAATGTGACTCAACAACCTCAGCTCTTCCCCAAACCTGACTTGTTCATATCAGAACTCGTGAGCAGTCAGGAAAACAAGGGTCTGCGCTTGTGAGCGCTGAGCCAAATTAAGCCTGATTCAAATTTTAGAAACAGGGAGGAACATCACCTTACACATTTACTCCCCTGCACAGTGGTACCCTGACAGGATGTTTGGGTGGGGCACAGAAGAGGCTTTGGAGGGATGAGGAGTGTCAGACTGAAGAGTGCCTGCATTAAAATTTAGTGGGAGACGAGCGCCATCTGGAGGATGAAGGCAGCTGTGCACTTCAGGCGGAGATGGTATGGAAGACCACTCCCAAATATTAAACCAGCACATGCTGACTTGACAGATAGGTCTTAATTTAAAAATGGACATAACAAACAGTAACCTATGTAAGAAAAATGTATTTCTGCAGAAACATGTCAAAGCTATGATATAGGACGTCACATTTTTGATTTAAGAAGTTAAAAGAAGCACAGATGTCCAAAAGAAATGCATCTTCCAGCGCATATGCATATATTGTATTTATTCATTTTCCAGGATAGATGCTCATATGATAATTTTACTTTAAATAAAATGACAACTCTGCAGACTAACTTTTACTTCCATGCTTCAAACGTATTGTCTGTACGTTTGTTTTTCTAGTTTATGCACCTTCGCAGGAGCCCTTCACAGAGAAACCTGCACAGGAAGTTACACATTGTCAAACCACCAGCAGCTTAAATAATAGATATCTGAGGAGAAGCTGGGAGCTTTTAGCTGACATAACAAGCCACTATAGATATTACATCCACTCAGACATATCATCTCAAATTTCCTGCTCAGCGAGTGGGGCTGATGAGGGGCGGGTAGAGCATCTTCCATATGCCGAGGTAGGAGTGAAGTCAGACCCATCACTGCTTTACAACCCACTCTAATTAGTAAATATGTCACTTCATGAAAGAAAAAGAAATAAGCGTTTGTCACCAATCAGATGTGTCAACTGAAAAGCTTGTATTCATTCAAAAAAATATACATTCTGAGATCAATCTATCATCTTCTTTAGGTGGGACACTACACTGCATCACCAGCTGGGGGCAGTATTGACCCAGTAATGGCAGCCAAGAAAGGCTTCACCTCAGGATGCCAATCCGCACCTCCCCCCTGGTTTAGCAAAGCTAATCCTCCCGCCCCCCCAAACCCAACCCCCCCAACCCCATCTATTCACAGAGCACAGGCTGCTGCATTAACTAAGCTCCATTCTCCATGTATAATGTAACACATAGACTGTTCCCATGCACCGCCACGGGCTCGTGTTCTGTGGGATATCGAAAATAGCTTGCCATTTATTCAGGCTATATTATGAATGGATTTGAGTCTTCCTAAAGCGCCATGCAGCAAGCCTTTAGCTTATAAACCCGGGCATACACACATGATTGCTCTCTCGTTGGGTAAACATCGACTTACTGCTCCATACAAGCACTACCTGAGGCTTAGCTGTCAAAACGGTGAAGCATTCCAGCATCAGCATTAAACCAATCGCATGATAGCTTTGTATCATGGTAACAGTCTCCAAGGAAACGCAGAGGAAAATACAACAAGGATGAGCAGACGTCCAAGCAGGAGGAAATGATGGGATGGTGAAATGGAACATAATGAAAAATAAAATAAATTCCAGTGCCTGCAGATACTTTGATGTGTAAAGAGAGTACAAATTTAAATGCTTGCAATAAAAAAAGAAAAATGTATACATCTGCAGCACCAACCAGATCAGAGCTGAATTATTCAGCCTCCTTTACCTGCACCTGCAGCTTCAAATCATTCTGCATCACCCATACCTCAGAAGTTGTAGAAATAAGTGAGAAAAAAAACTTTTATATGTCTTTCTCTTTTGCATTACAAAAAAAAAGCAATTTATAGTTAATTTAATATTTGAATGAAATGATCACAGCAGATTTTTTTTCCCCCTCTTATTTACCTTCTATGACGACAAGTGGGCCAGGCCCCGAGGCAACAAGAAAGCCTGAACCATGATGCACCCTCCACCATGTTGCTGTGCCTTTTTTTTTGGCCCCTAACAAAGTGTTGAATATTCTTCTTGAACAACTCAACTTTTGTTTCGTCACCGAACAAAACATTTCCCTAGAACTAAGGATTGCCAAAGCGCTTCTCAACAACACGCAAAGCAATGCATTTGTTTTTTGTTTTTTAAGAAAGCTGTGGCTTCTTTGGTGGTGTTCTGCCATGGCCACCCCCCTTATTCAACAAAATACAGTAAATTCATGAACAGAAATGTTTGCCAGCTCTAGTAATGACTTCAAGCTTGTAGCAAATTTTTTGAGGATTCATCTTTACCTCATTAAAAATCCTGCATTTTCTGCTACAGGAGTCATCTTGGCTGGGCGCCCAGCTCAACACTAAACCATGTCCATTTATAGACTATTTTCCTGTGGACTTATGCAGATCAACCACTCCAGCATGTCCTCAGAAATCTTTATGCCAGGCGACGTTCACGTCAGCAGCTGTTTCTTTTGTACTTTATCAAAGTAGCTATTTCATGCTTTCATTTAAGAAATACATATCTGGGTTCACTTACTTATTCCTCCACAACATTGCCCTTTTAATAGGTATGTTCAGTAAAGATACCAAAAATGTTAACTATTTGTAATCAGTTTATGCACAATGCGTTTATTATTGAGCTTTAGATTACATTCAGATCACATTTCATGGTAAATTAATGAAGAAAACTACATTCCTAGGGGTTCACATACTTTTTCTAGCTACCGTGTCTGCAGTTCAGTTACAACAAGCTCAACACCAACTGTCTATGTCAGAAAAATGGACATATAAACATTAAATCAGCTTAGTGTGTGGTAGAGTGAGTTTGACCTGTGTATTTTAGTTTAAGTTGGTACGCTTTCACTTAAAATAGCAACATGATCGGATGGTAACTGAAAGTCATTGTGTCCAAATTTACATTTTCCTGGTTTTGCAACACTGTAACACTGATCTGATAAAAGCCACAGCCTGTGGAAGAGGTGGGGTGGAGTAACCCACATGCCTTCACTCCACTCCACCCCTATACTGTACTGTATCCCTGAGGTATTTTGATCAAAGCATGTCACAGACATTTCATTTAGATGTCAAGAAATTATGACAACTTGAGAAAAAATGAGGGAAAAAGTCTATTCAATAAGGAGAGGCGAAAAATGAAAACCTAAAGTATTCAGGATGAAAATGAGGAGCATGTGGGTTATTTGCAGCTATAAATTCAGAAAAAAAGGTCGCTTTTATCAGAGCTAGCAGCTTGTTGTGTGAGCCGTGACCCTGTGCTGTTCTGCTGCATAAACACTGGCCGTGAGGGAACAGGAAGCTGGGAGCACCTACACTACTCAAGTCCTTTTTATGGCCCACAATGCACTTGATTTCCTGAAACACTTTAGCAGATACGCCCACACTACATTAAGATTATTATACACAGTTGTGCCAAAGGCAGTCCTGCATAAAAATGCATCTTCCATATCTGTGCACACATTTACAATTTAGTCACAAAAGTTAAGGTGATATACTGTTGATGGGGTTAGCTGTAATTTAACTAACCTATGAGAAGTTACTTGTGGGAGTCTTCTTCTCTTGACTGAAAGCCAGATATTAAATTGTACAGCAAAACAATATTAAATGTCCTTCTATCTTTCTTAAAACAACAAGAGGTGAAAATATAACAGTACAGAAAGAGATTGCTATAATGTTAAACATGGCCCCATCAATAAGTTCTTCTTAAAAGTGTGACATAAAACACAAACTCTAACTTCTGCAATAAATTGAAAAAAAGTTGCCAAACAAAAGGAAAACATGCATTAAATTACTTGATTTTTATTATAACATGTTGAACGCAACATTTACTGTATATCTATTTTCCCCACCATTTACACAAATACATTGGTCTAGAAACCAGTACATGTAGGGAGAAGTAATATGAAAGTCAGCTCCCATTCATTCAAATTCATTCTGCACGAGTGCCATACTCTTTCTCTAACATTTAGGTATTGTGGTGAATTCAAACTAGCACAGGTGAAAGTTGTGCATTTGAATAGATATAAATAGACACATAAACAAATGACTTGTACATGCTAAACTGCAGGCAAGCTGTGACTGATTACATGATTTCAAAAACAAAAAGAGACTACTATAAATGCAGTTTAAACTGGTGTGAAAACTTACCAGCAGTGGAGCTCTGCGACTTGCAGTCAGGAGCAGGGAAACCCGGCCTGGCAGGTGGCCCCGGGTCACAGTCCTCCAGCAGAGGTCAGCCTCTAAAGCACAGGTCAAAACAAAAAAACAAACTTAACTACAAACAAAAAGATAACAACCAAGAGCATGTAAAACGGTAAAACAGACCCTGCAACATGAATCCTTCCTCCTAAAATCAAGATAATTTCTGAAACACACAATTTCTGCAGGTAAAACATCATCAACTACTCTCTAACATTTATGCTGATACTCAATTACAAAACAAACTTGTTGTCTTGGTTTCCTTGAAAACTCTGTTCTCAATGTACTGAAAACATTTAATGGGAGGATTCAAGTTTATCAGAGAGGCTACACGTACAGTTATGACTAAGCGATAACACCATCATTATTCAGTATTGCTCAAACAACCTCAATAAATATGAGCCAAATGCAGATTTCTTTTGTTTTTTCAAAATTATTATTGAATAAGCAGCCTCATAAAAAAAAAAGAAAAAAGAAAACACGCCACTTCCTATTGTGTAATACTTCCTCTGATTCACTTCAGGTTTTCAAGACTCTGCGCTTCCTCTTGCAAAGGCACTACAACACAATTCACTCATGCAACAGCTGTTTGTGAGAAAAAAAATCTACCTCAATAAGAAATGCGAAAAGATAAAAGTGCTTAAGATCCACGTTCCACGACAAGAGAGTCCTCTGAGCTCTCAGTTTAAAGACTCAGCACCGTGTCTGTGAGCCACAGTCTCGTTTCACAACTCGAGCAGCCCTACTTGAAAGTACAAGCCCAGTAGACTGTGAAACCGTTACAAGTGACGCACTTGTCCGCTCGCCAACTTGCATACAAATGCATGGCACCAGCAGCGGTGTCGGTAATGCACGAATGTGACCAGACTTCAAACCCTGAAATTTCAAAAGCACAAGAGTGGTGAGAGAGCTGAGGGAAAGTGGGCTGCCGAATAAGAAACCGTGAAAAAAAGAGCAGGAAACTAATATGAAACCAAGAGGTTGACACTGAAGTAAAAACAAGGTCATAATGGCTTCTCATCCCTGCCTCAGATGGAGGCTTTTCTTCCTGTAAACGGACCACGGCTTGTTCTAATCCAAAATAGCTGGCAGGACACAGGTGACATCTGTGGCAGGGAACCATGGGAGTCAACTGCATCATGTCTTCAGCTGGGGATCACAACATACAGCAAAGTGCTTGAGTACACAAGCTTATAGGAATTAAGTCTACAGTATGCAGAGCACCACTTTAGTACTGTCAGCATTATCAGAGCGATACACTTTAGAGCGTTCACTTAAAAGGTGAAAGGTTGTGGTGGACAAGGATGCACAGAAACGCAGCTGGATGGACCAACTTGCGACTTGGAGAACCTGTGTACAGGAAGCGGTTGCTAGCAACTCTGAGTAAGATTTACAGACAGGTTTGACTGATCTGAACTTGAAGGTGTCCGAGTCATCCAACATGCAAGTCGAGAGATGCGGCCTTGCAGAAGACAGGGCAAGTTCTGTTACTCTGTTACTAATCTAGTTAGTATCAGTATATTGCTATAAATGCAAACATTTCAACAAGGCTTCACAATATATCACAATTGTATTATTATTGCAATATTAATAGTTTCAAAGTTTCAAAAGTTTATTTAGACGGGACAATTCATATTCATGAACACTACATTAAGCAGTGTAAATACACCAGGTTTTAGCAGAATTGCTAGTTTCCACCCGCAGTCCCCACAAACAACCAGACACACTCACACTCACACCTACGGGCAATTTAGAATGATCAATTAACCTAGCGTGCATGTTTTTGGACTATGGGAGGAAACCGGAGTACCCGGAGGAAACCCACGCAAGCACGGGGAGAACATGCAAACTCCACACAGAAAGGTCCTGCTGGGCCTGGGAGTCGAACCGGGAACCTTCTTGCTGTGAGGCAACAGTGCTAACCACTAAGCCACCGTGCTGCGAAGATAAAAAGAAATTGCAATAAATGGTAGTTTATTTCCCAGGCAGGACACTTGTCTGGTCTTTGGCCGTCAATCTTGTGTTTAATTCAGAATTTAAGGCAAAAAAAAAGTTTCATTTTTAGTTTAATTGCTACTTAGAGTAATGCAAACAGCTGAGATCACTACTTCAAACCATTAAATGGAACATTTTCAATCGTTTTTTGGTTGTTTTTTTTTACTCCAAAAGTATGACATTTAAATAGTTGGTAAAATTCACACCACCAAAACAAGTTCATGAAATATTTGCCCACTGCTGGACGTGGCATGATGTCAGTCTTGCATCTTTTTGTCCAGTGCTTGCTGCTGCCACTTTCAGAGCAAACCTGTGACAGCCATTTGAAGTTGGACCAAATGTCAATTAACAGCTGCCTTGAGCATTCGAAAGCCAGATGATAGCAAGTCTTGTCGGGTTTTTAGACCGTGTTAAACAGGCTTTAACACTGCCGTCATTCACTTCATGTGCTGCTGCAGGAGAAGCCCCACATGATGAAATCTTCCAGATATGCATGTCTGTGTGTTTGTGAGAGTGAGTGTGTGTGATTCAGCTTTGGTCATCCCTCCAAGCTGCAATTAAATCCAATCCTTTGCAGAACGAGCACAGGACAGCGATACTCAGCGCAAGTGATAGCTCAGTGGGGGGTTCAAAGTTTGGTATTTCACTCAACTCAGAGCAAAACCATGTGTCATATGAGAAGTTCTCCTTTTTTTTTTTTTACATAGAGGCTTGAAAGAAACATTTTCAATGAAGACCAAGTCAGAGGGAGAGATGAGTAGTGATATACAGCATTCATTTCAAGTGTGATCTGATCCTCCGATCTTCTTTTAAGTCACAACAATATACAAACACAAGGTGCTGATAAGGTAAATTACAATTTCTCATCCCTTTACTGAACACATCAAATAAGCATTCACAGTTTTGCTGCAAAAGTAGGTGAATCCATCTATTTATCCATCCATCCCAAGTGAAACCTTCCTCTCCGTTGCCACCTCCTCCAGCCCCTCTGAGAGAGCACCACAGTGTTCCCAAACCAGCCAAGAGATATGTTTCCTCCAGCATGTCCTGGGTCTGTGCCTGGGCCTCCCTGAAATACTTTCCCCAGGGAGGTTTCCAGGAGGCATCCAAACCAGGTCTCCTAACCACCTCAACTGGCTCCTCTCGATGTGGCTCTGCTCAAAGTCTCTCCTGCATGACAAAACCTCTCTGCCCATCTCCACGGATAAGTCCATTTACCCTACAGAGGAAACCGATTTCACTCATTTATGCCCACATTCTCATCATTTTATCCACATCCCACAGTCTGGGTGGTGAGGGTAAGGAGCATAGATCGAGTGATAAAGTCTTGTCTTTTGGCTCAACACTCTCTTTATCACAACTGAGTCCACATTACTGCAGATGTCACACCACTTCGCCTGTCGACTTTGCACCCCACTCTTCCCTCACTCGTGAACAAGCTCCCGAGATACTTCAACTCCTCCACTGGTACAACCTCACTCTCAACCCATCATGGGCATTTCAACCTTCTCCAAACATGGTCTCAATTTTGAGTTGCAGATCCTCATCTCTGATCCTAAATATTCAACTATGAACCATTTAAGAGAACAGGTCCTGGCTCAATGACACAGACAAGTGAACCCTTAAAATAATTACTTCAATGAAAGTTAACTGGAGTCAGTGGTTTACACACCCAGAGTGCAATCATGAAGAGTTTATAGCTACTTTGATTTGTTGATAAAAGCCAATCAAACATACATAAACATAAATTTTGTTTGACATTCATAAGAAGAATCTGCCAATGTGAAACATGACTTAAAACAAACAGACAACACTGCTGCTCTCTGACAGAACATTGAAGTCAGGTGACGCATCAATGATCCCAAGCAATGAAATAAACTCACCACAGAATGGCATATATATAACAATGTATATATATATATATATATATATATATATATATATATATATATATATATATATATATATATATATATATATATATATATATATATATATATATATATATATATATATATATATATACACACACACACACACACACACACTGCTCAAAAAATTAAAGGAACACTTTGAAAACACAGATTTCAATGGTGAAAAAAATGTTGGATATCTATACTGATATGGACAGTTTAATGTCTCAGGAACAAAAGGATGCCACATCTTTTGATGGAAATAAAAGTTTTCAGCCTACAGAGAGTGCTCGTCCATTTTGCCTAAATTACATTTCTGCAACTCTTTCTTTTCAATATCTTGCTTGTATGCATGCTTGACAACGTTGCGGCATGCTCCTAATGAGACAACAGATGGTGTCTTGTGGGATGTCCTCCCAGATCTGTCTAAGGGCATCAGTGAGCTCCTGTAAAGTCTGAGGAGAAACCTGGTGGCGTCTGATGGACCGAAACATTATGTCTCAGAGGTGTTCTATCGGGTTTAGATCAGGTGATCTTGAGGGCCATTCAATTGTGTCAATTCCTTCATCCTCCAGATACCGTCTGCATAATCTTGCCACATGAGGCCAGGCATTGTCGTGGATCAGGAGGAACCAGGACCTACTGCACCAGCGTAGGGTCTGACCATGGGTGCAAGGATTTCATCCCGATACCTATTGGCAGTCAGACTGCCGTTCTCTAGCCTGTAGAGGTCTGTTCGGCTCTCCATGGAAATGCCTCCGCTGACCATCACTGACCCACCACCGAACCGGTCATGCTGAATGATGTTGCAGGCAGCATAGCGCTCTCCCTCGCTTCTCCAGACCCTTTCACGTCTATCACAGGTGCTCAGGGTAAACCTGCTCTCATCTGTGAAAAGCACAGGGCGCCAGTGGCGGACTTGCCAATTCTGGTGTTCTATGGCAAATGCCAATCGAGCTCTGCGGTGCTGAGCAGTGAGCACAGGGCACACTACAGGACGTCGTGCCCTGAGGCCACTCTCGTGAACTCTGTTTCTGACTGTTTGGGCAGAGACATTCACACCAGTAGCCTGCTGGAGGTCATTCTGTAGGGCTCGGGCAGTGCTCAACCTGTTCCTCCTTGCACAGAGGAGCAGATATCGGTCCTGCTGATGGGATGAGGACCGTCTACGGCCCTGTCCAGCTCTCCTAGAGTAACTGCCTGTCTCCTGGAATCTCCTCCATGCTCTGGAGATTGTACTGGGAGACGCATCAAATCTTCTTGCAACAGCACGCATTGATGTGCCATCCTGAAGGAGTTGGACAATGTGCGCAACTTTAGGAGGGTTAAGAAATCCCCTCATGCTCCCAATCGTAATAATGACTATAGCTAAAGCCAACACAGTCCTGTTTTGGAGGCCATCTCGCTGTTGACCCTCTAATGCAGTGTTTCCCAACCCTGGTCCTCGAGCCCCCCCTGTCCTGCATGTTTTAGATGTTTCCCTGTTTCAGCACACCGTGATAAAAGTACCTGTGTCATCAACAGATTTGTGCAGACCTTGGTGACAAGCTAATTAGGACCATTAATTAGAATCAGGTGTGTTGGTGCAGGGAAACATCTAAAACATGCAGGATAGGGGGGGCTCGAGGACCAGGGTTGGGAAACACTGCTCTAATGCACCTGTTGTTAATTCCATCAACACCAATGCAGCTGAAACTGATTAACAACCCCCTCTGCCACGTACCTGACCAAACCTTATTAGAAAAGTGCAGTTGAATTCATGCCATACCCTGATAAAAAACTGTTCCTTAAATTTTTTTGAGCCGTGTAGGATTAAAACAGGTATATGAGATCAGGTGTGAACCAGAACAGGCAGAAAAAGTTCATGCAAATGTATTAGATGTATGAGAAGGTTAAGACCAAAATGATTAATGTAATGGGTACCCTAAAGAAAAAAAAAACAGGTCTTGTGATATCGGTTTCAACAGCACCGACTATAATTTCCATTAAAACATGTGTTGCCATGACAACATGTACTCTCTGTTCCCTGGTTGTAGTGACAGCTGGGGACTGAAGAGGGACTTGTCTTGCTGAAACCCACAGAGCTCGAAAGAACTGCTGTGGAAAATCATTTCATTAAGAAAAACGCCCACAGATCACTTACACAAGTTGAAGATGCTTGGGCTGAAATTGCAGAAAAGTGACTTGTTAAGCTTAGTTCCTCTTCACTAGACTTAAAAAGAGCATTCACACAATGCCAGGTAACTTCCTTTAGACTTGCACCCAAACCCTCGTATCAAACTTTTTTTGTGAATAATTTATCACTGTATTCAGTAAAAGCTTTTGCCAGAGCAGGGGTTGTAGCCCGACCAGCCATGCCAAAGCTCTTTCTCTTCGATACAATTAGTCTGGTTCCAGTGGATTTTCCCTGGATTTCCAGGGAGCAGCACCAAATTATGCAAAAGAAGCTACTTCTGGATGCCACTGGATAGAAAAGCTACTTCTCTAACTCAGGCAGAGGGACAACCAGACCAGTATTAACAAAACACATCCATAATGCATGCAGCTGAGGAAGAACATTGGTAAATGACTGTTTGCAGTAAAACATAATTGATTTTGCAGCCATCTTGGGTGTTTTAAATAGTCGCTCTTAAATGGTCCTGTACGAGTCATCACATAAAGCCCACTCTACTCTGTTGCGGTTGGTTCTGTTCTGGTGGAAATGGCACAGTACCAGATCCATTATGCGATGGAGAACTTTACTGAAGTGAATGAATATGGCTGACCTGGCTACAGTTTAGGATTTTCCATTAAAATCCACGTTCTGATGTGATCCTCACAAACGATTTCTGTGTTTGCAGGTGCAGGTCTGTAATAATACGGTAATAATGCAGATATAAAATAATGTTCACCTAAACTTGCCTAATTGTTTCCCTGCAAAGATGATGATGAATACAATATAGCCTTAAATTATCAGCCATTTCAATTTTATGAAAAAGAAAGAAAGAAAAAGTGAAAAAAACATCACAAATCATCCTGAATGGACCAAAGTCAACATTACCTGTGCAGGTAATGGTCAAGTGATAAGTTTGTCATAAAAATGAATAAACCATAAACTGGAAATAACAACAATATTATGCTTAAGAAAAGTGTGCTTCTTAGATACTGAAGATGCATTAAATAAGTATGACGTTAAAACAAACTCCTACAAAATCTAGACCTTAATAAATAAGTTACAGGCAGAAGAGAAGCAAAACTGCAACTAAAATTTAAAGTGTGTGAGAGTTTTAACGCCGTGCGTGGGTGAAGGTTTGGTGCAGGGGCATCACAGCAACAGTCTCGTGGAGGAAAAAAAGAAAGAAAAAAAAAACTGAATTTATACCATGCTGCTTTGCCATCTGCAGCAACAAGCCTGTTCTGTGTCCACTGACATGTAGGCGGCCACATGAGGATGCCATGCCTGGTTTAACATGCCAAAATAAAACCGTCACATTCAATATTTGCCATTTATTCTAATGCAACAGAGCAATCAAATTGAACCGAATCGTTAGTGTTTGTAAGAAAAATCACAATGAAATCTTCTAGGTTTTTTTCAGGTGTGAGCCTGAAGGAAGATTCTGTGCATATGTGAAAGCTGTGGTTTTCTGTTCCTTTTCAGAAGCCCGTGATATTTATAGCTTTATGTTGGCAGGTTGTCTGCATAGCCTTCTTTGTTTCAGCATCCACACAGAAGACGCGACTGCACACAGGGAGCAAAAAGTAAAAGAAGTCTACCGAAGGTCTTCAGAAGGCCTGCCTGCAGGAGAAATAAGATACAAGGCTGCTTTCTCTTCTCATTATGTGCTTTAGGGCTTCAGATAAGCCAACACACAGGACGAAAGTGAGGAAGTTGAGAGGAATGCTTGAGTCACCCAAGAAAGCAAGCGCTGCAGAACACAAACTGGCACACACACACACACACATATACTCACACACACACTGACGCCTGCACATTAGAAGTGTGTTGCTTATTGCGGCCAAAGGCTACAAACACAAACCACCACAGTTCAGGCCTCCACAAAGCTTCAGACCACCTCTCTCTGCTCATTTAAGAGTAAGAGAGTAAGCATGTGTGAATCAACAAACTATCAAAGAAATGATAGTTGAAAGAATTGACTGAACGGCAGGAAACATGCAAAGCTTCTTCAAAGCAGTGAATTAAAACTAATCCTAAGAACACGCTTTGCATTGGGTGCAACACAACCACCTTCTGCGTATACCTGCTTCTTCCTGTTCGGGGTGACAGGGGTCTGCAGGCAAAAGGGCTGATCCAAGTCCATCGCAGGCCATGTGCAGCGTATATAATAATTTATAATACCACTTTATGATATGAAATGCCCTGCTAAGATTATTCTGGCCAAAACAAACAAAGAGCTTATGAAAACAAAGTCCACACAAACTAAAGGAGATCAGGTGTGAACAGAATATTTGTGTGTTAACAGATATGATCAAAAGAACTGTGTATAGAAGATAAAAATCAATCTCAGTCAATGTTTTTTCCGAGGAAAAACATTGTAGGATCAGATACGATATAAATCAAAACTTCCCCTCAGGACACTGAAGGGCTGAAAATACTCTCTCCATATCCGAACAGTGAAATAGGCAATCGTTTAGGAAAATCTTGGTGTCCCAATGGACAACTTTTCGTTCTGCATTATGTGTGAATATGTGACAATTGAAGGATTAAAGGCGATGATATAGATCAGAGGAGCTGGGATTATATATCACACAGGCTGTGAGTGGCTTTGTTCTGACACAAGAATGCAATTATAACGCTAAATATTATTATTTTGTAAATAGTTAGTGGTGCTACCCTTTAAAGTTTCATTTCCGTCTCATTTATAATTGAATGCATAAATATGTTATTTAGAAGCACTCCTGTCTTCAATACACTCTTGGCAGCAGCAGCAGCTCCCTTTCATGATTCTTGAGTTTGAGCAGCTAATAATGCATCACCAACGTTAGGATATCCTGATCTCAAGTGCAAGCTCTGACAAGTCTCATCCCACAAGTTGGTAGTAACTACGTCTGTTATGTGGCCATCCGAATCCATGTTTTTCTGAATGAACATGGTAAAAGGTGGAGTTAGCTGAAAGTGCTGACTGTTTAAAAGTAGAAAAACAAGTTCAAAGAAATTAAAGTTCAACATTTTATTTCAGCCAGAGGCGGTCTTGGAAAAATTCTGCAATCTAATAATTGAACCATGTGCAGAAAAAGGCTGAAACACTGCGACAAAGTGAGGGGCGCAGTCGGCTTTTCCCACTGAGTGACTCAAGTATGTCATCAATTTACGTCTGATCTGCTTATGGACATGAGCAGACACGCAAAAGCAATGTTAAGAGAGAATAAGGTGCTCTTGAGAGGCAAAAGCAGTACTTTACCAGAACGCATAGACGTCCATAAACTCGCCTCTATGTTTACTCTTGAAACACAACATTTTCATATCACTTGGTGACTAAATAATGCTAAATAATCCTCCCTAAAGCACATATCACAACATTTCTAAAAGTAAATACTGTATAATATTTCTATTTCTGCTGGATTAACCCTTGTCACGACCATGGTGTTAGAGCAGAGTGCTGAATAGGACAGATCAGGGATGTTAATCCAAATAACTGCACAGACAGCATTAAAACAGAGAAATGGATCAATATATCGCTTTTCTCCACAGATCAAAACATTAGTATTAGAAAAACAAAGCAGGAGACAGTGAGATGAATAAAAGACGTAAAAAAACATTTATTCATCTTTCAGTATAATCTGTGTAGCGGGCTGCGCGGCAGAGCTGCCGCTTTAAGCCTGAGGCTGCTTGATGAGATTGTTTGGTTTGCATAAAGTTACACAATTTCTTAAGTTATTATGTCCACTTACAATAGATCACAAAAACAAAACAGCTCACTTCAGTGCAGAATAAGAAGCTTAAAGCTTGAAAGAACTGAAAAATAATCTCCTGCGCGGCTCAATTAAGGGTCCACGGAGACTTCTGTTCTGAGAAGTGTGTTAAGTCTCTTTAGGAAAACAATCAGCATGTAGTAAACAGATACTGCACAAGGCGGCTGCCTGAAATGTTGCAACGCCACATTTAAAAACCACACAACACATTATAGCTATGATTCCACTGGACAAAGGTTCAGCGAGTGTGTGGATCTAATGCTGGTAATGACGTATGAAACATATTCCACGAGCGTCCATCTGCAGCAAAACCTCATACCGAGAATAACTGCTGTAACTCAACATGAAGAGCAGCAGTCAGGGACACTGGGCGTGCCGAGGGACCCGGACCACTGTGTCTTCAGGTCATGCCTGTAAACTCAAGAATGTATGCACCTAAATCATCCTCAGAGGCACTTTTTTCCCCCAAAAGTGGAGTTTGAGCATTTTATTAAAATGCATAAATAACATATTCTAAAAATATTGTTCTGTTTGCAGGTTTGAGACATGAATAAGCACCGGATGCAGAGGTCTTTGGGAAAGAGTGCTGGAAACATGATTAATAATTAAAATTAACCAACATTAACACTTGCTTCAGCCTCGCCTGCAACATGAGCTGCAGAATCAACAAATGTCTCAGCTAGAAAATACATTTGCTGGAGAAAGTATGTGGAAAATCTCCCCTCATGGGATTTCTCTGGGTTGCATGGGTTCAGATGTGCACCACTTTCATGGCTTTCTCTTTTTTTGTTTGTTTTTTTGTTTTCCTCCAGTGGCTTATGCATCGTCGGTATTTATTATTTTATGTGCAGCAACAATAAAAGCTGTTGTCGCTTTGAGGGCGTTTGTTAATTGTGATGGTGTCGTTGCACTGGATCCAGGGAACGTTTAATTTCTAAGAACGAGTCATGCCTAGGCACACTTGCACGTCTGTGCCTGCACTCTACAGGGATTTCACAGGGAATACATTGCGTCAAGTGAACCATATTACCACTTCATGGCAATCAAACTCAATAAGAAAAAAACTGTTTTGTAAAAGATTACACCCTGAACCCTTTTTGTTGTTCCAGGATGCCTCCACTTTGCTTCTCTCGTCGCTTTTCCAAGATTTACGCTAAAAGCACTAATCAAATGAAGAAAGAGTCTAAGTTTCCTTGAAAAGCCACTCCACCCATCGTCTGATGTGTTCACACTGGTATGATGCATGACGTAACAAGTTTTACCATGTCTCACCTCTTACAACTGTGGTACTAGTCAGATACCGTCACATTTCCCTGCCAGACTGACTAAGCTACAACGATGTGTTTATAAATGTTTGCAAAGACAATACCTAATATGTAGAAACAGATCCTACTTCCTTGTTTTCTCTAAATATATATGGAGAAATGTAAAGTTAGCAGTAAACGCAAACAAAAAAAAAAAACTTAATTGAACTTTCAGTAAAAGGTTTTGTCAGATGGAAAATATTGCCCCAGTAAGCTCTCTTCACTACCTACACCCATTTCTGGAGCCAAATATATGGTGCTTCTTTGTTTTAAGGAATCACAAACCTCTTAAAATAACAGTTAGCATGCCAAAGCTACTAAATAAGCCTGTGATTTCTTGCTGACATGCAATATGACTTCAGCAATCCTGAGAGTTAAGGGAGAGGACATCCGAAGAATTTCAGTTCCAGCTTGGGGTAACTCTCTACATGCCTCTATCCTGCTCAGTGTTCTGTCTTTTTTTAAACCAAGAAGAAAGCGTGATGACTATGAGACACATCTACCGTAGATGCTCCAATTTCACAATAAATTAACAAATTTAGCTGTTTGGACGTTTCACTTCCACTTTCAGCGTCTATTGCAGACACTCTGCAGGAAGGAAACAACATGTACTTGTGTTGTGCTTCTGTGGGAGTGCAAGCAATAGATGCAAACATGTGGCACGCTCAACCACGATCCATCTTTAAATTAAATAACTGGACCATGAAGGCTGTTGGACACATAAGGGACTTTGGCCACCGGGTTATTAATCCGGCATACATGTTTTTGATCAAAACATATGCCTCTCTTTTCTGACCTAAATGGGAGCCACTATCTTGAAACAGCTGCAATGAGAAAATCATAACTGTTAACTGTAATCTTGCTTCAAGAAAAATTAAAAAGCAATACTTGTGCAATCCACACTTTTAAAACATTTCTTCATAAACTGTGATAATCTCCAAACATGTCCCCATCTGTCACTGTGTGCATTTCCTTTAATGGTGCATCACTTGCTGCTTTTAAGCGAGCAGACTCGAGCAGAGCCATACACTTAAGTTTAAAAGTGTGTACATGCTGCAGCTGATGCTTCACTGTAATAACACGTTATGGGCTGTTCGGCGTGTGGCGTTCAAAGCCTCCGGCCAAATAAAGGAAAAACCAGCCTCGCGGCTCCTCTCACAAACCAAACCCCTGCTCCCAAAACGGGAAGTCCACTGTACGTGTACAGGATGAGACGCCTTAATGTGACTGTTGTTGTTATTTTCATCTGTTTTAATTCCCCAGAAACTTAACACAGGAGTGTACTTTCACCTGGACGTCGTTAATTCACCCTGCGTGTGAGAAAACTGTGACACAGGCGGGTCATAAATAAAGGCGGCTCGCTGATAAACCAGGAAGACGAGAGAGAGAAATGGGTCTTTTTTTTAATTAGATTTATCTTTTTTTTAAAGTCTTTTCTTACCTTGATGCTCGCTGGATAACCACGCTGGAAGCGGCGACTCAACTCAGCGGGGAAGAAAGGCGATTTGCTGCCGCTGTTTCCGGGTTAGTTATCCAGCGTCATTGTGGTCGGGAGGAGAGTTGGGTTTGTGCTACCTTAGAGCGCGGAGGGGCGGTTCCACACACCTTTCCTACTGGTCCGAGAACAGGACCCGCCCCTCCAGACGACCCCGCTACTCTGTGCCAACGGCCCCTCCCATTGGATTACTACTAAATAAGTGTCTCCGTTACCACAACGGGACCTTTTAAACATTAAGTGCAGTTTGAGTACATGGCACTTGAAGGGTTATGCACACTACTTTAGTGCCCTTGGGTAAAAAATAACTAAAAATAATAATAATAACTTACAGCCATCAGGAATTTAACCTGATATATGATAAATGAAAATATGTATTCATAATGATATACAAAATTGCAATTTAAAAACATTACAAATTCATTTTTACTTTCAATAATAAATAAAGATACGAAAACAATAATATACTTCCTAATTTACTATATACAATAACAACATGTGCAATATCTGTCTACCTCATAAACATCCTACCTGCTTTTTTTGCACTGTTTTTCTTTCTTTCCCATACTGCCCTACTTTTTACTTTTCATTCCAATGTATATACTGTTTATAATTTGTATATATATATTTTTTACTTTTCTTTACCCTTTCCCTGCATGTGCGTGTTGAGTGTACTGCTGCTGCACAAAGTGAATTTCCCCATTGAGGGAGAAATAAAGGACAATCTAATCTAATCTAATCTAATACTTCAAATCTTTTTTTTTTTTAAGCGATTTTTTTCTGCTATTATTTATTATGTATTATTATCTAGTGACAGTTGCCTGACATTACAAATACATTTGAATTCAATTGAATTTAATTGAATTGAAGATTACTTCAAAGAAAAACAACTTTAAACCACTGCACTTTTACTGTTTTTAGATCCTTTTTTGTTGACTGAGCATTTTTTTAATGTTTTTTCATCCAGAAAGCAGAATACACTCTTTCTATGTTTTTTATGTAATGTATTTATTATTCGTGTGTTTTGTTTATTTCTGTTCTGTGTCGTGCTGCTGTGACAAATGAATTTCCCCTCGGGGATGAATAAGACCATACCTTACTTTATGTGGGGCTTTATTATTATTATTATTATTATTATTATTATTATTATTATTATTATTATTATTATTATTATTATTATTATTATTATTATTATTATTATTATTATTAATAATAATCATCATCATCATCATCATCACTTTATTCATCAGTATGCATGGAAACACACTGAAATTTGTCCTCTGCTTTTTAACCCATCACTAGTTAGACTAGTAGCAGTGGGCTGCCTTTATTCTGGATGCCTGGGGAGCAATTAGGGCCTTGCTCAGGGGCCCAAGACAAGTGTTATATTTTTCAATAGCTTAAACCCTTTAAAGGGTTTAAGCTATTAAAAAACAATCTGACAATCTTTTTAAAACAGGATTTTCTGTGTGTTATTTTGTATGTACGGGTTAAACTATCTATTAAAACTCAGTCAATTTCAAGTAATGTCATTATTTATAATGAATAAAGGTTAAAAAAAATTGTTTTTTTACCCAACAAGGGGCCTGAGCAAACTCAAAAAGAAGACTAGGTCTGCTCTGGCATCTATTCTGGAGCCTCTGGGCATGATTGTGTAAAGAGGGAAAGAAAAATGAACAACTTAATGAATAACATTGAGCATCGTCTTCACAAGACAGTGATCCAACAACAATTTCTTCCGTCAGAGGTTTCTTCAGATCCTTCCTACCCACAGCCGTATCCATCTATAACTAAAGTTGCTACAACATCTCTTTTCAGTTTAAGATCATATTCTGCTGTCCATTCATTCATTCACTGTATTTTGGCTTATTTGCACAGTTTTGACAAACTGCACTTTAATCTTCTTTTTTATTTATGTTACATGGTCCCACAGATGTATGTCTTTTGTTGCCTTAATACTTACTACTATGTGTCCTCTGTGCTATTATTAGACATATTGTGTAATATTGTATATTCTGTATTGTCTTGTCCATCTTCTCCAAACGCAGTTTATAGTCATATATCCCTGCTTTCCCAGTGGGATTATTGTCCTGTATTTGTATCTTTTTTTTATTCTCTTTTTTTTTTTATCCTTTCCAGTACTACAAGTTTCACTATAGTGTAAATATATGCAAGGATACATTTGAATTGAAACTGAACTGAATAAAAATGAACACCAAGATGACTGGTATAACTGCTAATGTGTATAGTTTATATAGTTAATAGTTGAAAGGCAGTAAATATGTCATATGTGCTATAAAAACCTTACCTTGCCAAACAATGCATCACTTGAATACAAAGCAATCCTTTTGAATGTTTTATGTTAATGATAAACTGGTTTATTTTCATTCAAATAACAGTTGGAGGTGATTGACGTAATATGAAGGGTCAACCTTCCACACGACAGTAGCAGAGATTCAAGTATTCCGGCACTAAGAAAAGCTCCGGATACAATCAAACAATTTATTTTGTTTACTTTTTTTGTTTTAAATCCTCTAAGAGACTGTGGGGATTGTTTTTACTTCCCTTGTTTCAGTAAATAAGGATTTTCATTGTACAAATCACAGTAGCGGCACACATCGCATTTATAATCAGTGCTGCTCACATTTGAAAGCTATAGAAATCAAAGTTTCCTCTCGTTGGGAAGCCACTTGTTTCTCAGTTTGTTGTGAAGTCTAACTGACTTGAATAAGCTGTTTATTTAAAGTATTCATCTAACTGACTTGTAAAACAAAAAAACTGATATGAGAAGACAGAGACAGGCGTGTTATGTCTCAGGAAACTTTAATGATTTACTGTACTGAAGAATGAACTGTGATTTAATAAAAAAAAAAAAAAGATTCAGGAACTAGAAATGACACATAATAATCTGTAACACTTTGATTACTTCTTCATCAACGTTTCTGTGAATATTAGTGAAAGATCTTTCTGGATTGCACCTATGATGTTTGCAATTTTGTCAAGTAAACTGCAAGAAAAATCTTTAAACACTATTTATTAAAACAACATTTGATTTTAATAACGGCAGCATGGTGGCTTGGTAGTTAGCACTGTTGCCTCACAGCAAGAAGGTTCCCGGTTCAACTCCCAGGCCTTTAGGGGGTCTTGTGTGTTTGCATGTTCTCCCCGTGCTTGCATGGGTTCCTCCAGGTTCTCCGGCTTCCTCTCACTGTCCAAAAACATGCGTAGTAGGTTAATTGATATTTCAAAATTGCCCGTAGGTGTGAGCGTGAATATGCATGGTTCTTTGTGTATATATGTGGCCCTGCGAGGGACTGGCGACCTGTCCAGGATTTACCCCTGCCTCTCACCTGCAATTAGCTGGGATAAGCTCATACAGACCCCCATGACCCTGCGAAGGATAAAGTGGATATAGAAAATGGATGGATCGATTCTAATAACACCCCAGCCGACTTTTTTCTATAAAGGTTCAGGTTTATTTTGCACTATAAGTGACAATTTGGGCTCCTTTTATGTGAAGAGTTAAAATCCCCAAACCCAACATATCAAAACATGTATAATTTCGGCCTAGTCTTTTTCCGCTTCTCTGCTTCGTGCTTGATCAGTGTTTGTTTGATGAGCTTGCCTACGTATTACTGCAGGTTCAAAGCGGCCGTCGTCCAGATGACACACCTGGTTGTAATTTGAGATCATTAGCTGATCCACGGCGGAGGTTTCCATAGCAAACTGTAACTGCAGCTTATTGCACACCGGTCAAAGATCAAACCGAAGCTTTTTCTTGCTCAGTGTTCTCCACAAAATTAAAATGAAGCAGTTCAGTCTAACTACTTTATCGCAGGAGAGTGTTCATTACTCACGGCTGTCTCACTGGCACCAATTAAGCCTAATTAGGCAGCACACCTGTCTCCAATGTGGTGTGGCTTATAAAAAAACCCCAAAGGAGATGGAAAGATCCCTTTGAACGAGAACAAACAAATTGAAAGAGCTAGTACGATTTTGATACTGAAAACCTATAGTTGAATAATTTGCTTGACTGATCCACCTTTAGCTATGGCAAAAGAGAAGAGTCACGTTAATGTGGTGGTTATTGGCCACGTCGACAGTGGTAAGTCCACCACCACCAGCCACCTCGTCCTCAAATGCGGCGGCGTCGACCCCAGGAAAGTGGAGAAGCTCTGGAAGGCTGCGACCAACGTAAGAAGGCCCCATGTGGTGTTTGGGTACATGTTTACCTGTGTGACTATACTCTTTACTTTTCTTTGCAGTTGGGGAAGAGTTCCTTCAAGTTTGCCTGGGTGCTGGACAAGCTGCAGGCCGAGCGTGAGCGAGGGATTACAATTGACATTTCTCTGATGAAATTTGAGACCCAGAAGTACACCATGACTATAATTGATGCACCGGGCCACCGTGACTTCATCAAAAACATGATAACCGGGACATCTCAGGTAAAACTTTTTTTTAAAAAGTACACCTACACTGCAAAAACTCAAAATCTTAACAGGAATATTTGTCTTCTTTCTAGTTAAAATGTCTCATTTTTAGTCAAATCTCATTACACTTAAAACAAGAGTCATTACCAGAAAAATAACTTTGTTTTTTGACCATTTTCACCTGTTTCAAGTAAATGTTCACTTGAAATAAGTAGAGAAAATCTGCCAGTAGGACAAGATTCATCTTCTCATTGGAAGCAAAAGAATCTTGTCCCACTGGCAGATTTTTCTACTTATTTTAAGTGAAAATCTACTTGAACAGGTGGATTTTTTTTTTTTTTTTTTTTTTTTTTTTTTTCCCCAGTGATGAGTCTTGTTAAGTGTAATGAGATTTTTTTTTTTTTTTGGACTAAAAATGAGACATTTTAACTAGAAAGAAGACAAATATTCTTAAGATTGAGTTTTTGCTGTGTAACTGCCCTGTGGAAGTGTTTTTATACACTTGTGTGCTGTTTCAGGCTGATGTTGCTATTCTGGTGGTCTCTGCGGCCAAAGGAGAGTATGAAGCTGGTGTGTCGAGAAGCGGTCAGACCAGGGAGCACGCCTTGCTGGCCTACACCCTGGGGGTGAAGCAAATCATAGTCTGCGTGAACAAGATGGATATGGCTGAACCACCTTACTCCCAGAAACGCTACGACGAAATTGTGCGAGGTGTGACTGGCTTCCTCAAGAAGATCGGCTACGACACAGCGTCTGTGCCGTTTGTACCCATTTCTGGCTGGCTTGGGGAGAACATGATCGCTGCAACTCAGAAGGTAAAGGCCCTTCAGGCACCAAATGGCCAGATGTCGCAGGAGAGCATGTTAATATAATGTCTTTGCAGATGTCATGGTACCAAGGCTGGAAAGTGAAACGACGGGAAGGGAATACGATTGGGAAGACTCTGCTGGAGGTTTTGGATTCGATTCAACCGCCTGTGCGCACAATTAACAAGCCTTTAAGATTACCCCTGCAGGACGTGTACAAAATTGGAGGTATGGAACTATCTCGTCTTGTCCAAAACTGCCTTTATTGCTGTAGCTAAAAGGGTGTCTCCATGTCTTTTACAGGTGTTGGGACTGTGCCAGTGGGCAAGATTGAAACTGGTGTCCTCAAACCCGGTATGACCCTGATGTTCTCCCCGGCCAAGCTGACTGCAGAGGTCAAGTCCATTGAGATGCACCACCAAGGCATGGAGACGGCTCTGCCGGGGCACAACGTCGGCTTCAGCATCAAGAATGTGTCCGTCAAGAGCCTGCGGCGCGGGGACGTGGCTGGCAATGCCCAGCACGATCCTCCGTCAGATGTCCGCAGCTTTGAAGCACAGGTTTGTTAAATACAGTTGAGGACGACGTACTTTTCTAAACAGTGTTTTCCTTGTAAACCATTTATTTCCGTTGTCTTGAAGGTAATCATCCTGAACCATCCAGGGCGGATCAAAGTGGGCTACTCCCCCGTCCTGGACTGCCATACCGCCCACGTCACCTGCCGCTTTGCTGAGCTGAAGGAGAGACTTGACCGCCGCTCAGGCAAGAAACTTGAGGACAATCCACAGACGCTGATGTCTGGAGACGCCGCCACCGTCAAACTGGTTCCCATCAAGCCCATGTGTGTGGAGACCTTCTTCACATACCCTCCTTTAGGTAGAGAACCAGTTTCTTTCGCGCACATTTTTCCCTTGTTCTATATTCTTTACTGAGTTGACTTGTTTCCACAGGACGCTTTGCAGCAAGAGACCTGAAGCAGACGGTCGCTGTGGGGGTCATCAAGTCGGTGGAGAAGGACAAGGGGGCGAAACACTCCCACAAAATATCTAAATAAGTGGCCAAGTATTCTGGTAATACTGCTAAATGTTGGTTGGTTAATGTAGAATTTGTGTTGAAAAAAATAAGTGGGCAAGTATTCTGGTAATACTGCAAAATGTTAGTTGGTTAAGGTAGAATTTGTGTTGAAAAAGTTAAAAAAGATTTGTGTAATCTATTGATTTGAGGTCTGAAGTTGGATGCATTTTTGTTAAAACGCTTGACAATAAAGTGATTTTGGAGGAGTCATCTGGTCTTGAATGAAGTTTCTGTGATGGTCATGACCTGGAACTATTACAAGGTATATGAAGTCTAACTACTTGCTAGTTTTAAGGAAACTGAAAAATGCCCTTCCAAAGATTAAATACAACAAACTAAGGTGAACCTGTTTTTCAAGTAAACTCATTCCTCTTGAAGTAAACTGCAATTCTCGGGATTTTAAGTTTCATTGCAAATTTGACTTAAACAAAAGAGCTGGAATATGTTAAAACTCTGACTTGTCCAAGTACAAAACCTGAAGCAGATGGTTGCCTTGGCAGCCTAGATGTGACTACATTACTAGGTAGTCAAAGCATGACTGTATTGACCATGTGCCAGCTAGTTCTGGTTTTTCCCTTTAATTTTGTAAGGAAAGTCCTAGAGGGTTTGCGCCAATACCCTGAGGGAAATCTCTATTTGGCAATAGTGGAAATTCATACAATAGGGGAGAACTTGAGTCAGTTTGGTAATGGTCTCAAATGATGCTTCAGGTTAAAGTCCTAGTGCCCCATTAAAGGGTAAGATGACACACGGGTTTGATCCAAAGGCTTTGGCAACAAGATGGTCCTGAACTGGATATAAAAACTGGCTTGTTCAATTACAGGAAACTTGGGTTTATTTGTGGGAGTTTTTTTTTGACTTGCACCTAAAACCAGGAAAGGTGGATGGATGGATACTCGGCTCATGTCCAAGTGTCCTTCAGCAAGATGCTAAACCCTTTTAATCCTGCCAATGAGATCTTCCAATGTATATAGCTCATGTTCTGTAGATTGACTGGATAGACAATGTAAGGTACTTTGTAGGACTGGGATGAGCTTAAAAAGGGCTGTGCAGCCCCATTGATCAGGTCTGAGCCTCATCTTTTAGCAAAGAATTAAATGGTCCACAAATGTAAGTATAAACTAGCATAAACCAATACAGGTTTAATAGAAGTAACTCAAGTACAGTGTTTGGTTGTACTTACTGTAACATTTCCAAGTGCCTGCTGTTTATCTTGAGCCCAACAGTAACTTCTCCAAACTGCTCAGGAATGTTTTCCTCTGCTGATGCAGAGTTTTTGAGATTCCAAAGGGAGGCTCCCTTGGAATTTTACCAAAAAAACAGCACAGTCTTGAAGATTAAGTACAGCACTTTTAATGATACAATGGGTTGATGGGTTCGTTTCTTAACAAGGGGAGGAACTGCAAGTCAGTGAGGACCAGGTGGAAACACGGAGGCTCTGCACCCTTTTACAAAGTCCAACCTTCATCTGAAAGACATCCATGGTTCACAGCTAAACCTTGAGATGTGCTGAATCCACTAACATGGAATGATAATACACGATATTAAAAATAAAAGGGGGAGAGGGGGGTGGAAAAAAGAGATTCAAGCTCATGAGGTTTTACAAGACACTGAATCGTGAACCCAGGTTGTCGTGAAACGTCTAGCCTGTCAGATCATTGTTATTGCTGAGATGTCCTCTCGAGGTTCCTGCACTTGTAGCGGATAGTGGCTTAAACAACAGGATACCTTTCTCGTGTAGTCCTGCTTAATATCAATAGTGGCTCTTCAAACCCTGAGGTGAGCGTGTTTTGAACGCAGCACTCCACTCATTTCCAGTCATTGTTACACCATGCACAGAAACGGGTCAAAAGGACTGTGGAGATGGCGTCGAAAGTTCACACACATAAGCACACATACAGTGAACAGTGTAACAAGGAGTAAATTAGTGACCTATAGTGAACCACAGGCTTTGATTTTCCACCACACAGTAGCAGCAGGTTTCTATACGGTAAAACAACCATAATACGTGTACACACAAAGCAAGCAAGAACAAGGGCTACATTTAATGAGAAGTCTTTGCATCTCGGGGGGGGAGATCAGTGGGAGACTCGTGCCTCTTCGGTCAACTATGGTCGTAAACAGGGATGCAAGACACAAACGATGACGTGACTTATTTCACATTCCATTTCATGTTTGTCCTTTTTCCCCCCAGAAATATAAGCTGATAATTACTTAAGGGGCCGGTAAAATTAATACAGATAAAATTCAAACTCTACCACCCTGATGCTTAATCTGACAGGCAGAGAGCAATGGTACATGTTTTGTACAATAAAACATGTATATACACTCACACACAAATATATATATATTTACATACATATATACACAGGAACAGCATAAACATAGACTTTTAGGTAAGTGCTAGGGTTTTGAGAGTGGCTTTGTTTTAGCCATGCTATAGGGTTAAGATAATACTGGTAGAGGAAGAATACACACATTCTTTGTACAGCACGGATGCAGCATCCATGTCTAGATGAGCCTTCTTGGTTTTCTTCTTTGTTTTATTTTTCTTAATTGAGGACACTTGTCATGTGACAAGGGTGTTACTGTATGATAGGAATATACATGGTCTCCCTATTCAGGGAGAGGTGTAGTGCAAGTCTGTCTGGCTGTCAGTCACTCAGGATGTGCACAAAAGACATGGGGAACACCCCTTTTCTTTCCGGATATCCTTCAACGTGCCCGATCTGGAGGTGAGAAATGAAAGGAAAGCATGTCAGGAATAATGAGATTGTTGTATTACACGTGTTTGTGGAGGGGGGCGTCAAAGTAGAAGATGCAGGTATACCAAATGTGCACTCACCCACCACTCCTGGTCCTCTTCTCCTGTAACAATGATCACCTCTCCTTCCACGAATGTCAGCTCGTCGTCGTTGTCGGCCTGGCAATCGTAGATCGTCTTCACCCGACGCACTTTGTTCTTCCCCTAAAATGACAGCAGGCAAAACTGTGAAAACCATCTGACCAACTTTGTTTGCCAGAGGGTTCAGCAATGATTTGATTTAAACATGAAATAATCTCAAATTTTTGTGACCGTTTTTGCTTCCAGTCGGATCCTAGTCAGAAATTTGCACCAGTTTTTGCTCAGAGGAAACATCCTGAACAGTTTGAGAGTCTGTCATAGGGAGTTAAAGCGACACTACGTAACTTTTCCACCTTAATATCATATTTCCAGAGTCATTGTGATGGTACATCAACTTCCAACAGGTTTAATGACACCTCTGTCATGGTCTGGGGGGGTCTGTATCACCTTCACTGGCACTATGTAACTTTGAGGAGCATGGTAGGAACCCTGCCACACTAAAAAACTACAAATCGTTACGACTTTGACTGCTTTACGGCATACGTCAATTCCCCCTCCTTCCCGATTCGTAGTCGATACAAAGCTGGGCGGGGCGTGGGGTGGGTTGTGGCTGCAGCAGCTCCACACATAACAGACGTGGGGAAAAGATCGCTAATGGTTTAACTTTTCACCGCTTTCCTGCTCGGAGGCAGAACCACGGAGACCAAGTATCTGAGATAACAGAGTAAAAGAGTGAAAGAGTCGTCGGCTCGCTTGGATCGCGGCTGTAAGATGACCAAACATAACCTTCCACACTTTACCACAAACAAACACTCACAGACCGGGGTCGGATCATTCAAACACATGGCGGGTCAAACATTTACCAAAGCAGCTGCCAAACACTCCTAAACAAGGTAGCCGAAGACGTGGGTTGTGCAGAACTGCGGCAGTAAATCCTGACTAAAGAGCGGAGCTCCGAAGAGGAGCTCCGCTCTTTAGAAGGGATTTCATATGGATCCAAATTGTTAATAATCATTATTTTCTCCATATACCGCTCCCTGGCTTCCTTGTTTAAGGTATCCCGGTAAATTCCAGTTCCTTTCCAGCAGTTTAACATCTTTTTTTTTGCGTTCCGTCTGTTCAGTTGGTGAAACAGAAAAGTAGTTTTGAAAGTACGTCCCGTCTTCATTCGCTATCAAAACAAATGCACGCGACGGGGACAGGATCTTTCGGGCAGTACGCGCTGGTGCTCATGGGAAACGTAGTGTTCTTTCTGGTAAAGCACTACCGCTTTTGTCCAAAGGAGCTGCCAAACTCAACAAAAGCTGAAAGTTACATTGTGCTGCTTTAATAGTATCATATTAGAATGAAAGAGTAAGTACCGTGTTGATCTTCCGGGGGAGGGGTACAGGTGTCTCTGCGGTGCCCGCTGAGGTCCCATTGGTGTCCTCGGCAGGCTGCTGCGACGGAGCTGCTATAGTTGCCTGCTGATTAGGTGAAGGCGGCTCTTGAGGCTGCGGCTGAGGCTGCGGCTGCGGCTGGGTTTGAGGTGGAGGGGGAGGCTGCGTTTGCGGCCTTGGCGTCTCTCCGGGAGGCGGTCTAGGAGAAGACTCGCCAGTCCCAGGTTTTGGGGGAATGTCTGCAAGGTGGGGCTTGGGAGGGAGGTCTTTGAGCTGCGGCTTTGGTGGCAGATCTCCCAGCTGAGGTTTAGGAGGGAGGTCGGAGAGCTGCGGCTTGGGAGGAAGCTCTCCGGGTTTAGGGGGGAGTTCAGACACCAGTGGTTTAGGGGGGAGGTCGCCCAGCTGAGGCCTGTCTGCCAGAGGACCCTTCTGTGAGGCTTCAGCTGCTGGCGGAGACTTCTGGAAGACCTCTGGAGGCAGGCTGGGTTTATCCATAGACGGATGGTGAATAGTGTCTATCTTACGTAATGCCACTAGGGAGAGAAGCACGTAGAAACATGAAAATATCGATATTCAACGCTTCACACCGACACAAAAACGTGACAAAGATCGTACCTTTCTGAGGTAGTTTGGGAAGAACCCTTGGACCAAGTGTGGACTTTGTGTTGCTTGAAGTAGTGCTGCGAAAAGGTTTTTATAACAAGCCAAATAAAATCAAAATCATTCAAAATGTGTCCCTTTTAAAACAACCAAACAGTTTCTAATAGTGAGCGTCAGGAGACTGCAGTCTGCAATACCTTTGCTGCTGAGGAATCCCTTCAAACTTGTTGGAAACAGGAGACATCTTACTGACCGGCGGAGGGGTCGAGTCGCTTCCTAAAAACATCGACAACGACGACGACAGTCTCGTCACTTAACGCCGTATCAGAGCTAAGACATGAACTGATTTAAATATGGAAGTAAATCAACATGCTGTGATGGTTAAATAAAACAATGAGGGAAGCACCATCTGGCTGAGCTCTCCACGTGCTCGGGTTATGCTGCTTTGTCAAGTGCTGCCGTTTAAATCAGTGATTTGGTGTTAAAAAAAAATGTGTGAATGCAGGAAACATAAAAGTGGGCAGGTGATTGCTATGGTAACAGTAGCAGTAAAACATCCCTACCTGGAGGAAAAATGAGAAAATCCAAGCTGATTTTTATATATATTTGACTGTTTTTATAACTAACACAGTGAATTCCACTGAGGTTTGCACATATTTATTTTTAATAGTATGAGCTTTTAAAAAATGTCACTGTACTTGTGTACTGATAATAAGGTCTATTTTTATGTTCCTCTTGAGTTTAACTGGTGACTTCTGCTAATTACGTTTGTGGGACAAGCTGCCCTTTAAAATTAGAAATGAATCCTCTAACAAACTGATGTTGTAGTGAAGTAAAATGATGCAAGGTTTTAAACGTTTGCAAACAGATGCTCTTTGCATGTGGACACACCTCACAGCTGAAATTCATTAAACATAACTCAGTAATCAGAAACTACTGATATCCAACTTATTTCCCAAACATTTTATAGCTTCTACTACTCTTTATGAGGCCTATAATGCCTTTTTTAAAATGTATATGTGCTTTTTATTTTCATTCTTGATTCATTATTACCTGCAGATTTACACATATCCATAAAATACTATAAGCTCTGTCAAATGAAAAAAGTGTGTAAAACTGTCTGAAATTAAACAACACATGACATTTTTATATATTTAAGATATTAAAGCAGATGTTGGGAAACAATTCTCAAGTGTCCACTTCTACACTTTTTTTGGAGCTTGAAAGTGCATCTCATGGTCTTTATTAACAAATGAAGTTTGCTCATGGTTGTCACATGGATAACAGATGGAGAAATGAAGTAAAGGTCTTAGAAAAAGCCAGAAGTGGACTTTTCAGTTTAAAATATTTGGTCAAAATCTGCATGAATCTTTTTATCTCCCTAGTGAAATTCACTTGAAAACGTTTTCTGATGCTCTTTTTTTCAGGCTGGAGCCACACCTGGGTGAAAAGCAGCCCTGCTGTAATTGTGTGCTTGCATCTCACCCCCGGTTAAGCCCCCTTTACTGTGTGGACTGTGAGAGAGAGGGCTGGGTGGGTCGGACAGGGTGCGTTTGTGTCCAGGAGGGGGGGGCGGAGGTCTCTTCTTGGACAGGGTGGAGCTGCCTCCTGCTGTGAGTGTGGAGGGAGGGCCGGACGGGGGAGCAGCTGGAGGAGCGATACATAAGACACATGAGGTGATGACGTCCACCCCCAAATATATCATTCTGTTACAACCCAGAGCAGGGCAAGGAGAGTAAAATAAGGCATGGATGGAGAAGTGGAAAGTTGGTGGAGACATGTCAGGGGGGAAAAAAAAAAAAAAACTGAAGCAAGAAAAACATAGTTTGTTTAAATGCATAGCACAGAGCATAATAATACTAAAACTTTGAAAAGCTATAGTGGGATGTGGGCATGTTTACTTGTTTTTTTCTAATATATATATATGTGTCTCTCACTGGTCACTAATGTAGAGGAAAGTAGGATGAAAGCAGCGAATAGAGAGCTCAGCCAGAGAGGAATCAGCTGTGGTTAAGAGTTTACAGCTCAAGGATGGCGGGTCGGAGCTCCAGAAAGATCAAAAAGACAATTCAGGCAAGAAATAATTCACTCGAGAAAGCGGCTCGCATTCACGTTTTGGGTTATTAGGCTGAAATACAGCCACCGCCCCGCGCATTTGAGCTGTAAAGTAAGAAACAACTGAGGGATAAGGGGGGGAGAACATAAAACAAGATATTCACTGATGTATGGTCGGGTGCCAGCCAGTGTGGCGTAGTGCGAATGAGAGCCAAGGAATGCCAAGTGTGGAGCTGAAAGAATAGAGAAACAAAAAAAAGAGAAAGAAAACAGAGAGCGAAATGAGGAGTGTGGGAGAGAATCTACAAGCATGTCAGTCTTTAAAGAGCTGTCTCCCACACGCTGGAAAATAACGAGATGAAAACCTTATCAGTGACGAGCAAAGCAAAAAGAGGAGAAACGGTATGAAGCTGGCCCCGGAGAACGCGCTCCTCGGCGCCAGATGAGACGGAGCGGCGCTGCAACATGGAGAATCTGAACACTTAGCATGTCAGTCCATACGCACATGTCATCACCTGATTGTGGAGTCGAGAATACGACTGTAAAAATCACAATTAAAACATAAAGGACTTCTAGTGCAGTTCAAATATTGCAAAATGTGTCTTGAATTTATGAGTTTTAAGGGACTAGAAAGTAAATTTAGACTGCATGTGCAGTTAGAACGCTGCAACCATAACTGGTCACGGCTAAATGTTTGGCTTTCCACACACAGACGCAAGGCAGATACTCAGAATCCAAGTTTGTTGTATCTAATCCACCTTAACAAAGACAGAAACATAAACAAAAGTGTAAATGGAGGAAACATTAGAGTCCGTCTGCTCTAACGTATCCTGCAAATGCTGGCTACCTACAACTCTCACACCGCCTTTCTTTTTCAAAAGCAAGGATAACACGATTAGTAAAGTGGATTATTTTATGTTCTAACCTAAAGAGAGGCTTGGTCAAAGCTGGAACATTCACTGGGACCGAGCCAAGACAGTCCTGCTCTTTATGTGATTTCTTTTTTCTCTTCAAACTTACTCTTACCAAGTAAGAGTCAAACTTACTAAAAATATCAAGACAAATTGGCAGGAGGAAACTGTGAATCCTTTGGAGTTGCAACGATTACAGACTTGATTAATCAATAAAAAAAACACACATTTCTTTCATATTATCAACACAAGGAGTATTCACTCACTTTGGCTTTAGCTCTTTTTTTTTTTAAACTAATCTGTTGCTGACTAGTTTTGGGTTTTAGGTAATTTTAGCATTGCATCGCTCAAACACATTCACGCTTCAGTTCATGGTTTCCATTCCTGAAGGTTTAAGACAAATTCATAATTCATTGCATCTTAAAAGACTGAGTCATCCAGGCTGCAAAGTAGCAAGGCGGTCCCGAACCATGATGCCTCTTCCACCATGCTTCATAGCATTATGGTGTTTGGATGTAGCATTTCTGCCTCTGGACATTGTTCAGACATGTCATGGGGCTCTTTTGTCAACCTTCTGTAACCAACGTCTGAGGTACAGCAAATGTAGCATGATGGGAAAGTAAGTGGAGTTAATGATGGAGAAGCTGTGTCAGTGATGTCACAGTATTCTGTGAAGCCCAATGACACGGTGGATGTAGGGTGTTTGAGACCTATGTTGAGTTATTTTTGTTGTTTAAGACTATTATTTTATAACTCTTTTCCATCTTTGCTTCCTTCAGCATTCAGCTACATTTCAGGAATAATTAAAGAAGAAATCCTACTAAACCCAAAGAGTTCATAAAGGGTTTCTGGCATTGGTACATGCATATCTGGAAACCCTCAGCTACGGACAACCTGTTTTTTCTTTGCTTTTATCTTTTATTCTTTAAATTAATTTTGTATCTCAGTAACTACCTCCAAGTGGGACAGTACTGACCTTTTCTTAGGACTGTTGAGGATCCTGGATTTTCAATTCTGCAATGCATGAGCGTGTATGCTTTGCAGCAGATATAATTTAGGCCGACACAATCACGTGACACTGATTCAAGATGAAGGGTGACCTTGTATGAAATAGACTAATTTTGCAAGGGGAAAAAAAACATAAATGAGATTAATAACTTCATATCTCCAGCACTTTAATGAAAATCCTAAAAACTCTAACCAGCAGATTAGCTAAAGGTCAGGTGTTAAATGTTGTCTCTCGCTGGAAACAAGTGACAGTGAAGGAAAATTGAGATGCTGAGATAAGACATTTAATGACTTGTTGGGATAGATGCCCTTGTAAAAGCTTATACAGCATTTACTATCATCTGCTATTTGTTCAATGGTTAAAGTTGGAACAGCTTAACAGAGGAGGAGTGTTATTTTTAATTGCAACACTGCAGAGACAGCACACTCTCTGAAATGATGAAGTCTGTATCCAGCTTCCTTTTCACACGCCTCAATAACATTTGCCACCCTGCCCTCTCCTGCGGCCATGTTTTCCTTTAAGTTTACTTTGTAAGCAATCTTAATGACACCTGCTTCCCGCCCTCTGATCCGTCTGCTGACTAATTACATACCACTGCGGGGTGTGTAAATATGACAGCACAAGGAGGAAACTCTCCAGTAAAGCATTCCTCTGCACCTTCTTTTCCTGTTCTGAATATAGTCAAACATTAACAGTGATAATGAAGTCACTTTCAGCGGCTATCACTTTTCCACGGTGGAGCAAACGCACAACCTGCAGAACATTTTGCATTACAGGCTCAAATTTGCAAAAAACAATATTAGAATAACGCGATATCCTGCATGTGCTGACGTTCACGGTTATAAGCTGATAACACTGCAAAAGCTCTTGGAGCAGGCATGTCTGACCTTTGCCCTGGTTTCTGGGCGGGAGCGGCGGCCCGTCGGCCACGGGGGAGGAGCTGAGGTCGGTGGAGGCGCTGTACATCTGGTTGGTGAAGGCGCTGTAGGAGAGACGCTGCTGCTTGTCCCTCTGGCTGATGAAGCCCGGCAGGGACAGCTTGTCGTGGGGGGACAAGCTGGAGGAGTGGCAGAAGCTCTGAGGCCTCGGAGAGCGGTCCTTCTTGATGGGACTGGGCTGCAGAGGAACACGTACCGGATGAGTAAAGACTGAAGAGTCAGAACAATCTGCAGCACTGAAGTTGTAACGGAACATGCAGAACTCAAACCAGTAACATAAAATCCAGTCTTGTATGCTCCCCATGCAACGCGCTCTACAGAGTGAATTAAATACTGAGAAACATCTGGCAGGCAAAAAATGTTAGATATTTAGATATCAACTCCCATCTAATGAATGTCTAGAATATATTTTCCAGGAAATGTTTATTGTTTTGTTCCTTGTCCTATGAACAATGACTCGACTTGACTTGTTTACTCCATGGGCAGTGATCCTGGTCTGTTCCTTAAAGTTACAGCAATAATAACACATTTATACACAATCAAGAGCTGCATCGGTGTTCCACATTTGAGGTTTAGTTGTTGTAAGCTTATTAATCTATGAAGCTTAATCTTTGTCACACATCAGCAACAATGAAACTAAGTCAGAGCTGTAGTGGACTTCAAGGCAAAGGCAACTACAAATCTCATAAAAAGGCATGAGCGCTGGGGGGCGCAGTGGTGAGAGCAGGCGGCCCGTACTGAGGCCTCTACTCCCTTCCTGTCTGTACACAGTGAATTAAGGCCACTTGAGCCACAAGATCTTGAAAAAAAGTCATGACTGACAAAAGAAAAAAGTGACTAAGCAAGAGAGTAAATAAATCTTAGAGCGTCATAAAAGCAACTTAAACTCCACACCTATAGGAGGACCAGCTGAGATAAAATTTAAAAACTTCCTTCCTGCTGCATTAACACCAATTTGAAGAGGCCCACCCTGCAGAAGTGGAGGATGGGTGGAGTTGAGATGCTACCCCACCTCCATAAACAAGCAGCTATGGAAAGATCTGACAGTATCAGATTGAAAAGGATGAGTTTATTCTGCAATCTCTGATATTTTCACATAAAAGCATCAGAGGTTTTATTAAGACCTCAAAAAACTGTGAAAACTTAAAAAAAAAAAAATGATGATGGAAAATTAAAAGGCCATAACATGTCTTCTTTCTGCAATCAAATAAAGAAGAGATTTGGTCTTTAGACACGCTTTCACACATGTGTTCTAAAACCAGGAAGACTTTATTAAGACATCAAGACTACAGATTTGCTCACTGACATGTCTAATGCCAAATGTGTCACCTAAAAGTACTGATATCGTTCATTCTTCAAAACCCAGAGTTGGAGTAAAGGTTTTATGGGTAAAAAGCCAAAACACAGTTAAGATAAGATCTGGATAAATTCAGAAATCAAAGATGAACATAATCTTTAGGAACCAGGGTTTCTCAGTTTGTGGATAAACTCAAAAAGTCCATGAAAAAACTTCCTAAATACTAAAAGTTTGATTAAAATTCAGTCAAATATGTCTTATGTTAAAGGAGTTTTGGGAAAAAAGGAAATCAATTAAGCTATGCGTTTTGATTTTTTTGTCTTCGGCCAGCTCTTATCATGCCAGACATTTAAACACTTCCAGGCCATTTCACCGAGTTAGGAAGGTTCTTTAACAACTCTGGTCCTGGAAACCTCCTACTGTCTTGGTTTCAGGCGTTTCCCTGCTCCACCTGATTCAAATGAAGGACCCAGGTGTTCATCAAGCACTGCAGAAGAATGATTTTGATGCATTTGTGTGAATGAAGTGGGTTGGAGTAGGGTCACATTGAAAACCTGCACAGTGAGGACTTTTTACAACCGCTGGGTTTGTCGTATTGCAGGAAAATAATCGGCCTCTGGACTAATCAGATGAGTCATCAGACGATAGCTGGTGGGTGCATAAATCAGGTGATGCACAAGCATTCTTTTAGGAAAACTTCTGATTATTTGTCAGAAAGCAAAAGAGGTATTAAAATAAAACTTCGACATCTGAGTATCTTTTGCACTCATAATCAGAATCAGTGTTTTTAAACCAGCAGCAGTGAATTAGTCAAATGCTCTGTGAAAGCTCAAATCTGGATTGTTGCTGAGGTTCATTTAGTTCATTTAGTGCAAAATTATGAATCAGTGGAGGAAAATAAGAGACCTTAAAATAAAAAGACCCCAGCGACGGAGCACCAGAAGAAAACTACAGCCAAAAAATGTTACTTCAATGTTGTGTTCACACCTTATCGTCCAGATCGTCATCGCTCTCATCCATCTCCTCCAGTCTGAGGCTCCACTCGTACTCCACATGGATGTGAGGGTTGAATTTGCCCTCTGCAGCCTGCACAAGCTGGCACACACACACACAAATAGTCAGTACTGCAAAAGTCTGCTCTACAACCTCTTCCAAATAAAATCTATGGAACTAGCTACATTAAATTTAGCTACAATAAATAAATATGGATTAAATAAAACAATTATGAGCAGGATCCCTTAAGAAAATGAAGGGAAATTGATATTCTAGCGTTCAAAGTTGCAGTTAACACACACTAATTCTCTTTTATATCCAGTATATCCAGTTTGTAGAGGCATCATTTTTGCCTGCTTGTTCATATTTGCGTTAATAACAAACACACATGAACAATAACTTCCACTCTGCTGTCTCTGTCGCCTCAGGGTGGAGACAGACCCTTGAGTGCCATCTAGTGTTCTGGCTAAAAATAGCCAATAATGCTCAACACACATCTAACCAAGCACGACCCAAGCTTTAAAAGCTTTCTACGTAATCTACTCAACCTTGGAGATTCTGTCCTGATTTGTATCATGTTTTTTGGTGAGATCACTGATCATCTGCTGTGCTGTGCACCAGCTCGGACCGGGCAGCGCTGTACTTACTGCCTCCTCACACTGAGTGTTCCTCAGTCGCCTGGCAACATCCAGAGCCGTTTCTCCATTCTGATTGGCTGAAGCGTGAGGAAGCATAATCAACAGTTAGAGGGAGAGGGATGCGCGCGTGCGGACAACCTTAACAGGGAAAATGATGGCGGTGGTGTGTGACTCACTGATGTCGGTGGCCGGCTTGCCCCTCAGGAGTAACTTGAGGCACTCTGGCTTTTCGTACATGCAGCAGTAATGCAGGGCGGTGTTTCCCCACTCCGTCTGCTTATCCAGGTTACCACTGCGGGGAAAAACCCCACACTCTCATGGTCAGAGCACAGGTCTCCTGCCAGAGGGTGTTTTCTACATGTCTGCAGCTTCAGGTTAATACGCCGTTAACCATTATATTGAGGTTTAGCACAAAAGACACGGGTTAGAAAAGCTTTTTCCCCTCCAATAGCGGTCAGCTGTGAGGTTGTAACTCACACACGGAAAGACCAAACTCTGTGTCTGACATAGTCATCCAAAAATAATTCAATAAAGACTTGCATTTAAAAATCGTCTTGACACTGTATGAGCACAACTATTAATTAATGAAAGGGTCCCGCTTCTACGTGGAGGCTGTGTGCAGTTGGAGCAGTGGTGGGTAAACAATTGGAAAGAGAGGAATAAATTAAGGCAGAGAGAGCAAGTGCTTGACCCATTTCTGTTTGCCTTGTGGGAATCTGAGCTGTGCAGCACTAAGCCTCTCCTCCGTGCTTCCACTGCACGGAGGAAGCGCAGAACGAGAGCAGACAGATCAAATCATGAGCTGCGTGTTTTTACATAACTGTGCTGGTTAGTAGAAGATTTTCCTCTCAAATTCCTCATCAATGCATTTTTTTTTTTTTTTTTTAAACGGACTGTGCACAAATACATGTCATGGTAATCTAATCTTTTAAACACAAATGGCTCTTAAAATGGTACCTGTTCTGCACAAGGAAGTCCACCAAGTGCAGTGAGGTGTGATCGGCGGTCCGTACAGAGTAGTGCAGTGCTGTCTCTCCAGATTCCTGCAGGGGGCCATCACACACAGGAAAGCCATCATGAAGCACTGGGCAGCATACATTCTTTATTCTGTTGATCTCTGTGCATCTTTCAGCATTTAAACAAGCTGCAGTAAACAATATGGCTCCGAAAATGATATTTCCACCAGTGTGAGGCTGGGTTTTGGCCATATTCAGGAGAGTACGTGTCTTAAAACTGGATCTAGATGTTATTCTGTTATATGTGAGATGAATGATGGAGAATACGGTTATAAATATTGAATATTCCTTTCAAATATCACCTACAGGGTACAGTGCAGACTCTTTATTTTGTCAGGCTCTTGATCATCCTAGATTGAGGAGACTTGGATGTCGGTCTGCAGCCCTTGAGATGCACTGACAGCAGCAGATCAGATATCAGTGAGTCAGACTTCATAGTGCAGACAGCAGCAGCTCCCTCTGTCGCCAAAATGTATCTTATTTTATCCCTTTATTCAGCTGCACCACTATACCCTTCATTCTTCATCACAGAGCTGCCATATGAGCAGTATAAAACCCCGACCCATTTCCATCAGATTAAGTCTGGTAATGCATGTTGTTTATGGTAAAGCGTCTGCGCTATTTTCTGCGTCTTCTTATCTATTTATTTTTAACATTCATTCCTGCCTTATGCAGCACCATAAAAGCCACAGAAACAAAGTGGAATGGGCGCCCACAGATGGTGTCATCCAAGTAAACGTGGAGCCATCACAGATGATGCTGCAGAGGATTTTCTGGCACTCTACCTGCCGGTGAAGTTATTTGGATGACTCAGACTTTTCCAAGCTCTACACCCATTTCTATCCCACAACTGGTAGAAATGTGTCAGCGCCGGTCGCCCTGACGGGAACGCAGCTCACAGCACTCTTGTGCCACAGCTCTCTGAGCTCCGTGGTCGAGTGTGTGTGTTGGAAATATAGCGTCATGATGCTGTGGTGGTCATGGACGCTCATGGAGACCAGATTCCTGGCATATTTTCACACTTCCTCCATGTGGTATGAAGATAGTTTCTTTTGAAACCTATATTGCCTCTTTTAAAAAAGGGAAAGGAAATCATATTTCTGTAATTGTTTCAATAAAATAACGGTCACATCCTGCTGCGATTCTCTCCATATTTTGTAACTTTTGGCTGTAAATCTTTACAGAGCTGGACTAAAAGGCAGAAATTTTGGTTACAACGAATCATTAAAAAAATAAATAAAAGGTTGTGTTTTTGAGTGCGTTGAACCAGATTCTTAAATCTCTGCATACACTAGGGCTGGGCGATATGGACCAAAAGTCATATCTCGATATTTTCTAGCTGAATGGCGATACTCGATATATATCAATATTTTTTCTGTGCCATAATTGGGGTTTCCCCCAAAGCATTATAGCATAGCATCTCTGTTAGCATCATTTTTTTCTGAGGCAAACCCTTAAAAAAACAGTCAGTTTTAATACAAAGCCTCGTGCCAAATGTCACACAGGTACATTTATTAACAGAGGTCTGCACAATATCAAAATGTATAAAACAAATGAAATAAAAATAAACTCCCTGCATATATAAAATAAAAATGCTTCTTGAATAAAATAAAATAAATATCCCTTTCCTGCATAACAATTAAATTAAAATACACTGTACAATTAATACAATGTAGACAGTAACAGGCAGACTTTTCCACTGAGGTTGACAGTTGTGCAAATAACAAAACATTTGTGCAAATCTCAAATAAAACATTCAAGTCAATTTGTCACAAAATAAGCTATATCAAAATCATTAAAAAAAAAATATATATATATATATATTTTTTTTTTTTAAATCGATATAAACGATATTGTCTCATACCATATCGCGTTTGAAAATATATCGATATATATTAAAATCTCGATATATCGCCCAGCCCTAGCATACACGCTTGGCTTGAGTGGTGCGACTCACCGGCCCGGCCTCTGGGAGCGGCTCCATCAGCTCCACGCCCTCGGCGTAGACCTGAACCAGCGCCAGCAGGTCCCGGGACTGGACCGCCTCGAACAACTCGATCATCTTAGCTGCCGCAGACGTACACGTCTTCCTCGCATACTTGTGGTCCACATACTTGGCGTTGATGAACTCCTTTCTCACGGTCCTGTGAGCAAAACGTTGTGTTTGGGAAGTGTGTTTTGGGAGCGGGTGGAGGTTGGGATGTGTAACCGGGAGCACTTACATGTCACTGGAGGGGGTGGGCTTTGGTGAAGGGGATGGGAGGTTCCCCTCCATGATCTCATTGAAACTACTGTTCCCCACATTTTTGGCCAGCTGGTTGAGAAAACAAGAAACGGGAGGTCACATCCCTGCAGAACTCTGCTCTTTCATGATTTCTAATATTTCATTGGAGAAGAACCAACGGTAGGGAAGGGAGCGCCTCAGGGAAGCTATTTACTCCCTCGGTAGACGATGCGTGACTCACCAAGAGTTCTGAGGTCCCCAACTTGTCGAGCTCCATGGACTGGATGCGGGAAATGTGCACCCCCATCTCTCGGTGGATGCCGGAGCACTCGATGCAAGTGAGGATCCCCAAGTTGGTGGACAGCCATTTGGGATCTACAGCATGTAACAAATCAAGAAAGGAAGCAAAGGAATGACGGTAACGTTTGATTCAAGGACTTCTCAGTCAGACAGAAAATGTATGGTTTCATATCGGTGAAACGCTTAAACCGGGGATTATTTCATACTAGGAGTTCTGCCAGTGACACAAATTTATGCTGCATCAGTGGTTTTATTGCGTAATCTGCTGCCAAGCAAAGGGCACACGCACGTTGGTGCATACTAAAGCCGTGCTCGAGTCGAGCGCAGAGCCGGACCCAGCGGGAACAGGCTGGACGCACAGATTCAAACATCACGTTGACCAGATGAGAGCTGGTGACAGGTCACATGTTCAGCATGAAAAGTGGATGTAGGGTGGCCTGAAAAGCTGGGAATCTAACAGAGGGACTTCCAGGGAGAATACCAAATAAGATGGAGGCGACCTTCTCCTCCGAACAGAGGTGACCTTTCAAAGTCGTGAACCAGTCGTGATAAATGAGAACCACGGGAGGAGGGAAGTGTCACCACATCAGAAAAGGATGAAAATGCAACAGGAATCCAAACGTTCACATCTGGAACATGTGCTGCCCCGACACCTTGTGTACGAACAGATGTATAGACGTGATGAATTACCTCCCCTCCCTGCAGGTTGCAGGGTTTGCCGGAGCGTGTGCGACTTATGTAACGCAATGATGTAATGATGTTTCTCAAAGCCTAGAAATGTTTTTTTTTCCCCCTCAGAGTAAAAAAATCCTCCCTTCGGTCAGTCGGTGAACTGCTGTGTGTGTTAATGGAGCCTGAGGAGAGTGTGTGTGTGTGTGAGTGTTAGAGGGCCTGCATGTCTACTGCACTCCTGAGTGCTGACTCCTTGCTTCCTAATGCGGGGGAGGAATCGGATTGAGTTGAGTCGTCAAGGCTAACAGCACCAACACACACGTTCACACATTATTCAAGGCTGCCGGGGGATTTGCTGCGCGGCTTGTGCAGTTGCTGTCTAAGCTCGGGACGACCGGTTGAAGGCATCAGGGAAACACGGTGAAGATATCAGGACTGGTGGTGCAGCTTTAAATGAAACCTCTCTCTCAGTTAAATCACAGAGAGCTGAAGAGAAGGGGACTGTTTAGTTGTTTCCACTGTGACAAGGTGAACATACGCAGGTCTGCGGAGGATGGAGCCTCTGCGGACACCGACAGCAGCTGTACCAACCTGCAGCGCCGCAGTCGCAGCACAGTTCGTTGCCCGGCATGCGCAGCACATCTTCTATGATCGCTTTGGTCAGGTCCTCTAATCCGTCCTCCCCTCCGCTGCTCTGCTCGCCACGAAACGCCATGTTTAACGCCTCCTCCTTGCTGTTGGTCAACACCGAGATCCAACTGCAAACAGGGCAGATCAACCACGGCATTAAAAACAATACAGATGGAGTTATTTGGATTTAAAAATATATTCTTCCTAAGAAACTAATTAGCTAAAACACCAATTGAGATGAAATGCCAACATTACCAATACAAGGCTGAATCTTTAAGACTTATATTGGTAATTGAAACTATTAGTTGTATTCATTCAACACTTCAAGATCCATCAAAGTCACAGAAATTTGAAAAATACAGCAAATCTTCCCAACTGATACTCTGGGAATAGGATTTACATTTTATTTTAATAGTCATGAAGATTATTTTACTGTTTAAAGATGACTTTATAGTATATTCAAATGTAAAAAGGACTTGGGAGCGAGTTTCCACAAACCCACTCATTACTTTGCATTCATGAGGGAAAAGAAATGTTTCGTCTAAACTAAAACTGATATATTAATTCATTTCCTTATGATGCAGAAATATAGACGGTATCCCAAATCCTAAATATGACATAAATAAAAAAAAGACATTTATATGTAACACAGCAGTAAAGTTGACTCAACTCTGAGATTAAAAAAAAAAACATTTTAATTGAAGCTCTGACATTGACATTGTACCAGTGCTCGGAGGTTTATTTTCTTTGTAAAAGGTCACGGACACACGGATGTATCAACTAACGCGTGAACACACACCCACGCCGGACTGCGGTCACTGACACAGAAAGGAAACAATATCGCTTGCTTTAAAACATGGCCGCCTGCAGCTCTCTACACAGCAGCACAATCTGCTCCTGCAATCTACACACAGCACTGCCCTCCGACACACACACACACACACACACACGCATGCACACACACGTATGGTGGGCTTTACGAGGCTCACGTCAGCACTTCCTCTGTCACTGTCACTCAACCCCCTCTGCACACCCAGAGCACATGCAGAGCGGGCTCACAAAACCCAGGATATTTTAATCATTCGTAGGTGTACCCATACCGGGACAAATTATTTTGGTCTTTACTTATAATATGCATTAAAATACACTTCCACTGTAACTGAGGGGGAGTGTGATTGCACAAAGCCGAGGCTCTGCAGGGTACTGAATATTTCCAGGGAAATCTTACAAAGATGCTGCTGCAGCTGGAGCTGCGTTAGGGAAGCGGCAAAGGGACGCTGGACCTCTGAGGGCTGGATGCAGCGTGTGTTTGAGCCGCGCGGAGCGATGTGGCAGATCCACAACGAGACTGGAACAAAGTTTCAGACGACTTTACTTTATCCCGAGACAGAGAAGTGTCACAAACGAAGCTGTTCTCACGAGAGATTCAGTCGAACTAAATATTCAGCCTGAGGGTTTGCTTCAGTCACAGAAACTTATTTTTGGTTCCAGTGATTACATGTTAGGACCAAAATGTTAAGCTTGCGCAATGTGGTTGGGGGGAAAAAGAAGAAATACTGTAAACTAAAAAAGTTAAGCTTGTATTGTCCTGGACAACTGTTTGTATCGAGCCCCGTGCGCCGTCCAGCTATGAGCAAAATAAAAATCTCAGTAGGAGCTCGGCATCATTATTAAAAAGTCATTTGAGCCTTTTTTCTAATTAACTATAAAGGGAATTTATAGATCATCATCTGCCATCCGTGTCATCTTCTTACGTTATATATCATTGTGAACTTAAAGTGGCCACATTAAGCTAATTTCCAACCATCTAATTTTAATTCTGGATACCTCTACAGTATCTCTCAAGCCAGCATAACTCCAAAAGGACGTAATTATTTCAGCCCAACAATCAAAAGAAGATGCTTCAAGAAAACAAGAGGATTCTCAGACAGGAAGAGCTCAGATAAGTGTCTTGTGATTGGCCGAGTTTCCTGAAGGAGAGCATACTGCCTGGAGCAAATTAAAAGGAAATTCCACTTTATTCTAAGTAAAACAGAGCAAGTTCACAGCGCTGTCCCAGTGTGGGGTCCAGGAGACGTAGCAAATCCAGTTTCTTGTGCATTTAACAGACTCTGCCACATACGTAACCTTCATTTTTTGAGCCTCCGTCGTTTGTAGGATGAAAAATCACCATTAAAACAATGCAGATAAGTCTGAAAACATGGAATAATAAATACGGGCCCTTTAACTTTATTAGGACTGTTAAATGGAGGTGATCTTTTTTAATGTCAGTAGGTCATTTTTTTTACTATCTGCAGACATTTATAGAACAAATAAGTAGTTGATCGAATGAGGAAGTGGATTTATCATCTGAAATAACATAAAGAAGATGTAATCTTTACTTCCATCTCAACGGTGATGAAACAAGCTGACGCTTTTTTTTTTTTCTTTGTGGAAATAATTGTTTTCATCCACTTGTGTTTGTTATTCTTTGACAAACTGCTTTCAAGAACGTTGAACTTCTCTGCAAGTGTATTAGGGCATGAACTTTCTCTGGCTTTCAGAAAAAATGCATTTAAAATCCATCATCGAGCACTGTAAATATGAATGTCCCAGCGTATCCAGAGGTTCAGGGACAGGATGTTGCCAGCAGCTGCGTGTTAACACATGCACTGTAACGGACAACGGGACGCCGTACATGTGAGAGACACTGACTCTCCAGAGCGGCGTCGTTGTAGAACATACTGGGGACAGGACGTGATTTCAGGCTCTCTATGCTTGTATTCAACACTGATACCTGGATTTTGATCTAAAGGTGGACTAAGTCGGTCCACTCGTGGCTTCTGCATTGTATTTTTGCTTTAGTTCCATTAATGAGACAGAGTTATGTTTTTGTCATGTCATTTTTTTGCATAAATATTAGGGTCCAAAGAGGCTGTTTTTTCCCCACATTTCTGGATTTGTGTTGCAACGCGCAACCCTCCAGGTGCTGTTTTAAAAAAAGAATTCAGAGCTGCGCTATATGGTTGCGAACAGTTAGTCTGAAAGTTAACACTCAGAAATCACAGCTTATCTGCTCCAGTTCTTTTAGTAAACTACCAACTTGACCTCTAATTACAAACCCCTGTATTACTTATTGTTTAATCGAGTCTTTAATCGAGTTTAATCGAGCAATTCTAACTCAAATGTTGGCAACATAACACAGCACTTAATGTCTAAATAACTTGCCTTGAATTGAACAGTGTATAAAAGGTCACCTTGCATTAATAGTGCATGACTTTAAAAAAATGCATGAAATCTCTAATGTTCTGATGAGGAGCGTATGCCTACCGATATGCAGAAAGTGTGTGGGCAACAATAAGAGGTTGTGGTGACCCGGAATGCTGCAGACCATAAATTCCACTACTGTCCTCACTTCTACCCACTCAAAACACCCACTCAGTTCCTGACAAAGCTCAGAGTAACGGCAGCCACTCACTAAGATCTCCTTAGAAAAAAATAATAAAAATCATAAATATCCACATATATCTTCATATTTAGCTGAAAAGTGGAAGTAATTTAAGGCTATGTTCAGTTTTAGTTGACGTGAGAAAATGATTCATAGATAGATATGTTTAAAACCCTTAACTTGTCATGTGTTTTTGAATGTTAGTCTGCTGTACTCACATGACGAACTCCTGCTCATCTTCGGCTTGGAAGTGATATGTCCGGTTATCTGTGGAAAACAGAGACTGCAGTGATAAACATGCAAAACTCTTAACTTTGCATTTTATAATGCTGAAAGCAGCAGCCAGAATACAGTTAACTGTTTAAGCGTAACACATGTCTGTACGATTAAAACAAAAACTGAAGAAATGCAAGTTCCCCTTCAAAGATTTGTTTTCCCTCACGCCGTCTCAAAGCTCTCATCATGCCAACATGTGAAACTGAATTGGTATTTGGTGAAAAACTTACGAGAGATGAGATCGAAACACTTCCTGTCTTCGCCGCTCGGTTTCACCTGGCAGGTGAGCAGGTTGAGTTTGACCGGCTGCCTGTTGGACTGGAAGTATGGAGAGAGTGAGCGTTATAATGGAGCCCAAACCCAACAAATGTTTTATCACAGCAATACAGAATGCTGCAAATGAGGCTTTCAATGACACAGCTATGGAAACAAAAACAAAAAAAACAGCTAACAGTGCTCACATATGTTTTCAGTTAGAAGAGCTATTTTCCTTTGTTCTTACCACTAATTAATTTGATAATCAAAATCCCAATGTGGCATGTTAATATAAAACATAAACTAAGATTTAAACAGTGAGGTACGCCAAAGGTCTGCGCTTTTTAAAGCTGAGGTTGGCTCGCCAGCGACACAATCATCACTAACAACTTCAAAGTACAAGCCGCGCAGCTTAAAACCATGAGGTGCTTCCCCGGGCTGGCCAATCAGAAGAGAGGTAGCTTTAAAGGCAGGGTAGGCGATGTTAGAAAAACCATTAAGGGTCACTGAGATTCTAAAAATACACAATTAAAAAGTAAAACCCTTTTCCTTCATTTCTGCTGCCAAAGCCACGCCTCAAATGTTTATTAAAGGGGGAAAAAAAGAGAAAAAAATCAGTGTTTGAGCTGTTTTGCTTTTGGAAAAAGATCTCCTACCTGAACAGGGACGGGAGACAAGGCAGCTTAATTCAGGAAAATGTTGAACTGACAGGCTACATCCAAAGTTAGTAAAATAGAAATTGTGATTTGTTTTTAGATTGTGAAATAATTTAAATAAAAACAGGAAATAGGGTGACCAGTCCCCCCTCTAAATGTAGTAGACTTGTAGTCAAGACCATCTAAACCAACACCAACACTACCAAGACCAGTCAAGACCAAGACTAGTTCAGCTCAAGACCGAGTCCGAGACCAAAAAAAACCTAGTTATTTCATCATCTAGCTGTTGCAGAACATGAGCACCATCCTGGTTCAGCTGCTTAGTTTCCATATGAGCTTGTATTCAACTGCAGCACAATAACACAGAGAAGTGGATGTCTCATGTGTGAAGTTACTATAAATGTTTTCATCAATTAGCTGAGATAAATACGTGTGGCGACTGCACTACCGCTATTTCCGCACTATTTGATGATTGACTCGAGTGCTTTTAAGGATTGACATGACTATTAACTAGTCCCAATGTGATCTAATAAAATAACCAGCCTCCAACACCCCCCTCCACCTCAGAAAAGTCTAATGAATAGTCAATGTTACTGATTTTAATTGTACTTAATTTGTAGATGAAACGTACATTTTTAAATATTAATGATACACACAATTATTGACTTGAACTTGCATTATTTATCATTATAGTAGCCAAATTACACTGTATATCAACATCACTGAAATAGACCTAATGCTTAATCAATCACAACGATATGCAAATATTATTCAAAAGCCAATGATGCCATAAATTTATTCAAACACGGCCATTATAAAACACAATACTGTAATTAAATACAGACACACATGCAGATGCACCAAAACCTTAAATAATATGCAAAATACAAATAGTTTACAAAACTCTACATTAACAAGAGGAAGAACTGGTGATCACCTTGGTGTTTGCAATGGCATCTCAATTATCCGAGACGTGGCGAGACCGAGAGACTCGAGGCAGAGACAAGACTAAGACCACAAAAAAGTGGTCTCCAGACCAAGGCCGGTTTTGAGAACTACAAGTCTAAAATGTAGTAATGAAAACTGATGCACAGCCAAATTTGGTCAAATTTCAGACACTTAAGACAACAGCAATGTTAAATAGCGCCTTCATTCATCTCATCTTCCACCTGTGAGTTCATGGGATTCATGTTTGGTTGATAAAATCCACGTATACTCGAGGGAATACTGCTACAGGCTACGCTGAAGAAAGGAGTGTGTGCTGCAAAGCCCGCACTGTAACCCAACTCCATCTTGACATGTAAAATTAAGACATTTTCTTTACAAAACAGCCAAAATCTTCCTTAGACAAAATACCAGCCAGTCACGATATTCCTCATCATCTGTAATGAAAGATTTTACAAGCTGCCAAACGAAAAACAAACAACTCATTTTAACGTTATAAGATTAAAAGAAAAGCAGATTTCATTTCGGAGAAGCCGCAGCCACCAGATGGCTGGTATTTTTGTCTAATACGGCACTTGCATAATTGTTGTAGACAGATGCATCGCCTTCTTTAATGTCACTCACATTCCTCCTGCATGCTAAGCTACAAAACGGACACGAAAAAACACAAATGCTAAAATCAATGCGCCCCCTTGAAACGAATGGACTGTGGCAACTGGGCTTTGTATTGTAATAATGGACACAGTTGGCACATGCACACGGAGCTCCGTCTCCTGCCAGCGCCCAGGCAGAGGAGGGACCGGAGCACGTGCTGGTGAAATGCTAACAGGCTGAGAGGAGTCGTGGAGCTGGGCCGGCCTGCTGGCAACACGCCATGCCAACTAGAGTCACCAAGAGTTCAGCTGCCACGAAAGCTGAAGGAGGTGAGGGGGGGCTGGGATAGGTGCTTAACCCCTCCAACAGTGAGAGAAAGTACCATAAGCTCCATTCTGAATACCACAAAATAAGCCTGAGAAGACTTACGGGGTAAAGACGTGCTACCGCTCACACTTGCTCGACTGGAGAGGAGAAAATCAGACAACCAATTTCTCTGAAGCCCTTTTAACTTTGAGGCATCATCTATATGAAGCTTCACACCACACTCACACTTTAGCACAATAAAAACAGATAATAAAGCTGCAGGAGCTCATTTCAACATCAGTCATAATTATCATGCACAAAGCTTATGCTCCCTGCTGTGCTGCAGCTGGTAAATAAGCTGCCAGAGGACCGACTGCAGCAGCTCCAGCACCCACTCACCGCCAACCCTAAACGCAGAGACTAACCCACCTTAAATGCAAACATTTACAAGAGTGTAAGACAAAATGTTAGCTCACAGGCATCAAGGATCAAAATGTTAACAGGCTGGCAGCAGAAGACAGAATAAACCCAGAGTCTGCCATAAACAAGTGTCAGTTCATTTAAAACAAAAGAATATCTAAATCAGTGTTTACAACTCTCCAACGCAGCACAATGACTCACCGTGACAGATGTTTAGCCAATATTTACCATATTCACTAACTTATCTCAGCATGTCAGCGAGCGTACATCTGCTACGTATCAATACAGCCAATATACAGCTGAGATTAATGCAAATGTCATTAGTTAATCTGCAGAAGTATTTCCGTCTGCACCATAACGACGACCTACCAGCGCTCCGGCTGCAGCTGTCTCTGGAGGAACGCCACCAGCGGGACAACAAACTGCAATTGTCCTGCCGTAAAAGCTACACAGGCCCGCATCCAAGTCAGAGAGACAAGCAAATGCAGACTCTCAATCAAATGCTTAAATGTGTATTTTTATTACGCTGGATTTTATGAGATGTTAAAGTCTCAGATATAAACTTGGGATACATTGGAGCCGTTCAGGGGAAGTTGAACCATGAATTAAAGGCTAAACAGATAAGAGGCAGACGCAACAGTTTGTCAAGTTCTGTAAATGACCTTAGGTGCAGAAGATCTGATGTTGGTGAAGTGTTACCGCTCTGAAGGGGACGGCTAAGTAAGAGCAGAGCTAATCGAGTTGCTGTTGGAAAGTCACAACCGCAGAAAAGCCAATCATATGGTTCCCACATTTCACTGCATCGTTTCCTGTAGGCGGAGAATTTACTTGTGGTGGGCGTCATTACTACAGTTTACCAATGTTTCTATAAAAAAAACAACAAAAACTATTTTAAATCAAAATATGACAACTGTTTATTCAGATGACGCTTGAACCTGATGTTTTGGCACCTTTATCATCAAGAATTAACTAGAGAATCTTCATCAATCTGACCGCATTCCTTAAGACAGAAAAAGTCAATTATCTGTAATTAGATTGCCGATAACGGAGCGATAATGATTAAACAATATTAGGGATAATATGATTTCATAAAGGTTCTCATAAACCTTTTAAATTCACTGGAAACCACCAACTGGATTTACTGGACTAAACCTCAGACCAGTTGACCTCTTTTGTTTCCATCTCAGTGACGGACAGTGTGACAGAACTGACAAAAATCAATCCAGTGTTGCACGGGCGAGGAGGAATCACACTGAGCTACGTCTCCTGCGCCAGAGCGGGGACAACGCTAAAGACGTGCCAGTTCATACAGTACACACACACACACACAAACACACACACTCCATCTGAGATGAGTCACCGTGGCGCAGCAGGCAGCAGGGGGAGGGGGAGGGAAGGAGGCGAAGGGAAAAGGTGGGGGGAGAGGGTTGCCATGACAACCCATCATCTATGTCAAATCTGCTCTACCAACCTCCAGATGGGAAAAAAAACCTATCACAACCTCTGCAACAACGTCCTCTCCTCGGGGTCATGGCATTCACAGGATTGTTAGTTTGTGTGCGTTTGTAAGTGTGGTTACTCACTGTGGCGTGAGAGATGGTGAGCATGCCCCCCTTCACTGAGCACTGCCTCCTCTGCCACACCTTCCTCAGCCTGTTGGACGGAGTCCGCACATTAGCCAAGTGGTCGTCACGCTTCTCCTTCTCAAAACCACATCCGCTGCAGGATTGTTAAATAATTGCCGTGTGTGGAGCTCACCCGTCACTCTTCTTCAGCAGGTAGCCTTTCTTCTCGCTGCCAAACTCCTTGTTTCCCTGGAGCTGATGCATGCTGTAGCCACCCTGCTTACTCTGCGAGTCCTACATGAGCCCACACATTATATGGGGACGAATTAAAAATAAAAAAAAAGAAGAAAAAGACAACTTCAAACACTGAGTACCTGCAGAGAAGCAGCTTGATAAAGACATGCAATTGGAGCACACACACTATGAACTTATTCTCCAACAACAATGTGAGGGGGCTTTTGCCAAAAGGAAAGTGAGAGTGCTAACAGGAAAAGTAGAGAAACCTACAAGACATGCTGTGCAACACCCCTACAGGGTCCAATCTCTACTGTCAACCACAGCATGCTCAACATGCAGCCGCACTTACTCTTCTAGACTTGATTCCAGACAAGCAGAAGGCAGAAGAGGGGGGAGATAGAGGGGAGAGGTGTGAAAGATCCGTCTCAGGCGGTGGGTGTGAAAGAGTGTGCTGCCTGACGGCGTGCCGTCCAGATCACAAAGTGTGTCGTGTCTAAAAATCACTGCACTTTTTATTGCAACTACAAGAGAAGCTTTAGAGAGTGTAAATTAAATAGCTGGACACCTTACTTTCATGCAAATAAGTGCACTGGGAGTGTGAACGAGGCTGTTTAAAGGTGTGTGCGCGTGTGCAAAGTGTGTGTGATGGTCAGGCAGTGAGTGGCTCTCCACTGAGCAGCCAGTGAGGTACAACACTGGTCACCAGCAAAGCAAACCACACACTGGCTAACCAGCATGGTACAGCACTGGGCACTCGCTCCGTGCTGCAGGAGACTAGCTCCAACTTGGGAGAAAAGCGCGTGTGGCGAAAAAGAAAAGGCCGTAACAGATCTGTCGTGGCCATTTTTAGCCTGGCGCGGTTCAGTTTGGGCCGGCCTCGCGAAGGATTTCTCTTGGTTTTGCCCCCGTGGGGCTGGGTGTGAGCTGCATACCTCCTTCTGGTCCAGCTGGAGGGAGGACTTGATCAAATCTCGCAGGGCGGTCAACTGCTTTTTCTCCTCGTCCTGAGTTTGTTTGATCTGTGGAGACAAAAGAAAACCTAACAGTGAGAAGAGAACCTTTTGCTTGGTTGTACAGACACGATTTAACTCCTTAAAGATTTCAACAGATGTGACAATCGTCAAGGAAATCAGCATCTTTTGCATCACTTACAACAAAATGCATGAAAATGGCATCAATTCCAGAATAACTGGAGTTGCAAGCAGCAGATTATTAAACAATGAAAGCATCGGTTGCTTTGATAATCTCATCAGATTTTAAAACGCTGCAGTCTGAATGTAGCCATGGTCTTCCTGGTGCCCACAGTCTGAGTGGTGTGGCAGACAATTGCACACACCAATAAGCCTTTAAAGCCTTCTGAATTTAAAACTAAAGCCACAAGTCCATATAAGTGTACTTATAACTCGGTGATCTGATGAGTTGGTTAAAAAACACTTGTATAGTAAGGATATTTTCTCTGACTCGTCCTTTCTGAGGCGTCACCCTTTCTAGGTGCGTGAGGTTTCATAGTTTCCAGGAGATCCTGATACATGACAGTCGCTGCAGATTGCTTAACTTCTCCATTTTTAAAAATGCTGCAGTATTATATTCGGATAAAACTGCTGCTTCAGGAGGACCGCAGACAAAAAAAGAAAAAAGGTTGGTAGATGTGGGTGTAGATTTTCAAACAATAGCTTGTGACTCTGTGCTAAATTTACTTTAGTGACTCTTTTTTTACAGTATAACTTATGAACAAATACAAGTTCATTCAAAAGTGACAGAAGACACTTCATTATCGTACGTTCAACCAGCCGCTGATTAGGCTTCATGCAAATCCTGCATGGTGACTCCTGACTTTAAAACTCTGCAGACCTTTTACATACACAAGTAGCTATAGAGCAAACTGAAGGAAAGAAACAAAAAAAAAATACCAAAAATAATAAAATTAGCCCTTTAAAAAGACAGAGAAAACACTAATCACTACTCAAGACTGGTTTAACTGTAAATCTGCTCAAAGTTTACACATATAAATGAGTAAGACACCAATCGAGATGAAGAGAGCGAGTATTTACATTGTAGAGATCAGCTGCCAGCTTCTCGATGTACTGCTTCAGCTTATCTGCTGTCTTCAAGCCATCTTGGAAAAAACTGAAGAACAGAGATGCATGTGAAGTACATGGACATTATTTCAGTTTTCAGACGCATTTCAGTTATGTACGGGAGGACCCACTAAAGAGATGTTATGTGTTACAGTGGCCGCTTTTGGCCTTTCTGGAGGTCGGACAGGGAGGAGAAATGGGAGCAGCTTGTTTAATGTATAGCTCAGCCCTTTCCAGCACCTTTGACACCTTTGACTCCTGGCGTTCAAATCCTATCTGGCTGAGCTGAGGGTGTTTGGCACATCCTGGAATCAATTACAGATCTGTCAGCAGTACACACCTCGGTGGGGCTCTACAGCAGCAAATCACCACTAATGACCTCCCTCTCTCCTCCTCTCCTCCTCCTCTCCTTGGAACATACATCTCCTTCCTGTTCTCATTACTTTCTCTGCCACATCTTGCTCACTTTCTTTCAATCACTGCTCTGGGGATTCGACATCTCTCGTCCCACTCCTCCCAGACATGCTCGTAGGGCCCTGCTGACCTGGCAAAGTTGCAGAATGTATAGATGAAGTGTTTTTACTGCAGTCACGGAAAATAATTCAACTCCCTTGATTTTGTTTTTTGTGCACACTCAGTAATTGACACCCATCATGACTTTTGGTCATGAAAACCTTTTGCAAACAATTGCAAAAAGCCTCCAAAAGCAATTTAAGAGGCAGAACAGTCATCTCAAACACGAGAGGTGAGGACATCTGTGTTCCTGTAACTGCATCTGAGACCTCCTGGCTGACCTATTTTACACATTAATGCAAAAAAAAACAAAAAAGAAGCCAGTTCATTAACATTCATGCAAGGCTTATTGAACCTTTAGCAGCAGCTATTAGACAAAATCAAAATATTAAAGGTATACAATGTAAAATATTAGAGCACAAAATTAGTCTTTATGCGGATGACGTACTCCTCTTCCTCCAGAACTCACGATCTTCACTATCACAGACAATTGCACTTATAGAGGGATTTTCATCTCTGTCTGATTATTCTATTAATTGGTCTAAATCCACTGTTCTGTGTGTTAACTGCAATTTTAGGAATATAACCAATACTCAACTACAATCAGGGAACATTAGATATTTAGGCATAAACATCTCCCCTAGGCTGTCAGAGTTAATAAAATTAAATCATGTTCAGCTTATAAAGAAAATAGAAGATGATCTTTCCAGATGGAGCTCTCTCCCCATTTCGCTCATGGGTAGAATAGCCACCATTAAAATGATGGTTTTACCAAAAGTAAATTATTTTTTCTCAATGATACCATGCAAACCCCCTCTTTCCTGGTTTAAATCGTTGGACTCATATGTATCAAAATTTCTGTGGAAAAATAAAACTCCACGTATTAGTTTAAAGACATTGCAAAAATCCAAAGAATATGGAGGTTTAGAATTACCTAATTTTCAGTATTACTTCATAGCCAGTAAGTTACAGTATATTGTAAAATGGTCAAAAGATCATCCTTTAGATAGTCAATGGCTGGACTCAGAGCAAGTGTTTTGTAATGAACTAGAAATCTCAGAGTTACCATTTATTAGTCAAAGTATCAAACGTCATCAATGTTTCAAAAGCATTAATATTAGCACAACTTTATCAGCTTGGTGGGAATTTCTTAAAATAGCTAAAATTTCACTTTTTCCATGTGACCGTACACCCATATGGAACAACCCAGACATCGTGAAAAATGATAAAAAGATGGTTAACTTCGTTCAATGGAGAGATCAAGGAATACGGTACTTACAGCACGTAATTGTAGGAGGACAGTTTGTACCTTTCAATACACTTATTGTTCAATACGGAGTTAGCAGGAATAAATTTTTAGAGTATCAACAACTTAAGGCAATAATAAATAAAACATACAAAATTAGCCAATTAGATTTACAACTTCCCGCTAAGATAATAGATTTATTGAATCTAAGCACTTTAAAGTTGTTATCAAAACTCTACAGGTTAGTGTCTAAACTGGACGATTCAGTCTCTCTCCCGATCTCTAAGTGGGAGGCGGATCTCTCTCTTAATACCGACCAGTTTTCTTGGTCACAAATATGCTTAAATACGTTTACTATGACTAAAAACCCAAACCTACAACTTATACAGTACAAAGTTCTTCATAGAATACATTATACTGGACAAAGGATGTTCCAGATGGGCTTTGTCACCTCTAATATCTGTTCACAGTGCACAGAGAACACCCCAGATAATTATATGCATGCTTTATGGTTCTGTACACCGGTACAGAGGTTCTGGAAGGAGATTTGTGAGGATTTATCCACATGGATCAACCACAGAATCCCAGTATGCCCCACGGTATGTATATTAGGTCACCTGGGAGACACTCAAATAGATCCTAATTGGACACACCGGGTTCTCACTGCCTTATGTATCGCAAAGAAAACCATTTTAGTAAATTGGAAACAAAAATCCAGTTTATGTATCAACCATTTTAGGAATCTTTTATCAGATCATATTAGTAGTGAGATAATGTCTGCCTCCACTGAACAACATTCGGCTGAATTGCACTCTCTGTGGTCCCCGTTTATTGGCTTCGTTACCTAGTGGGGGCGGGGGGGTGGTGATCTCGTAGCCCTTGGGGTTGGGGATCGGCTTGGGGGGTCTGGGGCGCGGGCCTCTGGTGGCCCCTGGGGGGCGGTGGGGGGGGCCGCGGGGCCCTGTCCCTAGCCGGTGGGGGCCTTGGGGGCCTGTGGGGGGGGTTACCTCATGGCGGTGGGGGGGGGTGGCTGGGGAGGGCTCGGGCGGGGGGCTGTGGCTGGGGCGTCTCCGGGCCTCCCGGGGGGGGCGGGGCCGTGGACGTGGGGGTCCCACCCGGAGGGCCCGGCCCTGCCTGGGTGGGGGGTGGCTGTCTGCGCTGGGGGGGCATTGCTGCCTTGGTCCTCCGTCGCTGGGCGGGGGCCAAGTGCCCCTGCGGATGTGGGGACTCCGGGACCCTTGGGGTGTCCGCCGGGGTGGCCTCGGGGGGGGGGGTGGGGCCGGGTCCGGGGAGCGGGCTTCCCCTGACTGGGGGGTGCACGGGCGGGCGCGACGGCGGGGTGGCACCATTCCCAGGTATCTATGTCTTATGTTGTCAGTATGAATGGGAGGATGTTGGACCGTTTCCTCCTCCGTCTGGGGGCTCCGGCGGCGCCGGGGGCGCCCTTGGAGGTACGGTGGGGCCCTTGCCCGGCTCGGGGGGCCGGCCCCCGTCTACTGGACGGCCGGTGGGGGGACGCGGGTGTCTTATCAGGGCCGGCTTTGCTGGTCCTGCTTCCTGGCTTCGGCCTCCGCTCCCCCTCTTGCCCCCCCTACACGATTCATACGCACATAGGCGAAAGGCGGGGGGTCCGGGTCGTGGGGGGCACTGTCCCGCGGGGCCTGGCACTCCCCGCCTCACGGTTTTAACAGCAAAATAGACACTGCACATTCAACACTTAATAAATACATTTGACAAGGACACGTAGTTCGGGAGGGGGGGGGTCTGTGTCAATCGATACTTGGCCCTCCCTCCTCCCTGTTTTTATGGCATTAATCACATGCACTCAACACAAGGGGCGGGAGGGGGTCCCACATCACCCGCGTTCCCTCACCGGCCTGGGCCTGGGACGGGTGGGTCGGGTTACCCGGGCCTGGCGGGGCCCGCCGTGCAGCCTGGGGTGCCTTCTGGCGGTGCTGGATCCCCCCGGGGAGGGGGAAACGGTGCGTGATTGTATGTCTGTGTCGGTGAGAATGCGGTATGGAAGGGTCCTGCCATGGAGGATTTGAGCCTCCATTGGCAGGACATCAAAAACTTAATAATTTATCAATATTATATTATACAAAGATGGTTATTATTATTATTATTATTAGTATTATTATTAGTATTATTATTATTATTATGTATAGTATATTATATTATTATTAGTATAGGTATCGGATAGGTGAATGGATGAATGAATGGGATGCCTGGGTCTGGGGCCCTCCGTTGTCGGGCCTGCGCGGGTGTCGCCTTGTTGGGGGGTTCCCTCTCTCCGGGCCCGTCTCCGGTCCCCCCCGCTGCCTCTACGGCGGGGCGCCCCTCTGGTCTTGGAGGGCCACTTTCGTGGGGGACGGGTGCGCCTGCCCGCGTCGGCGGCCGGGGCGGCTCTGTCTCTCCGGGCGGGCTGGCCCCCTGCCGGGTGGGGGTCGCTGGCCTGAAGGGTGAGGGCCTCCTGGCCGCGTGTCCGGCCCGGACCGGGTGGCCGGGGATTGCCTGGGTCGCGGTCCGCCGCCGCGGGATCCCTGGCTGCTTCTTTCCGCGCCGTGGGGGCCCCGCCCGCGGGCCCCCTCGGCCGCCGCCGGGTGGGGGGGGGGGCCTCGCAGGCGGTGGGTTGCCTCCCTCCTACTTCTCCCCTCTGTGGGGTTGCCGGTGGCCTGGGTTCCGGGCTCTTCCTTGTCGGCCTCTGGTCTCACGGGTGGCGGGGTTGCTCCCCCCCCTCCCCCACTATAGATACACTTCAGGTGGAGCTTTGTTTGGTTTATTACACACACACACACACACACACACACAAACACACACACACACACACACACACACACACACACACACACACACACACACACACACACACACATATAGTAAGTTAGTCACACGCATACACACACACACACACACACACACACACACACACACACACACACACACACACACACACACACACACACACACACACACACACACACACACACACACACACACACACACACACACACACACACACACACACACACACACACACACACACACGAGCATATACATACACACACACACACATAGACATACACACTGGCTTGTTCACCTGCATGCTGGCTCTCTAGTTTTTGGGTTTAGGTAGCGGTAGCGATAGCTTAGCTCAGACTGCGATCAGATCTCAAGATTTAGGTCGATTGCTGTTCGTGTTTTGGATGGCTCCGTGCCGGTTTCGTGCTTTGTTTGTGGTTTTTTTGTTGCAGATTTCCAGTGCTTGACGTGTGTCTCCGTGTGTTCCTGCTTCCTGGATTGGCAGTGGATGTCGTCACCACCCCCCCCCACCCCCTCCCCCCCCCAAAAAAAAAAAAAAAAAAAAAACACACTGGGTTTGTATGTGTATATTTATGTATGTGTACGCATATGTGTGCGTATATATATGTATATATTACATATAGTAATAATGCACATATATACACTTTTGGTTTCTACCGTCATGGTATCAATCAATAATATGTGTGCAGACAAAAAAAAAAAAAAAAAAAAAAAAAAAACATTCATGCAAGGCTGCATCACGCCAGATCTCCATCGCTTGCTTGCTCAACATTAAGGAGCAAACTCGATGATGTTTTACACCTAAAAGCTTCTTAATTGTAACCACAGTTAAAGTGGTTCAGGCCGAACACAAATTGTTTCCTTCTTCTCAAGCTGTGGGCAGTTACACATTCAACTCTCCATCCGGCGCCCTAATGCTCCTAATCCATCCTCGCTGCAGCCTTTCTATCCGTCAAGGCCCAGGTTGAACAGATTAGCGAGGGAAGTGTATTGTTTTGTCCCAGTGTTATGACAGAACGTGGCAACACGGAGAGAAGAATCTGTCATTCTGTCATGGGCCGGTGTGAGCTGCAGTTCTGGCGAGGAGAGCGCTGACTTCATTTACCCGCCAAACCCCACTGCTGTCAGAACATATCCGTATGACGGCCTGTGCAGATTTATGAGAACTATGTAACTGAGCACCGTCAAGATCTGTGAATCATGCAGGGGGAGAAATGACATCAAGTGTTGCAGAGGAGAGGAGAGGCAGCAGCTTACTTCCTATTGCATGGTGAGAAATATTACTTAGTGGGCGCTGGAGCACACGGCAGGGGGGCGTTGCACATTTGGGTTAGGGGGATTATGGTGGTACTTACTTGCACTGTGCGTGGTAATACTTAATCAGGTTCTGCAGGAGGTCCACTCCTTTCTTGGTCTTGATCTCATTTACTTTGATCAGGTACTGCAGAAAAAAGGAGGAGAGGAGCGGAGTTCAGCCAGGAGTTAAAATTCAGGGTATGTTGAATGGATATAATTGGTGTAATGAAGCGGTGCTAGTCGGAGCTGTTAAACAGAAAGGAAAGCTTCCATTTCATGGTAGACACTGATCATATGACCACTTTGCATTATGATAATCTTGTCTTGTCGTGCGCGTATGCTTCATGACGCCTCTGATGTACGAGCCAACGGTGCGTTGACATGTGGGAGGTTGGGACGAGACTGGTAAACACTACAGAGCATGCCTTTCTAGACAAGGAGAGCGCGCCTCTGCTTTGATCTAAATGAAAGAAAAAAAAAAGAAAAAAGGATGATGGGAAACATCTTATACCAATATAAAACTAGGATCCTTCAGATGAGTAGCTTTCTAGTGGATATGCTCAGTCAGGGCATCTGAGGACTCAAAACAAATGTCTTTCAGACGACACTCGCGCTAAACAAACGAATGAAAAAATAACCTTAATCTTGAACTAATCCTAGAGAAAGCCGAACCGCATAGATTTACAAAGAGTCGCAGCTAAAGAGCACTTCCAGCCCCGCAGTCTAGTTTAATCTATTCTCCGAGGCTTCTGCTGCCAACACACACTTTCAATTTGCTTCTTATAGTGTGTGCATGCATGCAAGTTAGGATACGCATGAGTGCTTGTGTGTGTGTGTGCATATACAGTATGTGTGTGCGGTACGCATGCATGTGCTGTCCCTTTGTCTGCCTGACAGCGCTTGTTGGAAGGGAAGATTATCCCCATTTTGTCTGAGGCTTGTGTGGATTCAGTGTTTTCGGAGAGTGCCGCCGCGTGTGCCCGTTTCCACCCTTTTGTGCCACTGAGCGAGCGACGTTCGCACTGCTGCCGCGTCCGTGCAGAAAATAATGCGGCCTGCTGAGCCCTGCCTTTCCACACTCCTCCGCTGGCAGCGGAGAATGAAAAGGGTGAGAGAGTGAGAGCATCCTGTGATCTGGTGATTGAGTAACATGGAGAGAGTGTGAGTGCGCCGGAGAGGAGGCAACGGAGAGAAATGAGGTTAAGTGGGACGAACAGATTGTACCACTAACTGCAGCACACAAAACAACTCCAGCGGCACTAATATTTCCAACATTAATGACTGTTGATTTAGGATTTGTCTGGCATTTGTGATTATTCTGGCTCGTCTCTTTAATGGCTGAGAAACTTCTGCATTCGCCGCCTGCGTTAAAGTACAGAGAGATCGCACAAATCCTCCGGAGAGACACAAAACTAGGTCAGATTAAACTGACGAAAGTTACACACTGCAGGGAAAAGGTAAATAAAAAAAAAGCAACATATGTCTAGGTCTTTAAATATCAAAATCCTTTACGACCTGGAACAGCAGCTCCATGGTCCAGATCTCCCGTGATCAATGGCGCGGAAGCAACCAGTGACCTGATGAAACATACACCAGATCGAGTCCTCGTAACAACTTTACGTGCTTCTCCCTTGCTGATTTAAAGCAAGCAAGGTTTATATCGCCATCCCATAAGGCTAGTAAAGTACTTGATCTTTAGTGGTTTGGCTCCATTTTAATTATCGCGTCAGCAGCTGATGAGATATCTGGCTTTTAATACTCATTATTTTCACCCTCTGCACTGAAAGTTATTTTCCTGAAAGGTTTCACATGCGTACACAAACACGCTGATTGTGTTCCCAATTTACAACCTTTTGGCAGCTTTTTCAGACAAATAGATCTTTATAAACAACAGACTCGTCAAACTGTCAGGACACTGAGGCTGGTTTAGAAGCAACTGGTCAAAATCGCCTTTTTCTGCTGCACAGAGGTTCAGCGATGTCAATATCAGAGAGCTCCTCGGAGCAGGGAATCAGAAATTAAAAGTAAATCTGGAGCTGAGGAAAGCCAAGAACTGAAGAAGCGGGTGTTATAGCGGGACGAGGGAGCTACGGCGGGTTTGATGGGAGTCGTGTTGGAACCAGAGTCGGACTGAAAAACTGACAGATCGTCTGAAATTGTGCAAGAAGTTTGTTTCAACAGCTGGTTCAAACTAAAATGTTTATTCTTCTGGTTCATTTTTAACATTTTCAACATTTTCTGTTGTAAACTAGTTGCAAAAAAAAAAAATTATATATATATATATATATATATATATATATATATATATATAAATAAAAATATCTAAAAGCAATAGCTGCAAAACAGTCAACCAAAAAATTTGATGAAGGTTAATTCACTGAATTCTAAATCACAATGTTGATTTTGGCTCCCGACGTCCACAAAAACAATGTTACTGAAAAGAAACAATTATAGAGGTCTGTTTCTTGCTAAATGGAAGAAAAAAACAATGTTGAAGGGAATATTTGAACAGTTCTGACAGCATTTGGGCCATCGGACTGAATCCTTTTTATTTCATCTGAATTTATTTAGTCCACAATTTAAGTTTATTGTGAAAACATTTCATCTTAAACATCCTTCAAAGGTCAGTGGATAAACATTGTAAATGTCTGTGCTTTCAAGACTTGACTAGAATAATCATTTTTAGTTGTTTTTTTTTCCTTCTCACAGTCAAGAAGCCCGTCTGGTAAACATGATGGAAGATTTTACCGTGTACAAAGTTGGACATGTCCGAAAAGGACAAACTCACAGGTCAAAAGTGCATCTCAAATTCATGATGAGTAAGTTAGTAGTAGTAAGCCAGAGAAAATGTACATTTTCTTTGCATTTAAAGATTATCGGTGTGAAATAAGGCAGCAAATTCTCGATCAAATGTAAAATAGAAACAAACAAAAATAACTGCATTTAGTAATACTGACATTCAAGAGTGCAGGAGAAAGTTCCAGGTTTGTCAGCAGTAAAAGAGACGCCCTCCATCTGCTGATGGATATAAAACCCTTGAAGTGGCACAAAACTTCCAAGTTTAACTTCACGGCTAAAAAAGGAAAGTAGATATGCTTGATCGAGTGTTTAAGATTTAAAAAAAAAAAAGGGGGGCTTAAAGGATCATCCGTGTGGAATGGGAATGCTTTAGACGGCGAGCGTTAGTGGTGAAAATGTGGAGCAGAAGGAACACAAAAAGATTTGACCATCTTTTCAGTCACCTGTACGGGAGAAGCTGCTTCTCTGTGGAGACGAATGGAAACACAACGTAAATATCAGGGGAGGTTCACGTCGGGGTACAACGCCACCGCAGTTATCTGACTCAAGTGTTATTAGGAACACCTCATGGTAACATTCAGAGCTATATTTCATAATACCATTGTACTGCACTGTTTTTTTTTAGTACCGTATCCTATCTTTTTTCTTGAATGAATGTTTTAATTTAACAGAAAGAGGATTTATTTGCTGTCAAGGTGTTAATATGTAAGCAGGTATCATCCCTGGGGCTCTTTTGCACTTTTAAAACATAACTGTTAAAAGATTACTCTATAATTTGACTTGTTTAATATTGTTGCTAGATGTGAGTATTTTTACTTCTCACTGGAAAATGGAAAGCAAAATAATATTTGCCTCTCCTTTTCCTATAAAAACGTTACCGTCCTGAAAAACGATCCGATCCCTGACCCAAACACCGTGACCGGAGCAGTAATCTTGTTTGTGTCGTCTGCATTCACCCGCCGTTTCATTTTTGAGGTGAATGGAAAACACTACTGGTGCTTAAATGTGACTGAGCTGCACGTTCCTGCTCCGAAACCCGAGTCTGCAAACGGGGGGGAAAAGCTGTGGAAAGGAAAGACATCGCGGCCACAGAGAGGAGGAAAGATGGCAGGATGCAAAATGACTGCGGCAAGTTTTGTAGTAGTGAATAATTCATACGAGCATAAGCAATCCAACAGCCACCGGCCCATTACGTAATTTGAGAATAATAAAAAAAGAGAAACCCTGCCAGGAGAGAAGGGTGAAGAAGGTGTGGGCGGTGCCACCCACCACCACCAGAGAGGATTTGGCAGAGAGGAGCGAGCACTAACAGTTTGTTCTGATTCTCACGAGCACACACAGAGCTCACATTTGTTTTACACTCCAAACTCGCTATCGGGTTTCTTAAAAACTTCAGCTGTGGCTAGATGTGATTAAAAGCTTACAGAATCAGGGGAGCGTCTGAAAACGCTTACATTTAAGACATCCACGCTGAGTATGCCCCTCATGACCCTTCAGGTTGTGTTTTATGTTTCATCCACTGACACAGAACTGCTGGAAGGACTGTGTCATGGTCAGGAGCTGACGAGGAAGGAACTGCTGTCGTATCGTAATCTCAAAGAGAGACTGCATGTGTCATGGCTTTTCCTTTCTTTTTTTGGACAAAAAAAACCCCCATTTCTGTTGGAGGACGATGCTGTTTTCATGGCGGTGCTGCAGTGAGAGTCACCTGACGCAGCAGAAATATGAAGGCATAATTCAGAAAGCAGCGAGGCCTGCGGTGGCACGGCGGCTTAAACACCTCGCTGTGTTTAGAGTTTACTGCAGCGGAGTAATCCGAGCACGATCGCTGCCAGAAATCACTATCCCACCCATCGATTTACATCCGGTATTAACACATCAGATGTTTATCTGGAGGATCACAACCAAATACGGAGGCTTTGTGGGATTTCTGCGACCTTTAAAAACATTTAAAACACTGAGTACTTAGGGGTGTTCTTTCATGATTTATAACAAAATCCTTCCACTTTTAGTGTGCCATAGGGGCTCGACTAGAACTATGTCTGTTTTTTGGACTATACAGTGAGATACATGACATCTATTCGAACAGCTTGAGACAACACTGAAGACGTTAGTGAAAGATGAGGGAGATTGAGAGAATTGAAAGGTCTACAGTCAATTTAAGTGTCCTTTGGGGGGAAAAAGTTGTCAAAAAGAGATAAACTAATTGTCTCATAATTAAAAATCAGCCGGCATCATGATGACACAGTTACCAGTAAACACATGGATGTTTTTACACTTAAAAGATAGCAATTCGTCAGCTGGTAAGGTAAAATTTATCCGACATGTTGGGCTCAATAAACAGTTCAGCACTTAAAAGACCATCATCCCACTGAACATGTCCAATGTTATGAAGCTCATAAAAAGCTAGGATGCAAAATACTCCTACAAGGGCCTCCTTTCACTCGGTGATTGTGTTTCTGCAAGATGATAATGGTTCATCAGAAAAGCTAAGTCAGCTGACACCGTGACAGCGGTCACAAGGATGCCGGTGAAAGTGGGTTCAAGGAAATCCAGAGTCATAATCATCCTGGAAAGTTGCAGCCGGTGCATCTCTGGTGTAAAAGACGTGTTTTAAAACTCACCTCGCACATCTGGAGTTGGAACAAGCGGCGCTCTTTCTCCATCTCCTCCGCTATCTCGGCCCCGGTGATTTCGGTGCGGATCATCCCGTGCTGCTTGGCATGCTCCCGCTTCTCCTTCTCTATCTTTGTACTGGCACAGAAGAGAGGAAGAGTCAAGTCCTTGTCTTTAGATTTTCTTAATTAACTTTTTAAAGATTATGTGTGTGTCTTGTGAGCGGCAAATTCTTGAGATAACCCCGGAAGGTCCAAACAATTTCTGCTCATCATCATTTTTCAGTACTCTAATGAGCTGGAGAGGGCAGTACGCAATCATCCACTTACAACTTGGCTTCATAGTCTTTCCACGCTTTGTCAAAGGGCTTCTTTATGTCCTGCAGAGACAGAGAAGGACAAGATTCAGCAAACTACAAAGAGGTCACTGTGGGGACAGCGTTATTTCCGGACCGAGACCACTACTTGTGGTCCAGAAAATGCCTCATTCTGCTCATGATTTGCAGCGTGGATGCCAGGGCCGTGACCACGCCCCAGACTTTTGTACCTCCAACATGAAGGGATCGTGGCCCAGATACTCAGCACCCGCCTCAAGCACGACACAGAGATAGTGTCTTCTTCTGCTGAGATTTAGAAGATTTAGAAGTTAACTCCCTGTCTCTCTTGGGCTCGCCTTGATCGCCGGCTCAGAAGTTTAGAGATGGATACAGAAACACGCTGACGAGGCAGCTGCTCCCTGAAGAATCCGGGGAGGGGTTGAGGGGGCAGGAAGAGCAGCAGATTCAGTGTAAATCTTACCCCTTTCACGCCTTTCAAATCCCCCTTCAGCAGCGAGTCCAGGGTGAAGATCACATTGTGGCTCAGGCTCTGGAGCTGGCGGAGGACAAAGAAGGGAGAAACAGATTTAACGGGGCAGGGGAACGTTCCAAGAGTTGTCACCTTAAACCGCAAGCACACAAAAACCAGCAATAAATCCAACATATAAAAACCTAGCAGACGAACCCTGATGGAGCAAAGGCTTAGAGCTGCAATGGCTACAATACGCCACATATCATTATCAACATAGTTTCATTTTGACCACAAATACGGGAACAGAAATTAAACACAAAAGTAAATGAAAATAAGAAAAGCTACCAAAAAAAAAGGGTTTTAGCCCCTGAGCCATCTTGCTTTCAAAACTTCAGTGTTTTAGAAGTCACTATTGAGAAAGATGTACTAATCCAACTGTAAATAGTTCTTAATGACTGTACTTCTTACTCATTGCATGGTGTTTTTAATCAACAGATTATTTTTTGGTGGCAGGAAGTGAAAGCAGAACAAAGTGCAACCCAAAACTTGACAGATCGTAGTGAAGTTATTTTAAAAAGTGACCAAAAACAGTTTCCGTTATACTTAGAAAGCAGGCAGACAACACCACTGAAATTAACACCAAACCTCACTTGTGGCGTCCTGGTGAGTCTAAGCTGAATATTTACTTTAGTTTTGAAAGGAGCCTTCAGTTACTTCATAATGTTGACAACTCCCCGTTAAAGAATCCAAAGCATTGTGTTACATTAGAAAAAAGCACAAAAACACGAAAAACAGGTGGAGGCACGATGCGTGTTGCTGCACTGACACAAGCACAGGTGAGGTTCGTGACAGTTTCCATGGTGACGTGGCAGGACTGACGCAGACTCCAAACACAGACATGTTTTAGGCACAGAAGAGGACAGCAAGCACAATATATAATGCTCTGGTATAAGATGGAAGGTATATCTTCTTGTAACCCTTGAACTGATAATAAATCCAGATGTCATGAAATGAATATTTTGCAGAAGCATGAAAGGAAAAGAGAAGCTTTTGAAATATAATTTTGAGGCAAAAACACCAAAGTTTCTGCAGCATTTTTCATTTAAATTTCACCAGAGGGGGCCATACATGCCATTTCACACACAGGTCACCTTTGAGAAGTCATTATTGGGACTTTATACTGGAGTCTAAACGGTTATTTCAGCACAGTGACAGTTTTGTTTCCATTCAGGTCTAAGGTTCAGAGCAGACTAAACAAATTAAGTGTGCTGAAATGTGTCCCTGGTCCCTGGAGTTGTCACTGGAGTGTCTGCGCCGTCGCGCCGGTCAGAGTGGAATCCGATGAAAACGGTACTGGTCAGAGAAATCAAGAGACTCACAGGTTACTGAGCTAAATCACTGATTAGCTGTAATGATCACCGCTGCCTCATCAGATAAGATAAGATAAGATAATCCTTTATTTCTCCCTCAATGGGGAAACTCACTTGTTGGCAGCAGTACACTTAACACACACATGCATGTAAAAAATTTATATAATTACAAGATATAGACAGTATATACATTGCAATGGAAATAAAAGTAGTGCGAAGGAAAAAACAGTGCAAAAAAAGCAGATAGAATGAGTGTGAGGTAGACAGACAGATATTGCATGGATATTGCACATATGGTTATTGCACATCTTGTTATTGCACGTGTTATTGTCCGTTAGCTACTAAGAGCAGGCCTGGTGGTCAATATAATATATATATATACTAAAAGAAAACCCATGGCATATCACCACCCAAACATGGTACAAACACTGTGAAACCTTGGCCTGTTTAGATTAACACAAAGCTGATATCCAGGCAGGAACTGGGGAAAAAAAGCACAAGCAAAGCTCTTCCCCACACACCGAGCACGACAGACCCGGCAAAATTAAATCCAAACAAAAGAAAACTTTGGCTGCATTAACTCGAGCTCAACGTTTCTGCTTTCATTTGACCATCACTCATACTCGCCTCTTCTTCTGGGTCAGAATATAGTTAGTTTGGACTCTACCTTCTTCCTTTTCAACATTTATCCACTGCTGTTGAACAGTTTTCCACTGTTACCTCTTCCACATATCGCTATTATCTGGAAATAACAAGGTTATTAGGGCGCTACCCACTGACATGGAAGAGTATTTAATTACTCTGCTAGTCACTATACTTGGCAAATTATCTGCAGTGACTGATCAATTTTCCTCCATGGGATTTTCAGGCACAGCTGACAATGTCCTATGGCATTTCAGTCTGGGACCCCCTGAACGTCCCTGGTTCCTGTGGTCGAAATGCAGCCAAAGAAGGCGAGGTGGGAGCTTCGACACTCTCACAAGTGTTTGAGGTTACAAGTGGGGTTAGTAAACACTGCAGACTCTTTACCCCTACTCTCAGGTTGGTTTTGGTTTCAACTGACTGCACAGTCTGAAACGTTGTCCATCTGCTGTCTGATATAACCACAGTCACCGATACTGTTCAAAGGTAATGAGTCTTGACTGCAGAGGTTAGAGGTTCATAAACGTTTCTGTTGGACAGCTGGCACACAGCGGGTTTATGAAAACGTTCTTATTTTCCTTCTGGTGGGCAGAAATCGCTTCATTGAAATTGAAGAATATGAACCAAAACAAAAGTAAACGCTGTGAAAGAAAATCACTGAGCTGAAAGATATATTTTGTATTCGCTACCTGGATGCAGAGATCGCAGTGAAGTCAGTGAAGTCCATCAGATAGAAACCATAATAAACAGATGCCATGAAGTCATTCAAACAGTCATAAATCGTTACGTTGTAAAAATGTTGTGTAAAACAGAGCCAGAGTATAATGTAATATTTGACACAATTCCAACCAAAAACCAGGACTAAATGACTGAACGACTAACTGCTCTGGACACAGACATCAACACATCAGTTGAAGAAATCAAGAGGTGTTTGCGCTGTTTTCTCCTGATGGCTATTTTCAAAACTCTGAGGATTTTTAAAGGCAACATTTTGGAGTTTTTGGGAAGTTTATCACGTTACTAAGGAGAGGTGAAGCCATCCACTTCAAGAGAGACTCCTCCAGTCCCAGATCGTGGAGGGTTTGTCAGATGGGGCCTATTTATCCTCAGACCTTACTCAGGAACTGATGGTAAAATAAGCTCATTCCCAATTCCCTTGAAAGATTGGGGTGCAGGAAATTGAATGCCACAAAAAGCAAAAGATAGAGGTGTTTGAAATCTTTTCATGAATTGTAAAAATATGCAAAACACATCTGATGTTTGACAGTTTGGAAGAACTAAAACAGAAAACTCTCTCCTGGCCTGTAGAAGAATTAGCCGGAGCTCGACACGTCCTGCAGCTCCTGCTTTGCTCAGCACCTCCGACCGTTAGGATCAGCAAGGTCATTTACAACACTACTAAGCATTTAAGACCTTGTTGTTAGCCAAGTTCATGCAGACACACACTGAGCAGTCAAGGAAGTAAACAACACTTAACGGACACTAATGTGCTTCCTAAGTGCCTTTCTCGCATATAGCCAACATCGAATCAATCTTCCACTGGCGATCTGCCTGCAAACTTTAATCTTCCACACTGTCAATGCTTTTTTTTTTTTTTTTTGCTCTCTTGAACAACCTGATTCTCAGAAAGGAAATAAACATTGAAGATGGTCCAGGAAATCAGGACAGATCTGTTAGTGCAGTCCTCGTGGCGAAGCTGACAGCACATGTAGGACACCCAGGACGCCGTCTAGTCATCAATACTCATTTGTGGTACGAGCACACACCAGCCGCCCCTCAGGGTTTAACTATTGAAGTCGAAAAACTCAATGGGCGGCTCAAAATGGACAAAGAAAAAGAGGGAGAGAAGAGAAAAACAGAAACAGTATGCAGATCGTGCTGGCAGGTGACTGATTAGTATAGGTTTGTGGATAAACACACATGCACACGCAGTTGTTCCTGGTGCTGCCAAATGTATTTACGGAGTCTAATCTCGCTGTCAGACACACAGGAAGAAGAGAGAGGGGGGGATCTGACTCTCCTTCCAACAACAATCACTCACACAGGACTCTAACAGGACACATTATTCAACAGAAACGTCAGGGGAAATCCACGGCGCGCAGATAAGAGGCTGTGCGGAGGAAAAAATGTTTAATAAAATCAACGCTCTGAGGACGATATTTCCTGCAGTCCAGCTGTCCAGGGCCAACTGTGATGACAATTCAGCTTTCACACTTTGAGGATGTCGCATTCAGGTGGACAAACGCATATGTTTCAACCCACTTTCCACCCTTCACCTAATTTAATCCTAATCTCAACCTTAAACCCAAATCCTAAACCACTTAAGCACACAAACAAAACAAGCCGTGTATGGAAATTCTTGCTCTCTTTCTATCCTTTTAAGGATGAGACTACCATTACCGGCGGGTGCATTCAGCAGGATGGGCTCGCAGTCTCCAGGCAATTGATTTTCCTGTGAGTGCTGACGCGCTGCACTCACCAGGTTCTTCAGCAGAGCGGACAGCTCCTTGGTCAGAGAGGAGAACTTGACGAAGGCTGTCCCCAGGTCCGGGTTGTCCCGGCTGATGAAGTTGCTTCCAAACTTGTCCAGGGCCTGGGCGTAGTTTTCTTCATTTTGAACGTGGTCTGTTTTGGAAATTGAGAAAAGATGAGAAAGACTGATTAGTTTATCAGTCCTGAACTCTGGCTGATAAGCATTATTAGCTTATCTTATCTGTAGAGGGCTGGAGTTGGCCTGATGTTTTAAAAAGGTCCCTAAAAGACGTGTTGCCAGTGAGCCGTCTTGAGCGTACACCAGATAAGTCAGATGTTAAAGGGAAAAACTGCAGATTTTACTCAAAGACTTTTACAAGATGGAAAACCACCCACAGCATTTCTCCTCTTTATCAACACTCCATAAAAATTTTAAAAGAAAGGATGTTATGAATAATAAAATCGGTTCTTCTTATGAATTTCAGCTGCTTAACCGTTTTAGGCGGCCAGTCACACCAATTCAATTTCAATATAAAAAAATCAGTTACATTTCTCTGGATTCCACTTTGATATCCAGGAGTCGGTACAAACGGATGCCACTGGATACGTGCAGAATCAATCAGAGATACGTAGCATGTGGGGGCTAGGGATGGGCGGTATGGACTAAAAAACGTATCACGATCATTTCTGGCATTTATCCCAATAACGATAAAAATGACGATAAGAAAAATACCAATTCAACTCCACCTTTGTAACTATAAATCTATCACCACATTCAGTCTTTGGAGCCCCCAAATCACTGCTCTAAAAGATACTAAATGCTACTAAACTACACCAATTAAATTGAATTAATAAAAAGCAATTAAATGAGTTACACCTGTACTGCAAAACTCCGCCATGTTTGTTACACAAAAACCTCATCAACGGGAACCTTCCTTCCTTCCTTCCTTCCTTCCTTCCTTCCTTCCTTCCTTCCTTCCTTCCTTCCTTCCTTCCTTCCTTCCTTCCTTCCTTCCTTCCTTCCTTCCTTCCTTCCTTCCTTCCTTCCTTCCTTCCTTCCTTCCTTCCTTCCTTCCTTCCTTCCTTCCTTCCTTCCTTCCTTCCTTCCTTCCTTCCTTCCTTCCTTCCTTCCTTCCTTCCTTCCTTCCTTCCTTCCTTCCTTCCTTCCTTCCTTCCTTCCTTCCTTCCTTCCTTCCTTCCTTCCTTCCTTCCTTCCTTCCTTCCTTCCTTCCTTCCTTCCTTCCTTCCTTCCTTCCTTCCTTCCTTCCTTCCTTCCTTCCTTCCTTCCTTCCTTCCTTCCTTCCTTCCTTCCTTCCTTCCTTCCTTCCTTCCTTCCTTCCTTCCTTCCTTCCTTCCTTCCTTCCTTCCTTCCTTCCTTCCTTCCTTCCTTCCTTCCTTCCTTCCTTCCTTCCTTCCTTCCTTCCTTCCTTCCTTCCTTCCTTCCTTCCTTCCTTCCTTCCTTCCTTCCTTCCTTCCTTCCTTCCTTCCTTCCTTCCTTCCTTCCTTCCTTCCTTCCTTCCTTCCTTCCTTCCTTCCTTCCTTCCTTCCTTCCTTCCTTCCTTCCTTCCTTCCTTCCTTCCTTCCTTCCTTCCTTCCTTCCTTCCTTCCTTCCTTCCTTCCTTCCTTCCTTCCTTCCTTCCTTCCTTCCTTCCTTCCTTCCTTCCTTCCTTCCTTCCTTCCTTCCTTCCTTCCTTCCTTCCTTCCTTCCTTCCTTCCTTCCTTCCTTCCTTCCTTCCTTCCTTCCTTCCTTCCTTCCTTCCTTCCTTCCTTCCTTCCTTCCTTCCTTCCTTCCTTCCTTCCTTCCTTCCTTCCTTCCTTCCTTCCTTTACACAAAAACGTCATCAACGGGAATTTATCATTTTTACCGCGAGATGACAAATTCTTACCGTGGGGAATTTTTTTGACGGTTTATTGTGAACGGTAAAATATCGCCCATTCCTAGTGAGGGCACCAGACAGATCACTTGCAGTCTAGGTTCAAATCTCGTCCTGTGACTCTTTGATGTGCGTCTCCCCCTTCTCTGTGCCAATATTTCTGCCAAGCTACTTTGAAATAAAGGCCACTAGAGTCCGAAACGCAAAAAAAAATGAAAGAAATGTAGCATGTGGCAGAGCAACAACTAGGTTTGTATCAATAAAAGACACTTTGAACTTGAGTCGGAACGCCAGTGAATGTCCTTGGTCAGTTCGGCAGTAAAAATGTGTTGATCCACACAGTTTTTGGCAACTCTGCAGGTTTCTTGTGAATCTCTTGCACACCCCCATGTGAGTCGCCTCATAAATCCTGTCGCCGTTGTGGTTGTTTCGGTACATTCTGTACCAGTGGAAAAGTCTGGTGAATGAGAGGGCTACCAGATCCTTTTCCCAGGGGAGTATTTTTGTGAACTGAGTGACTACGGCTAACCAGGTGAGGTTGGACACTTTTGTATCGGTATTTCAGATTTCATAATGCACCGAATAGTTGCAGTAGGTGGTAGACTGGACCTGCAGACAGGTTAGTTTAGCACCTGCACTCTAATACAAGGCCAAACCACATGCAAAATATCGTTTGGCATTAAATTGGCGAAACATCCACGAAAACCACATCATCCAGGTAACAAGATAATTAGCTCCAAAAGTGATTGAACCTTCCACACATGTGCAAGGTTTCTGTATCATGTTAACCAATCAAACCCTCTGAAACTGGTGGATGGTGGACGGAGTCTCTCTTCCACTCAGGACAAGCTGGCCACCATTAAAGGATAAGAAAACATAATGGCTTCCATCTCATCTGAGAGCATCTTAGAATGAGCTCAAGGTTCAAACCTCAATATTGTCTTTGTTTTTACTGTCATGGAAGGCTTTTAGCTTAAGTGTAAGAAGTGCCTCAAGTTCCAGTGCATCCATTCTTCAATTGTCAGCATACTTTCTACATATACGTCATGAAAATAGTCTTGAATACACACAAAGGAGAAAGTAAACAACTGCAGGGTACAGGTGGAGCAGCTAGGTGTTTGCTCAAGGGCACTTCAGCCATGACTGGTGATAGAGTTGATCAGTGGTGATCAACACCTCTCCATCTCACTCTTTTTCTTTATCCCGCCTGTCAAACCAGGAGTTTGCCTGGTTTTCAGCTGAGACCTTTCTGGCCTATCTGACTCTTTTAATGATCACAGACGATAAAATCCTGACCATCTTTGTAACTACAGCGGTGGAACCTGCTTCATCCTTACTTCAGAAATAGTTATTCAATCACCTTCCTGACCTTTTCAGAAGTACACAACTTTAAAGTTAAAGAGCATATCTGTTTAAAAGAAGTAATAGAAAAGTCTCACTCTTATAATGTGCCGTGTTGCTTGTTTTCAGTTCAACAGTCAGTTTAAATTAGTCCCAAATCAACGGATTAAGTTTCCTTCTTAGAACGTATTAAGATCATCTGAACTGGATGGCTGGATGACGTTCACATATATGCAGATAGAAGCTGAATTTTATAACTTTCATTTGTCTTTTTTGTCCAAAAAAGATATACATTTACAAAAACAGTTAAAAGGAGAGAAAAATAGTGTTTCAGGTCTGGTATGTTCCTTTCTGTGTACTGGAGGTTTATTGGATCAGCGTTCATAACACAGATGTGACAGAAATACTGATGTGATCCTGCAATGGAAAGTTCTTTCATGTGACCAGCAAAAACAAGTAAAACAATAACAGACACGTGAAACCTTGCCCTGGGATTTCTGAGCTGCTCTCGTCCCGAGACTTTTGTTTTACTTGGGGATTCTGACAAGAGCAGGCCAGTTGATGCCAACATAACAGGTTCTTTCCCAGCGAGTAAAACTCTGCAGGAGCGGTCAGTCACACAGCAGCATCCCTCCGTCCTTGACACCGGAGAGGAGGCCGAGGGTGAAGGAGTTTACACTGATGCCAAATGTGCAGAGGAGACCTGAGAACGAGGTCAGGACAGACACGACCCCTGCAGAGCTTAGAAGCATGTTGAACTTACTTTAATAACAGCTGAAACACAAATACGGTCCAAACAGGGAAAGTGATATTTGGGATTTTTATTATTTGTGTCTTTTTAAGGATAAAGTTAATTTTATCATTTTATTTTATCATTTGAAATCTAAGATGTCTTCTGTTTTTAATACAATCATTCATTAACTCTCTGTTCAAGAGATTACAAAGTAACTGACTGGTCTGTGATTTTCAGAACGAAGTGAAACTGCATAAGAATATAGTTAAGAAAAAAACAAGTCGTTTATTGTGCTCCTTTGTATCAGAACTATATTATAGGACGACGGTGGGTTATTTCCACCTGGCAAATTTCCCATTAATGTAGCTATTGTGGCTCCGTGGGTGATGATAACTTTACAGTCTCCATCTCTGTGGCAGAAAGCTTGAAAAAAATAAATAAATAAAACAGATCAAAACACATTTAATTTGCTTGACATTGAATGAAATGGGATTAGCTACCTGAACAAGCGGAACTGCCTTTGCCATCTCCATTTAAGGCAAATGGACCTTCTTCTCCTACAAAGTATAATTTACCTGTTTACATTTTGCATTTTGTATGTATTTATTTTTTTCCTACTGCTGCTGCGGCTTAACATCAAAAGACAGTTACTGGTGAAACATGACCTTTTATTTTGAAAATTAAAAAAATGGAGTCAGTTATTTTCTCAATTGTATCATGATATATTATTTAGTAGCAGGAAGACAGATTGAACAGATACATGCTTAATATTAATGTAAGACTTATTTTCAATAGAGCTGCTTGCTTTATTTTTTATTTATTTATTGCTCTATTTTTGTTAAGGTTACCTTTTCAGTTAGATGTTAAATACTGCACTGAAGGCTACACCTTTTAATTAAAAGTGTTTGCTACATCATGTTTATGCCACAAAATAAATATCTCTAATTTAAAGCAGCACAAAGGGAAAATATCAATTTCAATTTAATTTGAAGGAACATGTGCTTCCTTGAAGTGGCTTTCATCTAACTCTTGCAGTTTTCCATCCCTGTGATCAGCAAAAAAACACTCTTTGGATTCCTGTCTCCTTTGTTTCTGGCAACAACTACGTATTGCTTTATGGTACTATGTCACACATCGACAATAATGCAACCAGCTCACAGAGCAGACAGAAGCAAGACAGAAAACGGGACAGGAACCGAGTAAATCTTGAACAGTGTCGCCAAAAGTGGTCCTTTGTGCTGCTTTAATCCAAATCATATCAAATACAGATTCATATTGTTGCAAGTGGCATGTTGTCCACATCCTCCAGCCCTAATATTGACAACATATCTTTGATATTTTTTGTTTTGTATTTCAATTTAATATCTTTTTTTTTTCTTCCACTAACCCCACATTTCCTAGAAGTGGATGTCCAGCCAAAACAAACCTCATAAGGACAACACACTGGAACTGGCAAACACCTCCCTTCACATGTCCGATGATTCAATTAAATTCAGCTTTATTTACCGGTATATCTCCAATCATGACAAATGTCATCTCAAGGTACTTCAACAATACAGCTCAACTTGATCCAAAGCAGTCCAATTAACACAAAGCCAATAAAACAACAATAATTATTACTTCACCAAGGAAACCAACAGATTGCATCAAACATTTCTTTGTTGCAATCCCCCGTCCGGATCAAGCACCAGGCGACCGTGGACAGACAAAACTCCCCTTTTAACAGGAAGAAACCTCCAAAACCAGACTCAGGAAGGGCGGCCATCTGCCTCCACCAGTTAGGGGTTGAGGTTACGTGAAATTACCTCAAGAGAGGGATCGCTTCCTATATCTTGCAGCATTTAAAATGTTTAATGGATGTGTTCATGAAAGACACAAGAAGTTACAATTGTTTGCTATCAGTTGAAGTACACTGCATTCCTCTATTTCTATTAATTAGATAACGATCAGATGCCATTTTATGTCAAATTAATGCAGAAAACCAATGGGCTTCCAAAGGGTTAAACATGTTCTTGCTACCGTCATTCAAGACTACACTCCTATCTGGGAGGCTGCTGAATTAATGTCTCATTGCTCCTTATCTCACCGTACAGGAAAACACATCATTTTAACAAGACTGACCCAAAGAAACCTGATTCAACTTTAACAGGCAGCAAACATGTTGAGTATATGTATATGTATAAGCTGCTCAAGTTCTTTTCCTCTGGTGTCTCGAATCCAGAGGAGTTCAAAGGCAGACAAAGATAAAATTACTCTTTTCTGTTGGGAACAAACAAACATCTCAAACTGTCAATTTGCAGGGAGGAGGCTGCGCTCGGAAATATTCAGTGGAAAATTACAGAGGATCCGAGTCACAGCAACCGGCACAACAAACTCAGGTGTTGATTTCTGGGACAGTCCGGATACAAGCACAATAAACCATCTGTCCCACAAAAGGCAGCGTTCCAGGCACGAGGAAACGGATCCTCATTTTTATTTGGAGGTATCTAAGGTAACTTTCCTCTGGAACAAATCCATCTCTTTTCCTCTTTTGGGGGAGAAGGATATAAAAAGTGCACAGAGGGACAACGCCTGGCATGATGGCATACAGTCTTACCTTGACCTGAGCTGTAGATCGCCTTCACTGACTTCTTCACCTTCTGCAGGGAGGTTCGGTCCTGGTCCAGCGCCTGAGAAGAATCAACATTTAGTGACTTAATCCATCAGATATTTTACACATTTTCATCAGAAAGCAACAAAGACATCTTAGATATTTCAAACATTAGGACACAAGAAATCAAATATTTGCTCAATAATCCAAAGTATGCATACTACCATTCATACAGCTAGACAGCTCACAAAGCTGTGCTTGACCTCACAGAGACATAAATCACTACATTTTGTCGTCAAACATGCAAAAGAAATAAGCAGCTACATCATTAAGAGGATATTTATCATTGTAAATGATTCAAATGAACCTTTGTTGCAGTGCGTCTCACTTTGGTGCGGCTTCAGAGTCAGCTTACAAACCTAAGCACCAGGGTTAAAATAATTATCAAACTCAATAGATCATATCAGCATGGCTACTCATTTAATTATCAATTCAAGTCTCGTCCGTTTAAGGAAGAGTTTACAGCTAATCATGACAAAGCTGCTTAAAAGTGACCCTTGAACTGAGTTAGCCTCCAACCCAAGAAATGCTGCATCACACGAGGATAATTCATCATCATAAACGTCACCCACATGCAAGAAAAAGTCCTTCAGTGGCTGAAGCGCTCAGGTCACGCCCTTCCAGAGAAAATACCAGCTCAATCTCCAGTTACGGCACATTCAAACACCTCATAACTCACGCATGTCCGTCACAAAAATAAACATTTAAATCACTTCAATCAAAACATTCATGATCCTTAGAAATGTCAACACACCTGTGTCTTGGGTTAATTCCAACCTAATTCCACAAAGATTTTAGTTTTTTTCCCACTGTTGTTTACTCATTTGTGCCTTATCATCTCTCAACATATGTTTGGTTTCTCTTTAAATAATGAAATATCTTTAAAACGGTACTTATCACAAGCAAGCATTCATTTTTTCACAGCAGTATATGGTGTAAACACATCTTGCCGATCCAAACCACGAGGAAAACACTGGAGGGAGGACTCGTCTCTCTGTGTTGTTGATTTGGTTTTGTTTTAAATATCAGCAGATGTGTCGTCATCCAGAAATGCCTTACCCTGCCTTTATCTTCCCTCAGGATTAATAAAGTGTCTATCTATCTGTCTATTTATCTATCTTAACTAGTTTTGGTTTATTTGGTTTTGTTGTTGATCACATATCCAAAGTATTTTTTTTTTTTTTTTTTTAAGATCTTGCTTGTTAAAACTTCTGTGTACACTCTCAGATGATTGATCGATCAATCCCACTCCAGCAGGTCTCAAGGATCATGGGACATGTTTTGTTCTAACAACAATTTCTGTGATCAAAAGGTCACGACAACGTAAACCTGGCAACACGGAAGGGAAGACCCACTGAAAATACACAGGGGGACAACAAGTCAAATCAAACAAAAATCCACCCAATACCATCCTCAAATCAAAGACACAATCAAAATAATCCAACTTTGACTTACTGATCTTTGTATGAAGGCTTCATCCACACAATCCTTTTGTCTGTTAAGATTGAAAAGTTTGAACTACAATGACTCCTTTTTTTTTTCCACTGAAGACGTCAGTGGGCAAGCTGTCTTAACCACGTCTTATCTGATACTTTCGTCCTCTTCACCTACACCATTTCCTTTCATCTGTCTGTCACCCGACTCATTCAGCCATCTACTTTGTCGAGCCCTCCCCCTCTCTCCGTCTCCTTGGTTAAAACGATTCAGTTACAAGTTTCCCAAGCGCTTATTAAAGTTATCATTTTATGGTGTGTTGACAGGTGTCAGAGTCAACTGTTTGGTTTGTTGTTTGTTTCTTTAATCACTTCCTCAGGTATGTTGAAATAAATATTGTATATGTGGAAAAAAAACCTGTCTTCCTCCTCATGTAGTTCAATCACTCCCCTTCGTCTTTGTATCAACAACTCAGATGAAATTTAACTTCTGCATTCATGAAATTCGGCCTCCAATCCTGTTTTTAATTTCAAGTTCTCCACATTATTTGTAATAAAATAAAGAATAACAATTATCCATTATTCTTTATCTGATGGAACTAGATTTGCTGTAGTTATAGTTCTTCTGGTGGGTTTGTAGATAATGTTTATGATCTAAATAAAAATCCAATTAGAGCAATTCTATCATCAGAAATAGAGACTGTTGAAATCTGTGTCTGTGTCTGTATGAATATATCTCTATATCTATATAATATCAGTCTATCCATCATCTCAAACTCAGTAACTTTGACACTTTGCATAACAAGTAAAGGGCAATACAGGAGAAGTGGAACGTCCCGTTTTAAGTGGCCAGGTGGAAAAGCCGTGGCGTGATTAGTTGGATACAGCTAGCCAACGTTCATTAGCATGGTGTTGGCAATACGGCATCACTTTAGACCGAAAAATCCCTGCAAAAATGCTCATTTATACAAGACTGCGGTTTCCAGAGGTGGCACGAATGTTGCAAAACAAAAATCACTAAAGCAACCTTATTAAGCATTTAAGGAGCCATTACGTAAAAAAACACAAGCTTTTTAAGGTCAATGGGAAAGATGGATGAACCAGCAGCAGACGCTGCAGCTTGCATTTCAGAAAGGAGAGACATTTCCCAAAGAGAGCCAGAAACCAGAGCAATGGCAGTCAAAACTTTAGAGGTCCTGTCAGTTGCTAGAAATGTTGGTATAGTTTTCCCAGGTCAGAAATGTATCTCTGAAACGGCTTATGACACTGGCTGTTCGTGTCAGGTAAAGGAGCAGAGAATCGGCTGTAGGTTGGACATTGGACGTCCGATGTGTTCAGATCGAAACAGATGTTTATTCGATGGGGCAGTGAGGACGTTTAGTCCATTGCAGATGGAGAAAACAGAAACACCAGAGCCGAGTTCAACCGTTTGCGTTCAGTCAGCTTAACAACCAGAACATGCTGCAGAACAACAGGATGAAAATCACCCGTCACATGTGATGCCAGTATCCCTGATCTATTTATGGCTTATATACTAGAAGAAAAAACTAAGATAATTGGAAAGCTCATAAAGGACAAGCGACACAAGTACATGTCTGCACTTCCTGCTGCTACTAAATAATTAAAAATGTCTGTATTAATAGTTTTCTTAATAGTTTATTCTGCCAGTGCAAATATCCAGAGAATGAAACCATAACTCTGCAATGTTCACAGATAATAAATGATAAACACATGCAAAAACACCAATACATCAAGGTCGGCCACTGAAAAGCAGAGGCGCACACGCAACAATGACCTAATTAAATTTCACAACGTAATTAAGCCGTCCTTGGCTTCTCTCTGACAGTTTTACATGGTACTTCCCCACTGATGTCGGCGGTAGTTTGCAGCCGCAGGGCCCGTTCTGCCCGGGGCGAGCCCTTTGATCCCCCTGCATATGGGAACAGACTCTGGCCACATACCTCCCAACACCGCCTTGTAACCTCGGCCCATGGTTCAAACTTAGACTCAAATAGGCGTTTTCTTTAAATGAAATGAGTTATTTAAGCAGACTCTCCTGTTATGTTTCGGGTTTTATGTAGTTATTTGCAGTTTGTTTGTCATTCACTCACTCATGCAGTTCTTTCTATTGTTACCCCACAGTTACATACAGTTTACAACTCTTTTGTGTCTACAATCACAGAATCATGTCCATTAATGCATCAAACACAGGTTCACCTCAGCCACCCCTTCTGTATTTCATGTATACCAGCAGCTGCAGGAGAACTGGTTGTGAGGTTTTCTGACATTTTTCTGATATTGTCCTTTTATCCCTTCGTCATTGTTCGCCTCGCCTACAGTACATGTTACATATCGGGTTGAGGTAGGGCTGTGCGCTTAAATCGGATTTATTAAATCACAATCGATGTTAAAAAAAGGGAAATCGGAAAATCGATTTTCCTTTTTTGCAGCTGGCTGCATTACAGACAGAGCCCGTCTAGTCATTTTGTTTGGTCAAGAAAATTGTAAATGTTGTCACTTTACTAAACGCACTTCATTCCCAATAGGGAAATTTGTTTGCTATTTTTCTTTAAAAATAAAGAAAAATAAACAATAAAATAAACAATTTATTCCATTGTCTTTTGTAGTTTTACCAAAAAAATCGAAATCGAAAATCGGGTTTTCAGAGGAAAAAAATTGGGATTTTATTTTTGTCCAAAATCGCCCAGCCCTAGGTTGAGGTCCTCAAACAGAAACTACGCTCAAGTCAAGGTTGTTCAGGATTCTCCTGGTTTGGTCTCTGAACTGGGGGACGATACAGACATCGTGTTCAAGAAGGGGATGAGCGGATGTTCCGCTGGGAGCAGCGCTCTGGTCTGCTGAGAGCAGCAGAATGAGTGTTACAGATACCAACGGGATCGACAAATTCGCCCATAAACCCGCAGACGCTGGAGTCATTACAAGAGAAGGTCAGCAGAGAAGCTGCTCTCCGTCATCTTCAGTCCATCCCTCCGCCTTCATGACTCACTGCAGAGAAAATGGACCTCATTCTTCGGATTCACTTAGCTCTTCGGTAAAGAACGGCTTAGGGAATCATTACTCCTTTGCAACAACTCGGAAGTGTGGCAGCTAAACAAACCTGCTCGGGTAGGACGTCGGAAATGGGAATCCAGTCAATTTTCAGAATAGACATCCGCTGCAGACCCAGTCATCACAAATTATATTATCAGATCAGAAAAATCAACTGATCAGAGCTTTTCTATAAAGCTCCTGATGAAAAAATTAAAATAAATCAATCACAGGCACAGTATGGATTGAGAGGTAAGATGCTTTGAGAGAAATTGGAAACTAAGGATTCAAGTATTAGCATTTGGCTTATACTGATTTGATGATGCATTCCATATTTAATATGAATATGTGGCTTTACCACATTAGTTATATAACAGAATCCCTGATGAGCTCAACTCCAACTGAATTACATTCATCGTGCAGACGAAAGTTGTATCAAATGTCTTGAGAACAAATACATATTCAAGGGTGATATCGAGCAGATTCCATAGAAGTGCAGTCTCTAGACATGTTGTGTTTTACTGCCGCAGATTAGATTCCCCCTGTAACAGCTGACGCACTCTATAACAAACCGTATTTCCTCTCCGACTGCCTTTCTGCAATGCGCCAAATCCCGCCTTGATCCCTCAGTTACAGTCAGAAAACCTGCGATCATGAAGAGGTGGCGGTGCTGATTAGGATGAGTACAAAACAGAGGCTGAGCGGGAGGGGGGGTGACCTTTGGGGCTCTCGTGTAGAGAGCAGCTGGCACTGCCTCTCAAGGGTTGCTCATAATCCATTTTGTCTGTGCGCTCATAATTAAAGATTCAGCCTCAGTGTGAAAAAAGCTCCAACATATTTAATTTCATTCATTCATTCCAAACCCAAAATGAATATCTTCACACTGCCCGACACTTTTTCTGTGTGAGATGTGGATAGATGGTTTGTTAAATCTGTTTTCTTCTCTGCTTTTCAGAGAGAGAGAGAGAGAGGGGGAAAAAAAAAAGACAAGTCACTGAAATAGCAGTCTCTTGGCACACACTCATTACAAACCCTTGGTAACAGGCAAGAATGCATCCAAAGTCTGCTTGTCCAAAAGGCCGACAACTATTGAATGCAGTGAAAAGATTGTTTTTATCTGGCAGCAACCAATAGCGAGCTCCCACTCAGCTCGGGGGAATTACCAAGTGTTACAAAGCCAAAACATCTGCGGTCGCTTGTCTCTCCACTCCTACGGGGAGGTTTGCATATAGAGGCTGTATGTTTAATGAAAGAATTTGGGACATTTCATGCAGGCAGCTTTCGATTCCACTGACAAAAATCTGTCCTTAAGACTTATTTGTGCGGTGAAAGTCAGCGTGTGAACGCTCCTAAAGGGGAGTCTGTCAGAGATGGAACTAAGGGGGTCAAGGGCAGATTTAAGGGACGTGAAGGGCGGCGGTCACACATGGTGCTACAGCAGGAGTGGTTTTTATAAACAGTGGGAGTACTTTAGTGAGGAAGAATGTGCCAGAAAATTCATAAAATGTCAAAACAGGAGACAGAAAACAGAACACCTCAGAAAAATCATGCTTATGAGAAAACTGCAGTCCAATACAAGTTGTAGGACAGAGCAGAACACCATATCTTCATCTAGTAGGAGCTTGCAAACTGGAAGGTATTATCGTAGTTATTAACTGTAACTCTGGACCAGGAGTTGATTCAATGCCTTGAATATATTGTGGATACAACTACCAGCAATAAAGTGTTTAAAGATGGACATTTTTGAGGTGTGACAATCTATCTATCAATCAGTCTTTTGTCCATATTTTAGGTTTTCTCATCAGAAAAAATGCTTCTTTAAAAAAATAAACAAATATATAAATCTTCTCAGTTGTGGCAAATGGGATGATTGCCTTTGGGGTTTGGACTGATCATCTGCAGACCAGACACGCATACCACTTAATTGATAACAAAAACTGTGGATTAAAGGCAGAACACTACTTCCCCACAAAGGGAAGGGAGAAAAATGGGAGTAAAACAGAGAACTATTTGTGCAAACAGAGAGGGGCAAAGAGTTGACACTTGCAGGTTCTTCGGTTTGTTAACTTTTTTTTCAGTCTTGTATTACTGTATGTTTTAATGTTAATGTTTTAAAACATTAACCAAAGTAATCTATTATATACTTTGTTAAATGTCTTGGTAAATGCAGCATTCCTTTATGACCAATGCTTTGGTAACAAATAGATAAAGGACCGGCCCTCCAACCAGCCAAGTGCGATTAAAGTTGCCAAAGATGTTAAGGATCCACATTCCTGGTCCCCACATACCACAAACAGTTCCATCCTGGGGGTCAGAGCTGCGGGGGGAAACGTGTGGCTGAAATGACTGGGCATGACTGACTGGAGGCTGTCTCAGCTTCACACTTCCTGCCCCCGGCCTTATCCTCCCCGAGCAGCCCTGCCGCTTCCCCTGCAGCCGTCCTTTGACAGGAAGCAGGAAGCGCCCAGGCTTGTCAGAGTCCTGTCCCGGGTCAGCGGCTCTTCGTCTAATGACACCATGTGCTCTTTGCTGAAAGCTTAAGAGCAAAAAAACAACATGTTTTCTGGCTGTCTTTTGTTGATTCGCTCTTTTGAACCGGTCTCCGCTCCTCCGTGACATTTGTCATCACTTTGGTGGACAAGCGGCGTGGTTGTCATGGAGATGTGATCCCACCGCCTTGTGCGTCAGCTCACCGTTCTGAAAGCAGACGTCCCTCTTGTTTGTCGGACGCTCTCTGGAACTCAGAGGCGCCACTTTGGCAGTTTTTACACTTCGAGGGAGCAGACAGGACACTAAAATGACCAGAATAGGAAAAATGCTAATTACTTCCGAGAAGAAGGAAAGGGCATAATTATCGGAGGACTTCCCCAGGATGCAGACACACAGTCAAAAAGCATCTGCAGTGGTATTTTAAAGCCACAGTCACAGACCAGATCAGCAGTTTTACATTCTTTTCCCCAACTTCATGCCTTTTTTGTTTGCTTTCTACTGTTAAAAAATGCATTTTAGTGTCTTTTCTGCCATAAATAAAATATGTGTTCAAATGCAAAAATGTAAGTGTCCTTTTATTTTAGCCCTTTAAAGGTCTCTTTGAAAGTAAAGCCACACATACCTTGACATAGTAAATCAAGATAGTCTGGCAAGTCGGATGGAGCCCCAGTGAAAATTAGGTCCTGTTGTCACTTCCTTCATATGCAAATTTCCCAATCCAAATATTCTGCTGCCGAATGATCCCAAACACTCCAATGTGTTATGAAACCCATTAGGCTGACTTGACACAGAGCTAAAATACCTGCAGTTGAACAAAGCGTCACATAAACACCAACATTTTGAGTTTAATGGGATGCTAAGCATGACACTGAACCCAATATCATATATCGGACCTAATGCCAACGAGCATCTGTGAAATTTGTGAAAATAAAAGATGTAGAAAAGGGGGAGTGTTCATCTTAAATGATCTTAAATGAGCTCAAACATGCAAGGCTGAACACCGGATGCCTCGTTAGATTGGCTACCGATAGCTTCACTGTGACTTTAGTCGGTGACAGTTTCTAGAGCAACCAATGCTGACAACCAATCAGTGCAGAGCCTACTTAACCATTGACCCTTTAAGTTTAGTTCCTGGATTAATTCATTCAGTTGGTATTCTTTATTTGACGTTAATTAAAATGATAACTGTTTACAGTGGTGTTGAATCCAGCCAAAGAAAAATTGTATTAGAACTGAGTTTAAAATAGCAGGTTAACAGATTCTGTCTTATGCCCCATCAGGATTAAAAATTTCTGGGGACCTGCGGTGATTTACAATAATCACGGAGGAGATCTGGGATTTTAATCTTGTCCGAATGCGTTTGTGATTCATAAATTAAAAATTCACCCACCCACATGTTTCACACTGAGTTGTACCCTAGTCATTTATTCTAAAATGAATATGTGAACAAAACAAAATTGGGATGGATGGATGGATGGATGGATGGATGGATGGATGGATGGATGGATGGAGGCACCTTCAGTCAATGTTTTTGTAAGATTTCAGATCATTCATAAATTATTCAAACAAATTTTACCCACACAAAGGACAATGCATGGGACACACTAAACCAGTGTTTCTCAGTTCCAGTTGCCCCCTGTCCTGCATGTTTCAGATGTTTCCTTGCACCAACACACCTGATTCTAATTAATAGTCCTTATTAGCTTGCCATCAAAGTCTGCACAACTCTGTTGATGACACAGCTACTTGTATCACGGTGTTGCAGCAGGGTAAAACAGGGAACAGGGGAAAAACAGACAGACAGTCTGAGCTTTAAACTTGAAATCCTTTCAATCAAGAGACTATTTGCACGCAGAGAGAAATAAGTGAATATTACAGCAATAAATTCAGCAGTGCTTGCTCTGCTTAAATGATTAAGTAACATAAGACAACTGTGTTTGTCTGTCTGCTGGTCGGGTCTATGTGGCATGACTCAAGCAGGAAGGGTGGGGAGCCATTTTCATTGGCAGGAAACAAATGCACATCCCTTTCTCTGGGCCGGCAGCTGGAGAGGCCTTCAGCTGTAGGAGAGGAATAGGAAAACTTTTCAAAAAACAGCTGAATTCAGATAACCCACGTCTTACACACACGTGTCACCAACTGCTGGTGGTTTTGGTTTTGGTTAAATGCTACAGTATATCAATGAACCACAGTCCCAATGTGGTCGTGTGTGATTAGATTAGCTCTCTTACAGATTGTTGACATTGATGAGGATCCTGAGTACAGATCATTGAAGGGTCCTGCTCTGAATGGACTCAATTACTCAACAGAAATCTGTGACACAGTTTAGCTGTTCATCATTTCACACAAATCCATATATAGCTGGGTGTTATACCGGATGACTTGTGTATCACTTCCTTTGAAACAGCAAAAATAGCATTTAGTGTTTTGCTTGCCACACTTGGCAGTCTTTAATTTCCATTAGATTGTCCAGCAATAATGCTCATTGATGTGTCGCCTTTGTGCACCCAGATCCCATTTGTGGCAGCCTCCCATTAGCACTTGAATGTCCCTGAAGGAAGCCACAATGACATTTCTAAAGCTTCTACTTTCAGCTGCTTCGCCATTGCTTCAAAGCATTCCATTGGCAAGAAAATAAAACCAAGTAAAATTGGCAATAATATGACATATTCAAAGTTTCCTTCAGTTAGTTATCTGAGGTCATGACAATTTCCACAATATGCTGTTTATGGTTTACAGCATGCAGGTTTGTTTTCTCTTTTAGTCTTGTGGGTTTTTTTTTGTTTTGTTTTTTTCTTGTTTTCAGATAATTTAAATCTACAAATGTCACGAGGAGACCATCTCTTGCTGCATCAGACAGGGATTATTCCACAGTGCTCTGCTACCATTAGTCCTGCTGTTTGCATCCTGTTTTACACTCTCGAGGAGAGAAATGAGCTGCTCAGCTGCGAGTCTGTCTGTACGCAGTGGACGAAGCCAACTTTCAGAGCTGCAAAAGATGCTGCACATCTCCAGGGACTCCGACCAGGAACTAACTCGCATGTGTGCAGCCAAGCTGTGTGCGGCGCAGTATTACATTTACACATCATTTGGCGGCTTCCCCCTGTTATGCTCGTTTCTCACTCAGCCTCCTGCTTGCGTTGACTGATGTGCATGCTTTCACAATCACGCCCACAGACAGCACTGCTGCACTGGGTTCACCTGGCATCTATCTGGATTGTCAGAAGTCATTATTGATGTGAAATTGCAGATTTTATTTTGGTTTATATCACTTAATCTGTTCATCAGGAGCTCAAAGTGAAATATTTAAATCAGTTATTGTGACGCATCAAGAGTTTACTATCATATAAGGTTAAAGAGAGAAGTCATAAAACCCCAAATTCAAAGCCTGCCAAGCAAAAGAGTTGGATACTTTTCCTCAAAAAGATTATAAAATTAACAAAAAAAAAGTATAGAATCAGTTATTTGGATAAAGTGACTGTGATATTCACTGTCTCGTATCATCATCACATAACTGAAAGGCTTTAGAGGCTTTCAACATCCAACTCAGAGGGAACAAAAAGAAGATTTTGATTTCCACAAACCTCAAAAACATGAAAAAAAAATAAAATAGAGCTGAACTAGACAAAAGAAGATGTGGCTCGAGATAACAAACCACTTGAGAAAACAGTACCAACATCTGAGCTAAAACTGAAAGATCACATTTAACTTCGAAACCAATTCCAAATAAGCAGCTGTTTCGTCGCTCTGACGTCCTTCCTTAACAAATTTTCCAAAAGGAAACAAAGTGTCTATTTTCAATTTATGAACTGAATAAGGCAGCTGCAATTATTCTCTAATATCTTTAATATGCACTACTTCCTCGAATGCAGTTGATGAATGGATTACCTAATTAAATAAGGTCTGGGACTTTTGGTCTAACATAATTGACTATGATAATGTTTTGGCATTTTCTGACATTTGAGATGATAACAGTTCATTGTTTGACGCTTTAAACGACTGCTGAGGTTTTTATGAGGTGTCCATAAAAACACTTCTAAGCAATCTCATTATTAAATGCTTCAACTGCTTAAACAGAGTCCAGACATCCCCTGTTATTGCATCCAAATTATATCAATTAAATGACTTTAAGAAATGCTGCCCTCAAAGAGATGGCCAAATCACCATGCTTGTCTACAATAACAGACAGTGTGAGCCAATTAAAACAAGCTCCAGTTGATAAGCCTCGCTATTAGACACATTTTTATTTTAATTCTGAGCCTCATAATAACATTCCTCCGCAACACACATACGCGAATCCTCGACCAAAGCTACAGGCTACATTCTGCATAGCAGCTGATAGCATTCCTTGAAGTCTTTCCAGCAAGAAGAGGTTCAGGGTTCACACTTTATGGCACTCCACTGGGCGAAACACAAGTTATTTCTAAACCACAGGTGTATCCCCTCTGACAGGCCATTGGGGTGTTCACACACTTCAGTAACTGAACATCTTGAGAAACAGAAACACGCCACCGCCATGATGTTCACAACAGCTTTGAAACGATAAGAGGGTAAGGAGGCATAGATGCCGTCATGGTCCAGAGAAGAAAGCAATGTCATCTTTTGACTACTAACAAGAAAAGTTCAACCTTCTTGGAGGCTTGAATGACCTCAGCAGGCCGGCCGGTCTGAGAAAGGTACCATCCAAACATATTGAAAATCTGTATCAGCTGTTTAGTTAACTGTGGCTGTGCTCACACACGGAAACACACACAAAACCATCGAAACTCGCAGACAGAGACGCACTGTTTACCCCTGAAGCTGCAGCAAGACAGCCAGCCATCATAGGACAACACTGTCTCCTGGCTCTGTGAACCAGTCCTCGAGGACAACAATGTTGCTACTGACATAACTGTAAAGAAACAGAGAGTCAGTAAGAGGATCTTTTGGTGCTTTAATTCAGGCACCAACAACAGAGGAGCCGATTAATTGGCTGGTGATCGGCATGGGCCTGCTGGTTCTGACCGGCTGATAACTCAGTTACAGGGCTGGACCCAGATACTTGGATATCTGGATCTTCGTTCATTAGGAAGGCTTTCAGTTTTCATAGATTGTCCAGATTGTAAATTTAGCAAACAGCTAGTTGGCGTGCTCTCAATCACTGATGGCTGTAACATACCCAGCAATAATTCTTCAGATTTTAACTGCACAGTGATGATCTCAACTGAGTGGCACATTTCAAAGAGAGTGACAGGTTGGCAAATAAACTCCTTCCCCAATGGCATACAAGTTAATTTCCATCTGGTCCACTTCTCATGCACACTTCTCGGCTGGTCTCGAGTTGCACACATTAATAACTTCGATACCAAGTGCCCACGCTCCGTCACACATGAGTGGACTTTCCTAATTCAGGGTTGCTGATGTGAGCTACACGCGTTTGGTATCACACATGTAGCCTTGGGCCGTGCAAGTTGTGGAAATTCTTCCATCAGTATTGGACTCTTTTGCCGTCTCACACAGTGTCCCAACCCACTCTCCTGAAAATAAAGTTTTCAATATTCATTTTAATCTACTGCTGAAGCTCCGAAGGCCATAAAATGGTATTCAGGACAGCCGTAGTCAGTTAGTGCATCATGATGACATCATGACACAGAATAGCCAAAGGAAAAAATAACCCCCAGGGGAAATATAACCAAAATATTTTATGACAAACTCAGTCCAACATTTATGAGATCACCCCACTGAAGAAGCCCAATGCTATGACACTAAGAAAGATTAAGAAGATAAAAATAAAGTCTGTAGAAGACGGAGCCAAAGCCATGTCATCTCTCCCTAGTTGGTTACATTTCTGTATTCAGAAAATACACCTATTAGAAATTCAGAATCTGACAAAATTGGTCAAGTCCTGTGACGAAATCAGGAAAGAAAAACTGCATTGCTCTCTGAACATCGAAGTAAAAACCAAAAAGGGACTTGTCTCCGAGTGCTGCACGACTTTAGGAAAACGTGATAAAAGTTGCAGCTGAAACCTGCGATGGTGATGTGACTTGCGATACAAGTATAAATATTTCAGTATTTGGAGTCAAAGTCTTTCTGCTTTGGAGCTAAAATTAAACGCACGACTTCTTTACCCATGTTTTCATCGTTCCACTCCTTCCCTTCCCTCATCCCAACGTTCACAACACTCGAATCTGGCATTTTTGGCAGTAAGGTTCTATCGGATAGGTCCCATATTTATTGACATTTAGAGCGTGAATACATGCAACTTGGGAAATAACTGATGACCATATATTGCTTGTTTTGCAATACTGATATTGCACATGTTCTGTGATGATATATTTTTTATTGTTCAGATCTACAGGACATGATAATAGTCTATCGGCGCCGACAAAGACAATTGTGTAACTAGCAAGGGTTGGCAGCTACAATTACAGAAGAGCATGTGAAAAGACATCTAGGCTGGACACATTAAAAGGATAAAACAAAAGCCATAATTGTAATCCCCAAACAAAGGGTCATTGGTTACTAGGTGCATCAGACATGACATGAGGAACTTTTAACACCATCCATCCATCCAGCTGCCGGCAGATCATCCTCATGAGCATTAACCCAGTGTTCCCCGCCCGAGGCCGGGGGAACAGAGAGGATCAGGACACCAGAGCCGGGTCTGGGCCCACGTTAATCCGCTGCCAGCTAATAGCCCTTGATGATATATGCAGTGCAGCTGTGGGAGGAAGGTAGGCCAACAGCTGGGATCCACCACCGATTATCAGATTTTAGCTGGAGACAGTAAACAAGCAACACAACACCGTCTCACCTCCTGCTGTGAGAGACAGAGGAGGCCTTAATCAAATGGATTGAAGCTTTGTAGAGGCAAATTTAAAGGAGCATTCCCTCATTTGGATGCTCTTTTATTGCAGTGTCATCCTGTGAGGTTCAGTGCTTTCCTGGAGTTTTTCTGATTATGAGTTGCAACTCTTCATAACTACGTATCCCCCTAGCCTTACATGTTTACTCTTTCCATAATTATGCGGACAAATTATCTTTCGTTAAATGAACTATTAACGAAAAACCCTTGCTAAGGACAAGAGAGTATCTAAGAAGTTAAACTCAGAGGGATCGCAATTTAATATGATACACAAAATGTTGAGTATGTTTAGCCGTAGCTTAATATGTTAACTTGGATTCCCTTGTTTTCACATGCATTTAAAAAAAAACAGTCTTTCCTGATATACATCCAATACCCCTCCTGTTCAAAGTCATCTCCACTGGTACAGAATGTACCGAACCAATTGCAGTCTTTCGCGATTGTTTCTACTCCCCTTAGGGCTGTGCGATTAATCGATTTTAAATCTAAATCGGATTTATTAATCAAGACGATGTTAAAAAAAGGAAAATCGGAAAATCGATTTTCCTTTTTTTGCAGCTGGCTGCATTACAAACAGAGCTCGTCTAGTCATCTTTGTTTGGACAAGAAAATTGTAAATGTTGTCACTTTACTAAACTCAAGGAGGATTTACAGTATCTTTCAATTGCACTTCATTCCCAATAGGGAAATGTGTTTGCTTTGCTTTGAAACAATTTATTCCATTGTCTTTTGTAGTTTTACCAAAAAAATCGAAATCGAAAATCGGGTTTTCAGAGAAATTTTTTTTTTTTATTTTTGTCCAAAATCACCCAGCCCTAACTCCCCTGCACATTATTTTGGATACTAGTCTGGCTGTCACGCTTCATTTCTCTGAACGGTCATCTGCCCATCCAACGGGCATCCAGAGGCCGTTTCTTCTGTGTCCGTTGGTACTGCTCCATGGACATGAAAAGTCAAATCCAGAGGAATCGGACAACTTCTTTTTTTATTGCAGAGGAAAAGAAACGGGATAGCTGGGGGAAGCTGCATTGTCACAGCCACAAAAGAGTTACCAGCCAGTATTCTTACAATGCCTGTATTTAACCCAGAGAACCGGCGAGGGTTGTGTCAGGCAGGGCAACTGACTTGAAACCTGTCTCAAATCAATCGACCCCTACGAGGGAAAAACCAAAGAGAAGTTGATTACTTTGTATTTAAGCTTCTCAAGACACAAAGCCATCTCTCTCTCTGAAATTTACTGCATAAGTAACTATTTAAAAAAAAATTATCTTGGGGAAAAACATAAAACGTTAAGTTTAGCTCTATAGTGCGCACTGTTAATTGCACTGTTCCAGATTTCTTTTTCAAGCATCAAAACAACTTGCAGAAAAAGTGAAGCATGTAATTCTAGGAACTGAAAGTGGAGCTGGATTAAAGTGTGTTCTCTCATGCCCTCAGCCTTTTGAAATACAACTTTCATGTTCTGGCTTTATGCCACCTAAAACTTGTGATGTGTCAGCACAAAAGTGTCACCTTGCAGCTACTATAGATAACATGCAAATGGCTCATTTAGAAACGTCAAGGGAACATTTTAAGTTAAGGAACTCCTCAAGTTGCCAATGTTGCACCCCCACTATTTAAAAAAGCATTTCAAAACAAAAGCTATATTGTGCATATTTCCAAATCCAAGAAACCATTTGAAATATTTCTCTAAAAACCATGTTGCGTTAACTTTGTTGACAGATTGAAAACCAGTCTGGGTCATTTTGGATCTCTGTTATACAGTATGTGAGTGCGGTTAGGAAACACCGTGTCATTACCTGCTTACTCAGCACTGCTACTAGGAATTAAGAAATGCCAACTTTACTGTGCAGCTTAACTGGAACAATATGACAATGGACCAAAAAGAAAAATGTTCCCGTTCTCCGTGTGATTCATTGGCTTGGGGACTCGAGGGACAGATGATGAATAAAAAGCCATAACTTCATTAATAATTGAATGTGACACAGCTGTGCCTCTCAGTGGTTAATGTTGCAGAATGGAGCCTTAAATAACTGGCTCTCAGATTTGTTATGTAAAGCCAAGTATGAAAGAAACTTGTACTGTCCTTTTGAATTATTCACCATTGTCCGCCTCCTTTGTGGTGGAAAGAAAATTAAAAGCAGTCCACTGAATATCCAAATATGGAGCCATACCAAATAAGAGCATGGAGGAAAAGCAAAAACAACTAACCATTCAGTACATTTATCTAAAATATCACATTTCAACCCATTACATACATCGATTTCTAATTCTGCGAATGTCTAATGCTTTATTAAGAGAAAAACACATGACGCCCACAAAATCCCTAGTAAATCACATGACGTTTTTGTAGTTTCTAAACCAATTATTGTCAATAAAAGCTGCCAACTCACCCTCTAAGCTAAATCACCAAATACATGAGAAGAAAGCAGGAATTATCTCCTATCTGTGCTACTATTGTTGCAGCCGACTCCCTGCTGGTGGACTGGATGTCACATGTGGCGAGGCTGAAGCCTCACATGACACTGTGTCATCGAGGATATGCCCCCCCAGGTGCTGCTGCATTTTCTGACAGGACTCCAGGCTGTTAGTCTATATCTTATTCTCTCCCATCTTTTAAACCAAAGGACACACAACAACTTTTTGCCAACACAAGAGCACAGCACATTTATTTCTGGGTATTTTATGGCGGTTTTATCGTAAACAACGGCAGATTAGTTGTTTGCATACAGTGCTTTTAGTTTCTTTTTTACCAAAGCAATGTGTGAATCGAGAAAGCGTTGTAATGTGGAAGGCATTTCCTATCTCTTTGAGACAAACTGTGGCTCGGGTGGGGGTTGAGGCTGTCCTTTGATAAGTAGAGGCAACTAGGGTTTTCCAACGCTGATATCGTATTTTAATGAGGTTCCACTTGAAGCTTTTTGCTCGCATCTTTCAAACACAGATATTCACCCTCATTCCTGCTCACAAGACCAGAAATGGGGGGAAGTTTTACTTTAAAGGCTGTTTTCAAATGCAGTTGTCTCACACACAAAAGAGAAACTTCACTGACCATTCTTCGCTCTAATCTAAAAGATACCATCACTGGAGGATTTTAAAACAATAATAAAAGATTAACGAGTAAAAAGAGGGAACGACCAAGCACCACCTTGTGTAAAGATGCAAATGTGTGAATAGTCTTGCACAACCAGTGCAATGTATGCAACAACTTGCAAGGTGAAAAAACAAAACCTGTGAGTGAGAAATGTAGATGAAGGGGGGAAATAAAGATGAGAGTTTAACTTCTGGTTGCATATTGGTTACTTTACAAGCTTAAGCCCTGAGGAAGAGGGTTTACCATTTCCAAATAAATGGTCTGCTGAGCTGGTCCGGGGTCTTTTTACTCCTAAACATCAAACATATTTGATAATATCCAGGTGGCCCTGATGAGTTGGGGAGTTGTAAACCACTGGAGCAGTGCAGTCCAAACACCAGCCCCAACCATGGTCTCTCCTCTGAATGCTGGGATAGACGGGTCAGCAGGCTTTTAGCCAGCGAGCCGTGCAGCCGATATTTGAACGCACACAGTTTAAATAAAAGGACGGCCTGAAAAATGTTTTTGAACCTCATCAGTTGGGATTGTCACTGAATATTATACACACACACACACACACACACACACACTAACTGGAAGGGCTTTGGGACCCTGTGACTGGTAACTAGAGTATCACCAATCAACCGCCCAGGGCCAGCAATTTAGGATTTTCAGCGTGTCTGGTCTGACCAGTAACTGCCAGGTCCACCTCACTTATTACGTAGATAGTAAATACATAATAGACATATTACCGATTTCATTTTGCGTACGTGTCACATGCACGTGCATGTGACAATTCAATGTCAAAGTGATGCATAACCATGTTCTTCATGGATGTTTAGATTATCCACTTGTAGGGCTGGGCGATTTTGGAAAAAAATAAAATCCCGATTTTTTTCTCTGAAAACCCGATTTTCGATTTCGATTTTTTTGGTAAAACTACAAAAGACAATGGAAAAAATTGTTTCAAATATTTTATCTTTATTTTTAAAGAAAAATAGCAAACAAATTTCCCTATTGGGAATGAAGTGCAACTGAAAGATCCTGTAAATCCTCCTTGAGTTTAGTAAAGTGAAAACATTTACAATTTTCTTGACCAAACTAGACGAGCTTTGTCTGTAATGCAGCCTGCTGCAAAAAAAATCGATTTTCCGATTTCCTTTTTTTAACATCGATTTTGATTAATAAATCCGATTTAGATTTAAAATCGATTAATCGCACAGCCCTATCCACTTGTATAACCTTAATACACAATCTTCATCAAAAACCTTGTTATTTTCATTGTGCAGCTTCAGAAAGTGATATTTTCTGTCACAAAGGGCGTTTTAAAAATGTCACCGAAAAACCGCGAGGAAGGAGAATGTGACTCAAAACAAGCAGCCAGGCGGGCTTACGATAACAGTCGACCTCCTGTGTGTCGAGGAATTAACGGAGTAGAAATAGTCCCTCTTCAACATCCTCCTATCCGCTACAGAGAAAAATAAACAAACTGTCTCTTTTTGACCGCCCCTTCCTCATCAACACATCATTTAAAAACCTTTTTCTGCCTCAATCTGTTGTTGGTGTTTCGCCACCTTTTATGACAGCATATCCCATCTCATTGTTCATTAAGCGCATATGATAGTAGAATAAGAAATATATTTCTACACACGCATGTGGACGGCAGACTTAACAGGAAACCTTTAAGAGATCGTATCAAATTTGTATTTAAATGTACCCCAGAGCTTTTTAGACAATGGTGGGAATGTCATACGAGACTTGCTTACAGAATGACGTCATGAGGCCATGACTTATTTATTCAATCTATACATGCAGTGGCTTGAAATAAAACCCCTCATTCCTTTTTTTATTTCCAAACACAAGATACCATATCAAAGTCCATTTCTCAGTCTTATAGTGCAGTGACTGAAAAGTATTGTGATACAAAAGTAAAAAAACATAACAGGTCGCTGCCCATTAGGTCAAGCCCGGTCGTGCTTGAATAGAGTGACTGTGATAAGTCAACATTTTACTGATCCAGCCCATGTGATGTGGCGCGAGAGGCATGTTCAAAGGCATGCCGATGCAATGAGGGTTTCCCTTGTATACTGCCGTGGCTCTATGTGGTTTAAGGAAAGCAAATCCTGTGGCGGAAAGTGCCATCTGTGGGGTAGAGGGACAGACAATGTCCCACCGCCCCCAACCCCACCCCACCCCGAGGGAAATACAACAGCCTGCTGCTCATATTAACTTACTTTAGAAATAATCGGAGAAAGCAGGAGAGCCTTAGAGCAACAACCTGCCACATTTTAAAATAAGCAGATGTCAGAGTTGGTGTTAAATAAAGAGACACAGACTGATCAGTGTTTTCTTTTTGTATTGACTCACATGGCACTGTATTAAGTTCACCTGGTTCACCTCGTAAGTAGCTGGTGTGGGCACTTTGATTAATATACTTGTTCTTTAGGTTTTGGAAGCAAAAGTAGTGATTGATTTTGTGACATCGGAGGATGCTTGTTGTCGGGAACATGCACATGACACATTACAGCTGCATGATTAAATCTTTGTTTTAAAACCTGATCTTGAGTCACACCAACACGCAAGGTCATTTCCGAATTGACAACAATTTTTCTCCATTTTATTTCAATAGCTGCACAGAGAAATGTTCCTATTTTTGTTCCTAGTTTCCTAGGAGTTTCTCAAATGCTTGTCAACATACCCAAGGGCTGCATTGTTGTTGCCTCATTCGCAACATTGAGACACGGACTCTCATATTTTAAAAAAAGGGAGCTGAATCAATAGATAAAAATAACTAGAAATGTGTAAATATTTTCCTCAATAATCAAGAGTTACTTCACTATGATAGTAAATACAAGCAGAATAGGAGATTATTAATATCATTGTACGGTAATTAATGTAATTGCAGTGGTTTAGTGGTTAGTACTGTTGCCTCACAGCAAGAAGGTTCCTGGTTTGACTCCCAGGCTGGGCAGGGTCTTCCTGTGTGGAGTTTGCATGTTCTGCTAGTGCTTGCATGAGTTTTCTCCAGGTACTCCGGAGACGGTCCAAAATCATGCATGATATGTTAATTAATGATTCTAAATCGCCCATAAGTGTGTGCGTGTGTGTATGAGTGTATATTGTTGTTTGTTTATATGTGGCCCTGCGATGGACTAGCGACCTGATTGGAAATGTGATATTACAATAAACATTTCAATTTATCAAAAAAATTATGTCAGAGAATCACAATCTCAATTCTAACCAAAAAATAAATAAAAATCGGGATTCTCCGTTTTTTCATAATCATGCAGCCCTATCACGCACCAAATGTCGACAAGGAGCAGGGGAAACAAGAGATGAACTGATTGCAATGTTCTTGGCTGATTCCGATAACTGATTTTTTATTTTTTTTTGTTAGTTTGACCTGCTGATGCCGATTTTGCTATTCCACTTTTTTTTTTTTTAGAACTCTAATCATCCAGTTTTTTTAATATGTAAAGCTGAAACTAAAATTGTTTATTTTTTACATCCTGGTATCAATTACTGGTGATCAATAACTCTGGCCAGAGTGGACTGTACACTCTCTTTAGTGTTGCTAAACCTTCTCTGAAGCTTCTCCAGCAACAACAACTGAAGACAAGAATGGATATTGTTCAAATTTCTTGGAAAATTGTGATATTTAATTCCACTTCAAATGTTGACTACTGTATATTATCATTTTGTACCATCGTCAGGTGAATTTATAAAATGTTTTTGCTCTTTATAAATTGGCTTCTTTTGAATTCCATATTAGGAAAGGCAAGTTTATTGTATAGCCCAAAGACAACTGCTTCAGTTTTGTTTTTTGTTCAACTGAAAAAAATGATGTCACATCCACTCATTGATTTGTTTTGTGCATCTACTCAACACTTGTATGGGCTCATTCTCACCTGGTGGAATTGTAATGTAAAGTTGTGTGTCATCTGTGTAGATATGGCAATTCATATTGCTGTTTGTTATTATCTGAGCTAGCAGAAGCATGTATATGTTAACTAGGAGGGGTCCTGGGATAGAACCTTGGGGAACACCAGATATAATTTGTATTGTTTCCAATGTAAAGTTACCTATTGACATAAAGTAGTCCCTGTCCTTTAAGTAAGACTCAAATCAGTCAGGTACTGTGCCAGAAAGTCTGACCCAATTCTTCAGTTGCTCTAATAATACCAGCACTGCAGTTCTTCCAGAGTCTGTATTTCACTGAACACCTTGACAAGGGTAGTCTCACTGTGTGGTGAACACAAAACCCCAATTAGAAGACATCAAAGCGATTGGTCAGAGTTGAGAAAGTATTTAACTGATTTGAGATGGGTTTGTAATTTTGCATTAGCAACTTGTCCAAGTTGTTCTTGGTCAAGAATGGTTTGATGACTGTTGTCTTCAGGATCTGGGGGAAAACACCTGACAAAGGGATGAGTGTACTGATATTAAAACATGCAACTTTGCATCAGAAATAAAAATATTTAAATACTGATTGAAATAACAGTTTTAGTCTCCATTACTAGATTTCACTTCAAATGAGGCGTTCTTGTACATGACAGTGCTGAGTGAGTGAGATGGAGATGTCAATTTCCCAGAGGGAACCTCCCAAAGGCATTAATAAAGTCGTCTGAATCTGAATCTAGACTAATACCACTTCAGATTAACTAATATGAAGCAATAAATGTATTTACATTGGTATACGAAGCGTTTTGATTGGTAGGCCGCTTCGCCAATGACTAGCCCTCATCACTTCCTCATTAGTTATATGTCATGCTATGAAACTTAACGAAGTAATCTGCAGTTTGTACTCACCAGACACCCAGCGTCGCTTAAATGCTGTGGTCATCTCTGATTTCACCACCAAAACCATATGTGAAATGTGAATATGCCGCTTTAACACTCACCAGCAGCTCCTTCACCGTGGATGGGATGATAGAGCTGCTGGCCATGGCTAACATTTATTGACGTAAGGTGGGTGAGTTCGGGTCGGTTTCTCATGCCTGTTTTCCCATTTACAATATGGCGCCCCGCATTACGAAAAAAGAGAAATGAAAAGTGCTCTTCGGGAATCCTATGGCATGACATTGGAGACCACCAGTCCAACAATATTTAAGTGGTCAGTAAAAATGTCCACGTTATCATGCTGGTCCTTCTACGACCTTTAAAATGTAAAAATGATGATTTCCTTATTTTTATGGTAGGGAAAGTGAGAATACAAGACTGTTGCTCAAACAGAACAATACATCTGAAAACATGAGCATCCCTTACGTAGTTCAGGATGTCCTTTTCTTTTACACATTGTGATGAAATCAAATTAATCAAACAATTCACTTATACTTTCAAAAAAGTTGGGACTAACTGACAACAATTATTATTCACAGGCATAATCCCCAGTATTAGACAAAGAAGTGAGCACTCCAAACTTCATGGCGAGAAAACTCGGACCGCCACGCTCAGTGTGCTTGCCAAATGCTCCCTGGGAAAATGCAGCGCAAACAACACCACAACAATAACTGCTTTGCACCAAAGATGACAGCAAAATAAAAGGCAGACACATCAGCCAGCTTCCGGTCTGCCACCCACACAGCAAACACACACACACACACACACACACGCACACACACACACACACACACACACACACACACACACGCACACACGCGCGCACACACACACACACCCCACATCTCCTTTGTTTCAAGCAGTCAAGACAGCAACACAAAAAGGTTATTTTTATAGCATTATCGCTCCATCTGGCCGCCTTTTGTTTTCCACATTTCTGCAATGATCCAAGCGTAAACAGCTTTGATTCAGAATAAATCTCTGAGGCGGAGACCAATGAGTCATGAACAGTTTCATGTCATTACTATGCACTGATCAATAGCTAGTGCTAAATTAAGATAATATGATGCAGCAAAAACTTCTTTCCCCTTTCCCAACACCTTCTGGTGTCCCAGTGGAAGCACACGGGGAACAGCAACGCTCTTCCACTCAGGTTACAGCATTAAATATTCACACCGTACCTTTGCATAATTTACCTTGTCAACATAGCGGTGAAATGACTAGGAGAAAACAGTTGCGAATGTTATAAATTTGACTACAAAAACTAAGTGCTCAGCAGAAACCCCGGACATTTTAAACAAACTTCACTTCAGGGGATGCAGTGCCAAAAGCACTTCTCTTCTCTGCAGGAGCTCTATTTTGTGCTCAATGCAAGTGAGTTGCTACATGTCTGAGCAAGAGTCAGAAGAGCACTGCTAATTTCATAAAACAGTAATCTGACAGTAATCTGACAGTATTTATGGCTTTAAGCGTGCTGTCTAAAGCCATGGGTGTATCCCTGTCTGAGTGACCCGGTGGGCTGATTTTCCTCACCGTAATGTTTCAGGCGCATCTTGCCTTCGTATAAACACTGAGGAGGATGTTGCTCACCGTTTGGTGCCAGTATAATAGTGCTCCTCATCATATGATCTCCTCAGAAATTCCAGAGAAGCTACCGAAGCCCAGCGCACATGGCGTCCCTCTCCAACAGATGTTTTTCGTTTGTGCTGCAGCGGTCTCTCAGATCACAGGCAGGGAGCCAGAATGGTGATTCATGATGCGAGCCATCTACTTGTTACAGTCAGCAGACACCAAGTGTGCTCCATGTTAAGTATAAACACCACCCTGACTTCGTTTTGGTAGATTTTCTATTGTAATGATATAATAAAGTTGTAAGGAACTGAAAATGGAAGTGATGAATAACACCCGACTATGTGTCTTTGTGATTATTTCAATGTCAAAGGGGAGACCGGGTAGGAATTTTCTCCCCTAACCGAACACTAGTCTCTTCATATTAATGTTTAGATGCCATTTAACACAATTATTTGTTCAAATTTACATCATCTTAGTCACCCTGGTGTCACACAAATGGAAAGATGGGTGTGAAAGTCAATATCCCCGATTTACATGACAGATTACACTAAATACTGCAAGCCTCGTTTCATATTTATGGAGCTAAATGAGCTACATGGGGGAAATAAGGTCATATTTTGGCATTAGCGTATAACGGTGAGGGTGTGCACTCTCCCGGTTTAATGCTCCATTCAGTCCATTTCAAGGGAAACACACATGCAAACACTTCACAACACACCCACCTGACCTGATTACATACCCACCTGTGATTATTTTCAGCCCCTCCTTTTGAATCATTGCATCTGTTTTAAATGCACTTAGGTCTACATGACTGACAGTGACTAAAAACAAAAAAAGAAAGTATTTTGGTCTCACAATAGGGCTGTTCGATTAATCGATTTTAAATCGTAATCGCGATTATGTAATTAGAACGATGTTAAAACATGAAAATCGTACAATCGATTTTTCCCTTTTTTTTATTTTTTTTTTTTATTTTTTTTTTTTACCTTGTCTGCACACATATTAATGATTGATACCATATTAATGATTGATGGAAATACCTCTCAATACCTGCGACAACTGCCCCATTGGAGAGGCTCTTTAGTGTAGGAGGGGGCGTTGTAACATGCCACCGGGCATCCCTCAAGCCAGATGCGGTAGACCGGCTCGTGTTCCTTGCAAAAAACTTGCAAATGTGAACAGCAAATGTAATGACTGACATTACACACCTCTACCTCCTTCATGGGTTGCATTATTATTTAGCATGCAAAGCCCCAGTTTAGTTTAATTAGAAAATGTCTTGTTTTATTTAATTGGAAATATAACTTACTGTATGTTTGCAAGTGCTGATTTGCTGATTTTTTTTTCAGAGATAAAACTTTATATTTTATTATATTTTTTTAAACTTTTTTTCAACTTATTTTACATAGTTTTGCACTTTATTCATTCATTTTTGGTTTAATAAGAGCAAAGTTTGCACTTAAAGCCCAATGGGGCAAATGTTCAATAAAAAAACAGCATATTTGAAATCATTTCTTTGCCTTTTGTCAATTCACAAAATAATCGTAATCGAAAATCGGATTTTGAGGGAAAAAAAATCGAGATCTTATTTTTGGGAAAAATCGAACAGCCCTAACACACACACACACACACACACACACACACACACACACACACACACACACACACACACACACACACACACACACACACACACACACACACACACACACACACACACACACACCTCCAAGCCTACCAGCTCACAAGAAGCTCTGAGTTATGTAATAGTGAACGCAGAGAGCTGCAGGCCTGAGTGCTCATCCCTCTATTCCCTGCACTCTTCCAACAAAGCCATCAAGTCCCTCCATTATTACTCTACATATTCAAAAAAAATCCCTGAGATAAGGCACAACAACAGAGTTCACCCTCACAAGCTCTGGCTCTGCATCATCAGTCTCCATGTTCACGTGAATTATGCTTTCATGCACCCGGTTTCAGGCTAAAAAGGGTGTGCAATCACAACAAAAAAATGCACTTTAACAGCAACAGGTGCAATTATTCGCTTCTGTAAGTGGTTAATGCGCAGCATAAAAAAAATGCATTTTGGGGCCCTCAAGGGGATGCTGAAATGCTTTTATCTTTGCATTGCATGTTGGCAAAGAAGCTGCATCTCAGTTGAGATCAAATATAATTTTTGATTTATGATCCCAATAGCAGCATTAATAATAATCATAACAATAATGTGTTTTTTGCTTTTCAAATCCATCCTAAGAGGAGTGAAAACACGGCCTTACCTCCTCCAGCACATTCACTGTATTCCTGCAGCTCTGCAGTCGGGTGGTGAAGCTGGACGTGGTCGGGGAATTGTAATCCTCTGTTGTTTCCGAGAGAAACTCGGACACCGATATTTGATCCGGCATCCTTTGACGGGGAAAATGCCCTCAGATGGTTGGCGACAAAAAATGCTCAGAAAGACAAAACCATGTAAGATGTGAAAATAAGACAGAAGGGTCTGGAAACGCCGTTTTTCCTCGCAAAAAAACTGGGTAAAAAAAAACTATCGGGATGATTAAGACGTGTCGTCTTCTCAAATGACTTCACTGTTCTCCACGGGAGGAGGGATCTAACTAAATTTCCAGAGGCTGTGTCTCCGCCGTGAAGGTTTTCCTTGAGAGGACGTCTACAAGCGACACATTTATAAATAGTGTCATTCCGTGACTGACTAAACCTTGGATGAAAAACCGCGCTGCAGAATAGCGGATGCCCTCATTATGCTCTGCAGATGTGCAATAAGCCGCTGTTTTACATTTATCATAGTCCAGGGTCTCCGGAGGTCTCCTGAAACTGCAGCCGGGTTTTATCTCCTCGTCTTCGACCGTTGTTCGTGAGGGATTTGTTGTTTTTTTTCTCACTAAACGCTGCAGCAGATACAGTCAGCACCACTCTCTCCTGCTCGGCCGCTCAACGCTGTGCGAAGGCGATGTCAAGTTAACGCGACCAACAAGGCGGAACTTCCGCTGGATATTTTCAATATAAAAGGCAGTAGGAACAATACAGTATCATGTAAAACGATCATATTCTACCATACCTGTCAAGTCTCCCGTTTTGGCCGGGAAATTACCGTATTTTACCCCTCTTTCCCGCCGTCCTCCAGTATTAGTATTTTCACCGTAAATTTCCAGTTTTATAATATAATAATTTTTAAACAGCAAACTGAATTGTCACTAGCCTCGCGAGAACTGCCACCTGCAGTACTCTGGGTGGCAGTTCTCGCGAGGTTAGTGGCGACAACTGGAGATGGAGAAAACTCGGAACAACAAATCAGAGATGGATGGATGAAACGAGAGAGAAGATATTTCTGACGAAAAAGAAGAAGACTTGGTGCAAATATATCTAAAAATTGGATTAAAGAGGAGATACAGAAACATGCGTCTGTGACATCAGTCAGTGAATGCCAGAGAGCCACATGAGTGAAAATGACAAATTAAAAGAAAATGTAAATGTTTCACTTGAAGACAATCTATAATAATAATAATAATAATAATAATAATAATAATAATAATAATAATAATAATAATAATAATAAACTTTATTTATATAGCACCTTTCCTGTCATAGAATGCAACTCAAAGTGCTTTACATGTCAAGAGAAGATAAAGAAAGAAAGCAAATAAAAACAAAGCAGCTTTAAGACAGTGAAAAAAACAATCTATGTGTATATAAACTGAAAATATTTAAAATAAATACATGTGCTTTAATCCACTTTTGTGTTTTCATTTATGCTCTATTATAGGAATTACATACATAGGAAGTCCACAGCATTCCAGTGTCAACAAAGGTCACCATATCAGGCTATGAGCACATAATTGTAGTCTGTGAGTGGTTGACAGGTAGTTATTTTAGATTTCTTGTCTTAAAATGTCCGATACTGGACCTTGGTTGTGCTGGTGGGACAGTGGCGGAACATTTCCCATATTTTTAAATCCAAAACATGACAGGTATGTATTCTACAGAGATCTTGTGGCAAAAATGGCTTATTTTGCCAAAAATTGTGACATATCGTCCCGATAAATGTTTTTGTTCGGTGTCAAATATGCTTAAGACCTGAACTTCAACAGCCATCTAAACTTTGTCACTAAATCTGCCTATTACCACCTGAAAAACATTGCTAGAATTAAGGGGTTTCCGTTTAAATAAGACATGGAAAAACTTATTCATGCATTCATTTTCAGTATGTTGGAATATTGCAATGGCATCTTTACAGGCCTTAACAAGAAATCCATCAGGCAGCTGCAGCTGATCCAGAACCTGCCGCCAGAGTCCTTACAAACACCAGGAAACTGGACCACATTACACCGGTCATGAAATCACTACACTGGCTTCAGTGAGTCAAAGGATAGAGTTTAAAATCTTACTGCTGGTCTACAAAGCACTGAATGGTCTTGGACCAAAATACATGTTTGATCTGTTAGTTCTTATGAAGCTCCCAGACCCCTGAGGTTCATCTGGATCTGGTTTGTTGTGGTTCCAGAACCAGAACCAAGCAAGGTGAGGCAGCGTTCAGTTATTCTGCTCCTCACCGGTGGAACAAACTTCCTGTAGACCTGAGGTCTGCTCCAACTGTCAGCTCCTTTAAATCAGGCCTAAAAACATTATTGATTACTGAAGCGTACTCCTAAATTAAATACTTACTGCTGTACTCTACTGTCCTTACTTTTAACAACTTGTGCTTTTTATTATTTTACCTCTTTTTTTATCATTTTATTTCATTTTATTTGTTATTTACTGTTTAATTGTGTCTTCTTGCCGCTTTTAATGTAATTAAATTACCTTGTGTTGGATCGTGCTATACAAATAAACTTGCCTTGCCTTGCCTTGCCTTGCCTTGCCTAAGTATGTCACTTACTTTGAATTTGTACAATAATCATCAAAGTCCCATTTTTTCGTGTCTTTTATTGTGAAAATAATTGTATCTGATTTCTGGTAGCGTCACTTCATATTATCTTTACGCAAGTGTCTCCCACCCACCTCGCCTGGTTGACGGAGGCGAAGGGCCGTAGTACGCATGCGTGATCTAGATTCAGCTGCAGTCAATGATGATCAGTTTGACCGTTGAACTGCGACACATAACGGAGATGCTCGCAGGAACGAAAATATGCAGATAAAACAACGAAAATGTTGTGTGTGACAATTGTTTGGTCCTGGGACAATATGTGACTAATGAGAGTTTAACATAGCTGCCTTCACAAGTAACAAAATGTATCATATTTTTTTATGGCTGTCACTATCTGCAAGGTTAACGGTTGATAAATGACCGTTACCGTTGATACCCGTATATATTACGAATTTAACGGTTCCCTGTGTTCTTATTTTATATTTTTAAGTTTAATATTCTTTTGTATGATGTCAGTGATATGTTTGGTGTTTTTTTCTAGTTTCCTTAAGCATTGTCTAAAAAAAAAAGTATATCGTTACTATGTTCCCCGAAGATAACATGGTTTTACAAAACCACACGAATCTGACGTCATTGTTCCCTAATTATCCGTCTTTTCGTTGTAATTTAGCTCATTAACTCCCGCCTGGGACAAGATTAGGAGTTTATAAAATTGTTTTATCCAAATTGAGTGAGTCTGAAAATATTAGCTTTACATTTGACAGGGTTTAAGATCATTACAAGGCTCATTTCCATTCTTTTTTAGACTTTATTTTCCACCAAGAAGTCACTATACATTAAATGCATATATTTATTAAGTTTACATGCAAATGTTGCCACATCTAAAGTAATTTACTTGTCTTTCTTACACCTGCTTTACCATCCATCACAGTATCCGCATTTAAGGCACTCAGCCTTATTCTAAATAAACAGGGGATATGACTGTGCTTTAACTTTATTTTAAAGATAAACTCATAGTGGAACCAGACAAACAAAATATGCAGTTTCCAGCTGCAGCTTTCAGTTCTTATTTGCTCGGACCGACTTTCACTTCCTTTTTGCGGTAATGCATTATGCCAATACAAGCTTGACAGGTAGTCTATAAGTGGCAGAAATATAGAGGATATTGCATTATTGCTTCCTTCACTTAAAGGGTCCATTATCCAGAAAACCCTGCAGCCTCTGTTGGTGAATTTCAAACACAAAGCGCCACCTTCTGGGCATGTTTTATTCAGAAGAAAGCATGTGCAGAGTAAATTGGGATGCTGTGAACAAGTAAATATAAAAAACAATGCTCCCATTGGAAGCAAATTGCACGGGCTCAATGAAGTTGAGTCGTTTGGTGACTTCTAATAAATTAAAGATAAAAAAAAACTCAGAATATCGTTGCTATATGTCTCAGGCCATTGCTCTGCTGGCCCACTGTGCTGATGTCTATGAAAGGAAAAAGCTACAAGAGATTAGTACAGTACTTGATTGGTATAAATAGTTAATCATACAACTGACTTTGGGCAAATATACCTAGAAAAAGCAATATTACTTTAAAGGCAAAAGGTGGTTGGGCCAAATAGTTGATTTGATTTCAAAATTGGGAATTTTATATTTATAAAAGCATTCTTCCAACAATGTCTTTATTGATTTTAACATGTTGCATTTACATACAAATTGAATTCCCGCTCTATTGGCTCCATATGTATACATCTTTAGATTCGGCAAAATGACCTCATGCATAAACGCACATTTAACAGACAACAAACAAAAAAAAAAAAAATACAAGGGACACTTCTCAACACAACAACAGATTGTCAGCAATAATGATGGTTGATCATATTATTTTGAAGTACTTAAATTTTGCATTGAATTTCAGATTAAATGGCTTTGAGATTTGGCCATTGCAGAGAGCCACATTAATAAGTTTCCCCAGATTCATCCATCAGATGATCCAAATTAGACCTTTCAAAAAAGTAAATGACAGGCCCCCAAACATTATCAAATAATGACGGTTTGCCCTTTATCATGTACATATTTTTTCAACTGGCAGGGTGGAAGAAAGTTCTGAGATCCATTTTCCTGTACTCGGTCAGAATCAGAATCAGAATCATGTTTATTTGGCCAAGTCAGGTCAAACAAGACAGGGAATTTGACTCGGTTATTTTTACTCACTCTACAGTAAATAGACAAATGACAGCTCTTATTAACATATATACAGTTTAAAAAAAGTGAAAGGTGCAGGAGTATGAGGTAGACATGGTTATTGAAAGGTGCATTGTTACAGAATATGATTGTGGTTATTATTATTATTGCACAGTGATTTATTACTCTGAGACTATGAGTGATGAGAGTTCATCTGAGCAACAGTTTGGGGGAACAAAGTGTATCTGAGTCTGGACGTTTTGGCGGACAGTGCTCTGTAGCCAGTACTCGAGTTGTAAAAAGAAATCAGGGGGGATGGTGGATTTTATCATATGGGGACAGATAATTTGTGCTGATTACAAATAATATAATATATTACAAATAATAGCACTGACCAAAACACCTGCAGAAATACTGCAGGAATGACATAGCAGCAGTTCAATGCAGCCTTCTGTAAGCTTTAAATATCCACTGGGCTTACATCAAATACATCAAAACACAACAATAAAAAGTTTCCTGAACTTATCAATATGATTCTGTCCTTCACATCGCAAAAACTCAAAATAAGAATATTTGTCCTATTTCTAGTTAAACTGTTTCATTTTAGTAAAAAAATCTTATTACACTTAAAACAAGACTCATCACTGGATAAAACAACAATCTTCACCTGTTTCAAGTAGATTTACACTTGAAATAAGTAGAAAAATCTGCCAGTGGAACAAGATTTTTTTGCTTGTAATGAGAAGATAAATCTTGTCCCACTGGCAGATTTTTCTACTTATTTCAAGTGAAAATTTTCTTGAAACAGGTGAAAATTGTCAAATAAGTTATTTTTCTGGTGTTATTTTTCTGGTGATGACTCTAAATGTTGAAATAGCAGTAATACCACATTCATTGATGAAATGACATAAGGGATGGAAAGGGGGGATGGCAGTTTTACAGGGGGGATTATTTTGACCGTTTTTATTTCAGGGGGGAGGCCATCCCCCCTCATCCCCCCTCATCCCCCCTCAACTCCAGTACTGTCTGTACCGCCGTCCAGAGGGGAGGAGTTCAAACAGACTGTGTCCTGGGTGTGAGGAGTCTGCAGAGATGTTACCTGCCCGTTTCCTGGTCCTGGACCGGTACAGGTCCTGGATAGATGGGAGGTTAGTCCCAATTATCCTCTCCGCAGACCTAATTGTCAGTTGCAGTCTATGCCTGTCTAGTTTGGTGGCCGATCCGAACCAGACAGTGATGGACGTGCAGAGAACAGACTGTATGATGGCAGAGTAGAAGGTGATCATGCAGCTGCTGTGGCAGGTTAAACTTACCGAGCTGACACAGGAAGTACAACCTCTGCTGAGCTTCTTCCTGACAGAGTTAATGTGGGTGGTCCACTTCAGGTCCTGAGATTGTGGATCCCAGGAACCTGAAGGTGTCTGTGGTGGAGACAGTGCTGTTGAGGATGGTGAGGGGTGAGGGGGGTTCCTGAAGTCCACTGTCATCTCCACAGTCCACAGATGTTTTTCCATGTAAAGGCTATTAATAAAAGCATTCTTATTTTACAATTTTTCTTCACATGTCCCAAAGACCTTTGAACTCGACTGTACAGTGTGTTGTGTACAATGTGAAAAGTACCTATGACAAATGTGTGCGTAACAAATGAGTGTTTCACTTTCTTCTTCTTCTCCTTTCGGCTTTTGCCTTCAGGGGTCACCACAGCGAATCAGTTGCCTCCATCTGAGCCTGTCTTCTGCATCCTCTTCTCTTACCCCAACTACCGTCATGTCCTCTTTCATTACATCTATAAACCTCCTCTTTGGTCTCTCTCTGGGCCTCCTGCCTGGCAGTTCAAAAATCAGTATCCTTCTACCAATATATTCACTATCTCTCCTCTGGACATGTCCGAACCATCTCAGTCTGGCTTCCCTGACTTTATCTCCAAAGCCATGTGCTGTCCCTCTGATGTACTCATTCCTGATCCTATCCAGTCTGGTCACTCCCATAGAGAACCTCAGCATCTTCATCTCTGCTGCCTCCAGCTCTGCCTCCTGTCTTTTCCTCACTGACACTGTCTCTAGACCAGGGGTCGGCAACCCAACATGTTGAAAGAGCCATATTGGACCAAAAACACAAAAAACAAATATGTCTGGAGCCGCAAAAAATGAAAAGTCTTGTATCAGCCTTAGAATGAAGACAACACATGCTGCATGTTTCTATATTAGTTAGAACTGGGGGAGATTTATTTTTTCATTATGCGTTTCGAGAAAAAGTCGAAATGTTGAGAAAAAGTCAAAATGTCGAGAAAAAAGTCTAAATGTCAAGATTAATGTTAAAGTACAATCTTGCGAAAAAAGTCGAAATGTCGAGAAAAAAGTCAAAATGTTGAGATTAAAAAGGAAAGGAAAAAGGAAGAAAAAACGAGAAAAAAAAGGAAAAAAAGAAAAAAGAGAAAAAAAGGAAAAAAGAGAAAAGAGAAAAAAAGAGAAAAAAGGAAAAAAAAAGAAAAAGAGAAGAAAAAAGAAAAAAAAGAAGAAAAAAAAGGTCAAACATATTTAAAAAAGCTCCAGGGAGCCACTAGGGCGGCGCTAAAGAGCCGCATGCCGTTCTAGAGCCGCTGGTCTAGAGACCAAACAACATCGCTGGTCTCACCAGTTTTTTACACTTTTTCTTTCATTTTAGCTGAAACTCTTTTTAGTTTAAACGTCTGAATTTGTCTATGTGCTACTTCCATTAAATATTTGGACAAAAAAATATGTCATATCCTTACAAAACATGTAATTAAAAAGATGTGCAATGGATCCCAGCTTTTCATGTTTCTAACACAGAGGTGTCAAGTAACGAAGTACAAATACTAGAAATTTTGGTTATCTATACTTCACTGGAGTCATTATTTGTCAGACAACTTTTTACTTTTACTCCTTACATTTTCACACAATTATCTGTACTTTTTACTCCTTACATTTTAAAAACAGCCTTGTTACTCTTTTTCATTTCGGCCTTTAAAAAAAAACTATCCAGTTAAATTGCTCCATCCGGATAGAGTGAATTTGGTTGTGGTTGTTTCAGATGTTCTTGTCCAGTTTTGTTCTTACATCCGTTGCCCTCAGATTCCTGCAACTAAACTTGGATGTACATTCCAATAAAGGTTAGGATAAATGATAACATGCCTCTGAAGTTTGACTTTTTGCACCATTACAATACTTATAGGCAACTAGTCATCATATCTTCTGCTTTCTGAAACACATGTTAATGCTCAATAGTACACATATATGGTCCTTTAATATATTTGCATTATACTAAGATGCATTCATTTTCAATGGCTTTTGTCCTTAGTGGCTTTTTCCCCCCTTACATTACTTTTACTTTTATACTTTAAGTAGTTTTGAAACCAGTACTTTTATACTTTTACTTGAGTAAAAAACTTGAGTTGATACTTCAACTTCTCCAGGAGTATTTTTAAACTCTAGTATCTATACTTCTACCTGAGTAATGAATGTGAATACTTTTGACACCTCTGTTCTAACATAAGACATTCAAGGTGCGTCGCTTGAAGCTGATCACGTGAATTGGTGAGCATTTTATTTTGAAAATACAGAGCGGAAGTTGTGTTTAATCGGGTCTGCTGTACAACACCGTGCTAGCGCGGCTCGTGTTGATACCGAGTATAAAACAAGGGGGTGGGGGGGTTAAACTGCTGCTTTTAGGGGAATTCATATCAGATATAAGGTCCAGAGCACTGGTCCAAAGGTGGATGTTGTCGCTGACCCTGTCATCTCTCATTAAAGAGCTCAAACTCGTGGGAGGACCAGCGACCACCGGCCAGAGTGAATGGCTGAAGGTTCATCGGGTAATTCATATTCAGCTTTCATTGTTTCACAAACTGAGAAGTTATATCCAGCTTATAGGTTCCCATAAAGCTGTAATTCAAAAATGAACCTTAAAGTAGTATTTTCCCTGTTAGTTTACTCTCGGCCAGCTAACGTTAGCCGACACCAGTAACTTTTACCTAAGCTTATTTTAGGTGTGAAAACTCTCGCTCAGGTTTGTTTCTGTACAGGGTTTCAGGTGTTATTCTAGCAGGACTTCCAGCTCAGACCGGAGCAGTGACAGCAGGACTGAACTCTGAAAGCTGACATGACTGTCAGAGCTAAGCTACTTGTTAGCTTCGCAGCTAAAGGCGTTACATGTGTATTTTTCAGACTTGAAATCACATAAATATCTGAATACTGTTAATATGTGGAGGGGTTTTGTGAACTGTTAAATTGAAAACATGTTTCCTGTTTAAAGTGGTCGATTCTTGTGTTAAATAACGTCAATGTGTGTGACGTTTGCTGATTTATGTTGTGTGTATGTGTGTGTGTGTGTATGTATGTATGTATGTATGTATATATATATATATATATGTGCGTGTGTATGTAAATGTATATATATGTGTGTGTGTGTGTGTGTGTGTGTGTGTGTGTGTGTGTGTGTGTGTGTGTGTGTGTGTGTGTGTGTTAGGGATGGGCGGTATGGACTAAAAAATGTATCACGATAATTTCTGGCATTTATCCCGATAACGATAAAAATGACGTTAAAAAAACCAAAACAATTCAACTCCACCTTTGTAACTATAAATCTATCACCACATTCAGTCTTTGGAGCCCCCAAAACACTGCTCTAAAAGAATACTAAATGCTACTAAACTACACCAATTAAATTGAATTAATAAAAACCAATTTATGAGTCCACCTGTACTGCAAAACTGTAATGACTCAGATCCGCCATGTTTGTTACACAAAAACGTCATTAATGGGAATTTTTCTTTCTTTCTTTCTTTCTTTCTTTCTTTCTTTCTTTCTTTCTTTCTCCTTCCTTCCTTCCTTCCTTCCTTCCGGCTCATATCCTTCCTTCCTTCCTTCCGGCTCATATCCTTCCTTCCTTCCTTCCTTCATGCACACGTACGTTGTGCGTCAATTTAACGCAGAACCATAAATCCGGCTTTACACAAAAACATCATCAATGGGAATTTATCGTTTTTACCGCGAGATGACAAATTCTTACCGTGGGGAATTTTTTTGACGGTATATCGTGAACGGCAAAATATCGCCCATTCCTAGTGTGTGTGTATGTATATATGTGTGTGTGTGTGTGTGTGTGTGTGTATATGTTTATATATATATATATATATATATATATATATATATATATGCACACACACACACACACACACACACTTCTGTATTCAGTTTGACAAGAACACATGAAAAGTAATGGAAACAAAGTAAACTGATAAAACAGCATGATTTTTTTTCTTCTCCATTCATTCTACTGTGACTGAGTTTCTTGTTGAGCACAACAAGTTTTCAACACTGCTGCTTTTTGTTTTCAGACCCACCGGACCTCAATCCAGATGGGACTTCGCATCAAAAGACAACACAGCAGAAATCTAGGAGAGGTCGACCCAGACACAACAATGACAGAAACCTGAGTAGCAATAGCTATGATGCATCACAACAATATGGGCACTTTCACCACCCATTTGGCCAAAATAATTTAAATTATCCAGAGTACTACCATGTTCCCTACCAAGGAGATGATATAACTAGGAGGAGAGGCAGAGGTAGAGGAAGGAGAGAAGGGAATAGAGGTGTAAGTGGAAATCTTCATGGTTCAGGTCCTGGGTGGCAAAGAGCAGGTGGTGACTTTGCCCAGTATGGTGCGGGCAGTAGATGTGCTGGTGGCTCCTGGTCAGGTGCCCCACCCATGGATGGACCTGGTGGATCCAACTGGCGGAGAGAAAGCAACGAAGAGCCAAATGGTCAGGATAAAAGGCACTGGAACGTTGGCCAGGAGCAGAGGAGGGAAGAACAAAATGAGAAAAGTGATCATTTAAAGGAGAACAAATCAGCGAGTCACAGGCCACGAGGCAATAAAAGCGAAAGGTCTTTTTCAGATACCACAGAAAGAACTCAACAAAATAAGTCGGGCACCAGAGCTCAATATTATGATCATCAGAAGAAACACTCGGACTTGAAGCGTCGGACAGGACCAATCAAACCACTTAAACCACTATCTCGAGAGGACGCCGTCTCTGAAAGAGGCGCCAGCGGCCAAGACGACTCTGATCAGGGCAGATCATCTCAGGGAGCTGCCAGTAAAGCCGGAAAAGGTTCAGGATCACACGCATCTCTTCAGGCTAAAGGGGGGAGAAGAACAATTCATCAAAACCACAGAACAAGCCAGCGGAGCTGGGACAAGATGCCCAAAAGCAAAGAAACACAAACTGGTATTTCTCTTGAAGTTTTAGATTCATTATGCCTTAAATTTTCCCAGTTGTACAAATTATGTATACAGCAAGACCTTTTTGTGCTTGTTAATCTTCATGTTTTTCTTCTCTGGTTGAAAAATGTTCACTCACTTTTGGATAAAGTTCAGTGAAAAAATGATTTTTCTGTTGGCAAGAAAGGGTTTCTCACTGCTGTCTTCTGAACCTCTGGTCTCTCCTCTCCGCAGGTTGTCTGATTGAACAGCTGTCTGAGGAGAAGTATGAGTGCATGGTGTGCTGTGATGTTATCAGGCTCATGGCTCCGGTGTGGAGCTGTCAGAGCTGCTTCCACGTGTTCCACCTTAACTGCATCAAGAAATGGGCTCAGTCCCCGGCCTCGCAGGCAGACGGTGAGACCATTTAACCTCAGATGTGCATTCATTCCCAGTGAGCTGCTCACTACACATCTAAAACACAATTCATTCTCACAGTATAATAAACTGCCAACAAACCCTGCCTATGACACATAATATGCAGAGAGGGGAACTTTGGCTTTGTCTGTAGTTCCAGCCGATTCAGCAGTGCATTGTGTTTTGTTGTGGTTGAAATGACTGCAGCCTAGTGAATTTGGTGTTTAACAGTGTATTTAAAATATGTATTTAAATGTTGTTTTTTAGATTCAGGTGACGGTTGGCGATGTCCAGCCTGCCAGAATGTTGCAATGAAAAACCCAACCACTTACACCTGCTTCTGTGGTGAGTGTGTATTTTATTCATGTAGATACACAGAGCTTGCATGTTTTGCTTCTATAACACTTCTTAAAAATAGCAATCAACACGCAAATTAGATCAAATGGTTTTGATGTCTCTCCATGCTTTATGTGGTACAAAGTTGTATACTGTTTATTTCATATCTGATTTATAGGTAAAGTGACAAACCCTGAGTGGCAGCGCAATGAGATTCCACACAGCTGTGGTGACATGTGTGGGAAGAAGAGGAGTGGAGTGGACTGCAACCACCCCTGCAACATGTGAGTGGTGAGGCAGGATGTTGTAACTGTTAAATGCCAGTTTTCAAGCACACTAATAAATAATATTACGCTTGTTAGATACAGGACAGAACATCATGTTCTGATTTTGGTTGGGTTGTTTTTTCTTCACAGCTGTGAAGTTGCAGTTTTTTTTTATTATTGGAAATATTAGTGAGATCTTAAGTGATTTTTAGCTCCAGTGGTTTCTCAAAAAACAATCTATAAATCCATCTGTCCGTCCAATAAATAAATTCTGCTTATGTAAAACGAAAAAAAGTGAAAAATCTGTTTATAAAGACTGGAAATTTGATCTTAAAAATGGAAGCTTGAGGCTTTTTTTTTTTATTAAAAAAAAAAGAAAATTAAGCTTTAATTATAAAGAAAAGTACTTCTCAAAGATGGACCTCAACTTTGACTGGCCTTCCAGTCACATAACTGTCTAGTATACTCCTATACGAGCATCCTTTTTTTTTTCTTGCAAATATAAAAATGTTGAAAATTGAGTTAGTGCCAACACCACTGCATTAGTCTGTGGAACTGAAGTTAGTTTCACACACTGACTTTCCATTAGCTTGATCTTATTTTTGTTCAAACTTGTGGGACAGGAAATAAAAATAAGTTTAAGTCCTTTCACATCTGATAACAAAGTATGTGCACCTAAGCCAGATATTGAAATGCATTGTGCCTGTCGGCCTGTGATGGGATCACAGAATTAATTTTCAGCTGTACATCAAACGAGACATCAGCACATCTATGTTTCACCTAATATCACAAAAGCATTTACTAAGGGTACTCATTTTTTAAACATCAGCCCATTCTGACATGTAGGCATTTGTCTCTTAAGCCTGGAGCTATGCTTACAATAAAAAAAGAAAAAAGCTAAGTATGAGGTGGAAAGTCAGTAATTTAAAATGGAGGAGGGAGGTTTCACTTCTAAAATGGTTTTCCTTTAATGTTCCACAATATGTCTGGATCTCTCCCCACCTCTTCCATGACGGCATCAATGAATGGCAATATCTCAAATAAAGGTAACGTCCAAAAAAAATATGACAAGGGGTGGCAATTTAAAGATGGAAGGGAAGCAAAAACATATTTCTGCCTAATGAAGACAATCTAGTACGGTAGTTTTTTTTTGTAGGAGAGGCATTTAAAAAGCCTTGCAGTTGCTGTTCAACCAACCCTTTTTCACATCAACTATAATGCTGATGTGGCCTGGGATGAAACAGCCTGACACTCCTGCTCTAAAATATTCATGCAGTTTCTGAAGAAAAACCTTAGAAATGATTTGTGCTCATTATAAACAGCAACTTTACCGCCTGTAATATAACCATATATGGGTGTGCACCTTTATAAAGTGAAACAACACGTATCCCCTTTAGGTCCAACACTCGATGTGTAGTTCTGCTATTTTACATTAAAACACAGCTGTGTGGAGCAGAAATACAGTATCTGCTCAAACCTGCTAAACATTTGGTGCAGTGGTTGTTAGAAAGTGACACCCAGGACCAAGAGCAGAGATTAGGACCTTTGGGTCTTTCTTGCAGCTGCTTTCTTTACTGCCGCTGCCAAAATGAACAAAAGAAGTGAGCAGGGGGTTGTCTGAATGATACAACCTGAGGTTGAACACTACTTTTTAGTGAATATGTTATAAAAATGTAATTACAAGTGGGCTAAGCTGTTGGATCTAAACATACTCTTCGTGCAACCTGAGTGTGTTTGTACTTTATAGCATTGTCCGTTTTTGATCAGAGCAGGAAGCATGTCTCTTACTCTCTGAAGCCCAAATAATTCATCAACATTTTTAAATTGCTGACCAAGAAATGACACACTCTGAAATCTCATATCTAGATTGTGACATGTAGTAGTATGAAGTATCTTATAAAAGTCTTTCTCCTCAGCTTATGTCATCCTGGACCTTGTCCTCAGTGTCCTGCCTTTGTAACCAAATCGTGCATCTGTGGAAGGACAAGGTACTAATTGCTATCAATTATGTATTCTTTATGCTTTGAATAATCTCATTAGTTCTTACACCTTCATAACTAATTGAATCATCTATTTTCAGTCAGCCGGTGCGTTGCGGCCAGGCAACGGTTCTCCGGTGTGATAAAGTCTGCTCGGCTTTACTCAACTGTGGTGAACACACTTGTGCAGACGTGTGCCACGGCGGGGCGTGTCAGCCCTGCCAGCTGCAGGTTGAGCAGGGTGAGGCTGACTTTGGCTGAAACACGCTATTATTAGTGATGAGAAAATAACTGATGTTAAGGATCTGGAGTACTTAAATGCATCAGTTTGTTATACTTGTTTCTGCTTAGTTTGTTACTGTGGTGTTACCGCACGTGAAGTCCTATGTGGCACGGATAAGGAAGGATTTGATGGCTCAGGACATTTCTCCTGTCAAAAAATATGCGGCAAGTAAGTGACTGCACACTGTGTATGATATTCATAATGCAGCACTGCTCAGTTATCTAACTACAACCAAGCCCAGTATTACCTGACCCTCTTCTTATTTCAGGATGTTGAACTGTGAAGCTCATCGGTGCCAGCAGATGTGCCACCGCGGGCCATGCCAGCCGTGTCCACGCTCACCAAGCCTGGTGAAGACGTGTCCCTGCAGTCAGACTGCACTGACCAAACTCCTGGAGCTTGGCTACTCGGAGCGAAAAAGTTGCTCCGATCCCATCCCGTCCTGTGGAAAGACTTGCAACAGACCTCTGGCCTGCGGCTCCAGCGGTGAGGAAGTTACCAGTTACAGTTCGGCTAATTTATCTTCAAATGTTTTGTGTTGGGACTTGTGATGCTTATGTGGACCAAAGCTTTTGTTCTAATGAAGCAGGATGTCAGTTTTGGTAAGAGCTAAGCTGTTGCATTAACTGGTAATGGTTAAGGTGAGCTGTAGGATGTGCGTAATGTATGGAAGTGAATGCAATGTTCTAATGAGAATAGATGCATGTGTGTTTGCACAAACAGGATGTGCTTTATTTTGGGCCCACTGGCATTGTTCTTGTAGTTTATCAATAGATAATTATCTCTCACTATTTCAGACACAATCCATTTGTGTGAAAAAATGTGTCATGAGGGCAGCTGTGGGCCATGCTCTCTGACCTCAACCATTAGATGCCGGTGTGGCTCCAAGACTAAGGTGGGAGGAAATATGTCATCAGAACATGGATTTGGTTTTTTTAGACTCTCAAAGATTTTAAAGTTGTTTTTTTTTCCTCTTTCTTTCCCCCCTTTCTCAGGAGGTTCCATGTGCAACAATTCAAAAAGAAGGTGAGATTTTAATTAATCTACCGGTGTATATAAAATGAGTTAAATACAGCAAATGTGTGACTGCCAGGTCGTCCTGGTTCACCTGTCTTTTATTTATATTTTTTTTCCCCCTCCCTGTTCAGATGAGCTCATTTTCACATGCGAGAGGCGCTGCAACAAGAAACGCTCCTGTGGTCGACACAAGTGTGGCGAGCTTTGTTGTATCGTGAGTATTATTGAAATCTGACCTATTGATGCGTCATTATAGTCTGGAATATAAAATAAGCTGTAGGTTATCAAATTTAACCCTATACCCAACTAAGTGTGCCATTAACATAACATGACTGATTCACCAATTTCTCATTTTTATTTGTGTACATGTTGAAAATGCATATGATGAAAATACCTACTAGTCATCTTTCAGTCACATCAACTTCATTATCTGTTCATTGTGCACAGGCAGGTATGTTATAATGTGGACAAGATTTATGCTGATTATAATCAGAACAGTTGCTAAAGAAGCAGACTTTTTCCAATGTGGAAAGAGCAGGGTTGTTTTTTTGGAAAAAGTACCTTGGAGTAGGTTTTCTTTTCCTTTTACTCTCACAGTAGTTACCCATATCAGAAGAGGTTCTCCGCAATGCAGGGGTGTATTGTATTTCCAGTTGTTTCTGGATGTAAAAGCTTTGTGCCTCCTGCTGGTGACACTAAATTTTTATCTCAACTTGCAACCAATTAACTTCCAAACAAGTTCACAAGTACTTTCAATGGGATATGTATTAGACGGCTTATGTGGCAATGTGTTTCATTCTCATCTGCATCCGTGAAGAATGTGGAGCACAGATGCCCCCTGATCTGCGGCTACAAGCTCAACTGCGGTCTCCACCGCTGCCAGGAGCCTTGTCACCGTGGAAACTGTGAACCCTGTTGGCAGTCCAGTGAGTCCTGCACTCGTTTTGCTTATAAGCCAATTCCCTAATGTACCATATGGCTCTATTTAAACATCTTTTGTTTTATTTTTCGCCTTTTGTTCATTATGTTTGGCACCGAGTGTGTAGGTAGTGTACATCCAGCGCGTAACGACTCCTCCTCTTGGCAGGTTTTGACGAGCTGACGTGTCACTGTGGGCTCACTGTGTTATACCCACCAATTCCCTGCGGCACGAAGCCACCAGAGTGCAAAAACCTGTGTACAAGAAGACACGAGTGTGACCACCCAGGTAAACGGTTCACATGTAAACGGCATGAAGAGAAACTTTGAATGTGCTTCTTACATGTTCCTCTGCTTTAGTGTTCCACAACTGCCACAGTGAAGACAAGTGTCCACCCTGCACATACCTCACTCAGAAATGGTGCATGGGAAAGCATGAGGTAATGCTTCTTAAACCTCATAAGTAAACATGACTTTCCCTTTTTTGTCTTAAAACCTGCATTGAAAGTGACTTTTCTTTTCTTTTTTTTTTTTGGACACCCAGCAACGCAGCAACATCCCATGTCATCTGCAAGACATCTCCTGTGGCCTGACGTGTAATAAGATGCTGCCCTGTGAAATGCACCGCTGCAGGCGGTTGTGCCACCGGGGAGAGTGCCTGCCAGACGGTAGCTGCCAGCAGCCCTGCACGCTGCCACGTCCAGACTGCGGCCACCCGTGCTCCGCTCCCTGTCATAAAGGCAGCAGCTGTCCACGAACCACCTGCACTGCCAAGGTACAGAAAACCAGCAAACATCTGGGGAGGAGGGGAATAAAAGAGAACAGAGTTTGTGCATACTGTCTTTGTTGCATCGAGGCTTGAATTCATGTGGAGTTGAAGCACTCAACAACTCAGGTATGCATTCCCTCGGTGCCTTGCAGCTACGCCGCCGCCGCTGCCGCCAGAGGTTGTTGACAACTGCCATAATATTTTGTAACTGTCATAAATGTTTAACTGAGATGAAATAACATGGCAGTGGCAACACTCCAAACTCAAGAACTAAACAGACAATGAGGCCTTTCACCGCTGCGTGAATTGCTCGTAGAGAACAGTCAGCCTTTCAAAACCAGCAACATTCCCTACACTGGTGGGGGAAAATCCACGAGGATGGACCGTATGTCTGAGTTCTTATGGGATTTGTCATTAACAGGTACCTCTACAATGTGATTGTGGTCGAAGAAAGGAAACTGTGGCCTGCACAGAAGCAACCAGTTCATATCAAAGGTCAGTTCTGCAAGCTGAGTGTTTTTTTTAACTCCACATGTGTTGTGGTTAAGATATACGTCCATGTTTTGTGCTGCAGGCATGCAGCCATCTCCATGGCCAGTAAACTCTCCGACATGCAGCTCGGTGACTCCATGGACATCGGCCCACTCCTCACCAAGAAGGAGCTAAAACAGGCAAGGTAGTTTGATTCCAGGAGATAAACAATGAGGGATTTGAGCCATTTCAGATGATGTTTAATATTTTGTTTGGTGATTTTTATTTTTTTGAGATGCTCACTCATCTAATGGTGGTTTATCCATGTGCAGCCTCTGTTTGCGATGTGCAGTACCTGCTTATAATTCATCAAGAACAATTGTTTAAATGCTGTCCTGCTGGAATAGAAACTAGATTCACTGTTGGAACATTTCACTTTGTTTGTGCATTAACATTTAGATTAATCACATTACTGCCTTCGGCGCTTTAAATTTGGCTCTCAGCCATTTTTTAAGACTTAATGATGTTTTTGTCCCAAATAAAATGTTGCATTACATATCTCAATGTTTCTTAGGCTTGAATGTGATCAAGAGTGTGCCACTTTGGAGAGAAACAGGCGTCTGGCAGAGGCGTTGCAGATAGACTCGTCTTCTGACCCCTTCAACGTTCGCTCAACATCTGTGTACAGCGACAGCCTCAAAGAGGATGCCAGGTCTGAGTCCTTCCTATAAAACTGTCACTGCTGCTGCTCATTGACTTAATTAAGATCAACTATCTTCGCCTTTGCAGCCCTGCTGGACTGTTTTTACTAAACTGCAGCTTTTTCATTCTGCTTGTCTTTCAGAAAAGACTTGAAGTTTGTCACAGAAGTAGAAGAAGAGATCAAGAATCTTATTGAAATTGCCAATAAGGTAATATAATTTACTTTTCCAGGTTTGTTGTCTGCCAGTTGGGGTCTCAGCTGTCTTGTGATGCGACGCTACCCCCAGTGCCCCCCCAGATGACATCATCTTCATATTCTCTAACCCAGTTATGAATGATTAGCCGGAGATCAGACACTTCTGTGGGCCCCTCCATGTTAGTCCAGTTGTGGCTTGTAGATTACCAACAGGACTTTAGTTGCACGAAGCTGTCGGCAAGATGGTTGTCTTGTTGTTCTTTCTCTTTTTTTCTTTACCCTGAATAAGACTGTCAAGGTTGCAAATCCTTTTTTATTTCTTCTCCAAATGTAAAAAGTGTTAGTACCTTATTCAGCTTTGTCAAATTGTCGTAAATTGTCAAATTGTTGTTGTAAATTTGATGTGTGCTCTGTTGACTTAAACTTATCTTATTTTACTTTTTAACCTTTGGTCTTTTGTTTGTCTAGGCTCTTGGCTTCTTAAAAACAGGGTAATTAAATGTAATTTTCTAGCAGACAGAGATACATTTAGAAAACTGGCCACATCTACACTACAAGCTGGATGGATGCTCCAGTGTTACACTGCAGTCTCTTAATCGCAATAATGTGCTCAGATATAAGTCGCTTTGGATCTGGGGGGGGTATCTGGACCCTTATTACTCATCTTCAGATTTATTACAAGGAGATGAGAAGTAGAAGCGTCTGTATCTGTCTAAACAATATTGCTGTATTTGTATTTCTTGTCTCTTTATATAACATCTGATCTCTCATGCAAGACTATCATGTGCAGGAAAGAAACTGGCTTCACTGAGTGTAAAATGCATTTCCTAATGGGAATTAATTTCTGATTTCTGCAGGGAAAACAGCCTAAAAGGAGCCACTGCTTCCCACCCATGAATAGAGAACACCGGAAGATCATCCACGACCTAGCCGAGGTGTACGCCGTGGAAAGCGTGAGCTACGACAGTGACCCCAAACGCAACGTGGTCATCACAGCCCACAAGTAGGACTGCTTCCAATTATAAGAACACTTATCGCATATTAAAGTGCTGACTGTGGCTTTGAGGATGAGTCTGTCTCTATCTTGTTCCCAGAGGGAAGTCGGTCTGTCCAAACTCAACACTGACATCACTGATAGAGCGGGAAACGGCTGCGAGGGCCCCCCCTCCTATCGCTCATATCAAACAGCACAGTAGCAAGTAAGCCTTCCTCTGTGGTTAGACTGTCCTGTAAATAAAGAGTCACTTTAATAGTCTCACTGGCTTTATTTTTTACTGCCTACAATGAAGTGTCTTCTTTTCTTGTTTATTCTCCTCTCAGGGCTGCAACCACCTGGTCGAAGATGGTTAAAGAGGAGCCTGTGATAGATTATTTTGATGTCCAGGATTGAAATGAGGCTTAAGCAAAGGCAACATCTCAGAATTTCCGTTTCAAACTTCAGTTTGCATCTGCTAAATACTGAGACCTTTTTTTTCAGTTGTCTTCCTGAATTATCCTTCATCTGGCTCTGTTATCAAATTAAATTATGTTTGGAAACATTTCAGAGATGTGGTTGTCTCAAGGGAACATAAACTCTTGGTAAATGCGAGAAGAGTCGAGTGTTTTGCTTCAGTTTGTATTGAAGTCTGAAAGATTTTAACATGTTTGGAGGCAGAGAATTTTGAAAAGCTCCTTTTTGTTTTGTTTTCTTCCTCTTTATGCAGTTCAATAAAAATGGAATTTCTTATATATTTATGAATTTAATATTGGCTTCAAATTACCGTCATAAATTGAATTCAGGGGCTGTTTCTGGTTTGAGGTTCCTAAACAGCATGCCAGCTAGTTTTTCCCAGGCATCCAATGTCTTTTGTTCTTTCTGCTGGTCCTGAGCCAAGGCTCCTGTAGTAAATGTATGCTCAAGGAGGTAGCGGGTGGGTGGGTGGAAGTGGGCCGCACTGCAGAAAGAAAGCTTTGTTTGAAACTCCAGCTATGACCCAGATATGGCACTGCACTTTCTGAAAACTTTCCCTCAAAGTGTGAAGTATTTTAAGATCAGGCTGACCTGATATGGACTTGCTTGAGGAAACTCCAGCAAGGCAGCTGAATGCTGCACCACCGCTAATGCACCGATCCAATACCGACTCCTGCAAACTGCAAGGTTAAGAGTTTAGATGCTGACTTGGATTAGTGTAAATGCTGTGCTTACATGAGACAAACCCTGGTGCTGTCTACAACCTGAGGGGCGAATTAAAGACCAAAGAGACGACGAGGAAGCCTTCCAAGAGGACCAGCTGGAGATCAACGGATGACTGAAATGAGAAATAAAATTTTTCCAAGCCTTAATTGTTTAAATCAGTATATTTGGACAGACCATTTTATTATTTTTAAGGAATATTTCACCACTGGGCATAACAAACAGGATGAATATATATTTTGGAGTAAATAAAGTATACAAAAACGATACTGAAACTGAAAGCATCAACACTTGAGAATGAAAATGAGTGCATACAGAGACTACTAGAAAGTTTTGAATATATAATTACTCAGAAAGACAATTAGAAAATGAGAATGCATGTGCGATTAGGTTTGATTTGCTCTATTTCCACATCTTTTTATTGTTTTGGTTGTTTCCCTTCCTTTTTTTTTATTCCCTCTTTTTTGTGCCAGTCCTGTCATTGCATATCACTATTTGTGCACGGGTATTAACATTTGGATGACTAATGTAATTCCAGAAAAATTATAGTAGCATCATCATATTATTCAAAGGATTATGTGCCATTTATGGTACTATGCTATAGTACAGTGACTATGGTATTAGTATACTATTTATAAAGCACTCTGGCTGATGTATCTGGTTAAAAACTTAAGGATAAAGGAAGATAAAACCTACATGAACACCATGCCGGTGGTAATTCCAGAGTATGTGTTTTAAAAGGCTTTTTTGGTCGTATATTTCAGTCCAGCGCTGCCTTTTAAAGTGTGAAATCACGCATAATAATGGTAATTAGGTGCAACTTTGAACCCATTTATCAAGGGCTCCATGTGAAAAAACCGGGGTCCGGGTAGTTTCGGTGAGGGTGCCAAAAGGCTGCTGCCTCTTTGTTGCTGTGGTGAACAGCCTCTTTGTTCTTGCACTGCTTTTTTTTTTTATTTACAAGGTTTGCTGAAAAAGAGGACTACCTGAAGTCAGCTTCTCTCTCTCTGCTTGGGTACAAATCTTCAGTTTGGGAAAAAAAGAAAACAAAAATGAATTTGAAAAAACCCCATCACCCCCCCTATACAGAAAAAAAGAGACGGGCATGAAGATAATTTGATGACACTCCCTGCCACTGGTGATGTTTCATTAAGGCTGATTTATGGTACCGCGTTACACCAACGCAGACCCTACGCCGTACCCTACGGCGTAATGCCGCGTTCCATTTGTCCTCGGAAGTGGGGATTTCCCAGTTCCCAGTCGGAATTTTCAACTGGAACGCCCCTCGAAGTGGGATTTCCCACTGGGAAAGTGGGAGAGTCTTCACCACCCCCGAGTTCACATTCCAAGATGGCTGCCCCGGTTGTAAACAGTAGAAGAGAGCTCTGTAAAAATTCGTAGCACTTCATTCTAGTTTTGGTCACACTAAATCAGTCGTATACAAGTATTGTTCGGCATATATATGCTGCTATAGTGTAATTTACATTTTTCATGTGGTATATGCGAACTACAAACTTGTTTTCCCACTTTGTAACTGGGACGCTGATAACTCGGCTGTGACGTCATTCCCAGTTCCGAGTTCCGACTTCCGAGGTAAATGGAACGCAGCATAAGCTCTGCGTCGATTTCACGCGGACTCTCCAGCAGAGACCGCGCCTGCGCTCCTTGCTCTCTCCCGAAGCAGGCTTCACCAATCCGGGCTCTGGCTCCATCCCCTGCTCGGCGTCCCACAGGCCGGCGCTAATAAGTCTCTTTAGCTGTCCGGTAATGGGGAAGTGAGCCGGAGACGCCGCCTGCTGCGTGAAGAGCCGAGAGGAAGTTGCGGGGAAGGACCGGACCGCACCGCACGGAGACAGACGCATCATCCCACAGTTGCTGTTGTTGAGCAGCCCGGAAAACGCGCAGAGTGATGGAGAGAAAGGTATGGACGCTCATGCTACCCTCTCTTTTTTTTCCTCATATATATTTATATATATCCATCTCTACATGTGTTTTATTCCTCATCACTTTGCCTCGCTCACGCAGCCGCATCCACCATTAAAACTATTCTTTATATATTTTCTTTACCCTGTAGGCGCGTTTTGCGAGCAGGATTAGTGCGCACTGGAGTTTTTTTTTTTTTTTTTCTTCCCTTCGGCTAGCTGTAATTTATTGTGCGTCTAAGGAAAAAAGAAAAAAAAAAAGAAAAAACTGTGCCAGGATTAATTTCCACCTCGTGGTTGGATTCAGGATTATTCGCAAGGTTGTGCAAAATATTAAAAACAGGGAGTTGGATGTGAATTTTCTGACTGTAGGCTCCAGCAGCTCCCCTCTCTCTCTCTGTCTCTGTCTTTCTCTCTGTCTCCTGAAATCGACGCAGAGCCTACGGCGTAAGGTACGCGGCGATGCAAACCGTACGGTGTGCGTCGCCGCGTACCTTACGCCGTAGGTACTGCGTTGGTGTAACGCGGAACCATAAATCAGCCTTCTCTCTCAGCCTGTCTGCATCATCACACAACACAGTGGATAGTTGCAGCACCTCAGCCCTCCACCACCACACTGCAAAAACTCACAATCTTAACAAGAATATTTGTCTTATTTCTAGTTAAAATGTCTCATTTTTAGTAAAAAAAAAATCACATTACACTAAAAACAAGACTCATCACTGGAAAAAACAACACATTTCACGTGTTTCAAGCAGTGGCGTCAATTCAGTGGAAGCTAAGGTATGGCAAGGTTACGAGTCACAGAACTTAACTAGAGTATCAATCAACACGTCCAGCAAATACTCATCACAGAAGTCTGCTATGTAGCTTATCTGTGTGGTCAAGAAAATTGGAACTTTTTCAAATGCAGTCTCGCTCACTGCAAAAACTCAAAATCTTACCAGGAATATTTGTCTTATTTCTAGTTAAAATGTCTCATTTTTAGTCAAAAAATCTCATTACACTTAAAACAAGAGTCATTACCAGAAAAATAACTTGTTATTCGACCATTTTCACCTGTTTCAAGTAAATTTTCACTTGAAATAAGTAGAAAAATCTGCCAGTGGAACAAGATTTATCTTCTCATTACAAGCAAAACAATCTTGTTCCATTGGCAGATTTTTCTACTTATTTTAAGTGAAAATCTACTTGAAACAGGTGAAAATGGTTGTTTTTGAGTCTTGTCTTAAATGTAATGAGATTTTTAAAAAAAGAGACTAAAAATTAGACATTTTAACTAGAAATAAGACAAATATTCTTGTTAAGATTTTGAATTTTTGCAGTGTATAATAACTAGTGAAATCGATCATGTTGTTCTTATTTGCATTTGTAGTTATTCCATAAATGTATTTAAAAAAACAAACATTTACATTTAACCCTTGAAGCAAAGGTATGGCGGCTGCCATACCTTGCCATACCCAATTGACGCCCCTGGTTTCAAGTAGATTTTCACTTAAAATAAGTGGAAAAATCTGCCAGTGGAACAAGATTTTTTTGCTTGTAATGAGAAGATAAATCTTGTCCCACTAGTGTGGATTTTTCTACTTATTTCAAGTGAAAATGTACTTGAAACAGGTGAAAATGGTCAAATAACAAGTTATTTTTCTGGTAATGACTTTTGTTTTAAGTGTAATGAGATTTTTTTGACTAAAATGAGACAGTTTAACTAGAAATAAGACAAATATTCCTGGTAAGACTTTGAGTTTTTGCAGTGCACCAGCCCTCCACCACCACCCAGCCCTCCCCGCTTTGCAGCCGCCGCAGACACCAGCGCGGCTTGTTAACCTTGGCTGGTGGAGGAGGAGGGGGGGGAAACAGACACTTGAGGAGTAATAGAAGGGATGCGCGATGGAGACCGTGACTTTAATTTATCACCTCCATCCCTCACCCCTCACCCTGATCCAGGGGGCACTCAATAAGGATAATAATTATGATTTTTTTTTTTAAATAATAATGAAAAGCTTGTGTGCACATGGCTGTGAGGGTCCAACCCCCACAACCCCCCACAAGTGTGTTTAAGATCAAACAGGAAAAGTTTGAGTTTCACTGCTGATCTGCTGGCAGACTGTGCTGCGCTCAGCACTTGGAGAGGAATTTGGGGTGTACTGCTGAAACCAGATCTACTTCTGCTGATTCAAAGGAAAATCACATTTTTTAAAAATGTTAAAGCTGTAGTCGGAGACAAATTCAGATCAGCTCCAACTAAATATGTTTGTTTTTTTCTTAGGTCACTGTTTTTTTATGTACGTTTTTATTTTTTTGAGGCTTTAGTCTATAGAGAAGGTTGGAAGAAGTAATTTTATGTTATCGATTAAAGCCTAAAAAAGGAACAACAGTCACCGTGTTTTTGTGGTTCACTGTGAAGACAATACTAAAGTATAGTATAGTAATAGTATTTATTAACATAATGGCTTTTAAAACCTTAGTTTTTCTCACGCACTGCGTGGGTGAATGCTGTATGTTGCAAAAGGTTGAAAAAAACAGGCCCTGGTAGCAGGGTTGCCAGATCTCACGAGAAGGTGAGCCAACTGGGACTCAAAACAAGCAACCCAAGACAAACATTTTTTTATTAAATTGATTCTTGATTCGTGATTCAGCAAATCTCCTGAATAACTGGAACTGGGAACTCGGCCTGTTAGCCGGCTTGAGCAAGCCCATGTGATGTCAGCCAAAGTTGGCTGTGGCTACCAGCTCCTCCAGCCGATCCACATCAGAGGAGCTGTGGAGCTGCCAACTAACTATAGCGGCAGAATATCCCATTTCAGATGTTGTTTCAGTGGCAAAATAAGAAATTACCACTGCCTTTAGCCAAGCCTGGGTTAGCACAAATTGCTGAACGCTTTGCTAAGCTTCGTGGTATGGTAATGACTCACGAGCACGTAATGATGGCTAGCCACTGGTTAAGCCAGCAGCCAATCAAAAGTCTACGTTCTATATTATATTTAAAACATTTCTTGCTTTATATACATTCACCTGACGCTGTACAAAGAAATTCATCCCTTAAATTGTCATGGATGATTTTTTTTTTAACAGGCTGTAAATATGCTTAATTCTACAAGAAAGCTTTTGAGTCATCACCTCGCGGTCAGTTGATAAATTGCAGTTTTTGTTACGTAAGCTTCAACCCGCAAGTTAGATTTCCCTGACTATCGGTTGGAATAACTAGCATTACTGTAAGCGTTGCAAAGTGGAAAGTGTTTGTTACCAGCTCGTCCTTTTGTGGGTCTTCAAGTTAGAGTTATAAACATTCAGGTCAAGTTACATTGTCCATTGTGGACAGCTTATCACACATTGCCTGTATGCTAAATATTAGTTACAGTCAATCACTTTATTATCACCGCAGGTGTGGAATAGCCAGCCTGGCTAACTGTAGAGAGTTCAAGGTGTATTCAACCACTTCCAAATGCTTTTAGTTGGCTTATCTGATTTGCATTGTCTGGCCTGTGAACTCGGGGTTGCATTCATCAGACTCCCAGGTTTCACGGAAAGTTCAAAGTGAGATTATGGATCTTGGGGATGAGGATTGTAGCACCAGCTGCATCGTTACAGAATTGTTTTTGTAACTTAGAAAACCAAAAGAAGAAGAAGAAGAAGCTCTGGTTTTGTCCAAAATCATGCCCCATCTAATATTTTAGTGCATTATCTCACAGTTTCTATGTAGGGGAGCTTTGTGTAAGGAAAAAAAGAAGTTAACTCATCATCAGAAAAAGTTTTTTGAAACTGCTAGTGTTTTGTTTTGTGTCATCACTATTCACTGCATCGGTGCATCACACGGATAAAACATGAAAAATCATTTGTACACTGTTCATGAGCCATTCTGGGATTCATTGAGTGCACTCTATAGGCCCTATATAGTATGAGCTCTGTATAATTGAGCAGGTCTATAAAATAGCAACTGCACTATCTAGTGCACTATTGGCGATTAGTGTGGTATTTTGGACACAGCCGTGACGTATTCTTTAAGCCTATTACTAACCAGCACAAGTAGAATTTGGGAATTTATTTTTGGGACAGGGTTCTATTATTGTTTACAGGGTTTTGTTATTGAGTACAAGGTTTTGTTATTGGGGACAGGGTTCCATCATCTGGTTCAAAGTGACTGAATATCTGTGACTTTGCAGTAAACTAGCAACTATACAAACTAAAGCGGATCAAAACTTTTCAATTTTCAAGGGTCTGACTTGAGAAGTAACGTGAGGTGCAACTTTAGCATTTTTATTAGTGTTGCATCTCTTTAGCACTGGTACTGTGGTTCAGTCAGCTAACCTTTCATTTACTAATATGACTTTTATTTTCTTTAATAATATGAAGTTCAAACTGTTATTTATATAATTTAAAGCCTGACACTTGAACTAATACTCACAGGATACTATTTTTTCTTTTTTAGTTTAACGTTTATTATATGTTGAAATGAACAACAGCTCTAATTATGTCATTAACAATTTCTAAGTAATGTTTTTTTATCTCATAAGGGATAATTTGTGTAATTTTATTTATTTTAATGTATAAAACCTATTTTTTGGATTATAGGGTTGATACAGGGTTAAACTACATAAAACTAAGCTAAGTTTCATTTTTACATCAAATGTAAGGATGTAGTTAGTAGTATCGCCCTGTGGATGTATTTTTGCAACTCTGTATGTCTTTATTATCATGCAAAATGAAATATTCACATTTTCATAGGATAAGCAGCGCATAGTACACGTGTCATCAGTTATCTGACAAAAGCTAATCAAAATGCAGAAGCAGTGTGAGAAAACTAAACCTCACCATGATTTATTAGTTTGCAGAACCTCCTGCAGCAGTAATATTTGTTTTCTATGTAAGGGAATCAGTCTCTTTTCTTTACAGCACCTTCAGTCCGTTGAGGTTTTCTCTCTAGCTGTCAATCTGCAGCCCTTTCACCATGTTGAGGTCTGGACTTTGAACGCAACACTGGAACATCTTGGTTATTTTCTTTTCCAGTCATTCAGTCGTAGATTTGAAATTGTGCTTGGGATCCTGTTGCATGAGCCCATTTTGGCCGGGCTTCAGCCAGGGACAGATGGCCTCCCTTTTAACTCGAGACTAATTTTGTACGCAGAGGAGTTCATGGTTGACTAATTGACTGCAAGGTGCCCGGGCTCCCCGGCTACAAAACAAGCCCAAATCATCACCCCCTCGCCATCACCCTTAAGAGTTAGCCTACTTCAGTCTATATTTGTTTTAAAAACCCAGATCCATAATAACCTTTCAGGTCAGCGTTGGAAAAGATCCACATTACACCTCCACAGCTGCGTATAACAGAGACACTCATGCTCACTGAAACTGTTTCCACAAGCTTAAATGTTTACCGAAACCGAACCTTTGTTGCAGGTTTGTGCAGCTTTCTTTTATACCTACGTAGGCATTTGCAGCAATATTTAATGCAGACTCTGGTTGCATAACAGCTGATCTTAAGGACAAGCTGCTGACTTTGACTCTCAAGAGGCAGCTCTGAGTTATCTTCTGGTGATGATCACATAAAATAGATTGGAAGGCTATGACTCAGAAGAGCAAACCATGAAGCAAACGAATGCAACTATGCAACTGTTTCCCAGTGTGTATGGTTTTGAGGGCCGCAATCTAAAATGAGGTGTGGAGTTGGTCAAAGTGTTTATGTCAGCAGTCCCGTTTATTCAGGGGCAAGTTTGCAAACTTAACCTTTGCTGTCATTTTGCTTTTAGAGGGAAGAGGCGTCCTCCCGGCAACCCCGATAGCAGACACATTTGGGTCTAATTTGGACTATTTTTTGCATTTATGGTTCAGTTCCAGCACCAGCAAGTGCTATGTGGGCCAGGCGTGTCCCAAGGTTAACAAACTGGGCCAGTGTGGGGGATTTTTGGCACGTGTGCATCATATGAACCAGATGTGGCCCGAATTTCATAAGATAGTTTTGACGCGGGATACCATAAGTGATGTGAGGGCCCGGCCGTGGCCCAAAGGCTCAAAGGAAATGAAGAATTGGACCAGAGTTGAGGTAGCCACACTCACCTTGAGTCCAAGCCAAATGTAGGCCAAAGAAAAAAAACTGCAGAAATTGTCCAAGTTTGGGCCAAAGATGCTTTGCTATCTGGGATACTTGTGCAATCTAATCACACAATCAAGAACTCTATCATGTAACATGCTAACTGAGGTCTGTAGCGTTGGAGATTTAATACCATACTTTCATTCTTTCCGTGGACAGTTTGATCTTCTTGCTTGGATGATCAGTGACTCCTCCTCCTAGATTGATTGACTCTAAATCATTTAGAAATGGTTTTATAAGTTTGGTGGGTGGCAACAACTCCTTCTCTAAGATCATTGCTAATGTCTTTTCTTCTTAGTGTTTTGTTAACACAACCTTTTTTTCTTTAGACTGGAATTAGTAATTAAGAAATTATCACGCACCTATATTTTCAATTAAAGACTAAATAGCTCAGATAGTGAGGTTCACCCGTGCCAGTGAGCTTTGTGAGCTGACTAATGTTTGCAGCTTTATATAATTTAGAGACATATGTGACAGTATTGTTGTGTTTACATGTAAAATGTATAAGTTTGCCTTCAAATACAGGTTATATTCCATCTATTTGCATTTTATTATAGACTTGCCTGCTTGTGATTTCTTTCAAATGCCACACAAACTTTTATAAGAACTTTTTTTTTTCTAAGTGTTTGTAAAATAATTGTAAATGTATAAAAGCCTCTGAGCCTCTTTCTCTCCTCGCTGCTCTGGTTTCACCCACAGCAGGTTTGATTTACAGAGGAAAGCGACCGCTGGATGATTTCAAAGAATGCTCTTTATTTTCGTGTCCTATATGAAAAACCTAAACGGGCATACGGCTGCAATTAGACACTGAGAGAGTGTTTCATAATCGCTGTTATTTCAGAGAACGTCATCCCGCATGCTGGTTTTTCCATAGGTTTGGTCCCTCAGATGTATTTCCATCTAATTTTCCAGTCTGCACCGACTCTTGCCATATAGTATATACATACCGTCTCCATGTAGTATCGCTCCGTCTTCTTTTTATGATCAGCCTTTACTCTTTTTTTCTTTCTAAAGGAGTCATGAATAGAAGGATGATTCTGCAGCTTATGGTATATTGTTAGGTTGAAGTCTTTGGTTGTCAGTGTGTTTTTATTTTAAATATGAAGCTCTGAAAGAGCTCAGTTCTTTCCTACACGAGCAGCTGGCGCGGCGTGAAGAAAGAACAGCAACATTAGTATTCGGTGTGCCATCGCCGCCCCTGAGGTCCAGCTGAGGATCAGCTCTTTTACAGTCTGCTGAGCACTTGACCTGGCTTTTTAAGAAAAGTCAGTAGGTTCAGTCATGTTTGAAATGTGGTTCAGGGCAGTCATCGGGGTCACTTGGTAACGGTTCACCTACAGAGTTTCTGAATCGTATTTTCGGGTGAGGTTTTTTAGTGGACAGTCTAGAAACCGGACGCGGTTCTGCTGTGTTTCCTAAACAGTTGGTCACCCAGTTAAAAGTTCCCCTGCTTTGTGATTTGTGTTGTTTCCAGGGATAAATGGACAATGGAGCACTTCCTTTTTTGGCTGGCGAGGAATGTGTTGGCTCAATGGCTGTTTGTTACCGTGGAAACAAAAGAGCTTAGAGTCAAACCTAGGAAAATTGATCAATATCATAATCAGGGCTGAGAGGATCAGTTCACCATTTGAGTGGCGGGAGTGTTTTTTTTACTCCCAAATGATAATTTTGCAACCTTTAATAAGTAGAGACGTGCAAATTTTCTTTGCTTTGTTTCATACGTAAATGTAATAACAGAGGTTGTAATGGAGAAAGTAATTTGGTGATATCACATTTGATTCCTTGATATTATACATTTGGATTTTGCAAACATGTTACAGACGAGAGCAATCGCTTTACAATTACGTTTACATTTAGTCTTTGCCATCATTTCCATAATAAAATGGCAGCAATGCTTTCCATGTCCACAGATCAATTTTTTGCTATTTGAAGCCTAAAAAAACATATTTTCTAAGCTCTGAAAAACTCCCTGTCATTTTCACAACATTATGGTTGTAAATGGAGCTTTTTGTAACGTAATTTCACATCATACGTCCTTCCAGCCTACAGTAATAACAGTGCTGGTGTTTTTAACTTCTTTTTTGTTGTTGTTATTTTGTGCTGCTACCACTCAGTGCAGATAATGAGACTTTGCACTCGACTCCGAGACAAACTATCTGGCTGCTGCTGGTCCCATAGTTCACACAGTGTCTGGTTGACCCATTTAGAGGACTGCGTTCAATACTGCATCGCACTTTATTGCACATTTTGGTGCAGCTTAACATCTAAAACTGGCTGTATGCATGATGATGGTGGAGCTGCTGATCACATTTGCATTGTGTTGCAGAAAATGTTAACTTTATGCACAAAAATAAAGGGATTTTTAAAAAGAAAATTAATGAGAAATATAGTGTTGTATTGGCTTCAGCTGAAACAGAAGCAGTTGTGCAGCTAATGATTTCTTTCACTGTTACTGAATCTGCTTGTTCACATTTTGGTCTGTGTAACGTCTGAATCCAGTGGAATGTCCATGGCGTTGTCCGACCCAAACCTAAGGATATTCAATTTAGTGTTCCATAATTGTGGCGAATTCTTTGAAATATTGAAAACATGAAAACAACAAAACATGACTTCTCTTCTTGTTTTTTTTTTTTGTTTTTTTTTAGAGGTTTCAGCCAAAAATGGGGTTCAGCTGAAGTTCTAAGTGTTTGCAGTTTGTTTGCAACACCGCTGTCCTCAGCGGCTTTCATCCTGATATATCTTGTTCTGATTTATTGTTCTGCATCTGGAAATTGTCACAGTCAGACGACACGCTGCGTGTGGGAGGTAACGTTCAAGTACTAAAACCACCTGAATCGATTGATTTTTCTGAAGAAAAACTGTCAGTCTTGTTCAGATTCAGAGAGGGGGAGGGGGTCACCCGCCACAACATGTTTTCAGAACAATCTTCTGACTTAACGTGGATGAAAAAACAGCGGTTATGGCACAATAATATATTCTAATCCCCTTTCTTTTTGAAAACATACCAGCTGAATTTGCACAAAGAGAGCTACTAGTTTAGATTTGATCATCTATTAGTTCTGCACGTATTCATTTTTCTTGATAATAATGTAGCTCTTTTCCTGCTGTTAAAAAAAAAAACGATAAAATGTGGAATTTCCTGCTTCTTGGATTAATAAGATATTCTTATTGGAGTTTGGAAAAATATTTAAAACAGCAGTCAAGGCTTTAAAAATGGCTTGTTTACCTCTATTGCAAAATAAGGCCACTTAAAGGTTAAATAATGGAGCTATTTTTTTTTTAGAGAGAGAAAATTGACAAACTCTGTGTTTCCATCACAATGTCTTACTTCCAGTGTGTCTTCACACGGTCCTGCTTCTACCAACCCTGGCCTGGTTCTGTCGGCTCCATCTCCCATCCAGCATGGCCAGAGCGGTGCTGAAAGATCAGGGCTGAAACCGAACCGGGATGAAGAGCAGGAAAGAAGCAGGGGGTTGAAAAAGGAGCTGAAGGAAGACTGTGTGCATCCAGAATGACTAGTGGAGACATTTCTATTCAGAGCATCGTGCCACGTTAGTTTTACTCATTCTGAGTATGTATTCACTGGACATCATTGTTGATAAGATCCCGCTGACCTTGGTGCTGCTGACTAATACAGACTAATACAGCTTTTCTCTGAAACTCTTTTCCCCACCTTTTTTTTTTCCTGTTTCAGTTTTACAGTTTTAGCTCTGAAATCGCTGCTGTCTCAGTTCAGCAGCTGCTGCTCCACTTCCCAAGTCACTAAAGTCGGCGTTGCATTCACACGATTGGCTGCTGGCTTCGAACGCAGAGCAGATTACTTGTTGCCATGGCTACAGCAAACAGGAAATGCCCCAAGGCAGGTAATGCTTCAGGCTTGTCTCAGTGTGCTGTTTGTCGCTCGCGGGGGGAAACTTGGCTCTTTGCTATTGCGTCGTCTTTCCATCTGCCCCGACAATGGCTCTTTATAGAGTGACAAGAGGAGCCAAGGAGCCTTAAACTTTAGTTGGATAAAGATGCTTTGTCCCAAACAACCCCTGAAAATCCAAGGTCAATCCCGAACTCCTTATCTGCAGCCTCTTGGGTTAGGTGCTTAAAATGCCTTCACAACAAAAACATCTGCAGGAACACTGCTGCTTTGTGTAAACCTTTATTTTTCCACCTGTTTCCTTGCCGCGTATTGTACCAAATCCTTTTGATCACCAAATATCAGCAGATGCCCTTTTATTTCTCGGCCGTCACGGGAGACTTTTCTCTCTTTCTCTGCAGGTTCCTCTTGGCTGCATATGCCCGACTGTGAGAAATCAGCACTGAAATGTACTTCTCCTCTCCTTAATCCCCTCTCAGTGAAAGTGCAGGTCGTGCTTTTGTAGGGCTCCCTTTGATGGGCGCTGATGGCTATTGAGTAGCTCGCCGAGAACTCCGGCCTTTAAGCAGCTTGAGCCGAGTTTTGTCTGCAGCTCTTAAACTGAAGATTGTGAAGTGAGGGGCCCAGCGGTGGGAGCGAATCAGATTTTTCATGCCCTCATTACAGTCCATATTCCCCCTAGTGCACCTCATCTGTCTGTGACAATAATGTTGACGAGGGCAGATTCGTGCTCTCTGGTATGTAAACGTTACCACTGGGAGCCGCGTGTTACACGTCAGCACTGTTATAAAATGTCCTTCTCTCTGCACCCTCTCTTTCTCCCTTGTTTCTTTCTCGAAATGTTCAATTCTTACAAATAATGAGGCCAAGCTCATTTTTTTTCAACATATTGTATTTGCAGAATCCTGAATCTCATGAATTTTGACATGGTGAACCCCCTTTGGGACCCTTGATTGAATGCAGCATATCTACTCGAGCATCTTTAATCATATACACCAGGCCTCGCCAGCCTTTGTTGCTCGTGATCCTCACAGAGGGCGTGTCATGAAAAATAATCCTTTTTTTTTCCCTTTTAGAGCATTTATCTGGTCCGTTCTTACTAAAAAAAAGTAAAACAGTTGTGTAGGCGAATATTAAAAGGTTAGGAGACTAAATAGTGTTATTCTCTACTGAATGTGATGAACTCTTCGCCTCCCTCGTGTGGCCAAAGAAGGAAGTGGCATTTAATTTATTTTATTTTATTTTTTACTTTCTCAGAAATGCCTCACAAGTAAAAGGATTTATCTGATTTTTTTTTCTGCATGAAGAATTATTTAGGTCTTAAATGATTAAATGTAGCTGCAGCTAATCTGGTGTTTTTTAATGTATAAACAAACTCAAAACCGTCCCCCCACTCCAAGCAGGAATCCCATCTTTCCATTCAGACAGTCATCCCTTCCCCACCTGCTAGTTTGCTCCCCCTGTTGGTCATTACTAATACATCTGCAGCTCCCTTACCCCCCTGCAAGCCCCCCTTTACCCCCTTGTCTTCTGCTCCACTCTGGGACATTACCATTTGGTAAGACTGACTGGCTTTGCTGAGGGAAATGAAGGGGGTCCGGCAGGGGGTACTCCTCAGCTCGAGGTGGCCTCATTGCATCGCCTGCACTGCTGGATCTCTTTGTTATCACTAAACGCCCATGTGTCGATGCTGGAGAAATGAGAGATTGGCAGAATCTCATGATCTGGATAGATAAGCACGCGGGGGTTGAGCCTGTGACCTTGCAGGAAACCGAGACACACACACACACACACACACCTTTTGTTGCCTTTTTGATTCATCTTTTTAAAGCCAGAGCCGTATGTTTTCTAATACAAGGTTACCAAAACATCAAGCAGGACTGATTTAGTTTGGATTTTAACAACGCAGAAGACACAGATGCTTTGAGGTGGCGGTAAAAATAATTTTCCAGTGAAGGTTGGTGCTCCTCAGAGTAATTCAATGGGGGCTGCAGTACACTCTTCTCGACAGCAGGTGTCGCCACTAGGCAAATTAAAGCTTCATGGAAGGGCCAACATTCGCCAATCAATAAGTTGATTCCAATATTTAAAGGTTTGAAGGAAGTTTGAGGGTCAGTTGTTTGGATTTTTTTGCATGATTACTTATTTTATACATCTCTCAGTTTTTTTAACGGTTCATCTTGATAATAAATATGATTATTGAACCAAACAGACTTTGATCCTGGTGAACAGACCCTGAAACATGATGCATCCATCACACAGTGATGACCTCTGAACTGTAGGTCACAGACGCCCACGAACCAGCTGTCCACACAATAACTGTGTAGCTTTCCTAAGTGTGTTTGAGTTCCTAACATACATCCCTTACATCCTTTTTTTTCATACTCTTGTAAGAATACGGTGATGTGGAAGATCCCTCCGCCCCTCGGCCCCTTTTCACACCAGTGAAACAGTGGAAGAAAGAAACAATGCAAGTGACAATTTGCAATCATATGTCACAAAGCCGAGTCCTCTTTGAATCTGCCCCACTTCACCTCCTTTGTCATTCAAATAACCTCATGAATATTTCACGGCTCTGATCTGACAGCTGGATGAGAGCAAGCGGCTGAAGCTGGAGTAGACTCAAAAAGGGTCGTAATCTTCAGCGCGGTGTGGTTTTTACGCAGAGAAATGTCTTGTGTGTCATTGGAGCAGGGAATGGCACATCCCATCACAATTTAGGGATCAGAGCTCATAGAAACTAGAGATTGTGTATAATTCTGCCGTTTTTCTCTTTATTCTGTCCTTGAAGGGTGTGTGTGTGTGTGTGTGTCTGTGTGTTTTTTTTTTCCATCTTTCTGGGGAGGATTTCAGCTTTCGAAATTTTGTGGATGACTCTTCAGAAAGCTTGCGTGAAATAACAGCAGAAAGCAATTATAAGTGTCAGGTCCCACCGCCGGCCCGCTGCGCTGGCTGGCTGCTCTTACCCGCCATACTCGCCATAACGCCGCAGCCCCAACGCGGTTTCTGGGTCGACAACTGGGTAAAAGGTAACAGGTAATGAGGCAAGCGGAGGGGAAATACTTGTAACCTCCAAATGCACCCTGGCAAACGAAACACAAGGAAGCGAGGGGCACATTAGCGCTCCTTCTTTTGCGAGACATAGTTTGCACCTTCCACTGAGTCAAGTGGCCTCTGCGTTGACCGCCCCCAGAGAGATGACCTCACCTTCCTCCTTATTCATCAACTCCATCACATATGTGTGCTCACATGTGTTTATGTTATGCAGCGGGCCCCTTTAAGAGCCCAGTGTCCTTTTTTTTTTCTTGAGAATGAGCCCATACTCGGTGCTCTGTGCGTGTTGACCATGGCCCCTGAGTGGGTCACCGGTGGGGGGGGGGGGTGAAGCTGCAGTGCAGGAATTGCTAACCGACTCTCACCTCCCCAGCCCCCGTTTTATACCAAGCGGCAGGCTCGCCGCGCCGCCTGCTGCCTTATCTACCAAAGGAATGCAACAGCTGTGCCGGGGAGCGGCAGGGTGGGCTGGCTGAAACCCCCCTGCCAGACCCCTGCATGGCTTCTCTCTCTCTCTCTCTTTCTCTCTTTCTCTCTCTCTGTCTCTCTCTCTCCCCCCACCACGGCCACTCCACCTCTCAGCGAAGCGACGTGCCGGGCTCCTGAAAGCCAGCTCAACTCACAAGTGAGCTAGACACAGTGAGAGACTCGGCAGAGAGCTGCATGCACGTTCAAAATAGAGGGAGAGGGAGGGAAGAGAGAAAGAGAGAGAGAGAGGGAGAGGGAGGGAGAGAGGGAGGGAGAGGGAGAAGGAGAGTCAGGGACAGGCAGTGCTGAAAAGGAGAGCACAAAGAGAAGGAAAGTGGAGCAGGGGAGGGGAACAGGAGGCTGGGTGAAGGGAGAGGGAAAGACAAAAGAAGGAGAGGGGAGACGTAGCAGGGTGAACGGAGGGGACTGAGCAAATGGCTACGGAGGAGACGGCGGGGGGAGCCAGGAAAGCCACCAAGAGCAAACTGTTTGAGTTCCTGGTCCATGGAGTGGTGAGTGGCGCTGTCCGTCATTCCTGTGACGAGAGCTGGGCTCTGGCATGCATCTGTGCGTTTGTGTGTGTGTGAGTGTGTGTGTGTGTGTGTGTGTGCATGAGTCGGCGCAGCGGCAGCGGTCTGTGTGTGAGAGATAGCTGGGTTAAAGCTGGCCATGTGAAGGTTATTTCCAGCCCCCTGGATCCTCCTGCCTGTCAGGAGATGCCTTGAGAGAACGAGAAGCAAGGATGGATGGACGGATGAATGAATGGGTGGATGGGACTGAGCATGGAGGGATGTAGAGCACGGGATCTCTCTCTCTCTCTTTCTCTCACACACACACATACACACACATACACACACACACACACACATGCTCAAAAAAAATGGATAATTGTAGAAGCAGAATCTCGGCAGCAGATGCAAAAAGCAGCCAGCTCCCCCTTGGCTAACGGAGGAGCAGACTGAGCATGCTTCCCTGGGAGTCACAGACGGAGGGGGGGGGGGGGTGACGAGTCCCGCTAGGAGCAGCCTTCCAGGCGGCGTGCCGTTGGGCTGCTGGAAGGATTTGAACCTGTAAGGTCACGAGACAAACGGATGTAGTATTGTAGATGGAGCCGCGGCAGGCGGCCAAATCCTGGAAATCATGCAGAACAATCGGCCCATTCATGTGGAGCTCGCGTGAAACGTCAAGTCAAGTGTTGCGTTCGGTTAGAGGTTAGACAACTGTTACCACGAGCCTCACAGGAGCTCTGTAATAGCTGCACATGGAGCACGGCGCGGTTTGTTTTGGGAAGGAGCTTGGGGGGTGAGGTAGAAAGCTTAGTCTGTGTCTTCTTCCTGTTGGAAATTCAGCACGTTTGACTCGAGAGCGTAAATAAAGCGGGGATTTATGGCAACGTTTCCCAGGCTTTTTCTACGCCGGTGAGACCGGCCATCTCCTGAAATACAAGAGATTAAGTTTTATGAATGAAATTTAGAGTTATTTTTATTACGCTTCATCTGCCAGTTTCTCAAGGTGACACTTTAAAATAGAAATGAACCATTTCAGCTTGTGTTTGTAGTCATGGCAAATCGAAGAAGCAATTTTTGACATAGTTTTCTTTTGTAAGACGTTCAAAACAATCAAAAAGCTGTAAAAAAGTGTTTGACAACCCATGACAGTTTCTAGTATAACAGTTTTTCTTTGTCCTTTTCTTCAAAAGGGTGAAATCAATAGGAGAGAGGTGGCAGGGGAATGAAAGACGTTATGGGGACAAGGTGCAATAAACTGATTTGTTTTTAGAATAATTCTCTCAGACAACAAGATGATGAGACAAAATGATGTTTTATGATTTTTTTAAATGCTATCTTTACAATATCTCAATCCACAGATTTGATTTAGCTTAAATTTTGTAATTATTTCCCCATTGTGATAATAAATCAATTGTCACTTTAACTTCAGGATTAAATTAGACAAATTAGTGTTGTTGTTGTTGTTTTATAACCTGGGGTGCTAAAAGAAAAAAATAATAACTCAATTGAGTTTATTCGTCCAGATGATGAATAACATAACGATTTGAAAATACAGCATTTGAGTAAAAACATTAAAATATCGGGGTTCACTCGAGAGCTTACATTTCAAGGTTGGTGCTTCTTTTAATCATTTTCAGAAGAGTTTTGAACAGGTAAAAGTATTCTGTATTTCCCAGGAAAGACACCAGGTTTATAAACATGTAGTAAAATGAGCCAGATTTCTGTATCACGGGGTTTAGATTTTAATTCATTTTTAATCCCAAAAAATCAGACTTGAGCTGCTCCTGGTTCCTGCAATGTAACTACGTGCTTTTTCTTTCGTAATTGACTGAATATTTCTAGTCCAGTTCAATTTAAAGCTCGTTGGCTACTTTCAAATCAAATAAACCAACAGAGGGATCAATAATGTGTCATTTCCAATCATAATCAACCACGCTGTCATGTTTACACTGTTGTTCCCCTCAGATGAATATGATTGCACTAGTCCTGTATCTCGGCCTTTATTTAACCTTCAATGAGCACGTCAAGAAAGAGAGACTTGACGTTACGAGCCGCCGTCATTGTTTTTGTAAAAAAACAACAACTTGTTTGAGTCCCGGCTCTCGACTTAACTCCGCTTTAATCAGAGTTGATGCCCGCGCGCCGTGACACCGGCGAGATTTATACTGCGAAACAAGATGAGCTATTGTCTCTTTGACAGGAGCGGTCATTACGGGGGGCTCGGTGCTCAAGTCCTGCGCTCAGAGACACACTTTAGGAAACAATGGACCAGGTGATTGATGAGCCAGATGAGTGTGTCCTCTCAACAGACCAATTAACCTTGATGAGGCTCGGGCCGCTCCAAGCCAAATATTTCCTTCTGCTTATTTCTCCCATGCTTGCCTCTCCCCTCTGTCTTCCTCTTCTCTTTTTTCCCCTCTCCCTCTCTCTCTCTCTCTCTCTTCCCCACATTTGAAGATGGAAAAGTCTTGTTATAACAGTTGCGGCAGGTTCCTTGGTGGTGTGTACTGTAACTGCAGAATGGAGAAATATTTATACTATGGGATACGGGGATGATTTGGCGCAGTTTGTACGCTTGTGGCAAGCGATGACGTTCTCTTTCCTCTCTTGGGCGAATAAAGCAAAAGGAGCCTTTTGATGCAGAAAACGCACACACACACACACACACACGGGTGTTCAAGATGCGTGCACACGAACATAAAGCACGTGTGAGTACAGTGCACATAGTTGTGGTTGTGGGGCTCCCGAAGGTCGCAGCGTTCCAGCCTCCCTGCAGCAGCGCTGGGCCCGGCTCTGGTTCCAGGACTGATGGGGAGGCTCGTCCTCCGTCTCCCTCATTATCTGTCTCACCTCCCAGCACCAGCACCAGCACCAGCACCAGCACCAGCACCAGCAGCACGGCTGTCTCTGGCTCGTGCGCGTGGAGGTCAGCGAGGGCCACGGTGAAGGGAAAAGCCTTCCAGCACCCTGCGTGGGAAACCCTGATAAGCCAAAACATAAAATGACACTGTAGCTGTGTCGTCTGAAATCAAAAGGGGGGAAAAAAAAGAAAAAGTCTGACTGGGTTTGTCTGCGAAAATGGATATAAACCTTTCTCTCGCGACTGTAATGTCTTTGCTACCACCTTAACGTGCTGTGTTATAGTTATACACTTAGTTTTGGTTTTGAAGATCTCTAAGACGTCTGCCTCTTCTGAAACACATTAACAGAGCGGGACATTTAGTCTGGAATCAAATGTAAAAAAACTAAAAAAAAACATGATATAGGATACCTTTCCTTGGCCAGTGGTCATTAAATTGCTCTTTCCCAGAGAAATAGTCGCAGTAAAACCTTTTCCTTGTGTGTAAGGTGGGGAAATGTTGCCTATTACGTTCAGTTTTAATTAAAATTTTCAGTGTTGTGAATCATGAAATCATGAGTCCTGTGAAGGATTTAGAGGCAAACAGCCGTAACGACACGAGTAAATTAAAAAAATTAATCAATGGCTACTTAAGAGTCCTCCTATTAGTCGGCTTCACAGCCCTGAGCAGGCCCCGCCCACTCCTCTAGATCTGCTTTTAGTACATAAAATTCCAGAAAGTATTTTTATTAGATTGAAAATTATTACGTGTCACCAAGGGCGGGTCGGAATTCAGGTGATTTAAAAGAAAAACAACAATTAACCAACACATTTTTGTCATTTCTGGGGCAGATCAGTTGTTACCAAAAAAAGATGAGAGTCTGAAAAGTGAAGCCACAAAGGCTTTAATCTGAAATCTTCCAGCAGGAGGGCGCCTATTCTGATCGCTAAAAGTTCTTATCTTATCTTATCTTGTACCAGATAATATTGGTATTCATGTTATCCATTGGTTCTCAGGCAAAGTCCTGCCTCGCTTATAACGCTTTATTTCAAAGAACCAAGTTAATGACAGGCAAAATATTAAATTTGAGGCCTTGGAACAGTAAAATAAAGATTGGATGCTGCTTTCATATTGTTTATACCTGCTCTGAGTCCGTTATTGGGCCATGATCGCTGTAAGCTGTATGCCACATGAAAACACAAGATAAACCTGGTTTTCTAGGTGTTTAAAGGTAGCAACAAGCAATTTCCTGTCTTCACATCTGTTGATATTTGATCAAAACATTCTCCCGAAGTAAATATGCCCCGACACAAATGAAACTCTGTTACACAAGACTGTGTATAAAGTTCTTCATTTTTCCTTCACAAGAGCAGCGAGCAGATCACGAGGACATGAAAGGGTTGTAGGTTAGACTTGCTTACCCCACTTTTAAGGGAAATTTAGCACTTCAATTAATGTAGTTTAGTCATAAGAGATAAGTTAGAAGAATATATGGGAAAAAAACCTGATACAATTTGATAAAATGACCAGATGGACACTTTTTTGACTGTCCAATACTGGCCATAAATGTTGTTTTAAAACCAAAAGGGGGCCGTTCACGCTCCTCTGCGTCATTTGAAGGCTTTTTTTGACTTGAGCTGCATCGATAAATCAATCCTACTGATGCATTAAAATGCTTTCCTTAACCATTTAAAAAAAATAACCTCAAATATTTCCAAGTAAAATAATTCTCCGAATACATTCGTATGTTAGTCAAACCTTGAAGTCGTCTTCAAGGTTTTTTTTTGTGATTTTGTGACCTTTGTTGGCAATTTTCACATCTTTTTGTCATTTTAGAAACAATACAGATAATTGGATGCATAAAGTAATAGTTAAGAGCTGTTTTGGGTTGAATGAAAGCATCTGCCAAATGAAGAAAATGGGACAAAAATAAAAGATAGAAGTGGAAAAAAATGCTGTTGTACAAACGCTCACATTGGAGATGCAAAAACGGAGCCTGACTGATCATTTTTCTTGAAAAAAGACTAAAAGTATAATAGAAAAATACAGATATTGTTGGTCTAAATGTCTTCAACAAAAACACCCACTTATGAATGAATGAATGAATGAAAATATATTTATTTCGGTCAGGTCATTCTTAATGTAGACACCAACTGAAAGCATCAGTTCACATAAAAAAAAAGAGAGACCTAACTGAAAAGGAATAGGCTGAAGCTATTGCTTATTTACGCCTACCCTAAAACTTATATATAACTTATGAAGTAGATAACGTTGGTTAAACAGATATTAGATTATAAAATGTATTCACATAAGATTAAAATTAGTTTTTCTAAGTGGAAATGTAATAATATTGCTTTATAATTCTCTCATGATACATTAAAAGCAAAATATAGTTGATAAAAACTTAGTTTATTTATTTATTTTACCTTTTTAATGGATGTAAATAGATTTCAGGACTCCGTCGAAGTGTTTGTGGGGCCACGTGACAACATGCAGATTCATCTTATATGTTTAGTACTTTGTGGGTTAAGTTTGGCCTCTTCAAATCCCTCCAGCCGTCCCAGTGATGCCAGCGCGCTTCTCAGATATCCATCCACATGGAAGAGTTGATTGCTGCCTGGCCGGCTGGCAGAGCTCTGGGCAGCGTGCTGGACTCAGTTCAGCAGGTCAGATTATAGAGCACGGCTCATTGTGTGCGTAGATGTACAATCAGAAGCTCTGCTTTTGCATATCTTGTTATCTAGATGACTCGAACCCTCCAGACGGCTCATTGGTGCGGCCGAGCGACTCTGTGGGCCTGTCAGCTGGAGCTCCACTCTGTTTGGGTCTTATTTGGTAAATTTGGTAGGAAATAGTAAAGGAAGGAGGTTTCTTAAGACTCCGCTGGGTGACAACAATCTAGGAGGTGGAGGGAGGCGGCCCCGACCATATGTTGCTTTATCCTCTCCTGTTTCAAGACCCTCTCGGTTGCCGTGCTCCACCGACGTCCCCCTCCCCCCCGCATGGCAACCAAACTCCCCGTCGGAGTGACAGCGACGTCTGCTCGGGCTTCCTATCACGGGATCTCTGCTTGGTCCGTTTCTAACTAAGGGCACATTGTGTGTCGCTCCGAGCCCACCTTATTGTGTCACAATCTGTTTTGGAGCCCGGGATTATCCCTGCACATACATGTGTGAGCGCTCAGTCACGATCTTGTTCCCCCCACTGTACTCTTGTGGTGTTTGTGTTTGTTTTCAGTCTGTTTGTGGACAGTCTAAAGATCACTCAGGTTATGTACGTGCAGAGATACGCACCAGAGGCACCGGATTTGAGAATAAAATGTCAACATACCTTCTATACCCCCTCTTTTAGCAGTTTGTCTCGTCAAATCTCCAAGCTGGTGTCTCATGTATTACTACAGCTTTACTGTCATCTAAGAAATCCTCACTTCAGTCAGACGTATCTCCTCCATCATGAGGCTCACATGTAACACCTTAAACGCTGATTTGAATAATAGACAGGTGGCTTTGGAGGGAGTCGCAGCACATTTGAATAAGGTGACATGGATGTTATATATTTGGATGAATTTGTGCTCACACTGGAGGTAGGCAGCTTTATTTATAGATCACATTCCCTTACACGGAAACAGGTGGTTTGCTAAGTATTACAATTAAAATAGGTGGCTGGAAACACCCTAAAAATGTCTTTTTGTAGGTAGAGAGTTCATCTTTTATCAGCATTGTATCAGTTAAACATTCAAATTTAAATTCAGACCTTTAAAGTTTTTACTTTTTAAATAGCACTTCTTGAGTTATGCTATTCAGGTGAAATATTGTTGTTTTTAACGTATTTAAAGGGTCAGATACTGTAGATGTTTATATTTTCCACTTTCACTGAATAAAAACCCATGAAGACGATGGTTAGCCGCTGATGCAGGATATTCCAGAGTCTCTGGCCTTATTCACCCTTTAGTTTTAATCTCAAATTTAATAATCTCAGATGGAAAACCGCCGTGCATGAATCTGAAGGAGTGAATCGGGTTGCATGATGGACGAAGTGCCTGGAAATTGTGAAGAAAAACCCCATTAAAGAGTGTTTTTTTCCAATGTACTTGAAGCAAGCGTAAACACAGTTGGTGTCTTCAACCCTGTTTACTCTGGTAAGTGGCCAGGCAGCAGAAATCAGGTATTCAGGTATGCAAAACATGTAAAAAAGGCTATTAAAGTGTTCCAGGTATGATTAGAGAAGAGCAAATGCTGTCCAGACGGTACCTACCTATGAGAGATCAGGAGAACATGGTTATAGCAAAGTTCACCAAGTGTTTTTTGGGTTATCAGAAAGTTATGACGGATCCTCTTTATGCCATTTTAAAGTTGTTCGTTATCATCCTTAGGGATGATACAAGTTTTAATTACTGCCAACTGTAAAGAAGTGAGCGTAGCTTAGATGTGTAATTGGGTCCGGAGCATTCAAGAGCCAGTCAATTTGTGATTGCTGTTCAAAAAGGACTTGGGATGCATTCATGGTCCTTGGTTGAAGTTCTCACAGCTTATCAGTGTCGGGTACGATCCTTTATTAAGTATAAAAACAGCTCTATCGATAATAAAGATCCAAAGGACTGCAGCGCTTTGTAAACGGCTGTGTGAGCAAATTGTTCCCTTCTCAGGTTTTTTTTGTTCTTCTTGAAGAAGTGGAGTGGAAAAATGCTGTGTGGGCTGACGAATCATGGATCCACTAAATTTGAGAAAGACTATCTGCCTCATTTTTATTGTGCAGTTCAAAAGGCAGCGCCTGTGATGGCGTGGGTGTGCATTAGTGCACATTGCACGGATAACTTGCACCATCACTAAATGTATAGATGCAGGTTTTAAATATGCTGCCACCAGATGCTTTATTTACTTTATTTTCTAAACGAAGGCCTTCTTTTTCCATTAAGACAATGTCACACCATGTTCTGCACATTTTGTCCTGCTTGAAAACCAAACCTGTGTCCTATTGAAAAGACTTGGTGCAAAGGAAAGCTGGTTTGAAGACTTAATGTGAAGCAAAAATGGGGAAACATTTCACCTTCAAAATCAAATACAGCAAATGCAATCAAATTCATTTAATTTTTCTATATAGTCACATTATCAGCACTACATATCCATACCTCGTATTTGTAGTTTTTCAATGAAAATGTGGATTTTAAGAGGTTTTAAAAATCATTGCATTTTTGTTTGGATGTAAATTGTACACAGCTGTTTGAAAAGTTATCCAAAACTCGGCCCGTCTGTGTTTTCCACACCTGCCGCAGTCATTTTCAGGGTCGTGGGGATGTGCCGGAGCCCGACCCAGCTGTCACCAGACGAAAAGCAAAGTACACCCTGGACCGGTCCACACAGAGACAAATGAGACAAACAATGTTCAGAGTGACCTTTCAATCCAAACCAGCTCGATTCAGCTTTATTTATACGGCGCCAAATCACGACAGGCGTCATCTCAAGGCGCCTCAACAATACAGTTCAATTCGTTCCAAATTGGTCCAAGAAATACAAAGCCAATAATATGGTAATAATAATTATTGCTTTGCCAAGGAAACCAACAGATTACATCAAAACTGTCCTTCGAGACGTCTGTGGTTAATTTTGAATCACTACTGAACCTAATGTGCTTATTTCTTTGGACTGTGGGAACCACGAACTTAAAGTGTCTACATGTTTCATGACAATATTCTATATTTTTAATGGTAAAATTAAATAAATCATGTATCATCAAGTTGAATGTGGAGGAGTTGTGCTCTGATTTAGCCCCGCGGTAACAATGGGAGGTCCTCGCTCCGGATTTAGTCGCACATTTTCTTTCTTCCACACAATAAACCGAGGCGGGGCGCAGCTGTTGCCGCGGGAGTGACAGGCGCAGGTGAGAGCCCCCCCAGCTGTTCCCAGGCGTCGGGCGGGGAGCGCGGGACGCTTGGCTCGGACACTGTTTGCATTATTTGGGGGTCGTGTTAGTGTTTGTGCACTGGCCGCAGTTTGCAGAGCTGAAGTTTTAATTTTCAATAACCAAACATCTGCGATTGTCGGTGCAGTTTGATTTTTATATTTTATAAAACTGAGATTCAGTCTTTTCAAACATGACAAAGCAAAAGAGATGAGTATTCTGATGTTTGTTTCTCCTCAAGTCTTTGTGCTCAGAAGAGAAGATGCATCCTGCACTGCTCGCTATGATTTTTAAGGTTGAAAAGTTTCCAAAATAAGGAAATTTGCGCCTGTTTTCCATCCCTCTCTGAAAAGCATTACTCAGCATGTGCTGCATTTAAAGCTTCACCAGACAGTTTTAGTTCGGTGTTTGTGGCCCAGTTGTAAACACTTCAAAACAGAAACTGTGTCAGTGGACGCTGTGAGTGAGCAGTTTGGGTTTTTATCGGTCACATCTGTGACATCTGGATCAGAAGCTGACGAGAACTTCGTTCATGAATTCCTCACAAGAATATAAACGGATCAAATGTCTCCTTGATTTTATCGTAGGACCTCAGAGTCGTGGTCATAATAAAGCAGGAAACCCGGAGGAGGATATTCTCCTCATACCTGATCCCTCTGTTTTCCCCTTTTTTCCCTCTTCAGCGTCCCGGCATGCCGTCTGGAGCGAGAATGCCCCACCAGGGAGCTCCCATGGGCCCCCCCGGGCCGCCGTACGGGGGCAGCCCGGCGGTGCGGCCCGGCCTGCCCTCCCCGGTGATGGAGCCCAGCCGGAAGAGGCCGGCCCCCTCCCAGCAGGTCCAGCAGCAGCAGCAGCAACAGCAGCAGCAGCAGGCCGTCCAGAACCGATCCAGGAAGTGAGTCCTGATCCGGCCCCCCCCCCGACTCCCCCCGACTCCATCCGAAGCCCTGCATGGCTCGAGACGTGTGTCTGCCAGCAGTTAGACGGCAGAGGCTGCGGTTTCACTTCCAAATGAACCAGAATCAAGTCTGGCACAACTGCAGGCTGAATCATTCATAAAATACATGATTCTGTTATTAAAAACCTACAAATGACCTCTCCAATAAGACAAAACATATTTAGCTGCTTGAACAGCATCATTTGAGGATATGTGATAATTTAATAAGTATTTTAATAGAAAACGAATCAGTCTTAGGTGGAGGAGATGCTGTAAATGTTCACAGGAACCTTGTGAGACGTTTTGTTATGTTTGCATATTCGCTGCGGTTTAATCCCCCCGTCTCTTTTTTTCTATGAAAACCTACTAATTTTACTCCCTTGATTGAGAGATTGCAATCGCAGATGTTTTGAGTAACTCTCGGTGCCCACTTTAAGGCAATGTGGTTGAAAAAAAAAGCATAAGAAAAACAGTCAGTCATCACTGTGATCGCGTTCCCAAATATGGGCACAAACGAGGCAAAACTTTCAAAATTGCTGAACAGTGAAACAGCTGGAACCGTGATTTTTTTTTGGTGTATTTTATGAAAAGTTCAAGCTTTCCTTCAGCAAACTCTTGTACGTAAAGGGGAAGGTTGATTGTTCATGATTGGAGTTTGTAGTATTAGACAGATGAAGCTGTTTTTGAGGCTCATTTAGCCTCTTTCTGCTTTTAGTCAGACACGTCGGTTCATGTATCAGCTAATTACGTCAGACGCCCCTTTATCAGACTCGACAATTGCATCATTTTCCACCCAGCAATTTCATCATCTTAGCATAGTGTGCTACCATCTGAGCTCAAACGATACAGGAATTTTAATATCTCGGCCTGATGTTAATAAAACATCTTGTAACAATGAAGGAAATGCTCAATTAGCTGCATATCAGCTGGTTCATGCTTTTTTGAAATGTTTGACTTCCTGCTGCTCGAGTGATCACAGCTGAAATTCACTGCAGTTTTTCCATATTTGGCTTTAAATTAATGAAATAAGGACGATAGTAGTAGCAAAAAAAAAGGTTAAAGGAAGTGATATACTAGTGATTTTTGGAGAATATCCTAAATCCGAGCTTAAAGACACCCAACTCATTGATGAGGAGTGAAACCGTGACCTTTGTGTGTCTCTTTGCAGCCGTCATTTCAGTCTTTGTTTCCTCCGTCCATGTTTGCACATCGCCTAAATCCCACTCTTTCCCTCCTTGCATCTTTTTTGCCTTGCTCACTGCCTCGTTCATCCACGTCTGCCTTGAGTGTTTGCCCTCCGATGCGTCTTCACTGTGATTTTGTAATCTAATTTCTACCATCAACACAGATGTTCATGCTTTGGCTCCTTGTTACACTATCAGTATCCCTGCTGCATAAACACACACACAAAGAGAAGAGCAGGACGTCGGTAAAGAGACGAGTGCAAGGCAGGTGTGGTCATTAGAGAGATGATCAATATGCACACTCGGTGGACCTCTCCGTTTCATTGTCTCGCTATCTGCAGCACGATTGATCCACTTACAATTAAGCGGGCTTGTCAAACAGGTCAGAGGAAATGTTGTCCTGCGTCTGGGGCTCAACCCCCCGAGCAGCCCGTCTGGCTGCAAAGTCTCGGATCAATGATCCAGGGTGACCCGTCCAGGTGTCTTTGTCCTGTTTGCTCTCTATCTCGTCACGAGATCGTGCGTCCTCTGGCAAACAGGTTGATGTTGTTGCTCCTGCGTCCGGCTGGGACCACCGGCTGGGCGCGGGCCACCTGCGTGCGCCGTGTCATTGAGGCCTCGTGGTCCCGCTTACACCCTGCCAAACTAACACCGTTCCTATACACAAGCAGCTTCTAAAAATAGCTTTTTATTCCAGTCTGCTTTGCATAAAGCGGTATAAATACTTAACCCAGTGTCCTTGACATTACTGGCTTATTTTCCCTGACATGATTTTGTGGAGAAACTTGATGCTGCTCGTCTGGTAGTCTAGTGGTTAAGGAGGAGGGCTTGGGTCTGGAGGTCCAGGTTCAAGCCCCAGAATGGCAACAAACATGAACCACCTTGGGCCCCTGAGCAAGGCCCTTAACCCTAATTGCTCCCTGTGTGTTTGTTCTCTCAGATGTAAGTCGCTTTGGATAAAAAGCGTCTGCTAAATGATAGTATTATTATTTATGTTAACGTAGATACTTCCATTGTGTGGTTATATTTCAAATTAGTTTAGTAAATCACTGAATCTGAAAGTTTCTAAGCGACAAACACCCACAATTATTGTCAAATAAATGTTAGTTAGAAGATATAACAATAGAAAATCTATTAAATCTGTCCTCTTATGCTTTTATCTCTTTTTTATTTTATGTTAAATTCATAGATCTCTCAGAAAATCAGTGCCCTCTCCTTGTAAAGGCACCACTATGATTTCTGACACAATCCAGGCATTTTACCTTACATTTTCTAGGCTCTTTTTGGCCTGAATATACAAATATAATCTAAAAAAGAAAAATACAACATTAGACAATGTTATTTCGGACTATTCTTAACCCTGTTTCAGTAGGTTGAGAAATGTACGTTCACGTTTTGTGTGTTTGATGATGACCAATAGCTTTTCTCAAACAGCTACACTTTTTCTCCGACCGTGGTCGACGTGGTCTTGCTGAGACGTGGTCGTTTCAGCAAGGAGAACCTGCTCTCTGCATCAGGTTGAATAATTTGTTACCAGCTGAAACATGTAAATCACTGCGGTACCTTTTTTAGCGAGATGCCGTTACCCAGCCAGCATTTACTTGTGGGCCTCGTTGGAGCTAAACGTGGGCTGCAAAATTGTTCCCAGGTGCAGTCCTGCTTGCGTTTGCCCAACTGATCTTTTGCCTAATGTGTTGCTAAAACTGTGTGGGACCCACATAAATTGACCCTTTTATTAGCTCATACATGGTCTCAGGACTTGATATTTTTACCAAACAGAACTGTTCCTTTTACAATGATCCCTGTATGGTAACAGAGAATATCCCAGGTTTTACTCAAATAGTCACATTTCTTTCAGTAGTAGAAGTTTTTTCCCCTAAAACTACCTCAACTCTATTGTTCCTGTATTTTTACCATGTGGTGCTCATTTCTGTCATAATAATAAAACTTTAGGATGAAGATCAGTGTTTCAGTGCACCTGGATCTGCTACCCAAATGGATTTCAGTTATAAGCAGTAATCTGCAGCTGATGTCCTCCCTGAATAGTATCTTTGTTCTTCAGGGTAGGGTAAGCAGATATTTAAGGTTTGTGCTTGTGTTGGGTTATGTTTTCTGGGAGGGACTATCGCTCTTTGTATTATTGATATTTTTTTCCAACTCCATCAGATGTGATGTCACCCAGAAATTGCTTCAGCCCCATCTCTCTGTTTTGATCAGTCCTACATGATTTTTCAAAATTTAAACTTTTGTTTCAGCCATTCATTTTGGTCTTTATGGTATAAAACCCAAGAATGTTCCTGTTGAATTGGGACACTTATGGCTGCCGAGGACTATTGTGAGTTTTTAACTCGTGTCAGGGGACTGTGCTAACGTATCTGCTCAGAGGGGAGTTTTTTTTCCGCAGCAGTGAAGCTCTGAGGAGTAAAGGTGTTTGATTAGGTCTGCATGGTATCTTCATCTGCACCAAATGATCATTACTGCGTCAAAACCGACATCAAGACATGCAACACCCGGCCACCTTGAGATGAACTTGAGAGGTAAACTCAGCTTGTCTTCACCCATCTCTGTGATCCACAAGTTCACGGTGTGTCCGTTATCAGTGTATTGTCTGTCTCTTTGTGTGAAGCATGACTGTGTTTTGGTTCACTGGGAAACTTTTGTTCAATGAGCGTGTCCCTCAGATGAGAGGGAAGCCTCCGAGGACCTCCTCTGCTGCACCTGTGTGCATGCATGGACGCAGACACACACCCATCACAGACTGGCCTTGTTTGCACCTTACTAACAAACCCTTGAACTTAACACACATGCACCACATACAGATGTACAAACAGCCAGAACCACCAGGTGTTTCCCCTGAGTGTGTGTCTCGCCACAACTCTAATCGGACAACCTTCGAATCCTTACCAATTCTTAGGAAGCCAGTTGGATTCCCTGGAGCCAATGAGATGCCGGCGAGGCAGATGGACATGAGAGAGCCCCAATCAGATCCCACGCTCGGATCAAAGTAGGAGTTTATTCTGCTGCATGTCCATTTTCTTTCGTTTGATGACTCTGGCCTATTTGGTCTTTTACCTTCGCCCGGCTGTCCCTGGAATGAACTGTTTTGGCCAAACTTATGTGCAGGCCCAGATGTTGCCTCCCTGAAGTGTAGTGCTGCATGCTTTGGGCTGGAGCATGGCATGATGGGAACAGTTTTGTGGAACTAAAGTAGAAAAAAAAAGTACAGCAGAATCCGACTTTAGAGCATTTTACAGACGGTGTAAAATTGGGAATTGTTTGTGTTTTTAATTTTCAGTGCACTCCCGGATGGCTCGATCTTCCTTACTGCGGGCTTGTTTTAGTATTTGGCATGCTCCTGTAACCTCCCGCTGCACAGAACGCTGCAGTGCTCCGTGACAGTCATTTCCTGCAAAAAACGATTCGATATTACAGTAAATGTACTAAAAAAAATACTTGCAATGCTTTCTCATGAAGCAATTCCTTTATCCAACTTTTTTGAGGTATTCGATCAATTAAGTTAACCAAAATATATATTACCAACTAGATATTCTTTTCTAGTTTGTCTCGCTAAAAAGTGAAGTTAGATTTAAAGTATTACTTTCATCGTTGCATTTAAAATTAAACTGACTTAGATGTTTTTTGGGAAATCACCTTTCCCTTTTTTCTTTCCTTCTTGCAGAGACTTAGAAGATGACATCAATACCGTTAAAATAGTGAATTAAAGCAGTTCAAAAGTGAAACATAATATGTTGGAATTAAACACATATTTAGGTAAAGATTATAAGGGCACACAATTTACACAATGAACTAATAGAGGGACTTAAAGTGTGCAGAGAAACGTAGGTTAAGAGATAAACATCACTTTTCCCAGGATAGAAATAGTTTGATCCTTTTTTTAATTCCAGTTAAACAACTACGACATTATCAGTGAGCGTTTGAGGGGGCGGCAGGTGGATTTGTTCGTTCAGAAACAGCGTGGTTGTTTTCCCTCAGTCAGTCTGTTGCAAAAGCATCACTATAGCGGAGGCAAGAAGGACACAGGATGTTTTTGTTTTTTTTATTCAAACAAGTATTTGGTGACGATGATGAGTAGTAAAGTAAACAGTTTCGTTTTGGAGCGACGGCAGCAGCGCAGAGGCTTATAAACTCAAATTTATAAGAGAGAATCAACGAGAGTAAATAGCTATGCAGAGCAGGCAGGCTTTAGTTTTCTAAGGTGAAACTTCTACCGTACTTCTAGAAAAGCCTAAGTGATGCGATCTTTCTCCCGAAGACAGCTGGAAAAAAATTGTATTAGTTTAATTTAAGAAAAGCAACCATCTGCTGCTTCTCTACCTCGTGCATCTCTCAAGAAAAACTAAATCTGGTTAACTCCGAAAATGTAGAACTGGACTATTTACTTAAACGTCAGTCAAATTAGTCCTTAAATTCATCCCGGTTCAGCAGCCACACGGAAAAGTTGTTTATCCTAAATGAGAAAAATAAGTTTCCATCCTTGTGCAATGAGCCGACTCCAACTGTTTTTGCAGCGTAGTTGTTGGTGTGTTGGCGAGGCTCCTTCTGCAAGCGCAGTCAACTTAAGCATGAATTCACTCAGTGGCTGCACAAACCTACAGATGCTAATCAGATGTTTAAAGAAACTTAACAAGGAGAAGGATTTAGTGTCGGTCTCTGATCAAATAAAGCTGGAAAGAAACAGTACCGAGGCATGAACAGAATGAACACACACGTTCATCCTCCTCGGTGAAAGTCCCCAGGACTGCATCCCCTAAAAAAGCGCTTGAACACACACACACCCTCTCACCATCTGAGTCTTGCAGCAACGGTGATTCTGCAGTGTGTGTGTGTGCGTGCGTGCGTGCGTGCGTGCGTGCGTGCGTGCGTGCGTGCGTGCGTGCGTGCGTGCGTGCGTGCGTGTGCGTGCGTGCCAAGACAGATGTTTTTATACGACACTTTTTTGGCTATTAGAGCCACTCACTATCCAGGTGGACTGCTGCATTTCAGAGGACACACACACACACACACACACACACACACACACACACACACACACACACACACACACACACACACACACACACACACACACACACACACACACACACACACACACACACACACACACACACACACACAGCTGGGATGCTGGGGTGCTGGATATGGCCCAGCATTTTAGCAGATGGCCTGGGTGCTACGCTATCAGTCACCATAGTAACATGCTCTCTTTTTGCTCTTTCTCTCTGTCTTTCTCTCGCCGTCTCTAGTGCTAAGAGAAGGAAAATGGCAGACAAGATTCTTCCGCAAAGGGTGAGGCTGCATATTTTTACCTTTGTTGTTGTGTTTCTCCTGTGTGTGTGTGTGAGAGAAAGCGAGTGTTTTATCTCTCGTGCACAGAGCTGAAAAATCCTGATCGGTTTTTGATGTCCTGGGTTCTTGGAAGGCGCTCAGGGCCGGATGATTATTTGTTATTTCCAAATAACTAGATGAAAGAAGATGAAGGGGGGGGCGGGGGCGATGAGGAGGTTTAAGAGCTTTTTTTTTTTAGGTTTTCATTCTCTTATTTTAGGGTGGTTCTTTGACTTAAATTGAATTAGTCAGCAGAATAAAGCAGAGACACAAAGTAGGACTGGGAAAGGCAGCAGATCCCCAGATTGCCACAGGTGAGCATGTGCAGCCGGCGGTTGGATGTTTTTTTTTGTTTGTTGGGGTTTATTTTGTGCTGGAGTCTCAGTTTTCGGCCTCATTTCTCCTCCAATCACCTAATTACATCCTGGCTAGCACACAGGGTGTTGAAACTGCGGAGGTCTTGAGCCGGCGAGCGTCTGGGCTCAGGTCTAATCCCCCTGACACTACCCAGACAGGGAGATGGCAGCCGGCGTGGCCGGGGCGCCGCTCCACAACAATGAGTCAGTCACGGGGAATGTCTGCTGCACTCCCCCGTCAGCCTGGCACCTCTGCCCGGTGAAAGGCAGAGAGACGTTAGATAGAGGAGGAATGAGAGGGAACAATGAAGGCAGGCTTTCAGGAGGAAACATGAAAGAGGAAAGAAACGGGAGTGAGGCTAAGGAGTGAACTGCAGGAGTGTGTGTGTGTGTGCGTGCGTGTGTGTGCAGTTTAGTAAGCAGCAGCCCTTGATGCTGTGAGGACTTTCATCGGTATGGTAATGTCTGAGTCCTGGCTGGTTGGCTACACAGGCTGCATCTCATTTTGATCCCCCAGCGTCCGGAGGATGCTGGGGATCACTGAATTACTGATGGACGGGGCAGCAGTGCAGTTTTGAACAAGTTGCGCATGAGTAATTTATTTTCCTGCCACCTTAAACTTCTTTGTATTTCATTAGCACAAAGTAAATTCAGAGGGAAATGTAATAAATCTTGCTTTTTTTACTCATATTTAACAGCTTTAGGTAGCAGGTTTGGATTCAAAACATATGAAGTGCTCACAGAAATCCAATTTTCATTTATCATTAAAGTCCCCGGCTGGAAGGAAAAGTTTTTAACCTTGTTAACTTGTCCGTGATATGTTTTTTGTATGTTGTAAGACAGCATTAGCACAATCTGCTATCAGGTTTATTGCTAGAGATGAGTTATTTGAATCTGTAGTTTTGGGTTTGTTGAGGTCAGACGGCGCTCAAGAGAAGATAACAGGAATCCTGACAACCGACGGTGGAAATTTACAGCTCATTTAGAGGTTTTATAGCGGAAAGTAGACCAGCAAAGAGGAGAAACTACTTATTTTATGCTCTTGTTGCCTATAAGGCAGACCTGACAGCTCATGTATATGACTGCTATTACAAAATAAGATTTTGTAAGACTCTGTTTTTCCAATTAAGGCAAAAATAGTTTGACTTGTCCCAGATGTAGTCTCTACTGATCAAACAGCTGCTTTTTTTAAAGATACTTTGCCACTAAACTTAAACATTATCCTGCTAAACCTTAATTACACACCTGAGCTACAAGAATAGGAGATAAAACCGTCTATTTAGACAGAATATGAACTACGGGGCTACACAACAGTTCCCCCTTTTGAATTTTTTTGAGTGGAGTTGTGAAATAATTGAACATCTACAACTAAAACTGTATAATATTTGCTTATATTGGTACTATAATAGATACAACTAAATCAGATATGATACAACTGCTATCTGCAGGCTCAGCATTGCTTGCTAATGTCACCAAAGCCAAATGCTGAACTAAAGTTATGTTATTATGTGGTAATTCAACAGTTTTTTGCTTATTTCTGACTTGGTTACGTCCTTAACATTAGCTTAACAGGAATCCGAAAGTTTAACATGATCTCCAAACTTGCAGATTTCCTAACAAGTAATATGAAATAAATGGCTTTTTATTTATTTAGTTTTGTCCATATCAACTCTCTCTTTACTTATTCTTATCTTTATCCATGTTACCCTCATCTCAAAGTATTTCATGTTAGCAGTATTAGAGTTGTTTCCTTTTCTTTTGGGAACCTTTAAAAGTTTCAATCGCCCTCCATAATGTCTCTTTTTAACAAAGAAGTAGAATAATATATTTTCCTCCCCACCGTAGAGCTGACGAGAGGACAAGGTGTTTAAATGTCCTTGAAACGACCCTGCGGACCCCCAACCAGCGACCAAACAGACACGTTATCTGCTTAAGCCTTTCTAGGATAATTACATATGTGGAGAAAATCCCCATTTCTTAATTCACGGAGTGAAACTGTATCTGAACTAAAGCCTTCAACGTCAGATTTTCTCGCCTCTGAATAGATCCGTGAGCTGGTCCCGGAGTCTCAGGCCTACATGGATCTGCTGGCCTTCGAGCGCAAACTGGACCAGACCATCATGCGGAAACGCGTGGACATCCAGGAAGCCCTGAAGAGACCAATGAAGGTATTGAAAAGAAACCGTTGCTCTGAAATATACTTTTTCTCATTTTCACCTCAACGTGGTTTTTCCTGAACTATCTTTCACTGGTTTGCCCCTCGATGACTCATTAAACTGTGCAGTTTGTGTCGTGCCCTTGTGTCAGCAGCAAAAGCGTAAACTGAGGCTCTACATCTCCAACACCTTCAACCCGGCCAGACCCGACGCTGACGACTCAGACGGCAGCATTGCATCATGGGAGCTGCGGGTGGAGGGCAAATTGCTGGATGATGTGAGTTTTTTTTTCTTTTTTTCAACATATTAAAACCATGTTACAGATGAATTAATTACCTAATAAATAAAAGTTTTATGCCTTTTGCTAGTATTTCAGTCAAAGTGGCTGTTTGTCTCCTAAAAGCTGAGATTTTAATCTTCCTATTTATTATGAAAGCGTGCCGCTCTTTGATCTGGGAGCAGCTCTGAGACGTCTTTGGCCCGCAGTCGCACTTCCGTAATGATGTACTCAAATGACTCTGGACACGAAAATTATCATCCGGCTCAAAATATGAAACAGATGAATGATGATGTGCGGAGATGAAAGGCTACATTATTTGTTCCGTGCCATAACCTTTGATTTTCTCAGGAGAGCTTTCGTTATGTCACAGAAGCACAAAGCTTTAAGGTTTTACAAGTTACATATTTCAGATTAATTTTTCTTGATCTTATCGTGAGATTTATGACTTGTTCATCATGATGATGCCATCAGTAAAGAAGCCACGAGGCGAGAGCGTTTGAGGAATTTGAATGAATGAGTGTTAGATGCACCTTTGTGGGAACGCTATCGATCGAGGAAATTACCTGACCCCCTCTCTCCGTTTGTTCTGCAGCCCGGAAAGCAGAAGAAGAAGTTTTCATCGTTTTTTAAGAGCCTGGTGATCGAGCTGGACAAAGACCTGTACGGTCCCGACAACCACCTGGTTGAGGTCAGTGCAGAACACGGACGCCATTGCAAGGCGTCTCGCGGAGGATGAACCCGCAATTTAGAAATATAAATAAATCACACACAGCTTTTTTGTTTTGGGTATCACCTTCTGTCTCCGTCCTTGCAGCGAGTGCAGTCGAGCTGCGTCCGCGATGTCCGCGCTGCTTGTTTATATATCACCATAAAAGCGACAACAAACCAGAGCCAAATATCTGCACACTGTCTGAAAAAAAAAATGAAATAATTAGCCTCATCTGTATTCTTCTTGCGCTGTCAAGCTAAAAAAAAAAAAAAAAAGTAAATAAATATTCCATGGCAGACATTTGGACGTGTCGTAGCAGGAAAAACACATAGGGAGGTGGCCGATGTTGCAGATTATGTCTCACTGAGCCATTCTGTGGCCTGGCCAGACATCCTAACTCTTTTCCATCCTTGACAGAATAAAAGCTCTGATTCCTCTGGACAATCTTTTATTTCCTGCCATGTAACAGCATATTATCTTTATATAAGGGGGAAGATTGAAACTGAAGCGTCTTTGTGCTTTTCTTTGACTTCTTAGCACAAAAGGAGCTCTGGTTCATCCCTGCGTTGTCATGGTAATCTAGTGGTGACCTATTGTGTCTCACAGAGGGACCAGGGAGCAATCTGAGGAGAGATGCCAATTTGCTTATTTTTTATTTGATTATTTGTTTTATATACCGACCAGAGTGGCTGATAGGTTGAGCAAACGTACTCGCCACAGCAAAATATAACGCGTTTAACACTCCTGTATGAGTCATTGCATAAAGCCAGACGTCGCCCCATCGTGACCGGCCTGGTACGTTATGTACCAATGGAAATGAGAGGAACACAGAGCCGTTTCTTGAGCGTTAATTTGCAGGATGTGGAGGACCGGGCTAACATTATGATTATACTATTACAATTTTACACATGCTTTTACTGTTGCAGTAGCTCCAAATGTTTGCTGCGAAACAGAACACCAAACCTCTCTAATGAGTCACCAATCAATGACAGAATAAGACTACAGCTTGTCCTTTGGTTGGACCTGCTTTCTTACCACGAGATCCATGCAGAAAAACTAACACATTCATTAGATATAAAAGGACAGCGACGAGGTGGTCCATGACACAGCGTGTGAGAGTCAAAAAAATCAATAAATGATTCAGCACATTTTAAAACCATCCTTTTTTTTCCCTCTGAGTTTTTGTAAATGTGAAATTGAGACAGCATTCGCAGCTAACAGGGTGTTTCTTTAACGTGTTTCTCCATCAGTAATGAGACTCTTTTCTGCGCTGCATAAATCAGTGAATTGGTAGTCAGGGTCAATGACGGACTCTTTCATTGAAAAGCTTTTTGTCACGTCTGGCTGAATATCGCGTCGCCTTCTTCATAACTCGCCCGCTTCCTTGTTAGGAACCCATCGGATAAATGTTGGATTCAACAAGTGGACTGCCCCTCGCTTTCATTCAGCACGCTCAATTTCTATAACAGCAGAAAAAAGAAACTTTTTACACGTTCGGCTCGCAAGGTTGTTTTAACTTGCAGATGGAGAAAATGGCTGCTTATGTATAACAAACAACCAGTAGCCGGGCTTCACTGTGTATCCTCACAATAAAATATATATTTTTTTATAAATCCATTTGAGGATTTTAAGAGTTGAAATTATGACATCCCAAGGTTCCTCTTCTTTTTTTTTTTAAGAATGTGGTTTTTGCCGGGCACTCAGGTGCTTCTCTTTGAATGATTTATTTCTTTCCTGTGAAAAGAATTTTTACCTTGAGGTACAATCAGGGCTTAATCCGTTCTGAGCGAGTCAGCCGCCTCTTAAAGGAAAACTGTTTTCTGTACTGCTAGCTGAGAGGAGGTTGTGTTTTTTTTAATATGCCTATTCTCTCCTGAGTGCTTATGATCAGATATATATTCAGCTGACATCTGGGTGAAAAAGCAGAATCTTGGACGTTTTCAGTCAGAGCAATTTCATTTTTCTGTTTTCTGACTCTTATTCCTTGTTGATGCGTATCTCTTTCTTTCTCTCTCGAGGATGATAACATTTAGCCGCATAATTAACCTCTTGCATTTTTATTTTCCCCCCGGCATGCTGTGCACGACTGACTGGAAGATATTTAACTCCTTATGACACATCTCTTCCTGTGCCGGACATTGAAATTACTGCTATGTTTTCTTTTTTATCTGCATATTTCCACCTCCTTAAAGTCTGAATAAGTACTTAAAAAAACCTCGGAAAATGTCAATATGTTAAAGACGTTTGAACAAAAACAAGTTCATTCTATTTAGACTGAAATGTAATGTAATGTAAGACATACATATAGCTATAAGTTATTTTATTTTGAATGCACCAGGAATGTATGTAACAATCTTCACAGCAGTTGGTTCAGTTGAACATCTAAACCTTAGTCGAAGCGTTTGGCAAACGCAGCTCCAGATGAACCACAACATACAACTTTTTTCCACTGTGCCATTAAATCGTTTACAAAATGAACTGAGAAGAAGAAAAAAAAAGATTCTTGTGGGCAAGACTAAGTACCCCCATGAACCGCTTCTTTTTCCACTTTTAGCAGCAATAACTTAAAATAGTTGTTTCCTGTGTGACTTTATCAGTCTCTCACATGGCTGTGGAGGACTCTCAGCCCGTTCTTTTCCTACATGACTTCAGGTTATCGTGGTTTTTGAGCTTTCACTTGCAAACACCTCTCTTAAGGTCCTGCCACAGCATTTTGGATGTGTTGAGGCCATCTCAAAACCTTGACTCTTTTATTTCTCAGCTATTCTCGCATAGATTTGCTGGAGGGCTTCAGATGAGTGGTCCTCATCTGGCCCTTTGTGACAAACCACGACCAAAATCATGGAAAAGTCTCAAATCCTCACATTCATTTCATGAGAAAAGGATGCAGTTTAAACCTCAGATTGTGCAAGAAAGCAATGTTAATGCTGTACAAATTAAGTTAAATTAAAATGATATTAAATAAAAAAGTGCAGCAACTAAAATATGTAGTCGCTTAATCAAGCTTTAAACATAAGGGTGACATAACTATCAAAACATTTCAGTGACAGCCAGTTTGAACAGATTCAGCTGATGTTTTCCTGCAAAATACATTAAATAAATTGTAACAACAAAAAGGCCTGCGACTCACTGAAGACGGGTCCCCGACCCACCAGTTGAGAGTCACTGCTTTAGACCATTGTCCCACTGTGTGACGCAGTTTAGCTGTAAGAGACAAACGCACAGTCATCAGCTTTCCTCCACTGTGCTGGACGGCTGGCGTGTGGCGGTTGTGCAGAAACACTGTATTTGGTATCATCCATAAGTCTATAAGTGCTGGGATTTGTTCAGATGAAGCTGTGTGAACTTCAGTTGTCTCCTGACAGCCTTTCCAAACAAACTGGGCTCACTCAGTCTTCTTCTTAATCATCATGCTGTCATGGTCTGTAATGCTGAGAGGTAGCTCTTGTGTTCCTCTGTATTCCTCTTGAGCGTTGTACAGTCTGACCTTAGATTAAACTTCCATGGAAGTTTGCCCCAGAGAGGATTTCCACTAGTGCTGAATGTTTTCCTCTCATCAATGACCCTTTCCTCGCTAGAATGTTGAACTATGAGTAGTCTGGAAGTGGTTTTGTAATCCTTTTAGCATTGGTGTAGCAACAATGCTTCTTTAAGGGCACTGCTGATGCCGTTCCCCCTTGGCATTGTGTTAACACACACCTTAATGCTCCAGAAGACCAAACAACATCAAGGACGGATAATTACCACCACCTTCTCTTAAAGGGGACCTATTATGAAAAACACGTTTTTTCTTTCTTTAACATATATAAAGTGGTCTCCCCTCAGCCTGCCAACTCAGAAGGAGGAAAGCAACCAAATTCTGCAGTGTCTGTACAGCCGCCTGGATGATCCGTCCAGTGTCATGTGGCTTCTACAAGCCATTCAGATTCTGCGCATTTTTGTTACGTAACCAAAATGCAAACCACGCCCACAACTATAAAACCGTGTAACTGCATGAGAGCGTCTGACTATCGCATCGCACTGTGTGACATCGGACACTCTCTGTCCATCTCCCTCCAGCAGCTGCCGCTTTATTGAGGTTTTTGTAGTGAAATGAGGAGGAATCATAGAGATAACTTCTCATTTCAACTAACTGGATCAGCCGTTCCTCATCCATGACCGTTTCCTACAGCGCTTTCAACCGGCTTTCAACGCGAGCGACAGGAAGAAAATAGAAGCAGGGCGTCCGACAAATGCTCAGCTCAAAACGGCACGGGGCGCGCAGCGCTGCGTCGCCGTGTCGCTGAGGCCAGTTAGGACAGTCCAATAGAAAACAAAGCAAATGGATGGATGGAATTGATTTTGTCGCTGACGCTCGCTCGCATTGCATGCAGTTAGGACACGATGTAATTCCGCTGGCCGGAGCTTCCCCCATTTTTTCGTAGCGGTGTATCGCGTCATTCAGGCAGCCAATCAGCACAGAGCCTCATTATCATAGCCCCGCCCACTCAGAATCCCGCATAGATAATGAGGTTAGAGAATGAGATGATAAAGACATGGCTCAGAGGCTGAATTTCTAATTTATTTAGCAAAAACAATCAAAAGCCTGTTTTTAAGACATTCAAGGCCTGTCTAAAATAGATATTAGATGCCATAATAGGTCCCCTTTAAAGTTACCTTTCTAAATCCTGCAAAACACAAAGTAGTTAACATGGAATTGCTCATTTTTCTTTAATTAATTATATCGGAGTGAATAACCGTGTTGATGATGTGACGTGTTTGCGTTTCCAGTGGCACCGCACACCCACCACCCAGGAAACTGACGGCTTCCAGGTGAAGCGGCCGGGAGACGTGAGCGTGCGCTGCACGCTGCTGCTGATGCTGGACTACCAGGTAACACGCTTGAAGACGCCTGTGAAGCCAGCTGCCGCGGTGACGGCACGCAGGCCTCACAAGCGCTGATAACCGCTGGCTTACATAAACGCTCACATTCATTTTTAGACTGCAATGTGACGGGGATGTTGGAGCTGATGCAAAGGCTCCCCTGTGGGCGGCTGTGAAATTGGCTTTAATGTGGATTGCGTCTTGTCGTCAGCCTCCCCAGTTCAAGCTGGACCCCCGCCTGGCTCGCCTGCTTGGCATTCACACCCAGACCCGCTCCTGCATCATCCAGGCCCTCTGGCAGTACGTGAAGACCAACAAGCTGCAGGACTCCCACGACAAGGAGTACATCAACTGTGACAAGTACTTCCAACAGGTGCTGATGGAAATACGATTTTACCGAGAAAAACGAAACAATATTGAACAAATGTGTCGGTGGAAAAGATATTAAAGTTATGTAAAAAAGTATTAACCAAGAACATGAAAAGAATTCAAACTATTATTAAGAAAAATCATTTTTTTGACTTGTTCATTTAATTATAATTCACCAAATAAAAAGAAAATCCAACGTCAGTACAGAAGCAGCAAAGGAATGGAAACGTGGGAGGACATATAGTGGTTGGTTGTTGGTTTCCTCCTTTTTAAGGAGGCAAACTATTTCAAAAGCAACAATGGGGAGGAATTCAGCACAGACTGAAAAGATAAACGTGACAATCCGAATTATGCTTTTCAACCTGGAAATTGTGAAGAATGTGAAACATTTGAACATTTCATTTCATCCGTGGTGCAAAATATTGTTCAAAGAATCAGTGAAATCACAGAAATGACTGTGTTCTCCGGACAGGGATTCATGGAAAACAGGTTGGATTATTAATCAACCCGGGTTAAATGTCTGCTGCAGAAAGAAATGAACTTCACTGTGGTCAAGCTCATTTAAGATGGACTGAGGAGAGTCATGAGCACTCTGTTTAAAAAAAACTAGTATCCGTGATGGTATGAGGGTGCATTTGAGCTCATGGCATGCATAACTTGCACATCTGTGAAGGCAGACCATCTGTAAATGATATATAGAGGTTTTGGATTAAATTGTGCTGCCAAGCAGAAAGAATTCTCTCTTTTTTTTTCGGGCAAGGTTTTGCTTATTTTGGCAAGAATACGTCCGACCACATTCTGCACATATAACAGGAGCGGAGGTCCGTAGTAAAACTGTCTGGGGCGGAGCTGACCTCCCTGCAGCTCACAGTCGTTTGGTCTGATGTAAAAATGAACGTTTCGCAGCTGAAACTGTTTATGAAAAGAAAAGAAAAGAAAAACAAAAGAAAAAATGTCAAAACTACAATAACTGGTGTCCTGAATCTTTAAACATTTAGTGACGCGGCAGCGCCGGCTGAAGGTGAACATCCCTTCATCAGTCTCTTCTTCCTCTCTACTGTAAGGTGTTTTTCTGTTTGCTGTGGGTAGTAATTCAAATGATTTTTTTTGTGCATAAAACAGATTTTTGACTGCCCCCGACTGAAGTTCTCCGAGATCCCTCAGCGCCTCACCAACCTCCTGCTGCCTCCGGACCCCATCGTCATCAACCACGTTATCAGGTACACTCCCTTTCTGCCCTGAACGTCGCTTATTCATAATCCAACAGAGGAACCTTTATTTACAAAACAGGCCAGGCCTGACGAGAGAGAGATAAGTATCGATAAGGAGGAACTTCTTTGGGAATTTGCTTGCAGTTTCCATTTCTAGTAGTACGTATATCTCGTAGCTTTTACATGAATTTGCATCTCCCTGCTTTTTCATGTTGCTCCTTTTCCTGCTGATCCTGTTCCATCCCCCACTCCCTCTCAGCGTGGATCCCAACGACCAGAAGAAGACGGCGTGCTACGACATTGACGTAGAGGTGGAAGACCCCCTGAAGAGCCAGATGAGCAGCTTCCTCCTCTCCACTGCCAACCAGCAAGAAATCGCCTCGCTGGACAATAAGGTGAGATCATCCGAGCAAAACCTCCTGAACGAGGCTCTAGATCTCTGGTTCAATGTAGGGCTGGGCGATATATCGAGATTTTAATATATATCGATATATTTTCAAACGCGATATAGTATGAGACAATATCGTTTATATCGATTTTTAAGAAAAATTAAAAAATTAAAAAATGTATGATTTTGATATAGCTTATTTTGTGACAAATTGACTTGAATGTTTTATTTGAGATTTGCACAAATGTTTTGTTATTTGCACAACTGTCAACCTCAGTGGAAAAGTCTGCCTGTTACTGTCTACATTGTATTAATTGTACAGTGTATTTTAATTTAATTGTTATGCAGGAAAGGGATATTTGTTTTATTTTATTCAAGAAGCATTTTTATTCTATATATGCAGGCAGTTTATTTTTATTTCATTTGTTTTATACATTTTGATATTGTGCAGACCTCTGTTAATAAAGGTACCTGTGGGACATTTGGCACGAGGCTTTGTATTAAAACTGACTGTTTTTTTAAGGGTTTGCCTCAGAAAAAAATGAAGCTAACAGAGATGCTATGCTATAATGCTTTGGGGGAAACCCCAATTAAGGCACAGAAAAAATATCGATATATATCGAGTATCGCCATTCAGCTAGAAAATATCGAGATATGACTTTTGGTCCATATCGCCCAGCCCTAGTTCAGTGTCACGCTCAGGCAATGAAACTCTGCCGCTTCTGTTATCTGACTTGATCTCTACCAAAACTGAGATTTCTGTCTTGAATTATTACAACAAGAATTAAAGTTACAGTTCGACAAAGAATAAAGCTCGCTGTGCAACTTTTGAGGCCTACAAAATTATTCCTAAAGATAAGATCCAACAGTTTTTCCGGTCTTCTTCTGTAGAGTAATGCTACAAGCATCATTTAATTCCTGAATTTCATATCTCAGTTTCCCCCGTGGAAGGTTTATGGATCGTTTCCAGAGACGTTCTACTCCTTTCATATCACATCAGAGAAAATAAACATCAGTCCAGACGTAATCCCCTGGAAATCTGATCGTCCAAAGCAGCCCCGGTCAATGAGATTTTCCTGAACAGAGCTTTTTGTCCTGATTGCTCTTGTCCATCTGTTGCTCTCCAGATACACGAGACCATCGAGTCCATCAACCAGCTGAAGATCCAGAGGGACTTCATGCTCAGCTTCTCCAGGGATCCAAAGGGCTACATCCAGGACTGGCTCAAATCCCAGAGCCGAGACCTCAAGGTTCGATACTGACGTTTACAGTAACAAACACACTGTTTGGTTGCTTGTTTTCAATACACCTGCATGTTAGGTTCATGATAATCTAACGACTGAATGGATTGTACGTAAGGAAGAGAACAAGCAGGTTTGAGGGCAAGGATTGATTAGTGATAGCTCAATTTCAGTTTACTTTCTAATTTTCACGTGCAGCGAGAATAATTATTTGGAATAGACTGTTTACTGATTAGCGGTTATATCAGTGTTGTAATTAATGCTCACTAATAAATTAAACTAATGATTACAAAAAGATGGAAATAGATAACCAAAGCTCCACCAGCGCCCTCTAGTGGCTGTAACATGAAATGTTCAGTCAGCTCGCATTGTGTCTTTTGTAAATTACACGCAATTTTTAGTTTTTGTTAAACAAAAAAAGTCACTCTGCTTGATTTTTGAGACCTGTATGTACATGTTTACAAACATAAATGATAACTGTGCCATTCTGTTGGTGCAGTTGATGACAGATGTGGTAGGAAACCCTGAAGAGGAGAGGAGGGCGGCGTTTTACCACGAGCCCTGGTCCCAGGAAGCTGTCAGCCGCTATTTCTACTGCAAGGTGACTAAACTGCATCTCTCTTTCTTTCACAAATCCTCCGATTGTGTCTGCGCGTGACGGTATTCATGGTTTCACGTCTCCTCTCCCTGTGGCAGATCCAGCAGAGGAGGCAGGAGCTGGAACAGGCTCTCGCCGTCCGCAACACCTAAGCAGAGGAGGCCTTCTGGATTTCAAAGCTTGTCTCGTGTGTGTGTGTGTGTGTGCGTGTGCGTGTGCGTGTGCGTGTGCGTGTGTGTGTGTGTGTGTGTGTGTGTGTGTGTGTGTGTGTGTGTGTGTGTGTGTGTGTGTGTGTGTGTGTCTGTGTCTGTGTCTGTGTGTGAGGCCATCACTGAACCTGTAAAAGAATCTAAACAACAAGCAGTCTCCATTCCTCAGTTTCCTCCTGGTGTCTTGAAGTACACGAGGACTAAACCGAGGAGGTTTTTTCACCGACAGCAGCAAAGCCGCTGCCCGGGAGCCACGCTTCATCCATCACACTGTGCTGCACGCGTCTGCTTCTTCAGGACGTCTTCACTGAAGGCACGAACTCAACCGTCGTCCCTTTCCGAGGATCCATTTTTTGTAAATATATCATTAGGAAAAAATCTCCCTTTTTCCACATTTCTGGACTTTCGACAAGGATCTTCATGCAGTAAGGCGGCCTCGCTGTCAGTCCTGCCAGCGCTCTGGACGGATCTTCAGTCATCCTCTCTTTATTTCCGTGAGTGGTGTGACTTCTCGTGTGACCGTGTGCTTTTTTTTTCTCCTTTTTTGCCTTTTTTTTCTCTCGAAAGGTTAATGGCACCAGCAACGCTGAGGATCGACACCGTCTCTAAACTAGAGGAATGGATTTCATCCACTCAGTTTAAGTGAATTAGTTCATTTGCCAGGAAAAAAAAGGACTTTTAAACTAAAGTATTATCAGATCGTCATGCCTGTCCATCTCCGGTGATGTTTTAATGAAGGACAAACCCAGTATTGATGATCAGCTTTTCTTCCCTTAATCAGACAGACGTCAGAGCGCGTTGACTGATCCCTCTTTCACTGCCTCTTCTTTTTTTTTTTTCCTTAGTGTGATATTTTGTAAGTCACTATTCTGAAAGTGTTACCAAAGGTTACAACAACAAAAAGTGAAAGTGATCACTGAAGTAGAAATGGACAAAAATACAAATCTGGGCTTAAGAAAAGAAAAATACTACCCAGGATTTACTATTAAATGCTTTCAATAACCTTTAAATGTTAATTTAAGTGACATTTAAGGTCAGATAAGTTGGATTTTTGTCCATTTCTACATTTTTTTATGTTGCATATTTTTTTTCTAGAGATGTGAATGTAAATACGTTCTTGTCCCCTTGAGAGGGCCAGCTGTACAGTATACAACAGACTATCTGTGTGTTTGTTTGGAGGAGGAGGGGGAGTTACATGTTGCCGTATGGGAGCTCCATGAGTTTTGAATTAGTAGGGCAGGAATGTTAGTGTTCCTCTGTGTACTATCTTGGCTTTGGGATGGTTTATTTTAGGTCCATCCCTTGTCTGTCGTGGGAGCAGTAAAAAAAAAAAAGAAAAGAAAAAAGAGCGACCTCCCTCTCCGTCTCAGTAGTTGTAACACATATGATCTGCACCAGTCTCATTTTACACCCTTTTTTTAAATGACACTTGACTTGTTTGTATATGTTGTACTGTCAGATTGGAGACTCTTCCTCTCAGCTCTTTCAAGATCGGAACCTTTTTCAGGGTTTCTTTGCACTGTGCTGTAACTCTTTCGTCGGGGATCCCTTCATCATGGGCATGAGTGCTCGTTTATTATCCCAGCGTACACGAAAAGTGATTTCACAACGACCTATGCATGCTCCATGGACAATAACAAGTACATCTGACGAGACAGTATGTGTAAATATATATTAAGAAAAAAAAAAAAGCTGGCATAGCCGAGCGTTGGGACTCGACACATTTGTGGAAAATGCCTTCTGGAAACTTTTTTTTGCCAAAAATGACATGTCCTACCAGCAAATAACTGTAGGTGTGATTTTTTTTTTTTTTTTCTTCTGAAATGTGTTTTTTTGTTGTTTAGGACTAAGTTATATTAACTGCACTCTGTAGAGGAGAAACTGTAGTCATAGGTATGGTCTTGGTCCCGTGTCTGACCTGGAGTGATTTGACTTTGTCCGGCCAGGGCGTTCATACTGTTGTCACTGAATTGCGAGCACCCTCTAGTGGCCGAAGCTGGAGCTGCAGCTCCCAGTACTACTGTGTCTTCTGTCACTCAGCCCCGGCGCACTGCTGACGCGCTTGTCTCAAGCCTGATTTATGGTTCCGCGTTAAATCGATGCAGAGCCTACGCCGTAGTGTACGCGGTACCCTACGGCGTAGGTTCTGCGTTGGTGTAACGCGGAACCATAAATCAGCCTTCAGTCCTTGCATGTGTTTCTGAAGAGTGGGAGCTGCTCTTTTTCTCTGTTTACACTGAGGGGGGCACCGATACATAATATTGTGTATCTGGGAAGGTTTGGAGATTATGTACTACAAAAGAATTTTAAAAATAAGTTTAAAAAAAATAAAATAAAAAGGGAAAACAGCTGTGACACTGCAAGACAGCCTGGATGTAAATAAAGAAGCGCTTGCCAAAGTTTGTAAATGCCATGACATCTGAAGTGTATTTTATTTCCCCACCTTCATTACACAATAATGTGTAACCATAATAAGCGTATATAATTGACGGTTTGCTCAAAAGGATGAGTAAGTCATGTTTTGCCTCATATTTAATTGAACGGTTCTAAAATGTACATTTCATTCCTTATGGAGGTGAAAGGTTTAGTCCATGAATGAAAGTGATTTAAGCAACTCAATTATTTAGGTTAAAAAATACCTACTGCATTGATGGCTATGCATTCGGTTTGCATAGTTTGTCAGATCGTCCAGAAACCAGAAAATGTGGCCTCTCAAACCCATTCACATGGTAATTTCCAGTTGTATTTATTATTTCAACTGGTATTTCAACATGTATGAGGGCATCATGTGTCTTATGACATTAGAAAAGCTTCTCTATTCATTTTTTTGTATCTAATTAAAAGAATTAGGACTCACAGCAATTTGTCCAGCGACATGTCATCATAATTTTATTGATTTTTAACTAATCATTCATAGGTTTTCTTTTGGTAAAAGATGGCTTTGTAATGCAAGGCGATAAAAACATAATTTTATCATCTTTATTTGGGCAAATATTGATATTTTGGTTTATTTTACATCCATTTCATCTATAAAATCAGTCAAAAATATAGAAAAAAATGTAACTTTTCCTTTTGTTGAATTTGCCCATTAAAATTTAGAGACTGATCAATATATCATTGCTTTTATATGATCAATCAGCTGTGATATTTATCACCTGTCTGTATTTTGATTTTAGAATAAACTTCTGAACATTTAAATAAAAAATGAGCAGCTGCTGAGTCTTAGAAAGAATAATAATAACAGTAAAAATGTGATAAAGTTAATTTTGTCCAGGGCTTTACAATTCAACTTGCTGAGTCTTTTCGTCAGACAAGAATATTTAGGTTTTTATACCTGACATGTTTCAGCCATTACTTCCGCCTTTGCAAAGATAAGAGAATGCAGATGAGAAAAGAATCTACGGAAGTGTATTGCATTCACTTGAGAAAAAAAAAATCTGCTCTGTTTTTCTGAATTAACGAGATAAATTTTTAATTAAAAAAAATCTGTTTTTCTGAATTAACGACATCATTATCTCAGAATTCCGAGAAAAGTTTAAATGAAAAAAAAAAAAAAATCTGCTGTTTTTCTGAATTAACGAGATCAATTTTTAATTAAAAAAAATCTGTTTTTCTGAATTAACGACATCATTATCTCAGAATTCCGAGAAAAGTTTAAATGAAAAAAAAAAATAAAAAATCTGCTCTGTTTTTCTGAATTAACGACTTGCAAGAAGCTGTCATTCACTTGAGAGCTGGATTTCATGGAAGCAAACATGTTCCTGTCCAGTTTAATCCAGATTTATTTTGTTTTTGGTTTGAAACATTGGGAAATACTCTTGTCTTTAAGTTTTATAGATGGTATTGTTATTAGTTTGTCGACTTTGTGCCTCAGGCACCTCAGGACTTTGCTGTTGTTCAGACGGAAAGCCCATTCTGATCTGCTGGACATTATCTCGTTAATTCAGAAAAACAGAGCAGATTTTTTTTTTCTTGTAAAATTTTATCTCGTTAATTCAGATAAACAGAGCAGATTTTTTTTAATTAAAATTTTATCTCGTTAATTCAGAAAAACAGAGCAGATTTTTTTTTTCCTCAAGTGAATGCATTATGCTAACGTAAGAATCAGCAAGTTAAATAACAGTAAAAGATCAAATAAAAGCTCTGAGGGTCAGACTTCTACATTGCAGAGCAGCTAAGTATTTTTAAAAGGAAAAATGTACAGGCTGCATGAAGTTTAGTTCATTCATGAATTCATTTGAACAAAATCCATGATGTGAGCTGTGGAGATCCTGGTGTAACATCCTTCAGCTTTTCTCTTTTAGGGGTCACATTTGGACCATGATGTTTCTGATTTGGCAGAGCTTTTACTTTGGATGCCCTTTCTGACACGACTCCGCTGTCATCCGGTCTTTGGACTCAAGACATGTGTCACTTTGGCACGTGTCGGTGCTGAGAAGCGACCTTGTGGTTGGAGGACACTAACTAACTCCAACCACCAGTCCACAGCTACTGGCACGTCTCTGCATTCCTTCTTAGCGGACAAATCAAGACACACTCATGACACGTGGTCATGTCTAACAACTTATAAATCAGGGAGTGTGGAAGGTTTGTAAAACATACGGTGGGGTTTTCACACCCCCACAGATTTAGTGCTCCGGCTCCTCGGTGAGAGCGACGTGTTGCTCCGAGGCAGCAGACAGACATGTAATTGTTCACTGACCTCACCGCGAGGAAGCAGGTGGAGGCCCTTGGTTTCCAGGCCGGACTGCAGCAGCGCTGCCACCTCAGACAGAGTTCCTTTCAGACCCTCACACGGAGGCGTTCAGTGGGCGAGGGAGGTCCGAGGGGCCTCGCCGTAACACGTCTCGCCCCGGCATGAAGTGAGGCATTGAGCTGGTTCCTCCACTGCAAAAACTCAAAATCTTAATAAGAATATTTGTCTTATTTCTAGTTAGAATGTCTCATTTTTTTTAAATTTTTTTTTGTAATTTTCTTTTTATTGAACATTTTCACATATATTCTGCATATAACTGGTACACAATGATTCATTTTTTTTCCTTTTTCCCCGTAGTACAGTAACATATAATTAAACATGGCAATATTCCTTGTCTTTTACTTTGGATCAAGATTAAGTATTACTATGCCTGTTTATACACACCGAGAAATAATAAATTAAAGGAAAATAATAAATAAATAATATTAATAGTATCCAGAGCATGATAGCTATTTACAAACTCCCATACCTTATGACCAGTTGACTTAACAGGGTTTTACAATGTCATCAATGTTGCAAATATGATAAAATAAAATAAAATAAACAGAAATAGAACATTTCAACATCTGTAGCTATGAACTAGGGGTCTTTGTTTCTCAAGATGTACATCTCAGATAAAGTCTGACCTAATTGGTTTTATGTACTCTACCCAGCTTTCCCAAATTCTTTTAAATCTGTCCTAGAATGTCTCATTTTTAGTCAAAAAAATCTCATTACACTTAAAACAAGACTCATCACTGGAAAAAACAACAATTTTCACGTGTTTCAAGTAGATTTTCACTTAAAATAAGTAGAAAAATCTGCCAGTGATTTTTTTGCTTGTAATGAGAAGATAAATCTTGTCCCACTGGAAGATTTTTCTACTTATTTCAAGTGAAAATTTACTTGAAACAGGTGAAAATGGTCAAATAAGTTATTTTTCTGGCAATTAATCTTACCAGGAATATTTGTCTTATTTCTAGTTAAAATGTCTAATTTTTAGTCAAAAAATCTCATTACACTTAAAACAAGTCATTACCAGAAAAATAACTTGTTATTTGACCATTTTCACCTGTTTCATGTAAATTTTCACTTGAAATAAGTAGAAAAATCTGCCAGTGCGACAAGATTTATCTTCTCATTACAAGCAAAAAAATCTTGTTCCACTGTCAGATTTTTCTACTTATTTTAAGTGAAAATCTACTTGAAACAGGTGAAAACTGTTGTTTTTTCCAGTGATGAGTCTTGTTTTAAGTGTAATGAGATTTTCTGACTAAAAATGAGACATTTTAACTAGAAATAGGACAAATATTCCTGGTAAGAATTTGAGTTTTTGCAGTGTCCAGCTCGCCGCTGAGGATACGCCGGGACGGACCTTGGCTTGCGTAGGCTGGACGTGACCCCCCCCCCCCCCCCCCTCTGGGCACCGGGTTCAGTCCTCTCCCCCGAAGACGTCCGTGTGCAGGACTCGGCAGATCGCAGGGAGGCTCCGGCCGGGGAGGGTATTTACCGAGTTAATGCGAGGAGATGAGGCGGGACAGACTGGTTGGGGACAAACTGTTCACTGACTCCAGTTGCTTGACCGCAGCTTTTGGACAAACTGAAAGGAGTTTAAATGCATTAGCCTGGATACGAGCGTACCATCAGGACTGACCACAGGACATTTCTGCCATTTTTTCAGCTCCGCCGGGCAATTATCAGACATTTCCAGGAATATCTGATGCCCAGTGCTGCAGACAGATCCCACAAGCAGCCAATACTTCTCTACCAAGACTGAAACAGTCACTTCAACCTAAATATGAATAAAGAAACGACACTGAGAGGAAATATCACTCTTTAATATCTCTTTAAAAAAAGGAACACATCTGAATGAAAATGCAGCCAATGGCAACAGCTAGTTTTCAGTATTTTTGTTCTTTTAGATCTTCTCAAAGGAAGACCTATGGCTCAAGTTTTTGAATTAATTATTAACAATCAAGGCCTTTGTTCATTCATTACATCAGACACTCTGACAGCTTGTTAAAAACTGGGAATATAAATATTACAGCTCACCTCATCCGAGAAAAAACATCAACAGTGAGAATACAAGTTAACAGCTCCTCCGTACAGCCGCTCTGGTCGAGACACCTCCGTGACTCAGAATTGGTCACCGTCTGGGCATGAAACATTTAAAGTTACAGATTTAGATGTCAAAAGTTTCCATTAACAAGCAGGGAGACTTTCAGCCGCAGGATCCGGATTGAGGGACTCGTCTGAGGCAGCTGACTGATCGAGAATATCTTTCCACCCTGTAAAATACTGGTAATCCGAGTATAAGGATCAAGATAATGCATGATGAGTAGATTCACCTACATGAGCGTCAGTATCGTTCAGTCCAGGCATGTTTTGAGGTTTCAGTAGGTCTCTCTTCTATGTGCTGTTGGCCTGGTCCTGCTCAAACAGAGCCATGGCTAGATGCGAGCGTGAGCCCAGACTCTCCAGGTTGCTGAGGACACAGCGGTGGTAGATGTCCTCGCTGAACCGGGGGTTGCACGCCCGCCGCACGTACTTCTGGATCAGCGCCGGCTCCACCGCTCTGAAGACGTGCAGCCCCGAGTAGCGCACAAATATGTCGTACACGTCCATGCTTTCCAGCAGCTCCTCGTTGTCTAGAATGTCCGCCGCCATCTTGGTGCGTGCGCTCATGTAGTCCGCGTTATAAAAGCAAGCCTCCTCGAAGATGTGCCGGTCGAAGTGGCCGTCGCGCAGCGACTCGGAGGCGAACGAGGAGGCGGAGGGCTGCTGGTCGCGGTACATGACGGCCGGGTTGAACTCTTGGAAGTGGACCGGGAAGAAGACCTGCCAGTTGCTGATGGCGTTCATCCTACAGCGGTTCAGGAAGTCGGCGTTGACCTCTGTCCACACGCTCGCCAGGAAAAACAGCGTGTCCACAGGGTGCTTCTTGGAAATGATGTCCATCAGTTTGACCTGTGACGGCACCTCGGTCTTCACGCTGATCCATGGGATCTTCACGTCTCCGTACCGCTTCTCAACCTCCCCGATCATGGCCTTGATGCCCGCAAACACGTCCGTCTGGCTGACCCGCTGCGCATCAAACGGGTCATAGATGAACAAGAAGGTCAGTAGGACGTTGTCATGGGTGTCCAGGGTGTTCATCACGTACATGTCCAGGAAGTTCCCAACATAGTCCTGGTCCTGGACCGTCACCGGCAGAATGACCTGAACCCTCGTCGCCTCGGTCACGTACGGCATGGGAATGATCTCCACTGCACTCAGGGGTCGCAAAAGGTTGACCCGTTTGGCGATGACCTGGCTGTGTCCTTTCTGGGTGAAGGCCTCCAGCGCCAGGTCCAGGATGTACTCCATACCACGCGTGGGATCGAAGCGCCGGTACCCGTTGAGCAATCGGCGCTTGCGGAAGCGAAGCTGTGGCTGGTAGCGCTCGTTCAGCCGCTCCACTGCGATTTCTAGTATCGCGCCAACGTCGGCTCGGTCTGCTCCTCTCATCTCACACTTAGGTGAGCTGTCGACGCACGAGTAAATATGCTCTTCTGTGAAGTAGTCCCAGTTGATGACTTCAAAGCGGGTCTTGGGTTTGAACGGAGAGTTGATTCCTACGGGCCATGTGACCCCAGCTTTGCCCTCTGGCGTCAGGCCGCTCAGGTTGCTGATCTGCATCTGATGAACACACACACAAAATAAATGAAATGTCTAGCAACTTCATGTCCCAGCAAACCACCCGATCCCAGCCAGGTCGTGCCTTTTAAGCAAAAATAAACATTGTATCAGTGAGGAATTTGTGCCTGAAGATACAAAGTGATTTGGTTGCAGTCGAGAACAAACTGCATACTTTCACACAGTACCGTGAGATTTAAAACTTGCACACAATTGTCCAGCTGCTCGGAGGTGAAAACACACAGACGTATAACAAACCTGCAGCTGCTGGATTTGCTGGTAGGTCCATTCCAGCTCGATGTGGCTGAAGCGTTTGTGTAGACGATACATGAGATTTGGTTCAGACACAGGGTGAACCGTGAAGGCATTTTTAAACTCGCCGCTGTCTTCTCGCTCTGGATCTGCATTTTTCCCGAGCTCAAAGTAACGATACGCCATCCCCTGTGAGTCACAGATAATAAAAAAGGAAATGATAGTTAAAAAAAAGTGGAAATGCTTGTGTAAAAACTGACTTTACAGTCTTAATTAGTGATGCACCGATTGTTCGGTAACCGAAATTGTTCGGCCGAAAATGGCAAAAAAAAACACTTTCGGTGTTCGGTGGAATAAGTGGGAAAAAAAATGAACAATTAATAACAGCGTTGTAATATAAGGAAATAGACTGGCCGCTCCCGTAACGGTTGCGCACGGTTGCGCACGGTTGCGCACCACAAACATAAATCGTTGGCCAACCAAAAAGTAACCACATAAGAATTTTACCTTACATTCACCAGGAGGTGGAAATAAAACAACTTAAATCTGGGAAATTAAAAAATGTTCAGTTTTTTATGTTCAATAAATATTTTCTACCTTGTAATTTTGTAAAAGATTTTTTTCTTTGAAAAGCATGCCTAAATCAAATTTATTTGATTTATGCAATGGTGAAAAAATTGGCAAAATAAATGAAAAACTGCGAAGAACCATGTTCGGTATTCGGCCAAGTGTTTATTATTATTTTCGGTTTTGGTTTCGGCCACAAATTTTCATTTCGGTGCATCACTAGTCTTAATGCTTTAATGCTAATCCGTCCGTGGTCTTGTTACCTGATGCACCTCCACACAACTCAGACCCAGGTAGTCAATAATGCAGCGGCCCAGCCACTCATCAGGTCTCACACTGAGGATGTCGTTACGGCAGGCGTCGAGATGCGGCTGCAGACGGGCCAGCAGACTGCGGGACAGCAGGTAGCCATAGCCCCCGTGGCAGTAGCGCGCCTTCTCCTCCCCTCCGATGAACTCCTCGGCCCGGCCCATGTACAGGTCCTGACCGGCGCTGAGGTGGCCCACGAGCTCCGAGAGGCGATCCGCCTGCATGTAGGTGTCGTCCTGGGCTAACAGGAACCAGTCGTAGTCCGACCCGTAGTGCTGATGCAGGTGGCGTACCGTCTCGTACATCAGCCACACCGGCCGGTCGTCACCGTGGGCAACCACAGTCATCCCGTGAGGCACTTTGGGGCTGCGCAAGCCCGTGAAGAAAAAGGTCCGGTGGAAGTGGTGGGCGACTGTCCGGTTCACGGCCACAGCAAGGGTGTTGAGCGTGGCCCGGGAGGTCAGCACACCCACCAGCAGCCGCTCTCTGATGCCCAGCTCGGTGTGGATGTATCGAGTTCTGTAGTGGGGAAGAAAAAAGCAGAGATTAATAACAGCAATGTACCAACATGATGTAGTTAATAAAGTCACAATGAAGTTTTATGACCAAAACTTCAGATTGACAAAGTATCCTGGAAACACAATTTTGTAAGGCAACGTTTTTAAGAAATAAAACATAGTAAAAGACCTGTAGGCTTAAAAATCAGGAAGGTAATAATTCAGTAGTCTGTTCTCCAGATCTACAGTCATGTCCAAAAGCCTTGGCAGTGGTTCAAATTTTGCATTTCCTTTCTGTTTTAGTGTTTTGGCAGTGTTTTACATTGTTTTCGACATTGCTGTGTAAATTAGACAAATGTGCTTAAATATACTGCAAAGAGCATAATTAGTATAAAATTCTACTTAATGACAAAAACCAAAGTCCATCTTAATCAATAACTGCACCAAGAACCTCAAAAGGAGAGGTTCAGCTGCTTTGAATAAAAAGTAATAGGACGACCAAGAATGTCCAGGAAAAGGCCAGGATTGCGTTTTTGTGGGGATTGGATTCAGGAATTGTGTCACCACCAGTGCAGAGCGTGCTCATCAATAGCAGCTGGTGTTTGTGAATGCATCTGCAGTCACAGTGAGACCGAGACTTCCTGAGGAAAGACTGGTGTTAAGAAACACAGGAAAGAAGACACGTTCTTCAACTGCTCAGTATACACTAAATTCTGCAGCAAATAACAAAGGCTGGACAGCAAATGACTGGTACAAAGTTGTTTTCTCCAATAAAATCCTCTTCCAGATTAGAAAATCTGGAAAATCGAGCAACTGCAGAGGAAAACTTGAACGCCTCACTGAGTCCTGTATCAAATCAACAGTGAAAGAGAAGGCAAGAGGAATTAAGTGGCTCAGAGATCATGGCAATACAATTTCTATCAATGACCAGGAAACAAACTAAATCTTTATCCCACGAAAAACTGTGTTTAATCTTCAAAATGCAAGTGGACAGGCAGAACTTTAAACTGCATAAATGATACATACAAAAGCTAACTATTTGAACAAAAGTGGTGTATTTGCCAATCCAAGCCTTTGAGACATTTAAAATGCTTATGAATGTTCTTCATTAAGTCATCTGGATCTGGTTTGTTGTGTGTCCCAAGAACCAGAACCAAGCAAGGTGAGGCAGCGTTCAGTTATTCTGCTCCTCACCGGTGGAACAAACTTCCTGTAGACCTGAGGTCTGCTCCAACTGTCAGCTCCTTTAAATCAGGCCTAAAAACATTACCGTTTACTGAAGCGTACTCCTAAATTAAATACTTACCTGCTGTATTCTACTGCCCTTACTGTTTAACAACTTGTGCTTTTTATTATTTTGCCTCTTTTCTTATCATTTTATTTGTTATTTACTGTTTAATTATGTCTTGCCGCTTTTAATGTTGATGTAAAGCACTTTGAATTACCGTGTGTTTAATTGTGCTATACAAATAAACTTGCCTTGCCTTCATTAAACCATAGAAACGTGAAAAAATGTGTCCTGAGAATACTTTAAATGCATAGACTCTTGCAGAGATGAGTTTAAAGACACCCTTTCTCAAGCATAAATGCATCCCAAAGAATCCAAATAACAAATATAATCCAAGAGAATACCAAGTGTTGATTCATTACTAAATAGAAAGTGAGAATACCTTCAAAAACTCACCTGAGGACTTTCTTGTGTGGCTTATTTGGGTCCTTGTGATAGGGCACGATACGTGGCTGGAAGTCCTCATCAGCAGCCACATCCGTCTCCCTCTGGGGGTCTTTTCTCCCCAGAAAGAGTTTGCCGTTCCCCAGTTCGTCCCTGCAGGACTCGTCCGTCTCCCCTTGCGTCCAGGACACCATGAGGAGGCTGAGGCTGCATCCCAGAGACAGGCCGAGGATCAGGGGCAGCGCCGGCCGGAACACGGCCAGCAGCGATGAGACACGCATGCCTGGGCAGCTCTGACCTTTCTGACCCGTGAGGAGTGGGGGGAGAAGTGACAGCCGCCACTGGACCAAAGACTTCCCCCTCTGACTTTAACACACGCAACAATTCAGAGGAAAAGCTAAATAACTGAACACACCTAACAATTCAGAGGAAAATTGTGAAAGAGGGGAAAAAGAGAAAAAAGGGAAGTTGGTTGGTTGAAAAACAGTTTCCTCCCCTCTTGATTTCACTCCATGGGGTTGTTTTGACCTATTAAGCAAAACTAGACCAACTTTTATATCAAATATTGTAACTTTGGCTCTATTAAAAGCATATTTACTGACTAAGTTTACACTTTGCAGCATGAATTTAGTTGATTAAAAGAAACATACAAATGCCAATAGTTTAACATCCTTGACGTCTTGATCGTTTGACAACCCTCTCAGCCGATTTTGGTTAATCATTGTCTATAATTATGTTATAAACGATATTTACTCGCCCTTAGATGAATTACATGTTAATTATCTAAATTACATTTTGGTTAGCATTGGCGCTAATGGCTACAGCAGAGCTAACAGGCTAACAGGTCCGCAAACACACACAGACCCTGGAAAACAGGGAATAAACCCCCGCTAAAAGCAATAAAAAACAGAGCAAAAGATGGAATAAATCTCCGCTAAAGGCGATAAAAACAGAGGAAAAGAGAGTATAAATCCCCGCTGGAAGCGTTAAAAACAGAGGAAGGAAGCAGCCGTGGATGTGTCGTCCTTGTCGTCAGCTCCTCAAGCCTGAATTATGGTTCCGCGTTACACCTACGGCGTAGGGTACGGCGTAGTTTATGGCGCGTACGGCGTATGTTGCGCGTGGCCGAGTTCCTTACGCCGTAGGCTCTGCGTTGGTGTAACGCGGAACCATAAATCAGCCTTCAGAAGAGCAGCGTGTCCTGACAACGGTCCCTGTCACAGCCGTTGCCAGGGTTACCGTCGGCCTGATCGATTATCAACGCATGTGTTCTTCAGCTTAAGGATCGATTAAAATGTATAAATAAAACTTCCCGAATACAATTATTGCATTTCAAATTCTGTTAACAACAGTATATATATATATATATATATATATATATATATATATATATATATATATATATATATATATATATATATATATATATATATATATATATATATATATATATATATATATATATATATATATATATATGTGTATAAACATATACATATAGCATATAACGTATGTATGTATGTATGTATGTATGTATGTATGTATGTATGTATGTATGTATGTATGTATGTATGTATGTATGTATGTATGTATGTATGTATGTATGTATGTATGTATGTATGTATGTATGTATGTATGTATGTATGTATGTATGTATGTATCATTGGCTGACCCGACTGTCAATTCAGGTTGGAATTAAATTGATTGCTCTATATTAATTCTCCCTCTATTATATTATTATTATTATTAATATTATTATTATTGAGCTTTATTTCGAATATGCAAATTAAAAAAGAACAATACTAAAAAGTAAAAAAATAAAGTATATATATATATATATATATATATATATATATATATATATATATATATATATATATATATATATATACACATATACACATACACATACACACATATACACACATATACACACATATACACACATACACACATATACGTACATATACACATACATACATATACACATATATACATATATACATACATACACTCCACCAGCATATTCGAAAGGGAGTAGGATTGAAGTATATACTTATCAGGTCCTACCCCTAAATATATATATGTATATATATATATATATATATATATATATATATATATATATATATATATATATATATATATATATATATATATATACACACATATACACACATATATACATACATATGTGTATAAACATATACATATAGCATATAACGTATATATGTATGTATGTATGTATGTATGTATGTATGTATGTATGTATGTATGTATGTATGTATGTATGTATGTATGTATGTATGTATGTATGTATGTATGTATGTATGTATGTATGTATGTATGTATGTATGTATGTATGTATGTATGTATGTATGTATGTATGTATGTATGTATGTATGTATGTATGTATGTATGTATGTATGTATGTATGTATGTATGTATGTATGTATGTATGTATGTATCATTGGCTGACCCGACTGTCAATTCAGGTTGGAATTAAATTGATTGCTCTATATTAATTCTCCTGGCATGGCACAAAAAAATTCTTCCCCCTCACAGTCGTCATGGGTGTAAAATCAAAGACTAAAACCAAAAGCAACTATTTTTGTGGCTGTGGCTGTGGCTCAACCCGGAAATCGGATAGTTGGGACTTCAGAATCAGAATCAGGTTTTATTGGCCAAGTTTGAACATGCCAGACAGGGAATTTGACTCTGGTTATTTCGCTCACTGTACAGTAAATAGACAAATGGCTTTTATTAACATATATACAATTAAAAAAAGTGAAAGGTGCAGCAGTATGAGGTAGACATGATTATTGAAAATTATTGAGGTGCATTGTTACAGCATATGATTGTGGTTATTGTTATTATTATTGCGCAGTGATTGATTACTCTGAGACTCTATGAGTGATGAGAGTTCATCAGAGCAACAGCTTGGGGGAAGAAACTGTCTCTGTGTCTGGAGGTTTTGGCGTACAGTGCTCTGTAGCGCCGTCTAGAGGCTGGGATTCAATTAATCCAATTCAAGGTAGTCCACAGGTTACACTACTCTAAGGTCAAACTTCATAAAATGTTTCTTGACTCTTCACCCCTATGTAGCAGATGTAAAGGCGCCGATGGCACACTAACACATCTATTTTGGTCATGGCCGAACCTTCATAACTTCTGGTCTGATATTTTTCTATGGTACTCAACTGTCGTTAATGTGAACTTATCTCCGGACCCAGAGACTGCTTTGTTCGGCTGTTCTGACCCGTTGGAGCAACTGGACACTCATGTACGCATTGCCCTAGTGAATGGTATGATGATCGCTAAAAGGTGCATTCTGAATCTGTGGAAATCTGTCTATGTTCCTAGCTTTAAAACTTGGCTCAGTGAACTGACAAGTATTTTACATATGGAAAAACTGAGATACGATTTGTCTGGGAAGTGGGAACCCTCAAAAGTTCCTCAAGATATGGAACCCAGTTCTGTTACACCTTAGTGATGGACGCTTGCTGCTCGGAGTAACATCTTTCTGTCCTGGCAAATGTACGGTTAGTACTACTGTAAAGCAGTGGAATCTTAACATCTAAGCAGCCCACTTGTTGTTTTCCCCTTGTCTTGGTTTTTGTTTTTTTATTAGTTCTTTTGTTTTATTATTTTTCTGTCCTGTGTGAATTCCTTGTCTCATGGGTGGGGGGAGGGAAGAGGGAGGGTGGGTTGGTTTTTGTATATTGTCTTGTCTTATTGATTTTGTACTTTTAAATTACTTACTGTACCTGTATGAATGAATGAATGAATGAATGAATGAATGAATGAATGAATGAATGAATGAATGAATGAATGAATGTACGAGTTTTATTTTTGTGTCATGTCCGAAGACCCATCCCTTACAGGATTATAAGATACCAGAAACAGAAAATCATCAATATACAATATCACACTCACTTAATTGGGAGTTACACAATGTACACCAGAAAAACAAAATAAATAAATCAAATTAAAAATAAATAAATAAATAAATAAATAAATAAATAAATAAATAAATAAATAAATAAATAAATAAATAAATAAATAAATAAAATAAAATAAAAATACTTAATATTTCTTTCTCCCCAACAAAAACCAGAATGGATATTTTCACATATATGTTACTATTCTTCGTTTATCCCACGCTTTCTATAAATAGTCAGCAAGTGCAAATACTTTATAATCAAAAATCCATTTGATCCTCTCAGCATCACTTTCCCACATCAAATCCAAATTCGTATTCCTATCAAATAATTTCTCACGCAACTCATGATACAGAGGATAATAAAATACAAAATGGAACTCATTTTCAATATCATTAATATCACAGTAAGGACAAATCCGCTCTTCTTCTGGGACCCGATAACGTTCTGTCTCAAGGTGCAGAGGCAAGATTCCAGAACGGATTTGGGCACATTGTAATCGTTGTCTTTTAGATAACAAGGCACAAACATACTTTTCACAGCTACAACAACTTTTTATCATACTAAATATTCTTTATTTTGGTTTATACAATATGTCCTGTGATACCATTTGATCTGATCTACATTAAACAAGGCTTCTTTAGCCAAAGAGACATTCACAACGCTCACGTGTATGTATAAAAAAGTGCTATAAATAAAGTATTCAAAAACAAAAACATGGTAAAATATCTTGATCTAAATAGCAGAGGTGTCAAGTAACAAAGTACAAATACTTCGTTACCTAGTAAGTAGAAATTTTGGTTATTTATACTTCACTGGAATAATTATTTTTCAGACGACTTTTTACTTTTACTCCTTACATTTTCACGCAATTATCTGTACTTTTTACTCCTTACATTTTAAAAACAGCCTTGTTACTCTATTTCATTTCGGCCTTTAAAAAAAAAACTATCCAGTTAAATTGCTCCGTCCGGATAGAGTGAATTTGGTTGTGGTTGTTTCAGATGTTCTTGTCCAGTTTTGTTCTTACATCCGTTCCCTCATATTCCTGCAACTAAACTTGGATGTACATTACAATAAAGGTTAGGATAAATTATACCATGCCTCTGAAGTTTGACTTTTTGCACAATTACAATACTTATAGGCAACTAGTCATTATATCTTCTGCTCTCTGAAACACATGTTAATGCTCAATAGTACACATATATGGTTCTTTAATATATTTGCATTATACTAAGATGCATTCATTTTTAATGGCTTTTGTCCTTAATGGCTTTTTTCCCCCTTACATTACTTTTACTTTTATACTTTAAGTAGTTTTGAAACCAGTACTTTTATACTTTTACTTGAGTAAAAAACTTGAGTTGATACTTCAACTTCTACAGGAGTATTTTAAACTCTAGTATCTATACTTCTACCTGAGTAATGAATGTGAATACTTTTGACACCTAGGGTTGCCACCTTTCAGAAATAGAAATAAGGGACGCCCTGATTTCAGCGGCGCAGGAGCCCCAAAAAAAACCCCTAAACTTCTAAACTGAATAAAAATGTGTTTATTTTATATGAAAAAACTAAATGCTTTGATTTAAAGTTTAAAGTGCTTTAATAGCATTGAACTTGCATGACTGTACAGACAGCCAGCAACTGAAATAGCCTCCTATGCTACGTACGTCCACATCAGCCCAGATGTAGAATATAGCTACAGGTGAATTCAACTAGAATATGGTGTAAAAGTTAATTTATTTCAAGAATTCAACTAGAATATGGTGTAAAAGTTAATTTATTTCAATAATTCAACTAGAATATGGTGTAAAAGTTAATTTATTTCAATAATTCAACTAGAATATGGTGTAAAAGTTAATTTATTTCAATATTTCAACTAGAGTATGATGTAAAAGTTCATTTATTTTAATAATTCAACTAGAATATGGTGTAAAAGTTAATTTATTTCAATATTTCAACTAGAATATGGTGTAAAAGTTCATTTATTTTAATAATTCAACTAGAATATGGTGTAAAAGTTAACTTATTTCAATAATTCAACTAGAATATGGTGTAAAAGTTAACTTATTTCAATAATTCAACTAGAATATGGTGTGAAAGTTAATTCATTTCAATAATTCAACTAGAATATGGTGTAAAAGTTAACTTATTTCAATAATTCAACTAGAATATGGTGTAAAAGTTAATTCATTTCAATAATTCAACTAGAATATGGTGTAAAAGTTAATGAAAATACGGTACAAATCGCGTCCCGTATTAGTTCAATACTGGACGCAACATTTTTTTCTCAAATAAAGGACAATTCCGTATTTCAAGGGACGGGTGGCAACCCTATATTGACACCTCTGCTAAATAGTGAGAATGTGAACATATTTTTGGTCACCAATGGAAGTCCATACACTATGGCAGGGAAGAACAACTCACTGCAGCCCCATGAGAGGACCATATATGGTCAATAGGGGGCGGGGACTTCACAAGCCCCGCCCCTTTTGACCATATATGGTTAGTCTGGCGGCACGGCAGGCGGCTACATCCACCCGGCAAAAAGTGGGCACGAGTCGTCAGTGTGCTCCGGAGACAACTGGTCTGATTTTAAGGTAAAAAATGTCATAACCGGTGTCTGACAGCTCCGTCTTGAATGGTTAATTCACTTCGGCCGTCGTTACCAGAACCACGGGCGCTAGAAACAGCCGTTAACTGTGAGTTAGACCGAGCCGGGCCTCGCGGGAAATTAGCCTTAGCATGCCGGGCCTATCTAGCTTCACCCTTAAACCGGCTCCTCGTTGAGATTATTTCACCTTTTTCGTCTTGTAAAGTGGCTATTTCAACGTAAAAAACCGTCGTTTTAACGGTTCTCGCCGTGGTGTGAGAATAAACGGTCGAGGGGAAAACGCATTAATGCTCTAAAATCGACGCAGAGGCTACGGCGTAGGGTACGCGGCGACGCGCGCCGTACGCCGTAGTCTCTGCGTCGATGTAACGCAGAACCATAAATCAGGCTTTACCGGTACACGTGTAAGCAGGTGAATCTGTAAAATAATACACATTATTACATTATTGGGGGGATTTTCTGATATCAATGTCAGAGTGGGACTACAGTCATCAGTTTTGTGTTGTGAAGCGTGGTTTTTATCGACCGTGGCTGAGGCAGATTACCGGCAAACGTGGTTTGGGTTTTTTCCTTTATGTAAGTGGTTAGTCATCTTAACCTCGTTTTACTTCCGATGTATAAAACAATTGTAGCCTCGCATTTAGTAATCCGAGACCCATCTGTTGTTGATGATCTCATTCCTGACACCTTGTGTTTTAATTTCTCGTGTTTTTCAGAAGCTCTGGTGAAACCATGCCGTCAGATTTGGCTAAAAAGAAAGCGGCAAAGAAGAAGGAGGCTGCCAAAAACCGTCAGCGCACCAAGAAGACTGACGACGGAACCGAGGAGACTGAACAGACCGAGCAGCCGGAGAGCCAGAGAAATGGAGCAGAAAGCAATGGTGAGATGTTACTACTACTGGCATTCAGAGGTGGACAGAGTACTCGACCCCAGTACTCAGTACTCTAGTTGTAAAAAGAAATCAGGGGGGATGGTGGATTTTATCATATGGGGACAGATCATTTGTGCTGATTACAAATAATATAATACAAATAATAGCACTGACCAAAACACCTGCAGAAATACTGCAGGAATGACATAGCAGCAGTTAAATGCAGCCTTCTGTAAGCTTTAAATATCCACTGGGCTTACATCAAAACACAACAATTAAAAAACATAATGATAATAAGTTTTCTGAACTTATCAATATGACTCTGTGCTTCACAGGATAAGTAAAATGGATCACTGCAAAAACTCAAAATCTTAACAAGAATATTTGTCTTATTTCTAGTTAAAATGTCTCATTTTAGTAAAAATAATCTCATTACACTTAAAACAAGACTCATCACTGGAAAAAACAAAAAATTTTCACCTGTTTCAAGTAGATTTTCTCTTAAAATAAGTAGAAAAATCTGCCAGTGGAACAACATTTTTTTGCTTGTAATGAGAAGATAAATCTTGTCCCACTGGCAGATTTTCCTACTTATTTTAAGTGAAAATTTACTTGAAACAGGTGAAATTTGTCAAGTTATTTTTCTGGTGTTATTTTTCTGGTGTTATTTTTCTGGTGATGACTCTAGGTTGGTTGAAATAGCAGTAAAACCACATTCATTGATGAAATGACATAAGGGATGGGAAGGGGGGATGGCAGTTTTACAGATGATTTTGACCATTTTTATTTCAGGGGCGATGCCATCCCCCCTCATCCCCCCTCAACTCCAGTACTGCCAGTACTTGAGTAAGAGTACAAATACTACTGGTCAAAATTTACTCTGTTACAAGTAAAAGAAGCTCAGTCAAAATATTACTCGAGTAAGAGTAGAAAAGTACTTGCTTTTAAAGGTACTTAAGTATCCAAAAGTAAATGCTTTTAAATTTACTTTAAGTAAGAGTAAATTTCTTATTTTCCACATCAATAAATTACTATATTTTTTCTTTCTTCTTTGAAACCAGCTGCACTGATGTGATGCTTTTAGAACCACAATGTTATATAAAACCTGCAGAAACACCAAAAACAAATCAAATGAATGGGATCATAAGAGGACAGCAGATGATGCAGAGTTTATTAACAATCATGAACTGAAACCAAATGAACCTGCACCATCCAACTAAGCCTGGATCCCCCTCAAAGACCACTGCTTTACAAAAAACTACATCTCTGCTTTGTCTCTGCTATGTCTTGACTTGTTGCGGCTCTGTCTTGACAAACGCAGGCTACTTTGGCGGTATCGTTTTGAGGAGGCTTGACGTATTTCTGCTTTACGTACGTCCCAGTGGAGAGCGTGCACTGTGATAGGTCTCCTCCTTTGACAAAAACAGCTTGTGTCCAATAGGATTTTAGGGAAGAAGAAAAAAGAGCAGACCTGAAAGTAACGAGTACTTTTCAGCCTTCCTAGAAATTTACTTGAGTAAAAGTAAAAATATTTGTCTTGGAAATGTATTCAAGTAAGAGTAATAAGTACCAAAGAAATCTAATACTCAAGTAAAGTACAAATCCTCTGGATATGTACTTAAGTACAGTACTCAAGTAAATTTACTCCATTACTGTCCACCACTGCTGGCATTTAGCAGGCGCTTTTATCCAAAGAGTTACATCTGAGAGAACACAAGCACAAAATCGCATGGGAGGGTCCAGTTGGACACCGGTGCTGTCAGCCAGTGCTAGAAGATAGATATAAATGTCCCTTTTTATATAAGAAAGCTACGTCTAAAAGTGCATGCAGCTTACTAGATGTAAGGCAAGGCAAGTTTATTTGTATAACACAAGGTAATTCAAAGTGCTTTACATCAAATTAAAAGCGGCAAGACACAATTAAACAGTAAATAACAAATAAATGATAAGAAAAGAGGTAAATTGATAAAAAGCACAAGTTGTTAAAAAGTAAGGGCAGCAGAGTACAGCAGGTAAGTATTTAATTTAAGAGTATGCTTCAGTAAACAGTAATGTTTTTAGGCCTGATTTAAAGGATCTACAGTTGGAGCAGACCTCAGGTCTACAGGAAGTTTGTTCCACCGGTGAGGAGCAGAATAACTGAACGCTGCCTCATCTTGCTTGGTTCTGGTTCTTGGGACACACAACAAACCAGATCCAGATAAACCTCAGGGGTCTGGGAGCTTTTATCCAAAGCCACTTACATCTGAGAGAACAACACAAGCACCAAAGCACATGTGTATATGTAATATAAGGCGCACGAAATGTACCGTACTATAGTGGCTGGGGTTGAGTTGTGTATTTACCTGATGGCCACATGAAAACATAGATGAAAGATGGGGTACATGGGGCAAATGTATATCCTATTATACCACTGTTATGGTTATTCTTTAACTATCACTATCGTTTTCCCTCTTTTGGGAGTTGACAGTTGCCTATTATCATATATATCTACACACACCTGTATGAGTGCTGGGAGAATGTAAGTGCTTTTGCAAGGATGCCATGTTATTTAAATTCTAGGTTACTTTTATTTTTTCCTTCTTTCCCTTTTTCTTTTGTCTTTTTAAAAAAAAAATTCTTTCTTCTATGTGTAGATGTTGAACTTAATGTTTACAAATTGTAGAGCAACATGTATAAGCCGTCTGTCTATTTTGCAAATAAAAAATGTATAAAGTTGACATCTGACTGCAGACTTCTCTTTTGGTAAAAGGTGTTGCTAGTTTGACAAAGGAGCTGGATGAGTTCGAGTTGAAGAAGACGGAGGCACGAGCAGTGACTGGTGTTCTGGCTTCCCACCCCAACAGCACGGATGTCCATGTCGCAAGCCTGTCCCTTACCTTCCACGGCCAAGAACTGCTAGCAGACACCAGCCTGGAGCTCAACTCAGGCAGACGCTACGGCCTCATTGGTCTTAATGGGACAGGTAACTGTCTACTTTTATGTTTGAATCTCCTGACAGATGCGCACACACAAAACATTTTTTTTTCTGTTACCATCGAGTATTTCAACACATAAAATAGATCTGTATCCTTTCTTCTGCCAGGAAAGTCAATGTTGTTGTGTGCCATTGGACATCGTGAGATTCCCATTCCGGAGCACATCGATATTTACCACTTAACCCGGGAGATGCCCCCCAGCGACAAGACGGCTCTAATGTGTGTCATGGAAGTGGATGAGCAGAGGATAATGCTGGAGAAGGAGGCAGAGAGGCTCGCTCATGAAGACTGTAAGTTGGATTGTGTAATGCCAATCAGATGAGGGAAGTTGAGTAATGGCAGCAACACAGATGAGACGAACAAAAGCCAGGACAATCTAAAATAAGTAATTCAGCAGAGGTTTTTAATCAGAAGCAATCAAAATTAAGGGAACATTTAAGGCTCAGTATAGTCTGAAACCTGTAGTAAGAATTAAGTGCTACATTGCTCTTAAATGAGAGTGCAAGTAGAGAAGTATGAGAGGTTATGTAGAGTTTTAAGATTAATGTACTACAAAATCAGCTAAATGTTAGCCCTGGATTGACGCAAACGTTTGAGTCTGCATATAAAGTTGTTGCTGGTATGACCAAAACTGAAAGTAATTCAAATTTATTGTACCCTTTCAAAGCTGAGTGTGAGAAGTTGATGGAGCTGTACGAGCGTCTGGAGGAGCTGGATGCAGACAAGGCCGAGGTGCGCGCCTCTCGGATTCTCCATGGTTTGGGTTTCAGCGCTGCCATGCAGCAGAAGAAAATGAAGGACTTTAGTGGTGGATGGAGGATGCGCGTCGCGCTGGCCAGGTACAGACTAAAGGCTGAATTGTCTGAAAGTAATAAGCAAACAATTTTTTCTGCTTTTATTTATTTCAAAGCCAGACACGAATGCACATATAACAATATCATCAAAATTACATTCACTAAATTTTAAGTGCTATAATTTTTACTTTTTTTAGAGCTCTATTCATCAAGCCATTCATGCTGTTGCTCGATGAGCCAACTAACCACTTGGACCTGGATGCGTGTGTGTGGCTAGAGGAGGAGCTCAAGTCGTAAGTTAGCAGCCTGCATGATTTCTTTGACAGTCCAAACAATATCCCTGATGCATAGAGACGCAAACTGATCTACTCGCTGGTTCTTGACAGGTTCAAACGAATCCTGGTGCTCATCTCACATTCTCAAGACTTCTTGAATGGTGTGTGCACCAACATCATCCACCTGCATCAGAGAAAACTGAAATACTACACGGTAAGGACTGCAAAAATAAGATGCTCAGTGCCCCAAGGCACAAGGTGATTTAATACTGCTAAAGAAGGAAACTGGGATTGGGCTGTTGCCAGTTATATCATGGCTGTTGGATGACCATGCAAATCTAATTTCGTTAAGGGTAACTATGACCAGTATGTGAAGACCAGAGAGGAGCTGGAAGAAAACCAGATGAAGCGCTTCAACTGGGAGCAGGACCAGATAACACACATGAAGGTAAATGACACATAGGGAATTGTCTTTTATTTCACACAACTGGAGAATCGTGGTAGAGGATTAAACCACGAAAGTGTTTCATACTTTTTTCTCTCCTCCAGAATTACATAGCCAGGTTTGGTCACGGCTCTGCAAAGTTGGCCCGACAGGCACAGAGCAAAGAAAAGACGCTGCAGAAGATGGTGGCATCAGGCTTGACTGAAAAAGTTGTGAATGACAAGGTACATAGTGGTTTACTGATGCGCTAGAAAGTGTGTGGGATGTTTTTTTTATTTAAAAAAAAAAAAAAAAAGATTAATTGAACTTTTGTTTTGACTTGTCAGTTGTTCATTTAACATATATTCCTGTTTCTTCCAGACTCTGTCATTTTATTTTCCTCCCTGTGGGAAGATTCCTCCTCCTGTTATCATGGTTCAGAATGTGAGCTTCAAGTACAGCGACAACTTGGTAAGAGTAGTTTATATGCAAAGAACCCCTCTTCTCACTGACTTTTATTTTGTGTAAAGACCCCTCACTGGTTTCTTATTTTATTCCCCCAGCCCAACATATATAACGACCTTGAGTTTGGTATTGACTTGGATACTCGGGTGGCTCTGGTAGGACCCAACGGAGCGGGGAAATCCACCCTCCTGAAGCTGCTAATGGGAGAGGTATGTGCACTCTCTTTAGCCATTACAGGGTTTATACAGCAATCCTTATGTTAAATTTAATACCAATTTAATACCTTTTTCACTACCTTCAGATTTTTTTTAAAAACTGTCACAACATTAAGTGTTAATCACGAACCTTTTAACATTAATACAGATTTTGAACTATAGAACACTATACAGAACAGATTTATAGACTCATTGATGTTGACCAGATGTTTCACATTTATTTAACTTTGTGAATGACAATAAAATAGACCGATTAAAATGTAAAAAATAATACCAATTTAAAAAAAATAATACCTCTGACAGTGAATTTAACACTTTTAATGGCCTTAAATTTGGCAATTTTCATTTATCACTTTTTAAAACCCCGTGGAAACCCTGCAATATCAAACAACTTCCAAATATATTTGTATTAAGGCTTTCCTCTTTCCTCCCTTTAGCTCCTCCCTACCGATGGCATGATCCGCAAACATTCTCATGTTAAGATTGGCAGATATCATCAGGTAAGATTCAGCCTGCTGCTGGCATTGTTGATTTTTTTTCTTTTGACAGCTTGTTTTAAACTACTTACCCCACCTATCTCATTTTACAGCACCTGACAGAGCAGTTGGAGCTTGACTTGTCTCCTTTGGAGTACATGATGAAGTGTTACCCTGAGATCAAAGAGAAGGAGGAGATGAGGAAGATCATCGGTCGCTACGGACTGACAGGAAAACAGCAGGTATGAAAGATGCACCCACCAAACACTTTTTAATCTATTTTTCTTCCCCCTGGAAACATATCTTGAAATAACACCTGAAAACCATTACAGGTCAGCCCAATCAGGAACTTGTCAGATGGTCAGAAATGCCGGGTGTGTTTTGCCTGGCTGGCATGGCAGAACCCTCACATGCTCTTCCTTGACGAGCCTACCAATCATCTGGATATTGAGACTATTGATGCACTGGCAGATGCAATCAATGAGTTTGATGGTGGAATGATGCTAGTTAGCCACGACTTCAGGCTAATTCAGCAGGTATGTATTTGGTGGAAAAATCCAGCAGATCAATTAGGGCTGGGCGATTTTGGACAAAAATAAAATCCCGATTTTTTTATTTTTTTTATTTTTTATTTATTTATTTATTTTTCATTTTTTTTTCTCTCTGAAAACCCAATTTTCGATTTATTTATTTTTTTGGTAAAACTACAAAAGACAATGGAATAAATTGTTTCAAATATTTTATCTTTATTTTTAAAGAAAAATAGCAAACAAATTTCCCTATAGGGAATGAAGTGCAATTGAGAAATACTGTAAATCCTCCTTGAGTTTAGTAAAGTGACAACATTTACAATTTTTTTGACCAAACAAAGATGACTAGACGAGCTCTGTCTGTAATGCAGCCAGCTGCAAAAAAGGAAAAAAATAGATTTTCCGATTTTCCTTTTTTTTTTAACATCGATTGTGATTAATAAATCCGATCTAGATTTAAAATCGATTAATCGCACAGCCCTAAGATCAATTTAATGTATGATTGGCAGGGATTCCCGAAACTGGTTGTAGCTTTCTTTAATCTAATTTTGTTCTGTCAGGTGGCTCAGGAGATATGGGTGTGTGAGAGTCAAACCATCAAAAAGTGGAACAAGGACATCCTGGCATACAAGGAGCACTTGAAATCAAAGATTGAAAAGCAGCAGGTGCATGATATCTAACCTGCGTCTTACTGAGCCACTCCTTCACCCTCATCAAGGACCTGCAGTCTTCTGACAGGATGAGCAGTAAATGTCCCAGCAACAACTGAAACACTCTTATGCATCCCATTGGACTTGTCCGTATATGTTCTGTTTTTCCATCTTGGTTTGACAGTGCTGAAGCCCGACCCAATCCCATTACTTCAAGCTGCGCTCTGATTGGCTGACTCACCTGAAGCATCTCGGTGCATTGTGGAATGCATTCCAGTGTGCTGTCTTCATTGAATTTTTTTTTTTTTTCTTTTCCCCCTCAGATGTTTTGTTTAATCTCAACACGAATGCAGCAGCTTTTAGGTCATTTCATGATATTTAAAAGTTGATTTTTTTTTTTTCTGTGTTTAAAGAGAAACAAAGCAGTTCTGCCTTATTTAACAATGTAATGCAATAAAGGTTTGTCAGAATAAACAAACAGTACACTTAAATTGAACTTTTATTAACTTTTGCGAGCATGGTGTCTGTATCCAAAAGTTAAAAGCTTTTAGGGAAAATAAACTATACAGCTCTGTAAACAAGGAAAAATGCTGAAGTGATTCAAAGAAGTTTCTTTGGGTTCTGTCTCCTGCACCCTGTGGCTGCATAGATACGTTTGTAGCCACGACACCGTCACTCACCCAGACTGGCTGAAAATGGCTCTACTGCCCTCCCCAAAAAAAGGCATTGTCACTTGACAAAACTTGATGGGAGTACATCACCGCTCAAGGTTGAAATGAAAAACTAGCAGCTACTAGCTGTTCAAACTGAAACACTTAATCAGTGTTTGCCTAACGTCACAAAAGCAAAGTGCAGATCTCTGCCTCAAATCAAGTAAAGATCAGCCTCCAGCTTGACACTTAATGAACCCGCAGGAGTGTTAACTACATGCACTGATTCTAATATCAAAGCCAATGACTCACAATTGCAAAGATGTATTTCAAATGCAGGTAGCAGTGATTACTAGAACAGTCTTCAAATGCCACATGTTAATATTCATTTTCATACTTTCCTAGATCTTTTGGTATCTTTCAGTATTGTTCTTGTATTAGTGCCAGAAGATAATGGGCCAGTTATTTGAAAAACTAGGTGTTCAAATAATACATTAAACATTGAAGGTGAACATTAGACTGCAGTTTATGCAAGAAAATACTGAGAAATTCTCTAAGCTGGATGTAAACATTGTAGTTCTTTAAACACAAAGCTCCCGCTTAAGGTTCTAACTTAGCATGCGTGATTGTCAGATTAGTGGCACTAGCTGCATTTGAAACTGCAAGTAGGAGTGTTACACTGATGTTTCCAGGTTAATTGGGTGGCAGCATGTTCCAGGGGCTAAAAGCACAGCAGCAGTCGAGAGTTCATGCGCCCCAAACGGGTGTCGATGCTCACTGAGCTTCCCACTCCTCGTCGGAGACCTCGTCAAGTGGAATGGTATGAGTATTACTAGCCCGGATGCTGCTAATGTTGGTCGAAGTCAGGAGATTTGCAATGCCCATCAAACTCACTCCAGTCCCATCCAGGTTTATTTGAGCAAGAGGCATGTCTTTCAAGTACTTCAGGCCTGTAGGGGTGTAAAAAAACAGTATAAATTGGACATCAACTTTGCTGCAGCAAAAATAATTGAATGAAGATTTGAGTTTAACTTCACCGTTGTCTGTGATCCGTGTGCGGCTGAGATTGAGTTTAACAAGCTGATGGCAGCTCACCAGACCCTTCCTCACTACTGTGTCTCCCACCCGAGTGCTGGCTAGTCCCAACACCTAGAAAACAAGAGATTATAATTCACAAATTCCTTAATTTTCCCTTAAAACAGTTTACTAAACATTCACAATGAAGCACAGATATGTATACAGGATTTATACAGCAATCCTTATGTTAAATTTAATACCAATTTAATACCTTTTTCATTACCTTCAGATTTTTTTTTTTAAAAACTGTCACAACATTAAGTGTTAATCACGGACCTTTTAACATTAATACAGATTTTGAACTATAGAACACTATACAGAACAGATTTATAGACTCATTGATGTTGACCAGATGTTTCACATTTATTTCACTTTGTGAATGACAATAAAATAGACTGCTTAAAATGTAAAAGGTAAAAAATAATACCAATTTTAAAAAAAAAATAATACCTCTGACAGTGAATTTAACACTTTTAATGGCCTTAAATTTGGCAATTTTCATTTATCACCTTTTAATACTTTTTAAAACCCTGCGGAAATCCTGATTTCAAACACATCAGTGCATGTGCACACAATAAATTAATTAAAAAAAAGATAACTGACTGCATCATTGCTACTTGTATAAATTAAACCCATCAGGTAAAAAATAATACCAATTTAAAAAAAAAAAATACCTCTGAGTGAATTTAACACTTTTAATGGCCTTAAATTTGGCAATTTTCATTTATCACCTTTTAATACTTTTTAAAACCCTGCGGAAACCCTGGTATAAAAGATAGTTAATTTTAAATTTGGAGACAAAAAGTTTATAAATATCACATTTTTAAATCAAAAATATCTAGTACTTTTGATTACTGGGCGTTTTCGAAAAGGCCCTCTGTGTTCTCAGCTGACTGAACTGAGTGTTCGCATTATGGAGGAAAATTACTGAGACAACTCAGATGACCCAGTGACAGAAAAATACTGGTAATCTGAAATGTTCAGCTTTTAAGGCTCATACTGTGTGTACTTGGATTCATCCTGGTACTTTAGTCATGGCCAGAGGGTTCACAAGGCTGCTAGTCTCAGATCAAAATGACTAATCCAAATCCACTTAAGAGTGGACGGCAGATGAGTCATTCCTCCGTCATTAAGCAGATAACTAGAAACAATTTTAAAGAGCAAGAACACCCTTTACGGGTTCATAATCAGCATAATTATACTTCAATAAAAAAGAAAACATACCTTTGTAACTATTACTAAAATTAAGAAATGTGTTCTGAGCCCCTGACAAAAGAGCTAATTCACCATGGCTGTATCCGAAATCGCATACTAACATACTACATCAGTATGTACTGTAAACTGCCTACTAAATGAACAATTCAGTACGCCGCTTCAGCAGTAGCAGCCAAGTATCCCAGAATGCATTTTGCACGTGCAAAACGACAGCGGAAGCCGAGAGCTAAAAGCTGTTTTAATTTCCGCTGTAGCGCTGTTAATATGCCACTTTATTAAGTTTTAATATTTTTTCCAGGTGTAAAAGTAACCGTTAAGATCCCCAACCTGGGCTCAGTTTATCCAAATAACGCCTGTTAAGAAATTTGCTGGGATGTTTTCGGGGATGAGAAGAGCCGCCGGCTCGGAGCAGCAGCAGCTCACGGCCGAAGTACAGACGTGATCGCCGGGTCAACCCGCGCCGTCGTCCCGGGGAGAAAGTGATCCAATGAACTGACCTGCAGCTCTGTGGAGAATTACCGCTGGCTGAAATAAATCATTTAGGAAGATGAATGTTGGTTTAATAGATGAAATCTAACAGTTGTAGCTGCAACATTAGTTTGTCTGAATATAAAGTGAAGCTTCATGTTTTTACTGGAGCCCCAGAAGCAGCTGCTGCTCTGTCTGTTCATCAGAGCCTCACAATTTTAATAAATGTATTAAAATGAACATATCAGTCTATTGAATTTCATTTTATTTTATTAAGCTACATATGTTTGGGTTTTTATTTAGTGTACCTCTACGTACTTGGTATAAAACATAATAAAAAATCTCAAATTACGGCATCCCCTGTACCTTTATGCCCTAAGCTGTGCATTTTAGGCATCTATCCTGATAACTGTGGTCTATCTTGTAAAGAAAGAAAAATGGTTGACCTACTGTATGTTTATTACAGGCCAAACGTTGTATTGCATTAAGCTGGAAGAATGTTGGTTGCCCCTCTTTTACTCTCTGGCTAAACAACTTAACTTCAGCACTTGCTTTTGAGAAATTGACCTATATTATCAGAAAGAAAGCGTCTGAATTTTATGAAATTTGGAAAATGTTTTTGGACCTTTTGAGAGTTGGTGACATAGAGGGGACAGTGGAAAAATAGGACAATGGAATAACACCGCATTGGTTCTCAGGAAGGCTGGAAGTTAGACATTTTTATTTATTTATTTATTTTTTCCTTCCTTTATTATTATTATGTAGAACAATTTGTCTGGCTACATAAATGTATCTTTAATATCTCCATGGTACATCCACATCAGACAGTACTCTGTTTAATATATTTTTTATTTTTTTTCCCCACTTCTGAATTCATTAATTATTAATATTTGGTACAAATGTGTAGTAATTTATTTATTTTACATACTGCCATTTGTTTTGATGTTATAAGTGTTGTTGAATGTTACTATATTACAAAAATCAATAAATATATGTTTAAAAAAAAAAAAACATAATAAAAATAATAGCAAAATATTATATATATATATATATCATTAATATCATATTAAATATATCAAAATAATATCCTTTCCGCCATTACAAAATTGTGCTGTCCAGTCACCGCTGTTTTGTATTTTCTCAATAAAGCTTGTAAAAAAAAAAGTGCTGTTCGGTCAAAGAGCGCATTGCATTCTGGGACATAGTAGGCGAGGTAGACTGCTCTGATGCATGCTGTGGATTTTTTTCAAATCAGTATGACATCCGGGTATTTTTCGCGTACTGCAGATTTTGCTTTTTCATTTCATTTCATTTTTATTTATTCCATATCATGGAAATAGTTCACATATGTTCCATTCCATGATGGAAAAGGGGCAAGAAGAAGAAAGCCTTATATACCAAGCCCCTTTCTCAAAAAAAATAAAACAATTCATATGAAGATGGTCTGTCATTCTGTTCAACAATCACTACTTATATAATACCAAAAAAAAATAAAAATAATGAAAAAACAAAACTAAAAAATAAGAAAACATACACACTAACTCACCAACAATATAAAAACAAAAACAACAAAATATATTTTACCCGTTAAATTCATATTGTCTAATTGTGTGGTCTTTATACAATTTCTTGAACTGGTGAATATTTTTACAATCCTTTAAATCAGTTGTTAAGGAGTTCCATAATTTTACACCACATACTGAAATACACATTTGTTTTAAAGTGGTGCGTGCAAACGGATGTTTAAAATCTAATTTCCTCCTATGGTTGTTATCTTTTGTTCGCATACTGCATACTACATACTACATTTTGGCAAAATCAGTATGCGATTTCAGATACGGCCCTTATTAATGATAAAATTACCTGCAGGTGCGGCAGACAGGTGATCAGTTGGGCCACTCCTTGACTGGTGACTGCCGTCCGGTCCAAACATAACTCCTGCAGGTCTTGCAGGCCATGCAGAGAAGGGAGCCCTGCATCCGTCACTTGAGTGTTGCTCAGTGACAGCTTCTTAAGCCTGCAGGTGGTGCACACAAAACTCCTGTCAGTATCCTTGTTGTGATCATGGATGGCTGTTGTAAGAGGCTCACGTGGTGCGGAAAAGACCTGGTCATGGTGGAGATCTGGCTGACTCCCTGGTCCGTGACGTGTGTGTAGTCCGTCAGGTCCAGCTCTGACAGCAGCGACAGCCGACACAGGAACAACAGCCCGCTGTCTGTCACAGTGTGGCGTCCGGGGAGGGTGAGATGACTCAACTTTAGACCTGGAAAGGAAGCAAACACTCAAATTCAGAACAGACTTCACATGTTTTCATTTCCTCCAGGTAAATAATTTTTTTAACAGTACACCAACCTTCCTTTTTTACAAACCTGAGATAATCTGTAGGGTACGGTTGCCATCTGTCACAGGTATTCCCGCCAAACTGAGAGTGGACAGAGCAGGGTGAGTAGCGATTTTCTCCAGAGAACTCTCCGTCACACCTGTCCGATCCAGATTCAGAGTCTGCAGACTGGACATTTCCGCCAGGGCCGTCACATCATTAACCTGACACAACGACAAGCAGCAATGTTTACCCACAGCTTTCCTGCCGGCTGTTATCAAGACAGAAATCATGGTTAGGGTCATGCTGAAGTACCTTAGTCTGCTTGATGCTGAGAAGTCGCAGCTGTGGCACGCAGCTGGGGAGCACTGCCAGTGTGGCCTCGGTCACCGCCGTCTGGTTCAGGCTGAGCTGAGAGAGGCAGGGGGGAGCCGACTGCAGGTACGGCACCATCCCAGCATCCGTCACTTTGGTCTGATCCAGCGAGAGGAAATGCAGGCTCTTCAAACCTGGAAGGCATCAGAAGAAGGTGTGTTAAATACTTTAGAACAGCCTGTTTTGAGATGTTCCTGCTAGGGATGGGCGATATTTTACCGTTCATGATAAACCGTCAAAAAAATTCCTCACGATAAGAATTTGTCATCTCACGGTAAAAATGATAAATTCCCGTTGATGACGTTTTTGTGTAAAGATGATTTATGGTTCTGTGTTAAATCCACGCACAACGTACGTGAAGGAAGGAAGGAAGGAAGGAAGGAAGGAAGGAAGGAAGGAAGGAAGGAAGGAAATGAGCCTGAAAGAAAGAAAGAAAGAAAGAAAGAAAGAAAGAAAGAAAGAAAGAAAGAAAGAAAGAAAGAAAGAAAGAAAGAAAGAAAGAAAGAAAGAAAGAAAGAAAGAAAGAAAGAAAGAAAGAAAGAAAGAAAGAAAGAAAGAAAGAAAGAAAGAAAGAAAGAATGAAATGAGCCTGAAAAAAAGAATGAAAGAAATGAGGCAAAAAGAAAGAATGAAAGAAATGAGGCAAAAAGAAAGAATGAAAGAAATGAGGCAAAAAGAAAGAAAGAAAGAAATGAGGCAAAAAGAAAGAATGAAAGAAATGAGGCAAAAAGAAAGAATGAAAGAAATGAGGCAAAAAGAAAGAAAGAAAGAAATGAGGCAAAAAGAAAGAAAGAAAGAAAGAAAGAAAGAAAGATAAATTCCCGTTGATACGTTTTTGTGTAACAAACATGGCGGATCTGAGAGCGAGATAGATTTATAGTTACAAAGATGGAGTTGAATTGGTATTTTTTTTAATCGTCATTTTTATCGTTATCGGGATAAATGCCAGAAATTATCGTGATACATTTTTTAGTCCATACCGCCCATCCCTAGTTCCTGCACATAATTGTAAACCCTCTTCAAGTGGTGTTACATAATATGTTCCTTATCATAAATAATTCTGAGGCTTTTTCAACCATGCAGTGAGTTTAGCTAAAGTCCCACCTGTGATATGCTGCAGACAGGAGTCAGTCAGTTTGCTACAGGAGGCCAGGTTGAGATACTGGAGTTTAACCAGGCTGGACAGCACTGCTAGACCAGAGTCTGGACAGAAAACAGTTATGAGATTAACAGCAGACTTTGACTAAAGGGGTAAGAAAAGCCTCCAAACAACATTTTGGTTTGCAAAACATACCTGTAATGAGAGGCGAGTTGACTAGACTCAGATGCTTCAGTCCTGGGAAGGCACGCAACTGCCGCAGGAGCTCATTGGTGGAGTAAGGATAACAGTTGAGGACAAACTTCTGCAACGGGCAGCCAAAGAAGAGCTCCAGGGTGCGTGGACGCAGCAGCCTCTCGTGGGCCATGTGGTTGAGCAGAAGCTCCGCCAGCTCGGGAGTCAGGCAGGCCAAACTGCTGCTGTACTGCATGCTAGGAGCTGGGAGACAGAGAGACGACAATCACCACGGCGATAACGAACAGGAATGTCAGATGTTTTCCCAGGAAGGTTTAGAAATGATTATTATTCTCTCAAGGTGTCCTACCAGTCATGAGATGCACAGCTGCACGGGTGGACAAGGCACATAAGGATGGCACGTTGGGTGTCCGGAAGGGTCGTTTAGGTGGGGAGGGTTGTCCCTGGGAGGCGCTGCGATCGTCCTGCAGCACGGCTCTCTGAAGACGTTCCACTGCGGCCAGTCCTGCTGCTCCAGGGGCCACCGGGCCTCCTGCCTCCTCAACATCTGCTGGATTCTCCTCCGGAGCATCCCTGAAACACAGACACAAGTGTATCTCACACATGCATGTCGCCTTTTCTAAGTACAGGTGAAAACAAATGCTACAGCAGCAGCATCAGCAGGACAGGTGAGGCAGGAGTGTCATTGTCATTTACCTACTGATACCCTTTTACACCAAGCTGGTTCCAGGGCTGGTTCTCGGCTAGAGCCAGACTTAGCCGACTTAGTAAAACCAGTTCTTTGGTTTTACACAGCCTAAGCACCAGCTCCTGGCTCTCAAAACTGGTAATACGCCAGCCCCAACTCTTTGCTGGGCCAGGCGTAAGAACCGCTTTACGTTGGGGGCTACGTGCTTACGTCAAGGGCTGGGGGCGGGGTTACTGAACAACCAAAGTAGGAGTAAACACGGGAGAGCGCCATTTTTAAACAACGGAGCGTTGAAGACGGCCGTTAACTTAACAGACTGTTAAAATCTAACGTTAAAATGGATGTAAAGCAGAAGCAGCAATGGTCAACTTGCTGGATCGCAAACTTTTTCTGTCCAAGAAAGGCTTGAGAAGCCAGCAGCAACACTTGGGGTGCGTCCCAATACTCCCCCTCGCCCTAGGCTCTGCGTTGATGTACGCGGCGACGCGCGCCGTACGCCGTAATTTCTTAACAGGCGTAGCTACAACTGATAGATTTCATCTATTAAACCAACATTTATCTTCCTAAATGATTTTTTTCATCCAGCGTAATTCTCAACAGAGCTGCAGGTTTCTCCCCCGGGAAGACGGCGCAGGTTGAGCCGGCTGAGGAGCTGCTGTGCCCCGGGGCTGCCGGCTCTCGAGTCAAATTTCTTAACAGGCGTTATTTGGATAAACTGAGCCCAGGTTGGGGATCTTAACGGTTACTTTTACGCCTGAAAAAAATATTAAAACTCAATAAAGTGCCATATTAACAGTGCTACAGCTGAAATTAAAACAGCTTTTGGCTCTCAGCTTCCTGATCAGGGTGGGGATGAAAACGACGGGGAGTGGTGGTGACGTATACAGTAACGTGATGACGTGGCTCTCTGGCCAGCTGCTGGCCAGCACCAGCTTGTGTAAAAGCAAACGGTTCTTACTACTACGTGTAAAAGGGGTAGCAGTGACAGAACAGATATCAAGGTCATATTTATTGTTTCCCTCAGTTAATGTCTTCAGCCGTCTTTATTTTTCAGCCAAACACGCAGGGAAAGAAGGATTAACATACCGTTTTATATAAAGAATCATGCAGTATAATTTGGCAGAATTGTTTTGGAAACACAAATACAAAACTTTAATTATTAATAAAATTTCCAGAAATGTCAAACAATGAGTAAACAGTAATGTTAATTAGAGCTGCAGTCATAGAAACTTCCACTTGGCCCCAAGTTTGATCAAGCCTACATTCAAAATCAGAGGAATGATGCAATTTTCTTTTTTAAGAATGTCCATGAAGTAGGGATGTGCAATTAATTAAATGTCTATCATGATTTTCATTTTGGCTCCCAATGACCACAAAAACAATGTAATCATAGTATTTTGACTAACCATTCATTCCTCAGGCGAGTGATTCTTTCATCCTGAAATCATTTACTTGAGTAATATCAAGGTCAGGCTGGTGTTTCTGCTCAAAAACATTTAAGAGAGTATTCGAGCATCTCTATCAGCCCTTTTTTAATCTAATTTGTTTAAACTTTCCCCTAATGTCATTTCCCGACTTGCTCATCCCTGACTCCTCTTCGTGGCTCCTGTCGTTGTGTCGAAGCCCCTCCCACTAACCATACAAGAGGAGTTGAGGACAGACGCATCTCAAACTGAGACATCCTTACTTCGGATAAGTAAATTCCTTTGTTGAAACATAACCATTTCTGTTAGATCTCAATGAGCATTAAAAAGTTTTGAAGGAGCTTGTAAATTATATATTAAATTAATTTACAATGTAAATTCTATTCCCTTTCAACCTTTAGGATGCTGAAAAAAAAACACAGCAGTATATCCTTTTTATAGCTCCTCCAATAACCCTCCGTACTACTCTTTCATCTTAATGCGGTTTTGTAAATTAGACATCCTTCAAAACATTTAGCTGATATTGGTTTCCAGGACAGAGGTGGGAGTTTGTTGGTGGGACGAAACCGGGAGGTGGAAATTAGATACACGAGATGAGCCTTTGGCTGATCATGTCTGGACACCTACCTGAGTCGATTGCCTTGCTCGGGCCAGTGGTGTCGGGGCTCAAATCCTTCTCGAATCCTGTTTTCTGGAAAGAAAGGCAGCCTGGGGATTCCTTTGAAAATTGCACAAGAAATAAGAGTGATCCATACAAATATTCACATGCAACCAGTGTGAAACACAAAATAGTACTACAAGCAGGCTTGGTGGTATCAAATCACCACCAGTGTTTTGCTTGGCTTTACAGAAAAAATACTAAAAAATTAACACACACACCTCTAATCAACATTTTTGGTTGTAAGTTGTAGAGTCTCCTCTGACTAGGTTCAACTGCGAGAGCTGCGAATCTGACACGCATTCAAAATACTGTACAGTAATCCTGAGTTCAGAAATACTGAACATGATTGGCTGGCCACCTGATGTACTTAGGAAGCTCAGCAGGACAGACCCCATGTGCTGTACGTTAGACGGAAGGAGCCATTCACCCATGTATGACCTAATCTTTCTTCCACATGACACATATTTCTGGGGCCGTTAGCTACAACATTTATCTGATGGGCGGTATGAAAATTAAGGACAAAAGCTTTCCAACAGTAAAGAGGTAATTTTTTAAATGAAAAACAAAAAAGCTCAATGGATGAATAACGGAAACAAGAAAAGGGGAGGTGAAGGGGTATCAAAATGTGGGTCAGAGGAGGGGTGGTGGTCCCAGACGCTGGGAGCTGTACCGTTTAGCATCTGTGGCAGTTCTCCCTCCGGTTCTTGTTGCTCTTCAACTTCTAAGCCAGGATCCTCAGCATTGCCACGAACCAGTCTTTGTCCCGGCCCTGTGAGACACGAGGAACATCATCCAGTGATTACAATCGTTTAATTCACATAGCTTGTTCAAATCACTGAGCCTGTGAAACTGCAAACTGGAGAGAAAAAAAAAAATCTTACAGGAGTAAGATATTTAAAAATAATAATAATAATAATAATAATAATAATAATAATGTGGTTTCAAAATCCAACATGTAAACCTGAGCACGAAACAAATAAGAAACTAGGATTCTGGTGTTGCATTTGTGGATGAAATATCCAGTCTTAGTTCTTATTATACTTCAGGTCCACCAACCGCATTGAGCCACAACCAAGCGCTCTAAATCTGATTCATATCTGATTTGGTTTGCTCTCCATGGCAACAGCGGCTCAGGTTCAAAGGTACTTGAGTGTTTCAGGAAACCTGCTACACCAATCAACTAATTATTGTCTGATTCTATTCAATTTTTTGGAAAAATAAATGTCAGTCTGAATCAAACCATTGTTATACCATCCAGCCTCAGACGGGGAGTATATTTTTGGAGACCTGACTAAGTGCAGTGTTTATTTTGGAGTATGGGTGGTTTCATTTTGGGGTCTGAATAAAATCAGACATGGGATCTCAGACTGAGGAAAAATATTTCCACAATTTTTAGCTTCTTCTACTTTTTTAAGTAATGGAAAAAAACATCAGCAGAGATATATTTCTTGTAAATGTGCAAAAGAATTACCCCAAAAGTGAGAAGGTCCAGTCAGTGAAGGACCAGCTCCAGGTATTCCTGCGTAATTCACAGCCTCTTCCCACACTTGGTTGGGGAGCAGAGGTGGTAGAACGGCATCCTGCCCTCCTGACGCCTCCAGATCAGGTATTTGTGGTTGAGGAGGCAAAACACACACAGGTGGTTCATTCTGACTTGCTGATGCGGGATCTGCTGGACTTGGCGGATCTTGAGTCATCTCTTGAGGAGTGGTCTGTATACACAATGCTGCATTAGGTGTGAGGCCCAGAGAGCGCAATGAGCACGCAAGCTCTGCCTCTCCGAAGCGTTTTCGTGGGAAACCCTGAAGGAGAGAAAAGGAGGGTAGGGAGGGATGACGCCCGGTGATGTGCTCCACAACGCTGCGTAGCGGGGCATCAGCTGAGAACCGTTCGCGCATGGACTCACCGGAGGGCAGCCGAATCTGTGGCAACACAAACAACTCAAAATATTTAATTTGCATCCAACTCACAGATATTGAGAATCTTTTTTTTTTTCTTTGGTCTCACCATGAGGATGCAGTTGTCATCTACATTTGTTTGAATCTTTCCTCCAAGTTTCTGCCCTTGACCAGAGGCAGGAGACTGCTCTGCAGCAGAACTGGACTGGACCTTTCGTTGCAAACTCTTTCGATCCTCAGCTATCCTCTTTAACACCATATCACGCTCCTAGGAGAACAGACGAGGTATGACAAAAAAATCTCTAATGACATTACAGATATACACCTGATTTAAAAGTTTTTTTTCTTTGAAAGATTCCAGATTTCCAGTCTGGCCAGAACTGCAGACCTGTTTCTTTTGTCTTCTTTCCTCCCTGGCTTCCTGAGCAACACGTTGTCTTTCTTTCTCTTCAAAGTCGCTCTTGTCTTGTTTGATCCGTGACTCAATTGGAGGTGGAGGGGAGGGCTCGGTGCATGGTTGTTTCAGGACCAGTGATGGACTGGCTGTTAAAGGCAGAATTTGAGAAAAAAACCAAAACAAATCTGGTTAAATTATTTTGCACTCAATCCACTTTTAGTCAAAATCTCAGTTATCATTATCATCATCATCATCATCATCATCATCTTCTGTATTATTACCGCTGCTCTCAGGGGGAGGTGTGTGTGACGTGGAGGTGCTCGCTCCTTCTTTGGGAGGGTTGAAAGCAGAAAAAGCCGTCTCAGTCGGCTGCGGTGACTTTTTGACCAACCTGTGCCGAGGATACTGACCCTGTAAAAGCCTGTGAACAAATTAAAAAAAAAAAAAACTTGCATAAAGACATGGATGGACGTCAAAATAGCATTTAGTAGGCGTGTTAAGGATGAGACCTAAGGGCCACTCACCATTCAGCTGCCTCTGTCACAGAAAAGTGCCCTGACTGCACAGCCGCCTGAATCTGCTCTTCAGTGAAACCCATTTCACTGAGGGTGAGGTATAAGTCCCCAATAGTCTGCAAGACAACACCAGAAACACAGCTCACAGGATAGCTAACAAATCATAAAAAAGTGTAAGTAACATTTCACCAAAACTATTTTGGAAGTTTTTTTTCTGCACCTGTTAGAAGTGAGTTTACTGACAGCTTTGCCTGAAATGTCTTCATGTGTCAAGGCTACTTATACACCAAACCCAACAATCAGTAGCGCAAGTCTTTTTAGTGTGTTTGTTGTATTGGATAACGCTCTTAACTGGCTCAAATGAGCTATATATAGATGTCGTTTCTACTTCAATTGAACAAGTAAAAAGTCTTTAACAACATACTCTGGACTGATCAATTTAAAGTAAGCTTGTTCCAGACCAATTGCAAGCAAAACAAAAACAAAAAAGTGGAATTGCTCTTCAGAATGTAGCTGAATTACAGAGTTTATAGGAAGAAAAACTGTCGGCTCACTCCCAAGAGCCAGTTATGGAGAGCGAAGACCAGTGTGCTGAGGACTATGTCTTTGGCTGCTGCCCAGACTGCATTGCACCCAACCCTGCAGATGGTGAGCCCACAGGAGGGCAAACCAATGTTGTTTGTTTGGGCTGAGCCCAGCCGGTCCCCATGGGTCAATACGGTTTTAATTATCCCTATGAGCTCATATAAAAGCCCTTATTCTGGTCCGTCTCCCAGGACCAATGCCACTTGGGAGACCCTTTCACATACAATTGTCCCAGTTGGCATAGCTCCTGGGATCATTGGGGCATGAAAACCTCTCCACCACAGTATGGGGTGCTTCAAAGACGGTTTACCCTCCTAAGTAAGGGGTTTTCTCTGTTTATCAGGTAGACATCTGTTCCTACTAGGGTTGCCACCTTTCAGAAATAGAAATAAGGGACACCCCGATTTCAGCAGCGCAGGAGCCAAAAAAAAGCCCCAAAACTTCTAAACGGCATAAAAATGTGTTTATTTTATATGAAAAAACTAAATGCTTTGATTTAAAGTTTAAAGTGCTTTAATAGCATTGAACTTGCATGACTGTACAGACAGTCAACCATACTAGCAACTGGAATAGCCTCCTATTCTATGTATGTCCACATCAGCCCAGATGTATAATATAGTCTACAGGTGAAGAATATGGTGTAAAAGTTAATTTATTTCAATAATTCAACTAGAATATGGTGTAAAAGTTAATTTTTTTCAATAATTCAACTAGAATATGGTGTAAAAGTTAATTTTTTTCAATAATTCAACTAGAATATGGTGTAAAAATTAATTTATTTCAATAATTCAACTAGAATATGGTGTAAAAGTTAACTTATTTCAATAATTCAACTAGAATTTGGTGTAAAAGTTAACTTATTTCAATAATTCAACTAGAATATGGTGTAAAAGTTAACTTATTTCAATAATTCAACTAGAATATGGTGTAAAAGTTAATTTATTTCAATAATTCAACTAGAATATGGTGTAAAAGTTAATTTTTTTCAATAATTCAACTAGAATATGGTGTAAAAGTTAATTTATTTCAATAATTCAACTTAAAAGGTGAAACTAATATATTACCTAAATTTAGTGTTGATGTGTGTGTGACAGACGTGTGTATGGGGCGTTAATGAAAATACGGGACAAATCGCGTCCCGTATTAGTTCAATACGGGACACAACATTTCTTTCTCAAATAAAGGACAATTCCGTATTTTACGGGACGGGTGGCAACCCTAGTTCCTACCCTCAAGGGAGTGTTTCGGACAAGTCAAATCGGGAGATGGTCTCAAGGCAGATTCAGAACATGCTGCAGAGATTATATCACCTGACTGACCAGGGAACACCTCAGTATCCTTGACCCACAGGTCTCCTGTCACCTCTCCATCCTAACTGCCTCTAACAGTCAGGTAAAGAGGCAACTGGAGAAACTGAACAGGGACAAGGCTGCAGGTCCAAATGGCATCAGCCCCAGAGTCCTGAAAGCCGGTGTTGAGCAGCTATGGGGGATTCTGCAGCACCTCTTTAACATCAGCCTGAACCAGGAGAAGGTTCAGTGCCTTGGAAGACATCTTCCCATGTTCCAGTACCAAAAAGATCATATCAATCTCCTCCTAATGATAATAAACGTGGAGTATTGGATGTAGATGCCTCCACAATCACCTGGATTACTGACTACTCTACTTCACAAACCTACCAGTTTGTGGTTCTGACCTGAACCCAGATAAGTGGACGTTAATGGGTTGATTGGTAGGCGCTGTCAGCTCAGAGGCAAACAAATACAACAAAACTGGTAGGTCAGAGGTTTACATATGGACAGTGATCACTCGGAAATATGTAGACAGTAAGTTGTATGGTTTCAGCTGCATGTCCTGGAGACATGAAGACATGCAACAAACAGCTGCAGTCAAGGCCCCGCAAAGTGCCACACCACACATATAGGAAACCAGACTTTGATTGTATTCAAAACTGACATATTGGTCCTGCTGTTTTATTCAATTACATCTGGTCCCTAGAAATAGATACGAATTTGAATAAAAGAGTTGTAAATTAGTCCTTCCCCTAATCTGTACATTGATATTATAAAATTAAAGTAAAAGGGCAAAAACTGCATTTAAAACCCACATTTCCTGTAAAACTACAATATAAATATTTTACTGGTAAACAACTAATAGGAAAGTAGTGCGTTGTCTAATTTGTTCCTGACCTAAATATATGTAATACTTTTTATTTAAAGACTGAACCATTAATACACAGAATCAATATCTTCTGAAAAAATAAATATTAAAAACAAATGTTACAAAAGGTCAATTAGTGGGTTAGAAATAAGAACTTAGAAAGTAATAAACAGTTAAGGATAGTTAATAAAGTTTTATTATTATCTAGTTGGCGCAACAATAAGGATGTGACTGAATATGAAACCAGTAAAATTTTACTGTCCAGTACTTTGGTCAGCTGTTGTTTTTTTTAAAGTGCTTTATAAATGAACTTGAAAAATAAACATGAAACAGTAGAAAGCAGTAGTAGTAGTAGTAGTAGTAGTAGTAGTTGTAGTAGTACTAGTAGTAGTAGCAGTAGTAGTAGTACTAGTAGTAGCAGCAGTAGTAGTAGTAGTAGCAGTAGTAGCAGTAGTAGCAGTAGTAGTAGTAGTAGCAGTAGTAGCAGTAGTAGTAGTACTAGTAGTAGCAGCAGTAGTAGTAGTAGTAGTAGTACTAGTAGTAGTAGCAGCAGTAGTAGCAGTAGTAGTAGTACTAGTAGTAGCAGCAGTAGTAGCAGTAGTAGTAGTACTAGTAGTAGCAGCAGTAGTAGTAGTAGTAGTAGTACTAGTAGTAGTAGCAGTAGTAGTAGTAGTAGCAGTAGCAGCAGTAGTAGCAGTAGTAGCAGTAGTAGTAGTACTAGTAGTAGTAGCAGTAGCAGCAGTAGTAGCAGTAGTAGTAGTACTAGTAGTAGTAGCAGTAGTAGCAGTAGTAGCAGTAGTAGTAGTACTAGTAGTAGCAGCAGTAGTAGCAGTAGTAGTAGTAGTACTAGTAGTAGTAGTAGCAGTAGTAGCAGTAGTAGCAGTAGTAGTAGTACTAGTAGTAGCAGCAGTAGTAGTAGTAGTAGTAGTACTAGTAGTAGTAGCAGCAGTAGTAGCAGTAGTAGTAGTACTAGTAGTAGCAGCAGTAGTAGCAGTAGTAGTAGTACTAGTAGTAGCAGCAGTAGTAGTAGTAGTAGTAGTACTAGTAGTAGCAGCAGTAGTAGTAGTAGTAGTAGTACTAGTAGTAGTAGCAGTAGTAGTAGTAGTAGCAGTAGCAGCAGTAGTAGCAGTAGTAGCAGTAGCAGTAGTAGTAATAGCAGTACTAGTACTAGTAGTAGTAGTACTAGTAGCAGTAGTAGTACTAGTACTAGTAGTAAATCATTAGTCCTTCCCCAATCTGTACATTGATATCAAAAAATTAAAGTAAAAGTGAAAAAAACTGCAACTCACATTTCCTTCAAAACTACAATCTAAATATTTTACTGGTAAACAACTAATAAGAAAGTAGGGGGTTGTCTAATTTGTTTCTGACCTAAATATATGTATTACTTTTTATTCAAAGACATTAATACACAGAATCAATATCTTCTGAATAAATATTGAAAACAAATGTCACAAAAGGTCAATTAGTGTGTTACAAAGTAATAACCAGTCAATGATAGTTAATAAAGTTTGATTATTATCTAGTTGGCGCAGTCAGCAATCAGGATGTGACTGAATATGAAACCAGCTAAATTAAACCTCACAGCCACTAACAATCAACAGAACCGTCTACCTGAGTATGTATTGAAACAATCAGAGGTAAACAGACAGGTTAGCATGGAGGTTAGCTGATGGCGACGGCGCGGCTAACGCAGCCAGCACTGCAGGCGGGGGTTTTTGTGCAGGTCGGTCGGTAGTTTGGATCTTACCGGAGAGTCAGCAGCACTCATACCGTTGTCTCAGATTTACAGCAGAGAAATGATAGTAGATGACAGTAATCGTGAACTTAGTTCACGCCTCGCTTGTGTTGGGAGTGTAGCTTTGGTGGCTACACGGCAGATCCTCCTCCGTGCAGAGAGATTGACAGGCAGCGACGGGAAACCAGCCAATCAACGTGCAGGGATTTACAAGCCCCGCCCACTAGTTAATGATTGACGGGTTTAATCTCCTATCAATCGTTAATTTATCAATACAGGTTTTGAGGCTTAATTGAAAGTAAAAATCCTAAACTGAATGTGTAAACCATGCTTATATGTTTTTTATTTCTAAGAGAGAAATTCAGATTCAGATTCAGATATTAATCCCTTTGGGAGGTTCCCTCAGGGAAATTGACATCTCCATCTCACTCACACAGCACTGTCATGTACAAATAACACACCCCAAAAGCCAAACACCCATAGGGCCTATAAAGATAAAAAGATAAAAAATTAAAAAAATAAAGATAAAAATAGAAATAGAAATAAAAGGTAAAAACCAAAATAAAAAGTGCAGTGCAAAAATTATTTATAGACACAAATGAGCTCAAATTCAATGAACTGGTGGACTTCAAAACTGCACAGATTATGTTCAAAATCAACAAGAACATGCTGCCAGACTGTTTCCAAAACATGTTTAATTTAAAACAAAGCCATTACAATGTCAGAGGGGAGAGCATATACAGGAAATCAAAAATCATAACCAACACCAAACTGAGATGCACTACAGTGGCAGCGGTGGATGTATGGAATAAGTTGGAGAGGGATTTGAAATCAATTAGAACCTTAACCTTATTTAAAAAAACATTGAAAAGAAGAATGATTTCTCTATACCAAAGTAATGAGTGGCGATGCTTACTATGTTGATTTGTGTATTCATTTAATTGGTGATTTGATTTGATTATACAAGGATGAAGGAAATATGTAGACTGCACTTTTTTTTTTCTTTCTTATTTCTTGAGGAATCTTTGTTATCCCCATGGAGGCAATTTGTTTTACTGGCAGTCTTATCTCTTACTTCTTGCTTTTATTTCATTACTTTAAATAATCCTTTTGAGGGCAATGAATAAGCTTTGCTCCCGCCTACACCTTTTTCGGTCTAGATGTTATTTGTATATAGGAAACTTTTTTGTAAGGTTTTCTTCGAACAGTGTATTCGTTTCCTTGTTGTCATTTTTATTTTATTTTTAATTTTGTAAAAGCTATTTTGATGTTTGTCTTATTTTTTATTCTTTTTTGTGATGTCATGACCGAAATAAACTAAACTAAACTGAAACAGTGCCTTAAAAAGAATTATATGGATAGAAAAAGTGTTGTGTAATATTGCACAAGTTATTGCACTGTCCTGGTTATTGCACAGTTATTGCACACTGACTGACCCCACACAGTCCCTCTGTTCTTCAGTTCTTCTTTGCCCTCCTCCCCCCCAGTGAGGAGTTGAACAGTTTGATGGCCCGGGGGATGAAGGAGTTCCTCAGTCTGTTGGTCTTGCACTTGGGGAGGAGCAGCCTTTCAATTCAATACTGGCACTGAGTCCAAGGAATCACGCAAATAACAAAACAAAACAATAAACCTGGGAGTCATCAGAGACAGTAACACTAAGCCTTTATTACAAATTACAATTATTACAATGCACTCCTCCATGGTTTCCTAAAAAGCAATACTTCAAAATTACAATTTGTTAAAAACTCACCAAGGCAAGGAAAGGTAAGGCAAGTCAGGCAAGTTTATTTGTATAGCACAATTCAACAATAAGACCATTCAAAGTGCTTTACAGAGACATTAAAACATCACACAGTAGAAATAAAAAGCATGATTTAAAAGTTAAACAAAGAGAAAGAAATAAGAACAATGGATAAAATCAGTGGTTAAAATATGATCCATTTTTGAAATGAGGTTAAAAGTACAAGTGCAGATTTGGAGCTTTGTTCAAAGGCAGCTGAGAACAGGTGAGTTTTCAACCTGGACTTATATACACTGTGTGTTTCAGCTGTGTCTGTTCTGGGAGTTTGTCCCACAGGGGAGGAAAAGTACATCTGACTATCTGAACCTGGGGGTTCTGGTTGGTTCTGGTTGTGGATGGTCCATAATGAGATGCATATCAGGCCTAGATATTTATGAAACAACAGCAGGATTTTCAAATCGATTCTGTGACGGACAGAAAGCTAATGGAGTTGTGTGGTCCGCTCTATTGGTCTAAGCGAGGACTTCAGCAGCAGCGGTCTGAACTAACTGCAGCTCTTTAATGGATTTTTTTGGGAGACCTGCTGAGAGTTTTTAGGGAGTCCTGCTGAGACGTCAATCCTTTAATCCTTGACATGTTCTCTAGGTGATAATATGGTTAACGTCATTACTGCTTAATGCTACTCTTTCTCGAGTAAGAACAAAACACATGGTTTTACTGCTAAGGCCCATGTTTGTGGAATAATCTGCTAGAAGATCTGAGGAGAGTTTATAACGTGGACGCTTTTAAAAAAGCAACCCAGGACTCACTTTTTGAGTTTAGCTTTTATATTTTTATGATTTAATGTTGTTTTGCAGTTTGAATTTGTATTAACATTATTTTTGTCTCTTATTTTTTATTCTGTTTGTTTACTTGTTTTTTAATTTATTGATGTATTTATAAATATTCAGTGTTTAGCATCTCTGCCTTCAGTTATTTTATTGCATATTTGTGTGTTTTATATCTGTGACAATATAATATATATAAGTGACAATCTTCACCATTTCCTCAAAGACTAAGGATGGTGTTTCCTCAATTTCTGCTGCATTCATTTATTTATCAATTTATGTATTCATATTTTTAAATGTATCATTTTGTATAACTGTTTGGGGCCAAGCTAATCGGACAACACTTACACCTATTAGGTCATTATATACACAGGCACTGAAAGTAATGGATCGAAAACCTGTAAGATGGCATCACTGCCAAATGATCAAAAAATACAATCTATTAAGTTTTGAAAGTTTTGTAGGCTTCTCATTTTTAAAACTTATTTTCAAATGTGTGAATAACCTTGCCCCAGAAATACTCTGCCAATTGGTAAACAAACAAAACAGTGGAATTAGAACTAGGGGTGCAACAAGCAGTAATTGTAGGATAGCAAAACGCAGAACAACATTTGGACAGTCATCCTCCTCGGTAATAGGTACCAAATTATGGAATACACTGCCACCTGAAATCAAAATATTGACAGAGCTCAAGGTTTTTAGCACACAAGTAAAACAATGGCTGAAACTGAAACAAGCTTGTGAACATTGACATTGACTTTAACATACCATACCACTGTATTATTTTAGTTTTCTGTCCTTATGTGGTTTGTGTTTTTGTTTCTTGTCTTTATTCTGTTTATTCTGTTTTGCATGTTTTGTATTTTAATGGTTTTGTACTGTTTTAACTCTGCTTTCGAATTTTAAGTAAAGGCCTAACCAGGGACAGGGGTTGCAAATTAGCTCTGGCTAGAAACCTGTATGTATGACATCTGTTTTGTATTTTTTATGAAATAATGTTTGATACATTTGTCCCTGTTCAATAAACGTAATAATAATAATAATAATAATAATAATAATAATAATAATAATAATAATAATAATAATAATAATAATAATAATAATAATAATAATAATAATAATAATAATAATAATAGTAGTAATAATAATAATAATAATAATAATACGGTAATAATTAAACCTGTTAAGCACTTTGTCTTGCCAGTTGTATGAAAAGGTTTTTTGATTGATTGATTGGTCATATAACACAATTAGAAAATAAAATCTTCATAAAATTATGAGCCTTCTATAAAAGTACAAAATTATTAAAACAAAAACTTGATTGAATGATTAAATAAATGAATAAATAAATAAATAAATAAATAAATAAATAAATAAATAAATAAATAAATAAATAAATAAATAAATAAATAAATAAATAAATAAAAGCACACCTCAGTCGGAGTTGTAAAGTGTAATACAATATTTTACGTTATACAACCTGCTGTTTAAGAAGGGCAGAAATCAATAACTTCATAAAATGGCTACATTTAGCAGGTTTAATGCCTCCTTGCATTAACAAAAATCTGTCAGCAGGGGACAGTGTTGCTCTGTCTCACACACCATGTAGTGCTTGGGTGGCATATGCGGTATGGTATGTGTAGTCATGTGGTTTATTTGACATAGTTTACAAATTATTAGGAGAACATAAACCTTTACTACCACTTTGGCAAATGCATGCACGTTGATTACAGGTTATCTGCCAAACTTGTAGACGGAAGTACAATGCTCTCACATGAGCAAATGCAGCAGTAGCAGGTGACACAAGTAGAGATAATACTGTCATTAAAGTGAGATAAGCTTTTATAAACTTTACAACTGAATATAATTTTATTTGTAGTGAAGCATTTGTAAGACAAACGCGAAATATACTGATGAGTGTTAAAAGTTACTGGGCTGCAACATACCTTTTACACAAGAGGCTTTGGACTGTCCTCACTAGTTTATGCCAGTGACAGTAAGTTACATAAACTTAAGTGCAAAAGGTAAGGAAATTTGTGTTTGGTCAACTATTTATTTGTTATATCAATGTTTCTTGCAAACAAATCTTATACTGTTGGAAAGCCTGTTTATTTCCTTTATTTATTTAAAATTGTGCCACATTTGTAGGGAACATGCATTTGTGGGATGAGCAGCAGATGCGCCGTGAAAGATTTGCTAATCTTCTCTGCCACTGCCTAACAACTTATTTTGCTGTTGCTATTGACTCTTTGTTTTGAGCTTCTGGTACCCCCAGTTGCTGCCAATCAGGCACCTGATAGTGGAGGAACGTTATGTTCAGCGATGAGTCCAGATTATGCCTATGGCAGGTGGATCATAGGGTCAAAGTGGGGAGAAGACATGAAGAATGCTATGCTGGTTGCTGCACTGATAGACTTACATATTTTGATGGAGGCAGTGTGATGATGTGGGGCGGCATCACCATCACTGGAAAAACAAGGCTCGTCATCATTGGAGGCAATCTCAATGCAGATATACTGAGATTCTGCAGCCAGTGGTTGTCCCACATCTCCACAGTCCTGCGACAACACTCATTTATCAGAGACTACCTGCAGAATTTGGGAGTGGAGAGGATGGATTGGCCTGACTTGTGGGATCAGTTTGAACATGCTGTAGAGTGACCACCAAAACCACGCTGGCTGACTTGCAACAAATTCTGGTTGAGGAATGGGATAACATCCCACAACAGTGTGTGACCAGGCTGGCGACCAGCATGACGAGGAAGTGCCAGGCTGTTGTGGCCGTGTTTGGTTCTTCCACACACCATTGAGGCTCCTGTATGTTACGATGATCAATTGTTAAATTGCCAATATGTGTTTTTTTTTCAAACTTCAATCATCCAATCCACCAGAATCAATGGCAAAATAAGTTGTCTGGCATTTGCAGAGAAGATTTAGCACATTTTTTATGGGTGCAATCCACATACTCACCTCTGCAGCTTATCCCACAAATACAAGTTCTTTACAAATGTGTTACAATTTTTCCAACAGTATAATATTTATTGGCAAGAAACATTGATACAAAAAATAATTAATCCACCAAACACAAATTTCCTTACTTTTGTGCAACATTTTGACTGAATAAGTCCAATAGCTTTTTTTTTTTTTTTTTTTTTTTACATAATCTTCTGTATGTTACAACATCCATGCATGTGAAAGACCTGGAAGAAATATCAAAATAACATATGTAATATAAAAGATATGAGTGGAATTAAGTCCAACACACCATCTCCCTTGGCCTTAGTAATAGGTAAAGGACTGCAGTAGTAAGTAAAGCCTCTGTGAAAAGAGGAAGAAAAACTGAGCAATGTATAAGCTTCTTAAAGGTCAAATTAATTACAGAGCTGTCTTATTGGCTCAGCTTAGAGTTCATGGGAAATTAAAGAAAAAAAGGCTCAATGCATCAATGTGAATATTTACCTTGCTAATCAAGTGACATGAGCAACAGGTGTGAAGGTAGATAATGTCAGCTATGGAGGAGCGGGAAAAGCTGAAGACAGCTGCTGGTCAACAGTGGTTCACCATGATTTCACATGTTAACACCAAGACATTAATCGAAGCAAATGGAGCCACAATTGTCAGCTTTGTGTAATTTCTAACACAAAGCTGTCAAGCGGTGGGGAGTGTAATACTCCACAAGTTGTGAATCCATGAAAAATGGGAGACATTCATATCACACCTTGGATCAATCAACAAGTGGTACACTATAAATGTTGTCCACGAACAACTAGTGAAGAAAATGCTGCATCTTGGCTTTTAAAGAACCTGATCTGATTTAATCCACACTTATTGGGTGCCAGCTGGTTATTGCAAGGTGCTATACGAACAAAGGTTGATTGATTTTCTGACAGACTTTTTGTTGTTGTTGTTGTATTATGAATTAATGAGCTAATTTAAGTGGCTTTAACAGTTATCATGAATTAAAAATGTGTCTTTCCATAAACAGTGACGAAACATTTTTTACAATATACTGGAAAAAAATGATCAGCTCTTTTTTGTGACGAGTTGAAAAATGTAAAGATTTTGCATTTTTCGTGTAAAATAATTTGACAATTTCATTCCATATCAAACAATTTAAACAGTTGATAATATCGCGTGAAACGATGACAAATCAATATTTCAACCCCTCAGAAAGTCCGTTTTAATAATTAAGTCTTTCAAACCGTCATTCATTTATTTCATTTCATGTCAGGTTGCGTTTTAAGCAACATTTCCTTCACTTGTAGGAGCACAGTCAAGTAATTTCAGAAGAAAATCAAAACTTTTGAACCATTTTTTAATTATTTCTTTACTATCCATGTAAATGGAGGTTATGAGCAATATAACGGATCGACGCCCATGTGAGAAATATGATTCACCGTTCACGCAGGCGCAGTAATGGCTAAAGTTTACAAGTTACCTGAAAGCATCCCAGTAAAAGCGGAAGTCAATTCATCTAAATCAATTTTAAAAGTATGGAATAGTGTTTCAAAAACAAAAAAACACGTGTTTTACACTGTGGCAAGATCTAATATGAATTCATTTGTATTTTAGGGTAAATTTAAAGTGTCATATATTTACGAAAGCATAGGGTGAGGCGTTGCCACAAACCAAAACCTTTTATTTTGAAACATCACCGGAAGCAGCGCTGGGTTTGTTATAGGGACTTGACGCTACTTGGAGAGGCGATTCAGAGAGAGTTTGAGGTGAGTACCAGACACCGGCCAGTAAATAAGCCGTAATCGTAATCCAACTGTGTCACTCGTAAGGGTTTCGCTTTCCGACAACGTGTTTGTGCTGTAAACTGGCGCTACATGACGAGGTTATTGATGAGTGCTGACTGTTGTCTGCTTCTCTAGTGGACAGACTCGCCATTGACTGTGACTGCCACACACGCATGCAAGTGTTTCCTACCCGCGTTGGATGACCTGGCTTTGTTTCTCAGCGTGTTAATCAGGTAAGGTGAATGTGCATATCATTGGAATATGTTTGCAGCTTGCGTTTTACTTCAGTTAGATGCTCTTTGCAGAGTATTGAGAAACTAAAAATGGTTATTGAAGTTCCTCGTAGCAAGAAAGCAGAGTCACGTTTTGACAGCAGCCACGTTGGTCTCATTGATGAGCAAGTCCATTTAGATATGGATGTTTGTTTCTTAAATAACTACAGAAACCTTCAGGGAAGCAGTGTGCACAGGGTTTGGACAACTTTATTCATTCATTCATTCATTCTTCCATCCATCCATTCATTCATTCATTCACTCCCAGAGGAACAAGAGCAGCATTGAGTCTTTTGTTTGCCAGGTCAGTGGGTGACATAGTTATACAGAAATCTTACTGGAAAGATGACTGGTTTGAGACCAGTACAACACAATTTACGCCTGTACACTTAAAAAAAAAAAAGAGACTGCAATAAACTTTAGTGTTTTTTCTTCTTATACCCCTTTATTGATGAATAGTCTCACTTTGCATTGACAGAAGTTTTTGAAAACATGTTGTTGCACATAAAGTCTTCAAATAGCTGTGTATTTAATCGTTATTCCCCCATACTTGCACTAAATCTGGAGTTTGCGTATGGCTTTATTTAAGTTTCTGCAGTAACTGTTTTTTAGTATACACTTGACCCTTAAAGTGGACCTATTATGGCATTTAATGTATATTTTAAACAGGCCCTGAATGTCTTAAAAACAATCTAAAGCTTGTTTTTTCTACATAAATCAGAAATTCAGCCTCTGGGCCATGTCTCTAGTTTTACCGCTTCTAGCCTCAGAATCTATGAGGGATTCTGAGGGGCGGGGAGGCTATGATAATGAGGCTCTGTGCTGATTGGCTGCCTGAATGACGTGTAGCAGGGGAGGACACAAAGCCTCGCTCCGGGGAGAAGAGCCGGCTGCGTACACAAAGCGTGTCCCATGCGAGCGAGCTTCTGCGACAAAATCAATTCCATTGCTTTATTATTTTTGTATTGGACTGTCCTAACTGGCCGCGAGTTTAACTGTTTCAGTGTGGACAGAGAGCGTCCGATGTCACGCAGCTCGACACGATAGTCAGACGCTCTCATTCAGTTACACGGGGTAAAAGGATCTTAAGCCTGAATTACGGTTCTGCGTTAAATCGACACGTACCCTACGCCGTAGGCTCTGTGTTGGTGTAACGCGGAACCATAAATCAGCCTTTAGTCAGCTCGTCTTCACACAGGAAGATTTAATTGAATTCTAAACAGGTACACCACAGTTATTTACTCCGATTCCTCATCATTTCATTTCTTATGTTACAAGACAAATGAATCGTGTTAACTGTAAAGAAATCACAACACTGAATGTTCACAAATGACAACTTTATTGTTAAAAAAATAAAAGAACATAAGTTGTATATAAATAACATTTATGCACTATTGCTGACTCATGGAAGGACCGTGCATTTCCTGAATTTGTCGTTGAACAGCTCCAGGTGCATTGCTTGGAAGATCTGAAACCATAAACAGAAGAAAAATGTATTATTAATAGAGCTCCGGTGTTACCTAACGAGTGAGTGGCTCCGTTAGGGAACACTGGAGCTGCCGGAGCTGCTCATCGGTCCGGTCCGGTGCTCCGGAGCTGAGCTAAATACTTAGCCCATGCAAAGATCATACTTGTAGACAAATATAAATAGCATAAAAAAAATAACGTCACTTACGCTGACTCGTGTGCAGTTGCCGGATCTGTACTGTGGGCACTGATCCTTTTATGAGGGTAAGTGTTGATGCAAAAACTGTCCCTCGCTGTGGAAACAGCCACCGCTTCTAAACAATGGCGGACGCTCCGGCCGGCGGAGTTAGTTGTGGGCGTGGTTTCAGCAGCGGAGGCCGACCTATGGAAATCTGCGCCTATCGTTACGTAACGACAGGCGCAGATTCTGAACAGCTCGTAGAAGTCACATGACACTGGAAGGATCCTCCGGGCGGGGTGTACAGACCCTGCAGAATTTGGCTGCTTTCCTCCTTCTCTGAGTTGGCAGGCTGAGGGGAGACCTCTTTATATATGTTAAAGCAAGAAAAAAACGTGTTTTTCATAATAGGTCCCCTTTAATGGTCCCATTACACACATGCTGGTTAGTCATGCCATGTGGACTAATGCACCCTGATACGACTGCTCTTTACCTGAGTGCTGATGGGAAGGTAAATCGTCCCTCTCCTCTTCGGTTTGTGGCTTGTGGAGCCTTTGATTTCCAAAGACGGTTATGAATCCTGATATAGAAAACCTCACATCACTTTTTCAGTTTGCCTCGATCTATACTTAATCCCTTCAATTTACTCAAAGTTTTGTTTAAAAAAGCCTTCCTACACCTAATAGTGTTTAGGTAAAGCTATAATTGTCTACATATTTATTTCTCAGCTTCTGAAGAAACTAGAAGCTGGAAATAATCCAAATTGAGAACGTCATCCTTCAGCTTTTCTTGTAATAAGACTTTGACGTTATGTTCGTCACAATATATTCATTGTTTCTGTGTCTTGAAAGATTTAAACACATGGTAATCAGCAGTGTGTCTGAACTGGTTAATAAGCTTCATCTTGAAGGTAGTGGCATCTATAGATATCTAGTGTGTTTGTAGGGATCGTCCTCGCAGGGTAGAGTCTTACTTTGAACTTTTTTCGGAGCAGCCGATACTGTTATTTGTGTATATATATTTTTTAGACTGGTCTGCTCTTTTTGTGAATATTAAAAGCATATTCCTCACACCACTCTATGAAAGCAACCTGTTAATACTGTTTGAGGTAAGATGGATGTGATTGGTGCCTTTTTTTTAATGTTTTATTTTGGAAGACCTGCAGCAGAACCCATCTATTACAGATCCTGCACTTAACCTGAAGAGTTAAGTGTTGTTGATAACATCAAACCAGCAGTTTTGGGTTTTGTCAGCCAGAAACCACAAAGATTGCTCTGTTGAACTAGTTCCATATTACACCCACTTTAATCTCAGTCAAATCCCAAATAACTGGAGGCTTATCTTGCATTTGAGCTCCCTCCGAAACAATGACTTTATGTGTAAAAATCCAGGTAATCTGGACAGAAGTTAATTTTACAAAAGCTGTCAAGAAAATCTTACTATTCATCTTATTGACGAAACTGATCTAAGCTTAAATGAGGATTTCTGAACTACACCAGAATGTATCATTTAAATGGGAAAAAAAAAATCACCATATTATTAGAATTATAAATCAATCCAGCGCTGGTTGCTGTAATTGGTTAATTTTCCATTTTCAACTCCCCCTCCCACCAAGATTCCTCCTGGTCCCTGCTCCCCTGGTCTCAAAAATGCCTTCATGGCTGACAGATTTCAGGACGTGGCCTCTGGCAGGATAGACGAAGAACGTCTCTCTTTTCTGATTCACCAATATCGTCTCCATGTGTGCTCCAAGTTATTAGAGGAAATATTTTCGCTTTGATGTAAAAGCGAGACTACTGGACGAAGTGATGATCTTTTCTTAGTAGTTAATAAATCTAAGTGAAGCAAGCCATAAAATATTTTCTCGCAAAGCCGAGGGCACTTCAGGGACTCATAAGACTGTGGAATTTGAAATCTTTACAGTGGGCAGTCTGACTGTATACAGCCCCTCAAGAAGAAACAATATATATATATATATATATTCTTAAGAAGTTCAGCTTTCTTTGGTAGCTGTGTCGTGCTTGAACGCATCGCATAGATGCGTCTTATCTCTGTAATTGGGTGTCGGCTTGATTTTTATTTCCCAGTTTTACCGAACCAATTTGTGACAACAGTTTTGTGTTCTGCTTCGAGGTAAAAAAAAAAAAGAAGTTGACGGGAGCCTCTCCACATTCCTTTTGAAAATTGCTTGGTCATGCAGAAGAGAAGGAAAGGCAGGGGGGGAACCTGATAAGTGGTATTAGGGGGAAAAAAACCAAAAAGATGTGGCCTCTTTGTGTTTGTTTTACCTATCCCTGTGCAGATAAACAAGCAGTGTTTTTGTCCTTAGACGTCAGGCCTAAAAAAAAAAGAATCAATCAGAAGCTAAACACCATTTTAGTCCTGATTACTATTTGAAATCTAGGAGTTTGCAACTTCGTTCCTCCACAGTTTGAATGTTATTCCCTCTTTCCCTCGCTGAGATTTCTAGGTTGTCTCAAATGACGTACAGAAATAATCACATTGTGTTGTTTGTCAGGAAATGAACAAATGGCAGGTTTGTATTTGACCCTCACCGTAGTATGACATTTTAGACCTTTTTGTGCCGTCTGTGGGAGCCTGGGTGATGTTTTCTTCCCACCTCGGCCCAAGTCTCAGGACAGTAAACACACATAAGAGGTGCTCTTGGTCAGAGCTTCACAATTACTGTGTTTTCTGTGAAAATGCTGCATTACTTGCTGTGCAGCTGATGCAACTTGAGCAGGCTCGGATGCAGTTTTTGGGTTTGCGCGGCCACACCCTAACACTGCCTGCACCGGATAGATCCAGTCTCAGACTGAGAGAGTACACGGAGGTCAGATTATTCAGCAGAGGTCAGAGATGAATGCTTAACTCTCAGGATTACAGCATAGTTGGTACTTCACAGCTGAGAGCATTGTTAATGTCACTTGTGTCACACGGCCCTACTGTACACTCCTCAGTGTGTGTTACTCTGTTAACAATAAAGACAGGTTGAACAATGGACGCATTGTGAGGATACAATATAGTTTTGTTCTGGTTCTGTGCTTTTACGAACACTCGATATGGGGTCTTTGAGAGTTGTTTTTAAAAAGAGTGGTTCTACTACATGTTGTGTTTTAAAAATAACTCTGGTAAACCCACTGATGACTTTATCCCGTCCGTTTACTGCAGGCATGAAAATATCGCACTACTTTTCTGATGAGGTTCACCTCAAGTGGGATCTGCTGTCAAATTAACGGTCAAATGACAGAGTTGATGTGTAATGATGTTAGTTTGTGTGCCGCTGGATTTCTACTCTACAAACCCTCAGAGATCAAAGGAATTATTTTGTTCATTTACTACAACGGCACTTGAGAGGACAGGAATCAAATTTGGATGATGCCTGGGTGGAGCAGCTGGAAAACCGCAGCTGTTGTGAAGCAGTGAGCTGCCGAAGCCCCGATGATGATGTATTGTACTGATTTATTTATGACCCAGCCAACTGTACCGTGACTAAATGCTCAGTCATGTGATGTCATCTGATATTTTCAATTGCTGGTGATCCAGAAAAATGAATTCCACGATTTTGCGCGTTTTTTGCTGCATTTTTTTCTGGTTTCTTAAAAACTGCAGTTGCTCTGTCTTCCCTCATGCTCTTTCACGGTTAAAAGGGTTAATATCACATTTGGCCACATTCTTGCCACCTCTGGAAACCGCAGCTTTTAAAATATCACCTTTTATAATCAATATAATGTACAGTATAATCTTAATGATTGATGGCTAGCTCAGTTTAATGACTCGTGTGCCACGGCGTCACCTTTTTGTTAAAAACAGGAGGTTGCAAGGCAGTAATGCATAATCTCCTGAGCTGGCCTTCAGAGGGACGAAGAAGAATCAGGAATCTGTTAGTAAAAACTTCCTTTTTGGCTGAGTCTGCGAGTTTGCACCTGAACCTCTTCGAGGTTTGAATAAGCTTATGTGGGGATCTGCTTTTTCATTCCTAGAGGCCTGGACTTGTATAAATGGGTAGAACTGAGTTGCCTCTCAAACTTCTCCCCAAAGACAGGTGCTCCGTGAGCACAGCCGCTGCTGCCCAAAGCCCCCGGTGGGACAAAGAGCCAGATAAAGATGGGCATTGACTGAGTGGCTGGGGGCAGCTGCTGGGCTGCGTGAGATGGCGTGCACAGTCATGTTGAAGTGCCGGGCCCTGCCACACTGAGTGGACTTAATGTGGCCACTGGGCTGTGAAGAGCAGAGAGGGGAGCTGGAGACGTCAGAGTCGGAGTCGGGAGGTGGCTCGGTGACTCCTGAACTACTGGGCTATTTCAGGACAAACGCTCAGAGGCAATAGACTGGCGGCGCAGCTATTAGCAAGGCCAGATACCCATAGAGATCCACAAACAAGGCAGGTAACGGGACATTTTGAGGTCAAGTGTAAGTGTAAGAGGTGTAAGTGTGTGATCAGACTGATCAGGGATTTTGTGAAGTGTGTATCTGTGTAACTTAACTTTACAAGTCGAGTTCTGTCTACTTTTTGACAGTTCCGTTCCCTTGTAATTACAATTTGTCCTCGGCTGAACCAGTTCATGGTTGTTTTATTTACATCAGTAGTCCTGTTTTAGGTGTGAATGGAGTGAAGAATAACAGGAAGCTGGAGGAGAGAGCTCCCCAAATGTGTTAGCGCTTTAAATGAAAGAAAAACTGAAGGCGGGTGTTATTTTTTCCTAACAGTCTTAATTAAATGTTATTTTCATGTTTCCTTTTGTGGGTTGGACATGTTTTGGATGTATGCATTAGGTGGTTTGGATCCGGTACAACTTTCATTACATTTCACCACAGGCCACAAGAACTGGGGGCAACGTTTCTTCTCTCGAGGGTCAGTGTTGTTGGCATGAAATGAGGATGTCATCTACAGGTCAGTGTCGAGGAAAAGATGTCAGTTGTCCTTGCATGCATAAAGTAACACCTCTTTTTATAGCTGGCCATAATGGATAATGCTATTATCAGTACGCTGACTAAGGAAAGCCCTCACACTTTGAAGTGGATTTCAATTTTAGCTGCTTGTGGCATTAATTCTGTTCATTTCAAGCCGGCAGACATGCATGTGACTCCGCAGCGAGCCTATATCCCCGGGGAGAAACAATTATAACTCGCATGCACTTACACACTCCTCCTGAGGCTGGGTATTTTTGTAGTCCTTAGGCTCATATAAGCTCATGTGGAATGCAGCGCTTGGTTATTTGGCAAACGGGTAAGCAACATGTTTAGATCACAGGGTTGCTTTGGGACTGCTGCAAAACACGATTAATCCAGTGGCTTTTTGGACTTCTGCTCCAAATCTGAATAACACCCCTCACAGTCTCAGAAGGGCATGTAAAGTTTGGGAGGAACCAGTCCTGATCGGCTGCAAGCTGAGGCTTTATAGGTGATTTGTAATTTGAGAGCGTTTGGTGCAGATGCTATGAAGAAATTACAAGCTGCTGAAGCTGAGGAGGATGGGTCCAGAAGCAGTGGGACAGTGTTTTTACGATTTTGAAATAAAACAAGTAACAACTGAAACGACAAATGCCAAAGAGCCTGATTCATTGGCAGCCATACGTTCTCACCCCGTCACCTTCTTCCACCGACTCACACGTTGTCGTAAACCCTCTGTATTTGCATTTCTATGAAGGTGTTTGTTGATTGTAGGTTTTCACAACGATACTTCTTCACAGCTTTTTTGAGTTTTATTGATGTTTGGAAGAGGGTTTTTTGTTTTTTCACCACAGAGGAAAGGATTCATTGATCTTCCGCTTTAGTTGTTGTCTGTGTTCTTCCATGTGTTTTTTTTGTTGTTGTGGAAATCACTGATGCTTTATTCTTTTAAGAACATACAGTACATAGCAAGACTTGATATCGCTTCTTTTCAGTCGATTACCCAAATACTTTTGAGCCGGTGCAAATGGAGGTGTTTTTAATTCCTAAATGTTAAATGTCATATTTTTGTGAAGCTACTTAAATTAAACTCAAAGGTCTCGCTTTAGACCCACATCTACACAGACAAATTTGCATTTGTTAGTTGTACATCTTGATTTCTAGCCTGTCTGAAGTCTACACTTTGATTACATCCTGGTTGTTTTTTCTTTTAAATCATTTTTGGTGCCGTGTAAAGGCAAAATAATAAACCCTAATAAAGTTTAGATTCTATGTCTTGATCGGCCAAGTGCTTTCTAATATTATTAGAAGTTATTAAATGTGAATATGTTACTATTCTGGTATTTGCACTTTCAGGCAAGTTCGTATAATTTAGTTTTTTGTCCTTGAGGATCATTTTCTGGTTCCAACATTTGAAATTAATAATAAAAGTCAAAATCAGCTTTGATTGCCCAGGTTTGTTGATACAAATGACGACTAATGTTACTCTAACATTAGAAATGACATTGTGTAGCATAAGAGTTTGGTGACGAGCCGCAGAGGACAGGGAGTGCGGTTACCTGTTGTAGGGCGGGGACTTGGGCAACAACCGTTGCAAATGTACAATTTCTGATGAAGACGGATGAGTTCAAGGTGAATGAAGTGGGACAAATGATTATTTATGTATTTATTAAAGGTAGTAACCAAGTTAGTGATTACAGATGCCTCAACTTATGCATAAGTATAAATGCTGTAGACGCTTATAAGCACCTCCTGAGGGAAAAAAAGTGCAGTTAAAAAGCTCAAGTGATGGTATTATTTTTAAATTGAGCCAAAAGATTTTCTTGCGATAAAGCCTATTATGTAATAGTGGTTACTTATTCACCTAATGGCATCTTATTTACTCAATTCTCAGGTGCTTCACTGCTCTTGATGTGAAGTACAATTGCTCATTATAATAAAAAAAAGAGCCAGTTCATTATGACTCACTCCTCATCCCTCAGTCTTTATGAATGCGTCATCCATTTGGCTGCGTGTTATAAACCAGGCCTTTGTTGTACGGCTTTTCATGCTTCTCTTAACTTTGCATGAGCAGCCTCTTTACAGCCAGGTCGCCACCCATTGTGTTACAGGGTGACTTTATACCACTCTTGGCGAGTGACAGATTGTCATACATATTTTAAGAATAGATTCAGAGCGGTAGTTCCCCATGGAAAACACTAATAGTCATGTGAGTTTAGGTAGCCAACATCTTCGTGTGAGCTATTATTGGTCCAAATATTTCCATTTTTAAATAAATGATTAAACCCTGCTGGTTGGCTGGTGCAGATGAAGGTCATTACATAATTTTGATGTTTCAAGGTTACAACTGGAAAAGTCTTTTGAGTTATAAAGATTGAAGACAAACTTATTGGCAACATTAAGTACTTTTGTCCTCCCCATTTCATGTATTAAATGCACAGAAGTTAAGAACTGTTTTCCTGTTTGATACATAATCATCGAAGAAGTGGAGCGACACTTGCGAGCTCTCAGTAGCGAGAATCAGTATATAGTTTAAAGTAAATCATTCATTAAATCACTTTTCAGTCCCATTTTATTCATAATAAGTATAATTAATGAACGAATGGGATCCTGTAAGAGCCTCAGCCTTTTCATTTCAGTCGTGGTCGTTGGTCATTAAACTATTTAAATAGGTTGGTGTTGTTGTCCCCGTTTACAGGCAAATGTGGAGAATTAACTTATTAACTAAAGTATTATCTGACTTTGGCTCTGCTATTGGTGGCAATACGTCCACCTTCATGTAATAATGCAGAAGAAATGTCAAACTGGATGCCTAAGAGCCGAATCTGGCCCACTGCCTTTTTTTTTCTGGTCTGTGAGATTATGCAAACATAATTATGTGCTTGTAATACATTTCTAGACCGTTTTTAGACCCAAACATGGACTTTTTAATGATATGATGCACAATACATCTGGGTTTGGCTAGCTGCGCCATGATGGCATCTACCCACCGGATGGCAGTATCTCAAATTAAGCTATGAACACCACTGAAACACAGCCGGACATCCCTGTTATTGACAGTTTCTGAAGGAATATTTATCTGGCTTTTGTAACTCATCCTTAGCATGAGCTCTGTAACTTTGTAAATTATATTTTTAATCTGGATGTTGTCATCAAATGTGGATGTTTCCAGTTTTTTTGTTTTTGGGTGGATCATGCTTGGAGGTCCTGGGTCTGTTTGGGTCCACCTGCATGTGCATGGAGGGGTAATTAGATTTTATAGAATTTCAGTCAGACTAGCACAATAGTTGTTGTTTTTTGTTTTCCCTTCTCCTCCCCAACATAATGTAAACTTGCTGACTATTTGCTTTCAAACCTTCCTGTAAAAGCGGAAGCTAGAGAGCATGCCCTTTTCATGAAGTGTTTCATTACTCAAAAAACGAGCAGTATAACTCTGAGTTAAGGATTACTTATCAACATTTTGAATCGTCATCCAGAAGATTACTACTTCTAAAATGGCACTGAATTACTATTTGTGCCATAAATCTGCCAGATCCTGATATATAATGAGATGTGTGGTATAAAATCACTAAGCCTTGTATTTTGCTGGATGGGGACTCGAAGGTCCAAGTCTGGTTGGCTGTCGGTCTTGCTGCAGACTCTTTCCCAGTTTTAGAGGTTAAATGTGAGGTATTTGGCCTTCATCTGGATCTATCTATAAACTTATGCCATGATGGCTTCTGTTCTGGAAAACGCTACTTTAAATGCGACTTGTTAGTCTGCATGGTCTTGTTCCCATGTTGCATGGTTTATAACTGGACACTGATTTCTAAATGGCATCAGTTGTACTTTGTGCTTTGTTTACTTTACTGTTGTGAGAGCGCAAACTTTGTATTAGGAACTAGTTCAACTCTTTTATCTCTTTTAGAAGGGAGAGTCCCATTCTCTCTGGATACCTCTATGATAAACATTATAGTAACGAGGTTTAGGAGGCTGACTCTGAGCTTTACCTGTTAATATATAAAAATAACATTGAGGTTGAAATTGTTTTCATCTCATACATATTGTAATTTGTTGAATAATAAAGTTTAGTTTTTTTTTTTTTGGGGGGGGGGGGGTGTTTAGGAGAATTTTGGAGTGAGGGAACACATTGCTCCCACAAGCCCTGAAAGATGCAACATCTGTGGACATTTTTAAAAACAAATTAAAAACGCTATTTTTTGAGCAGGCATTTATTGATGTATTATGATTTTTGTTTCTTTTCTTTTTGTCTTTTTCTTTCTTTCTTTTTCTGTTTGTTATTTTCCTTAGAGACACATTGTGCAGCTTTTTAATTACCTCATGTTTTTACTGTTTTTTCTGTATGTAAAGCACTTTGTGAGTTTCTCTCTGTGAGAGGTGCTATATAAATAAAATTTACTTACTTACATTTGCAGCTAGTTGGGAAGAGGCATCACAAACCTCAGTTAAAACATCTAAATTCCCTGCAATGGTCTGTTAAAGAAAGGGGTGGGTTGAAGTGTGTGTGTGTGTGTGTGTGTGTGTGTGTGTGTGTGTGTGTGTGTGTGTGTGTGTGTGTGTGTGTGTGTGTGTGTGTGTGTGTGTGTGTGTGTGTGTGTGTGTGTGTGTGTGTGTGTGTGTGTGTGTGTGTGTGTGTGTGTGTGTGTGTGTGTGTGTGTGTGTGTGTGTGTGTGTGTGTGTGTGTGTTGCAGCCTCTGACTCAATGTTGAATGGGTCTGGGAGTCACATGGCTACTTGTCAGCAGGCTGGAGGAGGAAACATAATCCTAAGGAGGAAGGCTGCTGTTATCAGTCTGTTCACGTTAGTCTGAGAGAGCATTCAATTTGACAAGAGGCAGAACGGCACATGATCGGAGGAGATACTCCACATTGCTAACGCTCATTTACTGTTTCTTTTCTCTTTTTTTCTCCCCCTCTCCCCTTGTCTCCCTCTCTCTCTCTTTTCTCTCTTTACTTGTTTTTCCTTGCACTCTGACCAGCCCCTTCACAGCAGAGTTCAGAATTGCACTACAATGTCTGGGGTGGCTTCTCTGCAGTAAGCACACAAAGGTATTGTACAATCATGTTTTTTTTGTTTTTATTCATGTTTGTATGTGTTTCTTTCCCAGTTTCAAGGTTTTCAAGTTGACCTAATAGTCACATTTTTGCTGCCTCTTTTTTAAAAAATGATATTTTTAAGGTTATTTGATTATCTGTTTGGGTAATTTTCATGATGGATAGTAGCTGAATATAACATTTGTTGTCAAGTAAAACCTAATAAAACACGATTCTTGCATTTAGTATCATAATTTATTAATATCCCATTGATTCAGGGGAAGAGCTGAAGAGTTGCGTTGGAGTGCAATGTAGCCAGCTTTAAGCAAATACTGATATGCTCTGCAGGTTAGAAAAAACAAATCTTTAAACAAACTGCTCTCATTTGCAGTACAAACTTGCTTTCACTGGAGAAGAAATCCAAAACATTTTTTACTGTGAAGTTATGGCAGCATCTAGATTTTTCTTCAGCATCTTTATCTCCTCAGATTAAAGGGAAAAAAAACTAAGGTCACAAGTTGTCCCCGGCTCTTGAAACTATCAAAGCAACAAGAAAATGTGTAATTATTCGCTCAAACATGCATTATCTGGTCCGGAGATACAAGTGAATGACTTGCACTGTGTTTTTTAATTGGGATATAAATTCCCTTTTCATCCCTGTGATGATTTTTTATTTTTTTTGCTAAGTAGAGGCCTGTGCATTGGTTGAGGTTTGGACGTCGTGATCACGTTTCTATTCCTGGTTAAAGGCATTTTCATTGGCACTTTGGACATTTTATTGAGCTGTTCTTTAATTATCCTGTTTTGATATTTTTTACATGAGCATGCAGTCTGGACTTGCGGCCAGGACTTGCGGGCCAGGACCGAAGCGGTGCTTGGTCAGGGCATCTTGACAGGACGCTGGTTTAAGGCCCGTGCAAGTTAATGTTTTGAGTTCAAGTCTGGCTTGTGACCTCTGTCCTGCCATCTTACCATCTCGCCTCTTTTCCTTATCACTGTGATGAGGGACAGTAAAGGATTTTTAACAGTCATGTTTGTGTTTAACACAGAAGGTCACGTGAAGTGAAAGTGAAATTTTCTGTGCAGAGTAGGCAGTTTTTAAGACGTTGTCTGGGAGTCGACAGTTCTTTGATGGGTTGTTGGTCACTGATCCTCTGTGCTTAATCACAGCCTCTACACCTAAACATAATTTCTAACCTGTAGTCACGGCTGTATGTAACCTGATACATGCCAAATTATTTAATTCAGTCCGTGATCCTCCTATCTTTTGGAGGTCCCTAACATTCTCATAAAAATCCCCCCCCCAAAAAACAACAACAATTATTTGGTTTTTCATGAACTCAGGAAAATCTGCCGTACCGAAAACTGTTCATGGACCTGGCCCTGCTCATTTCAACCACCAGAACCAGGGACTAAACTAAGTACTGGCCAAGATACTGAGGGCGAAGTACTTTCAGAAGTAGTACCACCTACCTAGGGTCATTTGGCCAAGCAAGCTTGAGTAAGAATGGAGAGACACTGTTAAATACACAGACAAAGCTTTACATACGTGAAAGAAAGCATTAATGTATTATTATTTTTATTTATTTATTTTTTTTTGTCCCAAAGTTCACACAACAAAAACCACAAGTTAACACAATCATGTCAACGGGTAAGAAACGGACACATTTGAAGTAGCTACAGTTGAATGCACAGTTGCTACTCAGTGCTCATCGATCCTAATAAGCCCTGCAGCCTCAAAAGCAACTTTTCACACGGCATACAAGTCTATATTTCTGTAACTTTGAGATAAATGTTGCATTGCATCAGTTTTTAGTTAATTCATACTTGCAAAAGTCAATGAACTTTACAGAATAACCTAATAGTTTTGAGTTGGCGCTTGACAAGACCACACACACACATGCACAGCAACGCACACAAACAAATGAAACCCACACACAGTTTTTAAAGGTATTTGGCAGGTAGGTTTTCCAGCATCTTACTACAGCTTGAGCATGTAATCCCAACGATGCTGAGATCATGAGTCTTGGGAGGTTGAACCATCTGCTCCAGAGCTGCCTGTTCGTCTTATTGCCAGAGCTAGTGCTCCAAGAGTGGGCCTGGATGTTTGAGGTCAGTCTCATGCTGGCTAATCAGCATCTGAAGACGGTAAATGCATGTGATTTATAGATGGTTCAGTCCATGTATCCATATTTCTGGTTTCTGACGTTATACATGCCAAAAAGAATCCCAGAATACACTTTTTTATGATTAAAGCTCCTAAGCTCCTTCCCATTTTCAGACTTCCTCCCTTACTAGTTTTCCAAAAGGTTTTTTTTTTTTGTCTGCACACATTTTATTCTGTACCTAGTATGGAAAAGTATGGATGTTTTTTTGAGGGGGGGTTGTATTTCTGGAACATGTTGTACCGTAGCAGGCCTCTGCATTACTCTGTAAAGACGTTAAAATGTTTCCTAGCTTCCTTTTACGCTGTTGGGATTTAGCCATGTCTTTGTGGTGTTTTTCAGATGTTACACGAGGGACGGTTGGTTCGCTTTGTACTTGGTAGCAGGCCGAAAACCTTTTAAGATGACTTTTTTTTCCTCTTTTTTTTCTTCCTTCTTTTAATTCAACTTGCTTGAAAAGACAATTGCAGTTGGTATTATTGTTTTCTCTTTCAGAGGATTATTGTTATCCTTGCGGTATTATTACAGACATGCCCTCAGGTAGATAAACTGGTTCCCATGGTTTCTACCCAGAATCCCAGGGTTCTGTAACCTTATCCCTGTGTAACCACTCCTGGCTTTTCCACAGTGGTTGGTTCTAGGTTTACTGAGAAAGTCATCTTTTAAGCACTCAAGATAACCCACTCTCCTAGTATTAATCCCTTTAACTGGACAGTCTCAAAATGTGTAAATGAGTTTTGGTGCAGTAATTATAACTCTGTTACTGTGGTTGTATTTTTTATTTATTTACTTTGGCAGGTTACCACTTTTGGCCAGTTGCTACTTATTGCTGCTTTGAGTTGAATCCGTTTTTATTACACTTTAATGAAACACCTCTATTAAATCCCTCTCCGTCAACAAGGTCATTGATATCTCTTTGATAGCTACTGCCAGACGGCCCGGCTGGCTCTGGCACGGTGGGATTTCAAATTGTTCCTGAAGAGTGAAACAGAAGAAGGTAGTCCTCTGAAGTTGGACTGAAGGGAAACATTGTTTCATTAATATTGCGAGTGAAATGCTTTTGATGAAGTGCTTCAGTGATAAATAACGGAGGCACGCGTTGCTGCTTATCAGAAAGGTCCTCTGGGCTTTTATCTGACTCTTATCAGGCTAACTGGTTAATGGCATTGTTAGGCATTAAGAAGGTGCTGCAGGGCTTGAAATTAATAAATTGCAGACAATTGTACTTTATTAAAGCCATTTCCTGCCACTGTTGGGAATTGAGTGCTATGTGAGTGTTTTTAATGTTTATTTAAACATGAAAAAGGGAAGTTGTGTTCTTGAGAGGCCCACAAAGCCAACTTTGGACTTTTTCTTTTGTAAGGTGAAGTTAACAGTCTTCTTGTTTGTTATCCAGCTTCATATTTTATTAACAAGGTGAGAGCATAACAGGCTCACACACTCGCCACCAAAATGCCAAAAAGAAAAACGACCTCCTTTTTTTTTCTTTTTTTTTAAACTAATTTAAATTCCAGATGCAGCGAAACCTTTTGGCCGGCTCATACTTTCTGGCCTCGCTTTATAGCTCGGCATTATTCATGCAAGTCTCTTTCCATCTCATGTGCCTTAACTGTTGAATCTCTGTGCATTTGGGAACTAACTCCTTGATCTGTGTCTGTCTCCAGGTTATGCTGCCCAAAAGCTGTTTGAGTCCCAGCGAGAAAGAGAAGGGCTAAAGCCATACGAGTCAGAACCAGCTTCCCAGCGCCTGTCCAGCAGTAACGCCACTGCAGAGCCATGAGCAACAACAGCACATCCAAGGAGATTACAAATGCTCTTGCATCAGTGATTCAGGGCGTAAGTCCATGCAACCACGTGTAATGACGCCTGAGTTTGCACATGCAGATCAGGTCCCGGCATCGCCAGCCAAATTCTGGTAACACATCAGATTAAATGCAGCTCAGGTGCTGCTCACTTAATAGTTTAATCTTGTCATGCTTGAGAATGTAGGTCCAAAGTTTTACTCTGTGTCGGTTCACATTCTCCCTGTGCAGGATTTATGCTGCATCAGCTTCCTCTTTGCTCACTGCGTCAGAGTGTTTTGGATAGGGCTGGTCCTTTTTTACTGCTGTGCCTACAAATCCACCGCCCTGGCAACATACACTTCTGACTGCAAAAAAATGAAAATGAATAGTTCAAATAACTATAAAGAGTTGCTTCTGCTGAGGGTTTTCCCTCAGGAATGTGAACAACTCCCTAAATGAAGCCATTTTTCTTTAAGTCAAAGAGTTGACACTATTCGGGGAAAAGGATGATTGGAGAGCTGCTTTTGAAATTGGCGTGATAAACGTGACCGTCAAAGCTCTGGGAGCTCCTGGTCGGTGGCCAAAGCAAGCAGCATTCTTCTCTGGAGGTTCTCAACAAACCACATCATTTTAAGATTAAGACGGTGCATGAGTGCTTATCACAAGTCTGAAGGAAAAATCCACCTCTAATAGTCTCATATTGCTAGATTTTAAGGCAGGAGAATCCCAGGATTACTTGTACTACATTACATTCCAGGACTCATAAAGATAAGTCTTTGTATTGATTTTTACCCATGTTTTGCAACAGCTGCCACGATCCTTTTTATTAAATTTAAGATTTCCAATGTTTATAGTAACATGGCTCATGTTTCTGATGGATGAAAATGGTCATTTTTTCCAACAGTAGGAGCAATAGCAAAGTGGTTTTCTCCTCGCAAGTCTCACAGGCCTCTTTTGACCAACTTCAGGTGAAGAAATATTTATCTAAAATCGGCAAAAAGGTTCCCTTGTCATTGCTGCAGCAACAGTTAAGGAAATGCCCGTTTTTAGTTGTTTTTTTTTTACTTAGCTTTGCGTTTTTGTCAGCAATCTGTGAGTTCCTTCCTCTTGAATGTTACACAACGATGCATCTGTGGTGACAGCCCTTAAATCTACCTGTTACACCCACAGGTTCATTTCTAGAGATAAACTATCATTTTGAAACTGAAAGGAAAGTGCTTAAGAAATGCAAGTGAAAACATAACTCGTAACTACCAACCCGTGAAAGATGTTGTAAATTTAAAACATAAAAAAAAAAAGATGCCATGCAAAAACGATGTGATGAGTTTATTAGGACATACTGCATGATGATGGTGTAAAGTATATTGGCTTGTTTATGTACAACCGTCATAAAACCACTCTTTGCTCTGCTGGAAATCAGTGTTCATGTCAGGATCGTTAGATAATGTCCTCGTGGTCAGAAACGTGCATCTCCTGAGCCGTGTGTACCTGTCCAAGGAAGAATATGTTCGGGAGAAACGCACAAAGGGTCTTATGTTACACACAGATGCGTGATGAATAGAGGAAACCGTTAGATCGGTCACTTGAGACGACACCAACAGTAACTTTATCAAAACATTTCACCTTTTGAAAGAAAGAGGGTGCTGTAGCTGGAGGATTTTAAGATAATGGTGATAAAAGGTGTGTGTGTGTGTTTTAAGAGAGGCTTTAAAAAAAGCAAACTCATGGACTAATTCTTCAAAATCAGCCTGAGACTGGGTGTTCCTCACAGGAATTTTGTTTTGATAAGATAAAAGTGGATACAACACTTTATCTTTGTATTTATTTGCTGCATAATCTCGCCAGCGAGGTTCTCCTTTTAACTTCAGCTCCTTAGAAACAGTTATTTGATAAAGATTTGCCCTGAGTGAAATCAGAAGTTTCTTTCCCGCTTTTAGTCTTCGGTTTGAGGACAAGCTGCTTTAAACCTCCTGAATGTGTGGACCAGACTCTGACGTGGCTCTAACCGCACTTGCCAACGCATAACTTGATCATTGAGAAGCTTTAGATAAAAGTGTTTGCTCTATGACGGTGTGTTGGCAGTTATTGGCTGCCCACTTAGGCTCCATCTCCTTTGAGTTAATTATTATCTCGTTCACAATGCGCCGTTGTGTGCATGTGTGATCACGGATCAGTCACCTGTCTGGATTTAAAGAATAATTGATTTTTATTTTTTTTCTTCCTTCCTTGGAGCGGAGTCTTCTTCCTTCTCTAAGGATCTGCCCTGGTCATGTGACGGGGACTAAATGAAATGGGGAAACAAACTTCACAAAAGTGACTAGTGTTTCTATCTTTTACGTTTTAACTGGGGAAGAACAAATATAGCTATCTTCCTCTTTTATTTTTGGTAGGTTTTTTTTTTGGAAGCACTAACCCACCTGCATATTAATGCGATGGACTTTCTGTATACGCTGAAGGTGAGTTTGTGCGTCTTGAACACATGACTCAATTTAGCATGTTTGAATTTTACAAACAGGCATTCTGAGAATATATGGCATCCGATTGATTATTTATCTTTGCTCTCCAGGTATATACAATCTCTTTATCAACTTTGCAGCAAGTTAATATTCACTGTACTTCTTGACACTTTAACTTAATCAACAGCTTTATGAGTCCGCCATACTCTCACATAAAAAGTTAATAATTGCTTCCCAATTTTTTGTCTTAATATGATGCCGGTTGCAGTCGCCCCTCAAATGTAAGCACGTGGATTTCATCACGGTGAACCACTGATAACAGCTTGGTTTATTCAGCTTTACTTTTGAATTTACAAGTTTCTAAAATATAAGTTGAATTAAATGGCGGTTTATTTATTCCCAAATAAAATTACATGGTTGCAGAATTCCTTGAGGAAATGAGTGAAGAACATGGAGGAAACCTCGCAGCCATGTGCTCGGTATCAAAGGCGCAGAGATCCTCCGTCATACTAACGTGCCCAGGATTACGCCATCTATTGACACACCCTGCAGTCCCTCCTTCGTTACCCTTTATGGGCTGTGTTCAGGCACTTAATGTCCACACAAGTAGAGGTGACAGACTGGAATATGCCGTCATTTCAAGGTGACACACGTACTGTAGTGATGCATTAACCATAATACCCTGTCCTCGGTTGCCCGATGTACTCGGCATGAACGGTTTAAATAGTCACACCCTTCCTCTCCGTTTTGGTCTTCAGCATCTCCTCGTTAAAGTGTCAGGATCTGGAGTCTCACTCTGGACATTTCTCTTGCTCAGCTGCTCTTACATGCTCTTACGTTTTCTTACGTCTTTTTTTTTTTTTTAAAGAAAAGAAAAAAGAAAATCTATGTATTATCAGGAAAAAAGCTGTTAAAAATGTCAAAAATGCAAAGCCAGACAGAAAAATGACCCAGGCTGCCACTACTACTGTAGGAACATGCAACTGCAACAAAGCGTTGTTGCCAGCGTACACTTAATATTTACAGACTCTGCCGGTGGTTGTGTTTAGTTAAATACTGGGGTTTCTTTTTTTGAGTTCTCTGCTTTGTTTTTTCACAGTGGCATCTCAGAGGTTAGGGTTTGTTCTAGAGAGGAAATTAGAGCAAACATCGGTGGTATCTATGAGTAGAAAACTGTTTACGCCAGTAGTTTCCATCATTATATTTAGATTTAAAAGCTTAACATTTGGGTTTTTAGACCTTTCTATCCTCTGTGTTGTTAATTAGTTCAGTCTATTTAAAACCAACCTCAAGGCTGATTTCAAGTCGGGTATTGTTGCAATGTGACGACTTGTCTTCCCAAAAGTGCTTTCTTTAATTATTATTTTACTGGAAACTTGCATTTTTAGATTGGTTGTTGCTCCAGAGCTGCTAGAGCAGTGTTTCCTAACCCTGGTCCTCGGGACACACTGTCCTGCGTGTTTTTAGATTCTACCCTGCTTCAGCACAACGTGATACATGTAACTGTGTCACCAACAGACTTGTTCAGACCTTGGTGACAAGCTGTTGAGGACTGTTAATTTCCATCAGGTGTGCTGAAATACTGTAGCATCTAAAACATGCAGGATGGGGCCCCGAGGACCAGGGTTGGGAAACACAGTTTTAGAGTATATTGACAGTAAGTGCGATTGTTACAAAGGAAACCAACAACCAAACAGGCTCTGTGTTTATGTGATGGACTGAAAATGTTTCCTTCATGACGGCTGCTGCAGCATTTCTAGGCATTAAAAAAAAAAAAAAAAATGTACCCATATTTTCTGGACTATAAGCCGCACCTGTATATAAGCCGCATCCGCTCTGTTTAAAAAAAAAAAGATATGCAAGCCGCAAATATTTATGTTGTTATATTAGACATTTACTACATGTACAGAACCATTTTGAACTGTAAATGATGTACATGTTTGTACCTAAATAGATCCTTTCCTAACAGTGTCTTTTAACACGGCAGCAACTTTGCTGATTAAAACTGGACAGAACCAAGAGAAAATAACCAGTATTTATTTATCTATTTATCTGTTTGAAATCTGCTTCTACCTAATTCTATCTGCTAAAGAAGAAGTAGCGTATTCTTCTTTGCATTTATTTTGTCTTAGTTTTTATTCTAATTCCGGTTAGAGCGCTCCGAGCGGTGGAAGAAAAATCCACAGAATAGCCGCACCTTTGTATAAGCTGCATGGTTCAAAACCTATGAAAAAAGTAGCGGCTTATAGTCCAGAAAATACGGTATTCGTCATCTCCAAATTTTCAGAATTGGGTTTTGCTATTTGGCAAAGAACATAAACCATCACGTTATTAATGAAGAACAACTCTTTGTAGTTCCCGCCACCACTCCCTGTTAATTTTGTGATGCAAGTCTCTCAGCCTTTGTGGGATTGCTCATGCTCAGTAGACTGGGGTTATCAGTGAAACCAATTCAACTTAGATAAAAAATGAGTGATGACACAGTTTCAGGCAAACTCATAATGAAACCGATATAACGTATGGCTGATTAAAACACACAACATTGAACGCATCTTTTTTCTGGAAACAAAATCCGCCCACCTGAAACCAGAAAAATGCCTCTAATCTCATGAGTATTTGTTTTTAGCGTCCTTTTTAACTGGAGGAAAACAGGCTTGTTATTAACAATGCAATAGGAAGTTAGGGGGGGAGGGGGGAAAGGGAGGAATCAGCACTTGCATAATACAAATGTACAGTAATGGTGTTGGGTAAAAATTGGCTTCCAACTCGGGCTTTCACTGGAAGAGAGACTCCTTGTGTGCTCGGGTTACCTTGCAGAGTCATGTTATGATATGCAGGAATGCAGTGATACATCGGCCACATGGTGTGACATGATCACTCCAGCATCTGCAGCCCATCCCTCTGCTTTCCCTCAAAGTGCTGACTGTGTGGGATTTGAGACTACCTCACGACACAGATAATCTCTAGCTGCTTCCACCCACGGTTTAGTATCTGCAACAGGGCCACTGCACATGCACACTTCTTCTGTATTGCTTCAAGATCAATTCTTTTAATGTAAATTAAAAGAACACAATATTTTCAGTCTGGTTAAGCTGAAAATGTTCTTCTTGTTGTAGTTAATGGCGGTTGTTCTCGCCCAGAGAAACCCTGTGAACCACCTGTAACCCTGTTGCAGGTTGGATTCACAGGAGCTTAAGCGATAAGGACTCACAAGAGTGAACCAGTGCGTCAGCTCAGCTTGCATCATGAGATCTGAGTTGATCAATAACTTGATTAACTGACATTCTCACCCGTTTCCTATTTCCAGCGAAAAGAAAAATGTCAGCATTGAGGAAAGCAAGACGACGCACACATTAAACATTACTGCTGGGTCGGGGGGCACAAAGGACACACATACATTTTTATCTGTGTGTTCAACCGGCTTCCTGGACTGCAGATTGTCAACAGTTGACATAAAGATGAAGTGTGTTACATTAGTTTAAGTTTCATAATTGACATTGTCAGATTTCTTACCACTGATAAGAGAGAGTGCCATTTACCAACAGGATTGCATTTTGGCTTGAGGGTTGATTTCTATCTGAAGACAGATGTTGAAATCTTGCAGATATTTGTAATGGCAAAGGAAAAGGCAAGATATTTGATTTACAATTTTCTGTAGTTTCGACAAATTGGCACTTCTGTTTAGGGGTTATTTTGATGCCATTTCATTTTGGCTTAGAGAGCTGCAAGAGTTCACCGTTTGATTCGAATCGAGGCCTCCTAATTTGGTGCTCTCGTTGGTGTTACGTTAGTCCACACCCGTTAGTGCTTGCTGTGTTCACACCAGACATGAAAGCAAACTCAAGTTAGTTTTAACTGGACCAAAGCCTGTAAGTGTGAAAGCCAACTCAACTCTGTGACTCTGAGGTGTTTGTGCTCTCATGCTGTTGGGTTTTTCCTGCATTTTGGCCAAACTTGGTCCCGTTCGTCCAAACATTATTCCAGAAAACTTAAACAGCCAGCAAACTTTAGTTTGCAAAAGAACCTGAGGATTTTCCCCGGCAGCGCTTCCAAACAAGCCAACGTTGTTCAGTCTGATCTAAATTGTACTGTTAAAACCTTTTAACAGTTAACATGACTTTCTCCAATGTTTCTCTGAGGTATTTAACAGTGTGACTGTTGAGTGTAATTGCTGGCACATCCACATCTGGAAAGATTGGCAGCTGTCTTCACTAGTCGCATTTCCATTACACTTTTTCGCAAAGGAAAAGGGGAAACTCAGAATTTGGGGTAAAAGTACTGCTGAGGTGTTTTTCTCTGTATGAATGTAACTCTCCTAGTTCTCTCTCCGTACGGCCGTACCGCTTCGAATCTTGTCCTTCAAGACTTTTCTTCAATCCAGTTAAAGAGGATCTGGACTTTGAATAAGATGGACAAAACCATCGTTAGCCTTTGACTATTGCGAGGACGAAGGGAGTGGATGATTATTCAGAGGCAAAGCCCTTATGTAATGCATAATGACTAAGCAGTGTTATAGCACAACTACGTCATTCATTCGTAATGAGGCCAAGAACAGCTGGAAACGACATTTTGATTGCTATAGATTAACTGGCTACATCACAGCCAGTGACGCAGGAGATGAGCGCTTCCATTACACTTTTGTGACAAACTGGATTATCGACACATCTGGATAAACCACCCAGTGAAAGCTTAAAAAGGTCTTTTGCTAAATTTGGTAGTTTTTTCAAAATAGAGGCATTTCCATTACAGGTTTTTCTTTGCAATGTTCAGATATTGCACTAATCAAGGGATGTTGGAAACACGAGTACTGTTTTCCACTTGGGCGAAAATCTTTTTCACTGGAAAACTGCCCTGTAAAACTTCCCAGATCGATAGGCTGAAGTAATTACATCTCTAAGAGCATTGCTGATGTCTGTCTTCCTTGGCATTGTGTTTAACCCATCCCTGGTGCAGACCAGCAAACACCCCAAACTGCAGCGTTTAAACAGGTGGTCCCACTTGCTGCTCATTCCTTAATGAATTACATTTGAGCAGCAGCTACTTGTCATATTGAAGTGAGATTGCACTTAGTGCATTACACACTGCCTTTCATTTGGGCTTTGCTTTTGTTTATTCAGAAGTCCAAGAGAAGTTATTTTTAGCTCCTGTTTTTTAAAACCTGAAAAGGACCAGATGACACAGCAATGCAAACATTGGCTGATGCTCAATTGCAACAATATTTCTGACTTTAAAGTGAGCATAGAAGCAGAAAGAGAAGAATATTTTACGCTATTCTAATGTTTTTATCCCTTTCAGACTTCTCTATACATATGGTAGAAAATATAACATTTTCGGAGACGTTCTAGCTTAGACGATGTATGCTTTTTTAACGCCTCTTCTGGGATCTCTTGTGAAAGGGAAATGTAAACATGAGTAGTCGAACCCTGTGTCAACATTGAATGTGTGCCTAAAAAGGTATGAATTTCAGCAGTTCAGCAGGGGCTCTCAGCTTTTGACATCTGTGTGTGGCATGTAAAAACAGGTCATAGTAAAACGGCACGTTTTTGCACGGGTCATGGGAATCACTTTTTCACACCGTCGTGCACATGGTTGCATCTGTGGAGTATTGTGAATCCTGCAGCAACAGCAGAGTTTCTTGTTCATGTTGTCTTGTCAAGATGGATTTGATGAGCTTAATATGTCGGATTCCTTTTGTGCATGACGAGTACCGTTTTAAATTTGGTATGAACTCCAAGTCTGTCCGCTTCATGTTGTCATCTATCTGATATGTTAAGCTGGTGGAAAGAGTTTTGAGTCAGTATTTCTAGAAAATATTTCTAGAAATGTGTTTTGTCCATTAAAAAGGTGCCAAAATATGAAGCTGCTTTGTGAAAAATAGATTTGTACACAAATTATATTTTCTGTCCTTGAAGCCGGTTACGATATGAGAATATACAGCATCTATTGCAAGAGTTCACACTCGCGCTCAGAAAATATTGGCAGTTTTATCCATGAAGACAAACATTTTGTCATCTGTATCTTTGGCAGGAAAAGCTGTCTTATCTGGGTTTTTTTTAATTTATTTTTTTTATGCATAATCTTGTCCCAAATTGTCTTAAAGCTGTTGGAAAAACATGCACAGGTTTTAAAACGCTTGACGTTTTAGATAGAGAAGCTGCAGTAACATAACTAGTCATCTGTTGGCAGAGATACTTGTAACATACTTGCTGGCTCAGAAAGAGTCAACTTTGCATTTGGACCCGAGAGGTCAACGCCAGATTGTCGGAGTATATCATTTCAACTTTTTCCTACTGACAGGTCCTCTGTTTGGCTCCAATTTCCCTCAGTAATTCAACTCTTTGTTGACCCAGTTCAATTCAATTCAAAATACTTTATTAATCCCCGAAGGGAAATAGTTTTTCCAGTACAGCCCGTCCAAGAAAACACACAAAAAAGACAAACAACATAAGACATGAGTAGACAGGTGCCTGAGGCTGCGGCCACGGGTCGGCGCTGCCCTTTCCTTAGATCAGAAAAGGATGCCACTAGGAGAGGTGGGGGTCTATAATTTAGATCAGATGCAAAGAAAAAGGGGTAAGGTTGGTGGGGGAGGGTACAGGTGGACCACAGGATGACATTAAAGTTTCTGGATAACACAGTTGAGGTCAAATGTGTCTTAGTTATAAATGTCACAACTAAAGAAATTCAACAGTAACGGGAAGGAAGAAGTCTTAACTCAACAGTGAATGCAGCTGCATTTCCTGTACTATTATTAGAGTTGATACAGGCAGGCATCAGTCAAAAGTAGTGGGTTTAAGGATGATGGGGAGCTCTTCAGGTTGATGTTTCTTTGCCACCAAGTAGACGACAGGATTTTTTAAATCGGTGTGGCCAGAAATTGGATTAGAACATTTGTTAGACTCTAAAGAGCGGGTGGATGACCTTGATGGATGGAGAACATCACTTTTTCATTACTGGCTTGAATTATTCAAGTCATGGATTTCACAAAGTCCTGATTAATTTTATTTTTTTTATGATCGATTCCATAATTTTCACTCTGGATGTTCCATTTTTCTTTTTCCGCTACTTTTTACTATTTGATTTCAAAAGCATTGAATTATTACAACAAAATCAAACAGCTGACTGAATATCCTCTAGTCTAGGGCTGATGATTTCATATTTTTGCCAGGTGTTTTGACAGTCTGCTGATTTATAAACTGAAAGGGGGATTTAACCTCAAAATTGGAGTCTCGGGTGGAGGAGTGCAGTCTTCTCATGGCCCCCTGCAGCTCAGGGGATAACCTCACAGATGACTGATATGTCATAAGATGACTTATGACCTCCGGGTTTTGCCTGAGGAAGGGTTCACTGCAGGATTTCTGCACGCCTGCACGGTAGCCATGGCAACTTTAATTCAGTGGTGATTGTCTGCTGCACGCTCCCGTCAGCCAAGGTAGATCCATTCTTATCACAACATCCCTCCAGCGGGGCAGGGTGCTGTGAGAAAACAGATCTATTGTCACTCATGTGATCCAACTCTCTCAATGTTTTTGGGAAAAAAAAAACTGTAACTGATCAATGCGCATGCTTATCGTTTCCACTTAAGAGCTCAAATTTAGGAGTGCACGCATGTGAGGACTGGTCATATGATGTCTGGGTTGTGATGCGTAGACGCGACCAGAGCTCCCTCTGGGGTCAGTTTCAGTGAAAAGCAAGCACGCACAGATTTTTAAAGCGGGGCTTTAATCACTGTTAAAAGAAGAAAAAAGAGAAAAAGGTTTTAAATGTCGTTAATTTATTTGTTTGTTATTTTTCTAGCCAGAGGCTCCTGCTACCTCATCTTCACAAAAACGTTCACGTCCAGAGGATGAGGATGATGGGGACCTGAATAAAGCTCTGAGTGTCCCGCGCTTCCAGCAGATCCTCCACCCGGCTGCCGCCGTCCCCGACGAGCAGCACCACACTTACCACGAGGAGGACATCGAATGTAAGGGGAAAAAAATAAGCTTCACTGTTGTTGAATGCATGTTTGGCTCGGACTCATCCCCGTACGTTTCCACAGACCACCGCCACTCCTCTCGGCACACCCACCGGCCTCTGTCCAAACTCCCCTCCGAGGGCCGCCGGAAGAAGAGCAGCAAGAAAAAGAGAAAAGAGAAAGATCGCAAAAGCAGCCTCACTCCCTCCGGCGACCCGATAGAGGAGGGAGAAGATGAAGAGGAAGAGGAAGATGGAGCAGAAGCACCTTCTGTTCAGTCTGAGTCGGACAGATCTAAAGATGTGGAAGTAAGTACTGGAGTTCCCTCGTCCTTTTGACTTTTTTTTTTTTACTGTTTTTGGGAGTAAATAGCTTGTATATACATTAGAATTACACTTAATGTAGAAAACCAACAGGTCATTTATTCTAGACACTTTTTCTGAAGCACCGACCCTTTAAAGTCTTTCTGACCATTACCAAAACTCAACTTTATATTAAATTATATTATTCATACTGGAGTTGTTGTTATAGGACTATACAGTATAACTGTAATCAGTTTGCTGCAACAAGTCACGATAAGGACACATTGTCTTTATTAAATCTAAAGCACTGTAAATTACAAATTAGTCTCAGACCAACCAACCTCAGTCACGTTTGAGGTACTTTCAGATCTAGGTTGTATGCATATTAAACCTGCTCACATTGTGCAGATTAAATGAGCTCGCGCTAGAAACGTCCTCTGTGCTGCTCAGATACTGGAACTGAGCCGTCACTGTTGAATTGTTACCATATTTTCCTCCTATGAATATTTCAGTACAGACTTAATCATTCATCAGTGGGTTTCATGTTTTGTTGTTATAATGTAGGACAAAATAAAACTGAATTTTAATCTAAACAGAATATAAGTAAATGCTTTTGACTTTTGAAGATAATTGACTTTAATGTGATATTTAATATTTGCATACGACTGTTTTCTGTTTAATCCGTCATACACTGTTTTGTTTTACACTTGGGGATTAAAATTAACCCCGAAGCATGGCATCCAAATATAAACTATATTTCTTAGTTTGCAGTCCATCTCTAAGGCCCGACTGCAGAATGTGTGCAGTTCTCGTGTCGTCTTTATGGCCACACCTTTGTTTAGGACTTGGAGATTAAATTATCTCTCCGTTTTTGGCTGCTGCTCCTTCAGCAAATCATCTGTAGATCAACAAAGTGTATAGCTGTGAAAGCATATGTTCTCCAAAAAATTATTTACCATTTGGGCTCGGGCAACCTTCACTACTTCTGTCTGGAGTATTCTGATAGCAGAGTTAATGAAAAATCACAACAAGAAAACAAAACAAAAAAATAGAGAAGAGGTTTCTGTGCTGGAGAGGTTATATATGTGATTTAAAATTACTTTCACTTCAAAAACTGTGGAATAACAACTTTAACTTGTTAGAGGTGAGCTGAGTGTAAAAAATCTGTCATTGAGGGAGATTTGCAGGCAGCCATGGCATCATAGACCCCATCATAGACCTCATCATAGACCCATATCAAAGTTCAGTTATCCAGCATCTCCGTCTCTGTCTTCACTCAACTTCACATCTTGTAGCATTTGTTGTATCTCCAGAAGTGGGAGCTACAAATTGGTTGACGCCCATTTCAAGAGGTACACCCTGTGGAAAAAGGAAGTAGCGTTGAGGAGCAAACTTATCTTTTTCTTTCTTTCATCAAACCATGTCAGATATTTCATTTTTTGAAATGAAGTCATAATAAGTCTCTTTAAAAAGGAGGAGAAAATAAAACTGGTCCAGCCAGGTTTCCTAGACTATACAGGTGTGTTTGGCACCGTTAGAAATTTCATCTAATTCTCCTCATGATCAGTTTAGACTTCAAAACTCTTCCTAGGTCAGTGGTTCTGTCATGGGTTGATTATTGGATTTCTTTAGATGTAATCACAGCTTGGTTTATATGTGTATGTTAAGCAGATCTCTCTGTCTGAATCCCCCCCACAGTTCTTTGTGTCTGATGAAGACCAAGCGGCCAAACATGGCAGAGACAGCCCACACTCGACCCGGGAGCGGATGGCGTCTCAGTCGTCTGAGGGAGCAGATGCTGAAGATGCATCTTCCCCCGAGTGAGTATTATCAAACGGTCTCAAACAAAATGAGACTTTATTTTGTTGCTGAAATGTTCTCACGGCCGCTTTCATCGAGCACGGCGGCTCAGGTTTGTGCCTGCTTGGGCTGAGAGATACACGCTATTACGTTACCATGTCTCAGGCATCCAGTGGGCCTGCTGGGCTGATCTGATGGACCAGAGTAATCCTCTCTGCGCAGACCCATATATCTTTTGTCGCTATAGACGACATGACGCACCTCAGTAGCACCAGGCTCCTCCTTATGACATTTACTCTCCCAGTCGATGAGGTTTCAATCTGAGCTGGGATGAAGCTGCACAGCGTTCGTAGTTTAGTTTTCTAGTTTTAGTTGACTGAACAGGTTTGTCTGTCTGAAACTTCCTAATTTGAGGTTAAACCGAGGAGGACTTTGTAGAAATTACTGAAATACCGCTGAGAACTGACTAAGACAGAAAGTAAGTAAAGTTTGAGGGGGTTTTGTGTTGGATGATAATTGAATGTTACTGTAAAGGATATATTAATACTCAAAAAAACTATTTACTGAGTTTCTGATCCCCACTTTTGTCTCGTGTCTCTGCTTTATTTCTAGTAAACCGTCTTCGCCCTCCACTGCCAGCCCTCCACCCCAATCAGCTTCAGCTCCGGCCTCAACTGAACACGTACCGCTGACGAGAGTCTCCTCTGCCAGCCGCAGCTACGACCTGCAAGAGCGCCGGCGCACGGGCAACATGACGGGCGCGGAGCAGGCCAAGTACCAGCGCATCCCCACGGACGAGAGCGAAGCCCTGACGCTGGCCTCCGCTGACCTGGATGGGATCAAGAGTGAGTCCTTTGTTTTGTGCTCCTGCCTACAGAGCCAGGTTTTTAACGCAGCTCGCGGCGCCCCGTCGTCAGGACAGACTGAAAATGTCAAATCAAATCAAATCTTTATTGTCATTGTCTAGAGAACACCGAGACAGCAAGGCAACTCCTGGGCAACATAATGCAAACAAACAAATAATGTAAGTTTAAAAAAAATAAGAACAACACAAGAATATAATATATGAATAAATAAACAGTATTTACAGTTGGTGCAGATGTGCTCTAAATGCAGCATAAGATTCTGATGATTAGAAAGTGTGTGTGTTATTGTGTAATAAGTAAGTAGCAGCATAAATAGCAGCGTTCAGATGAGGTAGCTGTGTGTGTTTGGGGTATTGTTGGTTAGTCCGACTGCCTGTGGGAACAAACTGTCCTTCTGGTAGTTCTCACTTTGATAGACCTGTAGCTTCTTCCTGGGGGGAGGAGGTGGAACAGGTCATGGCCGGGTGGGATGAATCCTGAGGGATCTGCGGAGGCAACGGGAGGAAGCTGGGCCCCAGTGATCCTCTCATACCCCTTTTTCTACAAACCCAAAAACTCAAAATCTTAACAAGAATATTTGTCTTATTTCTAGTTAAAATGTCTCATTTTTAGTAAAAAAAAAATCTCATTACACCTAAAACAAGACTCATCACTGGAAAAAACAACAAATTTCACATGTTTCAAGTAGATTTTCACTTAAAATAAGTAGAAAAATCTGCCAGTGGAACAAGATTTTTTTGCTTTTAATGAGAAGATAAATCTTGTCCCACTGGCAGATTTTTCTACTTATTTCAAATGAAAATTTACTTGAAACAGGTGAAAATTGTCAAATAAGTTATTTTTCTGGTAATGACTCTTGTTTTTAGTGTAATGAGATTTTTTGACTAAAAATGAGACATTTTAACTAAAAATAAGACAAATATTCCTGGTAAGATTTTGAGTTTTTGCAGAGCTGAATCTGGGCCAGTGCTGAGTTTGGAACCGGGCTTTCTGTTCCCAGCGACAAAGAACTGGCTCCAGGCCAGAAAAAAACGGTTAGAAGGTAGCACCAACTCTTTGCTGGGCTAGAGAAAAGAATCACTTATGTAAGACCAACGGCAATAGCAAGACTGCGAGACGGCGACATTTTCAAATAAGCAACGAATTAATATGGATCCAGCAATGCAGCAGTGGTCTGTGGAGGAGACAAACTGTCTTGTGCTACGTGGACCAAGTCCGTATTAGAGCAGATACGTTGTTGTTTCAATTTTCGGGCCAATGCAAACGCAGCAACATAACTGATGTTTGTGGCGATGTAACTGGCATTTGTAGTGACGTAATGACGTGGCTCCCCTTAGCACCCGAGCTATGTAAAAACAAACCGGTTCTCAGCTGGTTTGCAAGTTGAACGAGTTGTGAACCAGCATCAGCACTGGCCCAGAAGCAGCCCTGGAACCGGTTTGGTGGAAAAGGGGTACCAGCCATCCTTGCCACCCTCAGCAGAGAGTGCTGCTGTGTACAGTAGCACTCAGACAGGGACTCTCCATCATGCAACGGTGGAAGTTCACCAGCAGTTTCCAAGGATTAACTCTCCTGGGTTTCCTCAGGTAGAAGACGCGCTGATGAGCTATCCTATTATGGCATGTAATATCTATTTTAAACAGGCCTTGAATGTCTTAAAAACAAGCTTTTGATTGTTTTTTCTAAATAAATTAGAAATTCAGCCTCTAAACCATGTCTTTATCATCTCATTCTCTAACCTCATTATCTATGAGGGATTCTGAGTGGGCGGGGAGGTTATGATAATGAGGCTCTGCACTGATTGGCTGCCTGAATGACGTGTAGCAGGGGAGGGCACAAAGCATTGCTCTGGGCAGAAAAGCAGCCGGCTACGTACACTATTACACCGTATCCTAACTGCATGTGATGCGAGCGAGCGTCAGCGACAAAAACAATTCCATTGCTTTATTTTCTATTGGACTGTCCTAACTGGCCGCGAGCGACGCAGCGTCGTTTTGAGCTGAACATTTGTCGGACCCCCTGCTTCTATTTTTTTCCTGTCGCTCACGTTGAAAGCCGGTTGAAAGCGCTGTAGGAAACAGTCACGGATGGGGAACGGCTGATCCAGTTAGTTGAAATGAGAAGTTATCTCTATGATACCTCCTCATTTCACTACAAAAACCTCAATAAAGTGGCAGCTGCTGGAGGGAGATGGACAGAGAGAGCGTCCGATGTCACGCAGTGCGACGCGATAGTCGGACGCTCTCATGCAGTTACACGGTTTTATAGTTGTGGGCGTGGTTTGCATTTTGGTTACGTAACGAAAATCACGGCTCGTTGAAGCCACATCACACTGGACGGCTCATCCGGGCGGCTGTACAGACACTGCAGAATTTGGCTGCTTTCCTCCTTATCTGAGTTGGCAGGCTGAGGGGAGACCACTTTATATATGTTAAAGCAAGAAAAAACGTGTTTTTCATAATAGGTCCCCTTTAATAAAGACTGGTGTGTGGATCCGCTGCCCTGGGCTGAGAAAGTTCTTAATGTTTAGAGTCAGACTCAGGCCTTCAACTGTTCTACCTCCCTCCCTCCTGTATGCAGCCTCTTCGTCGTTAGTGATGAGGCCGACTACAGTCGTGTCGTCTCCATATTAATGATGGAAGTGGAGGGAGAGCAGTCGTGGGCGTGAAGGAGCAGACGGAGCACGCAGCCCTGTGGGACCTCGGTGCTCGGTGACGGGGAGGAGAGACATGTTTGCTCAGCATCACAGATTGTGTCTGTGTGGTTAGGAAGTCCAGCGTCCAGTTCAGAGGGGGTCCTGGAGTTGGGAATGAGCAGTATCTACAGGAGAACTGTAGCCTATGAAGAGAACAGACAGCTGAATAGGTCATATGTTTTTATGAAAGAAAAGCACTTTTGACGTTTTTTGGGGGGTAAAATGTAGATTTATTTCCTTTTCTATTGGAGATTTGGTTTAGTAAGTAGCCTAACATTGATGGAGAATATCTCATTTGGTTCAGCCATAACATGCAAGATCAGACATTATATATATATATATATGTATATATATATATATATATATTATATATATATATATATTATATATTTTATTTATCTTTGAAATAAACATGCCTCCAAGGCTTTTCAGCTAAATAGGCACCACTTTCAGCACAATTAGTGGCAAAACAGCAAGGACCAAGTGATATCCATGTAGGCTAATTGAGCTCACGAGGCCATGTGTCAGGTGAGATATTGGCCATATGGTCCAGAACTTGGCAATAAGAGCCAGACTTAGTCCATCTCTGGTATTGAAACGTCAGGTATTGGTTACAGTTTGGTTATCATGTGTCTTTGCGATATGGTCATGACATGTGCTATTATCAGGCTGCAGAAACCCCTCCCTTTTTGTTTTGCTTACATTAGTGCACGAAAATATTGATACTAGTATTGACAATAATAAGAATGACAAGTCTGCCTGTAGAAACAAAACCATTGACTATGTTTACATGCAGTCGAATTTCGGGTTAAGGTCAATATTCCGGTTACTGAAACATTGGGAATAATCTGTTTACATGCGTGAGCAAACAGGGTTCTCCCTGTATACATGGTAATTGTAATCATTTGGGATATCTGGATCAAACCAGCGACGCGCGGAGAACATCATTTCCGCAATTCCCATCATTTCCGCTTCTTCTTCCTGTATCCAAATTCAAAACAACAACAATATCAGCAGCACGGCGGATAATGACCAGCCCAGTAGAAGTCGTTTTGTTTCTTGGTCCTGTAGTTCGACCTTTTTCAGCGTCTTCCAGCGGAGCTTGATCTGGTCTGGCATTCGTACAAATCCTGCTTTGTGCAACTTTTCGCTCACCTTTTTGTAAATCTCTCTATTGCGGTACTTTCTACCGTCTACAAATGCCAAAATGTTCATATCTTTCATTACATTTATGAAGTGATTCGTCTCCTCCTGGTCTTGCGTTTCTCCATGTTTATAAGAACTTCCTGGACTCAAAAGAGCAAGATTCCTTGTGAAAACATGCGCAGAAAACAAATCCATGTTCCTTTTGATGGGGATATCCCGTTAGACGTTTACATGACCAAATATTCGGGTTAGAAAAGGAGTAACCCAGGGGTCATATTCGGGTTTTTAAAAACTGGAATATGAGCAAATTCCGGTAATTCAAAGGGGTTATTGGTGTTTACATGGCCGTGCGCAACCGGGTTATTGCTAATATTCCGGTTAGAAAAGGGTTATTGACTGCATGTAAACGTAGTCAGTGATGATTCTTGTTGTACATTCTTCTCAGTTTTACACAAAGCTCATTCTTTTGGCTGTTAAAGTGTCGTCATCGCCATCAAATAAGCTCACAAACCACAGTCTGCTTCCAGCTCGACCTCTAAGAGTGACTCACCGTTGAACTTTGTGGTGTGAGACTTCTTCTTTGAAATACCTGCATTACTTTCAGTGTTGTTCCAATAAACCAAGAGAGTCCTGCCTCTGCAGACGCTCGGGTTCCCTCACAAACACAGCCCCCCCCCCCCCTCCACTGTCCTGTGACTTTCCCGGCCCCCAGCCCAGCGTGGGCCTGTGTTCAGGGGCTGAAGTGATTTACATCAAGGATCCGACCCCTCAGCAGAGAGCGGAGACTTAGTAGAAAGTGTGGCAGGGATGTCTGCATTGGTAGATTAGCTGTTCCTGCTGTCAGATGAGGCCCCAGAGACTCGGGCTCGAGCCAACATGGTGGCTAAATGTGAAACCAGGAGCCCTTGTTTCACTCGTTACAAAACGAGGGGAAGAGTTAAGTTGACTTGAAAGCTAAATGAAGGAGGGGGGTCTAAGCATGGAAGTGTGGGTTTGATGAGGCTTCCTGGCAAAGAGTTGAGCCTGCAAACAGGTTCATCACCAGTTATTGTCCGCGTCCTCTTTTATCTGCTTACAGCTCCCTTAAATCATCCTGGGAAAGTGTCTGTGTATCTGGCCGCTGCTCAATAATAGGAATTATTAGATCCCTGTCCCTCATCTTTTGTTTGACCCGAGCAAATTAACACCTCAGCTGGCTGATGCATTCTGATGTGGGGTCAGGCAGCGGTCAAAAAAACCCACAGCCGTTTCCCAGTTTCTTAAAACTTCAGCACACTCCTGTTCGAGTGGGCTCACGTAGTCACCTGGCAGTTCCAGCCCCAACCTGAGCCCCACCTCACACTCCTCTTCCTTCCAGATCCTGTCGGCTCTTTCTTTCTTTTTTTCCCCCAATCTGCCCCAACCTGGAGTCAGACATCATGGAGTGACTGGACGGTTGGCCCTCTCATTAAAATCTGAAGGCCGTGGAAGTGACTTTAGAAAGAACAAAAGTAGCCGATCAACGTTTTGGAGGGATTTTTTTCTATCCGGCCTTGAAAGGACTTTGGGGTTTTTCGCGGTTTAGAAATATTGATGAAGAATCTTAACAGCTTCACTGTTTCTTTCATACTTGCAAGTTCTGATCAAGGTAAGCCACTTTTCTGAAGAAAATGTGTCAAAATGTGTTGGTCTTTTTGTATTTTCTTGTTGATATGTGGCTTATTTTGTAAAGAGCAGCTCCAAGTGTGTACAGAGTTTTAATTATCACAGTGGAGTGATGTTTTCCTTCATTGATTGGTACAAGTTGAGTGCATCAGCAGAATGTTTTTCCTGTTTTCCTCCTGATCTTTGAACTTTTGATAGAACAGTTTCTACTCCGTTGTGTCTGTGCTATCCAGTGTCTTTCTCCACATCCTTTTCAATGCCTGCCGTGTTGCCAGCGTGAGTAACTCTACTCCTGCTGTGGGACCGTTTTAAACAAAAAAGCAAAGAGGCCTCTGACGAGGTGGGCAGAGATTTGAACTCTGGGTGCAAGGTCAGCTCGTGTAGGCTTCGAGCTGCAGGAGTAAATTAATGAGGTTAAGGAATTGCACAAGCTTTGACTTGCTAGGATTGGACTTTAGAGATCTGTCAGTCGGGGGACATGTTTACTGAATTGTGTATGTTGATTTCTCCCATTTGGTGAAAATTTGTGTTTGAGAAGGAAGGAAGGTCAGAGGAAGTGTGTTTTTTTTTTTCTTCTTGTCTGTTTTATTTTTCCTCCTGACTCTGACCGCTTCTCTCTTCCAGGTCATCGTTTCGAGGATGTTCCTGGCGTGCGCAGGCACCTCGTTAGAAAGAGCACCAAAGGACAAGTGGTGCACATTGGCAAAGACCACAAAGAGCCGACAACTCGCAGTCGAAAGCATGACCGCACGCCACATGAGGTGAGACGCTGCTGGACGACTGCACACACCGAAACCAAGAAACGCATCTTCAGCAACCGGTTTGATTAAGTTAGACTTAATCACTGATGACTGATAACTTTATAAGTATTTTTTGCTTTTCTGGACTTGTATGAAAAAAAAGTTAATCCTCCTTTAATACAAAATATTGAGTTCTTATAAATAACTTTTCAGTTTTATATTGAAATTTGAATGTTTGCTATATTACACATTTAAAGTCAGAGAAGCAGACGGAAAACGCATCAAACAATATATGAAAATTAGCACGGTACCGCAAATAAATAAATTATTATCCAAAGTCTAGAAAACGTTTCAAAATATTCTGAAATAAAAGTTCAGAAAATTGCTGTGATTTTCAGCCGATGCACTTTAGTTGCTTATTTAAATTGAATAAATTAGAGCATCACTGATTTTTAAGATTGGATGTTTATATATGTGACATTTAAAAAAAAAAAAAAAAAAAATATATATAAATATATATATATATATATATATATATATATATATATATATATATATATATATATATATATATATATATATATATATTTATAAAAAAAAACCACCCTACTTTTGGAAGTGGTGTATTTTTATTTTGAAATATTTCATATGAGCAACTGTTGTTTATTTGGTCATAAAACAACTCAGCTAATTTGTTTGGTTTTTGGGGGTGGGGGGACTTGAGGTCTTTCCTCTGAGACTTTGGCTTCAGATCTTTGCTCATTTGCCTCAAATATTAATATTATATTGTGGTACATCTTTTGGAAATACTCTCCTGCTTCACTCTGGTTCGGTCCTGCTCTCTTTTGTTAACCGGCCGAGGAGGAAAGACAATTAAAAATGAATGAATGAGTTCTTTCCTTTCACAAACAGAAAAGGGGGGGGGGGGGTTCCTGTAACCAGACACTGGGGGCTGGTGAGAAACGGCACAGCGATTATTATTAACACACACATTCTCACACTGGGCTCCGAGCTTGTAAAGGACAAATCCCTATCAGGTGTGTGAGGAGGACGGGTCACCTGTAGGTGTGTGGAGAAGTGAGGAAGCAGGTGGCACCTGTGTTTTGAGCGCTCTCCTGCCCCGTTTCACTCCTCCAGTCATTACCGGTGGTTGTGTACCGCTCGCCTTCACGTCAGGAGGGCATCCTGCTGAACATGGGCTCCAGACAAATGGATCGGTACCAGAAGGTGAGGCTGGGCGACCAGCCGGAGTTCGGTTTGACTTGTGTGAGAGTGATACCCAGCGCATGCAGCAGGTGCATAACAGCAGATTAAGGGGGGGTGTTAGTTGGCATGATTAAACAAGGATCCGACTGATCAGCACAGTGTTCAAATAACCTTTTAACAAACACTAAATGTTGAGGGGCGGGTGCTCCTCATGGCCTTTTTTATATAATAATATACTTTCACAGAGAGATGTTACTGTTTTAAGTTATGACAACAATACAAAAACTTCATGAGGCCTTCGCAACTATAAAAACTACTTCATGGTTAGTCTAATGATTGAAACCATCTCGTTGACTAATACATCTTTCATGTGCATCCTAGTTATGTATTAATAAGAGTAATCTGATTACTAATAGAGAAGCACTGGTTCATATCATAGTCAAAATAGGAGGCTTCATGATGATTATTTTCCTCAAAAACTGCAATTTATTGTAAATTTTGTAATTAAATCTTATCAACTGAAATAGACAACGCCCCCCCTTAAAGCAGTAAACTTGGCTTTGATGATCAATACGCTAATCAGCCGAATCAGTTCTCAGATGTAAAACAAAAATACAAAGCACTTGGTATCAATAATAATGATGTTTGGTTCACTCTCCTACGTCACAAGGACTCGACCCAAATCCTCCCCGTGAGTTTAGTTCCCCCTAATTCATGCAGTTTAACATTGTAATATGTTTCAGCCTCAAAACTGAGTTGACAGTTAAAATCATTAACACACACACCTGTTTACAGCTATATTAAACAGTTTTGCATACTATTTTTTTTATTAAAACATTTATTTGAAGCTGCAGGTTAGTATCTTTTTGTGCATTTAAGGTTTTCTTTGGCGGCTTGATTTGGACACCTGTAAGCATGTCTGTTTTCTCACCTGAAAGTTTATTTTCTCACCAAACAACTGCAACTGAGGAGTTTTAGCTGTTACATGTTTGGCACGTGCGTTTGGTTTGGTTTGGTCAGTGCTGCGTGGGTTTTCTGTAGTCGCTCACCCACACGCTTCCACCTGATGCCTCCTCCAGGTGTTTGTGGAGCTGAACGAGCTGACCATGGACAAAAACCAGGAGATGCAGTGGAAGGAGACCGCTCGCTGGATAAAGTTTGAGGAGGACGTAGAGGAGGAGACGGACCGTTGGGGGAAGCCTCACGTGGCTTCGCTGTCTTTTCGCAGTCTGCTGGAGCTCAGAAAGACCATCTCCCATGGTAAAAGAGACGGACTCGTGGACTTTCTTGCCAAATAGCGAGGAGTTTCATAGCTGACTGAGCTCTGTGTGTGCGTGTGTGTGCAGGCGCAGTGCTGCTGGACCTGGACCAGAAAACCCTGCCTGGTATTGCCCACCAGGTGGTGGAGCAGATGATCATTTCCGACCAGATCAAAGCTGAGGACCGGGCCAACGTCCTGAGAGCCCTGCTGCTTAAACACAGGTGACAGGATGTGGCTGCCAGAAACCAGCCGTACAAAGGGGCAGAATTATTATTATTATTATTATTATTATTATTATTATTATTATTATTATTTTATTTTTTATTTTTTATTTGAGAGAGACCATTTGCAATTAAAAACATAAATGTAAATATTTGATACATTGCACCAGAGTTAGCCTTAGGCTAATTTGCATCTGCAGTCCCTTGGTACAAATAAATACAGCACAGATAAAAAACATCAAACATTATTCAAGGACATGTAACATATACTGTAGCGATAGATCACACATGAAGTGCCCCTCACACACACACACACACACACACACACACACACACACACACACACACACACACACACACACACACACACACACACACACACACACACACACACACACACACACACTACACCCGTACACATACACACCTTCTCAGGCCCATGAAAGTGACTGAAGGAAAAAGTAATGTTGTTCACTAGCAAGTTAGTGAGTGCATTGTTGTGAAAGTTTTTTTATATTAGCTTTAAAGGCACCGAGCAAGTCACAGGTTTTTATGTTGTCTGGGATTGTGTTCCATTGTGTGACAGCTTTAACAGAGAAGGCTGCATGTCCAAATGCTGAATAGTGAAGGGTACAGTGCAGCTGTGTACAGAAGCTGTTCTAGTGGACCTTACAGAGCCACGGTAACAGACAAACTCGCTCAAACAGGTGGGGGTCAAGCCTTTTAGGATTTTGTAAACTGTACATAAATTTGAAAATATTCAAAAATGTTGTGCTTATGTAATATATCACAGTGGTGGTACCTAAGTGGCTTTTTTTCAGGGCCTGTTTGTACAGGGATTCTAAAGGCCTAAATGTTGTTTGACTAGCCGGCCCCCAGCAGGTGATACAGTATGAAATATGTGAGAAAATGAGAGCATGTAGAAATATGCAATCCAATTCTATTTGTTAAGCACGTTTAAATCAACCACAGCTGACCAAAGTACTGTCCAGAATAAATAACAAGACAAAACGGCTCAATAAATAAAGTAAGTTAAAAGACATAAAATAAAGGTAACAGTCATACAATAAAGTCAACTGTCTTGCTAAGTGTTAAAAGCCAAATATCTTAGCAGTCTCTGTTGATAGAGAGGATCTAATCTGTCTAAAGTTTGCCAAGTATTTAATATTATGTATTTAATATTATATATACAATTATATATAAAATATGTATTTAATAGTTTTGTCATCTTCTTGATGGGTTTTTTAAAGCTCAGATTTGAATTGAGCAGCACACCGAGATATTTGAATTGAATGACCGTCTCAATCTGTTCACCTTTAATGCAGATGTTTATATCTGGGATATTCAGCTTGGTTTTGGAAAAGAACTTGCGTTTTGTTTTGCCTACATTCAAGGTAAGACAGGATTGGTCCAGCCACCCAGCCACTCCAACCAAGGCATTGGTTAGTTTAGTTGCAGCTTGTTGAGCTGATTTTGCATGTGTGTACAACACAGATCCTTGAGGTACACCCATTGTGCACCTCAAGTAGCTGGAGCTATGCTCCTAGTGGCCTCAGATGCACAACTGAAGAGGTCAAAATAGGTTGCAAAACAACTTTGACACCTTAAGATAAGTATTGCCTAAAATCATTAAAGGAATAAGACAATTCACTTTTTTCCCCATTGATTAAAGTCATTTTTCTCATTTTGTTTACCTTTTTTTCCAATATAATTTCAAAATGATTCAACAGACCACAGAAAACAAATGAATTCAAACAAGAAGCAGAAGCAGGTTGTGTGAATATTTCTTCTAATACTTCTGTATCCATCAATAGTGGATACAATGTGGTTGATGGTCATCTTAGCCATGATTATCAGAACTTGACACAGAAACACCTGGACCCTTTTCATGTATTTACAGAACACCTGTAATTACCCACAGTTAAAGGTGGAAACCGTAAATGTGTTTCTTACGATCTCCATCAGCAGCAACAGCCTCCTTCACACCTTTTCCTGCAGTTGCATTTGCCCCATAGATCCTGCCATCAAAGCTGTTTGAATTATCAGTCTTCTGGCTCTTACTCAGCGGCTACAGTTTATTTTACCTTTTTCCAACCATTTATCAAGTTGTGTCATCCAGCTGTTCTGCTTCTTAGTTGGATCATTGACTACTAATCAGACATTTTCCAATTTCACCTTTTTAAATTTGAACAAATTGTGGGGAATCCAAGCTTAAACTAGCGCCCACACCATGATGCGTCCTCAACCGTGCTTCACAGTAGAAATTAGGATTTTGGTGTCTGTTTGTCGTTTCATTATTATTGTTATTAGTAGTAGTAGTATTATTATAAATAATGAATGGAGAGTTCAGTCAGACTATATAACTGTGATGTCAGACCACATTTCAATCAATAATGAGTTAATAATTAATGCATTTGGTTTCAACAGTCTGTTTTTGCTTCTGTCAGTGGTTCAACTTTTGACCTCAAAGGTCCATGGAAGATAATTTGAGGTTAAACATGCACCCTTCAATGCATACATTTTCTTTCAGAAGCCAACAATCATCATGTTGATGAGGATAAAATCTGATAATCTGCTACGTTTAACGAGTAAAACCTGAGAAACTGTCTCTTCTCTCGCTACACCGTACTTCCTGCGAGTAGATGGCTTTATGCTTGGGCGCTTCCTCTCCTCCTCCTCCTCAACCTCTCTCTGCCTCTCCCTGCCTCCCCAAGTCACCCGAGTGATGAGAAGGAGCACACTAGCCACTTTCCCAGGAACATTTCCGCAGCCAGCCTGGGCAGTCTGATGGCGCACCACCATAACGCCAACCACAGCCATCTGCCGGAGCCGTCGGTGACCGATCCACTCATGGGAACCATCAACTCCACAGGGGACACAGACACGCGCATCGACATTGACAAAAACGACCTACAGGTAACTTTCGGTTCAAAGTCTTTGCCAAAACTTCCTCTCACTCACCTTTTTAACCATCTTGATCGCGTGTGTCGTGAGCAGAAGGAGCCGACGCTGGGTCTCGGCATGCATCGGTCCAAGTCCAAGCATGAGCTGAAGCTGCTGGAGAAGATCCCTGAGAACGCTGAGGCCACGGTGGTCCTTGTCGGTGAGTTTTAAAGTTGGCGCCACTTTAAAAACATCCTGCATCTCACTGCGATTTGTTTCGTCTTTGCTTGAACTATGTTGTCTTGGGGGCGTCTAGGCAGCGTGGACTTCCTGGAGCAGCCCACCATGGCGTTTGTGAGGCTACAGGAGGCCGTAGAGCTGGAGTCTGTCCTGGAAGTCCCTATTCCTGTGAGGTTCCTCTTTGTTCTGCTGGGACCGCCAACAAGTAGCATGGACTACCACCAGATAGGGCGCTCCATCTCCACCCTGATGTCTGACAAGGTACTCCAACGCACACACAGATTCATCAGGTTTTTACGTTGACATCAAGTGTGAAACCCAGATGAGAGATGGCAGTTACACACAATGATGCCAAAGGGATCTGGAAAAATAAGCTGGATTTTATTTAACTCAGTTGAGCTATAGTCAAGAAATGCAGTAAACAACGTGACTGTACATGGTAGGGCTGGGCGATTTTGGACAAAAATAAAATCCAGATTTTTTTATTTTATTTTTTCTGAAAACCCGATTTTCGATTTCGATTTTTTTGGTAAAACTACAAAAGACAATGGAATAAATTGTTTCAAATATTTTATCTTTATTTTTAAAGAAAAATAGCAAACAAATTTCCCTATTGGGAATGAAGTGCAATTGAAAGATACTGTAAATCCTCCTTGAGTTTAGTAAAGTGACATTTACCATTTTCTTGAACAAACAAAGATGACTAGGTGAGCTCTGTCTGTAATGCAGCCAGCTGCAAAAAAGGAAAATTGATTTTCCGATTTTCTTTTTTTTAACATCGTCTTGATTAATAAATCCGATTTAGATTTAAAATCGATTAATCGCACAGCCCTAGTACATGGAAACTCACCTTCTTATTCTCTGTTGCCAGCATGTTCCATTTTTATCAGCCATTCTGCCACCATAATAGAAAGGAAAATGAGGCAAAATTGCAGTTTTGTTCCATAAACAGGAAAACAAACCTGTTAAAAAGTGATCAACTATTGATTTAAAAAGATTAGAGTAGGTCGTGCGTGCTACTCGGAGTGTTTTAACGTGTTTGCATCTCTCTGGCCACGCAGCAATTTCACGAGGCAGCTTATCTAGCGGACGACAGGCATGACCTGCTGAACGCCATCAACAGCTTCCTGGACTGCAGCATCGTGCTGCCGCCCTCGGAGATGGGAGACGACGAGCTGCTGCGCTCCGTCGCGCGGTTCCAGAGGGAGATGCTGCGCAAGAGGGAGGAACTGGAGGTCCGGCTGCTGCACAAAGAGCCTAAAAGCTTCGAGGAAAAGGGTACGCTAATGTTAAAAAAGGCAAGTGACATTTTTCCCGTCCATGTTCCCGTTAATAAGTCATCCCTCCTTATCACCCAGAGGCGCTCCTCATACCTTTGAAGAAGTTGGACGACCCCTTACAGCGCACTGGACGACCGTTTGGTGGGCTGATTCGGGACGTGCAGCGTCGATACCCCAAATACGTCAGCGACTTCAAGGACGCCCTGAACAGTCAGTGCATGGCTGCAGTCATCTTCATCTACTTCGCAGCGCTCTCTCCGGCTATAACGTTCGGAGGTCTGCTGGGTGAGTCCATGTGGGGGATTTCTCTCAGTCCTATTCATGTTATGTAGTAGTATTAAACCCGTTAATGCTGTACTTACTCTTGGCCAGGTGAGAAGACGGAAGGTCTGATCGGCGTCTCTGAGCTGATCGTGTCGACGGCGGTGCAGGGAATCCTCTTCTGCTTGCTCGGAGCTCAGCCGCTGCTGGTTGTGGGTTTCTCCGGACCTCTACTGGTGTTCGAAGAGGCTTTTTACAGCGTACGTTTGTTATCGGCACACATTTGTGAATAAACACTGCAGATGGGGCCAAAAGCATTGGAAAAGCAACATGGAAAATGGTTTGTGACTCTGATGAAGGCGGAAGTAATCGCTGAAACATGTCGGGTATTTAAAAACCTACATATTCATGTCCGACAAAAAGAATCAGCAAATTAAAAAGCATTGGAAAAGAGTATAACTCTGTGATTGAACTATCTATGATTGTTGGTTCATATCAGTTAATTTAGTCCGCAGCACTTAAACGAAGATGCATTATTCATGTCTTCTGTAATTGTCTGCTGCAGTTATTCTTCTTGCCTCTGTGTCCTCGCAGTTCTGCAAAGCAAACCAAATAGAGTACCTGACGGGCCGCGTCTGGATCGGATTCTGGCTCATAATCATCGTGGTGGTCACCGTGGCGTTCGAGGGCAGCTTCCTGGTGCGCTTCGTCTCCCGCTTCACGCAGGAAATCTTCTCCTTCCTCATCTCCCTCATCTTCATCTGCGAGACCTTCATCAAGCTTGGCAGGGTACAGTATACCTGACGCCTGAAATGACAAAATCCTGGTTGCAGAAAAGTTTTTGTTGGCTTGCTGCGCGTTTACATCACTGAAGCTAAACCGAACGGACTAATCTCTGGACGGCATTCAAACCTTGAGGTCGAAAAGAGTGTTTTTCTAACAAAGCGCATCTGAAATCTTTAGTGACTGATTCGCTTTGAAAGTTAAATGGATTGAGATTTTAACGATTATCCAGGCTTATGATTTTTGAAAGAATTTGCTATTTTTAGAGATTGAAAGGCATTCAGCTTTCGGCGAATTTCATTGCCTAGAAAGTCTGTTTGAGATGAAAGTAAACAGCTTTTTGTCTCAAACTCATATTTGAAAGTGCAGCTTTTTCTGAAATGATATAATTTCCCCTGAAATCTCTTTTTCACTGTGTGCAGATTTTCAAAGATCACCCACTGAAACGTTGCTCATTGAGCAATGGCACCGAGGGAAACTCCTCGATAGAAAACGGCACCTTTGCGTCCAGCAACGGCAGCAGCTCCCTGCCTGTGACGGTCACAGGGGAGCCCAACACTGCCCTGCTGTCGCTGGTCCTCATGGCGGGGACATTTTTCATCGCTTTCTACCTACGCAAGTTCAAGAACAGCGCCTTCTTTCCCGGAAGGGTGAGGAGTTTAACTCAGCCTTTTTTGTTCCTATCGAACCGCTCAGTGGAAATGGGGCTTCAGAGTCCCAATAATTCTTGTTGCAGGGTTATTCTTGATAACAGAGATCAGCAGAAACAATCAAGGCCCTGTAAACTATGCCAGACCCCCCCCACCATGAAAATGCACATAAATGATACTGGCACGTGTTGTAGTACCAATTTGTCCCAGTAGAGGTGCCGATGTGAACTTGTGATATGCTGCCCCCGTGTGGTCAAACGTGGAATTGTTACATACTTGTTTTAAAACTGATTGGGCGGCAAAATCCTATGGAGGATTTTTTGTGCCAAAATTAAATAAATAAATACATCATTAATTAATTAATTAAAATGGGAATGAAATATATCATTAATTAATTAAATGTGGCATTAATTAATTAAAATTAGAATGAAATATGTAATTAATTAATTAAAATACAATTCATTTTAAGTAAAAATATCTAGTGTAAATCTAGTGGAATCCACTGCTTTGGTCTGAAACTGGAGGTAGAAGAGGAGCCTTTCTAAACATGACAGCTGTGAGTTGCGTGTTGTAGAGAGTTGCGTGATGCAGCAGCAGGTATCTGCTGTGACGGAGCCGCTGGAGCCGGAGGAGTTCTGCTCAGAGCTTCTTCAATTAAACTCTGCTTCTCTCAGCAGCTCTGGGCAGGATTTTGACATTTTGTACACCTTGCTGTTTCAACATTTGTGGTTAGAGGACCGAGGTTTCAGTGGTTGCAAATAACATTTTGGAGTAGAGTAAACATTTTGGAGTAGAGTAAAAATTTTGGAGTAGAGTATCCAAACCAACGTAGAGGTGAATAGCGCCACCTAGTCTATCGTAATGTGTTCACAACATGGATGTATTCAGAAGCCCTGCAACAATCCATGATTATGTGGATTCGATTTGCCTTGACTTGATGTGCAGGAAAACCAATGAGGTGTTTGGAATCCGCCCACTGAGTTTGACGAGTGAAACTGACAGTTTTACATTTACATTTCATGATTCAGCAACACGAAATCATTAATTAAATGTGTCATTAATTAATTAAATGCAGTTTTACATTTCATGATTCACACGCAACACGAAATCATTAATTAAATGTCATTAATTAATTAAATGCTGAAATAATAAATATATATTTTTAATTTTAATTAATTAATGACACATTTCATTCTAATTTTAATTAATTAATGACACATTTAATTAATTCATGATATATTTCATTCCCATTTTAATTAATTCATGATGTATTTATTTCATTTTGGCACAAAAAATCCTCCATAAAATCCAGACAGGCAGGATGAAATGCAACACTTGAGTGCTCTTTTGAAAATAGATTAGTTGGTAGTAGTTGGTGCTGCATTTAGGTACTCAGTTGCTCATAAAAATTCCTTAGTTGTGGGCTTTCTCAATTTTTTTTTTCTTTTTTAATTTTCTGTTTATTTCACTTTGTTATTGTTTTTAAAACCGTACCAATCCTTTAAAATTGTGTGATCCCCCTGGCAATCATGCTAAGCCTCCTTACCTTTTTTAATATTGAAGAAAAACCAAAGAAAAATTCACTCTAAACTTAAATGACGCACTATATTTACCCATAAGCTACTTGTTAAGACCTAATTTCATCATCAAAGTTTACCCATTTGTCACAAAATGTAACTAAATGTTGGCATATGTAGATTCTGTAAAGACTTTGGGGACATAGATGTACAAAATCCACAACAAAGTTCTTTTTGCAGGCGTCTGGGAGCTTTAAATTTTGTCATTTGATCAGCAGATACTGAATTAACCTTGTACTTGATTGAATGTTTCTGCTTTGTTTTGTTTTTTTTTAATCATTGCACATGAAGTAGTAACTTCTGCTCTAACGGGCCTCTTGTATCATGTCTAGTTCCGCAGGATTATTGGAGACTTTGGAGTACCTATTGCCATCCTCATCACGGTTTTGATGGATTACGGCATAGAGGACACGTACACACAGGTGAGTCTGTGTGGAATGGATCATAGGATTCTGGTACCAGTCACTTCAAATTCCCTCCCACTGAGTGTCGCCGTTGTCTTCTGCCCAGAAACTGAGCGTACCCAGCGGGTTTTCTGTGACGAGTCCCGACAAACGAGGCTGGATCATCAGTCCTCTGGGCTTGAAGACAGAGTTCCCCATCTGGATGATGTTTGCCTGCTGTTTGCCCGCGTTGCTGGTTTTCATTCTCATCTTCATGGAGACTCAGATCACAACGTGAGTATCGCTGTGCACGGGAGCTCAAACAAAATGTCCTTTGTGATTGTTTTCATAGAAAGTGGTAAATGATTGGCCAAAATTGACCCCATCTTAACTCTGTGACCTCAAACTAGTGAGATTAGAAGCGCCTTCCTAAACGTTGTAATGTTGAAATACACAAACATGCAATATGTGCATCTATGGGGTTCAGTGCAGCAAAGGTGCAAAGCGTTATGGTATCAATAATGATGAGCACTTTTTGATGAGGTTTGGAGAAAAATGATCAATGCATAATAAATCCGACTCAGGTCTGTAGATGTTTACTGTGAGTTTGCTGTTCTGCAGTCTCATCGTCAGTAAAAAGGAGCGGATGTTGGTGAAGGGTTCAGGTTTCCACCTGGACCTGCTTCTCATCGTGGTCCTGGGAGGAACATCAGCGCTGTTCGGCCTCCCCTGGATGGCGGCCGCTACTGTTCGCTCGGTTACCCACGTCAACGCCCTCACTGTCATGAGTAAGGCCGTTGCCCCCGGAGATAAGCCTCGTATCCAAGAAGTGAAGGAGCAGAGGGTCACCGGGCTCCTGGTCTCTATCCTGGTTGGTGAGTGCTGAAAGTCCACATTTTTATCTACTGAACCCCAATCTGTGATCATTTTAATACGGCGCTCCTTTTTCCCTCTGCAGGCATGTCCATCGTGATAGGAGACCTGCTGCGTCAGATCCCCCTCGCTGTGCTGTTTGGTATCTTCCTCTACATGGGAGTGATGTCGCTCAATGGCATCCAGCTAACGGAGCGGATGATGCTGCTCCTCATGCCACCAAAGTACCACCCCGACCACACCTACGTCCGCAAGGTGAGACAACCAAGATGCTTTTACACACAAATTTCTTTGTATAATTTGTATAATCTTTTTGTATTTTTTGTATAATTGTTTTGTAAAATTGTAAATAGGTTATTTTTATTTTTATTTTATTCAGAACTGTCTCTTTTCTTTTCTCTTCTTTTCTTCTCTACCTCAAACTGCTGCACCTTAAATGTTTATTCTGTATCATAGAAATACCACATTTGTTTTATTATTTATTTTACTACCAAAGAGCGAAATTACCGGAGTCCAATTCCTTGTTGGAATAAAGCTGATTCTGATTCTGAAAAAAACCCCTAAAAACATGAGATTGCAAATATAAGCAATTGAGCCTTTTTTAAGATGGAGCAAAAAATGTATTTTTATTTATATATTTATTATTTATTATTATTTATATATTTATTTTATATTTATTTTGTCGTACTTTAGAGCTGGTATGAATTTCTAAAACTCATCTGTGTTCCCAGGTTCGTACACTGCGCATGCATCTCTTCACCTGCATTCAGGTGGTGTCTTTGGCCATACTGTGGGCAGTTATGTCAACACAAGCATCTCTGGCTTTCCCCTTCGTCCTCATCCTCACTGTACCCGTCAAATGGTTCCTGCTGCCACGTATCTTCACCGTCAGAGAGATGGCATGTGTAAGTAAACCACCGGGGGGCGCCATCTGCTCCTCATACAGCTAAAACACCTCTTATCATCTGCACTGTTGGTGCAGAACAAGTCTTATCGAAACAAATTTTTGAATTTTAATGTTGCCACATTTATAGATAACTTGAAAAATACAATTATTTTCTCACATGTGTAGATTTTGAGGAGTAAAAACATTGAATTTAAAAAAAAAAGTTTATATGTTGGGGAAAAAATGAGTAAAATGCACATTTTACACATTATTATGCTGCAATTTATCTTTTGGAGAATAATTACACCTCTTTTGCACATTAGAATCTCAAAATTTCAAAGAATCTGCAGTTTCAAATGGACTCTTCTGCAAATTTTTAGTGCTGATTTTTGCCTCCCTCTCTATCTCCCAGCTGGATGCAGATGATGCTGAGCCGAAGTTTGACGAGCGTGAGGGTCACGACGAGTACTCGGAGATGCGCATGCCCATGTAACCCAAAGCAAGCCCTCCTTACCCTCGAACTCCTCTCAGCAGACGCCAAAATCTGTCGATCAAACCAATGAGTTCTGAAGAAGAGACGTGAAAGTAAAGAGAGCTGGAGCTTGGGTCAATCATTACACTGTTCAAGTGGCTTTTGTGCTGGTTCACAGCATTTTGTGGCTTTAAAGAAGAAAATGAAGAGATTAGCATTCGCTCACTTAAGATCTAGCTTCTTTGTTGTTGTTTTTTTTATGTTTATTTCAGGGGACAAGAGATTCCAAATCGAATGATGTGATCTCGAGCTCGAAATTTAAAATGCGATAACAGTAGATTGTTTTGCACACCTGATTAATTTTTAGACCAGTAATGTTGCTAATATTCTTGTTATATATCTGGAATATATATGATGCATTCCTCAAAGTTAACATGCTGAGTTATAGTGCTAATCATAGTTGTCACTTTTCTTCCTTTCTTTTTCTTTTTTTAAGCTCACCAAGCGCCTTATGAAGGAAACAAAATAACATACTAAGCTGTTTTTTTGTCCCACATTCTGTCTCATTTCAGACAGCTGATCACTTTAAATGCGAAGCTTGTAGCACTTTTTAAAAATACCAAATCAGATCGATGACTGTATGTAATCGTTTTAGCCTTGTAGTGTCCTCGTAAATATCGAGGGAGTTGTAGTCAGCTTCTTAAATGATCTGTGACTTGTTTTTAGCCTGCCCATTTTTTTTCTTTTCTTTTTGTCTTTTTTGTACTTAAATGCAGCAGCTTAAATAATACTCAGCCTTATGTCGAATCTTGTAGCTGCAGTTACACAAGATCACCAGCAGAGGGAGATCTTAGGACTGTTGTAATAATCCAAAAATAATTATGGAAATGCAGTTTTGTCTTCACACTAATGACATGAAATCCTTTTTATTTTCCCTGTAGAAAGTGACACGTACATACTTTATTAATGTCTCCATGCACATGTTTAGGGCACTATAATACTACCGTGAGATCTCACCTGGTGTTGTTGGAAAATGGGGAAAATGCTGTAATTAGTGTTGTATTTTAGTTGAGGTGCCAAATGTCTAGTGTAAATACTCTTGTGTGGTCAGAACAATAAGCCTGCTTCAGGCATATCTCATCTGTGCTGTTTTTGAAGGAGACTAAGTCTACACGTTTTCATGGGACAACATTCCACTTTTTACTTTTTTTTTTTGTTTTTTTTTTATCAGATATCAATTTATTGTTTGAACTTTTCACAATTATATCAACTTGAACAACCAAATTCCACACGAGCTGTGTTGGCAGACTTGATAATCCATACATTGCTGAGGGAAGGCTGTTAAAAGTGTTTTGTTTTTGTTCTGTTTTTTCATCATGTTGCTCCAGTGTGACATGGATTGGTTAAAGTTTTGACTGTGTCAAATGACTGAAATTTTCTGTACTCTGTTACTCTCACACGTGCATTTGAGTCACTTCCTTTCCCCCTGAGCAGTCCCGTCTCAGCCTGACTGAAATTGTGATCTTGTGCCTGTTTTAATGTCAAAGTTGCACAAAATCTCAAGTGCCTGTGGGACCATGAAGTAATCAGCTGCTGTGTCTGGTGTGTTTGATAGGATGACGCGTTATAGTACTATTGAGACACTCGTAAATCAAACATCTCTGATTTATTTATCTTTTGCAACATGTGACATCAATGCTGTTGTTTAATGTGTATTTTGAAGTCTACCACAGAATTTTAAATGTAAACACACTTGGCTGCACTATAATTGTGACAATGAAGAATGGTTGATTGACGAGTTGAAAGTTAAGTCCATTGTGTGTTTTGTCTCTGATAATCGTGCCTGTGAAGGTAGCCTGTGTATCTCTATAGTGTCATTAACTGCTGATAATATATGTAGATTAATTTCAAAAGCAATACAAAGTCCAAGAAGCTATTGCTGACGTTCCCTTGTGTATTAAGGGTTCAAATAATTGAATTGTTATGAATAAAAGTTATTTTCTATTTTCCCTGTCTGACCTGTTGTATTTTTCTTCTTAGGAAGAATTGTTTAAATTAATGTAAAATGTACTATACTTAATGAGCAAGACAAGGCAATATATTTACCAAACAGAATACTTGTAGGATTGCATATATCACACTTTAAAGCCACCTCATGTAGCAATATCACCTCTATGGTGTCAAACAGTTAGCTGTCACTTTAGCCACTGACTTCTGAGCTGTGTAAGGTGCCTAACAGAGATATGTTGCTTTTATTTTAGAGATAACGTTTTAATTTGCACCGAGACTTGGCTCTAATGGCACTTCTCCACTAGTACCTACTCAACCCGGCTCGGCTCGCCTCCACTCGGTTTGGTGCTTTCCCACCAGGGGTCTACCTGGGCCGAGTAGATGCTTTTCTGTAACTACTCTGCCGAGGTTCTAAGCGGGCTGAGTTGGGCTGTATCTGACATCATCACACTACACGCTACCGATTGGTCGGTAGCGGACGGTAGCAGACGTCTGAGTCAGGATGTGACATCAGAGAAAGAGCGATTCTGACGGTGGCTTCTTGTTCATTTTATTCGACAGGCAATGGCAGCGCAAAAGTCTGTTTCGTGATCCAACTCTGAGGTGCAGATGTTCATAAACCTGGTGTCTGAGGAGAGAATTAAAAAAGGGATCTAGACAGGCGATAAGGAACGACCAGATCCACCAGGAGCTCTGTCACACTGCTTGCGGCTACCAATGGACTTTTCAGCAGCGCCGAGACAAACAAAAAAAATTAAAAAGCGTCACCGCTTGAAGCTTCTCTCACTCATTTTTTTTACTTGATATCAAACACAAGCCACAGACCCAGCAGCACATATATCATCTCCTCCAGGTTCTACATCTTTTAGTGTTGTCTTCATTTAGATCACACAATCAAATACGTCACAGCAGCTTTGCTCCAACCCTCCTACTTCTGCTCCAGGTGCTGAATTGTTATGGAAAAGAAACTAGGCCGAGTTGAGTCGAGCCGCGTAGGTACACCACTGTAGAGACCATTAGGCCTCGGCTGAAACTCCTCTAGCCCTTGTTTCAGTTCAGGCATTCCTTGTTATGGATGTTATTTTGGTGGGGGCATCTGAAATGAGGATGAGTGGAGCTAAGCCTCAGTTGCCACTAGTTAACAAAGCGAATGTACAGTAACTGAGGTTAGATAGATAGATAGATAGATAGAACTTTATTCATCCCCAAAGGGAAATTCAACCGTCCAGCAGCTCATCAAAACATAAACATAAAAATCAACCCAACTTCCATTCAGACAATAAAAGCACATTCATAATATTAAAATAAACATGAAATATAAGGTTTTTAAACAAATATCATGTAAAGTGCAAACTAAAATATAGTCCAGTTGTGGCAGAGGTGAGAGTGTGAGACTGAGTTCAGGACGAGTTAAACCGTCTTATGGCTGTGGGGACGAAGGATCTCCTGAATCGCTCCGTTAGGTGAACATGTTCCACCGGTGAGCCCGTTTTTGGGTTAATCTGAATTTTAGCAGAGTCGTGGGTTTGTCCAGTTCTTTTTGTACGGTGGGGCATGAACCTTTTTGTGATATGGTGCCTCCATGTGGCCAGAAGCGGTATTGCTACATAGTCGCCTGAAAGGAAATAATAGATAGATAGATAGATAGATAGATAGATAGATAGATAGATAGATTTATTATAGTACCCTTGGGTAAATTTGGTTCACAGTGAGTGCCTCATCATACAATCTAAAACCATACACTCAACAACACAGGATAATATAAAGTGACAACAACTTTGGCTAAAAGAACAAAGAACAAGAAGGGCGGCCCCAAGATAAGAATCAAAATAAGTTAAAACATCGGTAGACTAAAAACACAAAATATTAAAACCAAGCAAAAGGATAAAAAAATGTGCCTTTTCATAAAAACAAGATAAAGGAAACAATACAAAACATAAATGCAAAGTTATGTTGCAGTTCCCTCACTTATTCATGGCACTGATGGCTGCTGGTACAAAGCTATTTCTGTAGCGTTTCGTTTTGCCAGCAGGTACCCTGATGCCTTTTTTTCCCCCATCCATCCATTATCTATACCCATTTATTCCCATTCAGAGTGATGGGGTATGCTGGAGCCTTTTTTGTTTTGTTTGTTTAAATTAAAAGCTAAAAAAAATGAAAAGAAATTAAAAAAAACAATCAGGGGATTATTGAAATGCCTGACACAATTTTGCCAAAATCTAGTGTAAAAGTTCTTATGTTTAGAGATGGGAGGTTGTGTGGAGACAAAGAAGGGACTGAAGGATGTTTCTGCTCCAATCTGGGTGAGTGATGTAACAAAACTATGAACTGCTGACTGAATTATATTTTCAGAGCGAGGCAGCCCCAACAAGGTTTCTGGGCTGATTTAGTCAGAAGTTTTGATTTGTTAGTCTTTAAAGACACCCAATATCTGCTCCCAAACACTAAAAAGTATAATATAACCCTTTTAAAGATGTGAATTAATAATAAAAATGAAATCTGCAAGCAGCGTTGATCGTCCCTCGTACTTGTGGCCCCAGGTGCCAACATAACGAAGATCTTGTCTAATGCCCATCCCTTCATGTTAAAAATGGCTTGCCCAAAAGAGAGGGGTCAAAGCTGCAGAAACCAACAGCAAAGAATATGTAATATATTCATCAGTAGATACCAAAGAGTTTTAAGGTGCGATATAAAATGATCTGGGCACATGGGAACATGGGAACATGAGCACAGCTCATGTTCAAAATCAACAATAACATGCTGCCAGACTGTATCCAAAATATGTTCAATTTAAGACAAAGCCATTACAACCTCAGAGGGGAAAGTATATACAGAAAATCAACAATCAGAACCAACACCAAACTAAGATGCACTACAGTGGCAGCGGTGGATGTATGGAATAAATTAGATATAGATTTGAAATTATGCAGAACTTTAACTTTATTTAAAAAAACATTGAAAAGAAGGATGATTTCCTTATATTAAATTAATGAGTGGCTTGATGTTGATTTGGGTATTTATTTATTTAATTGGTGATTTGCTTTGATTTCTTAAGGATGAAGGTAACATGTAGACTGCACCTTTATTTTAAAAATCTTTTATTTTTTGAGGAATGTTTGTTATCCCTACAGAGGCAATTTGTTTTACGGGCAGTCTTTCTCTTACTTTTTGCTTTTATTTTATTAATTTAATTAATCTTTTTGAGGGTAGGCAAATAATAAGCTTTGCTTCAGCCTACCCCTTTTTCGGTCTAGATGTTATTTGTTTATTTGTATACTGGATACTGTATACTTTTGTTATGTTATCTTTGAACAATTGAACGTTTTCTTGTTGTCAGTTTTACTCTTGGTTTTTTATTTATTTATTTTTTTTATGTCATGACCGAAAATAAAATAAACTAAACTAATCTGGGATGCTGATCCTGATCTTCCTTTGTGACTTTCTGATCTGGGGATAATTAGGACACCATGTGTGGTCCGGAGGGAACATACCACGTAAACAAATGTCAGAATTTAAATTGGAGCAAGAACATTAAATGCTTTGGAGGTGATCAGTTATTGTCCAGATTAAATCTTTGTTTTAATAGTTCTCTAGATGGAAAAATATTACAAAGGATTTTAAAATGAATTGCTTTAGCTTTGGGGCTTAAAGGATATGAGAGGTAAATTGATCTCCATTTTTTAACTTCTGAAATTGGAAACAGTTGAATATTAAAGGTTCTATTTGACCGGACTGGGAAAAAAGCATTAAATGCAGACGCATCCGTTTGTTAGAGTTATGTTTATCCAGGAAGTCTGAAAGTGAAGGTAATTGAAGTTCTAAGAATTTGAATGTTCATATTTTGGGTGAGTAGTTTGACTGAAAGTGGAATAGACTTTATTACAACGTTAAATTGAGTGTGTGTGCAATTTAAATTGTACTTGGTACAAAAGCTTTCTAAAGGTAGCCATCCCCCCACTCTTTCAGTCACAACTGCTGGAGAAATACACCACTTCCGTTGGACTGCTCTTAAAAATGAAATCTCCTTATTTCAACAGTGTCTAAAACACATAAATACTCCCCTTGCAGTCGAATTATATACTCTGATTACAACTGTCAATTTATCCTGAACCCCTTGTACTTGTCAGTATGATTTCCCTTCCTTATTTATTATTTAAGTACTCATTTTTCATTCATTTGTTTATTTATTTTTCCCACATTCTTATTTATTTAGCTATTCATTTTTATATTTATTCATTTATTTTCTTCCTTTCCCTTTATACAATCTCAATTTAATAGGAGGTGTGATTGTTCTCTCAATCTGATGGCTGGTCAAACAATCATTTGGAACAGTACATCATCCCCAGTCACAAGGCAAGGTAGAAAGGATGAATCAATCTGTAAAATCCAAGTTGGCAAAAATCTGTGCACAGACCAAAATGAACTGGTTAGATGCCTTGGCTCAGTCATCCAGAGAATAGGGTTGACTCCCCATGAGTTACAAACGGGTTGCCCATTTCCTGGGCCACACGGCAGGTTACCCTGCTCACAGGACTCTGAGAATGAAATGTCACACCATGATTTTTACAAAGCCCTCCACAGTCTTGTTTCAGCTTTCTTTAAACAGGCTACCATCCCAGCAGGGCCAGCACAGGGAGAAACAGGCCCAGGACCGGAGTGGGTACGCATAAAGGTCATCAAAAGAAGTGGTCCGAACCCAGGTGGACAGGACCCTTGAGGATCACAGAGAGGACATCTCACGCCGTGAGGGTCCAAGGAAAAGGTGAAACTTGGTTCCACTTGAGTCAGTGTGCTGCAGCAGACGAACCGCAGCGCACTTTGGACCAGGTCCAGCAGGGCCTTCAAACAGCTGTTTGTACGGCTGTATCTGACGGCTGTATCTAAATTGTTTTGCTTGTGTTTGCTTTAAGTCTAGCAAGATTAGCCTGCATTAACCGTATTAATTGTTGGTAATCCTACTCCTTAACCACACCCGAGAACGAGCTAACTGACTAGAGCAGGGGTCGGCAACCCAACATGTTTTAGAGCCATATTGGACCAAAAACACAGAAAAATAATATGTCTGGAGCCGCAAAAAATGAAGTCTTGTATAAGCTTTAGAATGAAGAAACACATGCTGCATGTTTCTATATTAGTTAGAACTGGGGGAAGATTTTTTTTTTCATTATGCACTTCGAGAAAAAAGTCGAAATGCCGAGAAAAAAGTTGAAATGTCAAGAAAAAAGTCAAAATGTTGAGAGAAAAGTCTAAATTTAGAGAAAAAAGGAAAAGAAAAAGGAAGAAAGAAAGAGAGAAAAAATGAAAAAAAGTAGAAAAACAAAAAAAAAAGAAAAGAAGAAAGAAGAAAAAAAGAGAAAAAAAAGAAAAAAAGGAAAAAAGAAGAAAAAAGGAAAAAAAAGGTCAAACCTTTTTGAAAAAGCTCCAGGAGCCTCCAGGGCGGCGCTAAAGAGCCGCATGCAGCTCTGGAGCCGCGGGTTGCCGACCCCTGGACTAGAGAGAGGGTTTGAAACTCCTGACCTAGACACTTCTGAGGTCAGTACAAGGTACCGGTACGTTAGTGTCATTAGACGAGATGGCTCCCCTTTTAACCCCTCCCAGAATAGCTATTGTAGGTATGGGTATAATCTCATGCTGTTTGGTTTCTTTTATTCTATGGTATCACTGTGACTTTCCTTTCCAAACCTGTGGTAAGTCAGGTCAGGCGGCCCCCACACGTGATAAGCGGTCTGTGCCTCAGAAAATACGGAGGCCTCAAGTTCAATTACGTAAGAGAGACAAACGCAACGTTTATGGCCCACGTGTAAAAAGGAGGGCTGGAAGACGTTTTTGACATCAGGCGTATTTAAGTTTTCAGAGCTGAGGGTGGTTTCCAACTTCTTAGTTCTCATTATTAACAATGACTATTTGTTTCTCCGAATGGGCTGAGACCGTCCTTGACGATTATCAGTTCTTATCATGTAGGTGCTGCTGCAGCGCTTTCCATTCCAGCACATCCCGTTCCTATTGTCCGTGTCTGTCTGGTTTCCTTACACCATGCAGTTATGACATTTCCAAGATGTGTTGATGCATTGGTGGATCTATAGTAATGTCAAACTTATTATAACATTACAATATGACTGGAGGCTAACAGAGTTAATTTCTCTGAGAAATTTTAAATCTACATTGAAAGTACTTGAGGCCGACTCCATTACATGTACCTGTTTTTTGTGATTTGCTTGCTTTTTTTTATTTTATTTTAATTGTATTTTATCTGTTGGTGTTTTCTGTCATTTATAACTACGTGTTGTAATTGCTGCTGCCTATCTTGGCCAGGTCTCCCTTGGAAAAGAAGTTTTTAATCTCAATGGGATTTTAAATAAAGGTTAAATAAAAAAATAATAATTAGTAGTCTTTTTAACAATCTATCTAGGAGCATAATAGTTTAAAACCCTCAGTATGATTTCTTAATGTTTAATTCTACAATTTTAGTGATTGAGGTTGATGTATGATTTCTTAATGTTTAATTATATTTTTAGGTATTACCGGTATTGTCACATTCGCTCAGTGGTGGTCCGTCTCATTACTGCTATCGTTGAAAAGGAGAGTGCTGATTCTAAACCTCCACCTTTTCAGATGTGTGCAGTCACTGAGGTTCCATCTGAAGAAACTATATTCGCTATATTCTAACTATAACTATATTCACCCTGATTTCTCTTTAGGTGGCGTGATCTCTTAAAGGAGATCAAACGGGGGAATTGTTGGATGTCTATTTCATATATCCTCATAGGGCTGGGCGATATGGACCAAAAGTCATATCTCGATATTTTCTAGCTGAATGGCGATACTCGATATATATCGATATTTTTTCTGTGCCATAATTGGGGTTTCCCCCAAAGCATTATAGCTTAGCATCTCTGTTAGCTTCATTTTTTTCTGAAGCAAACCCTTAAAAAAACAGTCAGTTTTAATACAAAGCCTCGTGTCAAATGTCACACAGGTTCCTTTATTAACAGAGGTCTGCACAATATCAAAATGTATAAAACAAATTAAATAAAAATAAACTGCCTGCATATATAGAATAAAAATGCTTCTTGAATAAAATAAAACAAATATCCCTTTCCTGCATAACAATTAAATTAAAATACACTGTGCCATTAATACAATGTAGACAGTAACAGGCAGACTTTTCCACTGAGGTGCAAATAACAAAATATCTCAAATAAAAGAGATGCAAATCTCAAATAAAACATTCAAGTCAATTTGTGACAAAATAAGCTATATCAAAATCATAAAAATATATATTTTTTTAAAAATCGATATAAACAATATTGTCTCGTACAATATCGCGTTTGAAAATATATCGATATATATTAAAATCTCGATATATCGCCCAGCCCTATATCCTCATATGACTTTTTTTTTTTTTTTCATTTTTTTTTTTTTTTTTTTTTTTTCACCCCATCTGGCGCCCCGGTTGGCCAGAGGGGGCATGTATAGCCCAGGACTGTGTGCATGTTTTTGTGAGGGTAGCTCACACTAGCTACCCAGGGGAACACACGGGGAGAACATAGAAACTCCACACAGAAAGTTCGCCAACCCCCACCCATGGTGTGGGCACTGAAGTCATGGGGGAACTAACACGCACTTCAGCACCCACAGCGTCCCCCGGCGGGAATCGAACCCAGGACCTTCTTGCTGTGAGACCGCTGCACTACCAGCTGCGCCACCGTGCCCCCGTCATATGACTTATTAAACTCTGCTGTCTTGTAAAAACTATGCAATAATGCCAGGCTACAAGATGGCCTTGGAGAGGGAACAGCCTGGGTCTGAACTGATAAGGTGCAGGTTTAAATACAGTCTGCTGCCCCCACGCAGATCAGATCACTTCAGAGGTAGACAGAGTGCTGCAGGCTTGATCTCCAGAATGCATTCTGTATATCTATAACGCCGGGTGTTTTTGCTTAAATAAAAAACTAAAACTTATATCTTGTCCTGGCTCTATGTGATCAAAAAACTCAGAGAGAAGCAGCTAGGCTGCTCTCCTGAGGGGAAGGGGAGGGCTAGTGGGAGCACAGCGTCTTGTTTTCATTCCTTCAGGGAGATTGTGACTGGAGCGGCAACGTTTAGAAAGTTTCGGAGGATGTGAAAAGAGAGGCTCCAAAAGAGTGACAAGACAGAGGGAGGGATGAGAAAAACCATCTACCTTCACCGAGAGCAGGAAGACAGCAGGAAGAGAACATTATATGAACTAGGCTGGAAAAGGGTCTACCGTATACCAGGTTGGGATGGCGGCACACGTGGACGCGGCGGGTTGGTGCTCTTCCACTCAGAGTTTGTCTTTTCCACACCACCCGGTTAAATACACCTATACCCGGGTGGATATGCTCTCTATTGGACAACGGAGTAGGCGAGGCTCGCCGTGCGAGTTTCTCCACAACATCCCGGACGACATCGCAGGGACGCCCGTCCCTCCATGGACCACCACCGCAGCTCCGGGCAGCCGGCGGCGGCGGCGGAGGGGCTGCCGGGGCGGCGTGCTAGCGAGGCTACAGAAGCAGCCACACAGGCCACCGCTCCCGAGCATTTTCCTGTCCAGGTCTCCTGCAAAAAAATTGGACGAGTGGAAGCTGATGGTTGAAACCAAGAAGTCTGTCGGGACCTGCTGCATCCTGCTGCTCAGGGAGACCTGGTCGGACCCACTCGTACCGGGAACGGCCGTGGAGCTGGCGGGCTACACGGCATACCGGCAGGACAGGTCGACAAGCTCCTGTCAGGAAAGGGGAGCGGGGCTCTGCATTTACGTGAACAAAAGCTGGTGCACAAACTCAACAGTGGTCGTGAGACACTGCTCTCCGGACGCGGAGTTCGTGACCATCAGATGCAGACCCGTGTACCTCCCCCGTGAGATTAGCGTCGTCCTGCTCACCGCCGTGCACATGGCGCCGGGTGCTGATGCCGGCTCGGCTCTGGAGCTTCTGCTGGACAAAATCAGATACCAACAGAGCAGATATCCCGAGGGTGCTCACATCATTGCAGGGGACTTTAACCATGCGGATCTGACAGGAGCATTCTCCAATTTCCACCAGCAGATTATAACTGAGGAGAAGACACTGGACGAGCTGTACACTAACATCAGGGAGGCCTACAGGGCTAGACCGTTGGCACGTCTGGGGGAGTCTGATCACACGTCTCTGCTACTGATACCCACATACACCCCCCTCTCCAAACAAGGTCCGATCACTCAGACCATCACCACTTGGCCCGCGGATTCCATCCACAAGCTGCGGGACTGCTTCCAGACAACAGACTGGGAGGTGTTTGCTCACCAGGACCCGGAGAAACACACTGCAGTGGTTCTGGATTACATCAGGTTCTGCACAGACTCTGTCACCAGGGAGAGAACTATAAAGGTTTATCCCAACCAAAAGCCCTGGATGACAAAGGAGGTGCAGCGCCTCCTGAAAGCCAGGACAACTGCTTACAAGTCTGGGGACGAGGCGCTCTACAGTGCAGCCAGAGGCGACCTGAAACGAGGCATCCGCCAGGCCAAGGCAGCCTACGGGAGGAGGATGGAGGACCATCCCGGGAGCACCGACACCAGAGAGGTGTGGAAGGGTTTCAAAAACATGACCAACCCCTCAGCCGCTGAGGGTGACTCTTCTCTGGCAGAGAAGCTCAGTATCCTCGAGGTGACGCCAACATCTGCCTCACCACAGCCGCCTGCCCACCGTAGCCTAGAAGAATGGGAGGTGAGGCGGATGCTGAAGAAGGTGAACCCGAGAGAGGATCCAGGACCGGACGGTGTGGCTGGCCGGGTGCTGAGAGACTGTGCGTACGAACTGGCTGGGATTTTCACAAGAATCCTCAACCAGTCCCTGTCTTAAGTCACCGGCCCTCCCTGCCTAATGTCCTCCACCATCGTCCCACTGACAAAAAACCCTGCATCAACACCCTGAACGACCACCGCCCAGTGGCACTTTACTGTTACCAGTACTTTTACTATTGGTTCTTTATAAAAACCCGTTTTTAACAAATCTGGAGGATGTTTTTATCTTTAAGTCCTTTTGCCTGGCTTGTTTTTCTATTTTTTATCTGCTTTTAATTGTATCCAACCCCACATTTTGACAGACTTAAGACGTATTTTAACGTTGACTTTGGCCTGATCTGCTGGCTGATGGTCTTTTTAAAGCAGCACAACGTAACTTTCAGCTTTTCTGAGTTTGGCGGCATCTTTTGGACAAAAGCGGTAGTGCTTTACCAGAAAGAACACTACGTTTCCCATGAGCACCAGCGCGTACTGCCGGAAAACTCCTGTCCCGTCGCGTGCATTTGTTTTGAGAGAAGACGGGACGCTTTTCTGTTTCACCAAGTGAACAGACGGAACGCAAAAAAAAAGATGTTAAACTGCTGGAAAGGAATTGGAATTTACCGGGATACCTTAAACAAGGAAGCCAGGGAGCAGTATATGGAGAAAATAATGATTATTAACGGTCTGGATCCATATGAAATCCCTACTAAAGAATGGAGCTCCTCGTCGGAGCTGCACTCTTTAGAAGGATTTACTGCCGCAGTTCTGCAGAACCACCGTCTCCGGCTACCTTGTTTAGGAGTGTTTGGCAGCTGCTTTGGTAAATGTTTGACTCGCCATGTGTTTCAATAAATTAGTACAATAGTACAACATACAGTACATGTTTTCATCGGTGCAGGAGACTTTTATGTAGGTCTTAGTCTGATACATCAGACAGATACATTTCAATACTGTAGGTGAAAGCATAAAATCATGTAGTAGATGTCGCTATCCAGCACATTTTTATACACCCATGCCCGTGGCCCACCTGATGTGTGTTGTTGATTCTTCGACAATGTCAATGTCAATTTTATTTAATAGCACATTTAAAGACAACCAAGGTTTACCAAAGTGCTGTACAGTATACATTAAAATGAAACAATACCAAAAGAAATTAAAGCTGCAAGCAGCAATGAACGGGCCCTCGCACCCTTGTGCATGTTCAGGCGTGCTGCAGTGGAAGCGCTTGTATGACTTGCATGTAGATTCTTCAGGCCTGGACATTTAGCAGACGACACCAGCCACAACTCTCTATATCAAGTTTTCTAGAGGGCGCTGTTGAGCCATTAGGCCACGCCTAATGCAAACCATTAAATATCAAATTTATCGCCAGGCCTGGCTTGCATGCAAAATCTGGTGACTTTTGGGGCTTTTATGGGGGAAAAAAAGACCCGTTCTTAGCCCCGCCCCTTCTTCTGATTGGTCGATGTGTGATAGTTACGATTTTCTGCAATAAATTTGGAAACGGTTTGACATAAAGACTCGTGGGTGGTGTCATCGGACATGGTTTTGACTCCTTCACCTTAATTGGTGCAAATTAGCCCTGCCCCTTCATCTGATTGGACGATATCTCATAGTTCCTACTTTCTGCCATAACTTTTGAATGGTTCGATATAAAGAGTCGTGGGTGGCGTCATCAGACTTAGTTTTGAGCCCTTGACCTTTATTGGTGAAAATTTGCACGTGCGAGAGCATCGCTGCTTGCAGCTTTAATTTGTTCTTATTTCTCCTTTGAGGCTTCAGTGGTGGTTTTTTCTTCTTCTGTTGCTGTGAAATTGTTGGCAGTTCATCATCGTCTTCTGTGACAAAGAGCTCCCATTTAGACCTCAGCAGTTTGGTGAACTCTGCAGCCTTACAATCAAGACTTTCTATGAGCTTGTCTTTTCTTTTCAGTTTGGAGGTGAGTTTAAGAATATTGCTGTTCTTTTCTTGTAACTCTATTTTCAAATTATTCAGCTCATCGACGGCTAACATAACATAGGCTTTTCTACATTTGACTTCATCCTTCAAAGAATCAAGTAACTCTTTGACATCTTTAGTGTATTTTTCAGCGATACTTAAACATTGCTTGTCTGTTGCCAGGTTCTCATTCCTTTCCTTTTCGTGAGAAACATGCATTTTTTGCACCTTGTTTCTGATAAAATCACTCTGAGTTATCAGTTGGTCAATATCCCGTAGAGCAGGGGCGTCCAAACTTTTTGCAAAGAGGGCCAGATTTGATAAAGTCAAGATGCCCAGGGGCCAATAGTTTGTTTGGACATTTTTTAACTACAAAAGTTTCATGCAAATACACACTGTCACAATTATCTTTATTTTTCAAATGACAAAATAACCAAATATAAGCCACTCAGGCAGATGTGAACAACTCTAAAAACACAAATTCTGCCTTTCATTCATATCCTGAGTCAGATAACATTGAACAAACTATGAAATAGTTTAAATTTACATGAGTTTAAAATATCTTTGCCTCATGAACATTTAAAACAGGAGTTATGAGTAATGCTAAGTTGTCTGTTATTATTAAATCTTAAAACAAGTGAATTTTGAAAATAATAGTCACATCTATAGGTTCATAACATCAACAGTAATAACCAAATCTTACTCAAGAGTTAAATTAAACCTAAGTGCCATCAATCCAAGTGCATAAATGTTTTTTTTGGCTTTTCACTGTTAATAGTGACAGATGTTACCGTTCAAAATACTCAATTTCAGATTGATCAAACATATAACTTGCTGACTTGCTAACTTGCCAACTTCCACACAGATTAGGTGATGTTACATAAAAGAACATCCAGGACCTCGGATCAAACATGGTAATATATTCTAGAGGTGTTTCTTTGTCCTCATTTTGCAGACTTTTTTCTGTCACTCATGAAGAACAGCTGACCTTTAAACTGCGAGCCCACCGTGGGGGTCTTGCTGCAAAGCCCATCTTCTCTGCAGTGGCTTGTGTAACAAAGGGAGAAGACAGGATGTTGAGCAGCAGCTCCACCTAGTGACAGAAAAACGAATTACAGCAGGATGGCTCCACTCAAACTGCTTAATTTGGTTTGTTGGGAAAAAAAACTGATTCAATTTATTTTTTTTACCTCTGAAAAATCATTCTTCTCAGCTTTCCTTGTAGCAGACTCTGCCATCCAGTTCCTCAGAATATATCTAGGATTTATACCTGTAAAGCATAAGATACAGTTAGATGAAGTCAGAACTTAATCAACATTAAACATTTAGTTTCTTACGTTTCATCCTGTGTTGACGATCCAAATCACTGTCACTCTGTTGCCTGAAAAAGAGAAAAACAGAGCATTCATGCTACTAAAGCCCGTCAGATAGACATTTTCACGCACAACTTTTAAAGAAACCAAGTTTGAAAATCCCCAAATCTCTTTTCTTACCTGCTGAGACGCAGCATGTACATGTTGAGCCAATCAGAGAAAAGTTTGTGTGATGACAGATCTTCAAGAGCCCACATCTAATAAACAACAAACAGACATAAATTCATAAGAAATCAATAATGTCAGATATAGATTTGACACATACTGGTTAAAAGTGCAGCAACACAGCTACATAAAGTATAAGCATCTTGAGATGTAGTCATTTTATCTTGTACTGTATATTAATCAATATAATTAAATGTGTTGAAAAAAATCGATTTTCAAATTCTAAATCAATTTGTATGTTTTTATTTATTTATTTATTTTTCTTTTCTCATCATTACATTACAACTTTTGTTGGACACGAGCATAACTAGTGCCATGTTTTTGTCTTTAAATATGTTTAAAGGTATGAAAACATTAAAGTTTTCAGTTATAATTGCATAAATTGTCTATATTTATTTGCTTTATATACTGTCTTGGGGTTACATTTGCATAAAATGCTAAAAACCAAATTCTCAAAAATGGGAAAAAATGAAAGCGATTTCATACTGTTTGCTGCCCTGGATCTGTTTGGTAATTCTGCCCCACACGATGTTTCTGAAAGCAGTTCTATCAGTATTCTGGGAGGTGATTGGTCCTTACGGCATCATTAGCTGCCAATACTTGCTGTTGAATCTCAATATAATACTAGTATTCATATGTTGCATAACTACACAGTCATATAATTCATAAAACAGCTGAAAAAACATTTTTAATAACACTAACCCAAATCGATATCGGAATCGAATCGAATCGGATCGAATCAAAGCGTGATAATTAATTCCGAATCTTAAGAATCGGAATCGAATCGATTCTTGACATTTGAATCGATGCCCAGCCCTATAATTAAGATAGTTGATGGATGGTTGGATAATTGTACCTGTGTAAAGTTCCTGTTGTGAAGCTGGTTGGCAGAAACTTCACTGAGCTCCCTGAAAGTCATGGTGAAGTCTGAGTGTGTGTCCTCCATCATCTGCTAGACAAACTTCTCATTTAGTGAGTAAAGTAGAGTTTTAGATGAGCTGTAACAACACATATCTGTAAATGACCTGCCTTGAGCATGAAGGCAATAATGACGTTATCGTCCTCTTCTTCACCAACAAGGCCCAGTTTTGCTTTAAATATCTGGTGAATCCTGATGTGAGAGAACAAAGAAAAGCAACAGATGACTTTTTCATCAAGGTTTCAAAGGCACAAAGGTGAATATAGCAGTGTAACGTTTCACATGGAACTCACCTCATCTGGTAAACTTTTCTGTAATCTTTTAGAACAAGTTTAGCCCTTAGAAAACAAAAACAGAAGTTACCAATTGTACTTAATGAGTTACCTAGAGTTTAAAAAATATATGACATAAAATAATCATTTGCCTTTTTTGACAGATCTCAACAAGAAAATATTTTTCAAACATTAATCCACAAAAAAACTTAACAGATGTAATATTTTTCTGAAGAATAACGAACACATGGGCCAGAAGCTAATACTGCCCCTTTGTGAGAATCATTTCAAACCACTCCCTCATTAAATGTTTACCTCCCCTGTTAAATTTTTCTTGCACTGGTTGTATCATTTCCAATCACAGCCTTTCAGTGGTAAACAGTGTTGTGGAAAAACTTGTGTATAATATTTTTAAACTACTAGGCAACTGTCTGGATGGAAACTGAATGCATTTAGGTTACCAGGATTAAGAGTTGCATGCAAGTGGGTCAGAACATACACCAGGCGTCTTGATGCAGGAATGACACAAAACAAGGGATGCATAATGATTTTAAACACCACAGATGATGACTAATCATTAAAATTCTGATAAACAGGTCATTGTAACACCAAATCTAATGTTTCAGGAACAAAATATCAGTTTGCACGCTGTGCAACCAGGCCAAGGCTAATATTCCCATTACAAGCAGATCTAAAAGCCTCAATTTCCTCTGTTTGAGTCATTTTCTGTGAATATTGTGTTTGAGGTCCCCTTCACGTTCAACTTCAACTTCCAGATAGATGGCTCTGCATCATCGTCAAACTGTTATTGAGGTGGTAAAATTAAAGACCGCCCAGTGCCCGAGGCAGCGAAACAACTCCAGACCACAACATTTCCACCATCTTACATCACAGATATCATCTTCCCACATCTTGCTTTTGATGGGTCCAGGACGAGTCTATGACTACTCTGCCCAACTGCTTTGTCTACAGCACAACATCTTCAGACAGCAACAGATTTTTCCAGTCGTACCTCACTTGACACCATGATAGACGTGCAAGCTTTTTTTGATAAGCTCTCTCACATAAAGGTTCAAAATTGTTGTTTTTTTTTTACATGAAAGAGAGAGAAATTGGCCTGAATTCATTTAAAGCTCATATGTATCCAAAAATCTTTTGTAAGAATTGCTTCTAACTCTCCACGTTCAACACCATCCACACCTCTGTTTAAAAAATTACAAATACTAACAATCTACGATGTGAATAAGTATCAAACAGGAATCCTGATGTATAAAGTCATATGCTCCCCGTTAACTTTACCCAGACATTTTCATAATTATTTTGAGTTTAATTCTTATTATCATTCATACTCCACAAGAAGAAGGAATGATTTTCATCCCCTTCTGTAGAACCGCAGTTCAGGGGCGTCAATTAGGTATGCCAAGGTATGGCAGCCGCCACACCTTGGCTTCAAGGAAAAATGTAAATGTTTGTTTTTTAAATACATTTATGGAATTACTCTGTGTCTATTTGTATTGATTATTCTATTACTTAATACATATAGAATAACTACAAATGCAAATCAGAACAACATGATCGATTTCACTAGTTATTATACACTGCAAAAACTCAAAATCTTACCAAGAATATTTGTCTTATTTCTAGTTAAAATGTCTAATTTTTAGTCAAAAAAAATCTCATTACATTTAAGACAAGACTCAAAAACAACCACATCTGTTTCAAGTAAATTTTCACTTAAAATAAGTAGAAAAATCTGCCAGTGGAACAAGATTTTTTGCTTGTAATGAGAAGATAAATCTTGTTCCACTGGCAGATTTTTCTACTTATTTCAAGTGAAAATGTACCTGAAACTGGTGAAAATGGTCAAATAACAAGTTATTTTTCTGGTGATGACTCTTGTTTAAGTGTAATGAGATTTTTTGACAAAAAATGAGACATTTTAACTAGAAATAAGACAAATATTCCTGGTAAGATTTTGAGTTTTTGCAGTGAGCGAGACTGCATTTGAAAAAGTTCCAATTTTCTTAACCACACAGATCAGCTACATAGACTTCTGTGATGAGTATTTGCTGGACGTGTTGATTGATACTATAGTTAAGTTCTGTGACTCGTAACCTTGCCATACCTTAGTTTTGACTGAATTGACGCCACTGCCGCAGTTGCTAAATTTTCATTTATGTCTCAAGGTGTTGTGCTGTGGAACATTATCTGCATTTAAAAGAAAGCTGAAAAAAGGTTTATAGATTTTTAATATATCTGTGTTTTTCATTCACCATTATTCAAATATATTTCTAAGCTATTTAATTATATTCTGAAGTATCGTATAACTCTGAGTTATCAGTTATACTGTATAGGCCTACAGTATGTATTGTGCTTATATGATTTTGTGAAATATTGTTTTTTATTTTTTCTTGTTTTCGGGAGGGGGAGTCCCTTATAAGCCCTTTGGGTTTTTTATGACCTCTCCTGCACATCTTTTCTTAACTTTTTCTACTGTGTAATGTTCCTTTTTACGACTGCAGTGTCCCCTCCCCTAAAGCTGAAAAATGATATACTGTAAATACCAAAAAGTCACATCCTGCATGTCACTCTCTCAGAACAAAAATAGTTCATGTTAGTCTTACTGTTTCTTCTGTTCTTGTGTCAGCACAGGACTCAGAGCCACCAAGAGCTTCTCCAAGTTGAACAAACCAACTTCAGCTTGAGCTCCTATTCTGTATCTGCCCTCGTCGTCAGACGTGTTGGGGACGAAATCTGCAAAACCAAAGCTCTGTGTGACTCTGGATAAGACTCACATATTTCAAAGCAACGTAACAAGGAAATATTGCACGCACTGGGATCGTATGACTCCATGAAGCCAAACGGTCCGTAGTCTATGGTTATAGAAAGAAGACTAAAGTTGTCTGTGTTGCAAACACCTGCAGTGATAACACAGCAGCAGATATCAGTGCAGTGTTGAGATAAAAATGTGCGAATAAATGTCTTACAAAACAACAAAGTTTCTCACCATGTGCAAACCCCACTGACATCCACTGGGCGATCAGATGTGCTGTTTCGTTTACAACTGTGGAGTAAAACACCTACACATACAAAGAATTACATAATAAAGGTTTCACTTGTTTCCGGACTATATTTCCAACATCTTAAAGCAAAAAAAAAAAGTTCTATTTTTTATTAGCAACTCACCAAATATTTTTCGGGGTCATCCAAACGAATGAATGAAAAATGTTCTTTGATTATGAAGTTCAGCAGATTCCTAAAGTAAAAGAAAAAAATGCATGGTGGTGTACACAACACAACATGGTGGTGTACACAACACAATAGAGGAAAAATCATGAATAAAATGAGCTGTTTCACCTCAGAAGATCAAGTTCTCCACTTTCAGACAAAATTTCTAATGATCCAATCCGAAACCATGACTTGGCCAACCGGAGCACAACCGCTCCTGTGAGGAGAAGCAAAAAACAAAATCACTCAACTAGAATAAAAAAAGGGAAAAAAACATGTTAATGGTGGGAATAATGTTAGAAGATAACAAGTATCTAGCAGTTCTGAACTATTTAGTTCAGTCTACGAGTATTTGTGACTCAATTCACATTACCTCTCTCTTTCTTCACATTTCCATTATAGAACTGATCCCTCAAAACCGGCTCGTCACTTACAATTAGACTAAAAGAAAAAATATAGATAATTAATTAATTATAGAAGACACTTAACAATCATAAGGTCACAGAATCATCCAACCTGAAATCTAATTTATTCAAAAACATGTTTTTCCTGCATCAAGTAAAAGCCAAAGTGATAAAAAGTTGAAAAATGTTAATCAAAAACTTAAATAGTAATAAATAAATGAATCCCACATTTAATCAGATATCTGTTACATTTCAGTAAGCAGCTGATAATATGATCCCTCTGATGTTCAGACATCAATAGTAGTTTTTGGAACACGTCCAAACTAGCGCCGTTTCATTTTAAAAATAGTGAAACTTTGGATACAGCTACACCTTGCATCCACACTAATTTGGGGAGTTTCAACCTCAGAAACAGAAAACCTTGTGCTTCACTCCAGGCCCCACTTCAGTTTATAACGCTGGGGTTGCAGTCAAGTGTGGAAGACTAAAAATAGAAGCTTTTAGAAACAATAACACAGCTTTCAGAGTGACGTACCCTTCCCTGATTCACGAAGTCTGTATTATATGACCTTTGTTGGATAATAACAATAACAGAAAGCTTAAAAATGGTCTCTTGTTTATTATAAGTTCCTTATTTAACCCGTAGATGAACTGTTAGTGGGGATCGGTTTCATATTAAAAGGACAATTCAAAAAGAAACTAAACTAGTGTGCACATATCACCTTACAGTACATATGCACAGTAAGAAGTAAAAATACATTAATCAAAGAAGAGGTACTGAACTATTCTGTGCTTTATTTTATACACTTCACACAATCTTAAACCCAACTGAGATCTTTCTAAACCCTTCTTACCTGGCAGCCCTGCTGGTGGGAATGCCGAGGAAGTACATGGCCTCGCTGCACAGGAACTCCCTGACAGACGATCGGATTACGGCTCGGCCGTCTCCAGATCTGCAGTGAAATGGAAATCCTTTCTGAGATAATTTCACATCTAATTCATTTACATTACATTCAAAAGATGCATTAAAAGGTTCAAATGCGGTTTCAGTTTAATTATGTAAAAAAACAATGACTGAACCTTGAATACGGAGTTTTCCCAGAGCCTTTGAGCTGCAGCTCCCATAGTTCACCTCTCCTGTAAAAACATAAGATTAACAATAATAAGTTCATGCTTTGGTGGGAACCGCAGATTAAACGAAAACATGAAAACCTTACAGAAAAGTGTCCTCACCTGTTTAAATACTGACCAAGTAAATGTGCTCGACCGTCCCCCAGCTGACCTGCCCAATAACCAAACTATTGCAGAGGAAGATGAAACAAATATTAAGTTTTAGTGTTACTTCATACTTCATATAGTTTACAAATGACCAGCAGTTCCTGGGTTTGTATATCTGAGAGTACTAAACTCATTCCCAGGTGGTTACATGTAGTTTTGAGTTACACACTTAGTACCTTGTTCTGGACATTTTCGTTAACAAAAGCACAGTGAGAAGTATAGCATAGATTCACATTTATTCCACGATCATAGGAGAGGAACATTACAAGTCAAAATTGTCTCTTCTCTGCTACTCTGAAGCTGCACTGGACATACCCACAAATATAACCATACCTGGAAACAAGAACCGCCCTGATAGGGGAGGATCTAAGGGAGGATCTTATTCTTTGTTCTTAAAAACTGTCGAGGCAGAAACTGGTTTAGGTGGGCTCTCGTCAGTAGCTGTAACTGGGTGTGTTTGTCCCTAATGGAAAGGAGTCTCCCAGGAGTGTAGCCAGGTTTACTATCGTTAAGAAAAAAACAACCTACTCCTTCATCTGCACTTTCTACACGTTGGAATAAGGGAAAATATATTTTCTGACATCTGAGTGACCTCATTAAATGATTCTGTGCTTCACTTCAGTCATGCCTGCACCTCATACTATACCCATGAGGTATACAGAGACATTCATATCCACACACGTCATGCACATATCTTCATATATCATGTCTACACGCCATGCACACTTTAGGGCAACCACCTTCAATGTGGATGCTCTGAAACCAATTTTGAAGCTTTAAAGAAAAGCATAAACACAATAACTTCATAATCAGTTGGTCATCATGTGGCATGTTTTCTGATAAAAATATAGCTTTATAAAAGTACAGTATGCTTATTAAACATGAACAGCTCGTCATGTAATACCACCGCCAGGGGTACACTTGATTATATTGTACGTCAGGCACTATAACTTGAATTGCTGCAACCTTTTTAGGTCATGCCATACAGAAAGACTAACATCATGCACACATCTCCATATCTCACATATCCTTAGGTACGCATACACAAAACCATGATATTCATGCACTTTTACACTAGCAAGTTCCTCGGCTGTGAGTCACACCTCAAAGACAGTGTGGCTAAAGCTAAAGATACTATCAGGGAAGAGAAAAGTTGTACTTTTCATGGTCGCGCATCCAGTAATTTTCCATCAGGCATACTGGAAGAATATATAATAAAAGTTAATTCAGGTTCTACCACATATTTCCATTACATGCATCCAAAAATAAAAAACAGCTCATCCTGAAATACATTAAAAAGCAAACAAATGATTTTTATGTTGATAAAAATATATATATGATGGTCACCTGATGACCTCCATATCTGTGAGCAAGTGGTACAGATCCAGGTAGCAGTCTGCTGCCGCTTGCATAAAGCAGGAAATCCTCTGACTGTGATACATTTATGTCTAAATCCAAGATCCCCTCGATTACATCCTGCAGGACAAATTCATAAAAATTAAAACATCATATTCACAGTGAAAGTCTGAATTCAGATATTTACATGACGTCTTCACCTTAGAAACTACTGCCAGTCTCAGTGGGCCTGTCAGTGCAGTTGGAGTGGATTTAGAAAATATGCAGTTCTTCACAGTTCGGACAAAGTTGCCATCAACCTCATCCACAGGGAATGCGTCTGTTGGAAACGAGAGCTTTGCACTGAGTCGTTACTACAGTTATTGTGTGTGTCAGTTTGCTGAGCTGCAAGGACACAATCTCTTTTACCTATTAGCTTCTTGCAGGATACTTTAAAGTGGTCCAGGTTGTGCGTGACATTTGAAGATTTCACACTCCACCTGGACTTTACACTGTGTGTTGATGACTGGCTGGCAGATGCTGCATCCTCACGACTGTGGCAGTCAGGTTCAGCAGAGGGACAAAACTCCAGGACGTACACAGGTGGGAGGTGTGATGCTGCTACCAGAGTAAAGACGAGTACTTTGTAGGTGCACCACATTTTCCAGAAACATCAGATCCCTTCAATGTGGCTGCTCTGAAACCAATTTTGACGCTATAAAGAAAAGCACAAACACAATAACTTTTAGTTGGTCGTCAATGTGGCATGTTTTCTGATCATTTTAAGAAAAGTTAAAGGACTGTAGCTTCATAAAAGCATAGTATGCCTATTAAACATGAACAGCTTGTCATGCCACGCCGGTCATGAAGAAGAAGAATAAGCTTTATTGGCCAAGTATAAACATGCCAGACAGGGAATTTGTTTTTTTCGCTGAACCCAGATTTAAATAGTTGCAAACAGTAATAGACAAATGGCTCTTATTAACATATGTACAATTTTAAAGTGAAAGGTGCAGCAGTATGAGGTAGACATGATTATTGAAAACTGCATTGTTATGAACTTTGTTATGCTGCCGTGTGGTCAAAAGTGGCAGTGTTGCAGACTTTTTAGGTCGGACAAGACTGATTTTAATACCGTCTCATGGCTTTTGTCAGTTTTAACTTTAGTAATTGAGGATACTCCGGGTGAATCCTTTCCTGAAACTTGCCTGCAAAATTGCCAAGACTACATGTAATAACAATATTAATTGAATTATGGATATTTTTGGTTTTGTAACTGATTTTTATTCATAGTAAAGAAAGAAAATGTGTGTAAAAACACAAAATAGGTGTTTCATAGTACAGTATCTGCATATTTAAACTTTTTTTGAAAACTTGGAGAAGAATCGTTCCCAAGAAAAGTTTTTTCCAACCTTTATAACAAAAGTCTAGAGCTACATTAGTAGTGTTTGCTTAATCAAAACTATTGTTTTTTTTACACCAATCTATATTCTGAAATGTACGGAAGAGTATTAGGGCCACTTAAAAAAAAAATAAAAAATTCTGAGAAAAAAGTCAGAATTCTGACTTTAATCTCAGAATTCTGAGAAAAAAGTCAGAATTCTAGGCCACTAAAAAAAATAATAATAATTCTGAGAAAAAAGTCAGAATTCTGAGATTAAAGTCAGAATTCTGACTTTTTTCTCAGAATTCTGACTTTTTTCTCAGAATTCTGAGATTAAAGTCAGAATTCTGACTTTTTCTCAGAATTCTGACTTTAATCTCAGAATTCTGAGAAAAAAGTCAGAATCCATCCATTATCTATACCCGCTTTATCCCTTGCGGGGTCACGGGGGTCTGCTGGAGCCTATCCCAGCTCATTTCAGGTGAGAGGCAGGACAGGTCACCAGTCCATCACAGGGCCACATATAAACACACAAACCATGCTCACAACAACACTCACGCTCACACCTACGGGCAATTTAGAATCACCAATTAACCTAGCGTGCATGTTTTTGGACTGTGGGAGGAAGCCGGAGTACCCGGAGGAAACCCACGCAAGCACGGGGAGAACATCCGGGGACCTTCTTGCTGTGAGGCAACAGTGCTAACCACTAAGCCACCGTGCTGCCCCCCCCCCCCCCCCAAAAAAAAGCCTCTCACCTGAAATGAGCTGGGATAGGCTCCAGCAGACCCCCGTGACCCCGCAAGGGATAAAGCGGGTATAGATAATGGATGGATTCTGACTTTTTTCTCAGAATTCTGAGATTAAAGTCAGAATTCTGAGAAAAAGTCAGAATTCTGACTTTAATCTCAGAATTCTGAGAAAAAAGTCAGAATTCTGAGAAAAAAGTCAGAATTCTGACTTTTTTCTCAGAATTCTGAGATTAAAGTCAGAATTCTGACTTTTTTCTCAGAATTCTGAGAAAAAAGTCAGAATTCTGACTTTTTTCTCAGAATTCTGAGAAAAAAGTCAGAATTCTGACTTTTTTTTTTTTTGTGGCCTAGAATTCTGACTTTTTTCTCAGAATTCTGACTTTTTTCTCAGAATTATTATTATTTTTTTTTAGTGGCCTAGAATTCTGATTTTTTTCTCCGAATTCTGAGATTAAAGTCAGAATTCTGACTTTTTTCTCAGAATTTATTTTATTTTTTTTAAGTGGCCCTAATACTCTTCCGTAGAAATGTCATACAAATAATTGTATTCTAATAATCTAATTTATACATTTTCTTCCTTATGCAATAATTACTTCACTTCTTTACACTGGTATATCTGTGTTCTATATACTCTTTAGTCTACTATTAAGCTGCATTCCATTTACCTCGGAAATCGAAACTGAAAACTGGGAAGGGCAGCCTTCTTGGAATGGTAACTCGGGGGTGGTGAAGCTTCTCCCACTTTCCCAGTAGGAAATCCCACTTTGAGCGGCGTTCCAGTTGAAAATTCCGACTAGGAACTGGGAAATTCCGACTTCCGAGGACAAATGGAACGCGGCATTAGTATCAAACACCTTTTTAAAATGGTTTTATTTCTTATTCAATATTTCTGGTCAGAATATTTATGAAATTTACAACAAATTGTGATAAATAACTTTTACTTTTTTTTTCTGGAGCAACTGCCTTAATGAAACACACAATTTTGGGATATTTTACGATATCTGAGTAAAGACCAACCAGTTTACCCTTGGGTATCAATAAAGTAGCCTGAGACTGTTCAATGTAATGGATTAATTTATGCAGTTAGCATTACTTAACTGCCAGCCCCAAAACTGATATACTCCAAATGACACAGGAAAACGTCCTTCAGAAGGTTTATTTGGGACAAAAGATATAGTTTGTCCCACTTTCACATTTGTAAGATGAAAAAAAAACCGAATTATAAATCATTTGTGCTTGCCTCCCGCAGCTTTCTGCAGCCACCGGATGCTAACGGCTAAACCGGCTAAACTGACGGTTACAACATCAAGGTGACGCGTTTCCGCTTCCGGTTCCAATTTTTAATTTTATTTTTATTTTTATATTTTTTTAATGTAAACACTTGAGTATTGTAACAATCCTTGAGGCATATAAAACATATAAAACAGCATGTATATTTATAAGGCACACAACGCTAAAGGACATTTGTAAGGGACCCTTTTTTTTTGCCAACATAACAATGATAAAAAAAACTTCACATTATGCAAATTCACGTCGAATTATAACATATAAAGAGTACAACTCAAATAAAAAACAAAACAAAAAAGCACAACACATTACAACCAGCCAGGGGGGATGAAATTATAACAGAAAGCCAAAACGTTTACATACATTTATGGTTTTGATTGCCTTTGAATTATTAGAAAACTTAATAGAGTCCAGATACTGTTTTTATTCACAATGAAAAGTAAAAAAAGAGGGTTTTTTGCGTAAGAATTTAGATTTGTGGATGTGGAATTTTGCGAGGATTCATTCTGCATCGCTGTAGTGCAGCAGCTCTTCCGGTTCCGGTGTAACGTCCCGAGGCGTGACCGCCTCTTCATGGGAACATGGCGGGGACGTGGTGGCGGCATTGCCGGCGCTGGAGCACAACCTGTGGGGCTTCCACCTCATTTGAAAGCTTGCTACATATGACCGGCAGGTCTGCGTCTTCCTCCACGTGTTCTCCGGGCTGGGGCTCCGGGAGATGCGCGCCGGGCAGCGAGGTGAGTTTGTTGAGCCCTGCACAAACGGGAAGGTCATACAATCCCCCGGTGTTATGTGAGAGGATGCACTTGGCTAAAATGATTACTTTAAACACGTGATGAATTAATCAAAACTCCAATACCAGCACAATGTTATCATTTTTAATTCATATCGCACTGTTAAGAGATTGCGAAACCAAAATGTGTAGTAGTTTTAGCTCTGCGCGCTCCCGCGAAGGACTCATTTCTGACAGGTATGCAGTTTTCGACATGACACCTGTTCTCAGCCGGCTGTCCCGAGTCTCAGCTCTCATCCTGCTGCTCATCTTCCGGCATTGCGACATTTCCTGCCACTGTGACAGAAATTTTGTTTGCAACACAAGTTTTCTGGATTTAGTAAGAGTCTTTTGAGTAAACTATGACCTTTTCATCATCGTATGACTTATTTTTCCAGGCATAAACGTTTGAAACACAACAGTACTCTTGCAATGAACTACAGTACCTTTGGTTTAACCAGAGGTCTATTAAATCCTAATCCGAGTATAGTCAATGTCACATTCATTTCTGTTGATTTTCACGCCTCTTAGTTATTGATTTGACATTGACAGTTGCATGAACTATTTCAGGCTTCCCCAGCCAAATTATTAATTTTACAAAATGTACAAAATGACTGTCTCTCTAGCAAACTGTAATATTTCAGCAGAAACGACAATAGATTTGTTTTTAAATATAATTTTCTTCCTGATTTAATTATGGGTACCTGCAATCAAATCTATCTGTTAACTAAATATTCATGAAGGTTGACTTCAAACTCCAAGGAATTACATTATTGCTTTGTACAACAGACATTTGTAGATCTTCAACGTTTTTGAATTAACTAAGCACATGTTTCCAATGAGCTCTTATTCTTAAAAGGTATTTATTCTAAGCTGCCCCACAGTCTGATTTTATTTGATCATTTTATACACATTTTCACTACATCCACAACTCAAATGGGGTGCTTGTCCTTGAGCTTATCTTTGTCTTCACTTCCAGGGGAGGCCACTGCCTTCTGCACAGATCACTTTGAAATCTTTAAACTTAAAATCATCTCTAATCAGGCAAGTTTTTCTCTAACACACACTATATTTCCTATTCTGCTAGTTAATAACCCTGTATTCTGACAGATGTGAAGACGGTCGGAGATAATATTTCTGTATGTTTTTCTCCTGCAGACACAAATCTCAGTTGCTGTATCCCACACTTCAGTCTTGCTGTTGCAGATCAACGCACAGTGATGCCAAGCTAAAGGACCCTTTCACGTTAGCACAGAAAGACTTGACAAGTTTATATGATGACATCAAGAAGGTGAGTTGCACTGTATGTCAAAATGAAAGAGAGTAGGAGTAATGCACACTACGAGAAATCTCAGATACATGAAGTCTGTAAGTGGTGTTTTTATGTTTAATGAGTGACCGAGTGTTTTGAGAACCACAATCTGATGTCTTTAGTAAAATAATTTTTTTTTCTTTCTTTCTTTACAGGAGCTGTTTGTTTCCAAAAAAGAGCTGAAGTATCTCTGCGACTACTATTTTGATGGCCAGGGCAAAGCTATACGACCGATCATAGTCGTCCTGATGGCCCGTGCCCTCAACATCCACAGCAACAGAGATGGGTAAATGCACATCAGCCTAAAATGCTGTTTCTACAGTGAAATATTGGTTTCTATTCACTAGGGATGGGCGGTATGGACTAAAAAATGTATCACGATAATTTCTGGCATTTATCCCGATAACGATAAAAATGACGATTAAAAAAATACCAATTCAACTCCATCTTTGTAACTACAAATCTATCACGCTCTCAGATCCGCCATGTTTGTTACACAAAAATGTAATCAACGGGAATTTATTCTTTCTTTCTTTCTTTCTTTCTTTCTTTCTTTCTTTCTTTCTTTCTTTCTTTCTTTCTTTCTTTCTTTCTTTCTTTCTTTCTTTCTTTCTTTCAGGCTCATTTCCTTCCTTCCTTCCTTCCTTCCTTCCTTACTTGTTTTCTCCCTTCCTTCCTTCTTTCCTTCTTTCCTTCCTTCCTTCCTTCCTTCCTTCCTTCCTTCCTTCCTTCCTTCCTTCCTTCCTTCCTTCCTTCCTTCCTTCCTTCCTTCCTTCCTTCCTTCCTTCCTTCCTTCCTTCCTTCCTTCCTTCCTTCCTTCCTTCCTTCCTTCCTTCCTTCCTTCCTTCCTTCCTTCCCCTCTTTAACACAGATCCATAAATCAACTTTACACAAAAACTTAATCAACAGGAATTTATCGTTTTTATCGTGAGATGACAAATTCTTATCGTGAGGAATTTTTTTGACGGTATATCGTGAACGATAAAATATCGCCCTACTATTCACCTTTTACTGACACAGCTCAGGTTACTCGGTTGTAAAACGTGTCACACTGATCACAAGATGCACCACATCTTGTGATCTAATCCTTATATGAAGCATAACAGTTTTATGTCATCTGATTTCCTGTAACCTGTCATCTGTTCAGAGATCTTCTGCCAGGTCAGAGGGCTGTAGCCATGATCACGGAAATGATTCACACTGCCAGCCTGGTGCATGACGACGTGATAGATGGATCAGACGAGCGAAGAGGAAAGAGTACGATCAATGGAGTCTGGGGTGAAAGAAAAGTACGGCCTCCTTTTCTCGTGATTGCACATTTTCCTCCGTACCACTTCAACGCAACTCCCTTTGCCATTTCCTCTTCCAGGCTATCTTGGCCGGCGATTTCATCCTCTCAGCTGCGTCGATGGCTTTGGCTCGTATCGGAAACATCACAGTGGTGAAAGTGCTGTCCCAGGTGATCGAGGACCTGGTGCGAGGTAAATGACAACTCCTTCACCCGCCGGTTCTCTTGTTCTCGGTAGGGACAGTTCATGAACTTGTCGCGTTGTGCTCCCAGGTGAATTCATGCAGCTGGGCTCCAAAGAGAACGAGAACGAGCGGTTCAAACACTACCTCGAGAAAACATTCAAGAAGACCGCGAGTCTTATTGCAAACAGTTGTAAAGCAGTATGTACGTTCTGTCTCTGCATTAATAGCTCAAAGCTGGAGAAAAGCCTCGTTTCCTGTGTTTGGTGTTTTTTGTTGACTGCCTGCTCTCTTTGATTGAAGGTATCCATTCTTGTTAGCGCCGATCCTGAAGTTCATGAAATAGCTTACCAATACGGAAAAAATGTCGGCATCGCTTTTCAGGTAATTTCTGATAAGTGAATGGGCTAATTTATTTTTTTTTTTCGTGAAACCTGAATACTTCCATATAAACAAATGATGGGAAGGACTTTCTTTTTCCATTGTGAAGCTTGTCGACGACGTTTTGGATTTCACATCAGGAGCCAGTCAGCTAGGAAAGCCCTCGGCCGCTGATCTGAAGCTGGGATTAGCCACCGGACCAGTCCTGTTTGCGTGTCAGCAGGTGAGACTCTCATAAACAAACCAACACGTGTGGAAAACTGCACATGTGATGATCCAAACCAGTAAACACTCTGTAATGCTGTTACTTTACAGTTTCCCGAACTTCATGCGATGATCATGAGGCGTTTCAGTTCCAAAGGAGATGTAGATCGGGCCTGGCAGTACGTCCGTCAGGTATGACCACAAAAACTATCAACAAAATAAGAGTGGAAGGTTGTTAAATGTCCAAAGTGTAAGGCCTCATAGATTTAAATGTTTTCTGATGCAAAAAGGAAGCAAAAGCTTCCTTGAATGACACATTTTGTAAAAGTGACGTAAATTAAAATAAGAAATTACTCTCAAAGAGTTAAAGAGAAGTGACAGAAGCTTTACCTTATTCATTTAAGTCTTTTAAAGACCTGTAGCAACTACAGAAATGTAAAACTGATGAGCCTGAGCCACACGAAGATGTGGGAAGGAGAGGGGGATGTTTAGAAAAAAAAATGTTACAACGTGTGAACAACTATTGGCGCTTTTCCACTAGTACTTACTCGGTCCGACTCGTCCCGTCACGCCTCTACCCGTTTTGTCCCCGTGTGTTTTTCCACAGCCAGGGGAGAAGTGGGCAGGTTGGGGTGAAGCTGCTGTGACGTACTCGATTGCGCAACCGCTTTGTTCATGTCGGCGCTGATCTGAAATCAGCTGGAGCCGCGAGCGGCTGAGAGTAAAACAGCCCGTCTACATCCCTTTTTTAATTCTCTCGTCAGCCACCAGGTTTATGAACATCTGCACCTCAGAGTTGGACGTTTTGCGCTTTATAATAAAATCGCCGCGAGTCGCTCTCGCGCTGACTCCCGTTCCTGATTCAAACGTCTGACGGCCCTGCCCCCCGACCAATCAGTTGCGTGGAGGGTGGTGACGTCAGAAATAGTCCCGTCTCAGCCCGGTTAGAACCTCGCCAGAATGGTTACAGAAAAAGTATCGGCTTGGCGCGGCTCGGCCCACCTTGGCCCGTAGTGGAAAAGCGCAAGACGGGGGCGTGGCGGGTAGAAGCGAGCTGAGTAGATACTAGTGGAAAAGGGCCATAAATGGTTTCATGCCAGGAGATCTGCAGATGCGTTTGCTCTGAGAATGCTGACAAAGAAATGCAGTGAAGGTCGGGAGTTGCACGGTGGCTTTGTAGATGTGCAGGAAGTGTACAACAGACTTCCAGGGGAGGAATTGTGGTATTACGTGAGGAAGTTTGGACTGTCCGATAAATATGACTGTGGAGAAGTTTCCACCGGGAGTAACATATGGGTTTCGGGTGGAAGTGGGACTGGTTCAAGGATCAGCTCAGAGGCTGTACGGAGAAGAGGTGAAGAGGTTTCTGGAGTTTAAGTAATGGGGCTCAACTGTGGAGAAGAGAAGGTGGAGAAGATTGTCTGGATGTATGTTCTGAATCATTTGTATGCAACAGCTTAATTAAATTAGTGAAATCTGGCTCATTTCTAAAGTCTTATTCTTGGTAACTTAGAAACACTCAGTTTCAGTCTGGATATTCACGTAGTGGGGAAAACATATTGTAGATTATTTAATGGGTTTTTCCAGTGCGTACTGATCTTTTACCCAAACGTAGCAGGTAGGATGTAAGAGAAAGTTATCATGGTGTACTACGATACAAATATAACTGCCTGCATTCATGGATCATCGTAGAGGAGACTGGGAGATTGGATTTTTGAATTTAGGATATTGTAGGAGACCGGTTTAATTATGCCTTGATCTTGTTTGTGTTGTATTTATTTTTTGTTATTTTGTCTTTTCTTTTAATTTTTATAAAGGCATATATGATATGATATTGTGAGGAAGGGACAGGACTAAATAAGCGCTCCGCTTCCTCCTGTTCCCTCTCGAACACATTGTTTTGCTGTTGTTTGTATTTTTGGATGAGACTGTTCAATTGTTTTGCTTTTTTTATATTTTGATGCTTTTAATTTGATGGGTTTTGTTGTGTTTGAGACAAAGCCAACAATAAAACAATAAATAATACTTCAGGACATGAATCCAGTCTGCAGCTGACCAGTTTACATCGCATAAATCCATTAACACATTGAGCCGGTACGGCAGAAACTGGTCACATGACCCAGGTCTTTCCTCAGGGGATTAAGCCTGTGCTTTCCCAGCTCAACTCGCACTGTTTAATAACTACAGCAGATGAAACTAACAAAATCATTTCTGGTCTGTTTTTCTCACATCATGTTTGCTTCAGTTCATTTTTACCAACTGTTTTTCTGTCTCAGCACTCCTTTCCATCTTCTTCTCTCCGTTCCAGAGCGATGGCGTGCAGCAGACTACCTTCCTGGCCCGGCGCTACTGCCAAGAAGCCATCAAGCAGATCAGCTTGCTCAGGCCGTCGCCAGAGAGGGACGCCCTGATCAGGCTCACCGAGATCGTTCTCACCAGAGACAAGTGAGCCTGCACTCCCGGCCTTCTCTTCAGGCAGCTACATGTGGAACGGCACGCTCACCCCGCCAACCTCGACAGAGCAGAAACTGTAGAGGGAAGCCTTGGGAGTTTGGTTCAGTAGGATCCCTGGCGCTGGACGTGGAGCCAGCACTCGTATTTATTAGAACAACACGCAGGGGTCTCTCTGACCGACGATTCTCAACCACTCCCAACCAAAAATGTGAGGGTGAGGCGATTTATCAAAGTTTGACATGTAAATTCAACTTTTTTTTTTTACTGCAATTATTGTAATTTGCGGTTCCTAGTGGTGTGAAAAGATATATGAAAAATAATTGTAATTTTAAAGTGTAATAATGGCACTGAACACGAGAGCCCAGACCTTCCCTTCACTCAGTACTGTAACTGTAACAGCCTCCTCTGCCTCAGACCGGCTAGCCGTGAGTGAAAACGGTCCGTTACGAGCCGGTCCTGAGCTGCGGAGCTGTTTACAACACGTTTAATTCCAAAGGGGATAAAAGTGCATACTTGTCGTCTTCGTGCTCGTCTGGATGTGACGTCCTGAGATCCGTCCACACTTCAAAAGGCCAAACAATTGTGTGTATTCTCGACGGACGTTAATGAGGTTACTCCTGTAATGGAAAGTGCCCTGTAACAACCACGGCCTTAACATCTGCAAATTACTGTGTGCTCAATAAACCAACTGCTTGATTTCTTTTTCTTTTTTTATTAATCTTTATTTAAGCCTCGTCTCCTCTTTCATTTCCCTCCAAGTGACAACACATGTTGTACATAGGATTGTTTAATATAAAAGACTGTACATTAATTCTTCAATCAACATATTATATATACATATGCAGGGCAGAGAGGTGGATTTCAGTATTTCCACCCATGAACTTGAGCAGGTTTTGGAAATGGGACCCAAAAAAATTAAATTTATTAGCTGCAATATCCTGAAATGGTAAATATGACTGCAACAGGTGAATCAAAGTAGGTAGATGTACGTCCAGGAGCCAGTACAAGGATAGAAAAAAAAAATTAGGGTGATTCCTGAGCGGCACTAGATAAATGACTTGATTTTACTTGAGTTACTGCATGAATATGTACACCTGTGCAGCCCAGAGCAGGCCACGGATGCTGTAAGACTGAGGAGGTATCAGAGTTGTTTGGTCTACATTATTACATCTGAAATGTCACATGGCAGTGTCAGGCAGGACAACTCCAGTCTATTATCACTTTCAGAGCTAAATTCATAGATGCGACCTGTGCGTGGATTCGTTGAAAGTAAAGCTGGGATGTTAGTTGGCTCGTTTGAGATGAACTGCACCTCGCCTGGATGTTGGTTGATAACAGACGGCTGCAGATGGACAAGGTTGTAGTGGAGCACTTTATAGAGGGTTTAGTCTCTACAGGAAGTCTCAGAATCAATAATCCTATTAGAGCAGTTTCAATTAAAAAAAAAAAATCACACTATCTAGCAATACCACTTCTGACCACACGGGGACAGCATGTCACTAGAGTTTTCATGCGTCATTCAAAATTCAAAACCCTTTTCCTTTAGTGTACAAGAAGTCCTACACTTGAACCTACTTATGAACCAATCAACTGTTCAATCACCTGAAAGCCAAAGGTTACCGATCATTCCCTGAGGCTCTGCAGGCAGTTAAGGACAACCGTGGGAACCTCAAACTGCAGCTGTCAAAGCAAATCGGGGCCGAGTTGAACGCAAATCCAGAAGCCGTGCGTTTGCATGACTGCAGGATCGGTTCATCTCAAATGAGTCCAACAAAACTGACGATAAGCAAAAAGTGGAATGGGTCTCCTTGCTTATTAAACGGGTGCAAATGCATGAAATAAGAAAAACTGCATTCAATTTTCATGGGTTTGAATTTATAAAGTGTGCATGGAAAGGCTCTTAAATCGACTTCAGAGTAAAAAGTTCAGTGATTTCAACAGTGTGATACGTAACAACAGAAAAGTAAATAGATTTACAACGAAAACAAAAAAGGGGGAGGCATAATGGCAACAAACATAAGATTACATTATATTTGCATGCTTTTAAGACTGATTTTCAGAAATAGTTCTTTCAAAAACCATTTACAGTATTTAAAAGTGTCAACAGGCCGTCTGCATTCATTTTTCAGCATTCAAGTTGAAAAGGGCACCACGATCAAAGTCATCATTACTGACATTCACTGGATTTACATTGAAGAACCCCAACACGAGTCGTAGCGCATCTGAAAAACGCAAATATTTCACCTGAAGATTATTTAACATTATTTGTTCCATCATAGCTGACGTTGATCAAAGTCTTCAGTTGTTGATCTGAATTTCTTCTGTCTGGTTCATTACACACACTTAGCTGTATTCAGCTCGTTTTTTTTTCTGTAAATGTCCCCCAACTGACATTATCACACCAAAATAAACTAGATAGATATTAATTTTCACTTTATTTGCAATCAGTAAGGGAAAAAACATTCTGCCATATTAAAAAAAAAGAAACAAAAAAAAAGGGAATCATACAGTTATATCTATGCGACTCAGGAGTCCGATTGCTGCTGTCAGTCTCAGTGGGTTAGGATATGACTGAATAAATAGACTTGTACTTTCACTCCGAGGTCCCTTCAGTCGGCGTAGTGCATGATCGACTCCACGTAGTTGCCGGGAAACAGGCCGGTGACGCCGTTGATCGTGCCCTCGAACCAGCCGTCGTCGTTCTTCTTGACGACGTAGATGATGGCGCCCTCCATGAACGACAGCTCGTCGTCCTTGTCCTTGGCGTAGTCGTAGATGGCCACCACTGCGAACGGGAGCACGGTGGATGAGTACGTTTGTAGAGCTACAGTTTTACTGTGTTTTACTCCCTAGCCCACTTCCTTTTCCCCCAAATAGTCCTTGTCGCTTGCCAGGCCGACATTGTTAATAAGAATGTGTTCTTAATGACCTGCCTGGTTAAATAAAGGCGAATGACTGAATGAATATCAAATACCGTATTTTCCGCACTATAAGGCGCACCTAAAAGCCTTTAATTTTCTCAAAAACCCGCACTGCGCCTTATAATAGAGTGCGCCTTATATATGATCATTACGGTAATTTCTGTTACTGTAGTCAGGGGGATTGTGGGTAATGTAGTTGGTGTCGCCAAAGTAATGGCGATAAAAACGTCAGGAATCGTCACAGACGTTCAAGACGACAGCAGCGACGCTGACTCGCATAATGGCGACTTTGACGAGACGGAGCAAAGCTGGTTTTTATTTTGTTAATAAAGTTTGACATACGGTACTTTTCTGTTTTTTTTTTTTTTTGCATTTGCTGTAGGATTTTGTAGCATTTCCTGTAGCGCAGCTCCATCAGGTAGATACGTAACTCAACCCCAGCCACTATAGTACGGTATTTTACCATATATTTAGTGCGCCTTATAATGCGGTGCGCCTTATATATGGAAAAAGTTTTAAAATATGTCATTCATTGCAGGTGCGCCTTATAGTGCGGAAAATACGGTAAAGAGATAGAATTGTTTCTTTTTCTCTATCGTATAATGTTCGCAAAGTGTAATGCAATTCATGTCATGGGTACTGTATTTTGAAGGATCAAATACTCAACATCCCATATTATCAATTTTAAATTAATATTTCAGAGGTAGCATCATTTGATAGTCCAGTAACGTCCTATCAAATAATGCTCCCGTCACTTGCATTCAGGTAAGATACTAATCAACTCACTGTCACTGCAGGATGAATCTCAGCATACTTACACCCCCCAATTTATCAATTTAGTAATCACTATTTTTGGATTGATAATAAGTATAACATAACAAATAAAAGTAAAGCAAACAAATTGTCTCAATTTCTCATTTCAAAAAACATTTAAAACAGTAGATGAACAGAGGGCAAAATCTAACATCACAATATTTTTCAGCGTGGACTGAAGGGATGCAAGAAATTATGGGCGTGGCAATCAAACTTTGAAAATCGACTGTGCGCAGAACCACAAAGTAGCAGTTCTGGACGGGTAGCATGGATCGACAGAACACCTGATAGAAGGATTTGGATAGGGTTGCCAACCGTCCCTTGGAAAACGGAATCGTCCTGTATTTATAAACTAAAGTACACGTCCCGTATTGAGCTAAAAAGGGACACACTTTGTCCCGTATTACTGTGAGAGTCAAAAAATAGTCATAAAATGCCAATGGAAAATGGGATTGAGTTATTTTTTTCAGTTTTACTACAACTGTAGCCTACAGTCATGGCCTTTGAGGCACAAATATGTTTACAAGTTTTCTACAGACTTTCTGTTTGCACTTTTGTTATTGCACTAAAAATGTGTACTATTACAGAATAGTTCTGCTTTCTTTCTATTGTTTTATATCAATTTATAAAATCTTAAGTTAAGCAAGACAGGTTTCTGTTTAAGAAAGATACTTATTTTATTCATTCAGTTCATTTTGTTGCTGGATAATAATTTGTTTTCCATGTGTTCATGGCATTCAAAAATATGCATCTAATTCAATTCAGGTTCGAGTCAAATGGTTAAAAAAAAAATCGTTTCACTCACAAAAAAAGGGGGGCTAAAAAAAAAATTCACCACGCCAGGAAAGGTGAAGGCAATCAGGTTGGCCGGCCCTGCCGATGAGGTGTCCCTTATTTATTTTGCAGGGAGTTAGCAACCTTAGATTTGGATCGTGGAGTTTAGTGACAATCATGAGCAAACCTTTCTCCATGTAGGTCTTGGGGGCCCACTGCGGGTCTCCGTCGGCGTAGGGGTCGTTGTAATGCACGACCGCGGCGTCCTCCTCCTCGTAATCCACCGGAGGTGGTGGAGGCGGAGGAGGAGAGTCGTCAAACATGGGGATGTCGTCCGGGGGAGGCGGGGGAGGTGGAGTAGGAGTGTCTGCAACTGTTGAATGAACACAGAACCTGAAGTTACGCCGGAAACTTGGGTTGGATTCATAAAATCAGTCATAAGAGTTGCTGGAGGGAAAAAAAAAAAAAAAAAAGTCATGCAGTTAGATACAACGGTGAAACATGCAGAAGAGGGCGAGAAGACGCTGCAAGACTTTCAATATCCAGGGTGAAGTGTGCTTGTCTGGCATGCACGTACACAAGAAAAACAAAAAAGGGAGTCTGTGGTTTATGAGCATAAGATAAGATAAGATAAGATGAGATAAGATTGTCCTTTATTTCACCCTCAATGGGGAAATTCACTTTGTGCAGCAGCAGTAAACTCAACACACACATGCAGGGAAAGGGTAAAAAAAAAAAATATAATTACAAAATATAAACAGTTTCATTTCATTTATATTAATTATAAGTTATCATTTGACCTGTAGGTTTCTTCAAGCCATCATTTATAACAATGATTTTCCCCCACAAATGTGAAAAAAGGATCCCTATTCTCTCTGAGTTGAATGTCAGAGCTCTTAGTTGAATTTAATTTAATTTATCAATCTGTTCTTAATTTTTCTTGTCTTTTTAAACTGCTGCAATATTTTGGTCTACTCCTCTTCTGCAACCATCTCCAGGCAGCATCATCACCGTGGTCCACGGCCTGCTAGCGTATACAGGTTCTCGTTGGGAATCAGTTTTGGTTATCGGTAATTTCTGATCGGTCAGGTGCTCTCACTTTGCTGTTAGAGCTTCCTTTAACTTTAGAAAGTCAGAGGATCTTTCAAAGTTGGACCATTCTTGGTGTAACTTTGTAAGATCAACACCAAAAGAGGTCCACCGAGATTGTGAAAGAAAACGTCAAGCAGGATGCAGGAGACAGGCAAAAAAAAACCTTAAGCAATCCTGGACTTTTCAACAAGGAAATAAAGGAACAAAGACTAATAGTGGATGAAAAAACGAATACCTTTTTTCAAAGTGATGGTCAAAATTCAAGCATAAATTTATCCAGAACCTTTTGATGAACTTCAAACTAAAGTATCTCAGTAGAAACCATGCCAATACTATTCTAAGTGATATGCAAAAAGCTTGTTTACAAATAAAAGATCTGTTTGATTCCTGTGTTGGCTGGTAAGAGGAATAAATACCTTTACTATTTGACACACGGAGGCATCTAGGGAGTCTTATATTGAAACCATCATGAGCCAACTCTCTTCATGCCTAAAACCTGTCTGGTTGTGGCTCGTTGATTGTTTTGTTTAGAAAGGTTCCTAAATGGGTGAAATGATCCACAAGTATCTTAGTACCAGCAACAATAAGAGCTGCTCAATTTCTGTAAATGGTAAACAAGTGGGAGTCAGAGCTTCCTTTATTATCTCCTTAAGCCTAGGAGACCCTGGATCATCCCTTATGAAAGGAAAAAATGATCCTACTTTCCCCATGATTTCTTTTTGCAGCTACATTCAAGGCGATGCCCAACTATTTACATTCTGTCCTACTATCCGTCATTCATGTAGATAAATATAAAGACAAGTAAAAAAAAGTATGTAAACACATTTTTTCCATGCTTTTTAGATTAACAGTCCCTGCAAACATTTTTCTGTTAAATGTCACAGACTATTTACAATAAAATCTCTGTGGCACAACACCAGAAAATATACAGCAAAGGCTAAAACAGCAGGCGCTGTACTTGTAAAATACTTTGAATTGTTGTAGTTTCATCAGTTAAGATCAACATTTCTGAGCAAGAAGTAACTTGCTGTTCAATTAAAATCATCCTATAAAACATAATTTGGCATTGGTCTTTAAGTGAGCGATATAAATCACGGCAATGACGACACTTCTATTTCATACCAGCAGGGGGCGGCAGAGAAGCCTAACTGTCACGGCTTCTTACAACTTTTCCTTTTAAATATAATAATTTATTTCAGATTAACTCTGCAGAACAACAGTCGTGCTTCTGCTGTACGGCAAGAGATTAATCCTAGACTGCATTCAAAAGTCGGCCTGCAACTGCAGAAATAAATCTGCCTCCACACAACAGAAATTTACTCATGAGTCACATTAACAGTGACGTCAAACGAGACATATGCAAGCTATGGAAGATGAAAAAGCATGATGCATGCTGGGTGTTGTGGAAATGGGAACAGTTGGCACAGATGAGGATAAAAACGACTGCGTGCAGCCTCTTCACTTACTGCTCTCCTGCATCCTGGCCACAAAGCCAGTCAGGGGGATCTGTGGAGTCAGCTGGGGCATGGGGGGAGGAGGAGGAGCGACAGACACTGAAAGCCGGCAAAAAAGACAAGAAGGCAGAGAAATGGACAGGGAGAGAAAGAGAGAGGAGAAGAAAAAAAATGGAGCTGATCAGTCACCAAGAATGCAGAGTAGAACCCAAGAAAACGCAACGGCGACACAATCAAAGATGAAAAAAAAAACAAGAAAAGGGGCCAGAGGTAAAATATGTAGCCCCTTCTAGTCAATGATGAACTGGGAGTTTTGTTTATTTTTTAATAGTGCAGTGTCTCCCCAGATCACGCACAAGTGTTGGTGCTGTGATGAGATTTCACTTGGCATCTGAGGGTCACTGAGGTCGGAGGATAAACGGAGGATTACGTTCGTCTTCAGACTGTTGCCATTCTTAAATTACAGAAATGTCGTCTTCGTCCACAGGGGGGCAAGATTTACCTCAGAAGAAACCTGTACTTCAATCAACCCCCTTGAGACGTGGGAAGAAATTTGGATTCTCATTTTTTTTCAGGCTTAATCTAGATCACGCACCAGGATTCACAGACCCAGACAGACTGTGGACCCAAGAGGGACCAGAACCCTATCCGCACCTGGTTTTATCATCGCAACTGCAAAAGGTTGTTGTGTCTGGATGTACGAGGTATAAATTGCTTGCCAGGTGCCGTGTGATTGGCCACATCTGGAGGTGGATTAGCTTTCCCTGCGATTTGATCTCAGCCAGGTGTAAATGCCATTCATCCAGCGTGACCACATGCCTGGGAGAAATCCCACTAGCAATTTGAAAGGTCACAAATCGCCGTTTAACACTCACTCAAAAAACAGTTAAATATGTAACCCATGTAACTGGGGGTGGGGGGCAATCGTGTCTGTCCATAAATCATGCCAGAAACCATGACTGGGCACCGTTTACAGACAGAAATGAAAGACGCCAGAAACAATGACTCTGCATTTTCAGCAGAAATCGACTGCCTGCGTTTCATCCGCTTTGGAATCAAAGGATGATGCATCCTCCATCGATACTAAAGGCATCACATGGTCGGATAAAAAGCTTTCAACTGCACTTTAGGGGGAGGGAAAGTCCATCATTCTGACAAGAAAAAGCAAGCCTGACCTTCAGAGCATACTTGCAAATATGAAATACCACTCTGTGGCTGCACAGGTTAGTGTCCTTTAGTTTGCTGCTGTGAATGATCGGGGAGAATGTGAGCTTCGGTGCGTCACCGGTGACATGTGAGGGTGTTGGAGCTGGAGACAGAAGGGCCTTACTTGAGTTCTGGCCGTAGCCAGGAGTGCCTCCGTTAATATGAGGCTGCTGTAGTTGCTGCTGTAGTTGCTGCTGCTGTAGTTGCTGCTGCTGCTGCTGCTGTAGTTGCTGCTGCTGCTGCTGCAGGGAGAACTGCGAAGTGACCGATGGCGCCCGGCGGTAGGTGCCCGTGGCCGAAACCATAGAGACAGAGGAGTTGGAGGGGTTGTGTCGCGAAATCTGCCGCGAGATGGTTCCAAACTGGGACATTGGAGCGGGGCCAAGACCGGGCCCAGGGGCCACCGCTATAGCGCCCCGAGACAGGGAGGAGAGGAAGGACAGCCAGGCGGGATCAGAGAGGGAGGGAAGGGTTAGACGGGAGAGATTGAAAGAAGAAAAGACAGAACATGAATCTTCAACACCGTAAAAGACATGGAAAGCTTTTTAAAGCCACTCTATTGTCGTAAATCCACCGTGTTGACATAAGAGCTGCTGAAAATACGTGTTGCAATACCACTTTGTCCCATTAGAGGCGCATTTTGTTGCCCAACTGCTACATAGAGTGGCTTTAAATACTGATTAGTACCTTATGAAACACCAATAACCAGACAGAGGAAGCAAATAAGCCGAGGGAAGCAGCGTTGATTGTTACGGTAACTGTTACAGTGGTGCATTTCATGAGGGCTACAGTAACTACAAGTCTTTTGATTGAATCTTGCACAGATAGACGAAGGATGAGGGTGTGGAAGAGGCAGAGCAGTAACAAAACAGACCGATATATACCGGAAAAGGCTTCAAAAATGAACCTTTTTCTCTCACCTTTCAGACAATTCAGGCAGTGTTTATGATATTTTGTTCATTTGTCAACACAAAACATTATTTTTACACCACAACATTAAATGTCAAATATTTGAAAGGAAACACTGAAAGGAAAAGAAGGATTAAAGATATTTTTCCCTCCTCTGCTCTGCTTGAGCATTTCCTCCTCACATTTCTTGATGACATACAATCTCCTCAGGAGGCCGTGCCGTCAAATAGGAATGGGAGGAACGGGAGGAAGTGGAAAACTCAGAACACAGACCAATTTCTGTCTGCTGTCGACAACAGAAGTAATTACAGCTGAAGGAGCGCGATGACGCTTAGAGGGTGCAACCCGTTTCAAGTTGTCATCTCACTCAAGAAAATAAGAGCTTTTGCACGTCAGACATGCAGATGCTCAGGAAACGCACACATAGAAGTTGATTCTAATCAAACAGCTGGATGCTTTTCAGTCTTGCAGAGCTCTCACAAAGAATTAAAACCAATATCAGTCAGTCATTCAGAGTCAATACCCCATGACGATTAAAGCTGCATCAGGCAACAATTAATATGTGGTGCATATATGTGACATTAACTGTGGTTCTCAGAATAAAACAAAAGGTGTAATGAAAAGTAGCATGTTAAGACTGATTTCAGGTAGCCAGACAGATCGGTTCCCATTATGGCCTAAATAGGAGAGACCAGAAGCGACAACAGTCCCGATACCGTATGATGCCTCGGGATTGATGCCAAGTTCATGTCTCTAAACATGTTACCCAGCTGCCACAAATTGAGCTAAATTCACCCAAGCAGAGTTCAAACTGGCCAGCATCGACATAAACAAGGTACAATTCAGATCTGGCAAGCGTCACTGGTCCAGTAGCAGATCATGAAAACACAGCTGCATGCTGACGCCAAGCTTAAAACGGCATGGCCTCAAATGTTTCACTGAGTAAGGCTTTACGAGCAAAACTAAATAAGAAGTCTGAGCTGATAAAACTTTCTTAATTCAAAAAACTATTTACAAGAAATGCACTGCATTTAATATGGTCCAAATTTAGTAAACAGGAAGTTACTGTACTGGTTTATAGACATCTTGTGTGTTCAAACTGATTAAAAATATTGTTTAAACTGCAGCTTTCTTGCAGCATTTGTATAATTTTATGAAACCAAATATTACATTCCAGTCTGCACCTCTTTTAAAATGATCTCTCCTTAAATCATGTTAGATTTTTAAAACTTTTTTTTGCATATTATTCATGTCAAATGTCTAACCAAACATCAACAGTAGACCTATCTGGATCGGTGCATCTGCTTCCATGAGTGACGAGCAAAAACAAGTTGTGAAAAAGTGTCTGAGTTTGGGAAAATGTGGCCCAATGCAGCTTTAACCAGAATCGGTTTCATACTTTACCTGTGTGCACGGGAAGCTTCAAAGACACATTTTTACAGAATTACCACCTGTAAGTAGTTCTGATACAACTTTCTTGATCAGCCAGGAACAATTTTTTTTTTTTTTTAGATCCACAGCAGCTTGATGGGAAAAGTCAGTTAACTTTTTTTACTTTCTAGTAAGAGAATGATGACGTAAAAGGTCTTTATAACCTGGTAAGAGATCAGTTAAGAATTAAGGAACAAAATACCACCACCAGCAATTAGGAAAAATAAAAAGGTCAACATGAAAATGTTACAAAAATCTTTCAAAAGACTATGTAACATTCACACTGCAAGCAACCTCAGAAATTAAATTTACAACCAATATTACAACAAAAAAGAAAAGAAACTGGGACGATATGGAAGATACAACTTAAGCTTACTTTGGCTTTTTCCTTGCAGACAGTATGAGACCTGATCACATTATGTTTTTTAATAGATTTCTTCTCTTTTTTCTCAAAAAAACAAACAAAAAAAACAAAACATTAAAATGGAAAAGTAACAGGTGCTCCGATTGCAAACTTGTCTTAAAATCAGTACAGTTACTGTTGTTGTCCACCTGTTCGGTACTGGAGACGGTCGAGGACGACTAACAGATCAGTCCAGTAACTCTGCTCTCTTCCTCCCGTCTCGTTGATAAAGACGTACCAGGAAAAGATGCCACCTTGAAGGCAGCATAAGCTCCTCTGACATCTCATTGTTTATGCACCAACGGCAGAAAGACGGCTTCTGAGGGCGCCATAAACCTCAACGCTACATTTTATGCTCATATTCCTTCCACAAAGATCTGGAACACAAATTCGTCCGATCACAATTACACTTCTGAGTCCAGAGATGCTGACGTCGACTTTGGGACAGTGTTTAAATGAGGCTTAATTAGTGTACAGTAATGTTTTGAGTATAATTTGTGCATGTAACTACACTGCTTTACTTAAATGTTTCGCCCACACCTGCGAAACCCAGGTATAGAATTGAAAATAAGTCAAAGTACAGTTTTTTTTCCTTTCTTTTTGCATTTTCCATATGGTCCCAATTTATACAAGACAAATCCTCTCAAAAAGGCTTGCAGCTGCCTTGCTGATGCTTTTCAAGTTTTTTCTTCACCAAACTTGTTGTATAACTACTTTTTTGGGGAGCTGCATTTATAAATTAATTTACAATAATTAAAAGTTGCTTGCAGTGTGTTCAGACAGACAGCCGCACCCACAGCACCCTGATTTGAGAGTCTCGTCCACGAGAAGGACTTCAACCCCGGAGAGATGATCCACCACCAGCTCAGCAGACGAGAAGGAAGCAACCTTGGTGTTCGGAGGATCTCACCTATGGGTGGTGGTGGTGGTGGTGGTGGTGGTGCCGGGGGGGCGACCCCGGGCACGGGAGGAGCAGGTGGAGGTAGTGGAGGAGGGGGTGGGGGTGGCGGAGCGGATATGGGCGGGGCTGAAAGGAGCATTAATGTTAGTTGGAGCTGCGCGTAAAGCTCGCCGTCTCCTGCTCAGTTACATAACATCAAGACAATATAAAACCCCTTCGTGCGCCGGGGGAACACTTCGACTGCTTCACGATGGAGCGCGCTCGGAAGCGCTCTCCTCTGTAGTGTGAATTGAGTGTTTCCATGGCAACCTGCTTGCAGCCAGAGCTGATCCTGCCAAAGTAAAAGCGTCAGCTGCAGAAAAGCTTAAATATTTATGGGCCGGCTTAAAAATCATTTTTCACAAACAAAGCATTTTCTTAGTCACGGTGTAAAGTAACACTGCGTAGCTCGAGTCTGGCGTTACGAGGGCCGAACTCTTCTAATGTAAAGCGCTGGGCCTCACACAGCTTGGCCTATTTACACAGTAGGATAGAGAATCAGCTGTGCCTTGAACACAATGGGCCTCAATAATCCCCGTCTGGTAAACATGGGCTTTGTGTGACACAATTTCACTGTCTGCAAGAAGCCTTTACATGTATACCTTTGCATTTTATGCCTTTCTTATGCTTAATCATGCATTTTATGAGCATATTTATTAAAAGCCTGCTCCGTTCTTTTTAAAATGTACTGCTGAAAGTTTCTTTTACATTTGTTATTTGAGATGTGCACATGTAGATATCCAATGGTGAGAATAGTACACAGTGATGGTATGCAGTAGGGAATAAGTCTTTTGTTGGATTTTTGTTCAAAAGTAAACTCTGGCTGAGGCTCACACAGCTGTGCACACTATGCAAACAACATTCTCATTTGTTCCTGTAAATGTTTAAAGCAATCGGCAGCTTTACTCGGGTCAAAAGAACTGTGCAGGTTTCATCTGACGTGAGCTTTAGAGATCTTAAGCCATATAAATGCTCGTAAGGGTAAAGAAAATCCCCTGAAATGGGATACATATTATTAGAAAGCAAATACAACAAGATCTAAAGGCAGGTTCTATTTCACGCTTTGCAAAAAGCCTGATCCTGTTTCACAAGTGTCATGGGCAGTATGACGGCATGTGGTGACTGTGCACTGAAAGATAGAGCCGCTGCGAGGATCACCTGGGCCAGAGTTGGGAATGGAGGGTGTAGGCACGGCGATGGGAATGCCAATTCCACTGCTGCCGCTGTTCTCCCGGCTGCTGCTGCCCCCGCTGCTTCCACTGTGGGAGGAGACACAGAAGGGAAAGAGGACGTCGCTTTATTCAGGCCGGCCTGCTCAGGATGCACACGGCAGAGCTGCAGCAGAGCTGGTGGGAACGCTGCAGCTGCAGACCTCAAAATCACCGCGTCGGTTAATTAGACACACACATTGATTGACTGATGATCCAAATCTGTCTATTTTCAGTCAGTCAGTCTGTTCCGAGTTGTGATTGTGAGACAAATCCAATTACTTGCTGCTCATTAAATTCATCACATTCACCATAGTACGGAATCCAGCTGTCATTAAAGGCATCATGACAACAGTCACCATTAACTTCTTGTTTCCACTTGCCTCCAATCTATCCAGTCAACCCATACGAAATAACAAATGCTCCCCCTGGTGTTCAGTGCGATGAGGAACAAGTCTTCATGGACGGTTCGACAATGCAATCGTTGCTAATTTCAATTTATTGCTGCTTTTGGAGAGAAACTAACTTTCCATTTTCTAACTTATGGCCGTATTGCAGCTCCGCCGACAACCGGTGTGTGAGTGTGTGAGTTTATGTCAGTGTAAAGCGCTTTGAGGCTGTAGGAGTACAGCTGGAAAGCGCTATATAAGTGTAAGCCATTTACCATTAAGCCATATATATTTGTAGCTGAAAGAAAGCCAGCATGTTAGTTCTCTTTGAACTCCACTGCACGTGTTGAAAGTTTTCAAAGAAGGGGATGCAAATAATGCTCCGAAAAACAATGGAAAGGGAAGTTTTGCAACTGCGGAAGGTAACGGAGGTTCCTATAGGAACATGTCTAAATGAGGTCTACGCTCGTCTTGGGTGTTGTTGTGATGGCGTGTTCCACTGGTACTCGGAAATCAGAATCCTCTAGTTTCAAGTCGGATGTTTCAACTGGAACGCCCAACTCGGAAAGTCCGAGGAACCTCGCCAAGAATCCAACATGGTCCAACAAAGCAAACGATGCTAATTTTACTGTTTTTAACAGTTCTGTCTCATTTTAGACAAAAATCCCAACAAAACACACACCCAGGTCTTGTGGGTTGCAGTGTTTTGTAGATGTGTCAACACACAACGCTGCCTCTGAGCTCTCAGATGGGTCCTTTGAGCTCCTGGCTTAGTTTCTGCTCCGTTATTTTTTGTCCACTCTTATGAGCTTACACAGATAAGACAGTGCCTTTCCAAAGTATAACTGAATCTGTCCACGACGTCCTCCAGTCGGGATGTAGAGGCAGGTCAACGATGGTCGTGAGAAGTGATCACCACCAGAAGTATGTCAAATACATGTTTACAATTCTCCATAAAATTATTTTACTTTCACATATTGGACCTCTCTCCTGAAGACAAAGAAATCACATATTTAGTATTGAGAAAAAAAGGGCTGTAACTATTTTATAAATGTACTTTACATGTTAAGTGCAAGTAAAAGTATTGTTTTTTTTTTCCAAATCTAAGGTCTTATCTTTCACTTCAAGTCACATAATATCAATTAGTCAGATGTACATGTTTGAAAACCTGAACACAAATGTGCATAAGAAATAAACCTGTAATTTATAAGCAAAATATGATAAAACTGAATAAATGTATGTAATAAATTCCAAAAGAAAACATACTTTCGTCCCATCATAATTAAGTTTTATTCAAGGAGTGAGTTGTAAGGCTCAGAAAAGAAAAGTACAACAAAAGAAAATAGCTAAAATAATAACATAATTAGAGATAATTACTTCCATCTCCACTAAATACTGATAATATTGTACGGTAGTGTAGACTGCTTCTCTTGAAATTCAGATCATCATAATATTTTGATCTACTGAACATATTTATGTGAAAATTTCACAAAAACCTTCAGAGAAATAACCAGCACAACTTCTCCAGTCAGAAAGTATCATAACAGACGTATGCATGGTAATGGATATTTAAGTGGTGCCCTGAACAGTATATAGGTCACGTGAAGGCGGCTCTGCAGTGGCCTAAGCGCAGCGCTACCCTGCATTTGACCCCGGGGCTTGCAGATCAATGGTCTACTAACTAAATCCCCCTCCTGCTCTCTCGCTGTCTTTCTCAGGCTGGCCTTGATCCTAATTTCTGCACCAAGTCTTTGCCCCACGTCTCCTTTTTTTCCCTCTCTTTCATCTCTGCACTTCAGCAGACCCCCCCCACCCACCTATCACCCTTACATCCCTAGACCTCCTTCTCTCATGTCTTCATTGCATGTCAAGTGGATTCCCCTTTTCATCTCCCACCCCACTGAACCCCTGCCCACTGCCCTTCCCCCCAGTGTCTCGTTAGCTCCTGTTTCCACCCCATCAGCGCCTCCCTTCTTCCCTCTCAAATCCATGCCAGTAACGCCCCCCTCCCCTCAGGCTCTCCACACACAAACAACAGGGTTACCCCTCTGAAGGATGGTGGTGGCTGCAGGACAGGAGTGTCTGTGGGGGATAAAGGCCAAACAGTATCATGTCATCCCTCTTATTGAAGTGAAAAGCACACATCAGCTCCCCCACAAGCATGTTTTTGATTTATCTATTCTAATCTCTCTATAGCTTACTCTTTCAAACTCTCACCCATTCATGTCTTCCGCAGCTTTTGCTTCCTCTGTCCTCTTGTTTTAGAAACACTAGCGACTACCCTCATCTCGAGTTCAGCTGCTTCTCCTCCTGTTTGCATGTTTTGCTCAGTCAGCCACCGCAAAATATAGGAACTTCTCATAAACTGACCATCTGTGGCACAGCCATGCTTAGAAAAAGTTACAGCTCATTTCCCGACAGCTGACGGAAATCCCAGGAGCACACCAAAAAAAAACCCACACAAACACAAAAACAGCCAACAGTATGTTTGACATAACTTGTCTTAAAATAAGGGAAAATAAATACATAAAAAACCAGCAATGTAGCCCATATGGCGTAAAAAAACAACCATTATTTTATGTATTTTATGTGTAAAAACTTGGATGTTGACGTAAATTAATTTAGTGGAGTATAAAAGTACCATATGAGCAAAAGCTGTTTTACTAACAAGATGCGCCCAATCAAAGTTTAGCTTGATGATGCCGACATGACCACAGATAAAGTTTTAAAGAAGGAAACTGAGCAGTTCTGCTTTTCCATTGTGAATTTAAACAGCCAAAAGCATGAAAACACTTAAAATGGAGGCTTTTGTTATAATTATAGCCATATTAAAAAAATAATTCTACTTATTTACGAGGCTTAGTCGTGACAAAAATGGCTGTGAAGTTTTAGTAGAGCTGTAAGTCATCATCAGCCAGTGATGGTTTTACAATAAATGAGATGACTGAAAGAAAGAAACATTTAGGTTCAAAAACCCCTCAGCCACCACCGTGTCAGCTGATCAGAAACAATGAAAAAACCCTCTCGTGTATCAAAACAGATAAATTACAGTACATTATTCTTCTTCCAAAATTTTTAATCCAAATATGCCATAGCATGACTTTAAGATGTCATAACAGAACATTAAAAAAGGAGGTTATAAGCGTTTAGTCACTTGTCATCACTGTTTCTCCTCTCTTACTGAGTCACTCTCGTTTTCTTTCTTACATTACTCTCTGGAGTCTGTTGGTCACTTCCCTCAGCTGTTCAGCGAGTATATACAGTTATTACAAAATCATTAAAAAACACGGCTGGAACGAGAGATTCAAGTCACTGTGGCTGGTTTTTGCTGATTGTAGGGATATGTGACTAAAAGTGAATCAAACATTTCTTTAAATGAAACTGAAACTGATATTTTAACATGTATAAAATCCTTGTTGATGTTTGCCGCTTTTAATGTTGATGTAAAGCACTTTGAATTAACTTGTGTCGAATTGTGCTCTACAAATAAACTTGCCTTGCCTTGCCTTAAACACCTTTACGTGTTTACCGCAGATGTTGGATTGATCATTTATCCAATTTGATAGGATGTTTTAAGACAAAAAGGAGCAGGGGCATCCAGCAAAGGGCAAGTATCCAGATGATTTGGTCTCATCTGTTGCTGTGAATATACTTTGACTCAGGGAAGTTAAACCCAATATCACTTTATAAGTAACCGGTTAAACATGGTTTTAAATTAATGCCCTGCAGTTAGGAAAATAAGGAGGATGAAGATTGAGGGTAGTGGATGCAGAAGAATTAATGTGCATGTTTTGCGATTGTAAAACCGTTTATTTTGGATATTGCTGAAGCAGAAATCTTATTCTGTGTTAAAAACTGACGCCATTGTGTGGACTCCGCAGCAGCTGCAACGTGCACACTCTCCACAAACACTCATACCTGCTTGTAGGCTATGTAATCTTTCCCAAATTAGATAAACGCAGGGAATGTACAGCAGGAGCTTATATTAAATTCAGACCTCAGCTGAGGCTGACAGAGAATGATGAGCTGAATAAGCTCCGCCGACTTTGAGCCAATATAATCGAATAGTGATGCCACAGCAATATCAGCTGAGGCGGGGAGTTCGACTCCGAGGACAGCATTGTTTATTAAGCAGATATTATTGTGGATTTAACTTACAAGCAGTTTTTTGTTTTTTTAAAAGAGACATTTGTTTTGCTCTTCTTCAAAACAAGTAAAGGCCAAGAAGTCCAAGGAGAAAAGAGGCTGGACAGGAAAGAAATAAATTAAAGTATTGTAATATTTATGAGCGTCACAGTCAGCATAACAGGCTCTTTAGCTAATGAGTTGACTTCACTCTCTCATAACTCAAATTTGACGAAAGTGGCCCTCGCCGTCTGCAGCGCATATTCTGGGGGGACAATCCTTAAGGGTTAGAAGCAGCATTCAAGGGTTTCCATGCTGCACTTGACTATTTTTTTTTTTAACAGCACTTTATCTCTGAAGCTTTTACAGATATTAATAACAGAGTATTTCAGGCTGGAGTGAGAGCCCCTCAAAGCCTTGTCAGACAAATGTAGGATTTAGTGCAGCAGAGGAGAGGAAGAGGTGTGAAAGTGCTTTAAGCTGCTAAACTAAACGAAGAGCTTAAAACTATCCAACATGGAGCGTATGGGCATGATGCTTTTTCACTCACTATTTACACCCCAATACTGTGTGTAATGGTCAGTTCGGATTTACACCTGGAACATTTGTGCTACTTCTATCACAAAATAAAAAAATAACATTAATCACTGTCACTGAGAGTTTGAAACTTTGAAATGAAATATTTCAATTAATGGTCACATGAAGTGGCCAGCAGTGTTTCTCCCACAAGTTTTAAGGAAACATCATGACCTTTTTTTCAGAAATTGACATGATTTCCTGATGTAAATACAACAGCTTCCCGTTCAGCCACATCTTAACTCCTCCGTTCATATCAGCTGGTTTTTAGGGGTTGGAGTCAACGGCTCGACTCCACTCCTGTAGATTCACATCTTTTAAAACATCTTTGCGCTGCTGACTAACGAGGTACATGAAATTGCAGCATGATGAGGAGATGGATAGATTTGTATATGGGAAAGCCAGATAACTCTAAGCAGAGTTGGGTCTGTGATGTCACAGAACCCTGCAAATCTGAATGAGAAACCTTTACAACGAGGCGCACAAAAGTGACTGTGTTGTCTCTTCTTCAGAGACTCAAATAAATGCTTTCAAGGACAAGAAAAAAGTGACTTAACTTATTTAATGTCTTATTTAATACCTAGGCAGGTCGTCCACGTAAATTTGGTGACCTATTCTCTTTTTTTTTTACTGTTTATATTGTTTATTTTCATTTTTTTTAAACTCCATATCTCACATACCGTACAAAACTGCTTTGGAACAATACATGAACATGCAAGCAGGAAGACTTGTTGGCTGGAACTCTTGAACCTTTTTTTAAATCCCTTCAGAAATGAGAAAAAACTTCAAAAAGGACTTGTTCTTGAATACCGTCAAGGTACAAGAACAAGGTACATTCTCAGCTGTCATGTCTGATTGACAGATAAATACTTTTTGCAAGTAAGATAAGTCACTTCAGCGTCGTGCATATTTGTTCTATGCATCTTTTTAAAAATAAAAGTGTGAGCTATTTCCTTTGTCATACAGATAAATGTAGGGACCAAAAAAAGATCAAACGTGTAATTCATGCATAACCTTTTGACCCAATGACAAATTTGTCAGGAAGTTCAAACACTAAAACAAGACAGATAGGTTTGCTCGTCTACCTGTGCGTGCGTTGCCTCTGGTTGAGCGACGCCGTGCGTCCGGGGCTGTGCTGGCCGTGCTGGCTGCCCATCCTGGCCGGACTGGTCATGTAGTCGTTGGGCACCGTGGGCGGCTTTACCGGCTCCAGGGTCTTGTAGGGCGTGTTGCGTCTGAAGAGGTGGGGGGTGAAAAGAGAGAGAGGAAAAAAGAAGAAGCAGAATGCAAACAATGATGACTGAAAAGCTATTATGATCTTAATTAATTGTAAACACTACTAAGAGAAATGTGAGGCCCTGATCAATGGAGGGTTGTAAATCCTGTCGGTTTACTCAGCTGGACGCTGCTCGCTACAGTCTGGATGTGGATACATCACAGTTAATGTCTAATTAGTGTCAGTGACTGCTGCTGTGCATCTGACAACGACTGGCGTCTTCAGGGCAGGACACGTATGTCACATTATCAAATAAATGTCCCCAGACGTTCCCAACATCCACCAAATGTATATAATTCTCTGTTTTCTATCCAAAAGGAGCCAAAACCAAAGGAAATATGATAATCATGACAAAAAATGTTAAATATTAATGTCTTCAAGCTTACTCCTAACTGCTGGTTTTTTAAGCATAACGCCCCCCCCCCCCCAAAAAAAAACAAAACAAAAACTAAAACGTGGTTCCACTTCATACTGAATCATGTCAGTCACAGGGGTGTTTGGCAACGTGAGGGTCTGGTCTTACCCGAGGGTGCCGCGCCCCGACATCGGTGGGCTAGGTGGCTTCTGCGTCGGCGGATTGGTCCTCGATAGTGTTCCTGCTCTGACGGCTTGATTGTTTCCATGTTGCTGTGGTTGTAGAAACAGTGGACGGTGATTTTAAAAGACAGATTCCTTTAGTCAAAGCCAGTGATGAGTACTTGTATCATGATAAGACTCAAATGTTACAGGCTGATCAGATGACCACTAGAAAAAAGTGGCAAGAAAAAGTATGAGATACCTTTGAAATTAAGTGGTTTCTGCAATATTTTGCAATAAAATTGGAATTGATCTTCACCTAAGTTGTAACTACAGACAAATCAAATTAGTTGATAAGTGTCCTGCTATCATGGTCGAGAATAATAATAATAATAAATAATAATTAAAGCTGCAAGCAGCGATGAACGGGCCCTCGCGCGTGCAATTTTCACCAATAAAGGTCAAGGACTCAAAACAGAGTCTGATGACACCACCCACGAGTCTTTATGTCATACCATTCAAAAGTTATTGCAGAAAGTAGGAACTATCAAATATGGACCAATCAGATGAAGGGTGGGCGCGTTTTTTGGTGTCTATCGTCGCCATGGTAACGCTTTTAACTGAGAAAAGTAATTCGGATCGTCGCAGGATCGAGAAGCACATTTTGATGTATAACACACCTGGGTGCACGTTACGGTTCGGGCCGCATTAACGGCTGAAGAAATGGCATAAATTGCGCCAAAATTACACGATTAATTCAAAATGGCCGACTTCCTGTTCGTTTCGGCCATGGAGCCAAGAGAAGTTGCGACATGATACAGGTGTGTACTGATTTTCGTGCATGTACGTCAAACCGTATAGTGGGGCTTGAGGCACAAAGTTTTCTAGGGGGCGCTGTTGAGCCGTTAGGCCACGCCCATTAATGCAAACCATTAAATATCAAATTTTTCACCAGGCCTGGCTTGCGTGCAAAATTTGGTGACTTTTGGGGCACGTTTAGGGGGGCAAAAAGGCCCTCATTTCGTCGGAAGAAAAACGAGAAAAATAAAAACACCTCATACAGATACAATAGGGCCTTCGCACTGTAAGTGCTCACGCCCTAATAATAATAATAATAATAATAATATCAAATAATAATAAACAGGATAATGTCAAGCTGGCAGTTTGCCAGCTGAAGTGTAGTAGAAGATGGGTGACAGACAATGACCCTAATCATCAAATCACATCCACCAGAATCTAATCCGCCTCTTGACCCAGTCAGACTGTAACCCCGTAGAAATGCTGTGCAACGACCTCAAGAGAGACGTCCTACAAATGTGTCTTAGCTGAAGCTGAAACGATCTCAGATGACTCCTAAACGTTTTGAAAGCGCTGCTATAAACTCCAAGGGTTCACTTACTTTTCCTCGGGCACTGTTAATTAATGGATGTGTTCAATAAAGATCCAATAAATTCCCACTGTGCATCATTAACTTGGGTATATTGTGTTTGTCTACCATCATGATGAAGATGGATTTCATCCAGATATCATTTTATGGCAACTTCATGCAGAAAAACAGTTAAAGGGATTCAAATACCTTTTCTTGCCAGTGTATGTAAATGTTTCGGTTGTTATTATCCGAGGGTAACCTAACCCCAACGAAACATCTGTTTACCAGAATCAAACTGCGTTTGCTGCATATTTCAGGTTAGAAATAAATTTTTCACATCTCAATGTGCAGTGTTGGTAACAATTTTGGAGATATGCAAGTCGTCTGGAAAGCCTATAAGCGTCAATTTAATTACAAAACATGTGGAATAAATGATGAAATATACACAGTTGGTAAATATATATGTAGGTTTCTACGAAGACGCTGTGTGTTGTCTACAGGGTGGACTACAGGTTGGTTAACATGGGAAACGGCAACATTAATCACATGTAGAGGGGTTGGATGTGACAGGTTGTGGAACAAGTGTTATCAAAATATATTGCAGCATAATGGGTCATGTGACAAATCAGACTTACCTTGGCTTTTAGCCACTTAGTGTGGGCGAGGGGGAAGAAAGAAAAAAAACAAAGAAGAGAGAAAATGAGGGCATGTCAAAACAGCCACATCCAAATGGATTAGTACAAGCTGCCATGAGAAAAATGACTCCTTGTTTTATTTACGCTGCGTAAACATTTAGCAAGACCTGGAAGGGTTGGCAGCTAGCAGAAATGGATAAAAAGACTGGTTGGTCCCCCTGATTCAGAACCACACCCAGAGACCAGAGAGTGGGACTGTGGAGGAATCTCAAAGATCCGATGGCAGAGCAGTGATACCCGGATGAATCTGCCTTCCCCAAATCAAGTCTTTGAAACAGAACACTGTATGTGAAACGCTGATTTAAGCATTACTAGGTTTAAACGATTTAAAACTGCCAGCTACAATAAAAAAAAAAAAAACTAAAACAAAAAAAAACACATGGTGGCTTGAGTCAAAGACAACACAGCGGGAGAGTTTATGCACAGTTTGACACAGTTTTATGCACCGAGTCAAGTGGTTCATCTATAATGCAGCTTCCTTGATGGCCTTTGCAAAAACATTTTTTTGTAGTCTCAAAAGACCACAAAACAATGAGATGATGAGGCTGCAGCATGGTCCTGTTTGAGATCATCGGCTCTTTAAAAAACAACAACGAACAAAACAAAAAAAAAAACCCTGCAGTCCAGCTGTGAAAGGCAAATTTCACTCCCTTTATCAGTACTAGACAAGATTTTATTCGTAATCTAGGTCATGCTAAAAATGCCCAAGCCTACTTCTGCTGAACAATCCGGACCGTTCAATTCAATTCAAACGTCTTTAATTCGAACATGATAGTAGTGTAAGTAGTAGTATAAGTGTAAGTAACTGTCAGTGTGTAAATGTGTCAGTGATAAATTATGGGCAGACAGGTTCAGATTAAGGTCATTATCTAGTCCAAGAAGGCTTGGATGTCAATCTGGGGGGAAAAAGGTCAGAGTTGCCTCCAGCAGGCTCTCTGAGGTCAGCCTTCAATAATGCACAGCAGCTACATTTTTTATGACTCTCAACACTGTGTTGAAACTATATTATTAAGTTATTTATACGGTAAACTAAACAACTTCCCACTGGTGTCACTTTAAAGAAAAAAAATAAGCTTTTGCTGTGGAGAATCGATCTTTAAACCCATCAGCAGTAATCTAAAGGTGACATCTCTGCAGTGGCCATAATTTATAAACCCAGCTGATATTCAAACAAAAAGGACAACTCGCTCAAGACTTTCAGTTTTGTGAGTATTGTTTAAAACAAATCATAGAAAAGTAGCAGCCAAGAGTGGCTGATGATTAGTATTATTTGCTGCTTGCTTTATGCAATTATAGTTTATTCATTTATTCATTTTCCAAATATTTTTGTAAGACTACAACAAATACCTAGATTATGCTGGTTTACAAATTGTGCATGCAACTGCTTAAATAGAGGTTCATCCTTGAATGAAAATACATTTTGGTGCAATATTCCTGCAGCACCTCATCAGTCTGAAATGCCTCATTTTACCTTCCGAATCTTCAAGAACTGCATCCAGACCCCACTCTGCTCCAACTGGTCAGCTGGATAGGGTGACATTAATTTCTATTTTCTTGTCACAATTAACAGCTCGAAAAAAACACATCTTTGAAAATGAATGACTGTGCTGTGTAAAGTTTTTATTAATAGCCAATACAGTGCTAAGTAGCAAAAGTCATGGCACCTTGCCATTGGCTGTACCGACTGCCAATCAAAAGTCCATCCCCCTAATGACACATAAATTTCTTGGACATTTTAACACGAGGGTCAATGACGATTAACTCACTATTGGGGCCACCCCATAGCAGTCAGTCAATAAACAGCAGCTTTTCATACCAGGTTGGTTTCAGCCTGGAAGTTGAAATGTTGGAGTTTGTATGCGACTGTACGGAAGAGTATTAGGGCCACTTAAAAAAAATAAAAAGAATTCTGAGAAAAAAGTCAGAATTCTAGGCCACTAAAAAAAAAAAAAATAATAATTCTGAGAAAAAAGTCAGAATTCTGACTTTAATCTCAGAATTCTGAGAAAAAAGTCAGAATCCATCCATTATCTATACCCGCTTTATCCCTTGCGGGGTCACGGGGGTCTGCTGGAGCCTATCTCAGCTCATTTCAGGTGTGAGGCAGGGGTTACACCCTGGACAGCGTGCATGTTTTTGGACTGTGGGAGGAAGCCGGAGTACCCGGAGAGAACCCACGCAAGCACGGGGAGAACATGCAAACTCCACACAGAAAGGCCCCTGCCGGGCCTGGGAGTCGAACCGGGGACCTTCTTGCTGTGAGGCAACAGTGCTAACCACTAAGCCACTGTGCTGCCCCAAAAAAAAGTCAGAATTCTGAGATTAAAGTCAGAATTCTGAGAAAAAAGTCAGAATTCTGACTTTTTTCTCAGAATTCTGACTTTTTTCTCAGAATTCTGACTTTTTTTCTCAGAATTCTGAGATTAAAGTAGGAATTCTGACTTTTTTTCTCAGAATTCTTTTTTTTTTTTTTTAAGTGGCCCTAATACTCTTCCGTACGACTGACATTTTCAGAAATGAATTTTTCAAAAGATTTGGAACTTAACTGGGGACACTCAGTTGTACAGATATCTTACAGAAACCCAGACTTATCTTTTTCAAAGCATTAAAGCTTAAGTAATTATCTAAAGTCCTAAATGATAAAACTGAGAATTTACTGAAGCCTTACCTGAAACACCCAATGTTATCATGCCTGGATTCCTTAAGCCATGCTGATTAAATCTCTTTTTTTATTCTAAAAAGCAATATGTCCCTGGAAGACATCTGTCGCCTGGAGATTTAGTAACGCCTCTAGTCATTTTGGGATACCACTGATTACTGATATGATGCAGCTGTGTTCAGATAATAATATGATGGCTTTCTACATGAATCTTAGCCCATACTATGTCGCAGTTGTCCTTATTCCTACATTCAGTGCGAGTGAGAACATCTCTCTGTCATACAGTGTGTAAGCCTATTATGATGTTTCTTCTCCGTTTTACAGGCGTTTAACAACACAACCCTTGTGTAAAACCAACTCAACATTGAGGCCAATGCAGACCCTCGGGCACATGCAGTGAGCTCCACAGTAAACTGAAGCCAATAGACATGATTTAAACTCCCATTACAGTATTGATTCTGGTCAGTAAGTAAAACAAGGCTGTAGTCCTTCTGCACAAGGAGGACATCTAACAGCAGCCATCACAGATACTATGAATTAATATGGAGCATTGACATCAAATATTGATCGGTTCTGGGTTGCAACATGCACAGATGAGAGGAGGTGAATGGTATAGGGCTGCTGTAGGAACGTGTGTGTGGGTGTGCACATTCTCTACATTCACTGACAAAAATGCTGCATTTGTACAGACGTTTAAATGAGAAAATCCAAAGAGATTAGGCCCCATGTAATGTGTGATGTTCTCAAAATAGATGCTTCAAAAGAGTCTCAAAGGAGCCACAAACCATGATGGTTTCAGTCATTTTAATTTCCTCTGTCAAACACGATTCTAATATTGAGTGATTCCTCTAAAACAGCAGGGTTTGGACTTGACGTCACTTAATTTCTACTTTTTTTAAATGCGGCATAGAAATACAAGTGGTATTCTCCAATCTGCTGATTGGAAACACTTTTATTGCACAGTCTGCAAATCCAATTATCTTGAAGACTTTAAGCAGCAGATTCACTGTCATGTGCATTTTTCTGATCCAAGCTCTGTTTTGGTGTTAAAGGGTGCATTTATTTGCATTTATAAATAGCTGCTTGGAAAAGAGAGAAGGAAAATAAATAAATAAATAAATAAATAAATAAATAGCTACTTGGTTCAAAACAAAAGCAAAAAAATTATACGTCTAGTTTTCTTCACTAGTAGAAAGTCCTGGATTATTTCACTTCACTTTAGCCATTTTTTTTTCTCTAAATTAATGACACAAACTTGCAGTCTATAGTTCTTAGTTAAATACATAATATAAAAATGAACAAAAAAAACATCCTTCTCTTGTTTTTTTCTGAATTAACACCATCATTTTCAATAAAATGATATGGATCAAAGTGTCTGAAATAAAGTTTATCTTTCTAACGACATGGTTTCATATCCTCTTCAGCCTTTGATTAAATTGAATTTTGATTTTGATTGTTTATTTTAGTCCAGTTTTACTTTGTTTTGACTTGTAGATTTTGGGATATAGTCCCATGTTTAAGTTGTATAGATATGGTAAAAGGGTATCTTTTTATATGAATTACAATATGATGATTTATGGTACTAATTATTTTAGACTTCTTTTACTTCTTTTTTGTGCTCATTTTAGATAATGCGAGCAAAAGTATTTTTTTCCATTCTCTCATTAAAAATGACCTTGTTCATTCAGAGAATCAGACAATATTTTAAAAAAGAAAAGAAATTGTGCCATTAATTCAGAAAAAAAGAGAAAAAAAATTGGGGGGGGGAGAAAATGTTACAAATTCTGAAATAAATGCACTTCTTTTTTTTATTTTTCGAAGTGAATGCAATATGCTTTCATACCAAAATACAGGAGAATCGTAGAAAAGGTCACAGCCTAACTGGACAGATGGCTCGGTTGGCTGGAAAGCCACTCAGGCACCGTAGATTAAAATTAGATGGCTGAAAATGACCATAATATGGCCATTTTAAACATGATGTGAGTGCTCAAATAATTCCCCACTGAACATAGCGAGAACGGCATAGTGGCTTTTATCCTGTCTTATTATGAACACCACTATGGGACGGTTATGGAGGGGGTCTCTAATTCAATCTGTGCAACAGCTGCAACTGATGGAGCTGATAGATGGAGCAGATGATGCTCAGAGGGGGACGGACACGGCAATCAAATACGCTTGTAGCCATCAGGAAGCGACATCATTGTCAGAACAACCTCGCGACCCTGAAAGCAGGGCTTAATTGCAGATGTTTATCAGCTCAAAAAGCTTCTTTCCCAACTTTCAGATTGAATTGATGTCCGGATGACTTGAAAACATGATTAGAGGGGCCTTAAATGTGTTGAAAAATCCCTCTCTTGTTTGTCTCTGATCGCCATTTTCATCACACTCCAAGAATAGAGCAGTTTTCTGAGAGCCGTATGATGTAATCGCTTTTTAGTTCATCTCCACCCCCAACCAGTTCCCACCAACCCACACTCAAACATATTCCTGTAGGGTCAGAAAGGGTGCTTTCTGAAGATGAAAGAGAAAGCACATGAGACGAGAGTGTGAGTGAGAAACACAAAGTGGGAGAAGGGAGAGAAAGAGGGAGAAAGGAATACCTCTGGCTAGAAAGCAAGGAAAGGGCGAGGGGAGGGGGAACTAGACAGAGTAAGAAACTGGAAGAACCGAGGCAAATCTAAACTAATGGACTGAGTCCAGAGAAATCTTATCTGAGGGTAGATCTAAACAACAGTTTCAGAAAATCATGAAGTCTGGACGAATTATAAAATTTGCTCACCTTAACGCCATGACCGACGTCATCCAGGACAGTGTAATCAATAGGCTTCCTGATGTACCTGACCGGCCGCTCCACATTGGCCGGCGCTATAATCTTATGGGTCCTTGACGTGTTCTTGTTCGTGGTCAGGATCCCAATCTCTCGCCTCGCCACCTTCTCTTTATGGATGTCCACAGTCTGTAAACGGAGAATACAGTAGAAGAGGATGTGATCGATGCCACAGTGGGGAAAAAAAAAAAAAAAAGATGTGTGGCGCAACATGGACATCTGGGATTAAATAAACTCCTCATAAAGAAGATTAGGATGGTTTAATTAAATCAAAAGGCTGTGATTTTCATCACTGGGGACTTAATCTTTTTATAAAAACAGCCGGGGCTCAATAATAAATCGAATTTGACACGAAGCGAGTCCTGTACGGAGTAACGATCGAAAGATGTGCGTCTGAACATTTCTAGCCTCACAACTGAATGGTGGGAGTCACTTAAATGGTCTGAAATGTAAATGGAAAGTTTAGTTAACTATAAATACAAAAAGACACATTTCAACACATGTTATAGAGCCTTGCGTCAGGACAATGCATGATTAATTCAGGAAAATAAAAATTAAATCTATCGTATACTAAAATGACATTTTTACACAAAAGAAAAAAAAGGTTTTAGGTTCACACTATCGCAGCGTGAAAAATGCAGTGTTTATGCCTTTGGAGATAAAGATCGTTTTCTCACAAGAAATATAAGACTGCTTGAGCGAGAGTTTTTAGTTTTTTTTTTCTTTTTACTTTTGCGCAATAACAAACCTTCAAGGTGAGAAACTGATGAATTAAAAAAAAAAAGTAGTAAATACCACCGGGCCAAAACACAAACTAGTTGGAGGCGCCAGTGGAAGCAAGGTTTTCTTCTTCTAATGTTGGATGTGATGAAAAGTTAATATACTAGTCAACATTTGAAGTGGATCAAAACTTTAATCAAAGTTGTCCAAAGACAAGAGATATTGTTGGCATAAAATGTAAGTATGTTTACTATCCACTTCAAAAGTTGCCTAAAGTACATCATCCTTTCAATAGTTTCACTGCAGTGCCGTTTTATACACTTTTGCTCCTTCTTGAGTTGATGCACAACAGAATTTCCCATGATACTGAAAGCATGCACTGCATGATGAATCAGATTTGGGGAAAAACAAAAAACCAAACAAGAAAACTAGACCAATCCAGAGTCATCTGCTGGAGGGCAGTTTCCCACCTACACTTAAAAAATTAGAGTTTTGAAGAACACGAGTATTTAATGTATGAAGAACTGTTTGGATGGGACTTTGAAGAGGAGAATGAAACCTCTCTCATTTTGAAGTGATTTTAAGCTCCCACTCTTTCCTCCCTCAGTTTTTAATCAGGCAAACGGCTTCATTAACAGTGACATTTGGGAATATAATCTAAAAATTCTCAGCCACTGGCTTACAAAATCGGCAAATGAAGCACAAAAATACTACAATATCAAACTGGTCCACGTCTGAAAGCATCAAACTGAGTGTGAACATCAGAATATATTTTCTAAAGCATTGGAAAGGAAGAGAGATAAAGAGGTGAATTTGGTGTCACGGATTCAAAAGGTGCTATTATTTTAGTTTGGACTAATCCAATTAGACATTGGACAAAGAGGGGTATGTTTGGGTGACTGGATTTTTCTACAATTTTCAAAGTTAAATCTTTTACAAAGCATGTCATCTGTAAATGACTCATGGTTTACGCCAGGCTGATGAAGATGACAGCTGTTGACACATCCGAACGTTTGCTCCTCCTTGAGGTAAGGTGCCTGAGTAAAATCACGAGGGATGGCTCATTCATGACTTAAATCGTCATAAATCATCAGCCAAAAGGGGAACACTTACTACCAGTCAGAAGGGACCCAAGGAGTAGCTGCCCTTCCACTTAGACATGAAAGACTGCAATGTAGACCAAGAAAACGAGGCTTTCTCACAGAGGAGGGGGGGGTAAGGAGTCCTGGGTGACCAGCGCCGACAGAGGATTCCTTTCATGCCACAGCGATCTGGATTTAGACTCAACTCTTCTTTATTCTGCACTGTTCCACTGTATGGCCGACTGACCTCAAGTATCACACGCTGCAGAGCTGAGAACATGGGCCTGGTCTGTTTGCACGGGGTCCGTACCAGCTCAACCAAAGTGACATCTCTGTGAAACATCAAGCCTAATTTTCCTAACTGCAACATTAAAGAGCTTTACGCCTGAGAGACAACATTATCTCTTGTATCTACAAAGGATGATGCAAAGCAGATGCTTGCAGGACATGCACGAGCAGAAGGAGCTGGATTGTTCAGAATGACAGTACAGGGAAGAATCAATATTTCATAACAGGCAACGTTGCTCATGCATAATTGCTCCCACAGAGACTTCCCATACAAAAGGGGAAACATCCGTTCTGTTTCACCGGGCCTTTGTGTCTGCTTGAATTAAGAGAGATGACAAAGCGTCAGCTGCGGTTATCTCTTCTAACCTGAGCAAGGCTGCTGGAATGTGAGAGGCTCTTAATGTATGAAAGAACTGCAAAGTCTTCAGTATGAGTGTGAAAGAAAAAAAAAAAAAAAAAGAGGAGGCTGAAACACAAATATTTCATTCACGAGTGCAAGAGCCTCACGGAGCTAACAGCTTGACTCCACAGGCAACTCTGAGATCATTTCAACATTTTTCATAAATTCAACTGAGCCAAAAAATAAATAATAAATAAAAGAATGACAGGGTTCAGCAACTGGCTTCTTTTTAAAAACAAACCTTGTTCCACCTCATTATCCCCGCAACATCCTCGATGATTGTGCGGCACAGGAGGCATTGGGTGTTGCGTTATTAGACATTATGGGGAAGCAGGTGTTTCCAGTCAAAATAATTCAACACGAAACCGCAGAGACAAACTCTTCCTCAACAAGAGCACTGTTGGTAAAATATTGTAGCTAAACTGGGAATGCATCTGGTCTTGGCTGAACACAGTCACCTTATCAGAGAATAGCATGTGGACAAACATCATCGCAGCTGGCAAAGGGAGGGAAGTGAGAGGGCGACACGGCGTGACTTCATCTGCTTCCTGTATGGCAGGAAAACAGTCACTGCTGTCACAGTGCGGGATCGTGTTGCCTAAAAGATCTCCCTATTTTTTTAATCCAACTTCTAGGAGAGACTGCAGCCCACTGAAAACTAGGGGTGGGCAAATATATCGATATGGCAATATATCGCGATACTTTTCCAGCCGATTCAATATCGATATTCAAAATTTAAATATCAAATTATTTTTTTTTTTTTTTTTTTTAATCCCCGATCTTTTTCCCATTATATCACCCAGTGCTCCTACCTAAGTGACAGTCCTGGGCATTGCCACTCTCTACCAACCCTGGGAGGGCCCTGCACTGAGCTCAGGTTTTATTTCACGTTTTATTTCATTTTATAATTTATTTTTTATATAACACAATTGCCTGTCCTTAAAAAATGAAAAATAATGGACAGAGGTTTATTTATTTATGGATTTATATCTATACTGACTGATCACTGTGCCTGTCCTTGGTTTTAGTACCATCTTTCTTGTGTTTATTATCATTTGCCACATAATTAAAGCAACCTCATACTAAATTTAATGTTAATTTCATATGATGTAAATAATATGAAAAACATATACAAATATGTTGTAACTTTAGCTTGTATAGTTATAATAAAACATTGTTTTGACTCAGTTTGTCCCATGAATTGTCACTATAATCTGATGAACGTGCAACTCGGATTTTAAGATCCATCACTATCATCTGATGTACATATATACAACTTGGATTTTAAGATGTGTAATGCATTTTAAAATTTTTCGGTGAACTATGTAGAATATAATAATCGGGATATCGCATAATCGGGATATCGCAATGTGTATCGTATCGTGGCTCAAGTATCGTGATGCGTATCGTATCGTGAGGTCCTTCCCAATACCCACCCCTACTGAAAACGTGTTACTAATCCACTGTCCAGAATGGTCCAAGCAGAAAAGCACATTCAGGCTCGATTTCCTTTCAGAGCGACCCAGTGGGGAACTTCTGTGTGAGTGATGGATTGTTAATAGGCTGTCTCTTCCCTCCACTCAGCGAGCTTCTTTTAGCTTTCAACTGGCACTGCAAAAGGTGTTTACGTGATCCCAGTGGTCCATCTCTGAGGTGGAAAGAGGCTGAAGTCTGAAAGCTGGATGATTCACACTGGCTCTCAGTACTGTCACACGTATGTCTGAGTCCTGTGGCCGGTTTCCCAGAAAACCGAGCAGCTTTTGGCTCGGCCGTTTGGCTTGTCCATCAGGATTTAAAGTACCTCCCCTTCTCACCATCTTACTCGTTACTCATCACCTCCTTTATTTTCAAGTTGATGTCTTCTCTTTATCCCACAAAGTCTCTTGCAATTGTTGCTACACCCACAAGAAAAATCTCCAACTTGAGCTGGAACTGCTGCCAACGTCGTCATCCACAGATTCTAGCCAGACAGATATACCAAAAAAGTCCATGCAAGATCTCTTTGGACTTTGAGGTTTTAGTTTTTTCCAAGTTTTGGGATACGAGTGAGTCAGCACTGCGGCTGCCACAATGACCGATCATTGTTGTGTTGTCGGTAGCAACAAGCACTGAAAATATCGGTGATGTAGTTCTTTACTTTTAATACGGTCTGTTCCCATTCTGGTCAGGGCGGCACTTGGACATCCCACAGCTCCTAATGTGATACAGACTCAGCCACTTTAATGTTTGAACTTCAGCAAGATTCTGAAGATGTGAGGTGTTGTCTAGCAATAAAAGTCTGAGGCATCTGAAAATGGGTTAAAAGATTTGTGAATGCAGAAACTACTTATTGGAAGTCAGTTTCAGGTTCAATCTGTATGAATTTAATGTTAGCACTAGGGCTGAACTCGTATATTAATACAGCCAAATGTCAATTTGGGTATCTCGACACTCTCTTTCTCTCTTCCTTTCTTTCTATGCATTTAGCGCTGAATGTTGCAGGTGGATGTGAACGTCATTTTATCTGTTGAACAAGACATCCTGGTGTGTGGTAAACTTTAAATTCAGTGATGACAAGTTGATTTATCCCAAGAGAGCAATCTGTCATAGAAACAGTTTTCAAACAAGCTGTGTCACATTGATACATTTGTTCAACTGTCCACATTCCTAGCTTGGTTTGTTGAGAGGAGAATGACATTTTGTCTGCTGGGACCGAGAGGTCACTTCAGAGTTAGTTATTTAGAGAAGCTACATCGATTCAAACTGCGAGTTGTTTAGAGAAATAATAATGATGTGATATTTGAACAGAATATTCCTGTACAGATGAAGTCTGTAACTTTCATCTTCTGTAATAATTTCTCCACTTGACACAAACCAGGCGGTTATAAAAGTTATTCTTCTTTACCTTCCTTATTACCTACATAAGTTTAATCCTGCATTTGACCATTGGAAGCAACAAGCTTGGAGGAGGAGGAGGATGAGGAATACAATTTTGGGGAAATGTCATTAAGCTGTTGCTTTCATCCTTAACACCTTAGAAGGAGTCAGCCCAGAAAACCTTCCCTGCAGGAAACACACTACTAATACTCTGAGCTAACATTGCATTGTTTTGCTTTTTTGATGAGTTCGTAGCAATGATGCATCAGCTGTTTTTTAGCCAAATGAAACATTTAATTGAAGGTCCCATGAGATTTTCTGGAAAACCAGCTGAATAACAAAGAAAACACTACAGTTTAAAAAAAAAAAGAAAAAAAAACGCTATATTATGACAGCTTCATGTTTAAAATAAAACAAATCAGAGATGGGAAGGAGGTCGAAATAATAATAATAAAAAAATAAATATGAGATTAAAGGTTTACATGTTTCTCTTTTTTTATATTGTGAATAAGTTAGTGTCACTCCAGTTTTGTCATGACTAAAGTTTTTTTTTCTCTTTCTGCAAATTAAATGTGCCTGAACATCCGGGTTTTGTTGGGCCTGTAAGATTGTAGATACCAATTTTTCTGGAGTAAATCCTGCAAATGCCTTTTCTCTCTTTTGAGGACATATTCTCAAATTTTTTCAGCAGAACACGGTTTCTTTTTCCACACTTCCAAACCACTAACTACAAGTACTGTATATAAAATAGTAAACTCGTTGTACAGATCTGAATGTCGGACTTGTAAAATATCAAAGCACATCATCATAAAATACAGAAAGTATTCTCTTGTGTTTCCTTATTCTCAAAAAGAAACCGAATAAACTCACTCCCAGTCATCATTTGTGTATCTAACACATAAAAGGCCTCCAGTAACTCCTGCTGCTCATACAGAAATAATGAAACAGTTCACTATAAACTGAGTAAAAGAAAAAAAGCAAAGTTATAACTGAGAGCCCTGATCTTCTGGGATAAACTGAGCTTTTCTCTGTTCAAAGAAAGAACCCAGTGATAGGAACAGGATTGTCTAGTCCTCCACCATTTCACATCTACTGTTAAGGAAAAATATTGGTTTTATTTAGGCCAGCAGAAACAAAAGGAAAAAAAGAATTATTAAAAAATGTATAAAATAATAATAAAATAATCATAAATGTTAGCAAAAAGCTTCCACCCAGCATTTCTGCAGAAGCTTGGATCTCTCAGTCTCAGTCCACGGCAAACCAAAGCGACGGAAATGGAATTTCGAATCCTCGCATAAAATTTACTTGTGAACTTCACACCAGACGAATGCAGACTGGGATAATCAGTGACTGAAAAAGGACGGGGGAAAAAGCCAATCTGTAGTGCTTGATAAGTCTATGAGACACCTGGTTTCACTTCAGCACACAATGAGAAAAAGAAACTTATCAGCTTTTTCCATTTGCCATGAGGAGATATCCTCAGTAAAACATTGGCTATGCACAAATATACAAAACACACAAAACGAGCTGCTCTGCAGCGTGGGCCGTAAGCAGAGTGGGTTTGAGCTGGGTGATTACAAACAACATCGGGGGAAATCCTACAGCTACACTACACAAACATACTTGACATACCAATGTGTGCGTGGGTGTGAATACATACACACACATTAAAATATGGTCTTGAGAGCAGACAAATCTGCAATTGATTAAAGACAGACTGTAAAATGTTTATAAGATTTAGCGTTATGTTGTCGTTGTGTTAAGTTTTCTTGTGTTGTTAATAAGCAAAAACCAATAAACATACTTCTAAAAGAAAAGAAAAAAAAAAACATCTCAGCGTTACAACACACAAATGTACATTCCTGAAAAGAGCTCCTATTGGTTCAGAACATCAACCGTCCCATTTCCCTAAAATCTAAACCAGAACTCCATGTGAAAATGAAATGAGAGGAAGAATAAAAGACGTTTCTGGGCGTAAGCCAAGATCAGGAATCAGACATTATTCTTCATTCTTCTCCTGCGGGATTAGCAGCAGATAGCATCTATGAAACACACACCTGCTCAGCACATTTGATCCTCAATTTCAGACCTTCTGTGGATTTATCACAAAGGTAAGAACCTGTCACACACTCTGAACACGTCTTCATTTTAGAAATATTTTTTCAGTGTTATTTTTTAAGGAAATTTGATTGACAGCAAAACCTTTTTCCTGAACTCAAATTGATTTGATCGGTTTGATAAAGTGATTTCTTGTATTTTTATGTTATGATGAAGCATCGTGAAGGGAGCTCTCTTCTCCTCCTGGTCTGCTGGGCCTCTTCTAGTACAAATACAATCATTCCCTAGTTTGAACTTCCTCTTAAGAGATTCCTCAATGTGGGGATTTTGTGAAAGGCAAAAACACAGAGGGGGAAAAAAGGGAAAGATGATGTTGTGGTAACTAAGATAGAAGGACTTGGTGGATCAGTTGGGAATGTCACAATGTTTGCCAAAAAATATGCATTACCAAGACATGCAGATCCACAAAATCTGATGAGCTTCTGGATCAAATAAAGGTTGATGTAAAACAGATGGTCCAGCACACCTAAGAGCTTCCACACAGAATTCATTTGTTGGGATGATTCAGGGTTTCTACAGAGTCCCTGCAACCCCTCAATACCCCCCAACGAAAATAAGAGAACCTCATCCTTTAATGGTTAGAAATTCCCAGACCTTCACAAAAGTAGCAACACCTATTGTGAAAATGTTTTGGAAGTTGAGCTGCAGCAAAGACGACAAGGCTGTGGCTCAGGAGCTGGGGGAGTTTAGGCTGTACACCATTTTCAGGTGGACTTCAGTCGGGAGCAGTTTGGGAGACTGATGGGGAAAAGAAGCACTGAGGTTCACAAAACAAGGGACGATCGATCAAATCAATCAATAAAATCAAACTTTATTTACACAGCACTTTTCATACAATAAAATGCAGCACAGAGTGCTTAGCAGTAAAAACAAATCAATCCCAACCACGCAGACAAGTATTTAAGTTCAAAATAATGACGTCTCTACCGCTTATAAAATACATGTTAAGCCCAGTTGTTAGATATTTCTTCCCACATCAAAGCTGCCCTCTCTGTCACAGTCTGTCTTTGAACTGGCATTGTACAACCAGGATACTGGGTACCGGGAAACAGCTTCCCTGGGATGGTCTTTGCCGACCGTCAGGTTAGTGGCAAATTTGAGGTGTCAAGAGTGCTGCATCCAAGATGAACTTTTTTTTTTTCCCGGTGCAAGTTGCCGGGACGGCGCTCATTTCCTTGGGCCGTGCTGCACTGAGCTGAGTGCAGCACGGCTGCAAAAACCTTGTTGCACTGCTTAAAACATAGAAACTGGTTCAAAAGAGAAGCAACCAAACCTACTGCGTGCCATCTGAAAAAAGGCCTCAAAATTGGTTTACAGAACCTCAGTACTTCCATGACACAAACCAGAACTTATCAATAGACTACAGAAGCAGCCAATTATCCTCTTAATCAGAATCAGAATCAGAAAAGCTTTATTGCCAGGTCAGACATAAATCAGACGAGAGAACTTGACTCCGGTTTACACCGATCTGGGTGTCAAGATCAAGATAAGGTTGAATTAATTCAATTTTGTTTGTTGTATTAAAACGATGCTTACCTTAAATCTAATTCTAATAAAACTTTTCCACCTTAATATCATATTTCCAGAGTCATTGTGATGGTACATCAACTTCCAACAGGTTTAATGACACCTCTGTCATGGTCTGAGGGGTCTGTATCGCCTTCACTGGCACTATGTAACTTTGAGGAGCATGGTAGGAACCCTGCCACACTAAAAAACTACAAATCTTTGACTGCTTTACGGCATACGTCACTTCCCCCTCCTTTCCGATTCGCAGTCGAGACGAAAATGGGCGGGGCTTGGAGCGCAGCTCCGCAGAAGCTGGTAACCCGTTGCTGCGTTGTGGCTGCAGCAGCTCCACACACAACAGACGTGGGGAAAAGATCCTAATGGTTTAACTTTTCAACGGTTTCCTGCTCGGAGGCAGAACCACGCAGGCCAAGTATCTGAGATAACAAAGTAAAAGAGTGAAAGAGTCGTCGGCTCGCTTGGATTGCGGCTGTAACGACCAAACACCTTCCACACAGTAAAGCCTGAATTATGGTTCTGCGTTAAATCGACGCAGACCTACGGCGTAGGGTACGGGGCGATGCGCAACGTACTCCGTAGGCTCTGCGTCGATTTAACGCAGAACCATAAATCAGCCTTAAGCCACAAACACACACACAGACCGGGTCGGATCAAAACACGGGTTTTATTCCCCACTTCACCAGCTAAACGCAGTTGCTGGCCAGCTCTCTGCGGTGTAATTAACCCCAATCTTCAGATAAAACTAGTTTGTTCAGGAAAAAATATTAACTCTTATTTGTAGCTGCAGAGGAAAAAAATAATCTCACGAGGAAAACAAAAATATTGCTCACGCCTCGGAGCCTCTTCTACATAATATAGCAGTCAAAAAAAAAAGAAAAGAGAAGTAAGAGGGATACAAAACGTGTACTGTATGTTGTACTATTATACTAATTTATTGAAACACATGGCTCTTCAGTAGGGATTTCATATGGATCCAGACCGTTAATAATCATTATTTTCTCCATATACCGCTCCCTGGCTTCCTTGTTTAAGGTATCCCGGTAAATTCCAGTTCCTTTCCAGAAGTTTAACATCTTTTTTTTTGCGTTCCGTCTGTTCACTTGGTGAAACAGAAAAGCGTCCCGTCTTCTCTCATCAAAACAAATACACGCGACGGGACAGGAGTTTTCCGGCAGTACGCGCTGGTGCTCATGGGAAACGTAGTGTTCTTTCTGGTAAAACAATACCGCTTTTGTCCAAAAGATGCCGCCAAACTCAGAAAAGCTGAAAGTTACGTTGTGCTGCTTTAACTGTTCTTTAAGGAGGTCATATGCCTTGATTTCGCCTCATGAAAGTCAAACACTGCTGGGCTGAACTGACCACCTTCAATCCCTGTCCGTTGCCATGGTAAAAGGCATCCAAATCAGTTTCCAAACATTTCCACAACACTGCCTTTTTTATATTATGCATTGCTACAAAAAAAAAGAAAATCCCCAACTGCCCCATGAAATAATAAATGAATTATGCATCAATTTTAATGAGCCACTCACGGATAAAGAGTTTTAAACTTTGAGCGCCACTGTCATCTAACGTGCCATTAGTTGTCAACGAAGATGTTGAAAAGTTTAAAAGGTTAAAGGTCAACATGCGAACAATGAATGGGGCGTCACGTAGAGAAGTAGAATCTCAGATCAAAACAACGAAACCAAATTCAAAACTTGTTGCTCCTCTGCAGCTTTTAGGGTTTCCATCCCAGGAAAGAAAGAACAATGCTGAATGTGACCTTGGTGCTCCGTTTGCGGGGGAGGCTTTTCAGCAGAATAGCAAAAGAGAGCAAAGCTTCTTCTTTAAACGCTGAGAAAGAAAGTATCCGTCAACTTGAAAGTAAACATTATATTATAGAATAAAAGCTCAAGTTTAACCTCTTAAATAGCATTACTTGTACAGAGTACAAGTTTACCATCAGCCTGCAAAACCTGTAGTTCCTTCTCAGTGGATTCTGGGTAAAAAGATATTCATCCGGTATTCATCATCATTTGATCACAGCGTGCTCTCCAAGGCAGCCAAAAGTGAACAGATTTGAGAGTTAAAAGAAAATTGAATCTTTTATGATTTAAATGTCAATTGCAGGTTTTTGTGTTTTGGTGTTTGACAGCAGAGAAGACGTTAACAAGCATTTCTCAAGGGAATAACGATATTTCCTCTGACTCTTTATTTTCTGTCTTTTTTATGACTCTCCAGGTTGATCTTGTGATTTAAACAAACCCTCCTGACCCAATGTCTTCCATCATCCCAGCTGTGAACCAGTAAAATCCTGCTCACGCCTCCAGGATGCTGTATCTGTTCCGTGGTTCTCACAACATCCACGCTCATCTGCAATAACTGTTCAGTCCAACGCCCCCCTAACTCCACACTGAGCCAAAACGGCTCTGGAAACGGAGCAAACGCCTCTCCGTCTGGTCTCTCAACGTGATCCGGGCCAGCACATCTGAGGCCCGTCATGTGCCGGAGTCAAACATTTGTCCCCAGGCCCTGTCATGGAGCCATTTCTCAAAGCTCTTGGTTCAACATGGAGCAGGTCTGAGTATCCGTTCATTCTCTAAGCCAAAAAAAAAAAAAAGGAAAGGTCATCTGCACTGCAGGGAGTTCTCACTTTGGCACCCTCTCGTTGAACATCCCTCAAAAACTGAATTCCTCCGTTAAATCCAATAACCCCTGTGAGGCACAATAGAGCCAGGACTGGAGGTTGTGAGAACAAGACATGTGTGAAACCTTAGAAAGACGATATTTCTCACTTGCACAGCAGAAAAAAGGGGAAAAAAAAACAACAAACAGGAGTCAAAAGAGCTTGCGAAGGTCGACGTTTTGTTTGCTAACACAGCACATATGGAAACACCTCGGCCGACTATTGCCTATAACACTTTGGGCCGCAGCCAAAAACGGGATTCTGACTGAGCCGTGAAGTTTGCATATAAGCTTAGACTAAGCCTTTACCACACCGGGACTTAAACCCACACAACAACTGAGGCAACAAACACCACAAAACAAATCCCAGCACCAAAGCGCATCTCCAGTAAAGTAACAATTCAAACAGGATGTGTAACTATTCCCCACATATCCCTCTACAGGGAGGAGGAGCAAAACAGCACCAGCTTGTTGGTACCAATGACTCCATAGCCACTTTTGCACTAGTATCGGTTCAGCCCGGCTCCGCTCGGCGCGGTACGGCACAGTTCCACCCGTGTGTTTTCGCATTGCCAGGGGAGAAGCGGGCAGGTTTGGGTGAAGCTGCTGTGACGTACTCGATTGCGCAACCGCTTTGTTCCTGTCGCCGCTGATCAGAAATCAGCTGGAGCCGGGAGCGGCTGAGAGTAAAACAGCCCGTCTGCATCCCTTTTTAAATTTTTTCTCCTCAGCCACCAGGTTTATGAACATCTGCACCTCAGAGTTGGATCACCAAACAGACGTTTTGCGCTTTATAATAAAATCGCTGCGAGCCGCGAGTCGCCTCGCTCTGACTCCCGCTTCCTGATTCAAACGTCTGACGGCCCCGCCCCCCGACCAATCAGAGGCGAGGAGGGTGGTGACGGCCCCGCCCCCCGACCAATCGGTGGCGAGGAGGTGGTGACGTCAGAAATAGTCCCTTCTCAGCCCGCTAAGAACCTGGCTGAAATGGTTACAGAAAAAAGTATCGACTTGGAGCGGCTTTACCCGTCTCAGCCCTAGTGCGAAAGCGCAAAATGGGGCCATAGCGGGTAGAACCGGGGAGAAGTGAGACTAATGCAAAAGCGCCACATAGGTGCAGAGTAGGGCTGTTCGATTAATCGATTTTAAATCGTAATCGCGATTATGTAATTAGAACGATGTTAAAACGTGAAAATCGTAAAATCGATTTTTCACTTTTTTTTTTTTTTTTACCTTGTCTGCACACATATTAATGATTGATACCATATTAATGATTGATGGAAATACCTCTCAATACCTGCGACAAGTGCCCCATCGGAGAGGCTCTTTAGTGTAGGAGGGGGCGTTGTAACATGCCACCGGGCATCCCTCAAGCCAGATGCGGTAGACCGGCTCGTGTTCCTTGCAAAAAACTTGCAAATGTGAATAGCAAATGTAATGACTGACATTACACACCTCTACCTCCTTCATGGGTTGCATTATTATTTAGCATGCAAAGACCCAGTTTAGTTTAATTAGAAAATGTCTTGTTTTATTTAATTGGAAATATAACTTACTGTATGTTTGCAAGTGCTGATTTGCTGATTTTTTTTTTCAGAGATAAAACTTTATATTTTATTATATTTATTTTTAACTTATTTTAAACTTTTTTTAAACTTATTTTACAGAGTTTTGCACTTTATTCATTTATTTTTGGTTTAATAAGAGCAAAGTTTGCACTTAAAGCCCAATGTGGCAAATGTTCAATAAAAAAACAGCATATTTGAAATCATTTCTTTGCCTTTTGTCAATTCACAAAATAATCGTAATCGAAAATCGGATTTTGAGAGAAAAAAAAAAAATCGAGATTTTATTTTTGGGCAAAATCGAACAGCCCTAGTGCAGAGGGGATGGAGGAGGAAGAAAAGAAGAGGAAGTGACGACACAAACGAGCAGCGTATGATTCACTAAACAAGGTCAGCCACCAGTCACTTCACATCATGTCTGACCTCCTCTAACCTTTACCCACACTGGACAGATGGAGTGCGAGTGTTCAAGCGTGTGCGGCTGCCAGACTCGACATTTAATGTTGGGAGACACTGCAGGTGGGAAACATGTCTACAGTGTCTTGTAATACTCGATCTGAAGGGGTGACTTGAGTTATGCAGATATGAAGATCTGCTTGTTGTCTTTGTTGTTGCTCCTTAAAGATGTACCTTATTTCAGATGTTATTCAAACTCTTAACATTTCAAAAATTATTTTGCTTCTCCTTTTTGGGATCCCCATAACGAATCACTTGTTTCCATCTTCCAGCACACTCCTTTGAATGTGTTCACTATCCCTCAAACTATTGATTATGAATATATTGATAAGCACTGAATAATCGAACAATACAGAGCTGTAATTCCCATCTCGTACTTGTTTGACTCTGTCAACTGATCAAATGTCAGTTTACTTTAATCTTTCCTTCAGTTCCTGTGGCATTTAATAGATGATGTCGCTTAATGAGTGAATGTTGACATTTTTGGCAATAAAATGTCTGGATTTCATGAATTTATTCTATTAATTGTACAACATTTTGTTATTTTGATAAAATTACTGCAACTATTTTCGAAAACAATGTTTTGTAACAAAACATCCCACTGACCTTTAACCTCAAAAATGTCAGGAGTAACAATCTCATGATGTTCATGACTGTCACAAGTCTGGATGACAGACGGACAGATAAACAGGACGACTCCAGCTGTGATGTGGGAGCGTTGCAAACTTCTTAAACACAAAGAGGGAACCCAGGCAGTTCTCACGATGGTGTCAGACCACAACTTAATTCAATTATATTTTATTAATCCCAAAAGGGAAATTATATTGTTGCAGTAAAAACTAAGCCAGTATCAAAGCCAACGTAAAAGGTCATTGTTCCATGTCTGTATATTTTTTCATAGTCTTCCAGTGATTAATAAAACATTTTACAAACATTGTATTCTTGGTTTGACAAATAGGTCAATAGATAAGAAATTTAATTTTAAAATCTATGAAACAATAAATATTGTGGTAATGGTTTTTGATTTTGGCAACAACATAAGAAATCATCCAATTTAGTGACTTTTAACCACTTTAAAATGTAAAAATAAGTCCAATTTGATATGAAAACTATGTGGGGGGGAACAGGAACTTTCTGAAATAACAATTCCACGTCTATCATTAGATAATAAGGGATGTAAATTTTCATTTGGGACCAAACTGACATCAAATGAAGCAGTTTTCAGTTAAAAATAAAATGAATGTAGTAAAATTTCAAGTCATTTTAGCATTGGGGGGTGAATGTGACTCATAAAACTGCATTAACATCCCAAACAAACAGTAACTTCACTACATAAGGAACAGAAAAGACATGTATGTGACTAACTATAAAAGATGGAGAAGAACATATGAACAGCAAAGAGGGAAGCATGAGGAGAAGGAGGGAGTAAATGAGCAACATCACAAGATGGCAGATGTCTTGCAGCTTTTCTGTGACCCGTGGGATGCTTGCGGTACCGGTGAAGTTCTGGAGCGGTGATTGTTTGAGCAACGATAAACAGCTGTCATTTCACAGAAACATTATGTAGAGGCACGTAGGGGGCATGACACATTAGTTGTTGACTACTCGACAGACAAATACTTTTCATTGCAAACCAGTTCTGAAAAACAAATGGCTCGTTTCAAGGAAATTCAAGATTATTTTAGGCTATTTTGCTAGTTTTAAGTATTCTAGTCAAGAACATTTTTCTTACCCCATTGGCATAGACCTTTTTGCCTAAAATAAGATAATTTTGATTAGATTTGGGAATATTAGGCTTGTTTCTAGAAGGAGCTGTTTTTGCAGTGTGTGTATTTCAATGTATTGTTATATAAACACACGTGGATCTGGCTTTGTGTTTACGGCTGATGGTGGCTCAGAGATGTATCTGTAGCACATCAATGTCCCTCCCCAGGCCATCTCTGTGCCTTTATACGAGGCACTGATGGGCTACAAAGGTACACGTGTTCTCCCTTGAAAGAGGCGTGTGGAAAGAGCCAAAGAGGCATCCGTAGCAAATGACACACCACTGGAAGATGCAGGACAGTCCATATTGCATGAAAGGCAAAGCAGGAGGGGTAAATGTCAATTTTCCTCAGCAGGTCATCACAGAGTTATCACCTACATTCAAAACTGAGCGTAAAGGCACACAAGCGTACTTCTTATGAACGAGAACTGGAATGACAAATCAAAGCAGTAAAATGTGTAAAAAGATTGACTCATGCATCCAAACTGAATTCTGCTTTGAACACAAAACAGTGGGGGGGAGTGAAATCAGATAATATTGCACAACTCAGTGAACCCCACGGTTGTGGGAACATATTTGGAGTGTTTAATAGATGAGTGAATGTGTGTTTTCATTTGTCTGCTGCTTTATGTATTCAGTCTGTTGTGCTGCTTCATCTCTGTGGTCACTGGGTTCAATGTGAACATGGACCAGGTCCAAGTGATTGACAGTGTAAATGCCTCGGCAGTGCCAAAAGAAGAGGTTGTAAAATGCATAAAAACCCCAAAAAAGGGGGGGGGGGGAAATCAATGGGTTTTTTTTTACCAGCACAGCAGAGTCCCCCATTAAGGTTAAGCTGGTCACAGTTTCCCAAAATTTACGTCTGAGTCAGTATTTCTTCTTCTACTGACCTGCTGTCATGAGTCACAATGTTCCACCAGACAATTATTTAAAAAAAAATAAAAATCATAGCTTTAAAGGGAAATTCCTGAGAGCGTGGTATTCAAAAGGCTTCCTGACCACATGATCAGAGAACATAAAGATGCTTTAAATAGCTCCGACTGTGTGGTGGGAGGTGTTAAATGATGTAAAGGCATCAGTGGCTTCATATCTTTACTTTTGATTCATACTTACAAGAAAGGTCTTGAAGTTAAATGTCTTAGATGTTGTTATAATCCCACAAGAAATAAGATTTGGTCAGTTTGCGGGTACGACATGATAAATCCACATGCTTTACTACATGATCAATGTGGTCAACTTTGACCTCGCCTTAGATTAGTTAGCCTATAAAACTTAAAAATGGTTAAAAAAACGTCACTCGACTCAAAAGCACAAGCACCAGAATGAGTACTATCCATAAAAATATAAAGTGCAGTCTTTTTTTTCCTTACCTAAAATGCTTCTAAAGAAACTACATTATAAGAATGTAATTATAATGAATTGGACCAAATTGGGGTAATTTAGATTATGAGGTATTGCATTTGACTGAAATAACTGAATTGGACTGTATTTAAATGGACTTGTGTGCAGTGCCGAGTACACTTTTTATTGTGAAATGAATATACACATGCTGGAGTACAATTATATAATCATTGAAGTGAAATCCTGGACGGCCTGTAATTTAGTCAAACTTAAGGAGGATATAAAAACAGGTCATGGACCACCTGAACTTGCTGTCACCCTCAGTCGATGCAATAAGTCTGGTAGAATTATGGGCCAATCTTTGACAGGACTCTTTGATAAATTAAATGCAGGGAGCTGGTAGAACCACTTTTTACCAGCTTTGGACTATTCCCAAAGTCAAACCTTCTCTTTCTCTGATTTTGAGAAGGTGATCTAATGCGTTTATGTCAATCTGCCTTGACTTCTTCAATTTTGTAAAACCGAATAAGTGTTAGTAATGAGAGGACAAGGACTTTAGATAAGGGTCAGAGGAAAACTCTGTCTTCCCTCTCTATTTTGGGGGTATCACAGAGTACTCAGTGTGCAGCATGTTCTTCCGTCACACAGACAAAGCTCTCCCTGTTCGCAGCCTCTTAGCAGCCACCTCACATGCAGCACAAGGTGGAAACCTCACGAGCTCCTCTATTCACCCCTCAGCTTCTGCCACAACATGAATGCAGGGGAAGGTGTCAAGCAGACCAACAGCACACATACAAATGTTGCAGCTTCTGCAGGTACACTCACATACTCTGCAAACGTGTTGCACGTCAACGCTCTTATTTCTGTTGCAGATGCCACATCGGCCGGTCCTGAAGTTTCAGTTCAAGTTAGACACAAATGCCAGCTACATCATTCTGAATCTCCTGCTCACAGAATGCAGTCAACATGTGCAAACTGATAAAGGTGTTAGTTAACAAGATGAACTGACAAAGAGAATTAATGTGAGTAATATTCTGTCTGTGTCCAAACTACACCTCGACACTTCATTGTTTTGATGCTGGATCCACACTGCATTATACTGTACGAATTTGATACAGTTTAAAGTGATTTATACATAACAAGCAAGCACTGAGGCTCAACAAAGCTCTGCTTCAGTCTAAAGCTACAAGGAAGCAGACCAGTTACTCAAAAGTAGAATTAACACAAAGAAGAGCATGACTGAAAGTGGCCGTCTAGCATTTGTGAAACCAGAAAGAAGGAGAGAGAAAACAGGTGGATGGTAAGACGGTCATGATGTGGTGTGCCAGATGTGGCCATTGATTGAAGTCAACCACAAAACGCTCCATAACTTCCACACAGATGATAGATGGAAGTGTACTTGAACGATTTGCTCTTATATTGTATTGCACCAATCACCACAACAAATTCCTTGTGTGTGTTTAACAAACTTGGCAATAAACCTTTTTCTGATTCTGATTTTTCTTTTTCCTGGTAAATCGAGCACTTTTTGGATACTGGTGACAATGAGCAACAAAGTCCCAAGAAGAACCAGTCTCTGATTGGCGGTCAGAACAACAGGACTTCAATTATTCCCATCCCCAGATGACAACAGAACCATATGACCACTTCGTTCAGGTGTCGGGCCCAATAGAGGGTCCTGGATTTCGGGTGAGAGGTTTAGTCACCCGAGAGGGGCTCAGGGTGGAGTAGGTGCTTGTCCACATGGAGACGAGCCCGTTGAGATGGTTTGGGCATCTGTTTCAGAGGTTTCCTGGCTGCTTCCTTGGTGGGGAGGTGTTTCAGGCCTGTCCAACAGGGCAGAGGTCTGGAGGGAAACTTATTTATAACATGCTGAATAACTGAGACCAGCAAAAAAAGTCTCAGAGTGCAACATCACCATTTACCTTTTGAGATTAATAAAATATAATTTAGTTGAAATTTAACTGGATTGAATGACATTGAATTGGATTAACTGAAAGGATCTTTTCAACCAACTTTACTGGAATACTTTCCCCTTGACAGAAATACAAATAGATAAGGATTTCCAGTCTCTGTAACCGCTAAATCCGGAGCATAGTCACGGAGAAGCTGCTTATCCCACCGGACATGAGACCGTATGGCCAGGTCAGCAGTCAACCATAGGGCCCAGGAAACAATTACCATACTAAGCATGTGCAATGCTATTAAGGACACAAAAGCTAAGACAATTAAGGGAAGCAAACAGGAATCGGGCAAGAAAATTGCAACCACCCTATCGGTAATCACAATGAAATAAAGTTTATGTTGTACGCCTTAACCTGATTTAAGTGGTGGATCCATCATCGTCACATCCAGCTGCACACAGAGGAAACGGTTGTTATATTCACTTTACTTCAGCTCTTTCAAACTAATTTAAATCAGTGAAGAGCAGCTGTTCTCTTGCAGCATTGTTGGATATACCAACAATGTGGTCATTTCCTTCTCATCTGCAGACTCGTGCATCAGCGCCTCTGTTCCGTCATTTAAGTGTTTAAATTCTAAACCCCAATGCTGACTCCACATTGCATCCTTATCAGGAAGATCTGAAACTTTGTTCCTGAAAACATGAATAAAAAATAAAAAATAAAAAATAAGAGGAACCAACAGATAAAAAAGCCAAATGAGGTATGCTGCTTTCAAACTGAACATACAGAACTGTCTCAGAAAATTAGAATATTGTAATAAAGTTCTTTATTTTCTTATATTTTTATATGTAATGCAATTAAAAAAAACAAAAATGTAATACATTCTGGATTAATTACAAATCAACTGAAATATTGCAAGCCTTTTATTATTTTAATATTGCTGATTATGGTTTACAGTTTAGGATTAAGATTCCCAGAATATTCTAATTTTTTGAGATAGGATATTTGAGTTTTCTTAAGCTGTAAGCCATGATCAGCAATATTAAAATAATAAAAGGCTTGCAATATTTCAGTTGATTTGTAATGAATCCAGAATGTATGACATTTTTGCATTACAGAAAATAAAAGGACTTTATCACAATATTCTAATTTTCTGAGACAGTCCTGTAGGTACATCACAGTCATTGTTATGATGACGGGGTGGGTTTAGCACTTTCTAGCAATGATAATTGCTTCCTCGTGTAAGATATATGATGATGGCAGTAATAAAAAAAAAAAAAAAGAAGAAACATAATGTACATTCACAAGCCCCATCACTGCACCCATCTGTAAAATGTATTTGCCCCAAGAGATGTTCACAAAATCCAACTAGATGGACGAGTCAGGAGCCCTGTGAAGCCCTGCAAAAAAACAAAAACCACTGACCAAAGGGAGTTCTGCTTCCCATCATATGGGAAACATAACGGAAGATGCATTCCAGTCATAGAGATGCCATCAGCAAGCAGACACACCCTGACCAGGGTTAGAAGTTTAGGCAGACCAAAGGAAGCAGCCATGACGCCAGGAAGTGTCTCACCACACAGACTGAAGCATCTCTACCTTCAGTAAAAGCTTAAACACAGAAACTTCAGAAAGAGATACCTGAAGAAAGTGATGTTAATGCGCAGCAAGTGAATTATGAAGGGTTTCTTCATACGATAGAGAAGCTTCATAACATTTCATCGGTACCAGAGTCAATTTTCTCTCTCTTTTCCCCTATTTAACAACACGCAGCCCACAAGCTGCATGTTTCCCTCTCAATTACCCTTTCACCAGAATGCTAAACTGGCCTCGAGGGGCTCTGGTAATCTCATATCCATGAGCAGTAAGGGAAGCATGGTAATGATCCATCCCTGAACAAGACAGAACTTTTATTATTTAAGCGGATTCATGGTTCATTACAAGCGGAGCACATCCAAACGTCTGCTTGTGCTCTTCCAGAAAAAGCAAAAGGACAGAGATACAGATATTATGAATGAAAATAACACCAGGCACTATGTGCTTTGTAGTGGATAAAGCTGATAAATTATTTCAGATTTCTCAGAGACAGATTGTGCAAATTAGCGAGAGACTGAAGATTGGTCTTCGGCCCAGATTTCACCTCTTCTTCCCCAACGTCGTAACAGAAAAATAAAACCCCCAAAAGAAGAGAACCTTCAGTTGACATCATTAGTTTATCTTGGAGACTTTCCCAGAACTACAAAAAATTACCCAAGCATGGGTTTAAATATAGCAAAAGTATGTTATTTCCCATGCCCATTAACCAGCGGAGACAAAACTTCAGCAACGTAAACTCCACTGCGAGTTAATTATTTGGCTCTCTTTGCTCTCAATAAACTTTCTTTTACACACACACATTTCCAATGTGACTCAGAGGGTTGTCATGGAAACTCAAGGTGGTAATGGCATCGCGGTGACCTTGCTTTTGGCTCAAAGCTACTTGACAGCCTGAAGGAGGGTAAATATACGTCTTTTCTTCCCCTCCTTTTTGTGTCCATTATCATGCTCTTCCTGTCATCATCGCTCTTCCATTTCTTACAGGCTTTCATCAGATTCCCTAAACCTCTCTCACTGTCCGCTTCTCAACCCCCCCAAGCCTTTTATGTCCTCATTTCCTCTATTAGACTGATAATCTGACATTCGTTGTATCCTGAAACAATACTCTAAGAAGAAGACATGCAGATAGCGGAAAGCAGAGGAAGAGGAACTGCTCCTTCCACTACACATCCTCTCATTGCTCATTTTTCATCCTTATTTATTTATTTTTAAAATAAACAGCTTTACATACTTGGATTCGCTCACGAGTGCTTTCATTTTATAGGTCCTATCTATAAAATGCCTGACGGCTGGAGTTGCATGTATCAAACCAAAGTATAAAACATATGGTCGAGAACTTGGATAAGACCGATAAACCGATAAAAAGGACCCATGGATTTTTCAGATGTTATTTAAAACAGCGGTCTGTGTGAAAGTGAGAGCAGAAGTGGGAATGCTATTTTTTTTTCGACGTATGGTCTGCGGTGTGTTCGTCTGCATGTCTCTGACCTGAGAGATGTGGTTAATGGAGGACTCCATGCGGCGCAGCTGCGAGGCTTGGATGTCCAGCAGCTGCAGGACATTGTTGGCTAAGGCATTGATCTGGTAGGCCACGCTGGCCAGGGACTGGGTGGTGTAGGCTTTGGTCTCTTCCAGTGCTTTCCTTTTATCCTGGGCCTGTGCACAAAAAATAAAAATAAATAAGAAAATCAGTTTGTTATATAAATATATACAAGTACAAAATACAACATGACTTTAGTATCCATCTTCTAGCCTGTATTCAGGTCAGGTTTGTGGCGATTGAGAATCAGATCAGCTCAGACATCCACTGCAATGCAAACACTTCTCTTCATTTTCATTTAGAAAAGATTGGACAATTTTCTAATTAAAAAGCACAATTTTCTAATTAAAAAAAAAGCACAAAAACTCCCATTTGAAGCAACACGCAGATTTTAATGAACAGATACTAATTTCAGACCAATGCAGGCTTGTGATGATTTACAGTTTAAATTCATGTGCAAAGATAAATTAGCTTAAAATACCTACAAAATTATATGCAGAGGTACAGATAGTGAAGATTCCCACAAGCAAATGAACCCACTTCTATCTGAACCAACAAACACATCAGGTGTAAGGCTGCAAACCAGTCAACGTGTTCCCAGAAACAGCACTAAACTCCTGGGGTTTGGTGATTATTTAGAGAAACCTCAAAGTAGCACAAAGTAGCCTGCTGCATATTTGTTAGAGACATTTGTGACATAAACGAAAGCTAAAGATCTGTTTTTACAATATGGAAGGAAGCAATGTAGGTCTGATATATCAATAATTTATCATTAATGCCATATTAACCCGCGATAACTTGTATTCCATTATATTTCCAAGTGTTGTGTATTCATGCTCTTGAATGCCAATTTTTTATAATCTTATAATGCTAACCATATTTAGTGACCTTTTCGTAAGTCAGCTTCCAAAACTGCCGAAAATGTTATTTTAAATAAAGCTATGTTACTGTAATACAAATAATGCATTTCATTTTTCTCAGTATCCAAATAAAATAATATTCACCTGTCTGGAGTCTGTGTTAGCAGTAAGGCAGTAAGATATTAAACACCTTGTGCTTAAGCATCTGTTTATATATCCAAGTCATATCATTATATCAACATTGATATTGCTAGTTTTCATATTATTGTGCAGCCCTAAAGCAAGGCCTTTCTTTCTCGTCTGGTTATTATATTGAGAAAGTAGTGTGTGTGTGTGTGTGTGTGTGTGTGTGTGTGTGTGTGTGTGTGTGTGTGTGTGTGTGTGTGTGTGTAATGTGTATGAAATTAATAATAATACATCAGAAATTTACACAGTGCAAAACCTGACAACTCGGGTCACTACGGCGTGTTTTAGTGGATTCAGTTACAAACATTTCTCCCTATATTATAACACAACGCCAGTACATGCTGCCTCTGGCCAGATGACAGATGTGATAAGCTCCAGCTGCTGGCATTACTCAACAGGATAAAGTCTGTGTAGAAAAAGAGCAGACGAATGGGCAGTACACCGACTGGAGAAGGATAATAGAACAAGTTGTGGTAAGTTGTGGTAAAAACCTTGTTTTTAAAAAAGGGCTATGACGCAGAGCTGTGCTCTAAATACAACGTGATGTTTGAACCCCATCCTGTACCACTCTGTCATAAAGCTGAGTCCAAAGAGCAATCCCTAGATGGGAGATGCGTTGCATTGATAAAAGTGGTGAAAAGTGACAGTGACAGAAATGGCTGAGGAGCTGATTGCTGCTTATCGTGATCAAAAGAGCAGAATAAAAGAGAACAAAAGGGAACATTTTCTGCAAGAAGACAGAAAAAAAGAAAAGAAAAGGCCCATGTCGCAACAATTCTCATTATTACTCCTCCTGTGGCAGCATGTGATAAATCCAGAAGCAACCCGTGTGAGTAAAAGCTCCCGCGCTGGGGAGCTGCTTCGCTGGTTAGCCTTGACGGGGTGAGGGTGTGACACTGTTTATTGTGTTCCTTTTAGTGGGAATCAGAGCAGCAGATGTGTTGAGCAATAACTGCCTCAGCAAGGACGAGACATTCCTCCGGAGGGCTTGCTGCTGACGGCCATCTGTTGAAATCATATTCACTAGTGCACACATCTATTACTGGGACATTAGTGTGCAATGTTGGAGATGGTGTAACAGCTGGAGGAAAACACATGGATTCACCAAAACAAACAAACAAACAAACAAAACAAACAAACGTCATATCCATGAGGAGCATTAAAAAAAACGCACGGGGTGTAACTGGTTCAGAAATTATCTGTCAGAGAGAACACAATGTGTAGTGGCAGAGAATTATAAATTAAGTTTCTTAGAAATTAACAAAGGTGTTCCCCAAGGGTCCATTTTAGCACCAGTTTTATTTTCTATCTTTATAAATGATCTAGAAAATGGAATCTATACAGCCAAACTGCATCTTTATGCGGACGATACAGTCTTATACTCGTGTGAATCCTCCCCCACACAGGTGATGGAGGATCTCCAAGCTGCTTTTAAATGCTTACAGACCTCCTTTCTTGATCTAAAACTTGTCCTAAATGATAAGAAAGCCAAACTTATGACACTCACAAGGGCTCGTTCAACACCAATGGACTATATGCATATTGTCACCTTAAAGGGAGCAGTCATAGAAAAGGTTTCATCATACAAATATCTCGGGCTATGGTTGGATGAAAAGCTGTCATTTACAGTACACATTGAAAACCTCACAAGGAAACTTAAATTAAAGTTGGGTTTTTTATTTCGCAACAAACAATGCTTTACTACTGAGGCTAGAAAGAAACTTATTCAAGCTACATTGTTAAGCATTATTGACTATGGTGACATAATATATATGCATGCTGCCTCCTCCTTGCTAAAGAAGCTAGACAGTGTTTACCTGCTTCCCTGTGTTTCATTACCGATGCCAAATGGCTTACTCACCATTGTGTACTTTATCAAATGGTAGGATGGACCTCCCTCTATTTACGGAGGAAAACACATGTACATCTTCATATCATCTTGGGTAAGCTTCCTCCTTACCTTTGTAGTCTCATTTGTCTAGCCTCAAGCAGCTACAATACCAGATCTACTAGATGGCTACTTTTAAAAACTCCCAGAGCACTCACTGAACTAGGCAAGACTTCATTTTCTCACTTTGCTCCATTGGCATGGAATGGTTTACAAGACCTCACCCACTTAAGCACCCTGGTTTCGCTTGGTGAATTTAAATCTTTGTTACAAAACAACTTACTTGAAGAATGTAGTTGTTGTCTGTAGAATGGATATACTGTTTGATGTTGGTTTTTGAGTGATGTATGTTTTATTGTGTATTTTATTGCTGCTGTTGTCTTGGCCAGGTCTCCCTTGCAAAAGAGATCTCGTATCTCAATGGGACTTCCTGGTTAAACAAAGGTTAATAAAAATAAAATGTAGTTTTTGCTGGAAAAGTAGACTTCAGATTACTGAGCGACTCTTGCTGGGTTTTTTCAGAACTGTAGACTTGCATTTCATAAGATGAGATATGAGCTGATTTATTTTTAAGCTGTGATCTGAAAAGCAAACTGCTGAAAAATTGCAGATTCTCCTTGCTTTTTCAACATAGTCACTGGATGCATAAATAACTTCTGAAATAAAAGGATTCTTTTCAGAGGTGCAAACACATTAACTTATGGTAAACCAAGGACAACATGTGATGTTCCTCTGTCCATGTTCTTCAATGGCTGCAGTCCAGAGGGCCAAAGATCAACTAACACACCGTCATGTTGCTTCATCCTGGAATGTTTGCATTCAAAGCTGACGGCTTCATACAGCCGCAGTCGAAAGAAGAAGAAATAGAAAGTTGTATCAAGGACTGGTGATGGTCACCTCCTCCAACACAGTTGGAGGGAATGAAGTCAACTGATTTGCCACTAAAACCCTGACACACTGAGTGGAAAGTGTGGGGGCTGAACTTTTCCAGTTTAGATGAGGTTAAATCTTTAGCCTTGTGTTCATCCTGCAGCAATCAAGAGATATTAGCACAATGTTTTAACACGTGTCATTTGAACAAGAATAAACAATATATTGTAAGTATCAGCTTTGCTTTCCTTTTTTAAACATTTCTGGATAAAGTCCTCTAAGCTGCATGAGCTGCTAGAGATGTGAAGCGAGTTCAGCGGTGGGCGTTAAGAGGACAGATGTGGCCCTTGATTGTATTGCCGCCGACTCCATCTAGGGCCTCCTGCGCTAGTTCACACATCAGCCGTCCACAAATCCTCAAACTAACCAGATTTGTCGCTCAGTTACCCCACCATCTCAACAGACATCCTTCTTCAGCAAAACAATGGCGGTACTGCAGTGGATGTTTAGACGAATGAGAAGCAAGAGTGCTAGAGACGTTTGGCAGAAAAGGAACAAAGTGTGTGCTTGATCAGCGCGGCGGCAGCAGCAGCAGAAAGCTGAGTGTTCACCACCGTGGTGGGAGATGCGAGGAATGAGGTGAGCTCCTGGAGAGCTGCAGCACTCCTGGGGCACTTTATCTCATATTTCTGAGATGAGTAATGCCAGACTGAACGACACTACAGAATATCCCGTCAGTGGAAGACAGGCTGTCGGCACTTCAGTGGGGTTGTAAAAAAGGGGAGCACAGAGGAATGCATGCACAATAAATACGCAGCTGGGAGCTGAGACGAGCAAGATATTCAAAAATGTTTAAAAAAAGCACATGAATACATCAAAAATGACGGCAGTGTGTGAGAAAAAGTTTCAAAAGTCTCGTAAGTGCTGCATGCATGAGGTCAGGTAATGAATTTCTGCAACAATAAAGGGAGTTTAAGTCACATGACAGTCTTTGTTCCCAGGGAAGATTTTCAGGTTCTGCAATGGATATGCACTTGCAAACTGACATCCATCCAGTCTGGCAGGATAATGGCCACAAAAGTGCAGTAATGCTTTTTGAGAGAAGGTGATGCGTTGATTTATTTGTATTATTTAATATCGGAAGTCTTCTTAAGGATGGAAAAGGGTCAGAGGAAACAAGACTGACCCTTTACCCAAATCAAGACCAGAATTACTTTGGGGTGGGGAATATTAAAGATTACTGAATCATCAAATCAAAGTCAAGAAAAGGACTAAAACAAACCAACCTAAATTAAAAAAAAAAAAAAAGCAATAATGAACCAGACTCAATACAGTGTTCCCACTGTTCAGCCTGATCCTGGATTTGCACAGCTGAACACTCTTGCTCTCCCACGCATCGAGATTGAAAACACACCCGACAAACAAAAGTTCAGGAATGTTAGGAATTCCACAACGTGTCGTACATATTTAATCTTTCAAGTGCTGTTGAGGAGTTCAAGTGTCATCTCCAACAGGAGCAGGTTTCCTGTCAGACTCCCATCTTTGCCTCAAACACCCCTCGTCTGCACCGTAAATCCAGCTGAGAGGTCGTAGAGCTCACATGGCACTTTGCTCCCTGTGATGCATCGACCGCTGACCGCTGCAGAGCGGACAGGGTGAGATAAGTGAGAAAGGAGGCAGCCGAGAGCCGCCGCTCTGCGGGTTGTTGTATCGACGCGGACGCCTGACGTCCAGCAGTCGGTTGGCCGTAAGGTAGTCGTTTGATATGAGGCTACAAGACAGACGTGTTTAAGATCTGAGCGAGTGTTAGACAAGCCATTTCCGGATCATTTGCTTTCCCCTGACTTAGTACACAGTGACTCATTATAAAAGAAACGAGAGAAAAACCTGCTTCTTCTGCATTACACTGAATTTTGCTGAGCTATCTAAAGCATCTTATAAATAGTAACAGTTTTTTTTTTTTTTTTATAAGCGAGAAACAATATGCCAGTTTTGGTCAATTTAAGTTTGTTTCATGGCTTGGTTCCATTTTATTTAATCCAAAGTGTGATTTTAAAATCATGCTTGACGAAAACAGGATCTAAAGCCCAGAATCACACGGTTTTGGGGATTGGATTATGCATACATTGTTTCTGCAGGATCAACACTGAGCTAAATCACATAAAAGGTTACGGTTTAGCAAAGATGAATCGTGGACAAAGGTGGAGTGGTGTGGAAGTGCAGAACCTGAGAAAAGGCAAACAATAAATGCAAATTCACCCGGTGTAGGCCATGTCATTCAACAAGTAGTGCACGGGCTCATTCTACAAAACAGGATCTTTTTCCTGTATTTATTTTTATGCTTTAATTTTCCCCACACCAGACACATCTCAACAAGAAGGGGTGAGGAGATGACGCATTCAATTATACTGGGATTTTTATCCAATTGATAAGAAACTGAATGAAAGAGGAAGATTTTACAAGTTTGATGGGAAAGTGAAAAGTGCCACGCATCCTTTTGGGACGATCAACCACCATCTTTACTGGTGGAACCGCAGCAGCTGAGATACAGAAACAATTGAGAACAGGAGGTGAGAGATAACCATGGCCTGCAGCAGGAGTTAGTCTGCAGATTGAGTCAGATATGGTCTGATTTTCAACATGGTTTGAAAGGACAACTGATAAAGAGTGAAACCCACATTTAATGCATCTTTTGTTTGAGAGGCAAAACATTTACGTTGGCACCGTGTTGCATGATGCTAATACTCATGTCGTTGTGGGGTTTAGTTAAGTGTTATTCATTCATCCAGTTCATAGATCAACTAGTACATAAAAAGGAAAATACTTTCTAGTACACTGAACAAAAGGATGTTTGTATCACAGATTGTCCAAATTAACCGCTAAGTTGATTTTCAATAACTATGATCTTAAACTGAAACACCACTGAGTATTCAGACTAGATCCAACATTTCATTAAGGATATTTTAGATTAAAAACCTGTTTCTCTTTTATACTTCTTTCCTTTTTTTATTTTTACAATATAAATACTGCCATTTATGTTTCAAGGTCCTATATTATGCAAATTTAAACCCCTATTCTTAATGATGAAGCAGCTCAACTTGTATTCTGGTGGCTAAAACTTATTTTCCATTCTCCAGTGAGCTTGTTATTTAGCCTCCCTCTGTCCACTGCTGCCCACACAACCAATAAAGGTAGAGTATCTTCTTGAACCAATCAAACACCTAATTGCCTGTGGCATCCCACAGCAACAGGAAGTGGATCACATTTAAGGGGGGTGACCCCACACGGGGAGAGAAGCCTGGGCTTGGTTGATTTGTGCTTGAGGTTAAGAAGACCAATATTGCAATTGATGCCTGTGTGAGCTGAAAGTCATTTTCACAAATAACAACAGTAAACTTCAGGATATTTTCATCAACTTGGTCTTCCTGAAACAGGAAGTAAGGAAACTGTAACTAAGAATGAATTCTAACAAGCACAACCAAGAAGAAATGACAGGGAAAGGGACACCGGGACATGTGACATAAACCTGTGGAGGAAACTTTAATTCTGCCTCGAGGGGAAAAAATCCCTGCAGAGCAATACATGAATTCATAAGTCGTCCTCCTCCTTCGGGGCAGATGGAGGCTGAGTGAAAGGCCATAAGGTCTACCTGACCTTGAAGAACTGCCAGCTCGCCATTAAAAATTCCTTCAGCATGTCAGCGTGGAGACACAAAGGGAAAGTTTGCACATGGAAGAAACTCATTAACCTTTATTGAATGAAAAAGGCAATTGACTCAACCATCCAGTCAGCCACTATACTGAGTGTAGCACTATGTATTTAACTGATAATAAAATACATTTTTAGAGGACTTCCTCCCGATTGCACATTAAGGGAAACTGAAGACTGAAATGACTTAAACTAGAGACTGAATCCTTCATAAAGCCAGACACAAGCAGAAACATTGTCAGTATAAACCCCTACTTTCTAAAATATCCACTTTCTAAGTAGACTGTAACAGATGAGTCTGGACCAAACCAAGTCCATCCCGCTGAGGGGGAGGAGTGACAGGTGGTCGAGAGGATGAATGGGTTCGGCTGGTGGGCTGAGAGCCGCTAGGCCTCTCCACGCTGCACGAAAAACCAGGGCACTCCACAGAGACGAAGAAAGGCGGAGGACGGGGAGGAAATGAGGACGCTGCGAGACGTGGTTCAGTAAAAATAATGAACAATTATAAGATAGAAATGCAATATTAAAAAAATCAATCGCTTAAAACAACACTGTTCCCTTCTTCCAGGGGAAAGTGGCCTAAATCGTCTCAGGAAAACATCCCCAAACAAAGAGAGGAAGGTTATCTGAAGGTAAAGCTGACATCCCTTCTTCCATTTAGGGTCAAACTCTTAATCCCTGGATGGGGCTCATGTCTCATATGTGCATAAATTACCACCCTGGGAGGTCCACACTAGGGCTGTTCGATTTTGCCCAAAAATAAAATCTCGATTTTTTTCTCTCAAAATCCGATTTTCGATTACGATTATTTTGTGAATTGACAAAAGGCAAACAAATGATTAAAAATATGCTGTTTTTTTATTGAACATTTGCCCCATTGGGCTTTAAGTGCAAACTTTGCTCTTATTAAACCAAAAATGATTGAATAAAGTGCAAAACTCTGTAAAATAAGTGGAAAAAAAGTTTTAAAAAATATAATAAAATATAAAATTTTATCTCTGAAAAAAAAAAATCAGCAAATCAGCACTTGCAAACATACAGTAAGTTATATTTCCAATTAAATAAAACAAGACATTTTCTAATTAAACTAAACTGGGTCTTTGCATGCTAAATAATAATGCAACCCATGAAGGAGGTAGAGGTGTGTAATGTCAGTCATTACATTTGCTATTTGCAAGTTTTTTGCAAGGAACACGAGCCGGTCTACCGGTGGCATGTTCCAACGCCCCCTCCTACACTAAAGAGCCTCTCCGATGGGGCACTTGTCCCAGGTATTGAGAGTTCCATCAATCATTAATATGTGTGCAGACAAGGTAAAAAAAAAAAAAAAAGTGAAAAATCGATTTTACGATTTTCACGTTTTAACATCGTTCTAATTACATAATCGCGATTACGATTTAAAATCGATTAATCGAACAACCCTAGTCCACACTATTTTGTTTCAAACTGAAAAACTGTGCATTATGCTGGCTCTGCAAACGGACACATTTCCTGAGCTTGCAACACACAGTCTGACTTCTGACCTTCTGGCTAAATCACCACCCTTCCACTTCCCTTTTCGTTCTAAATGTTTGGTTTCTGCTAAAAACACAGATACCACATCAGAGAAATTGTGCCTCTCATAAAGCTTGATTTGACTATTAATGGAGCCAAGAAACAAGCAGCCACACATCACGTGTGGCTGCTTGTTTCTTGGATCATTTGGTTCATCTGCAACAGCTCATAATGTTGCTCTAAGTGTAATAAAACCTTCCGAGCACAAGGTAATCTGTCTAACACCAGAGATGGACAAATTGCAACCCTAAAACATCTGAAATTCATACCAAGTAGTCAGGGAACACTGTGATACATAAAATTGATAACAACATATTTGAGTCCTAAAATTGTCAATTTACTTGTTTGAATTCAATTCTTCCAGTAAATTGGTCATTTATGAAGAAAAAAAATTCCATCATTTTCTCTTTAAATTGTGCATTTTTTGGTTAAATTTGAGATAAACTGATGAGAATCACTGCTGAGGAAATATCAATATAACAGTTGAACATAGACGTAACCATTGTGAAACCGAAACTACAATACCTAACCCTAAAATAGATATTGAAATGACACGCTCTGAATAGTTTAATAATATTGCTGCTTTGTTATATTTTAGGTACAGACATAGATTAGAGATATGCAAATTCATATAAGAGTATGGCTACCTCAAATACAAAAAAAAAACTACCAATAAATTAGCAACTTTGCCTTAATGTGCCCATTAAACCCTAATTCAACAATGAATATTTAAAATGAGCTTGCAATGTGCCTCAGTAATGCGAGATTCAAAATGTGGCAGCAGAACCAGAGATTAGACCTGGAAGTGATGCTCTCCAATATCCAGCATGTGCTCCCTTTGGCATCATCACCTCTCACTGGAGCGGTTCAGTTTAGTGTGAAATGGTCGGGAAGAGAATTGGCACCCCCAAACTCAGACTACAGCCCAGTCGGATTTGGGTTGAATGTCTTCTCCAAGTTGGACTTGAGCCGCTACCTCAAGAGGGGGATTTTAAATGTGTTGGGTCTCGTTCACGATTTGGGAAAGACTAGAAGGGGAGATGGACCGTGATGTGGTTTAAGTTCTTCCAGTACCAGTTTTTTTCCAATCCGAGTCGAGTAACTGAACTTTGGGTTTTGGCCGATACAAACTCCTGATGTAATACCAGGGTTATTTCTAATTTAGATTTTATTTTCCCCAGTAAATTAAATTATTTTTTTTCCCCTCAGTTTACATCAAATAATGTCTTTGCTGAGGCTTTCCAGCTTTCTTCGGGGAGTTTCTCTCATTTCTGAACAACTCTAGACTTTGCCGGTGCAAGGCAAGGCAAGTTTATTTGTAAAGTGCGTTACAGCAACAAGGCAATTCACATTTAGTGCGGTTAATCCCTCTTTTCTTTGATTAGATAAACCTGTCCTTTGTTGTGTGATGCATCCTTAAATGCTTGATAAAGTACAGTAGCTTTGTTATTTTTAGCAATATTCGTATCACCTCTGGAAACCACAGCCTTGCGTAATGAGCATGCTACAGTTTTTCTGGTAATAATTTCAGACTAAAATAATTAAGCTAAAATTATTTTCCCCCCACATAATGCTAACACTAGCGAGCATAATTATTTAAGTAAAATTGTGGTTTTGCTGGTGTTAGTGGCTTAAAACATTTAAGCTATGTTGGGCTGAAGAATTTTTATTTACAGGACTGTCTCAGAAAATTAGAATATTGTGATAAAGTTCTTTATTTTCTGTAATGCAATTAAAAAAACAAAAATGTCATACATTCTGGATTCATTACAAATCAACTGAAATATTGCAAGCCTATTATTATTTTAATATTGCTGATTATGGCTTACAGTTTAAGATTAAGATTCCCAGAATATTCAAATTTTTTGAGATAGGATATTTGAGTTTTCTTAAGCTGTAAGCCATGATCAGCAATATTAAAATAATAAAAGGCTTGCAATATTTCAGTTGATTTGTAATGAATCCAGAATGTATGACATTAAATCACAATATTAAAATTTTCTGAGACAGTCCTGTAGACGGAAATTGCATTTACATCTCAGATGTAAGTCGCTTTGGATAAAAGCATCTGCTAAATGTAGTAGTAGTTCAAAATGTAAGCTCATAATGGAAATTTAAACATGTTTTTGTCAAGTTTGATAAATGCAACGTACTTCAAAAGTCAGTGGATAATCAATTCAAATAATAATGAACAATTTTTTTTTTTTAATAATCTAGCAGCCATTATTGCAGTTGTAGTGGAAAATAGTTAAAGAAAAGTTAAAAGGGAAATATTGCTGATTTATACATTAAGTATACAGTAAAACTGGTCACCATGCAAGGTCACGCGAGGACTGATCCAACCAACTTTGGAAATAGTTTATTCAATAAAGTTTAAGAAGTATCCAGAACTATTAGAGCCTCCGCTCTACTTAACTACAGTCTAGAGCCGTCTTGGTGCGTCCTGCCAACACGGCCAGGTGGCCCACTTTGCATACAGGACGTGTCCTTGTCACAGTCGGAGGCTAAACATACTTGCATAAATAAAAGTTTAAAGAGAATTAAAAAAAATAAAACAACAACAAAAACATTCCTACAATGTACAGATTAAAACAGTAATTTGTATAAAAGCAAATTCTTACACCGATCACAACAATCTGTGTGAAAAGGTCTTTGTGCCTCTATTATTAGGCCACTTCCTGACAAAGACAGAAGGCATTTCCAGGGAGCCAATCTTCAGAGTCAGCAGGGCAAACAGGAAACATAACTCTGACCCATAACTCTGTGTCATCCCACACACACACACGCACACACACACACACACACACACACATTCTCAAGTAAAGAAAGTGGGACAGGGATCCATGTTTGGCTACGCCATCTGCTTCAGCTCACTGATCTGCACCACAGTCCGCACTAAACACGACGGCAAAGCCTCCAAGAGAGGAGAAGGGATGGAAGTGTGAAGCCGGAGCTGCTCGGGAGGAGGAGGAGTCGTTCAGGCTGAGACATGTTGATATGAGTGTGTTTCGGTCGGTGGTGAGCAACATTGTGTGCATGTATGTGTTTCCATCAGAGGTGGCCTATCTGCAGCAGACAGAGAGGGTTTATGGAAACTGCACTTAGTCTGACACCCACCACACACACACACACACACACACACACACCTCCAAACATGTACTGAAAGGCTTAAAATCCTGCTTTTTGTGCCAGCACTTTGAACAAGGTGCCCTGATAGAGTAGAGACAGGATCAGTCAGACACACCACAGAAGTTTATGTAGCTGAAATTAGAGCTGGATTTACAATAGTGTTCAGTGGAGGCATCATTCACTCCTGCTGCACTCTTTATTCTCATCCCTAAAAAAAAAATGATGGCATTTAAAGACATCATAAATGGGTTCTGTGCCTATTTTTGGCAATCTTTAGTGAGCCAAAAGTAGGCCATAGTAGTAATGGTGCCAATAAAATTAATTCAGTTTTTATTCTCAATGAACATTTGTTTTTACATATGATGCTATTCTTGGTGCAACAAAAAAAAAAAAGGCGAGATTGTCAACTTAGTACAAAGAGTGATAACACTAAACTCAATTTCTCCAAGTCCACATGGTTATTAGAAAGTAGGGCTGGGCGATATATCGAGATTTTAATATATATCGATATATTTTCAAACACGATATGGTACGAGACAATATCGTTTATATCGATTTAGCGATTTTTTTTTTTACATTTTTTTTTTTTATGATTTTGATATAGCTTATTTTGTGACAAATTGACTTGAATGTTTTATTTGAGATTTGCACAAATGTTTTGTTATTTGCACAACTGTCAACCTCAGTGGAAAAGTCTGCCTGTTACTGTCTACATTGTATTAATTGCACAGTGTATTTTAATTTAATTGTTATGCAGGAAAGGGATATTTGTTTTATTTTATTCAAGAAGCATTTTTATTCTATATATGCAGGCAGTTTATTTTTATTTCATTTGTTTTATACATTTTGATATTGTGCAGACCTCTGTTAATAAATGTACCTGTGTGACATTTGGCATGAGGCTTTGTATTAAAACTGACTGTTTTTTTAAGGGTTTGCCTCAGAAAAAAATGAAGCTAACAGAGATGCTAACAGAGATGCTAACAGAGAAGCTAACAGAGAAGCTAACAGAGATGCTATGCTATAATGCTTTGGAGGAAACCCGAATTATGGCACAGAAAAAATATCGAGATATATATCGAGTATCGCCATTTAGCTAGAAAATATCGAGATATGACTTTTGGTCCATATCGCCCAGCCCTATTAGAAAGTGATGCACCAGTTTAAAGTAGCATCCGTTTTTCGTTTTTGCAGCGTACAAAATCGCTGTCGACATGCGACAACAGTCAATCGCCTGTGTTCCTACAATTTCAGTCCGGTTGTCGCTCAACGTGCCTACATCACAAGCTTTGATTCTTTGGTTGCGTCTATCCAACAGTATTCACAGACAGCTTCTTCTGCGACTGCATGTGGCCCCACTCCCCGGTAATCCAATACTACGTTTACACTGCAAGCTTTAGCCTTCAATTCAGATTTTCTTTCCACATAATTTTTTAGAGTGACCTGCATCAGACGCCAGTGTAAACCCAACGGCCTGATCTGACATCGTCATGTTTCAGACAGCAATATGGATCAAGAGAAACAGGAAAACGTCTTGGTAAATGAGGTCAATGTTGGGGGTAAAAGAATGTGCGACTGTTACTTGGTAGGAAAGTGGGTACATGTTTCAGAACATAATGGTGACTAAAAGATAAAATGATGGTACAGCCATTGTTTGGACCCCAAATACTGTATGTATAAGGTCTAAAACGTTGCTGTCCCTCTACTGAGTCCCTTGATAAATGCCTTTCTCCATTTCCCACGGTCTTTTTCCTCTTCCTGTGCATGATAATGGCAAATGTTGATCAACTGAAGTCAAAGCTGTGCTGAATTCTGATATGGACCATGTTGCACATTTCAAGAAAAGATTTGATCTGCATCTGATTTTGACTCAAACTTGATCATAAAATACAAGATTCCATGTTGTTTCTGTTATTTCCAAAGGCTCTGCTTTATTTGCTGGTTATACTGGGTTTCCGCTGGTAAATAAATCCACATTTTTTCCCATCTGGGTAAGGCTTCAAATGTGATTGTATTTACAACGATGCTGGACCACAACCCAACTGTAGGGGGGCCCCAAGAGCCAAAAAATAAATAAAAAGTCCACTTATCTGCTTTAAATCAGGACAGGAGAGCTGATAAAATGTCCTGGTTTGGGTTATGACAACAAGCAATGCTTTATGGGTTTTAAAAAACAGCCAAACTAAAATAAAGAGGACTGTGTTTCTTCTCCACACGCCAAAAATAAACCAATGGTATCAAATCTCATCTAACATCATCTGTTAAAGATTATTACATCTTCTCTACTCTGGACAACTGGATACCAACCCTGCCTTTCTGTTAAACCACATCTGCAAACATGAGTTGTGATATACTGTTTCTGACAGTAATGTGTCACTGTTAAATCTGTGTCATGTTGAAGCTGCATTTGGTGAATCCAGAATGAGGGAAACCCCTATTCAGTTCACTGCCTGATCTAGCAGACCCTGCCTTTAAAAAATGTCAGGAAAACTAATCTGCTTGAACGTGGGACAAAGTTGTGAGAAAAAAAACTGATGTCCTGGAAGGGGCCTGGTATTCCAGGAGACCTCAGAGCTGTGTCTTACAGCTCAAAAAAACAAAACCATCCGAGGACGAGGAAGGAAACTAAATTACAGGGAGTCATTGGGGACTAGAGCTTGAATGGACACACCCTCTGGAGCTGATATGGTGGGTTCCTGCTAGAAAATAAGCTTGTTTTTTTCTCTGAATATGGCCCACTGTCTATTTTTGAACTGGCTTACCACAGATACTCTGAGTAATTGTCACGTTTTGTGGTCAACTTGCAGCTTTCATGTACCACCAAACAGCCATCATTACTTTATGAATAAAAGGTAAACACACACGTTTTCACTGCATTAATCTAAAGCATTTCTAAAACATTATAAGGGAGCATGAGAACCTGCAGAAATCTCAGGAGGAAAAACAGCAAGTCAACCCAAATATGCTTTTATTACTCTACCTAAAACTAGATACTCTCTAATGTTTTCTATGGCAATAATCTTAATGTATATGCATTATAATAAACAGTACTCGAGTTGTAAAAAAAAAACAGGGGGATTTTATCATATGGGGACAGATAATTTGTGCTGATTACAAATAATATAATATATCACAAATAAAAGCACTGACCAAAACACCTGCAGAAATACTGCAGGAATGACATAGCAGCAGTTAAATGCAGCCTTCTGTAAGCTTTAAATATCCACTGGGCTTACATCAAATACATCAAAACACAACAATAAAAAACAGTTTTCTGAACTTATCAATATGACTCTGTCCTTCACAGGATAAGTAAAATGGATCACTGCAAAAACTCTAAATCTTAACAAGAATATTTGTCTTATTTCTAGTTAAAATGTCTCATTTTAGTAAAAAAAAAAATCTCATTACACTTAAAACAAGACTCATCACTGGAAAAAACTATTTTCACCTGTTTCAAGTAGATTTTCACTTGAAATAAGTAGAAAAATCTGCCAGTGTAACAAGATTTTTTTGCTTGTAATGAGAAGATACATTTTCCTACTTATTTCAAGTGAAAATTTACCTGAAACAGGTGAAAATTGTCACATTTTTCTGGTGTTATTTTTCTGGTAATGACTCTAAATGTTGAAATAGCAGTAAAACCACATTCATTGATGAAATGACATAAGGGATGGAAAGGGGGGATGGCAGTTTTACAGGGGGAAGGATTTTGACCATTTTTATTTCAGGGGGGATGCCATCCCCCCTCATCCCCCCTCAACTCGAGTACTGATAATAAATGTATAAAGAGCATTGCACCAGCGAGTGATTTCAGCTCCATAATGCAGACATCCTAGTACCCTAGTATAATGCAATCCCAATAGGCACTTAAACTGGTTTTGTGGTGTTGGATGGTGAGTTTAATGACATCATGGAGTGTAAAGGACTGCTATTACTGTGATATTTATGTAGGCTATCAGTTTTACCACTCTAGTGGTTACTGGAAATGGAAACTACAATAACTTTCTTGCTGCTGGATTGATATAAAATAATGTTTAGACCTGCTGTGAAACACCCAGGCCTGCTCATCGTGAGAGTTGAAGCAGTTTTGAACTGACCTAGTAGTGCCATCATAAAAAAAAAAAAAAAAAAAGTAGACACACCCTGTGTGTAAACGAAATAAATGTGATCAATGGTGAGAGAGTAAGAGATAGGAAGCTGAAATATCCCGACGCAGTGAAAGCATCGTCGTCAAATCGTTTGTTATTACTACTCGGGAGATTTTAAAGCTCATTCCCGAGTCGAGTTTCTTTATCCACACATTTCCTGTCCCATGCACCATTCAATCCGCAGCTTTTGGCGAGAAAAAGGCGGACAAGAGAGGGGGAATTGCGGGACTTACCTGGACATAATTGTTCTCGCAGTAGTCTGCTACTCTGGTCAGGTTTTGGTAACTCTCTACAAGCGCTCTTTTCCCGGCCGGGATCTCCTCATCTAACAGCATTTGTAGCTCTGCCATCTTACATCTCTCCGCAGGACCTCCCTTCCCTCTGACTTCCCTTTGATTGAAACGGCCACTAGCTCAGCTCTGCCGAGAAAAAACTCTCCTCTGCCTGCTATTGTGGGATTCCTGTCCTCCAGACGAAGATCGTCTGTGCTGCACAGAGGAATCACTCGGACCAGAAAAATGACTCGCGCTTGAATGACATCATGATCTCAGTCATAAAGCAAGGCCTAGGCCGGATTATCCATATACTTTTTTATTTTTTTTAATTAAATACATGACATTTCAATTCAATTCAATTCAATTCATATTTATTACGAACAATAAACATAACATTACGACGGAGTATTAGGGCCATACAAAAAAACAAAAAAAGGAAATTACGAGAATAAAGTCATAATGTAATGAGAATAAAGTCGTAAAATTACGAGAATAAAGTCATAATGTAATGAGAATAAAGTCGTAAAATTACGAGAATAAAGTCATAATATTACGAGAATAAAGTCGTAAAATTACGAGAATAAAGTCATAATATTACGAGAATAAAGTCGTAAAATTACGAGAATAAAGTCATAATATTACGAGAATAAAGTCGTAATATATTATAAATATATAAATATAACATAACACAAGATGCTCAATATTCCTCATTTTAACACAGGGAGAAGAAGCTCTTCCTGTTAGAGTTCTCATAAATTATATTCTCATAATATTACGACTTTATTCTCGCAACATTACGACTTTATTCTCGTAATTTTACGACTTTATTCTCGTAATATTACGACTTTATTCTCATAATATTACGACTTTATTCTATTACGACTTTATTCTCGCAACATTACGACTTTATTCTCGTAATTTTACGACTTTATTCTCATTATATTATGACTTTATTCTCGTAATTTCCAATGTTTTTTGTCTTAGTTTGGCCCTAATACTCCGTCGTATAACATAAGTTACCTGCGTACAACATAAAATTAAACAAATACCTTTTATCAGGTTTATCAGGTGCAGGTTCAAAATACAAATTGATTCGTCAACACTCGAAAGGGAGTGGGAAGAAGAAAATGTATTTAATCCCACCCCTGTTTCTCATTAACAACTTGACAGATTTTTTTTTAAGGCTTCCTCCTGTCTCAACATTTTAACCAAAGAAAATGAAAAAAAGACCTATATCAAATTATAAAAACAATTTTTTTCTACAGTTCACCTCACCTAAATTCACACACATTGTGGCCACAATGCGTGCAAATCCAGGAACAATGTATATAGTAATATTTATAGTTAACCGTTAACTTATATTTATAATAAACCGTTAACTTATATTTATAATAACATTTAAATAAAATAAAAAAAATGCAACAAAGTCCATCATACAAGGCGTAACTAAGGATATCAGTCTTCTAAATTAGTGGGAAAATGTCTTAACACTTCATACATTTGTTGTGCTTTTTTTCAGTTATTAGTTTTTTGTTGTTTTTTATTACATCAAGTGGACATAATACAAATACAAGTACAAACAACAACGAAAGACAACATCGAGTATCAATGATATGTATCTAGATGTGTGTGTGTGTGTGTGTGTGTGTGTGCGTGCGTGCGTGCGTGCGTGCGTGCGTGCGTGCGTGCGTGTGTGTGTGTGTGTGTGTGTGTGTGTGTGTGTGTGTGTGTGTAAATAATGTAATGAACGATAAATAAATAAATTAAGAATATTAATTTGAAAAATAAATAAATAGATAATTATCATGTAAAGTGATATAATATAGCAAGATATAATATAAAGTAATATATGTAATACTATCATAGTATACAATAATATAATAATATTATAATATAACATAATAATATTAAAATATAACATAACAAAATGATATCACCATACTATAATATAAACCAATATAATAATACTATAATATAACATCCTATGAGATCTCATAACATAATATAATAATACACTATAAAACAATATATCATGATAATGCCAAGAATAATTATTAGAATTAGAATTGGTAATATATATATATATTGTAATGAGGGGCGAGGTCGGACCGGGGCATCAGGGAGGCGAGCAGGGCGCCCCCCCACCAGACTCCAAGTTGCCCGATTATTAGTTTCAGTTTCAGTTATTAGTTTTAAAGATTTTAAATATAATCCAAATTCATTTAAAAAAACAACAAATTTGGGGGATGACTTTAATATACATTTTTATGGAAAAAGAATTTGGCTAAACAGAGAATTACATTACAACACAGTTCATCACTTTTGTTTTGTAAAAACATGCCAAATGTTATATTATCAATATCTCTAAGATTATACTGAACCGGACGAGCGCCCAGGGGTACCAGCCAATGAGGGGGCACCAAATTAAATGACTAACTGGACCATATATGTCATATTTTGTTATTTTTCTCTATATATTTGCTGGAAGAGGAGCAAACAGGTACAGCAGTAACCAATGATATAATAAAATTATATAATAATAATAATAATAATAATAATAATAATAATGATAATGATAATGATAATGATAATGATAATAATAATAATAATAATAATAATAATAATACAATAAAAAGAATTGCATTTGAGTGAGTGCCTTAACAACTTAAAAACCTTAGATCTAACAGCCTACACATTGCTATTTTATTAGTGTGCTGTTCCCCACCTTCACATCAGCTCATTCAGTAGCCTGTTTGATTGTTTAGTCACATGCTGTAATAGTTTTGCATGTAGTCTTCAGACAGGCCATATATGATGGAAATGATGATAGTTAATATGTGGTGTTACATTGGCATTGGGTTGCATTCTGATTGGAGCATCAGTGTATTATGGTGTTTGTAGACTCATGTCTATCTGTGGTGTTACTCTCAGTGGTTGCTTGTCTTACATTTATTTGTAGTATGAGTGTTGAGCATGTACTTCAACAATAGGTTCATGTAAATCTATGTTCTTTATAACCATAGTAAATTTCCCTTTTTTACCGTAAAACGTAGAAGGAGGGGGGCACTTCAAGTGTGGTCCCCCCTGGGGAACCACTGAGTTAATCCAGGACTGCAAACAAACAAAAAATAAACAAGAACGGCTTGCAAATAAATGCATATTTATAATTAATTGCTCAAATCAAAATATTCATATTCAATTTCATTTCTGAAAACTTTCTATCTATATTTGCATTGCAGTACTAGTGCAGTAATATTTGATTGTGCGTTGTCTTAAAACATTAAAAATTATGTAATTATTATTCAAAACAAGGCTCAAATCAATATATTCATATTCAATTTCATTTCTGAAAACTTTCTATCTATAGTTGCAATGCAGTACTAGTGCCGTAATATTAGATTGTGTGTTGTCTTAAAACATTAAAAATTATGTAATTATTATTCAAAACAAGCAGCCATACTTTAATTGGCAAAAATAAAAAAAATAACTTGTTACATACAGAAAGTGGGTGGCTGTTGCTCGGATAAAACTAAATCAAATAAGAGGGAACTAGCAAAAATAATATAATAGTGAATGTCTTGCTCTTTCAACTCATAAAATAAAATAAACATGTAAAATAACAGTGAAACCTCTATTTTCCAACTCTTAAAAGTAAAATAATAAAACAAAACGAGAATTCCTACAGATACAATAGGGCCTTCGCACTGTCAGTGAAAATGCTTTGGTCTTTCAATCAATCAATAAAATAAAATGAGAAGTGAAACCTCTTGCATTTCCGACTTGAAAACCTATCACGCCTCCAGCTGGAAAAAAAGAGTTGGGATTTTCACTAAAGCATGATGGGATATGTAGTTTTACAGTATGTTTTCTGGATAACATTTCAGGAAACCATTTTTTTAAACACGTTTTTTTTTCAACACAAACGATAAACATATTGCGTTTAATGAAAACCCGCTTGCTAGAGGTTAAATTAAATACGAAATAATGTTTTTTTCACCGGACACTGAGGGCTGTGGGAATTTGTAGGAACTGTATTGTAATCAGCAGAAAACTACATTTCACAGAGTACACCGTTGCTTAGCTGTATATGCTGTTCATGGCGTCTGGCCGAGGGCTAAGGACAAGTCGATTTCTTACCAACAGATCAATTTAAAGGTAAGCATCTTCAGCTCAGAGCTTTGACTTCGAAAGTTTAGAGGTAAATAAAGCATTTGGCGTAGATAACCACAAAGCAGAAGCTTTGTCCTGTGCGATAGTGTTTGTCCTAGAAGATACACATCTGCCTCCTCTTACTGGCTGTCAAAACAGAAGCAATTTCAACCCTGTAACTGAGACGTGTTTCTTGCTTTGTGGTGATGTTTTTTTGTGTTTTTTGTGTTTTTTTTGTGTGTGCCTGGCATCTGCAGGTGTTTTAGTTTTCTCTCCATGGAGGTGGAGTGTGTCGGCGTGGAGGAGGAAAGGCGGCTGACCCAGTTGAGGTTTGATGCTGCCGTGAAAGTGATCAAGAGTTTGCCCCCGGATGGTACGTGAACGCACCAGCAAACAGCTGGCACCAGTTTAACCAGTTCAACCAGAATGTGCTCAGATCTGGCGAGTTGCACGCCAGATCTTGGGTCTAGAGCGGTTTAAAAGTAATCCACTTTGCTTGCAGCAGACAGGGCAGCTTTGCCATCAGCAAACACCAGTGGTGGACAGTAAAGGAGTAAATTTACTGAGTACTGTACTTAAGTACATATCCAGAGGATTTGTACTTTACTTGAATATTAGATTTCTTTGGTACTTATTACCAGTTATTATCAGTTTTTACAGAACAATGTCATTGTTTTTAATCAAGTGTCATTCTTGTCATGAATTCTTTTTAGCTTTCTGATCCTTGTATGTTTTATGTTTGTTTTTTGTTTTGATATTTTTTTATTTTTTGTAAAGTTAGTTGTCCTTGTATGTATTTTCTTTTATATGAAACTGAATTTATTTTTTTGATGCTATCTTGACCAGGACTCCCTGGCAGAAGAGATATTGTATCTCAATGGGACTTTCCTGAATAAATAAAGGATAAATAAAAAATTGCTCTTACTTGAATACATTTCCAAGACAAATATTTTAACTTTTACTCGAGTAAATTTCTAGGAAGGCTGAAAAGTACTAGTTACTTTCAGGTCTGCTCTTTTTTCTTCTTCCCTAAAATCCTATTGGACACAAGCTGTTTTTGTCAAAGGAGGAGACCTATCACAGTGCACGCTCTCCACTGGGATGTACGTAAAGCGGAAATACGTCAAGCCTCCTCAAAACGATACCGCCAAAGTAGCCTGCGTTTGTCAAGACAGAGCCGCAACAACGGCTACGCCTGCGTCAGGAGAAGAAAGACAATCCGCTGAGTCGTCTGAGTCTGATAATGAGTCGGACTCGGAGCAGGGACTTTCACAAAATCCTTGGCCGTATCTTAACTCAATGTTTGAGTTCGACCGAGTAAAAAACGAGGGAACAGACAAACCACAGACATTTATTTTCAAATGTTTATTGTGTCTGCCGAAGCAGAAATACCTCTCTGCTTTCAACAACTCATCATCGAATTCTCAGAAACAAGAGTTAAAAGATCCTTAAATTAATTTAGAAAAAATATAGTAATTTACTGATGTGGAAAATAAGAAATTTACTCTTACTCTTACTTTTACTTAAAGTAAATTTAAAAGCATTTACTTTTGGACACTTAAGTACCTTTTTAAAAGCAAGTATTTTTCTACTCTTACTCGAGTAATATTTTGACTGAGCTACTTTTACTTGTAACAGAGTAAAGTACTCTGTCCACCTCTGGAAAACACCATCCCTTCAACTGTATGCAAGCAAAATATTACAGTTTCCACTTCATTTTTGTGATCAGAGTTTCTCTCTCCTCAGGTCCCTTTCAGCCCTCAAATGACATGATGTTGAAGTTCTACAGTTATTATAAACAAGCTACGATTGGAGAATGCGATATACCCCGACCTGGCTTCTGGGACGCAGTCGGCAAAGCTAAATGGTTAGTAAATGTCTTCCACAGGGAACATTTTACAGCAGGATTTATCATGCATTTTCTCTGGACATCTTGTATCTGACACATTGACACACTTAAAGGTCAAGAGGAGCACACTCTGTACTGAGATCCAGTGTTTTTTCAGTAAATATGCAGATAACGCTTGGAACAGTGTTGTCACTTGTTCACATTGCAGAAAATGTTGCATCTTAACCGCTTTGATCTCGGCAGAAAGGCAAGGCAAGTTTATTTGTATAGCACAATTCAACACAAGATAATTCAAAGTGCTTTACATCAACATTAAAAGCAGCAAGACACAATTAAACAGTAAATAACAAATAAAATGATAAGAAAAGAGGTAAAATTATAAAAAGCACAAGTTAAGTACAGATGGTAAATATTTAATTTAAGAGTACGCTTCAGTAAACGGTAATGTTTTTAGGCCTGATTTAAAGGATCTACAGTTGGAGCAGACCTCAGGTCTACAGGAAGTTTGTTCCACCGGTGAGGAGCAGAATAACTGAACACTGCCTCACCTTGCTTGGTTCTGGTTCTTGGGAACCACAACAAACCAGATCCAGATGAACCTCAGGGGTCTGGGAGCTTCATAGGAACTAACAGATCAAGCATGTATTTTGGTCCAAGACCATTCAGGTCTTTGTAGACCAGCAGTAAGATTTTAAACTCTATCCTTTGACTCACTGGAAGCCAGTGTAGTGATTTCATGACCGGTGTAAAATGGAAAGGGATTCAAATAAGTGTCAGGATGTGTTTTAGTTGATCCTAGCACTCACTGACATGCAACTAGCAAAGTGATCAGTTACTCTCAAAGTCAGAGACGGTTCCTCTCATAGATCTAGCTAGAAAATAGTTTCTGATGCCCTTTGACCCACATCTCGCCGGGAACACACTAACCTCAGATAAACTGGCACTGTTTACAAATCTGAAAACTGGCACACACAAGCTTTACATGTCTCTGTTGTTTTCAAAATGATTTCTATAAAAAAAAAAGCCTTTTCTAGCTCACTCTTTGTCATGACAGGGATGCATGGAACAATTTGGGAGATATGTCAAGAGAAGAAGCCATGGCAGCTTATGTTGATGAAATGAAACTGGTATATTTTCGGAGGATGCATCTCTTTTACCATATCACAACACTTTAATCTTATACGTCAATGTTTTGAAATGAAGGTCTAAATTGCACCGGCTTCCATTCGTAGATCCTGGAGGGCATGCCTGTGACCGACGAGGTGGAGGAGCTCCTGCGGATCCTCGGCCCCTTCTACGAGCTGGTTGATGAGAAGAAGAGGATCTCCCAGATATCGGACCTGAGCAGCGGTAGGTTTTACTCGATGGGTGTAAATCTGAAAGTCAGACTTCACTCTGTGGAACGTTAACCTTTTATAATTTCCCCTTGCTGTTTGCTCAGCCCGTTTGACCCAGTTTGTTAGGCAACTGGAAGGCAAGTATATGACCGTGTAAACATGCAGTGTTGTGGTGTAGTGTAGAATCTTCCCAGTGTTTGTTGTAGCTCATATGCTTTAAATTTTTAAAAGCAACTCTGCTGCTTATAGTATATTAATTTCCAAAAGATGTAGGTTAGCACAGTTGAGCTTCCTTTTAGATAAAGATGACTTCAAACTTTGCTGGTCCCCAAGCAACACCTGAATGTCCTTGTTATCAGCCTCATCTATGTCCTGATTTTAGATTTCATTAACTTTTTTTATGATGGTCCTCAGGGTTTGGAAATGCGCTGAATACAATGACATCAAATAGTGTCACAAAGAGCATCATTAGAAACATGGAAATGAATGGCACTCTGGAGACTCGTCCTGCAAGACTAAAACAAAAGCAAGATTTGGAAGAGGAGGAAGAGGAGGAGGAGGACGATGATGATGATGATGAGGACGACGACGACGAGGAGGACGAGGAAGAAGAAGAAGAAGAAGAGGAGATAACAGAGGTCAAAAGAGGTAACAGAAGTCCTTTTTTGTCTAAAGTAAATGTGAATGTGAGGAAAACTATTCTTAAGAAAGCATTTGGTGTTTTTTTTTTTTTCTTGTGTAGCCTCACAACCAAAGAAGAAGAGTTCAAGCAGGAGACAGAAAGCCCCTCTCTCAAATGGCAAACTGGCAAATGGGGTCACCCACGTGATAAACGGGAGTAATTCCAGAGCGGCCCTGACCAGTGACTCCGTCTGCAGGCCTCCTCTTAACGGACACCACGCAGGTAGGAAAAGCACATTTCATGCCAACTCTGTTGTTTTTACACTCGCAGCACGTCCACACAGAACCAGGGCCCTGTGTGTCCGTGCACCATGTGACCAGTTAATCTGCTAAGCTTCATTCCCAGAGCTGTAGCAACTCATGAGTCCTTAACACTTCACGCATGGGCTGCTCCGGGGGCCGTTTTTAATCGAGTGAATTAATGGCTCTGTTGGGGCAAAGCATAAAGCCCCCAAATTAAGTGATTGTCCTCTGTGTCGCAGATCCAAAAAGCAACCACCTGGCCAGTGACTCAGACAGCGAAGTGTACTGTGATTCTGTGGACCTGTTGGGCCAAGAGGAGGCAAGCAGAAAGATCAAGAACACACACATGTAAGCTGGGTTTAGCTCCACCTGTGACTAACTTCACCGTACATCTTCTCCAGGGCGCAGACCACGACCGCTCTCTGGAGGAAGATGTCCTGCTGGCTACCGAGGACGGGCAGGTGGTTGTTCACGGTCCCCCGCAGGGCGTCAGGTGTGGCGGAGAGGAGGGAGAGGCGAGTGGAACGTCGTCACAGAGACGGGGGCTAAATGTTGACATGGCGGGGAGATCCTTGGTCAGAAGAGGACGGGGTAAGAAAGCTCTTCCAAAGCAGAGTTAGCCAATATGAACTCAGGGGAACATTTATGTTAAGGAAAACAAAGACAAGAACCAATGTTAAACAACGATGCTTCTCAGTGACAGGAGTTAATCTGTGGAACAGCTTAAATACAGAAATGAAAATGTGTAGCACGTTTATTACAATTCAAAAGCACCTATAAATACAAAATTATTTATAAATATAAAACAAAGGGATAATACACATAGGCATGTACCTATGGACATGTGTTTGTGTGTGTGTATACACAGTGTGTGTATGTATATGTGTAGGTATGTGTATGTACTGTATGTAATGTATTTTATTATAGCTTATACAAATACTGTATGGAACGATATTTATTAATGACATTAATGGATTATAAGCTGCTACTTTTTTCATAGGTTTTGAACTATGCCGTTTATACAAAGGTGCGGCTATTCTGTGGATTTTTCTTCCACCGCTCGGGGCGCTCTAACCGAGATTAGAATCAAAACTAAGACAAAATAAATGCAAAGAAGAATACGCTACTTCTTCTTCAGCAGATAGAAGTAGAAGCAGATTTCAAATGGATAAATAGATAAATAAATACCGGTTATTTTCTCTTGGTTCTGTCCCGTTTTTTAATCAGCAAAGTTGCTGCCGTGTTAAAAGACACTGTTAGGAAAGGATCTATTTAGGTACAAACATGTACATCATTTACAGTTCAAAATCCTTCTGTACATGTAGTAAATATCTAATCTAACAACATAAATATCTGCAGCTTGCATATCTTTTTTTTTTAAATAGAGCGGATGCGGCTTATATACAGGTGCAGCTTATAGTCCAGAAAATACGGTATATTTGTTTTGTATAACACCGACGAATTACACCTGTACTTCGGGTTTGTGGGAATTGAAAGGACCAATAAACTAAACTAAAAGCATCTTCATGAATCTTAGATGTCCCACCTGTACATATGTCTGTATTTTTGAAATGTGTAATTTATTGGAGCTTTAACTTGTATCTAAGTGAATTTAATGGATGCACGTTCTGTTTCTAGGTTCCAGGTCCCCAGGCTCCGGCTCTGGATCTCTGATGCACTCGCACAGCGGTGGAGATGGAGACGGGGGCCGCCAGGGGGGCGCAGGGACGCCCAGCGAGAGCCTGAATGAGCAGATAGTTGTGGCCCTGGCCCGGCTGCAGGAGGACATGCAGAGTGTTCTGGAGAGGATGCACACCCTGGAGGCTCTGACTGCCAGTCAGGTGAGACCAGCTCCTTCTGTCCTCCAACATCAGCAGGAAGAATTAAGGAGGAGCGTAATACTAATGGATGATGGCATGATTGTGATACAACAAAGGAAGTCAGTCGTCACTGATCTGCTGTTGCTGTCTTTTGAGCGATGCTGACTGAGACAGAAGCTAATTGTTGTTGCTTTGCAGCGTAATTCGATAACCCTTCCCATCGGTATCTCATCTGAGGCTCCTTGTGGTCGGAGACTTTGCAGACATACCTCGACATTTACCAACGGTGAAAGATGCTCAACCGAATTCAACTTGATACGCTCATTTTTCCCCAAACAGCTGTAGTTTAGGTGTTTTCTGTGTTTAGATGAGAGGACGGAGCGGAAGACTGAGATTTGAAACAGGGTTGGACAATCTTTTTAATTATACAAACATATCTAAACTTCAAGGGCACTGATCAAGCTGATGATGAGACAAACATCTTGAGAAAAATGCATAGATTTTGTAGTTTGAGAAAGATTAATGAGAAAAGTTGATACTTTTTGAATGGAATCTTAATGATTACTTGAATGCAGCCCCTAGTGGCCGTCAGTGGTGTTGCATTTAAGGGACTTCATTGGCTGTCAGAATTCACAGCTACATCTTTCTTCCTTTTTTTTTTTTTTTTTTTAAACATTGTTGTCTATTATTTATATTTTATTCTTCAAAAAGAAAACTGTTGTATAATCACAAGCTTGTTATTAATTTCTCAGACAATTGTGATTTAGATAAAACTAAATCATCAGGCCAAAGCAGCTTTGTCTCATGTATGTCTGCAGTTCTTTTGTTATATTAATTTGACAAAATCTGACTTCATATAACAATTATAGCAATTTCCCAAAGTCAACACAATTTTGCAATAAGATTGTAAATAAATATAAAGTCAGGCTTTGTGTGAGGCTTCATAAGGAGGGAAGATAAGGGTTTTGTACTTTGACTCATTAAACAACAGTCTGAGGTCACTGAGGCATTCAGGCACTTGCAGAGAATATTTAGTTATATTCTCTTTAACAAATCATTACCCTCTTCTTTGTTGTTTTTTTTTTACAGGCAAGATCAGTAGCTCTTTCACCTACTTGCGTATCACCTTCAGTGACTAAGAGGAGTCAGGTAAATGGTTTAAAACAAACACTCAGCATGCCCCTTTGGCTAAATTTTAAGATCTTTGTTGGGACGTTTAACTATTTACATACATTTTTGTCACTTTTGAAATAATGGGGAGTCTACTTTTCTTTTTTTCCTAGAAACCATCCTGGTGGCCTTTTGACATTTCACCTTCCAGTTTGGCCTTTGCTCTGGTATGGCCGTTTGTGGTCCAGTGGCTTATCCGTCTGTACTTCCAGAGGAGGAGAAGGTGTGATTTTTTTTTTATATGGATCCACAATACTATTTACGTTACATACCCACTTTAACAAGTTTGTTTTTCTTCTTTTTTAACAGACGCGTGAACTGATTCAGCTCACAGCCAAATACCCGCGGGCACAGACGACAAGTCCCTCAAATGTCTCTGGTTTAGCTGCTGATGGCTGCAACTTCCTCCCTCCTCTTTCTTAGACTCACAGCCCAATAATTTGCTTTTGCACTATGAAGAAGGTATCTAGATGGCTAGCGAGAGGAGCGTCGCCTCTCGAGCAAGTTGCACTGGGAATGTGGAATCAAAGGGGAATATGAATGTATGGGCCTGTGATTTTACAACGTTTTTTAGCTGATACCACTGTACTAGCATCTGGACATATACAGTTGGAGTATTGATAGTGTGGCTGTAAAACTAAAGTAGCTTCTTGGTTATTTATGTAACTTAGGCTTTGTTGCACAGAATTTTCACAATTTCATTAGCTGCCCAGGAGATGCTGCTATAAATAAAAGTTGTAATAACTGTAGAATAGAAGTGAGGATTGAATGTAATATTGAATGTGAGATTATTTTCTAATTCTGAGACTAAGTTAATATTTATTGTTTTTTGCAAGAGTTGCAGTGAAGTTACTCTTGGCCAAAATTCATCTGTGTGAGTGAGGTTTTTGTTCAAGCTGACCACTCGCTGCATCAGCTCCCAGGCTCTCACTTGTCCTGCTTCATATCAGCATCGTAGTACCGCCCCCATTCTTAGCAATTTACACTGGTACAGAATGTACCAAACTAATCACAGTGGGGTGGAGGCGGGCTTTAAGAAATGACTAATAACACACCACCGTCCAAGAGTTACTGTTAAAAACAAACGAAGATGAGTGCAGAAATGTACTACTGTATTAATTTCTACTGCAGAACTCAAAGCCGAGTCCGGCAGAGGAATCAGATTAATTCCTAATAGTTAAGAGGAAAGAAATGATGCCTCATTTCCACTTTTGTTAATCTATTTATCACGAAGAAAACCTGTGTAATCTGACATAGCAATGAAACTCCTCTTACTGGTCTTTCTCTTATTTGTCTCACGTCCGATGAAAGGTTTTTGACCATGTAGAGAAATCGTGTTGGCTGTTAGCTAGGAGCTAAAGTCATTTTCTCTCCTGGTGTCGGCATTAGCAACTCTAGCATTGTTAGTGTTAGTTAGTTAGTGTCACAGGCCTCTGATGGGTCAGTTATGTTAATTAAACTACAATTGTCACATTAGCATTAGCATGGAGCCAACTCGGCCATAAACAGCTGTACTTGCTTGCGTTGAACAGCAGGGGACATGTTTCCCAATTCATGTAGATTGATGGAGGCCAAGGTGAAACTAGACGTGGTTAGGATGGCTGGCCAGGCATTTAAAAAAAAAAAAAAAAAGAAAAAGTGCCTCAGTATCAAAAGGTACATTTATACTGTAGTTTACATGATTTCTCCCATTTATACGTTGTAACATAACGGTTGCAGGTCTGGACCAAATTATTTGTAAATGAGAGTGAGAATGAGGTGGAGAGAATCCTCCACATGGATATCTGATCATTCATGCATAACTCTTGTTTGTGTAGTTTACTCTGTTCTCTATGTTGTATCATTTTAATGTGTGACCTAGTAACATGTTTGATTTTTGTGACAAGATTTGGAGTTACTGTAATACCTGTTTTCAAAGCAGTGATCGCTATACAAATTGTATACAGGAGCTGTAGAGTTCAGATCAAAATGCAATATTTTAATTGCTATCTGTCTATCTAGATTATATTTGCAAAGATTGGCATCTGTGTTTGTGCTAATCTTTAGAGCCAATATGTTTTAATAATAAAAAAAACAACCAAATAAACCAATGGTTTACCTTTTTCTAAAGGACTTTAATAAGGCTTTTTCACCCTCTCGGCTTGTGTAGAGTGGTGTTTGCATGTGATAACTGCAGCTGAAAATAAAGTTTTAACAAAACATTGTAATTTGTTATTTCAAACACAACTACCAGATGAGAAATGTCTCTTTTTTTTTCTTGGACTGGTGGTTTGCATTTGTATAGCACTTCTGCTGGCTTTTTGAGAAGTACAACACATTCCCTATGCTATTCAGTTTTTCTATTAGTCTAATGCTTTTAATCCCTTTCTCTCTCTCTCTCAGACCAATGAATACATCTGAGGTAATTGCTTAAATATTTAATCACGTGGACCGTGGAGGCCAGGAATCGAACTGCCAACCCTACAATTAGCTGCTTTGGCTTTTACAAAACAAGTCATACAATACATATTTCTATGTATTCATTAGATGTTGGTGTCTATGTTTTAAAATGTTATTTTGGAAAAAAAAAAAATCTAAAAAAAGTGATTTTAGCACAACAGTCTGAATATTCACCTGTCTTGATTAGCAGAGCCCCCTGTACATTTCAGAGCAGAAGCCTGGGAACAGGCTGGTATGTAAGTAAACTCAGGACTTTGACTTGGCATTTCAAACATCAACTCTGTTCCTCGTTAATGTTTTTTTTTGCTTTCAGTTTCATGACTGTGCTTAGGTCTATTGCCTTCCGGCGTCAGACTTTCCTTCAAAGCAGGGGTCTCCAAACAGTCCTTGAGGGATGTGCATGTTTAGATGTTTACCAACACACCGTATTCTAATAATCATCGTTAAGCTCTGCTAATTACAGCCATGTCTATCAGGGTTTCAGCAGGGAAACATCTCAAACCTGCAGGACACCAGCCCTCAGACAGACGGACTTTGGACACCCCTGCTTTACAGCAACACCACAGAATATTTGCCCTTTTTAGCTCAGTGGGTCCCCCTATAGGCATGGAGATGAACAGGTCACGCTTGTGTAGTCTCAACCGCTCATTTTCTCTTCCATCATTACTTTCTTCCAGAAACTCCACTTATGAGGTGAATTTGAATAAATAATTTCCCATACAATTTCCTAATTACTGGCTGGTAGTTATTAACATCTCTAATTTCCCTTGGGGGGAGGGGGTTTATGAAGTATAATTAAATCTAATATTTTAATGTGAAAAAACCCCAACCCAAACAGTTGAGCTGCTTTTTATCCAGTGCTATAATTCAGAATTCAATGACCCATTAGCAGTTGCAAGTTCGGATGCAGCAAAATCGTGCTCGTATCATGATAGCACCACCGCCATGTTTCACAGATAAGCAGATCATCTTTCCATTCATATCTGTTGATTGGTTTTACAAATGTTACAACACAATTCTACCATGTAGAATTTATTGGCATCTTGACAATTGGGTGGAAATGCACAAATTAAAAAGTTACACACATTTTATTTGCATTTCACTTTAATCTTAGAGTGAAGATTGTAAAATACCAAAAGTAGTAAGAGCTAACAAGTAGTGTGATGGGAAGAGGAAAGAAAATCAGGTCAAAATTACAAACAGAAAAGACATAAAAGCAGCAATAACAGTCATGTTTAAACCAAGTTTAACTTAAAACATTCACACTAAACGTTATCAGCAGGATTTACATATAAAACACAGTATTCAAGGACATATTAGCTTCTTTTTATCTGCCACAGTATTGTACCCGTCAAAAGAAATGGACCCCCACCCAATCAGCAAGCAGCAGGGGAACGTTATAATGAGGAACACAGCAAAACAGGAAATGAGCTGGTCTGCATGGAAACTTCCCATCAAATAAAAGGCAGAAAAAAAGGAGCAGATAAAGATTTGGCAGGAAAACATCTGCTTGTACAAGAACTTAATTAAAGAGATCTATAACTATGATAAAGTAGGAATTTCCTTTGCACAGTATATAAATATAACCTTCTGGCTCTTATGAGCAGTGATTGTACATATGTAAAATGTTTTTAAGAACATTAAAGGGAACAACAAAACCATAAGAATCACTTACATCTATTTTTACCACGACGGCTCTCATTTTGTCATCAAGTGCTACTTTTTGACTGACAAAACTCCAGCCAGTGCTATAGACTGAAGCCGGACATAGCGATGTGCTGAGCGGCGTTTCTTGCATCAAAGTACGACGTGTCGGTCTCGTCCTCTGGCTGAGGTACAAAGGGCATCGGCTGGTTCTGCAAGTTCTCCCAGTCCAGGCCGTCAAACAGGTGGTGGCGTTTGAGTTCTGGCGGGAGTTCAAAATGTAACATAAGCTTCAAAACCAACATTGCACACACGGGGATGAGGTCTGCAGGGGCTTGTGGCAAATTTCACAACAAGCAAAGCACGAGTTTGTATGCACGTCTGCTTATAACCACACAGCAGTTTCCCTTTTTCTAGACCTTTCAGGATATCAATTGAAATTCTCTTTACACATTGATGACAAACTATTAACTATACATTTTCATGTCAAAACATATAGCCAAGACAGATGTCAAAACTTTTATTCATCCCATCTATGGGAAATGTAATAGTATTATTGTAATAAACAGTAATAAGTTAAAGAAAAAAGTAAATTTAAAAAATGTGCTGGTTGTGCATTGTAATGGTGTACTTTTATTTAATTATTTGGGACTTTTATTTCTTTTTCCCAACATCTCCCACCTAAACTTTAATTCCCATATATTCCCATCATTTTCCACAGAAACCTTCCAAATTGAAATATTTTCCAAGTTTAACCTCCAGTGGAAAGTTCCTGAACAATTTGGGGATATTTATAGAAAATATTGTATCCCGTCCAACACTAAATGCACAAGGCAAAAATAGATCTGTTAGTTGAAGAACACAAAACAAAGAACACGCACACATTTGAAATATGGTCCTCACCCTTTAGACTGGCGCGCTTCGTCATGTCCATGGTCAGCAGGATTTCAATGGCGTTTCTTGAGTCTCCAGACAGTTCCTCGTCCCCCTCTGGCCACGGGATGTCTGGAGGAGTTGACAATGAGGTGGCAAAACAAGAGCCAAAACCAAACTGTTAAACATCTTAATATCAGGTGTCGACATTGTTGTTAAAGTCTGGAAAAGAAGAGCAAACACACCTCTGTTGAGAATATTCTGGAAGACCAGTTGAGGTGTCTCGTCGTTGAAAGGCGGCACACCTGTGAGGAACTCAAACAGACACACGCCAAGCGCCCACCAATCCACCATGCAGTCTGATTGGGGGTAAAAGACGGAAAAAACAAAGAAAGAAAAGAAAAGTCACATTTTGCACAGCACACTTGAGCTTTCCCTGCGATTCCTGTGAGCGTGAACCTACTGTGCTACAGTGGCAGAAGCAGCGGCTATGTTATACTTTAGCATGAAGGGAAACACTCTCACACTCCTGCAGTCACTCAGAAACTGAAGAGAATCATTTCAACTGTGATACTTTTCAACTTGAAGATGTCCCTTTACACTGAAACACCAACCTCAGAATTCAAACAAAAATGACACTTGTATATCTTTAAACATCAAAATAATTGTTTCTCAACAGTTGAAAATGATTTAAAATGAGAATTATGATCCGTATTTATTAGTGAGAAAGGGATGACTTAATCCTGAAACTCAGGATCAGTCATGTCACACCACATGAATTCATTTACAAGGAACAAACTGCAAAATGGATTTGTCCAACTAACAGAGTGCAACATTTTATACATACATTTGCACAAAATCAAACCAAAACTACTGATTTAAAAGCAATTAAACCCATTTGTCCAGTTAAAACATACCACTCCTGTTAGGTCAAAGTTAGGTGGATGCTGAACAGACCCGCTTTAAATGTTATAATTGCACACTTCAACCACCATCCCTTCCCTCTAATCAGACCCGGAGCTTGTTCACCGATCTAAAAGGCAGAAACAGTGGGCACGGGGAAATGGAGGAGGAATCAGCTCATTTCCTCTAGCGTATTAGCAGCGTGGGGGAACATGCAAGCTTGCTTGCAAAAACAAGAATATCATAAACTTACCAAACCGACCATTTCCTGTAACTAAAAGAGAAGCCCTGTCACAAGAGCTAATTACTGGCAGATGTTTGGGTTTATTTATTTTTTTTAAACACAAGAACAACATAAAGCCATTACTGGACTCTGAATCTCCCTCACTTACCGTGTATTTTTCCCAGCAGCAGCTCTGGAGCCAAATAATCTGGGGTTCCTAAAATAGGTGCACCCTGAACAGGCATTGCGCCCCTTCGGACACTCTTTGGCGTCCTGAAAGGGGTGTGGGAGGCAGACATGGGCTGAGGGGTCTGATGTGAGAAGAAAATGAAAGAACATCTGAAAAAAATGGCAACACATTCTCCAAAAGTGCATGAAATGGTTAATTAAACGGATACACAAATGTCCTAAAAGAAAAAAAAAAAGCTTCTGGTATTCTAACCCTAAAGTCCCCAGACCTGGGGACGTTGATAAGAGAATGCACCTATGACCAAAATAGGCTTAGGGTTCAAAGGGGTTAAAGCATCTATTTGACATAATACTACTTCTGACCACATGGGGGCTACAGAGATCCACTGAGTTGAAAAGTGATTTCCAATAGAAGTGCACTTTGTTATGTCTTAAGTCTGATTTACATTTCTACGTAGCAACAATACAAAATCATTTTTGACATTTATTAATGAGAAGCCGTGGCAGGAAATATGATGATTAAGAAGAAGCTGGGTTAATACAAACGGCCGGTTGTTACGCTAAGTGCAGTAGCCACTGTCAATAATATTAGATATACATTTAATGCTGTATATAAATTCTCCTGGGGTCTTACAAAAGAAAAACAATCCCACCATCTCAGAGTTGCCATGCATCTGAAATCAAACGATTGAGACCAAAACCCTTTCTGGAACCAGGCTGTAAATATGTCTATTTCGGATCTAAAGTTGGACATTTTAACATGGAAGTCAATGGAGATTGGCTCGCTTTTGGAGGCGGCCTCTAGCGGCCAGTTGAGGAACTGCAACCAATCTTACTTCTGCATGATAACCTGTATTTAGTCAACGCTTGGTTTAATGCTGACACCAAAACCAGACTTCCCCCCAGGGGAAAGCATAGGAACCTGCGGTACTTGTGAAATGCTGCCCCCATGTGGCCAGAATTGGCAGCTCTCTCTACTCCGACAGATAAACATGGAAATAAATTGAACGCTATATAACAATACTGCAACATAGATTCAAATAAACCCAAATAAAGCAGATTCAGGACATTGTGTGAAAGACCAACTAGAACCATGATTCGTAGAAGTTAAATAACAGGAGCAAAACTAGCTAGCCTACTACCACTACTACCACGGACAACAACATAAATAAATTAACAGAAAATATATTTATGTTGTCCGCATAAATGCTCAACATTAATTTTTCCATGTTTACATGAATATGTGCATCATTTTGACAGAGTGTGTCACAGTGCATGTGCAACATGCGCAAAACAGATCGTAATAGAACCAGTAATGAGTGGGGTTGACGTACTGGTTACCAGTCACACCAGGCACATTCGAAAATCGATGAATTTGGGTTGCTGGCCAGTCAACTGGTGTATCCCTACTTCTGTACTTCAGTTTATTGACTGTATAAGGACATTCTGCTCTCTTGCATAAAACAGAGTTACCAATCTCACAAAGTTCTCACAACCAAGGATCTGAGACTTCGCAAATCCTGTTTCTTGTGCATTCCCTATACACATTCTGCTGTAACATAGATAACCTCCTTTTCAGAGCCACATGTAAGATAATTCAATATTATAACCTTATAACATAAAACCCTGTAGTTTGTAATACTGTCCATCCTCTCTAATAGAGTGTCTTTAACAATGCCTACCTGATAAGCAGAACTGTTGGAGGCTGATCTCTTCTGCACAGGGGTTACAGTGCCAAAGGCAGAGTGATAGGAAGCCGATGTGGAGACCTCCATAGGCTCCATAGACCCGAGGCTCAGCCTGGAAGCCACCGACATGTTGGAACGGTTAATGGAGCTGCAGTAGCTGCGGAAAGCCACGACGTTTCTTGGCTTGAGGAACGACCGTGACTGTGCGACACCACAAGGATGATCCGGTAGTGGGCTGAGGAAGGAACCCTGAAAATGACTGGGTTTAGGCGTTTCCGTGGAGACAACAGGAGTCTTTGGCAGATATTCTTTATTCTCCTCGTGTTCTTCAAATGACAAGGACTTCTCATTTACTGCTGGGAAGGACAGGTAGCTGCCGTTAGTGAGAGACGTTTCAAGCACGGACCCATCCGAGTCAAGGCTCAAGCTCCTGCAAAGGTCACCGTTCCCAGGAAGCGGTGATGTGAAACTTAAATGCGACATGTTTTTACTCTCATCTTCAAAGACGTCCTCCACCGGCTCCTCCAGCTCAGTCAACAGACTTTTGGCAAGAGCAATAGGACTGGAACGCTTTGGCACCCGGTCTTCAGCCGCCTCGACCCCTTCAGTGGAAGCCATGAAGTCACCAATCTGGATGCTGAAAAACGTTCCCGTCAGACCAGTGGTGCCTGCAGCACTATCTCCTGGAATTTCATAGAATCTCTTGTAGTCCAGATTTCGCTTTTTGGCTCTGACCTCCAGTAACTCTGGGCTTGTCTCTATGTCTGAAAACGTCCTCTTCACAGATGAGGGGACTGCAGGCTGACAGTCATCCTTCAGCGACAGGCAAAGATCTTCCTGAGCTGCAGAAACAGATTCTAGTTCTCTGGTGCGAAGCCTTTTTTCTGAAAGACTGATGCGATTTGACTTATTTGACAGACTGTGAGAGGCCTTTAAGGGAACACTTTGCTTCGTGGGTCCACAAGAGAGATCGAACCGTCTGGACTCAGACTGCCTAATCTGGTCACTCACGTGTTCATTTTCTTTCTGATGAGGAAAGAAAAAGCTTGATTTACTACTATGACAGATCGGAACATTGGTTTGGTATTTATAATTAAATACTTATATCACGTTTTTATGATTCATTATTAAAGCTGATCAAAATTCAGTCACAGATGTGGGTTCACGATCACTGACCTCCTCGAACTCCCACAGCGGACTGATGCCATCGTCAGTGTCATTCATGCTGTCTGCACTCATCGTCTCGAACCTCCTTCTGGTCTTCAGCAACTTGGGAGTTAGATTTTTTGCCAGTATAGCAGGACTAAAGACATCACTCTTCGGTCCTATAAAGAAGACAGAAAAACTTTCACAGCATGGATCTCACAGGAAAAAATATATGAATGATCAAACAGTCATTCCACGCAGACTCTGTTCAGACTGGGAGTTAAAATGCATCCTGAATACAGTTAGCCAGAACTGATGGAGGGTCTGAACGCACTCCAGTACGGATTCTGATTCAATCACTTGGGATGCATCTGAAGCTGGTCTGGGACACTTGTGTTTGCATTCTCTTCGTAACAACGTAACTTCGTAACGCAGAAGTGTCCCCTGACGAATTTGGATGCCTACTAAACTAATATGACGATAGCTCATTTGATTTTAAGCAAGGCAAGGCATTATACCCTGATTTGTATTAAAAGCAAATCAGTAGAATCAAGTTCTTCTTTTATCACTTTAATTTTATTTTTCTGTGAGTTAATTATTTCCAGCTACTGCATTTGGTGATAAAAATCAGCACAATCATGTATTTTTCACATCAAAATATCAGTTTCAGATTCATTTGAAGGAATGTATGCTTATGTTTAGGGACCGTCATTAGTCTGTTGCGATCATCCGCCCAGGCTATCTGCCCAACCAACCAACTAAAATCACTCTGGACGCTAGGGATGGGCGGTATGGACAAGAAAAAAGTATCACGATAATTTCTGGCATTTATCCCAATAACGATAAAAAAAATACCAATACAAAAAGTGTCATCAACGGGAATATTTCTTTCTTTCTTTCTGGCTCATTTCTTTCTTCCTTTCTTCCTTTCTTCCTTTCTTTCTTTCTTTCTTTCTTTCTTTCAGGCTCATTTCCTCAATTCATTGTTTTTACCATGAGATGACAAATTCTTACCGTGGGGAATTTTTTTGACGGTTTATCGTGAACGGTAAAATATCGCCCATTCCTACTGGACGCCCATCTACGCAGACGTTCTCAAGTGAATGGCTGTCAAATATCCAACCTGAAACTAACTTCGATGCTACATCAAAAACGGTGTGCGGAGCACACACAATAAGCAAGAGCTACTTCCGTGCAGATTTCTTTAAAAGCATTTCAGTGCAGAGTCTGAACAGGGTCATAGTCACTAACGTACCTTGTTTACAAAGGTACATCTGATCCCTTTTCTTCACCAAAGGAGAACCAAGAGAGTTGTTCTTCTGTTTTATTTTGCGGCAGGACATGGGGCTGTTCACAGCAGAGGTGCTGCAGTGACGCTTGCCTTCTCCTGAGGGTGTATTCTGTATGTCGTGTCACAAGAAGACAATCCTTATGCAACACAAACTCTACAAATATCCATTTTGAAATTTAAAAAATAAAGTCACTTACAAAGGAGCTGATTAAAGACAGGACTTGACCTGGTGTGCGGAAGTAATCCTTCTTTGGTTTAGCCAGGGATGGAGTTGTAAGGATATCCATGAGACTCAGCTCTAATTACATATAAATATATATATTTATTAAAAGGCAGATATTTAACATGACAGAAATAGGAAACATTTAACTTGTGGCAATGGTCAGAATGTGTTCATTTTCAAACCTCTGTCAAGCTTGACCTTCGAAAGGCCAAAATCTGTGAGTTTGATGTGACCTTTGTTGCAGATAAGCATGTTGTCTGGCTTGAGGTCCCTGAAAAGTCAGAGACAATACATTCAAGCTCACACAATGCAAAACACTTAAAATGACACATGTAAAAGCAGTATACAAGCACCTGTGGATTATGCCGTGACGATGGAGGTAGTCCAAAGCAAGTGCAATCTCGGAGATGTATTTCAGAGCCATGTCCTGATCGAAATAGCCATAAATATGAAGGAGAGATTTGACATCTCCACCAATGAGGTATTCCATTACCTAGAAGCAGCAACAGGAAGTCCGAAGTTAACAGACGTTTTATAAAAATATGGTATATTTGTATGACAGACTGAGCACATGGCTGTGCAACATCATTTAAATGTCTCGTTAAACAAAATCCCATCACCTTTCAACAGCTGTGTTATATCTATCTTGATAACCTGGTTTTTCCTTTTTTTTAAACAATAAAAGTGTTAACTTTGAAACACATGGACCATCTCGATTTCAAAAGAAGAAAAACTCTTGAAAATGTCTTCCCGTCCGAATATTTTTGTGATATCCGGAAATTAACAATACACCATCATACACGCTGTCATATAAGACAATCTTACAGGTAAAGCCTTCATCTGATGATGAATTATTTTATTCCGTATAGGAGACGAGAACTGTGTCCATGTTCTAGTTCAGACGTCCACTGTGTTGTCACAGGGTTTATACAGCAATCCTTATGTTAAATTTAATAACAATTTAATACCTTTTTCACTACCTTCAGATTTTTTTTAAAAACTGTCACAACATTAAGTGTTAAGTGTTAATCACGGACCTTTTAACATTAATACAGATTTTGACCTATAGAACACTCTACAGAACAGATTTATAGACTCATTGATGTTGACCAGATGTTTCACATTTATTTCACTTTGTGAATGACAATAAAATAGACTGCTTAAAATGTAAAAGGTAAAAAATAATACCAATTTTAAAAAAAAAATAATACCTCTGACAGTGAATTTAACACTTTTAATGGCCTTAAATTTGGCAATTTTCATTTATCACTTTTTAATACTTTTTAAAACCCCACGGAAACCCTGTGTCATTTGACCTGAATTAAACACGTGACCCAAAGGAAAATAAAGACTATACTGAAATCATAGGGTCATCCCCAAAGTGCAAAAAAAAAAAAAAAAAAATCATTAAATATAGATATCATCTGAAGAAAGATAATCTTCAGATAGATTTTGAAGGAATTGATATTCATACTTGATATTGAAGTACGGAAGAGGATGAACCATGATTATAGTAAAGTAGTAAAGTAAGAAATGTCCATCAGAAGATCACAATTATGACATAAGTACCTGACTGCAACAAGCATTGCTACCATTTCCATTTACTTTTATAAAAACAACTTAAGTAACAAAAATTAACAAAAAATATGCAACTATTTTAATGTAATTTCCCACCTATAGTCCTTTCTTCAGCACCGGTTTAACGAAACCAGTTAATCCTCCCAAACCCCTCAAGTCTAGCAACTCAACAGTATTTAAAAAGCATCTGTTCACATCATGGACTTGGTCTAAAACAAAACGCCATATGACTAGTGTGAAAACAATTTTGTTTTACAGCAAAACACAAAAAGGAAAACCCAAAAAATGGAAACTAAGTCATTACCGTAATAACAATCGTTGTAATTTAGTATCAGCTTGAAACTCACGATTGTGACTGAAGAGGAGTAAACCCCCATGATACTGGCCACAAAAAACATCTCGGGGGGAGGGTGTGTGTGTGTGAGATACACAAGACTTTGTCAAGTATGTTGCCCTTCTGGTATTCAGTAAAACAAGTTGTGGATATTTCAAAGACAAAGCCAGAGCAATACAACCACTCAGAGAAACAGTAGAAATAAGGCTGAATATGGCTCCATCCCATGAAGGGCTGCTGACATCCAGAATAAAGATATACTAAATATTAATATAACACTACGATAAAAGCAGTACAAAAATATAAGTACCAGTGTTATGACTCATGATGGACTATGTATTTTAAATAAACAGTGTGGTTGTTGCTTTAACATGAATTAAGTTGGATTGCTGTCTATTTTACAAGAACAACAAAAAAATGAATAGAGTTGTTACCAGATAGATTTTGGCGGCTGTCTGAAGGAAATAAAACAAGTGCACGATGAAAGGGCTCTTGCTCAAAGCAAGTGCATCTCGCTCAGCTTTCATCTGGCCCATCATGTTCTTATCAACCATTTCTGCCTTCTTCATCACCTACAGAAAGATAAAATAGTACATTTTAGTAAAGCCGAGATCACTTTGTTTGAAATTTTTCGAAAACTAAAAAAAAAAAGGGCCTCACCTTGATGGCATATAAACGAGCATTGCACTTCTTTCTTGCAAGGTAGACCTTCCCAAAAGCGCCGCGGCTGATCGGCTTCAAAATGATAAAATCATCGATCGGAGGTGGTTTAGGAATATCTGCTTTCGTGCTTCCCTTTTCATCGACCTCCATTGTTTAACTGTTTCAAATCAGAAGTTAAATTAAGGCTGAATTAACCAGCTAGTTCAAAGTAAACACTTGCATCATAAAATGCCAAACGAGTTTGTTTTGAAAATTTGAACTCCTCCGCCAACCCGCGGGGTCCTCAGACGTCATGTACTTGTCCAAAAAAGTGCCTGTACACAAAACTAAAATACAACCAACTTTCGCTGAAATAAAACATTATTATAAATAATCAAAGTAACAAATAATATCTTTAATTTTAAGTAAGTAAAAAGATTTAGCAGCTTTGAAAAAAATGAAACTCAAGATCACTCCAAAATGTTTTAGATATGTCACAGTGAAAAAATAAATGCAGAGATGTCTCTGTTTCGTTGTTACAAAAAGAACAGGAGTCATTAACATCTGTACATTTAGCAATGATACAGTTGACAGGGTACATGTTGTGTAAAATTTTGAAGTGGACTTTTTTTTCTTCTAATTTATTTAAAGAAAAAAGGCAAAACATACAAATACCGAGATTCCAGCACCAAAATTAAAAGAAATACACAAAAGAGTTATTTATTAATACATTAAATATTTACATTATTAATGTATTAATAGAGCTGATATTTTATATATACACACATTACATTAGTATATTTTTCATTTCGATCCGGCAGTCTATGCGCAGCTATAATAATTGTTTTTAAAAACTTTATTGAACAAAATTCTGTAGGGTGTACAATAAAGGGCATAGGGCACATGAAATAAAACAATCAATTATCTACAGACCATTAACTGACAAGCTATGGGAAGTGTATTAATACAGTTTTTTCACACATCAGTTTAAGAGACGCAAAGTACAGTTTACATTCATTTTTCAAATGTACAATGGAGGGTTTATTGTTATTCCATTTGCATTTATGTATGTGATATTTACCTAGTAACATAAGTATGTTAACCATGTTTGATATATTTCTTGGAAGATTATCCATATAAATTAAGATTTGATATGGGTTGTCAATCCCAATGTTTAACCAGATAGGTGTCCTGCCAGAATTGTAATTAGATTGGGCAAGAGTAAAACAAATGCTCTACAGTTTCCTGCTCTTCTAAGCAAAACCCACAGGGTTCTACTACAAAGTTAAATCTTTTGCGCAGAAATTCAGCAGCTGGGTATACATTGTTCAAAATCTTAAATTGTATCTCTTTTATTTTTGGGGCTATTGGCCATTTGATAAATTTACAGAATTTATTATTTATTATTTAGTCAGTTCCAATTTTTAATTTGGCTGTTGAGTTAAAATAAAAAAATAATAAAATATTAATAATAATAAATAATTTTAGAACCTTTCCAATAACCTTGGCGGCCCCAGCGGTCGATGAGGCGTCTTTTTTATATATGTCTATCGGAAAAACGGGTCCAGATTTCTTTCTGTAATGTACATAATATTACACTGAAATAATTTGTTTCTTTTCTTATTTAAAATTCAGCTTTAAACAATGATTTTGGTTACGTTAACGTCTTACGAAACCTTTTTTTTTCTTAAACTTTATTAGCAAATCTTGCTATACAAACACCAACAAGGTGTGGAACAGCACATACAATGATGGAGTAAATTATAAAAATATCTAGTATGAATAAGAAGTCATAATATAGATAATGGACATAACGGTAATAATAATAATAATAATAACAATAATTATAATAAAGATGAGTAAGTAAATAAATAAATAAATAGAGAAAAAAATAAAATAAATACATAAGTAAATAAAACAGGAGAATAAAACAGGTATGAGGAATAGAACCAGATGCATAGAAAACAATAAGGAAAGGTCAAGACAGTTAATAAAAGGTTAGTCAGAGGATACAGGGAAAAACTTTTCATAGTTGATTAAAAATATATTGCTTTTTTTGTTGTTTATCAAATAAAGAGATTCAATGAGATAATTTAATTATAGTAGAAAAGGGGCAAATTTAGGAGTAGCACCAGCAAACTTTTGTTTGTGAATAAATAATTTAGCGTAAATAATGATAAAATTCAATAGGTGTTCGAGAGCACGATCTTTAGGATAATCAAAGTAACAAATAATATCTTTTATTTTAAGTATTTAAAAAGATTTAGCAGCTTTGAAAAAAATGAAACTCAAGATCACTCCAAAATGTTTTAGATATGTCACAGTGAAAAAATAAATGCAGAGATGTCTCTGTTTCATTGTTAAAAAAAGAACAGGAGTCATTAACATCTGTACATTTAGCAATGATACAGTTGACAGGGTACATGTTGTGTAAAATTTTGAAGTGGACTTTTTTTTTTTTTATTTATCTTGAAATACAATGACAAATAAAGAACAAAGACGGTCCCGAGATTCCAGCACCGAAATTAAAGGAAATAAACAAAAGTATATATGTAAAGGACAAGACAGTTGAATGTAAATTAAAAAAATAAAATAAAAATAAAAACAGCATAATGTGCAAGAGTAGGTTTCATGTAAACAAATTCAGCGATTTACAGATGTCGATGGTCTTTTGTGCCTTTGTGTTTTTTGATGAGTCCTCCTCATATATTGTTCAAGTTCTTTTTTAAGTACAAGGAGTTCAGGCTTTCTGTGGATGAATTTGCACTTATGTATGTGAAACTTTGCTAAAAATAAAGACAGATTTATAAAAAAGAAAGCGTCCCTATCTTTGTGATTAAAATTATGAAAACCAAAAATAACATTCTTAAAATAAACATGAAAATCAGAAAAGACAGAATCAGCAATATACTTGTGGAAGTCCCTCCAGAATTTATAATTGAATTCACATGACCAGAATAAGTGAGAATATGTTTCAGGATGCCCTTTGCAAAAAGAACAATTAACATCTATATAATTCTTAAATTTTGATTATTTTTTTTGTGATTGTTTTGCAGAGTAGAATTTGTGCATCAATTTAAAAGAGATCTCTTTGACTTTATTTGTTAGAAAGAATCTTTGTGGTAACGACCAAACTTTTGTCCACTCAATATCTTTCACGAAATTGACCCAGTAAAATGTGGAAGTTAAACCGTCCTGAAACAAGGCTGGACTTCTTTTGCTTTGTTTTGAGATGCAATATTTATGTCTTACGCAACCTTGTACCCGGAAGTACTCCAGCATGACGTCACTTTGTAGTCCATTTGACCGCAGACACCGGCCGAGAATCCATTTGCTGCTGTTAGCTAAAAAGTTGTGTAACTGTCGAAAGTTGTATAACGGGGGAAAGAAAAGGACAGCGTTTCGACCAGGACGTGTTCATTTAAGTCGTATAGAGGGCCCGTCCTCTTACATTAGCCCTCCAAATAAAGATTTTCCAATATATTTCTGGCAAAAATGTTTTCGCTGTCGACGTCGTTTCAACCGCAGCAGGTAAGCTGGGCGACTGGTTTGGCTGATATTTCTCCTTTTAACGTTTTAGTCTTTCACTTGTAACATTTGCCTAATTTTCACATTACTGCTGTGGACATTTTTGCAACAAATAGTTCTCTTTATGGCCAATTCAGTTTACCTCGGCTAATGCTAACAGCACTACATGCTCATAATAGATTATGCAGAGATCTTTGTTTACGTCACATTGCATCATTTCAGACCACAGGGGAGATATAAATGTAGTTTTGATCATGGTTTTATAGGTTTTATGTCTGATCCAAGTTAATTTGATGGAGTTAAGTCCCTCAGAGGTTATATAACATGTGTATCAGACACATGCCTGATATAATCCTGTCCTATTTGGAAGACGGATATCCACTAAAGCTGACTCATTTGTTAAACATTAACTAATATAAGTGTTATTTACAGCTGATGTCTCCATGGGATGAAATGCTATTGTTTATTTTCAATTTTTTTCTTCCTGTTCTACTGTCTCCCAGATGATTGTCCCTCTCAGCCAGGTCATCAATGGACTCCACTCTCTGAAGAACTCAGCCACAGCTTCAATCCAGACCCTTCACAAAGATTTCAGCCCAGAGCACAGTTCATACCTAAAAGAGGTGAGAAACACCCTGTAGGGGCACGATTATAGTTGGGTAATGACACTGGGGTCATTACACAAAGGATGAATGGATAAACATAGGGCTGCATGATTTTAAAGGCTGTGATGTTTATGTTTTCGTCAATATATGTTGAGGTCGCTGAGTAATCAATCATTGTGCAATAATAATAATAATAACTACAATATATGTTGTAACAACGCACCTTTCAATAACCATGTCTACCTCAAACTGCTGCACCTTTCACTTCAAAAAAATTGTATATATGTTAGTAAGAGCTGTCACTTGTCTATTTACTGTACATTGAGCGAAAATAACCGAGTCAAATTCCCTGTCTTGTTTGACCTGACTTGGCCAAATAAACCTGATTCTGATTCTGATATGAAAAACAACGATTACAAAAAAAAATATCTTGGAAATCTTAAAGGAAAGAAAATCCGACGAAACGAACGAATATTAAAAACCATTTAAGGGTTACTTTGGAATATCGTTTGACATTTACTTGATTTAAACATGTTTGATATTATTTATTTATTTATTTGAGTATTTATGTTGTGCTTCTTACTGATTGTATGGTGTCCATCAGTATCTTGAAAGCCATCTTATAAATATAATGTATTATTATTGTCATCATAATTATTTTAAGCAGCTGAATGCTGAACCTGCTTCTTAAAAGAGATTTTTATGGAGTAATTGGATGGTTCATTGGACTGGTTAAATGAAAATAACATCCTTGTTTTCGTATAATACTCTTTAATCATTCCAGGTTAAAGTCACGGGTGTTATATTTGGGTGTCATTAAGATATGGGTTTGCACGTGTCTTACAGAGCACGCACATTTAAATGAGTATTAACTGTTAAATTAATCCCTTCTGAAGCTGGAATATTTTCAGGTTTGTGTTGTTTTTTTTTTGGATCTTACTTGTCTGTAAATCCTGGTTAGGGTTAGGGTTACAAACAAAAAACATATCCAGGCCATCAGATAGTTGCTCTGGTGAAGTGGGTGCTTCAGTTCTCGTGCAGCTGTCCCAGGTTCAAGTCACGACCTGAGGCGGGTTGCAAGAATGGTTAACAGTTGAAAAAACATGTTTTATCATAATATATTTGCTGCTTTACTTGACATTGTATATCTTGAAATACTGTATTAATATTCTACAGTCTCGATAAAAGTCATGCCTAATTTCATATTTTTTACAGCAGAGTCAAAGTGTTACCTTGAGGAAGCATATCACAGAGCTTAATCCATTATAATTGAACAAATATATCAATTATAATTTAATTTTAATGAGTCTTACTAGGACTGTTGTATATATCTTTTTTTTTTTAGTTACATCAATTTGTTTTCCAGTAGTTGTTTCAATTTAATACTGAAACATTCATGTTTTTGTTCAACACTGTTGTTTTTATCCTGTAAAAATCGGATGAGCATAATGCTTACAAATGCACAGTTCTTTATTTTACAGTCTTACCCTTGCCATGAAGTGGATTCGTTTGTCAGTCATTATGCTAAGCCGTGCATTTCATGTTTCAAGTATTTTGCGCCTTCGATAAGTTTCAGTCTAAATATGTGAAAAGAGGAACATAGATCAGATAAAGTGACTTGTCTGACTGATGTTTTGATAACCTGCTCTCGCTGTTCTTCACAGCCAAATGGGGGTCTGAGGGATCTGGGTCTGTTGGAGGTCAGGGCGAGTCAGCTCGAGGAGCTGGTCAGCAGGTTACTGCCTTCAGGACAGGAGGAGCCTCCCAGCGTTCCTTCGATGTGGAATACGAGTCATATTTCTGCCGACAGCTTCTTTCACAACAAGCATGGTGAGGGAAAAAAAACACCCATCTGTTACAGTGTCATTTTTATGAATCAAACCATAATTCTCTCTTCTTCTTTTTTTTTGTCTTAAAGGGTTTTCAAAGAGAAGATCGGTAGGCTTTGGTTCACAACTGTTCCACAGACAATACCACAGCCCCCTTAGAGATGTTTGCTCAGAACTACAGTTTCTGCCTGGTAAGAAGGCGATCTTGAAAAAAGTCTCTTTCTTGAGGTGGTCTCTGTGAAAAACTGAAGATAAACTGTATTCTCATGTCCATTTTTTCTTTTTGCGTTTCTTTGTCCTTTTAGTATGGGTCCAGAGTCGGGGTTTCAAGACGCTTAAATCAAAGACCAGACGAGTGAACTCTGGCTACGCTGGTCCAGTAGAATCTGAGAGTTACACACCAGCTTTCATGAAGGTGCGCTTGTCACTGATCTTTTTTTTTTTTTTTTTTGAAGATAGCTGTGTGATGTAAAGGCTGACACGTGTGCATCACTGCTGACAAACACATTGACTGGTTTGTTTTGACTGTCTACAGTTTGTGTTTACGATAGTCGTATTGAATAACGTTTTTTTTTATGCTGAAGACTTACGTGTAAAGGTCAGGGTAGTTTTATTTAAACAGTCCCAAATTGGTCTTCTGCAGGCAGATTTTGAGCTGTCATTTGGAGCACACCGTTTGGAATTTAATAAAGTATAATCGAATAAAGCAAAGTAGATGCACTAAATGTGCTGTTTTTGGTTTGCTTCTCAGGGGCTGCTCTTGAGAGACAAAGGGGCCGAAGCACAGTCGCTGGACCAAGTGGTACAGCAAAGAAACCTGCCAGAAAACCAGCACGAGGCTTTCAAGACTGGTTTCACTGAGGGATTCATGAGGTCCCAAGCTTTAACGCAGAGAATACAAGGCATGTGGCCCGTAAAACATCTCAGTTAGGGGGAAAATGCACAACAGTGAACCCATATGTTCACTTCAACAGATGCATCACATCTGCCTTAGGTGTCATTGAAATACAAATATGTGTTAGATAGATTAGATAGATATATCTTAGTTAACATTGTCTGTGCTCCAATTTAACAGATTCACTGAGGAGAACCAGGCTGATCCTGCTGGTCCTCCTCCTCATTGGCATGTATGGCCTGTCAAGAACCCCATTTCTCTCTGGTAAAGGCTCCTTTTCTGATGCTGGTTTGTTTCCGTTTTCATTCTTTCCTATGCTTATAAATGAAATAACAGCCCTACATGCACACTGCAATTGCAGCAAGGCCTTTTGACATTTCCTTTCACGTGTCTAATTTAAAAGTAACTTTTTTGTAAGTTTTTGTTTGCCATTAATAACCTTCAATACAGACAAGGATAAATGATATGCTTGCTATAGCGTGCATGAAGAGTTTGATAGTTTTTGTACATACTACTTTGTACTTACAGCTACATATCTATACCAGCTGTTTATGTTTCTGTGACCGAACTGGAGCCAAATGAATAGAAACAAGTAGTAAATGTGGAAAAAGAGCATAGATTTGGATCGTCGTGTTTACTTGAATGCCACAAAATTTAACCAGCAGTTATTATTTTATCTGTGATAATGAGAGATTGTAAAGAAATTGTTGTTCTGTGTTTTCACAGTGAGGTTCCGCACCACATCTGGTCTGGACTCAGCAGTGGATCCCATCCAGATGAAGAATGTGACATTTGATCATGTCAAAGGAGTGGAGGAGGCCAAGAATGAGTTACAAGATGTCGTGGAGTTTCTCAAGAACCCGCAGAAGTTCACTGTTTTGGGTGGAAAGCTGCCTAAGGGTATAACTATCTGACATTTGTTTCCTCTGCATGAAAAAACAGCTCTCACAAAATACATACGTTTTTCTTTTTTTTTTAAATCTTTTTGTTTGTATGTTTTTTTTTTGTCTTCTTAGGAATCCTTCTCGTCGGTCCTCCAGGAACAGGAAAGACTCTGTTAGCCCGAGCCGTGGCCGGAGAGGCCGACGTGCCTTTCTACTACGCTTCCGGATCAGAGTTTGATGAAATGTTTGTGGGTGTTGGTGCAAGTCGAATCAGGAATCTTTTCAGTAAGTTTATTGAATATGGAGAAAGAACATGAGAAAAAGAATTAAAGTTGTAACCAACTGCATTTTATCCTCTTTGTGCTTTGCAGAAGAGGCAAAAGCTAATGCTCCCTGTGTCATCTTCATTGATGAGTTGGACAGCGTGGGCGGAAAGAGGATCGAGTCTCCTATGCACCCTTACTCCAGACAAACTATAAACCAGCTGCTGGCAGAGATGGACGGGTCGGTTTTATTTTCAATTAACTGTGAATTATTCAGTGCTGTAGTGAACTTTCTCTTAGAATGATCAATCTTTTGATGTTTTACAGATTTAAACCAAATGAAGGCGTCATCGTTATTGGTGCAACAAACTTTGCAGAAGCTTTGGATAAGTATGTTTAAATTCCAGATAAACTTATTCAATTAGAATAACTGTTAGTAAAAAAAATAGAACAAATAGATTAATGTGTGAAAATACTTCAGCAAGTCAGAAATATTTGAAGTCACTCCCATTCTTACTTAAACAGGATTGGTCACATTTTTTTCCTGTCTTTTTTCTGTCTGTTTTTTCTTCATCTATGTATTTATTTATTTGTAATCCTCGTGGCTTTTTAAAAAAATCATAATGAATGAATAAGTCAGAGAATGAAATAGATAATTTTTATCTTGTCATATTTTAGGTGTTTAAAATTATAGTTGATTATTGAGCAGTTATGCAGCCTGTCACCAAGAACATTAACTTAATCGACAATCATAAAGGAAATTATAATTGCACATTTGTATTGTGTTGATGTTTTTCTCTGTAAGTTATTTAAGTGAAAAACAATAAAACCTGATGTGATCATATCTGCTGTTTTTAACATTTTTTCAGTGCTCTGGTGAGGCCTGGGAGGTTCGACATGCAGGTCACCGTCCCTCGTCCTGATGTTAAAGGACGCACAGAAATTCTCAACTGGTACCTCTCCAAGATCAAAATGGACCCTGGTAGGTCTCTGTAAAACATTGAATGGTATTATATCTATAAATCCTTCACATAACCTCTGTTAGTGCTTCAGTTTGGTAAACTCATCCAGTACTCCGTTCCCAGAGGATGAAGCTAAACCTCAGAGGAAACCTTTGTCTGTCATCTCTGTAAAGGAAACCCTCGTCTCTGATCACCGCTGTAACGACTCTGTGTTTGTGCTTTGTCAGCCGTTGAAGCAGAGATTATCGCCCGGGGCACAGTGGGTTTCTCTGGGGCAGACCTCGAGAACCTGGTCAACCAGGCAGCCCTGAAGGCAGCTGTGGACGAAAAGGAGATGGTCACGATGAAGGACCTAGAGTTCGCTAAGGATAAGATCCTCATGGGTGAATAAACAGTGATTGGATCCGCTTTGAAATCTTCATCTCACATCACATGGGAGAAACATGGGGCTGGAAATAAGCTACATGAGTGGAAGGGTCTGATCTTTTTTTTTGTGTTTGTGTTCTTTTCCTTGCAGGTCCTGAGAGGCGAAGTGTTGAAATAGACAAGAAGAATAAAACCATAACAGCGTACCACGAGTCAGGCCATGCCATTGTTGCCTATTACACCAAAGATGCGATGCCCATCAATAAGGCTACCATCATGCCCAGAGGACCAACTCTTGGCCATGTGAGGTTTTGTTATGTGTTCACAAAACAACATCAATGACTTCAGTTTGATGTATGATCTTCCACTTGTAGTCTGGGTCTCATAGTAATCTAGATCCACCTTTATTTTTGTGCTCCAGGTGTCCATGCTCCCAGAGAACGACCGCTGGAGTGAGACACGAGCCCAGCTGCTGGCTCAGATGGATGTCAGCATGGGCGGCCGGGTAGCAGAGGAGCTCATCTTTGGGGATGACAACATCACCACAGGTACCAACCTCAGATTTTATTATTGATTTGTCAGTCCTCTTGTCCTATTTGGATCAGAAGCACTTGAAAAATGCTTAGACTATTATACCATAACTGTAAAATATAACAATGTTATCAATTATTCAATGACCTCTTTTTGTTGTCCCCTTTAGGAGCGTCCAGTGACTTTGATGGTGCGACCAAAATTGCAAAAATGATGGTTACCAGGTTCGGCATGAGTGACAAGGTAGGAATAGATGAGGTGCAAGTCATTAATCTGATCAGGTAGTGACAGGAAAACACAATCACATCAAATTTAACACAGCATTTGCAGTAAATAAACACTTAAACTCAGTTGTTTTGGGCTGAAATCTTAGTCCATTTTTTAATATGGAAATACTGATCATGATTACCTGACTTTCTTGAAATGGCATGATTCTTACTTGACAGGCTTATTTGTCACTTATATATCTTATTTCAACATAGCTTTAAAAATTGGCTTTATTGTGTTATTTGTTTGTTTTGGTTCACAGTATTAAACAAGTCACAGAAGCCATGTTTCCATGTCGATGTCAGACAAGTTTAAACCAAAACGTAAACATTTGACAAAAATGGCAAACGCAGCTTAAAGCCAGCTTGCCAGAAATGGTTAGTTGTGGTTGTATCAGGCTGTATTGTGTCATCAGGAGGGGGCAGTATTGGGAAAGTTTTAATGGCTGAAATAAAATAATGTACAAAACTACAGGCCCTTACTACTCCCAGAGGATTCATACAGTTAATTAAAAAAACAAACACTTTTTTTTTTTAACTTTGGAGCTGCTGTATGTCCATCATGATCTGGTAATCCTTCACTAAAGATCATTTACTACTAGAGAATAAAAGCGTCTCTCATCACAGCTGCTGCTGAGATACTTCAGAACTTTTCTCTCGTTCTTTATTTGACCAGTCCTCCTTTCCTCCATCTCCCTGCCTGTTATTAGGACATCACCTCTGCTCAACATCTGGAAAGATGTCTCAGTTCCAAACAAATGTTGCCTCTTTGGCTGTTTTCTTAAAGTCAGAGGAAACACTTCAGCAAAACTTTCTCCATGGTAGCCATTGTTGACCTTAACTCCTATGATGACGTATTCAGATTTATACACCAGTTTTCTTTTTTTTAAGCACTTTTTTAAAGCTTAAAAGAGTACATAGAAAATGGAAACATGTCTTAAGGAAGGAAAAAAGGAAGTGACGTTAGTCCTTGCTGTGTAATTACACACATGAAAGGTTCTTTGTTGCTCTCTTAAACAACCCCTCACAGTTTGTAACAACCTCTCTTTTAGAAGGCCACATTGTTCATCCATGTGAAGCATGTCATTTGTGTTTTCTTGCAGCTCGGTGTCATGACCTACAGAGACGTGTCCAAGCAGAGCCCCGAGACACAAGCCGCCATCGAACAGGAAGTCAGAGTTTTACTGAAAGTGAGACTTTCCACAACGCAGATGTCGATGATTTTTTAACGTATTTCACTCAGTCAATTACTGATTCTTATTTTTTCCTCTTACCTGAAGGATTCCTACGAACGAGCGAAAAGCCTTCTGAAGACTTACAGCAAGGAACACAAGACGCTGGCAGACGCCCTGCTAAGATATGAAACTCTGGATGCCAAAGAGATCAAGAAAGTGCTTGAGGGAAAAGCTCTGGACCACTAATACCTCAGCAGACTTTTCACACTCTGGATCCATGTATATATTTATATATAAAGCTGTGCTATCGAGCACAGGCCTTTTGGAGGCCTTCTGATTCCCTTGTCTCTGTTCATCATATTGTCAACATTAAGTTACAATGAAATGATTGTTGTGCTGACATTTATTTTAATTTTCACTTGCATTTCCTGCAGAGGACTCAAGTCTCAGCGATTTTTAAAGCACTTCACAATTTAATCTGATTTGATTAAATAGATACTTGATATCCACAAGTTTCTGAAGTTACCTGAGATATTTAAAGTTTCTTTGAGTGCCTGTTGACTTTACTGTTCTGGCACCAGTAGTTTTATACATCATATTTGCTGTCGTACACGTTTTTCATAGCTTGTGGATGCTCGCAGGTCTTTGCACAGCATGATGAACAACATGGGACCTTAAAGGGCGTCACAGAAATGGACCCTTTGGCTGTAGCAAGATGAAAGTCATTCTCAGTTTCATTGCATAAGAGTTTGTTCTCTGTATAATATATTTCCAAATGTTGTCATTTATGGTTGTTCTTATTTATTGAAGTGCCCAAAGGTGAGCTCAATCTTTCACTAAAAGTAAAGTTAGGTCCTCTTGTCCTCATCCAAGATAGACTTGAACTGATAAATGGCAGGAATTGTGTGTGACTGTGTATATATACTGTAAGCATATAAAAGGCTTGGTGCTTCTTTATGTTACTTTAGACAAAGCCTTCTTATAACTCAAATAAAGATTACTCTTTAGAAAACTGGGGTCTGTCGTATGGTGTGGGACTCAGTCATTCTTATCAGCCAGCGTTGGTGCAACAAGCTGTAAATGCAATTTACAACATACATGCTCATTACTGTTAATCCATTATTAGATTCAACAGATGCAGGGATTAAAGAGTTTCTCTGATTGGCTGTATGCTTATCCAACGGCGTCCAGAGGCAGTTTCCACTCCATCCGTTGGCACTGCTCCCCTTTAAGTGAGAAATTGAATCCAGAGGGACGATTCTAATTTATTAGGATGGCTGGCGAGCCTTCATCCTTTTCCCTCCAGTGCTCCAGGAGACATTAAAAAATAGTTTATCTACAGTTCTAGTTCTATAAACTGGAAATAAAGACCTTTTTTTTTTGCACTCACAAAATGGGCACCTACTGGATGATAAGAGGATATTCACTTAATGTGACATCAGGTTTTCTTGGAAAGCATGTAGAATAACCTACAATGCCTTTAAAATTGGAGAGTTGGTAGGAGGAATAAAAGCCTGGATTTTTTTGAAGCAGTAAAAGGTTATGATGCATTCGGTTCTGTTTTCTTGTTGGTAAAACAGATTTCAGTTATGTCTACCACTATGTTTACAGTCACATTTTATCCTCATAATGTCATTTCCATCTACTTATGGTCAAAAACGGTTTTGCAAGTGTGTGAATGTGTATTTTCTTTATTCGTGTCCTGGTTGAATTGTCTGTTTCATTTAGGTTTGATAGGAAGAAATGAATGATAATCATATAAACATTTAACCTGAGGCTTTCTAATGGTTGTCTAAATTATAAGCATTTGTTTAGTCCCATTTGTTTTACCATCCACCTGAAGGACTCAAGATTTATCACAAGTACACATCTGTACGTGGATTGAAAGACTCAGGGATCAAACCAGCAGCTATTTGACAAGTGAACAGTCCAATTAACTTCCTGCTCCACAGCAGCCCTTCATGTTTAGGAAAACTATGTACTTCTTCTAGACAAAATGACTTGATTGTAATGGTGAAACTGTTCGTAGGCTATAGAGTACTCTTTTGTCCACTGAGATTAAAAGAAAAAAGACAGGACAAAAGCTCTTTGGTCCTACCGCTGGATGAGGATAAACATACAATTAACAGATCTGGTTTCACACAAAGTGAGCTGGGATGGATCAACCCAAGACAATGTCCTCTTGTCTCTTTCTTTTTTTTTTTTGGACCTGTCTATATTTATAAGCAACTGTGAGGCAGCAGAAGCACCAGTTCTGCTTGAAGACAACTAAACAGCAACCTTAAGTATGAAGAGGCTTGAATATCTCTAAAATTTAAGTATTTAAAGAAACTTGATAATCGCCTCGGAGGAAATATGGAGGACATGGAGGATGACATAGCTGTTATAGGGCTCGGATGCAATTTTCCAGGAGGTATATGTCTAAATGTTGACTGTGGGGATTTCTTTAACCTTATACTCAAAGTTGTGTCGCATAAATAATGTGTCTCATGTTCTGTTTCGTAGGCGAGGGGTTGGACAGTTTCTGGAGGGTTCTGTTGGAGGGAAAGAACTGTGTTGCAGATGTCCCAGCTGAGAGGTTTGACACCACCTTTTGGTACGATGCTGATTTGACAAAACCTGGAAAAACGCAGACTAACAAAGCAGCTTTTATAGAGGGGTAAGAACTTTAACAGTTTATTTATTAGGTATTAAGCAACATTTTGTCCCATTTAGCTCCAAATAATGTTTGAAAAGTGGTCGGAATTTCTGTATGTCACTTTTTAGAAATATACAACAATATTTGTTAATTTAGAGTTATACTAAATAGTTAAGTATAAGTAAGTTATACCTAAATGTTAAATATTAAATCTGAAAGTTAAATTAAATGTAAATGCAAATCTTTAGATTATTATGTATATTCACTGCCAGTAACTGGAAGTACCAAAATAAAAGCTCTAAGAGGTCAGACTAACTATTTAGCACATTTATAAGTTAACAAATGTTGTGAGTGTACAAAAAAATGACTTACAAAAACTCCTACTACTTTTTAAAACATTGCTTGTGACAACATTTTCAGCATGAGCAGCTTTGCAATTGGCAAGTGTTTTGTCTCTTTTGTCAAGGTTGAAGTGAATCAACTTTTTTCCTTTCAAGGTTTAATGAGTTTGATCATAAGTTCTTTGGTATAACTGAGCTGGAGGCTGATTTCATGGATCCTCAGCAGAAACTGCTCCTACAGTGCACATACAGGGCACTAGAGGATGCAGGGATCGCCATGGAAAGCATCAGCGGGAGCAGAACCGGGGTTTACATCGGTAATCCTCTCACATGTTGCATCTAAAATCCCAAGCACAATTCTGTGATACAGTGACCCATTCTGCTTTGATTGTGCTGCTGCAGGCCTTATGAACAGGGATTACGAGATGATCAGAAATAACAGTCCAGACACAATAACCCACTACAATGGCACCGGGACAGCCATGAGCGTTGCAGCCAACAGAATTTCCTTCATATTCAATCTCACTGGCCCCTCATTTGCCTTAGACAGTGCCTGCTCCTCTTCCTTAGTGGCCCTGCATGTAGCCTGCCAGGCTATAAAGCAAGGTAAAAAGATTCCTGGAGGATAAGTTATTATTGCAGCATATGGATACAAAACAAAAAAATCCTGATTTATGTATTTACTTTTCCCCCCAACAAGGAGACTGTGAGATGGCACTGTGTGGAGGGGTTAACTGTATAATAGAGCCACGGGTGTTTGTAGCTCTCAGTAAGGCCAGGATGATCTCACCTGAGGGAACCAGCAAGCCTTTCTCCACCAGAGCAGACGGCTACGGCAGAGGGGAGGGCTGCGGCGTGGTAATCCTGAAGCCTCTCAACAAGGTAGGTTGATGATTAAGATTTCAACCTGCTTTATTTGCTTGTTCTCTCTCACCTAAGAAAACCTAACCAGTTAAAAAGGCAGAATGTGAATTTACATAACAGTGAATTTCACATGTGTAACTTAAGTCTGTCTTAGAGTAATTTACCTGTCTGTTGTTTATTGGAGTGCACCTTTTATTTTTTTGGGTGTGTCTTCCAACTCTGGGACTTATTTATACTGGTGTGATAATGAGACTTGTGCATGCTTGGAGGCAAACGGCTTTTTGACCACGGTGAACACTGTAAGTACAGAGCACTGTGTAACCGTAGGCTGCATAATCAGTAAAGTCTGCTTTACTGGAATGGGATGGATTATCATAATAAACGAACATCCTCGTTGTAGAGTTCGGACTTAGGCGTCAATCACCCTTCATCAACATTCATCAGCAATTTGTTGGAAAGTCACAGTTAGCAAATCAAGGATATCTGCTGATGGAATAGAAGCAGCTTGAAAAAAGCAAAGCATGAAAGCACAACTGAAACATGTAGCATATCAACAAAATGATGACACACTAGGAAGAAGGAGAGATGTCAACTACACAGACAGATACTTAAGACTACTCAGACATTGTTGTTCACAGTCAGGAAAGAGAAGACCCATAGAGGAAGTCAAACTAGAGACCAGACAGAAGGAAAACGAGCAGGAGAAAAAACAAAACACAGGAAATATACATACAAAACTAAACTCCAACAGCAAAAGAGCACAATGCCAAAACATATAAAACAGGAGAAAACAGAAAGAATCAAATAAACCCGATATCATAATCCCAGGAGCATGACACAATCACCCTAAAGTCTTCTGCTGTAAACAGAGATGGAAAGACAGGTGCCGGGCGCTTTTGTGCTGTGTTCCTTTTGTATTATGACAAAAATATGTCACATTTTATTAAGAAATAAGTATAATTTAAGCATAATGTTTCTTTTCATTCAGAGCTCCAGAGTCGAATGGTGGTAGCAAGAAAGTGGAAATTATGGAGCCCCTAGAGCTCCATTCGTGTTTATTTTTCTTATCTTGTTTGCACACATAAAAACTTGTTCACACCGGATATCCTCAGCACACAGATTATCCAGTCAGTATTTATCTATCTTGTGTGTACAAGTTTGCTTTTAAATTATTATCTTCTGCATTTTTACAGTTTAATTTAAGAGGGTTAAACTTCAAAAGATTTAAAGTTGAGTTCCTGTGAACCTTTCACCGGATTTTGTGAAGGAAACTTGTGTCATAAACCCGAAGGGTAAACTGAGTTTGAACAACCTTAAACTGTAAACAATAGAGATTATTATAAACCTGCTAATGGTTATGTTTTTCTACACAAAGGCAAGAAGAGACTGCAACAAAATATGGGGTATCATCAGCAAAACTGCACTCAACCAAGATGGACACTCAGTCACTCCAATCACCAAACCGTCCATGACACAACAAGAAGACCTGCTGCGAAGAATTTACTCAGACTGTGACATTGCAAACGTCCAGTACATAGAAGCCCACGGGACTGGAACCACCGCTGGAGACCCAACAGAGGTGAGAAGCATCTCCAACATCATCGCTAGAGCCAGACCTCCAGATTCAGAGACGCTGCTGGTGGGGTCTCTGAAGGGCAACATTGGACACACTGAGTCTGCAGCTGGAGTGGCTGGACTCATTAAAGTACTCCTTATGATGAAGCATGAGACCATTGTCCCATCAGTTTTCTACTCCGAGGACAGCTCAAGTGTAGACACAAAAGCCCTGAATTTAAATATTCCGAGTAAAGTTGAAAAATGGTTGGCAAGTGGTTCTCTTGGAAGAGTAGCTGGGATTAACAGCTTTGGGTTTGGAGGCACAAATGCTCATGTGATTCTAAGACAGCACAATCACAAAGTACGTCCCACAAAAGTTTGGCCAAAACTCTTTGTATTATCTGCAGCCTCTGAGAAATCGTTGATTATGACCATCGCTGACACTCATCAAAGACTTTGCAGCAATCAAACAGCTGACCTGCAGGCGCTTTTATACACCTCAGCCTGCAGGAGAAGTCATCACAAACACAAATATAGGAAAGCCTTTCCAGCGTCTTCCCTCCAAGATTTACAACACCAGCTCACAACTGCACTGAAAACAAAGGTTGAGCCTGTAAAGTCTGAAATGCAGGTGGTCTTTGTGTTTTGTGGAAATGGAGTCACCTACAAGGGCATGTGCAGGCAGCTCATGAGAGAGGCTCCTGTTTTCGCAGAGAAAGTTAGAGAAGTGGAGAGCATCTTTCAGAGCCATACACCCATCTGTATCAGTAAATTGCTTTCTGGTGAGTGTGATAATGGTGATTTCAGCCAACCACACGTCATCCAGCCTCTTCTTTTTGCGGTTCAGGTTGGCATCGCTACCCTGTTGAAGCACTGGGGAATCAAACCCGACACCGTGCTCGGCCACTCTGTCGGCGAGGTTGCTGCTGCTCACTGCTCGGGTCTCTTGTCTCTAGAGGAGGCCGTTAAAGTGCTGTACCACCGCAGCGTTCTCCAGAGCAAGGTTACAGGAGGGAAAATGCTTGTGGTTGGCAACGTGGCTGTGGAAAAGGTTTTAGAAGTTCTTCCATTATTAAAGAGTGAGGTTAGTGTAGCTGCTTTCAACAGCCCTCAGTCATGCACTCTGTCAGGAAGCGCAGATGCTGTAGATGCGATCCATGAGCAGCTGAAGCTCACGTTTGCACACAAAAACCTCTTTCTCCATGTCTTAGATGTTCCAGCAGCTTACCATAGCCCCATGATGGATCCAGTTCTTGATGACATAGAGAGAAGCATCAATCGTTTGAATGTCAACAACACAGAGTGCAAACTTTTATCAACAGTGACAGGAGAAAGGCATTCAGATGCTGATTTCATTTCTGGCTCTTACTGGGCAAAAAACATCCGCAAGCCTGTTCTGTTTGAGCAAGCGCTCCACGCTACGGTCAAAGACATGCAGTCCAAGGGACATGTGGTGTTTGTAGAGATTGGACCTCGAAGAGCTCTGGAAAAGTACATACAGGAGACTCTTGGGAAAGACACCCCAGTTCTCCAATCTGTACAGCCAGATTTTGACACCATTTCCTCGACTGTGGCCAAGGTGTTCGAACTTGGTGTTAATGTGGACTGGAGTCACCTCTACAAGGGTTGTGAGTCAACACCTACAGATTTTCCAGTCTATCAGTTTGACAACATCAAGAAAGATGGGAATTTTGAGGCTCTGAGAAACAGCCATGAATCATCCTCTTTGGCTCACCATGCGCTCATTTCCCAAATAAAGCAAGAAAGCAAAGAATTAGTGTGTAACCTCTCTCTGAAGACAATGCCGTATCTCTGGGAGCATAAAAACAATGGGGTTGCCATTGTACCTGGAGCGTTCTACGTTGAACTGGCCTATGCGTCTGTGATGGCAAGCCTGAAGCCAAAGAAACCAGTTTCTCTGCTCTGTCTGAGTGTTGCATTTGAGAGTCTGCTCCCTCTCAACTCAAACCGCCAACAGCTGAAGGTGATACTTGAACATTCAGAGAGCGAGGGGTCATTTAAAATACAGTCTTCAGTTGCAACACATGCATCTGGTACATACAGGTGCACAGATCAGCAAACAGCATTAGAGGAAGCAACCATTTGTCTCAAAGCGATATCCCAAAGGTGCAAACTGGTTATGACTAGACGGGAGATCTATTCAGTCCTGTCTCAGGCAGGGTTTGAGTATGGCCCTCTTTTCAAGCAGCTCGATTGCGTGCGTTTTGGGAAAGAATTCAAGGAAGCTGTGACAACTTTTCAAGTCCCTGCTGAACTTCTGAAACTTCTTCATGAGTACTTCATTCACCCTGTGATACTTGATTATTTCATGCAAATGACTGCTGTGGTAGCAATGGGACAGCTAGCAGTCAAGCAGGGATTCCCATCAGGCATTGCGAGTATCGCCGTGTCAGGATCCCTCCAGAAGGAAATGGTGATGTACTTGCGGGCAACTCAAGAAACCCAAGACTTTCTTGATGTATGTGGTTGCTTTTCTACCTTAGAAGGGAATGTATTGGTGGAACTTAAGGGGGTGAGGATTTCATTTTTGGACAACTGCTTGAATGATCCTCAGTCGTTGTTCTTTCATAATGAAACAGTCGCAGTTGCAGATGTGATAGACTTGCAAAGTTGCAAAATAAAAGCAATTGTTTTTGAGGATGAACTGTGCATTGGTAAACGGCTAAGGCCCTACATGAGCTTAGAGTCCGTCTTTGTTGCGAGCAGAGAGACTCTAACGGCAGACCAGGTTAGAAACTTAACGGTCAACTTGCTGAACAGCAATAAACATTTGAAGAACATTCTCTTCCTTTGGGGTGTAGAAGACCTCAGTCACTTGTCATCTGAGAAGATTCTGGACCGCTTAGTGACTTGTTGTGAGATATTTCGCCAGATTGTTTTAGTTGTAAAGGCGAGCAAACGCTCCTGCGTTATCAGGGTCATCACGTACAGATCCACCGACATGACTGTGGACCATGTGAGTCCTGGCTTTGTTCTTTCTGGAATGACAAGGGCTTGTGCAGTAGAGATGTCAGATCTTTCCTTTCAGCTGATTGATCTTGCTTCTGTGACCAGTGAAGACATTCAGATGTTAGCTCATGTGATTAAAACCTACAAGCAACAAGACATCAGGATCAGTAAAGGGCAGGTGTTAGGAACAAGAATAGCACGAACCCCTCTGATAGACACAGGTTTGTGTGACGGTGAGAGATGCTCTGAGCATCTGACAGAGTTCGTCCTGCAGACTAGTGATCCATACAAAATGACTAACTTGTCTGCCATTGCTGCCGACACAGGTGGAAGTCCTGTCCAAGGGGATTTGGTTGAAATTCAGCTCACCAATGTGTGCGTGCATTCATCAGACTACTTTCCTGTTAGCACTTCCCATCTGAACTTCGGAAGAACTGTGTATTGGAATAAGCATGCTTCACAGAATCACAAACTTCTAGCGTTGGATTTTAGTGGAATTGTCACAGCTGTTGGGAAAGATGTTCAGAATATAAAAGTAGGAGACCATATTGCCTCATGTTATCCAGCAACCGCTACAGCAAAGCTTCTGATTCCTGAAGCCGTGTGTTACAACACAACGATGCTTCCCTGCCTTAGAGAGACTCCGTGTGTGTCTTACTTCATACTGGCGTGGGAAGTCCTGCAGAGACTGTTATCTGAAGTGAAAAAACAGCCCAGAAAGTTGGCAGTTATATCTTCAAACCCAGCCTCTGCTCTGACGAAGGTTTTAGCTTTGATGGCGAGCAGGTCAGGCTGGCATGTTTCCTCTTGGTCTTTCTGCGGGCAGCAACCTCGACATTTTGATGCCTTTGTTTTTCTGCCACCATTCGATTACTCCTGGCAGGAAGTGTGTGACAGTGATGGCCCTCTGAAACACATTGTTTTTGTGTGCAACAGTCACCTGCCACCCTCAGTCTCTAGTGTGTTTACACAGCGTAATAATCGCATTCATATGCACACACTTTACATGGTTAATGTTCTCCAGAAAGCTAATCTAGAGGCACGAAGCAGAAATATCTCCAGCTGGCTACTGTCGTTAGGCTTTGATAGATTATCTCTACCTCTGAGAATGGCGCTGCATCAAGAGTCTGCATCTGAGTCCTATTTCACGACAATAAAAGTTCAGCAAGTTGTTTTAAAGCATAATGGGCTTGAATGTCTGGTGTCTGACATTCCTTTGCTCACACGACCTGTTAAACTCTTCAAACAGGGCTGTGTTTACATTGTTACTGGAGGACTCTCTGGTTTGGGGCTTGAGACCGTCAAGTTTATAGCCAGTAATGGTGGAGGATGCATTGCAACGCTGTCAAGAAGTGTAAAGTCTGATGCAGTGCAGTTTGAATTGGATCTCCTCCAGAAAACATGTAGCGTTTCCATCATAAACATCCAGTGTGACGTTTCTGTGCCAATGCAGGTGACAGAGGCAATCACTACAATTGGACAAGAGTTCCCGTCTTGTCCCATCAAAGGAGTGTTTCACAGTGCTGCAGTGCTGCATGACGCACTGATCGACTCCCTCAACGAATCTCTTTTCAAAAAGGTGCTGCAGCCCAAAGTCGGTGGCGTTCTTAATCTCCATTATGCAACTCTTCACAGTAAGCTGGACTTCTTTGTGTGCTATTCTTCCATCTCATCATTCATAGGCAACGCCTCGCAGGGTAACTACGCCGCTGCCAACTCTTTCCTCGACACTTTCTGTCACTACAGGAGAAACCTTGGGCTCACTGGGCAGTCTATCAACTGGGGTCCTTTGAACCTTGGTCTGCTGCAGAACAAAGACCACTTCCAGAGGTTTTTGGAGGCCAAAGGGATGATGATCATGGGTGTGCGTGAAATACATGATACACTTAAAACGTGTCTCTTAATGAACAGACCGCAACAAGTCATTTGCAAATTCAATTTCAAAAATCTTAACGTCCATGTCCTTTCTCAGAATGTGTCACTTCGGGAGCGACTGTCAGCTTTGGTGGAAAAGGAGGTCAAAGATGACTTGTGTAAGAAAGCCAAAGTTCAACATTTGTCTTCCACCCGTGATAGTGTGAGGACGGTTGTCAGTGACATACTCAATGTTACTGCACATGAAGTGGATGATGAATCCTCCCTGGGTGCGCTGGGTATCGACTCCATGTTGGCTATGACTCTGCAGAATAACATTTTCCAGGAGACAGGAGTTAATGTACCTTTGGTTTTAATATTAGACCCCAACAGTACACTTGCTACTTTAGCAAATGCTGTCCTGAACCATGGATGATTTTATGACTTTATTTCTTCTACAAAGGCAAAGGGATGGAGAATTAGACACATTTGGGCCAAATATGGGAAAATTTTGCCACTTGCACCGGCAAGTGCTATTTGTGTCAAATGTGTCAAAAGTTCTCAACTGAGCAAAACCTGAGATTTGGCACATGTTGTAGGAGCCAGATAGGGTCAAAATGTCATAAAATCAGTTTTGACATGTGACATGACAAGTGCCGGGTGGGTCAGACACGACCAAATGGTCCAAAGAAAATGAAAAACTGTCCCATGTCTGGGCGATATCTGGCCAAGTTTAGACAGCCAGACTCACCTTAGGTTTTTGTTTTCAGCCAAAATTACTGTAAATGTATAGTATGGGGCAGGTTTGAGCTCAAAAGGTCTTCCCATTCATGCTTCCTTTTAAGACTGAATTTTAAAGTACCTCATAGCAAATCTTTAAATAGTTGTAAATAAGCAGCATTATCTGATTTTCTGATACCATTGCATTAGTCATTTATTGGAATGCATTTCTTTACTGAATGTTATGTGAGCCAACGGCTGACTTAGCTTGTGCTGTGTTATCACAGATGTCTATTGCTATTATGTAAATGGGAATGTACAAAGCAACATGTCCATTGACAAACACACCATTAGTGTTGAGTTAATGTTGTAGGAAACTACACAGTGTTTGGAAAAAAATGTCTTGGTCGTCACTTGAGATTTAAAATTGGGTTTATTAGCATTTTGATATTTGTTTTGTATTTTTGTAATATGTGTGACAGTGAGGCAAAGCTAAGGATACGGCTGTAAATGTGAATTTGTGTATACAAGAATAAATAAATAAATTACAAATAAACACAAAAAAATATTTAGCTTGATTTTAATGTATCACAATGAAGCAAAAACTAAATATGACTTTGGAAATGTACTGGTATCACATCATTCAAATTGTAATAAAGATAAACATTTCAAAGAACAAAGTGGTGACACATAATAACAGTTGAAAAAGGTTTAATAGTCTTCTATTCAAATCATGTCTTTCCTCGGGCTGCTTGGTGGCGCAGTGGGTTAAGCAGCGGCTCATATACCGAGGCTACAGTCCTCCTGCAGCGGTCGCAGGTTCGAATCCCGGCCTGCGCACCTTTGCTGCATGTCATCCCCGATCTCTCTCTCTACCCCTTTCATATCTGCAGCTTGAATAAAGGGCCACTAGAGCCCAAAAAAATCTTTAAAAAAAATTAAATAAATCATGTCTTTCCTGAGTCTTTTTAAAATGATTGTGACTTAATTTACTGAAGCTAATTTCTGTAAACGCTTAACAGATTACCAAACTATATCAGTCCTATAGATATAATTTGCCATATACAAATCCTTAATATGACCAGTAGTTTACACACGAGTGTGGTCTTTGCTTACAATCTGCTTTCAGAAGTAGCAAAAGGCTTATTAATCACAACTGCCATCATTGGAACATTTATGGGACATGCGATAATACTGTACCACAATTTCCATCATCACCATAAAGCTGATAATTTGTTAGAATAAACAACTTGACTGTGATAAGAATTGACCTGAAAGGGATGGCTGAATGCAAAACAGGTAGATAAAAGTATGTTTATGCCAAGAACCCTGTAAGTCTCACAAAAAAATTTGTTTGGAAGGATTACCACACAAAATTACATTAAAAAGCTGAGAATTTACAGAAAACGTATTCAGTAGTTCTTTGTCCAACATTAAAGGAGCATGAGGCAGGATTGAGGCAGGATTTAAGTTTTTTTTTTTTTTTAAGTTAAGATTTTAAGTTTTCTAGTAATAATGTCAGATGAAGCGTTCCAAACCAAAAAGAATGAGCCCTCTAGTGTATCTCTCCGTTGCCTTGAACAGGCTGTGTGCTGCAAAATGTGCTGCAATGGTGACCGGAATTTCCCGCGCTGTCCTGCGGATGTGACGTCAAATGATGCTGCATGCGCGTTCTCCCCGTTCTCCCGTGCCAGCTTCGCTGTTGGCTGCAGTACCCCCAACGGCCGTCGTGGCGAAGGGTGGCGCTAATGAGTCTCATTTCTTAAAAGGAGCCTCATGCTCCTTTAACAAGAAAATTTGACACAATAATTCTGTTGTGTTACAACGAGGAACAAAAGTTTTAATCGGTTCAGTCATGAAATGTTCTCATGATCGATTATATTTCACTTTTTACAGTCTTGTAGAAAGATCCTCCATTTCCTCAACAGAAAGAGCTCCTTCATAGAAAGTTTCCCCGTCTGCTCCTTCACTCAGTAAGGTAATCACTGTTGATAATGTGGCGGTAGGATCCAACAGTTTCACCAAGGGCACGTTCACGCCTCTGTCCTGAAAGATCAGATTCTGCAGAGTCATGGCCTGCATGGAGTCGATGCCCAAAGAGGAAAGAGGTGCCTTGTCAGTCAGGTCACTTTTGTCTGTGCCAATGGTCTCACTGAGCAGAGAGATCATGTATTCTTTTGGTGAGACAGAGTCCATTTGTTTTGAAGGAGACTCTGCTTCTTTGGATTTCTGGAACGCTTCCTCAACTAGTGCGCTGAGGCGCATGGTCAAGGCTAAATTTTGAGAGAGGATGTTGTACCGGATGTTTCTGAAGTGAAACCTGCAAACAGCTTGCTGTGGTCGGTTGAGCACGAGGCACTGCTCCAAGCTCTTATGAATCTCAGTTACATCTAACACCATCATCCCCTTTGCCTCCAGGAAGCGCTGGGTATGCTCTTTATTCAAGAGCAGACCGAGGTTCAGAGCTCCCCAGTTAATGGACTGACCAGGAAGTCCAAGTTTGCGCCGGTACTGACAGAACATGTCAAGGAATGAGTTGGCTGCTGCATAATTTGTTTGGGATGCGTTTCCCAGGAAAGCTGAGATGGAGGAGTAACACACAAAGTAGTCTAATCGATGTTGCTTTGTTGCGTGGTGCAAATTCAACACACCATTCACTTTTGGCTTGAAAACCTTCTCATAAAGTGATCTGTTAAGGGTCTCAATCAACCCATCATGCAAAACAACTGCACTATGAAACACTCCTCTGATTGGACAACCAGGAAACTTCTGACCAATGGCAGTGATAGCCTTGTGCACATGCTCAGAGACAGATATGTCACACTCCATGGTGGCGATGCTGTTTGCACACTGTTTCTCTACATTGTGTATTTCTTTCTGCACTTCTGGTGTGGGCTTGCTCCTAGAGAAGATGATGATGTACCCCCCGCCTCTTTGTGAGATGAACTTGACTGTTTCGAAGCCCAAACCAGAAAGACCACCAGCCACTATGTACACAGCTTTCTTTCTGAACAGCTGTTTTTTTGTTGACAGAACTGGAATGTGAGAAAATATACCACTGGCATCTTTTTCCAGAGCTACCACAGCCAGTTTGTTTGAGCAGAAATATGATGGTTGTTTTCCTGAATGAAGACTCGTGTTTTCAGATTTCATGCTCTGAAAGGTGAAGCTTTCAAGACCAAGCTTTCGGCTCAAGTTTAAGGACTTAAGCCAGTGATAAATGTGTGGTCTTTGCGCTCTTAGGTATCCTTTTTGTAAAAGGACCTGCATCTGAATTGTCTGCACGTGAACACTTTCCATTACACTGTTGAACGCGTCCAGAGCGAGCGAACCTTGCATCTGAGACCCACAGATGATTACAACGTGTTGGATACCTGGAAAGTTGCAAACTTTAGCAGTTAGGGAATCAAATGGTGGCAGGATGATAAATGCATCCACGTGATTGGCATCTAAAAATGAGCCATTGCACTGTGTCACATTCCAACCTGATTTGAAAGAGGTAAGTGCCAAGACTTTTACCAGAGGAGAATCAGGTGTAGAGCAAATGATTCCTAAATTCTGCTTAGTTCTGGGCAACGCTCTATGCAGGATCTCCCATGCCAGTACAAAGTATGAAACACAAGGTGTTTTCTGGAGAAAGGAGAACCTTTTGGTGCTGTAGCACACATCCTCTGGAACTATAAGCTTACTGGAAGCTACAACAGGATAGCAAGAAGCAACATGGTCTCCAACTTTCAGTTTCTTTACGTCTTTTCCAACTGCAGTAATCGTGCCACTGAAGTCAAGAGCAAGCAGCTTGTGCTTCTGAGATGAATATTTGTTCCAGTACAGTGTCTGTCCGAATTTCATGTGTGAGGCACTGACAGGGAAGTAGTCAGATGAATGAACACATATGTTACTGGGACGAATTTCAACTGACGTTTTGCTGATTGGATTGGCTTCCTCACTAAAGTGAATGGCACTCAATTGAGTCATATTATGTGCATCAGCTGTCTGAAAGACACAAGGTTTAGATGTTGCAGAAGTGTAACTGCCCTCTGTTTTCTCAGTGATTTCAGGTGGGGTGTGGGTAATGGATGGTTTCAAGATCTGCCCGTCTTTTACCGCCAACTCTGGGTACTTGCTGCAAGGATATGATCTCAGGACCTCAGACAGAGCTGTAATGTCCTTAGTGGAGATAGTGCTTATGTCAATCAGCTGAAAAGAAAGATCTGGGATCTCTGCAGCAAATGATCTTGTCATGCCAGCAAGAGAAAAACCAGGACTTATGTGATCCACAGTGATGTCAGATGAACAGTAAGTTACTGCCCTTATTGAGTTGGGGAACTGAATCCGCTTCAGCTCTACAACTATTTGGCGGAAAATCTCACAGCAGTCAACCAGATTCTGGAGGATGAATTCAGCCTCCATTGATGTGAGGTCTTCTGTACCCCACAAAAATAACACCTCATCAAAGTTCTGGTCAATATCTGTGATACTGAGATTCTCCAAGAGGGGTGAAAATCCATTGCTTAAGATGTCCTTTGCATATATGAAGGAAACATATCTAGATTGTGGGTCTAAATATTGTTGTAAACATTTTGAGATTCCCAAACAGTCAGAGAAAACCAAAGCCTTCGGAGGAGGAGAGGGGCTGAACCGCTTTGGGATGATGCTGTAAGCATTATGGTAGAAGTATTCCTCAACCACATGAGAGCGACTGCCCAGATACCTGATTATCACATGCTTCACCTCTACCAACACCCTGCCTTCCTTATCGTCAAAGCAGCCACATACCTCAATGTGATCGGCACCCATATCGGTTGCTCTCAGGTAGACAATCATTTCATTTTGCAAGGGTTCAAACACTGTCATGCTTCCTATTTTTGCAGGAAATCCTGGCCTGCCAGCAAAGGTGTGCTCCACTGTAACAGGGAGAAGCTGCATCAGATAGTCCAACACAACAGGGTGAATGCAGTAATCATGCAAATGAGGCCGCAGCACTTCTGGAACTGAGACAGCAGCGAAAGCCTCCTTCAGATCCTCCCCATAGTGCACATCTGCTCTGTTCTGGAAGACATCTCCATATTGAAATCCTCCTTGAGAGAGATATCCATAAAACTCCTGAAAGCTCATCACAGATGTGCATCGTTTGTAGATAGCACTAAGTGAAATGCACTGCTCATCAATCAGCCTCTCTTTGTTTGAAACCACCGTACCTGATGCGTACACTGCAGATGAGGAGAGTACGTTGAAACTGGTTTCCTTCTCTTTTTGTTCAAGTTTCACTTTCATCTCAGACGAGTTCTGGGCGAAGACAAATGGACTGTGAAAACTGACACTGACCTCCAGCAAATTGAGAGGTACTTTTGGTTTGGCACTGGACTGGTATGCAGCTAAACCCAACTCTGCGTAAAATGCGCCAGGAATGATGGGTACATTATTGTGCTTGTGCTCTTTCAGGTAGGAAGTACAGTCAGATATGAGATCACAGCTGAAAATGCTTTCACTTCCTGACTGACAGAGCACAGGATGGCTGCTTGCTTTGTTGTTCTGTGCTGCTCCAATTATGACATCTCGATCAGAGCACTCAAACTGATATCTTGGGAATGCCAGCGACACCGTCTCAGAACCTCTGTAGAAGGTATTCCAATCTACATCAACACCTAATTCGAACAGCTTAGAAACAACAGACATGACTGACTCGTGATCCTTCTGTGGCTCCACTGAGGCAAGTACAGCTGTGTTGTTTCCAAGGATTTCAATGATGTTTCTCTGGAGTGCCCTTCTTGGCCCTATTTCTACAAAGACTATGCTTTTCTTTCCTTTAGCTGCTGACCTCAATGCCCGCTCAAAAGACACCGGCTCACGGATATTTCTAGCCCAGTATTCACCTGTGGAGAAATCTCCCTGCTGGACTTCCTTGCCCGTGACTGTAGAGAATAACTCGGTGTCCCGGTCGTTTTCTGTTAAGGTGCCAATTGTCTTCTTGATTTCTGGTAAGATTGGGTCCATCATGTGGCTGTGGTAAGCTGCAGGGACATCAAGAATACGCAAAAAGAGATTCTGACTGTTAGCAGAGTTATTTAACTCCTTATGTAGGCTCTCAATTGCATTTGCATCACCTGAGAGGGTGCAGGACTGCGGGCTGTTGGAAGCAGCAAGGCAAAGTCTCCCAGAGTAAGGAGGAAGGAGAGAGGTTACCTCTGATACAGGCATATTGCTTATCACAAGCATTTTACCGCCAGTAACTTTTTTCTGGAGGATGCTGCGGAAGTATATGACTTTAACAGCATCTCTAATAGATACAAGGCCAGAACAGTGAGCAGCTGCGACTTCACCAACCGAGTGTCCAAGCATGGCATCAGGCTTGACACCCCAGTGCCTGAGTAGGGTGGTAATCCCAACCTGGATGGCAAAGAGTAGAGGTTGGACAACATCTGGGTTTTTGAAGTCACTACTTTCAAACTCACTCTCAAGTGTGTCCAGGATGTTCAGAGTACTCAGATCTTGGAAAAGGTGCGTAATCTCCTTGATCTTTTCTCTGAATATAGGCTCGTTTTTCAGTAGCTCTTTGCACATACCGTGGTAAGTGACACCATTTCCACAGAAGACAAACACTAATCTTGGATCAGAGAGGGCTGGTCTAACATTTTTGCTAGCAGTGGATCTTAGCTTCTCCTTGATATCACCTACAGATGATACCAAAATGGCTTTTCTGTACTTATGTTTCTGGTGGCTTCTTCTGCAAGTTGATGTGTACAAGAGGGACTCTAGTTCAACTTTGTCATCGGCCTCCAGCTGTTTTATTGTGTCTTCCATCATCATAGTCAGAGATCTTGTGGAAACTGCTGACATGGCAAAGTATTTGCCTTTCCTCTCATTGCTTTTCTGAACAACATTTGACTGTATGTGCTGTTTGACAATGGCATGTGCATTTGTTCCCCCAAAGCCAAAGTTGTTTACACCTGCTACTCTTGTAATGGAGGATTCCCATTTTTCTGTCTTTTCGGGTATCCTAATGTTTAGGGCTTTTGCATCAACACTGGACATTTCATCCGAGTAGAAAACTGAGGGAACAATTGTCTCATGTTTCATCATAAGGAGTACTTTAATGAGTCCAGCCACTCCAGCTGCAGACTCAGTGTGTCCGATGTTGCCCTTCAGAGACCCCACCAGCAGCGTCTCTGAACCTGGGGGTCTGGCTTTAGAGATGATGTTTGAGATGCTTCTCACCTCTGTTGGGTCTCCTACTGGGGTCCCAGTCCCGTGGGCTTCTATGTACTGGACGTTTGCAATGTCAGAGGCTGAGTAAATTCTTTGCAGCAGGTCCTCTTGTTGTGTCATGGACGGTTTGGTGATAGGGGTGACCGAGTGACCATCTTGGTTGACTGCAGTTTTGATGATGATACCCCAGATGTGGTCATGATCTTGAACAGCCTGTAAATGAACAAGGACAAAAATTAAATAGCTATTACAATTAAAACTAGTGTTAGAGTCTAATCCCATCTCAAAAATGTCCACCTTTATGATGCCTAATAGGGACAAATGAGAGGTGACAAACCAATGACCTCATTATCATCAGTGATAATGTTATTGAATAGATAACCACTTTTAAGGACCTTGGATACAGCTGGACTGTGTGATATACACCTACACTGGTCAATGTGGGTACTGATGTTATGTCTTCATTTTACCACAATTAGATACACAATGACATGTTGGCTTGACTCTCTCACAATCCAGCATAAATCAAGATTTGTAAACATGATAAAAATGGGTCTGAAGGTTATAGGCCAAAAGGACAATCCTCCCTTTCAGACCATATGCAAAGGTTTAACGGTTAAAACTAGCACACGGGATCCTTGTTGATACCATCACACATTTGTTATTTCACTGATTACCTTCAACTTTTGAATGTAAGACTAACTGTTTCAAACTCTCTTTCATTCCAATGAACAGATAGGCGATTTTGTGATGATATATTTGCAATATGTATTTCACTTATAACATTTTATTTTCTAATTTATATTTTGGAGAATTATGAGAATGGCTATATCCTGCATCACAATACTTTAGTGCACTTTAGTCATCGTTCAGACCAGGCAGATGTTATTAACGTACAACTCCCAGTTTTTCATTGAGCTAGCAAAGTGGTGCAACATTTTTTGGCTTTTCAGTTAGTTTTTGGTGTTTTATAAGAGCTCAGACATAAGCTTCCACTGTGGCACAATTAAGTAAATCTTATCCATCATCGATAAGCTCAGATTGATATGTGACCAGAGGTTATCAATGATAGTAACAGACTTCAATGGCTTTTTCGATAACATCATTATCTCCGGACAGAGCAACCTCCCAGATGACTAAATCACTGGCATATTGATCACACCTTATCTCATATCATAGCTATTAAGTGGGTGTCATTAGACGAGATAGCAGCAAAAGTATAACCATGGGGCCTTTCACAATGTAAGAATAAGATGACACCTCACTTCACAATAGCTGAGAAGTCAGTCAGTCAATAATGGTCTTTCTTCCCAGTAAATTTCAAGTGGTAAAATACCCTATTGAAGATAGAAATGTTTATTAGAGCAACATTAGTTGTAGTTCCCCAATTTGGGTTGCTCTCATCCACATGGACACAGAGATTTTTTACGTTAACACATGGCATACAGAGTTTTACTACTTGAACTTGGTGCTTTGTATACTTGGTGATTAGAAATCACAAGAAAACTAGCAGTTTCTTTATGCACTATCACTATCAGGGCAGTCTCTTCCACCTGTGGGCTTGTGAGCAGGTACGGCTGCAGACAGTGCACACTCACAGTTGCTCCTTTTATCAAGTTCATTGAGAGGCGAAATATGTTTGGTGTCCTGGAATGCCCTTAATTCAACTTTTCATATTAATTATGCTCATGTATTACGCTTGTTTTTTGAATTAGGACATTTTCAGGCCAGAGGTGGAATGAAGGGAGAAAAAATATGTTTTTGTGTCCTGAAATGCCCTGGATTCCCAAAACACAGTCTGCACCTGCTGTTTAGTATTATTGTAACTGTGAGAGAAGCGCTTGAGAACTCCCGTGTGAACCAAGACCAAGCCTTAGCGTGAGAACTGGCAGGCGGGGGTTGAAGGGGCAACCCCCTCCGCAAGGTGCTGAGTAGAAAGGTATAGAGACGCGAGAGCCGGAAGTCCGGGTTTAGAGTCAGCTGCGGGTCTAGTGCACGGCGCCCAGCGGGTTTATGGCTGCTCTCTGCTAGGACTGTTTCGGCTCTCCAGTCTCTTGTGTCGAGGTAAGAGTATCAAAGCCTAGCCCCTGTTTGTGTTGTTTGTTGCTCTGCTTTTTGCGGGGGATAACCTGACACAGTTATCCTAGCAAAGGGCAGTTGTGTGTGAGTCTTTTTGTGTGCACTGCTTGTTTGCTAATAAATGTATTCATATCTTATAGCAAAAGCGAGTGTGTGTCTGATTCATTTTTGCACAGCCGACCGCTCCCGAGCCTAAAGTGAGATTTCTCCCAAAACATTCATCTAAAGGAACATGTTCTAGTAGCAGTGAAATGGTATACCACATGTGTGGTATAATTTATGTAATAATTGCTCGGGGGTCATGTTCTGGGTCTCTGGAAAGCGTCTAGAGACAACATCTGTTGTATTAGACGCTATACAAATAAAATTGAATTGAATTGAATGTGTGCCCTGTAAATTGTCTGCATGGCTACAAATTGTCAGGTGAGTGGTTGTCCATAGACGGTCTTCGGGACATCTTATCACAAAATGAGTGTCATGCACACCCTGTGTGGGCGTGTTTAAAATTACCAGAATTTTAACTGTGTTGTATACATTTTGAAATAACATGATAACATAATGGTGACAGTTGGTGTTTTTATTATTCTCTGCATAGTCCTATACCTTTTTCAGGGGTTTCAGAAGAACTACCCCACAGCCCTCCCCTCTGCCGTAGCCATCTGCCCTCCTGGAAAAGGGCTTGCTGGTTCCTCCAGGGGAGATCATCTTCGCCTTACTGAGGGCTACAAACACTCTTGGCTCGATGATGGCGTTGACGCCTCCGCAAAGAGCCATGTTACAATCGCCTGATCAGATAAAACAGTTATAATCTCTTAGTATTTTAATGGCATGTTGTAAATAAACAATATCGCTGCCTTTTAGTGTCACAGAGTCAGTTAGAAATGCTGCTACAGACCGTGTTTAATGGACTGGCAAGCAAGATGAAGAGCCACCAGGGATGAAGAACAGGCACAGTCTATGGACATTGAGGGTCCAGTGAAGTTGAAGGTGTAGGAGACTCTGTTTGCTGCGATACTCATGGCGAGTCCGGTGCCGGTCCAGTGGTTGATCACACTTGGGTGCACATGTGCAGCATTTGTTTCATAATCTCGGTTCATTAACCCTATAATGAAAGCAACAAAAAACACAAGGGGAATTTGGTGGCTCGTCACCCATTCAAAATTTGACGGGATGTGTAAGTAATTCATTTAAAATGTTTGGTGAATAATCACAGTTGGACATTTTTTAGGGATTCAAAACTTGGTGAATATTTATTTGAAAAGCTTGGCTCAAGGATGAGCAGACAGATGTCCTATCTTGGCCTACGTTTTTGTACATAGCTGGCCCAAGCTATGCGAAACCCAAGAAAGATACATAGCTAGATAGCTAGATAGATGACTAGATAGATAGATAATGACTTTATTCATCCCCAAGGGGAAATTTTGTTGTCATAGCAGTCCCGTATAAATACGGTACAATAGAAAAATAGAATAAAAAAAAAAGGAGCAGGAGATGCGGTATTAGATTATGTATGAGAATATATGTTTATTCAAGTATAACCCCAACAGAAGGAATTTACCGTAAATGATGAACTGAAATGACACACCCAAAAACCATAAGAATCGTATAAGGTGAGGAGTCAGTAAACCAGCGGTGTAAGTGTGGATGCGTGAGACATGGTGTGGTGCGTGTGAAAAGAATGGTTCGAGCAAAACTGAAATAACACATGGAGACTACAGGAGGGAGTGAAGGTCAGGTCTGCCTCCTCTGGATCTCTCTCTCAACTGGCAGGAGCGTGGCATGTAGGAGACACCGGTGCTCTCCATTAGCCAACAACGCCCCACCCAGGCTCACCTATAGGGTGACACCATCCACTTCTCATAACAATACTGTGTGAGGGGCATCACAATCAGCAAACGATTTTTTTCCTGGCTTACCAAAAAATACTCCTGTTCTGGTCCCGCTGGCTTTCTCCATAGGGATCCCAGCATTTTCTAGAGCTCTGTAGACACACTGAAGGAGCTGTTTTTGTTGAGGGTCCATTTGTTCCACTTCACTGTCACTGATGCCAAAAAACTTGTGGTCAAATTCATTAAACCTGCAAACAGTCAAGATCATGAGGAAATGAGAGATGATACACATAATGAAATACTGTCTTTGATTCTGTAATTGCAATTGCAGAGAATTGATCTACAGTTGGCCTATGAGTCAAAGGTTTGGCCACACCTGGTGGTTCTGGGCATAGGTGTCCAAACCTTTCACAGATACTTTAAGTTCTTGGAAAATGTGATTTGTTCAATCCAAACTAAATGTTTCAATTTAAAAGTAAAGGCATTGTCAACCTTAGCATTAACCATAATAGCATTTACTGTAAAGGTACAGTGAAGTAGGATCCACTTAGAATAAAACAAAACAAAATTAAATAAAATTACATGAAATAAAATGAATTCAATTAATAGCTTATATAAGGTTCCTAATAATGTCAAGAATTTTAAAAATTATTTTGGAAAAACGTTCTTTGGTAACAAAATATTTTACAAAGTAATGTGAATATGTCTCAGATGAATTTTAATGCTTTAAAGGTTTAAAATAATGTTCAACATGTTCAAAATGACAGTACGAAAACAATAATGATTAATTAACCAAGAAAGAGCTTCTAAGCCACCATTTGATGTGTTTTTGGTGTGTGGACACCACCTTCACCACTTTTAGTCTTCAAAAGTCTTTAATCCATAATCTTGTCATACTCATGTTTTTGTTTCAATTTGTTTGAATGAGTGAATTGGATTTAACGACTGAGCTTTTCTATACTAACACCTCAACACATCCCATTTGTTGGACTTTACATAGTGTAAAGAAATATAAAACTGTGAAGATGTTTCAATTTGCTAGAAATACATTTAGATGTCAGTTTTATGTTTATTTGTTTTATGTTAAGCACTTTGTGTTGCATTATGTGTATGAGAAGTGCTATACAAATAAAGTTTGATTTGATTTGATTTGATGTCAATAATCTTTCGTAAAATGAAGAAATATTCACACCTTCATCCCAAGATGAACAGGTATGCATCAAAATCAATATAGCATCATGAAAGGGAAAGAAAATCATACACATTAACAAAACATGACGAAGTTCAAAGTCCGTACCCATCAATGAGAGCGGCCTTGGCTGTGCGGGATTTACCCAGTTTGGTGTCATCAGGATCATACCAGCTGGCTAAGTCAAATCTCTCTTTGGGAATCGACACAGAACAGTTTCTCCCATCCACCAAAACCCTCCAGAAATGGTCAAGCCCTTCTCCTGTTGGGAAATCATTGGTGGTCAAAAAAGTAGTCTGATCATATTCTGAAAGTTTTGGATTAAAGAAAATACAGCGTGTGGGTTTTTTAAACAAATTTTATGCGCAGTTACTGTATGAAGATATTAAGTAAGTATGAGGAATTATGAGGTTCATATCAGAGAAGGTTAAAAAATAATAATTTTGCATTTGCACAATTTGGATGAAGTTTAGAGAAATGTTGAATTTCAAAGGTTTATTCAAAGGTTTATTAAGTGACACATTGTTAAGAATTTTCACTTTAAAAGAAGTCTTCAAATAAATGTAGAAGTACAAGTATGAGAAACGAGTATTTCTAGATGTAATAGAGTGGAAGTATTAGGTGACTTGGGGTGAAAAAACTCAAGTAAAATACAGATACCAAATATTTTACTGAAGAACAGCCCCTGACTTGGTTTTTGTTCCTTTTCATTACTTAAAATATTAATAAAATATACGTCAAACTTTACGGCTCCATGACATTTATGTTACGTTATCATCATCTAGAGATTATCTTAAATACTGAAATTTAGACAATTCATTTCATGATTTGTTTGAGAATTTTTCCAAAAATACTGAAGGAGATACATTTTGATTTTTTTAAACTATGAATCACAATTTAAAGGTGGGGGGAAATCATCAGTAAATAGTACTTTAGTCTGTTAAATATTAAAAGAAAATTACTGGAAAAATTGCAGGGGGTATGCTGTCATTTCCGGTCACTTGCTTTTATGCAGTAAGCAAGGGACCCTTGCTTACTGCATAAAGTTTTGAGATGGATTTTGTGTTTGCAGAAAGAGTAATATTATTCTATAATTCATTTTTTTTAATGGAATTTATTCCATAAAAGTTTGCATAAACTAGAGGATATAACAAGATTATGGATTATTATGGATTATGGATCACATCTGACGGAGAGTCAGAGGTTTCCATTGTGAGATAGAATGCAACATTCCATCTGATTCAGGCTAGAAAAGCACCATAACTTGATCTCAAACTTCAGGTATTTAAAGTAAAACCATAAAGGCAACAAAATGGCAACAAAAGGCATTCTTGGACACAATGGTGTGAAATTTGCATTTTCAGAGTAAACATTGTACATGTGAGAGAGTTAAAAATGAAAGAGATTTCTTTGGAAATCCTGTTCTGATTTTTTTTGTTGGTTTCTCTGAGGCATCTGAGCTACTTTTTCTCCTTTGGAAATCTGGTTCCTTAGAGAGTTACATCGTGAGAGTGGGAGGACAGATTTTCCTCCATTTGACAAAAAAAGTAAGAGATTTACTGTGGCTTCTAGAGAAAGTAGAAGTTAAATATCGAAAGCTATAAAACATACGAAAAACAAAGTTTCCAAAATGTTACTACCTCCTGGAAAGTTGCACCCAATCCCCACCACAGCAATGTCATCTTCAGCTTCTTCCATTCTGACTGACAAGCACAGAAACAGCAGATATTGACTTCTTAGTGCTTCTTCACACCAGCACAAAACAGCGCGGTCACCATTCTAACCCCACTCATGTCTCAGCTCACCTCTAAACTGTGTGATTAGTCCAATTTAGCAATGCACCAGTGCATCCTCACATCCATCCCACTTAGTGTTTCCCTTTATGATGTTATCTCCACCAGACATGCAGCTGATTCTTATAGCCAGCTTCTTTACTTTATTAAACATTAATGAATAATTGTATACGTGGCCATGGAGATGAAGGACTCCAGTGCACACAATTTATGGTGCCTTGCAAATGATAAGACCACGTTCAATCAACATGTTATACAACAGGGTGACTATGGGTCTTGTTTCACTGATGCTTATCATTGTTGTACCATATTTAATCATGTTTTCATTTATTTCAAAAGAATTTTACAATCAAACTTTTGTCGCTTTTTTTTTTTGCATAATTTACGTTGGATAATAAACTCATAATTAAGGAGCCATCATTGGTTTACTTCAGAGCACTATTATGTTGCCATGTAAAACTTATGTAGTCTCAATTTTGTTGTTTTGATTACTTATATGTTGAGGTTAAAGTATTTATATCAAGTTGCAACCAGACCAAGTCTAGTTAAAAGGGTGAAATATTGATGATCGTTGAACCCGGTCAATCCTCGTCAAATGTCTTTACACCCACTTTCTGCTTCTTTTTGAACACAATGATGCAATAACACTATGTGAAAAGTGACCTTTTGGACACATTATGCAACTTTAACCAATGCAACCTAAAGTTAAACCTAAAAAAATAACTCAGAAAATCATCAAAACAAGGCAGCATGGTGAACTGATGGTTAGCAGTTGCCTGGCAACCTCACATGGTCCAAAAATATGTAGGATGGGCTAACTGGTGATTCCTGCAGATCCAGATAACCCTGAATAGGATCAAGCAGGTACAGATAAAGGATTAATGGATCAATGCCATCCATTTTTGCATTTCAGGCCTACAGCATATTCTAAAATAAGTTGTTACATTAAAGATTTTACCCATTTTAAGACTCCCATTCCTTCTCAAACGACCTAAAAGCCATTCTACCATTGAAGAGACCAAGTAATTAAGTATTTCAGTTGTTATTTCTGTAAAGGGGGGTAAAATGAGGCCACGGCTCTTGGTAGTAATAAAATGAATTGTACAATTCACATGATCAACCTATGTTCAAATTGTTAATATATAACAACTTTTGAAATTATTTCAAGGAAAATCATTGAATTATTGTCCAAGGAAAATTGTGAAATCTTTATAATTTTCACTTATTGAATTCAGAAAATATTATGGTTTAATTGTCACAAAGGCAACCACAATCTGATTATTAATCGCACACACTTGTACTCTTTATGCTACATGCCAAATGTTTACAGTCCAGAGTGGAAGAATCTACGAGTGAATCAGCCTCTCTGAATGCTACCTGGTCAGGAGTTGCAATTACGCAAATAAGATTGCAGTGTGGGTGGTAGAGATGCTGCTCCCCGTTAAAAACAGAGTCAGATTGCTGCGAGCCAGTCTACAATATCTTCCTCCTGAACTGAACGCAGAGGAAGGTTTACAGACACACACAGAGCTGGAAAAGGCTTCAAAAGCCTTTCGTGACACCTAATTGTTCATCACAAGGACTAGCAATCTGTCCAGTACGTTCACAGACAGTGCTGAAGAGAAACACATAAAAACAGAAGGATTCAAGGAAAACATATTTTGTTTTTCCATAAACAATACACATTAATTCACAAAGATACTCAGAACAGGGCCAGCTAGGCCACCCTGAGGGACCACAGGACACATCACCGATGATACAAATTATTTATTTTTGGCCCGAACATACTTTGATTTTAATTATTTAAGTATAAAGCATTTGAAAACATAGACAAGATTAAGGATTATAACAGTTAACTGCTAGAAAAATCATACAAATCCAGTAAAATGTAGAAAAAGACAGAAATCACATGACTGAACAGCTGTACTCTGAAATTGTATCAAAACATGAGTTACATCAAAATAGATAAAAATGTATATTTGTTTTAAGGCTTTTATTAGAAATACTTAGAATTTAAAACCTATATGCATATACAAATATACATGCAAGAACTGTTAGAAGAATATTACATGGACAGCACATGAACATTAAGACAGTCGTTTTCCTGCGAATAGTGTTTGTGAAACAAGACATGCTGAATTCTTAAAAAAAAAAGAAAAAGCAACATATGAGGGTGTAAAAGCTTTCTTTTTGATCTAGTCAGGTTTATTCCCATGATATGGAGAGCATTCGGCAGCTCAGCTCCCACAACTTCTGAGCCAAGTCGTCGTCTTTTCCGGCAGCGGAGCAGTTGGAGAGAGCGCAATCGCTGCAAGAAAAGATGCATTAGATAAACAACTTTAAATTCTGTTACTCGCGCTGTAGATGCGTAGGACATGATATCTCTGCAAGACACTGTTATGTGATAAAACACTCAGAAAGACAGAAATGATTTGCTTTGAGTGATCTTGTTGTCCTCCACATTGAAGTTTCATAAAACTTCTGGATGTCAAAACCCAGTACCTGTAGTATCCACCGCTCTCTTTCTCCAGTGATGGTTCCACGGCACAGTAAATTGTCGTCTGAGCTCCCTGGACAGAGTTTTTGGTGAAAGGACTGGCTATTTTCATGAAGAACTGCTCAAAGAGGCTCAGGTGACGCCACAAGTCCGTCTGAACGACTCCAGGATGGAGAGAGTACGTCGTCACGTCGGAGCCTACACATATGTAACTGATTAACAATACATTTCATCACAAACCAATTTGTCTTTTTGTTTACTAAGTTTTTGTCAAAGTAAAATACCTCAAAACTGCTAAAATGACAGAAAAAAAGCGCAAATACGTGCCTTCTAGTCTTTTAGCCAGTGATCGGGTGAAGAGGACGTTTGCCAGCTTGCTCTGGGCGTAGGCTTTGCTCTTGTTGTAGCTCTTCTCACTGTTGATGTCCTCCAGGTTGATGGAGCCCCAGGCGTGAGCCATGGAAGACACATTGATTATCCTGGCTGGGGCCGATCTTTTAATCAGGTCAAGCAACAAAGACGTCAGCAGGAAATGACCTGGAGTGGGAGAAAAGGCTTTCAAATTTAACTCTGGGATACCAGAATTGAGAATTTCAGAGAAAAAAATGGCCTTATGGCCTTTAATAAACACAATTTGCATTGCTAAAACTTGAAGCAAATGCAGACAAAAAACAAAGAAATTGTCTCCTGAATTAATTTCATGCAATATATATTTTGATCTATAACAAAAATGGGTATTTGTGGTGAAATGTTCCTAATTTCTAACCATGCCATCAAATGATTTGAATTTTATAGCATGAATCCATGATTACAAACAAAAGGAAAAGCAAGAATGACATGTTTTAGGAAGTCTTTCAGCAACCACATGCCACAGAGAACAGCATCAATACTCCTTGGCGTCAATATTGTTTTTAGCAGTACGTTATTTTAGTGGCCTTAGTTGTTAAAAATGGTGGCAGAAACACATTAAAAAGGCCCACAAACCGGGTCTCAAAGCAGAGGCAGCTACATGAGGACAACAGCTCAACCTGGTGATCTATCAGTCACCTCTTCACTAGATGTTTTTATGACGGTGGTTCAAGTCAAGTCCAAAACCTACCACAGGTTAAGACCTGATGAATAAAGACTAGGGATACAACTTAAACCATTTTCATCCCATTCAACGCCTTGTTGGACATAGAATGAAAGTGATCACCTCCAGCAACTTTGTATTGATCTCCTTGCTCTCTTCGCTTCTGTGGCAATAAGTTATTTCAAAATAAAAACAGCAAAACACCCAGTTTTGTCCCTGAACATCAAAGCCTCGTAAAAACCCAAGAGGGAGTCAGTATTCTGATTGTTTAACAAAAGTGGTTCTTTCATTTATCAGCTTTTACATATTAGAACATGACTAAAAAGAACAACTTATATGAACAATAATACCTGACATGCCAAGCACTGTTAATTCTTCACAAAAACTTGGGCAATTTACAGAAGCATGAAAAATGACTAATTGCTATTTCTACGGGAAATAAAGGGATAAGCAGAAGCCAGGTGCTACTGTTAAAATACACTTGAATAAATCAATCATCAAGAGTAAGCACCTCCAAGCTTTAGAAGTTTAAAGGTTTGTGCCTCTTAAGTGAACGAACTGGAACAGTAATCTCTGAACTGAAGACAAACTTAACCGAGTGCTGACTCCTGGGTCAACACAGACACCTAATACCAACTGCCAAGCATGGTGGTGATCATTTGGGTTTGTTTTGAAGCTATAATCAACGCAAAGCAATCTGTCCAACATTTATAGCTTGGCCAGAACTGGGTCATGCAACAGAAGCCCAGATGTTAATCCCTTTCAAATGCTGTGGCAGAATGTTTCTTGAGAGAAGAGGGAATTCCTGCAAGAATGCTGTTATGACGGGGTCAAATTTTTCCTCAACTATGTAAGAGGTAATGTCATGCAGGAGATATTTAGTTTCAAGGTATTCGTGCTGAAGGTGGGCCACTACAGGCATTTGAATCATGAGATGAAGTCATTTATCGACACACTGCTTCGGCATCTTGCCTTGATTTTTGCAAGATAATAAGATGGTTTAATATGTCATTTGAGTTTTTTTTTGTGAGAACCGAACACGGCTCACCTGTGGAACACCAGAACCAGAATCCGTCAGGGCTGCTGAAACTCTCATTTGCTTTAAGTCAAGGTTAAAAACCTTTTTGTTTACTGCTGCTTTTCAGTAATCCACCATAATGCACTGCAACCTTTATTTGTTACATTTCAGTTGTTTATTTTTAACTGATGTCTGTCTTTTTTTAATGTCTGCTTGTAAACTCTTTTACTTTTTAATAGATTTTTTGAAATCTTTTAATGGAAAGCACTTTGAATCGTCTCATCCATGAACTGGGCTGCACAAATAAACTTGACTTGCCTTTATTGACAAGTGTGTGGGGAATGTTACTGTTTAACAATCTGTATGGACGTTACAATAATAAGAGAAGAAAAAATTTTAAAAACTAAGTTGACAATTTTTAAATAAAGTAATCGGCAGTCTTGGCGTGCTCACTCAACAAGAGTAAAAGTGTGTCACCGGGTGCCAGTCCAAAAAACATATCAAAAAATCAAAATCCGACAGCACTCACTTGAAGTACAAAACTTTAATATATGGTAAATCACTGCGCAGCAGCAGAAAATCGGACGCGTTTCAGCTTACAGCTGTCCTCAGCGATGAATGATTAAGTGGGTGTCACCCATTTAACAGAAGCCAGCTGACTCTGATCAACACTGAACCAATCAAAATAAAAACCATACATCAATCATGGAAGAGCCATGAAAATATTTAAATACAATAGAAAAAATAGAAAATATGAGTACATCAAAGAAAAATAACAAATTGATACAACTAGAAAGATGTTTAAGTAGGCCACAAAAACCAAAGAATCAACTAAAACAATACAAGATAATGTGCATAGATCTATAGTGGCATCGGGAATAGATATGTGACTGTACAATCACCATCTACATATATTTTCATGGCTCTTCCATGATTGATGTATGGTTTTTATTTTGATTGGTTCAGTTTCAGTTTCAGTTTGATTGGTTGGCTTCTGTTAAATGGGTGACACCCACTTAATCATTCATCGCTGAGGACGGCTGTAAGCTGAAACGCGTCCGCTTTTTCTGCTGCTGTGCAGTGATTTACCATATATTAAAGTTTTGTACTTCAAGTGAGTGCTGTCGGATTTTTAAATAAAAACACAAAAGAGCACAAACCAACAATAAGTCAACTTCTAAACTATGACCTTGCCAAAAAAAAACAACAAACATCTGTTGCAGGATCAAAATGCATACGTGAGTTGAAGGATTTGTCAAATCTGTTATCAACCGTTGATGTATAAGCAGACAGTTATAAATAAATACAAAAATTAAATAAATACATCAATAAACTGTAACCATGCGCAAATGTGACAGGTCAGTCTCATCTAGCCATTTTCACGGAAGTGAATGAGGTTCATTGTATATGATCGTTGTGCCTCCTTGTGGTCGTTTGATGATGAGCTGGGCTTGCAGGGTTTAAAACAAATGCCTAGTGTGGTATCATACGAGTACCACGACTAACGTAACGCTACAAAAAACAATGGATGTCATCCAGCAGGTCTTTTTTGTTATGCTTAGCTTTTGGTTCTTTGCATGTACGAATCATGCCATGTTGTATAAGACAAGGTTGCAGGTTGCAAACAGAAACAGCTGAAAAGAGAAGAAAACGTGTTTTGTCATGGGCAGTGACGTTTTCCTGTCCACCAATCAACGGAGTGTATTGTGTGACGCCAGTAGCTCCACCCTAACCGTATCATTATCCTTTGGACCTACAACTGAAGAGGGCAGTTTGGGTCGATTGTATGGAACCCTTTTATAATGGAAACACAAAATAAAGTTCCCGACCGTATCAGCTAGGACCCAACGGTTTGTAATTATTTGAATATGTGTTTCCATAAGCGGCAAAGCTTGAACTTCCTCTGATCTACCAATGTTGTTTTTCTTCTGAGTTACAATTCAGACAAACAAGAACAGGAAACTAAAAAAGAAAAAAGAGTTTACCCATGTGATTGACGCCGATCTGCATTTCAAAGCCATCTGCCGTTTTCCCAAAAGGACAAACCATGACGCCTGCGTTGTTGATGAGGATGTTGAGTTTTGGCTCATCTGGAGGAGTGGGGCGAAAAAAAAAATCATGAAAATGCAAAACAATGCAGCTTTTAGGCACCTGTGTGTGCTGGTTATCTAAGCAACAAACTATTGTACTTTTAATGATGGCTTCTGCAAATTCTCTGATGGATTTGGTGTCTGCCAGGTCAAGCTTCATGCACACAACGTTGTCGCTGAGGGAGCTATCGATGATTTCTTTCAAAGCCACTTCAGCTTTCTCCATGTCTCGGCATGCTATGATGATCCGAGCCCCTAAAGAAACAAACAAACAAAAAAAACAGCAATAATTTGTAACTGCATGAGCAAACAGTATATATGCAAACAAACAAAATCAACAGATATACAGGAAATTTGTTGGAAAATGGATAAACAGCTCCCTCTAATGACCAAAAAGTGTGCTGCACTTCATATTTAGAAAAAATTTAATTAACACAAAATGACATGAGCATATAAAACATAAAAAAAGAAGCAACATTTAAATTATACTTTACTTCTCAAACAAGGATATGAATAAACTAATGTCTGCATTATTGCAGTGAAGTGTTTTCAGGAGCCACATTATCAATAAAAATATTAAATTATTATTGCAGCTTGTTAAAAGTCACATTAAAAAAAGCAAACTAATTCACAGCTTGCTCCATACATCTGGGAACGGAGGAGACCGGCTACTGGAGTTCTGGGCCAGGAGTGTTGTCCCATCCTTGCCTGATGTAAGCTTTGAGCTGCTCAAACTGGATCGTCATTTTTGTTGTATCGTTTTGTATTATGTTGCGTCCAATATCTTCCACTGGTGAAAGGTCTGGAGTCCAGACGGACCAGCCCAGCAACTAGACTCTTTTACTTTGAAGCCATGCTTTTATGTTAGTGGGTGGAGTATAGAGTGAAGCTTCGTCTTGCTGAAAGATGCAAGACCTTCCCTGAAAAATACATGTGGGCGGGAGTCTTTGTTGCTCTAAAGCCTGTGTTTATTATATAGCATAAATGTTTCCCTTTAAATCCCATCAGATTACCGGCCTCTAATTTAAGGACTGATAACAAGCAAGATGGTCTCCCTCCCTCTCGTCTGGAGCACGTGGTGACCATGGCTTTTAAAAAGAACTTCAGATTTTAATTTATCTGATCACAGGACCGTTTCCCACTCTGCCCGAGTCTGTTTTAAATTAATGTTGGCCCAGAGAAGACGGCAGCATCTGTGGATCATGTTCATATTCATTTTCCGCCTTGTCCTATGCGCACCGATTTCAACAGATTCTCTGAAATCTTTTGATAACATTATGCATGGGATAAGCAAAGCCTTTGCTTTTTTGTGCGGCAATTTTACTAAGGAAGATGTACCTGTACCGGTAATTGTTTCATAAACACTTCAATGCAGTTTTGTGCAGACTGGTGAACCTCTGCTAATCTTCACTTATGAGAGGCTCTTCATCTTTAAGATCTTTTTTGTCACCCAAATGTCACTGACCTAATGTCCACGCAGATGTTTCTTTTTAGTACCACTGATTTTTCCAGCCCGTTGTCCTGCCCATGTTCTAACTTTGTATTGTAATTGTCTATGCTTCCAACGGTTTGCAGATTTTGACCAATGTATAAGGTACCGATCCAGTTCTACGGATGCAGAGGCCATGAACTCTCCTCCTCCTTTTGCATCTGTTGACAGTAGTCTGTGCAACATCAGAAGTCCACTTCTACTGACTAAAGACAAGGTGTCAAGGAAGGGAAAGGGATGCTGCAAACATACATTTCTTTTAAGGTCAAAACTGCATTGACACCTGTCATTTTGGCTCCACAATAACAAGTTTACACTCCTTGCTATCCAACAATAGACTGAAGGTTGTTTTTGAAGCCGGAATGTCCCTTAAAGTTTGCTGAAATTTCTTTCAAGCTCGCCCGTGTCTGGAATGTTGGGCAAGTGTCTGTGCTTACATGTTCGAAATGTGCTGTAGAAAAGAAAGTTAGAAAGTAAACAGTTGTTAAGTATGACAAAGCTGTTGGAGGAGTGCTGGCTGGAACTGGTGAACATTATACTCAGTATTCAGGTTATACATTTGTTTAATGTTCAACAGCATCTGAAAAGCGCCTGAAAACACATGAATACGTAAGAGCTAATAAAACTGGTGTTGTAATTATTCACACGGCTACAAATATCAAAGGGATTCTGAACAAGAGTGTCTTTCTTTTGAAATAAACCTTTAAAACTTTCCAGTTCCACATCCTTGAGCTGTATGTGCTGACTGTGATTATAAAACAGATAACTTTTTTATAAAAGAAGGTCTTTCATAATTGAAAGGGGATTAATCTGTGATGCATTTTGGGCTTTGTCAGTCTTGCTGGTCATTGACACTGTCTGATGTGACATCATGTGTTGCAAAACTAAATTGTGGGTTTTTCTATCTTTGTATTACTTGTCAATGAAAGTTAAACTTCCCCAGTTGCATATCCGGTCACATAGCAATTTGAATATCAATGGCTTGTCAAATGCAACAAGTATGTGTGTCCTGCCAGACAATTACAAACAGAAGCATTGTAGACAAAACACAAAAACAAAACATTTAAAAGAGACTCCCCAGGGTGCATTTGTAATACCAGTGGCCCTATGGAAGTCAACACAAAAGAGCAGAAACACTTCAAAATGTAATGACATTGATGCAATTAACTTTTCTTTTTTTTTTTTTTTTTTTAAAGGAAAAGATGAAACGTTTCAATGTTTTAAATGAACTGTACCTCTCTTTGCCAGGTCCATGGCGGCTTCCTTGCCGATGCCAGTGTTGGCCCCGGTGATAACCACAGTCTTGCCATCAAGCCTGGCATCAGAAGACCAGGCAGCCCGGAAGAGATTACTGCAATATTGAGAAACCGCAGCTGTGCTTTCACAAAAGGCGTTTACATGACCAAGCAAATTCACAAAGTAACATGAAAACTCCCTGTTAGTCCTACCATTTATAAAGGAAACGTTTATCCACAAACATTAGCCATCTACTTGGCATTATTAAAGCTTTTTTTTATATAGACATTCAATGTAGGTAGCCTATATACTTACACAATATGTTAGGAAAAGGGGTTAAAGTAGTTTTTTATCGTGAAAATAAAAGTTTTCTCACCTTAAAGCTTGCATGTCAGTTTAACACACCAGACAGCTCGATACTAAAAAAAAAAACCAACCCAGAAATACCTGGAAACCTGACAAACCTGACCAACTCAAATCAACACTGTTGGACGGAGCAGGCGGCGGCTGCGAGGCGGAACTGGCACATGTAGTCCGCCTCCATAGGCTGGACTTTCAGCCAATGGGATGCGAGAAAACCGGATTTGGAGTATTCTGATTGGATAATCTGTCCTCTGGGGCGGGTCCCTTTCGGGTCGGGGATGATGGATTGTTATTATGGGTTGCACCGGTTGGGTGGAGAGTCCAGGTTTAACTGTAACCTATTTGAGACAAACACACCTTTGTATTTGTTTATATACTATATAGTAAAAATAAAACTACTACTACTATTATTATTAATTTTTTTATTTTTAATCAATGAGGCAGGGTTCAGTTATTCTGCTCCTCACCGGTGGAACAAACTTCCTGTAGACCTGAGGTCTGCTCCAACTGTCAGCTCCTTTAAATCAGGCCTAAAAACATTACTGTTTACTGAAGCATACTCTTAAATTAAATACTTACCTGCTGTACTCTACTGCCCTTACCTTTTAACAACTTGTGCTTTTTATTACTTTACCTCTTTTCTTATCATTTTATTTCATTTTATTTGTTATTTACTGTTTAATAGTGTCTGGCCGCTTTTAATGTTGATGTAAAGCACTTTGAATTGCCTTGTGTTGAATTGTGCTATAGCCTACAAATACATTTGCCTTGCCTTGCTTTGCCTTAATACTACTACTACTAATGATAATAATAATAATAGTTTGCAAAATACAGGCTTGTCTGTGGATGCCGTCAGGATTAAAAATTGGTCTTGGGTTTGTTAGGATTTTATGAAATTGTTTAAGGTATGAGGGTTTTTTTCTATAAAATTCTACACTGGTGGTAACTCTCAGCGCAGGACGACATCCTGGTTTGTAGGAATACACTGTTTTGCTGAGTTCTTTTTTAGATGAAGACAATGAAGAGACACAGATGTTTTAAAACTGAAAGGTTCCATCCTGTTTTTCTCAAAAGTTTTAGTGATCTTAGGTATTTGTTGAGGTAACATCTTAAGTAAGAAACAATCAGCAGGATATACAGTATATGGCTGAAAGTGTGACATGTTTAGGTTTCTTTCCCCACAGATAAGGTTCAACATCCGCACCTATAACCTACAAAAAACCTCCTTCTTCAGTATAAATACGACTGGATCGATGACCACATTGTGCATTTCTTTTCCTACCTCTGTGGTTTGAGAAAAGTGTACCTCCGGCTGGAAAATATTGTGCATGATATAATAAAGGCTTGTCTTAACATTTGATTCTGTTGACTGGTTTTCTTATGGTGCACCAGACAAACGAACATGCAGATCTTTCAGGCTTGAAAGGGTAAATGGCAAGTCCCTTAGGTTTTGCTATTGTGGGTCACAAAATGGGGAGTCTAGAGTGTCTGGGGTACTTTTACAGGGTCATGACTGTTGTGTGTCCCCATTACAGGATCTGACCTTATAACAGAAATAAAACAAGGCCCTACCTTCCTTAAGTTACTTCATTGCAGCCCTAAAAAACTGCTGCATGTGGGGGGTAACTCGGTGCTGTTTGTGTATTCTGTAATACTGTAGGCAAGAGAGGATGTTGTTTAGTTATCCGGATGTCCTTCTTCAGCCCTAGTTATTTCCTATCAGTCATGGCCACCATCAACGTCAGACTGACTGTCAGACTCTATTATAAAGAAAACAAGATTATGAAGGATAAACTGTGTAGTTTTCAAATTAGGACAATAAGAGTAGAGGAGGTAGAAAAACTTTTGCATTCCATTAAAAGTGATAAGCCATGTGGTGTTGATAATTTAGATGGTAGGTTACTGAGGCTGGCGATTACGTCTATTCAGAAGCGGATATGCCATATCTTCAATTTATGTATTGAAAATGGTGTTAATCCACAGCCATGGAAGATAGCGAAGGTTGTTCCGCTGTCAAAAAACAGCAGGGAGCCTTTTGCAGGTCCAAATAGTAGGCCTGTGAGTATTCTACCAGTGTTAAGTAAATTAATGGGGAAAATAATATGTATAAGCCAGGCTATTCCACGAGCACAGCACTAAGATCACTAACTGAAAATTGGCTTAAATATATTGACAAGAAGTCTATGGTTGGTGCTGTGCTTTTGGATTTTAGTTTGATATCATTGATAATGAATTACTACTCAAGAAACCTTTGGCATATAATTTTAAAGCACAAGTTATTAAATTTATGAACAGTTATTTGGTAATAGACAGCAATGTGTAATGTTTAATGGAAGCCTTTCAGATATTTTAACCTCTCAATGTGGTGTCCCCCAAGGGAGCTGCCCAGGTCCATTGCTCTATTCTATATTTGTAAATGATTTACCACATGTATTAAAAAGTGCATGTATGGAAATCTATGCAGATGACACTACAGTGTATGTCTCTGCAGAAAATGTAGTGTGTATTAATAAGTTGTTGCAAGATGAGTTGATGATGGTCTCCAACTGGGTTACTGAAAACAGGTTATAATTGAATGTTGTTAAAACAAAGAGTATTATTGTGGGTTCTAGATACATGCTAAGATCTAATCCTGAACTAAGTCTTGCTTTGCATGATGTCATTATTGAGCAGGTTCAGAAAGGCCAAGTTGTTGGGTGTGAAACACTTTCCTGGTCTTCACATATCAATAAAATTGTATCTAAAATGAGTAGTAATATTTCAATGATTAGAAGAGGAGCTCACCTGTTGACTGACTCAACAGTAAAATTGGCATTACAATCTTTAGTACTATCCATTCTTGATTACTGCCCAACAATATGGTCCAGTGCTACAAGACAAGACTTAGACAAACTCCAGCTCACACAGAGCAGGGCGGCCCTCGCTCTCCGCTGCTCTGCTAGGAGTAGTGATGAGTGGATGCATGCCGCATTGTCCTGGATAAAAGTTGACCAAAGGCTGGCGTGTAGCCTGGTAAAATTTTGTTTCAACATCTGGAATATTGGTAAACCTATCAATTTGTCATCACATCTAAAACCCAGCAATACTCAACATGGCTATGCAACCAGATCTGCGTCTGGTGTTCACTTTACTCTTCCTCTACCAAGAACCAACGCACTAAAGAGGGCTACAATGTATAGAGCAGTGACTTATTGGAATAAGCTTTCACCACATTTAAGCATGATAAACAATAAAGCTAGATTCAAAAATAAATTAAGAAAAACAGTACTTAGCAAGGAAGTCAGTTTTAGTTAGTTGGTTTATTCTTAAATTCTTGGTTTATTCTAAAATTCTGAGTGTGTAAAATTGAATATTTTTTGTTGTTTGGTTCTGGCTGGTTTCAACAATTTAAGGGTTGAATTCCATTACATCTCAGATCATTTTTGTTTAGATTTAGTTATGTTTTAATTGTAAGGATTGTATTTTATTGTTTTATGTGTGCAATGTTGGACCCCAGGAAGAATAGTCTTCACTGTAGGGAGGACTAATGTGGATCCGTAATAAATAAATAAATAAACGTGCACGGAAACCAGGCAAACAGAAAAGCTGCAGCCATCTCAGTTCCTATCTTCTTCTTCTCCACAGCTGCAACAAAGACAATGGTGCACTTCTACCATTGAGTAGAGCTAGTTACGCTAGTTTTCTAATTCACGAGAACCTACTGGCTCTACCGCTGTGATGAAGACACGATGGCTTAAAGGACTGAGGTCAACCCTGTTACAATTCCAGCCCTCTAGGTTTTACCCTGGATCCTGAGGGTCATGAGATCTAAGTTTACTATTTATTTATTTATTACGGATCTCTTATTTATCACTTTTAATGGAATGCAAAAGTTTTTCTACCTCTTCAACTCTTATTGTGATAAATTGAAAACTACACAGTTTATCCTTCATAATCTTGTTCTTTATAATAGAGTCTGACAGTCTACCATCAGGTTATTACTAAATGGACATGGGCTAAGAAACTGGAAAATTGTGTGGAAAAAAATAAAATAGGAAAATTGTGTGGATCCCCAGCAGTTTCAGTAACATTCAGCAACAGTAACTTGGGAAATGTACTAGTTGGGCCCATATAAAACCCAGGTGTATGATACACCTGGGTTTTAGATGGTATTTGTGTTGCTCAAGCTCGAGCAACACAAATCCTTGATAAACTGCAGTCGGAATAATAAGCAACTCCTTCTCTGGACCTCATGGGGAGTGTGTGCATGTTTACAGGTGTCTTTGACTGAATTATCTAAACCATTCTGAATTTAAAGTTAAACAATGATCATTTCTGTCCTACACGGTAACTCTAGCTGAAGTCTAACTTTTATTTATTATGCCACTGCGCTTAATCTTTTAATCTCTTAATCTTTTTCTCTCCTCTCAACAACCACAGAATTGACAATAGTAGTGACTGATATGATCAGTGATTTTTATTTATTTAAATGATGTCAGAAAAAAGTGCTTAGTTCAGCAGTTAATAATTACACCCAAAACTCATCTATGTTCCTCAAAATTTTATATGTAGAAGTTTTTGTTACGCAAAGAAAACCACTCCTAAAAGAGGAAATACTGTGAAATCCTTTTTTTTTTTCTGTAGTAGAGAACATTTCTTTCAAAAAATTGAATCATTGCCAGCTCCAAAACTTTGAGATAGAACCTTGATACTTTCTTTAGGGTTTTTCTATGGCTTGCAAACATGCCATTCACTGAATCATTGTTTTGTCACATCAGACACTGTAATATATCGATGATATGACTCGAAGATGGGCGGAATGTTGGTTTTACTGCAGGACTTTTAAAAACACAACAAGAACATGGCAGAAATAACCTGCAGTGAATATTAGCTGTGGCGCTGATGACTACAGAACATTTGTCTTTGCCGATGCTGCCCCCTGGAGGACATATCCCAACATGACAACATTCGCCTACTACACACACTGATATCGGAGTGGTGTGTCCAGCCTCCTCTGTTTCCGTGAAGTGGGTACCAAAAAGCTGAAACATTGCTGTCAAAAGACACACATCCTAATAAAGAGAAGTGGAGTCAAGCGGTCGACTCTGCCCTCTAAAACCAGCTGGCACGATGGAAGCAGGTTTGTATTGTACCTCAGCAGTATGTTGACCAGTGTCAGAAATGTTTCCTTAGGTTTTACACCATCTAATACCAGAAATCAGCTGTATTGTATATTATTATATATTAGTATATATGTTTGAACCACAGAGGAATTTTCAACAAGACGAAAGTAGATTACACAAGAAGTAATACAGTTTTTTTTTTATTTGAAAAAAAGAAGAAGATTTTCTTACAGTTTCAATGTATTCTTACCATGAGATGGAAAGCAGCCTTGCTTCTACTGACTTCTCTAAAATGATCTACATTTGCTTGTCCGTGTAGCCTTTTTTTTTGCTTGGAAGTTAGATGCAAAACCATCACCGCTGTTTCCTTCAGTATTTTACATGTGATAAAGAGGCTGTCTGAACTTGCCTTACTGAAACTCTGTGTCATACTCCAGGTGAATGTGTATTTCTGCCACATGAATCAATATTTTACATCTTTTTTTTTTGGAAAGAATGGATGGTTTATGCATGAGAAAAAAAAAAAACAAAAATAAGGATCATTGAAACTACTATCAGATTAAAAAGCCTATTACTTGAGTGATAGCAGTGCCTCTAAAAAGGTCATGCACTTCTATGATGTAGCAAAAATAGAGTATAAAAGACGATGGATAACTGCATTTTTCACAGAAGAAAATTCACAGAACGTATTGGTATTGGTATGGAAAAAAGAAATAAAATAAACAAAAACTTTAGAGTTTTAGCACTGTGAGTACTTGACATCCATCACAGGTGAATGTTGGGAACAGAAACGGCTAAAACCAGGTTTTTCTTCTTCAGTCCCACCACAGATAATGTCATAATGTAACTGACTTTATCTCTTTTAATCCCGACAGGCTGCTTTTGGCTGTAATAAAAACTAAAGCCCATCAATCAGCTGCCAAGATGAACCGTGCTAGTTGGTTTTATGTGTTTCCGTGGAGTTGTACCTAGCTGAATTAAAAAAAAAATTATAATAATTATAAAAAGAAAACATAAAAAAACAAACAAACTAGAATGCAACAAGTAAAGTCTGCATATAGCACGAAATAGGTCAGAAGATGTTTATATTGTTGGTTATTTCTTTTTAAATTTTGGATATTACGTTTTTATGTTTTAAACTCCACTATAGATGGAGTAAAGTTCTGAAACATTTTCAAAACGGCACTCTTGAATTTATCATTACAAGAACTAACAAATTAATATTCTGCCATATCCAGAAAGAAATGAAAAAGCTGAATAACAGTGCCGTTATTAACGTAAACCAGTTTGGGATGTATCAAGCAGATTAAAATGTTAAATGAGGGGTGAGAGCTACTTATGTTCCCACTAATGTCAAAAGTGAATCCACTCTTGTAAAACATTGTGTATGTATATAAATGAACAAACAAAACAAAAACCCAACAAAAAACAAAACAGCTATTTTGGGTCCATAGTGTTTGAATTGGAATAAATCTCCAAGGAAATATAATATAACATGTTGCAGTGAATAAAAACCCTTGGTTGAAAGGTGAAACATCTTCAGGAATTTAGAAGAAATCCATTTGTGCGATTAAAAGCCTTTTTAGAGGTAATACACTTAGCACATGAACATTTATATTTCAACTACATTACCCAACTGTCTTACCCATTTGGAGTAAATTTTACATATACTGTAAAACTGCTTTAAAGTATAATTGTATTTGTAAACAAAAATAAGAAAAACACTTTTAAAGCACTTTATGATAAATGTTCAGACACAATAGTAAGAAACTCTCACATCACACCCCAGTAGTGTATAACTTTGTCCAGCAGGTGGCAGCAAACAACCGTCTCAGGACGCTTGTTTCGCTTTTGTACCAGTTCTGTGGTTTTGTTGAGGCTGTAGACAGATTAACAGGTTGGTATTTGGGTAATTCATGTCCTTGCTCAACATCTCAGTCATCTGGCAAAAGATTTCCACAAAACTTAATCATCCAGTGTTCTTTTCCAAATTTTCACTAAATCAGCATGAGCGGTTCATTCCTGAGCCACAGACCAGCAGTGGGTTTATACTCCAGCCATCAGAAGAGGAAACCTTGTGCTGGACATCAGCTGACTATGCTAAGCAGACATTTCCTTCCCTTTTCTCTGTGAGATATTTCAGCATAGGAAAGGATGAGTCTGCTTTGTGTCTACTGGGGAGGTTGCGTCTTTTCAAATGCTGATCTGCCTTGGGAACAAACATACAAACAGGATAAATTTCAGGGGGAAGGTGCTGGATTAAGTTCAGGTCAGGGTCAGGAAGCTAGTGGTCATGGTTGGGGTAAGAAATCAGGAACTTAATGTAAATCTGGTGTCTGAGTGCAGACATTGCAATTCCATTTTGATGATGATGAATCAAAACAGTCATATGATCATGAGAAATTGATTCACTCAGCCTGGACACTCCAGCGTCTAAATTAACTTTATCTGAACTTACTCCGACTGAACCCCCTCCATCACCCCGACTCAACTTTCTTATCCAGGTTTATTTAAGCAATAAACAAAGGAAACCATAACAAGAGGTGTTTTTTTATAAGTGACTCTTGGTTAATTTAGTATTTTAGGAATAACAGCATGACTTATTTTGATTGCTTTGTAGTAGTTTGTGTTGGTATGTAGTACATTAAATAAGGTACACAGCAAGTCTAAGATGTTCTTTTTCATTTATTTTATTTCTCTGTTGTATTTATTTATTTATTGGACATATTAAAAGTCACATACTCAATAGTTTATTATTTTCTTGCTATTTTCTCCCTACTGTTTGTCATTGTTGTTTACAGATGGTTTTGTCATCAGACATAACAGTTTACCTAAGTCGTTAGTGGCGCCACATTAGCAACTTCCCAGAAACCAAAGACAATGGAGAGGCAAAAGGATGCACTGAGTGAACTATGAGAACAATCCATTAGCTATGATGAGACTATTAACTTTACTCTGGCAGATGGAGGGCAAGAGGATGTAGATCTTATTTTTATGCACAAGACAAAAATCCCTAAATAATCCGCTGTGAACGACAGAAGAAAAGCCTTTGCAGAAGCTGAACCAACGGTGGCATTCTTATTTGGCTTATATAACATTTTTGTTTGAGATTTCCACATGGACCTTGTTGAGATGTTGCTGGTAACAGATAAGCTAGTATGAAAGACATTAATCATCAGTTATAGCAGAGACTGTATATCAGAGATGGACATTGCAAATTTGATGTTAGGGGTTTCTTCGTTGACATTTAGTTTAGCATCCAGTAATTACCATCTTAGTCTTTTTGCAGCAAAACCCATATTTTAAAGAGAGGGTGGAGCAGAACAGTGACATTTGAGACATACCGTTAGTGTTGTGTGTTTTTTTGTGAGTGAAGGAGTTGCTGCATTATTCCTATTGGCTAAATACTTCCTATCACGTTATTATAAATTAATTGTGCTAACAATGGCTAACAACAGCTTGTCTCACATGTGGAAAGGTTCGTGGAGAATGACAGTTTTTGTTGTTGGTTTTTTTCACTATTTTGCGATCCATTTCAGAGTCTGGGCTCCGGCAGACCCCCGTGACCCTGTACAAGATTAAACAGGTATAGAAAATGGATGGATGGATGGATGGATGGATGGATGGATGGATGGATGGATGGATGGATGGATGGATGGATGGATGGATGGATGGATAGATGGATGAATATTTCAGAAGTTATGAACAGTTAAATAAATCTTTGCTGCTAAACCACAAAAGAAATGAGTAGAAAGAGAAAATTTCCACCAACCCAGAATAACTACAGAAACATAGTTATCTATAAATTTAGAGTCACAATTCATCTTGAATTCCCATTTTACTTTTGAAAGAATATAATTACATTCATAGATCCAGATCTCAACGAAAAGTGATGTTCGTATTTTAAAATGTATGGTGTTTTTAAAATTTTTTGTACAATATATTAAAATTATATTGCAACTTTTGCACTTTGGTACAAAAATAATTTTACAATAACATATAACTATTGTTGCAAAGAAACTTTCATATTCCAAATCTTTCTTCCCAGATATTTATTTACAAAAATGAACATTCAATAGAGTGACCACTCTACATGTGAGGTTCCCAAATCATGATATTTTTTCAGAGAACGAGGACATTTTGTGCTTTATGAACTAAACCGACTGTTCCTTCAACTCGAGATTGACTGTTTGATTAAAGATTACTGTGGAAGGAGATAAATAAACTGAGTTCCACTATAAACCGTATAAACCTAAATATTATGAGCATAACTTTGAAACAGAAGAAGCCCCCCAAAAAAAGAGAAAAGACGACTCATTGTCGTAGTCTCTGAAAGAGACCAGAAGCTAAACGGGCAAAGCCACAGTCCAAATGTTTACATCACAGCAATATCTGTCCAAGGTCACATCCCTCTGCCCACACACACACACACACACACACACACACACACACACACACACACACACACACACACACACACACACACACACACACACACACAGGCGGCCGGCAGTCTGGCCTGAAAACCTCAGATGATGAAGCTGAATCTGTGGGAGATGATAAACATCTCATCTGCTGCCATCACCTTCGACGTTACGACAAACCTTTACCTTTCCTCAGCACCATCAACACCATCAACACCACCACGTCTTTGTTTTTGGTTTCTCACCCACTCGGACTCCCTCACCCCTATGAGTTGTTACATAAGACATAAATGCAGTTATTTGTTGCTCAAACTGTCTGTCTTTACTTTACTGATCTAATCTTAAAGCTGTAACAGGTTTCTTGACTGCTGCAGCACTGAGATACAAATCTGCGCCTCCATAATTACAGTATTTTTTTTTTAAGCAGTCTTATTAAATACCAGATAGCGGAGTCCTTCATCTCACCCTCGCACAGTTGACCGAAAGTCATCACAGCATTTAACTCTCCCCCCTTGATGACTGGGCTTGAGTCTTTTTTCTCACTGGTTTTCTTTCTCTCTGGAGAAATCGAGCTAAGCGGTCACTGAAAGGTCACTCCATCTTTTGAGGAATGAAAAACGTTTCCCCCTCCATAGATCTAAACGATACAGCATGTTTTTGAGAAGGAAACAGAAAGCACACCTCCTAGCCGACGCCTGACATTTACTGATAGACGGGTTGTGTTTGGAACTAGATTTTCGTCTTTTGGTACTGCAATGGATGGATCACCCTTTTCCATCACACCTTGTCTTCTGCATCTTCTTCTGTCACTTCTCTTTCAACACATCCAGAAATCCTGTCTTTGGCCTGACCTCTTTTCTTTTGTCGTTTTTCCTTGACACCTACATCTCCAGCATCCTTCAACCAATGTATTCACTCTTCCTCCTCTTTACAAATCCAAACTGAGGTGCTACATTCAGCTTGATTCAGTCCAGGTTGAATAAGTCAGATGGGATAGATTTCACATCCATGACAACTGAACCTGCAGGTAAAATTGTATACATTTTGAATAATTTGGCGGGGTGGTCTTTTGATTGCTGTCGTCACCAAGCGTCACGTAGCCATTTACAGTTTTTTTCGATTGCTTACACACTAAAATTAAAAGTAGTACACTATTAGCAAAACCTTACACTCAAGAAGCAAAACATCAGCCCATATTTGCACAACTATAAGCACATTGTCAACCTCACACTTGTTGCAAAACTCTACACACAGGGATTTTCAAAACACTAAACACACTAAACGTACATTAGACACAAAAATCTATCATAAAGTCACTTCTTTGCAATACCAAAGCACTGACTGTCAAATTAGCACACCGTCCAAGCAGTTGGTTCAACACAGTCATCAGGTGTGCAAACACTTGTTTGCTTAAATGAACCTGCTGCTTTCTATAGTGTAGACACACCAATCAGGTGTATCTACACTATAGAAAGCAGCAGGTGAGCTCATTGGTCTCCAAGCACAAGAGTCAGAGAAAGACTACAATTTTTCTCGATTGCTTTGACACATTTTGCACATCATGGGTCAACTTTATCTAATGCTCACACCTTCTTTGCACAGAAAGAGTCCTCTCTGGCGAATCAGTTACAGTAACTATTTCTCATTGCTTTCACACAATTTTCTTTGACTTTTACTGTAATACACTTTTCAAAACAGTTACTGTAACACACTTCTCACAAAGAGACACAAAACATAACTGATTTACCATGGCAACACATTGCAGACACTTTGTAGCAGCCAATTGGAACTGCTCTCTCAATTCTAAAAAATTATCAGCACCTGTGTGAACTCTCTTTGCAAAACAAAGCAAGTAGTCCTCAACCTATCAAAGAGGTCAATAGCTTGAAGTTGACACCAAGCATGGATGGAGGAGGACGTGGACGAGGACATGTGGCCTGATCGTCAGGCCCGTGTCGACAATGCGTAATTTTTCTGTATTTTTATTTTTTTCATATTTACAGGGTTTTATTTGATTGTGTTTCATTTACAGTACTTTCTTTGAGAATTGACCTTTGTTGTACTGCATATTGAACCCTGTCATTTTGATTGCTTACATGTGCATGTGACAAGTACTGCAATAAATATTTTTCTGTCAGAATCTTGACATTTTGTACAAAGTAGAACAAATGTAAATCAATGGTGTTGACAGGAACTTCAGCAATACAAAAACAGATCTACAATATTTTACTGTATACACATTTTCTGATTTTACTGTAAATACTCTGTGACAGTATATTTCTAAGTTATATAACTAAGTTAGAGTGCTCAATACAAAACCCAAATTGTAGTATGTTGTCAGTTGTAAAATAGTCAATACTATGAACAAAAGAACAAAAGTTGATATTGATAGCTGTGGTTTCAATTTTGTTATCCATCGTTACAGTAAATAAATGAGAAAACACACATGTTCAATTGAGAAAAAATTCTAGGTTTTGATGGAAAAGTTTGGTTTTGATGGATGTGTGACAAGTTTTGAGAAAGTGGTGTCATTCTGCAAACATCATAAAGTGTTTTGGTTATTTCAGCTTCTGTTAAGGGCTTTGTGTGAGCTGTTTTGAAAAAGTAAACTGTGAATGGAAAAATGGGCCAAAACGATCAAGAAAAACTGTATATTTGTACTTTGTTGATAGTAGCCTACTCTAATCATAGGGACGTAGAAGTGCTAAAAGTGTTTTAGGTTTATCACAGCAGAGTGTAACTCGTGCAAACAGAGTATAGTAATGTGAGACGTGTTTGTTTCATATGGTAACAAAGTGTGGTTTTTAAAAAGAAGTGTATAGTCTTACAAGCGTGTTTAATTTTGCAAAGGATCTGTAGTGTTTTGCTAATTTGGTGTATTGTTGTGCTAATTGTGTGTAGTGTTTTGAAACCACGGGCCCTGTTTTGAAAATCATGCTTAGGCAATCAAGAAAAACTGTAAAGCAGCACAACGTAACTTCCAGCTTTTGCTGAGTTTGGCGGCATCTTTTGGACAAAAGCGGTAGTGCTTTACCAGAAAGAACACTACGTTTCCCATGATGAGCACCAGCGCGTACTGCCGGAAAGATCCTGTCCCGTTGCGTGCATTTGTTTTGATAGTGAATGAAGAAGGGACAGACTTTTCTCTTTCACCAAGTGAACAGACGGAACGCAAAAAAAAAATGTTAAACTGCTGGAAAGGAACTGGAATTTACCGGGATACCTTAAACAAGGAAGCCAGGGAGCGGTATATGGAGAAAATAATGATTATTAACGGTTTGGATCCATATGAAATCCCTACTAAAGAGTGGAGCTCCTCGTCGGAGCGCCACTCTTTAGAAGGATTTACTGCCGCAGTTCTGCACAACCCACGTCTTACTACCTTGTTTAGGAGTGTTTGGCAGCTGCTTTGGTAAATGTTTGACACGCCATGTGTTTCAATAAATTAGTATAATAGTACAACATACAGTACATGTTTTGTATCCCTCTTACTTCTCTTTTCTTTTTTTGACCGCTATATTATGCTGAAGAGGCTCCGAGGCGTGAGCAATATTTTTGTTTTCCTCGTGAGATTATTTTTTTCCTCTGCAGCTACAAATAAGAGTTAATATTTTTTCCTCAACAAACTAGTTTTATCTGAAGATAGGGGTAATTGCACCGCAGAGAGCTGGCCAGCAACTGCGTTTAGCTGGAGAAGTGGGTAATAAAACCTGTGTTTTTATCCGACCCGGTCTGTGTGAGTGTTTGTGGTACTGTGTGGAAGGTTATGTTTGTAGTTACAGCCGCGATCCAACCGAGCCGACGACTCTTTCACTCTTTTACTCTGTTATATCAGATACTTGGCCTCCGTGGTTCTGCCTCCAAGCAGGAAAGCGGTGAAAAGTTAAACCATTAGCAATCTTTTCCCCACGTCTGTTATGTGGAGCTTATGCAGCCATAACGCAGCAACGGGTTACCAGCTTCTGCGGAGCTGCGCTCCAAGCCCCGCCCATTTTCGTCTTTACTACGAATCAGGAAGGAGGGGGAAGTGACGTATGCCGTAAAGCAGTCAAAGCCGTAACAATTTGTAGTTTTTTAGTGTGGCAGGGTTCCTACCATGCTCCTCAAAGTTACATAGTGCCAGTGAAGGCGATACAGACCCCCCAGACCATGACAGAGGTGTCATTAAACCTGTTGGAAGTTGATGTACATTCACAATGACTCTGGAAATATGATATTAAGGTGGAAAAGTTACATAGTGCCGCTTTAATGTTTAGCACTATCTTGATGCGATTTTGGAGCTGTGAAGAGAATAATTGTTCTCATTTTAAAGAAAATATGGACTGTTGTTACGTTAACTGTACTGTGAGATCAGTTTGATCTTAGCAAAGCAGCCTTTAGCAGCTGTCTTCACTCCTGACTGAAGCCTGGCAGAGCATGCCAGCTCAGCTACTCGTTCATCAGATTCTACCTCTTCCAGCAGCTGAGTCCTCCAGCTGAGCAGCCTTTGGCTTGGATCATTTCAGGACGCTTCCCGGCTGACCAACTGAACCATTAGCCAGTAAGTGATCGTAGTCTGACACATATAGTCAGCTGAATCTAAAAAACAGATCCACCTGCAGCTGTGCTTCCTGTCTCTCAGCCAGCGCTGCTGTCTCCAAGTCATACAGAAGAGCTGCTCTCGCTCCCACTTTGCAAAGGTTTTCCCTTTACTGCCGCAGCCACTCCATCACTCATAATCATAGACACTCTACTGCAACCGCTCTTCTCTCTTCTTCACCTCTTTCCCACACGTCCCATTGCTCTACACCAGGGGTGCTCACACTTTTTCAGCATGAGAGCTACTTATAAAATGATCAAGTCAAAATGACCTACCACCTACTACAAAAAATGCAAAACATATATTTATTTATAAATATATTGAGGATTCTTTATATCGCATGAGCCAATATTGCACAACACAACACAATTAACTATGTTCACTCAAAAAACTAAGGATCTTACCAAGAAATGTTCTTATTTCTAACCTAAAAATGCCATTACACCTGATAACACACATAACTTAAAAGGTTAGGTGTTTTTCCCACGTGTTTCAATTGAACTTTCATTTGTGTCAAGCAAATTTGAAGTTCTAGTTAAGTTTTAAGTTAGAGTTTTGGCAGTGTTCAAAACAAAATGATGAGCCCTGCTGTATTGGAGCACATTAGACATCAATGCTGCTTGTTTTATCCATGAATGACTACGGACCTAAAATTGAAAACTACCCAGTTAGCTTTATTACGTTTTTATTTTGGATGGATGATAGGTTGACGTCAATTTTTTTAATGTCACGCGATCTACCAATAATACCTTTGCGATCGACTGGTAGATCACGATCGACGTATTGAGCACCCCTGCTCGGCACAGTTCAGCTCAAGTGTTTAAGCTCTCTAACTCCCTAAAGACCTATATTCCTTGCATCCTCACCATTCCACCGTCTCCCCGTTCATTTACACACATGTATTCTGTTTTGCTGCATTTCCATCTGGTCTTTTCTGGACACAGAGCATATCCACCTTGCTCACTGCATCTCATCAACTATCCTTCTACTCCTCGTCATTGCACCAACTTTTAAAAGTTCCTGCCTTCACCCCTTACATTGCTGCCTTTCCCCATATCTTTCTGCTGCTTGACACACCTGTAGCAAACAGTAGCAAATTTTCCGTTGACATCCCGTCTATGAGCAATACCGGTGGCGGTCATTGTTTGCAGTGTGCGAAAGTATCTATACAAGTAGTTTCAGTGTCAACATGAAAAAAGTCATTATCACAAATAAGTAGTTTCATCCATCATTCTTGACACATTGTAAATGAAACACTCCTATTTCCACAAACTAGGGATCCCTCTAAACACTTGTTAGGCCCTAGGAGCTCCACCCTTTGGATAGGTTTGCATAGAGATCAATATACCAACCTTATTCTAAACACAATATGGTGTTAACATGAGTAGGTTAAAGTGTAGTCTGTCCAGATGCCTTCTTACTCCCTCAAAACAAAATGGATTATTCTCAAATAAACAACCATTTTAACATTTTAGGCTGCCAACATAACCCTCGGGGACAAGTCTGGACAGCAGGATGTTAGTATTTCCACCCTCTTCTTCCTCAGCCGTGTCTTTGTAATGGGTTGGCTCATGGATGTCCCTGCATAAGATACGGTCTTGAAGGCAGCGCACATTTTTCCAAATACACTGGTCCAAAATGCAGAAATAAATGTATAATGTCAAATTTTTTCACATCACCACATTTCTTGCAAATTGGACACTGTTAAAACTGTTTCCAAAATACATTTAAATCTAGTATAACAAACCAGAAACCAATATCTGGTAATTATTTTGCATAACCAAATTGTTCATCACCATGAGATGTTCTGTTACAGGACAGGCCTTCATCTGTGTCAGCGGAGCGGCTTCTATACGAGTAGTTCATATAAAAACACAGCAATGAAACACATCCGATCTCAATGGTAATGCCTCCCGCCTTAACATCATTTGGACTATGTCATCAATGATAATGATAACTTTCTCCCCACGCAAGTAATCCTGGCTATCATTACACTGTCCACAGTGTCCCACATACACCACTGTGGAGCCTTAATTACATCCACATCTGGGCCCAATGGCACCAGAAAATGTGTAATAGGTATGTTTGTCCACTCCTGTAATCTTTAGCACAGCCTATAAAACGCCCTCAGTGAAAACTGCTGTGTGCACCAAGGACTTGAGTTTATTGCCAATTGGATCGGGAACAATTAGATCTGCACTTACTGCAGTCATTTGACAAAGAACCAAATTTTATGGCACCCAAGAGCAATTTTTGAGTGGTTTTTGGCTTTTTCTAGCTCTGATCTTGCATTTACTTCCTTCTTGTAGCTCTCACGAACATATAAAAGCCAGTTCAAGATTTAACTCCAGCCCAGTCCTCGGTTCGGTCACGGTCTCTTTTTTCCTCTCTCTCGCTTCATCCAGCCTGGTCCTCTTTGGTTCCTAAGGCACCGTTACCCACCAAAACTACTGAGCTGGCTTCCCGTAGGTAGGCAGAGGGGGTGTTGTTGAGTGACACATAACATTATATATGTCAGACCATGAAATTACATTTCAGGCCAGCTGGGGGCGCATTCCCCATTCACCCCAATATTAGTCAAGGACACGTCAGAAGGAACTGGAAGCCTACGCATTTTGACTCAAAGGTCGTCAAACGAGTCGGTTGAAGAAAAGTGAAAAAGGCAAAGCTGTTGGAACTTTTGCAAGAATATTGTACATTCATCCAAGATCCAGATAATTCATAGTCAGATGTTGAATGAGGAAGCAGGTGTCAAGCTCTTTCACACCTTTTTTTTTTTGGCCCAGATAGTTTTCTATTTTGACCAATTTAATGTCAAAGTTTGATGTCATTGCTCTGCTGGCAAATTGTGCAACACAGAACAGCATCTGTGTCTTAGAGGTGTTACAACACGAACTCAACATCAAGACTGTTTCCTCATGCCTCCATCAAACAGATTATTAGAGATAAATGCAAGATGCAAGATGGCACTGTGTTGAATTTAGGTTATGCTTCCCTTTGAAGGTGAGCAGACAGTCATTACGGCTCTGCTAACGTATGTCCTGCAGGAAACAGGCGTGCAGCTATTTATAGAGCTTTCTCAATGAGGCTGTGAAGTAGTTGAGAGCTGTGTGACAGTCCTTCAGAAACAAGAGCGTCCCTGTTTTAATGAGGGCTTTGCCACAATTTTAGCTGTATGAGACACAATATTCCATGCCTTATGCTTCAAAGTTTGCAAGTTATTTCCCTTTTTTTTTTCCATTGCTTTCATGCTTTCATGTTATCAATTTTGAAAATCAGGGAAAATGAGAAAAAAAGCTCCCTCGTATTACTGCCCTCCGTTTTAAGCTGCTCAAACTGCAAGTAGGTCAGGAGGGTTTTGTCTCTACACCGATTACCAAAATCCCAAAATGGTTTAAAATCTCAGCACTTTTTGTGCCTTGACTGACCCCCGCCGAGATCTCATATTGCTGTCCGATATTCCCACAGTGCGCAGAGCCTTTGTCTCGTGCCCTTTCACTCGTATGAATGGTAACTGAGCCTGTACTATCTTTACACGTCCTCCACCCGTGATGCACTTGTTCTCCTTGTCACCCACAGATGCCATCAGCGATCAACAGTAATCCATCATGCTGGGGACGTTGACAGATGAACAACTGGTGTGACGGGAGCCAGTAGGCCTGTTTGCCTCTATGGTCTGGTCCCTGAGATGCACTGAGATGTCCCGGAGATTATTCTGGAAATCAACAACAATGACCAGGGGCCAAATCTATGGCGACATTTTAGAGCTTCTGTCTGTTTGAAATTCCATATAAATAAGTACGAAAAGCTAAATGTGACCAAACTGTTTACTCTTTTAACCTGGGAAATACTTGATGCTGAATTTAATAGTTATTTGGCTGTTTTCTCTTTTAAGTTACATGCTCAAACATTAAAGGCACACTATGTAACCATATCACTCCAGAGCAAATGGAAAAGTTGATGTCGTTTTCAAACTTTCACTGAAGGTGTAACTTATGAATGACCAGAAATGGGAAGTAACTAAGTACAACTAGTTTGTTGCTGTAGTTTAGTAGATTTTTCAGGTATTTGTACTTTACTTTTTAATTTTACTCCCAACATTTAAACACATAAATATGTACTTTGTACTCCTTACATTATCAAAACATGGTTTTTACTTTTTCCAACCTCCACGGATGACGAAATGACATGAAAGACGTAAATACCTCGAGAGGGAAATTACGTCCGAAGACGATGCAGGAGATTTGGAAAAAAAAAGAGATTCCCCATCCACGTCTGTATTTAGAAGAACTGTTTGGTGCTGTTGGCTCCACCAATGATTCATGGTTCATGTCGCGCGTCTTGTGACGACCTAAAGCCCTCGTACCAAAATTTAACTTGCAGCAAGCTGATTGTGTCAAGTGTTTTTGTCCCCTGTACCAGCTCTGTAAAAGTGTTAAAGCAGAATTTCATGTTTTTCTGTGACAGAATGTTTTAGTTTTGTTGAATCATCAAAAAATGTGTATCACTGATGGTAAAAAAAATCATTTTACTTTTTACCTTTTAACTGAAGTACATTTCAGACGCTGTACTTTCTTACTTCTACTTCAGTAAAGACGGTGAATTCGTACATCTACTTTTACCAGTCTGTGTCTGTGCTTCTACCCAGGTGTAGAATGTGAGTACTTTTGCCTCTTCTGATATTTGAACAAAATACATCACTGTGTACCTCAGTTCAAAATGCTGGGCTCAATATTTTAATAAACAAATTCTTATCTCCTGGTTTAGATGACTTTGCATGACCTGGAAACGATGAGGCGATCGTTGGTAAACCAACGACTTAATTCAACCACACACAAGTGAGAAGGTAACGTCCAGTTTGAATCTGGACGATTATTTTCTTCATGTCTGTATGACGACGGGCAGCCGTTCATGGATTTGTAACTGACTGGATGTAAATAATTTGATCAAATAACTGAATTGTAAATGTGCTGCTTGTCTGTTGAAGTTTAGATGATGCATAATCAGCCACAGACATAGTTTTCTTCTGTAGCTGAACTTAATAAAAAGTTGGAGGGAAAACTGTTAAAGTTGAGGGCAAAAAAGGGGTTTATAACATGTGATAATTGCCTGAGGATCTATTCAAAGCAAAGCTATGAGGGTTCTTATGCCTAACGAAGAAGTTTTCAATGATAACATGAAGACGGATTATTTTCTAATGTCCACAGTAGTTGGTGAGGTGTCTATAGTCAACCAAACACGGAGTAGTTTGTATAAAAATTAGGTGTCAAACGTTTTCGGTGTAACTAAAGAAGAAGTCAGAGGCTCAGGGATGCAGGATTTTGAACCAAATGCAGGAGACCGGGATGGGAATCCTTAATTTCGAACCTATTGTGTCCCCAGGTAGGATATCCAGAACCAGAAACCCATACAGAACCAGGAGGTGACATGAGGAGCAAAGCAAAGGTCTGAACAGAAGGACAACAGACGAGAAGGAAGGAAGGGAAGTTAGGATAAACCCTAAATTCATGTAGACTTTTGATATTTGGTGAACTTAGCCAATGACTGGCTGCCATCAGTTCATCCTCATCATGCTACGAAGATTAGCTAAGAAATTAGTATGTGCCATTAAAGCATCAGCTAAACCCAACAGCCATCTCTGATGTCACCACCAAAAACGACATTTGAAATGTTATAATCCGCTCAGACACTCACCAGTAACTCCACAGCTCCTCTGGCATGGATCGGCTGAAGAACCTGGAAGCCATGGCTTCCTGGGCCTCCTCCTTCTGCCCTTTTGCAACATGCTGCCATGCCGTATGTTGAAAAAGAGACTTCAATACCGCTCTGCAGAAAACCTACAGGTGTCATCACCAATAGCCTGTTCAGTAATCTTTACAGTCCAAGTGTCAGACCAACAAGAAGGACTCTATCCGTTGTTTGGCCGAGCTACAAATATATAACCACATTATATAGATCTACCTCACCTCACATGAAGCAATGACTATCACACAGACACACCTGAGTGTAATTTCACAGATACTTTAGTTAAAAAGGGACTTACAATTGAGGAACAACATTATGCTTTCAGCACAGTGAGACATTATGATCCAAACACGAAGAGCTGAATCTTTTTAGAGGACAGAACTCAATAAAAAAGTGGAAAATAACATGTGCCAGCAAGACACATTAGAGAGATGTTAGAAGAGACTGACGCCACTGCTGACATAAGAACGGCAACAGCCTTGCTAGGAAAAAAATAAATAAAATCATTCAGCCAACTATTACTCTCATTAGCATTTTTATTGCTGTTTCTCAAAGTCTTTTGAAAAAAAAAACTAACAAAATGCAGTGGATTCCACCAAAAGGCTCCAACTGCAAAGTCATCAAGTTATAAAACATTTTGACAAGACAGCATCTTGCTCTAATAAGTTTATAAAATGTTTTTATATTTGCTTGCTCAGCTTGAATGTTTCCAAGAAATTAATTTGCGCTAATTGCGTTTTCAAACATGTTCAGGGTAGCAATGCAAAGCAAGTCCCTTGCTTTTAGTGGGGATGGTTATTTTTGCAGCCACACACAGAAACTAATGCATGGAGGCCCCTAAACACACAAGATTACATTTTGACTTAAGGCAAAGACCGATACAGATCAGTGCTAAGAAAACAAACCCAAAAATCTGAAGCGTTTACAGGAGGGCTAAAAGTACAGCTCCCACTTGCAACAGCAAATCACCCTGAACTTTCCTGCCCCCTTACTGTGCCCGACAGGCGTTTTTAGCCAGACGGCGTCCAAAAATACACGAGTCCATATGATTCATTAGAGCAGCTGGATTGAGGATGCAGTTTTATGCAATGTGAGTGGGTTTTAGACGGACTGCTGATGACAGAGTGCAGCTCTGTTCCCTTGATACCTTCATTAATTTAAGACAGAGCCAAACCTGGGACACATAATTCATAGAAATCTCCGGAAACCCTTTTGGACTGACATCTGGGTTTTCAACGGAGGACCACAGGAAGAAAATACTTGAGATTATACTGCATACATTGGGACGTGTTCACTGTCAGATGATACATTTTGTAGTTGATGATGTGGATTTCAACCTGGTATGAGACGCCCACTGTGGGTTAAAATGAATTCCACGAAACTCCACCGGGACACAGAATTTATTTGGTCTGTTTTTTTTTTCCCTGTTTGTTTTATGTAAGTGCTTACATAATCCCAGTTTATATTTAAAGTAGATTTCAACACTGATCGGTCAGATTAAAAGGCGCTCACAGGCTGGACAGAGCCACAGGACCTTGTAAGTACCAGACAATTTCTGAAAAATGTCTGTCAGAAGCTCGTGCCTCAAGTCAAGACCAGCTGGTCTCTGCCTCTCAAACTTTTCCCACTGGTATTTGTTTTCACTCATTGTGCCACTGTTATACCTTCCAAGGTGAAACAGCTGCAGAACAAAGTTTCCCTCAGATTCATTCACGCAGCACAGCAGGGGGGAGTGAAGGAGCTCCAGTCCAGTGTGAATGGGACTATAGTCAACGTTGTACCGATTCACTAGAGAATTGATTTGATTAAACACCAGCACGAAAACATCCCAACACTTGTAGAAGAACTAGAAATGAATAGAGGTGGCTTGCATGGGAAGACACATTGTAGTATATAATTGAATATTTCATGGGGTGCAGGTTGAAGGGGTTCACACTCTCTGAACCTAAACTTTATCAAATCTGGGCAAACCTCAACAGAACATAGAAAAAAACTGTGTTAATGACAAAAACACAAGATCTAATGTGGCTTGAAATATGAAAGAGTTGAGCCTTCTTTAACTACACACCAAAGGAAATGTCAGGTGCACAAACATTGACAGTCCAGTATACAAAGTCCCTAGAATGTTCTTTTGTCTCAGCTCCTCTATGGATACGTTAAAATGCGTTACTGTATGTCCTTCACAGTTCTCAAGCATTCCACATACAGTTTTTCTTGTTGTTGTTACTGTCCAAAGGGATTGCAATAGTCCTCCACAGCAGATTGAGTGTGAGGAGCTCTTTGATATTCACTGAGCACCAGTGAGCTGCAGGGCCAGAGAAGAAAGAAGAGTGGGTCTCTAAAGAAAATGCTGAGAGCACCCAGGCTTATATGCATATGAATGAAGGCATGACGATCCAGATTCAAGCTGGGATTCTTGGCACATCTTTGTATTTCTGCAGGGAGTGAGAGGAGAATAAAAGGTCCAGTCAAGGACTATTGATATTCTGTTCAAGTCCACTGGTTTGTCTCCTGTGGGTAATGTTAGTTCAGACCAGATGTTAAAGGAAATCTTATTTATTTTCTTCTCATTTATATATTTCTCATATAAACACACTGCATTTCTCAATTGCTTTGTTTGAGCACATAATCATGTCAGTTGTGAATTTATGAGGCTTTTAGGGGGTATTGGCAAAATGGCTTGTTTTGATCGAGGTCAATTTAGTTGATTTTTTTTGCACTTAGTAGTTAGCAGTTAGATAGTTTACTTGCACAAATTGAAAATCAAATGCAGCAAAGCAATGAGATAGATTTAGATAAAATCTGAAAGAAAATGTGAAACCTAGAAGATATTCTAAATCATTGCAACTGCGATATAAAGAGCGTTGAGACCCTCTTTATTCCATCTCCACCCTCCAGCTGTGCGTTCCCAGTGATCTCACAAAGGCATGTATGGCCTCCCCAGTGTTTGCTTTCACAAAGCGTCACAGTGTCTGACAATCTTCGCTGGTCTATGCTCGACAATACGTCCTATAATTTCACAATCAGTTAAATAAATGCTGGAAAATAAGTTATTTTTGGTGGTTCAAGCGACAACAAAGACTGCCTCAGTTTCACCATTGCTGCTGGAGTTTGTGATGTTTTCTGCTGATGCAGGAGGGAGATGTAGGGTTGGCTTTAGCTCTGCCTCTCCAACCACTGTGGCTGCAAAGCTGGCAGTATTTTTTCCTGAAGTATCTTTGGCTTGCAAGGCATTTTGGCTAGATGTTCTGTTTCTAAAGATCCCTGTGATTTATGGAGTTTACAGCAGTCCTTGTGAGGCTGTTGCACATTGTGATTTAACACAGCACTACAGTTGCACCACTACTACCTCTTGAGGTGTAACAGCAGCAGAACAAATGTTACAGCCTTCAACCTCCCTCTGTTTCACATGGCACAGTGAGGCAGGATGAAGGTGTTATAGAGGCAGAACAAAGTGGCTGTCTGTATCTGCCTTATGAAACATTGACAACTCATGGTGGACAAATTGATCTTCGTGTCACGCTGTGGTTGATTTAAGACCCAAATGCAGGAAAGACGCCAGGAGCCAGGAGTTCCAGAAAGGTGATTTATTATGAAAAATCAAACCAAAAGCGCTGCAAAGCAGGGTTGACAAAAACACAAGAGCTTTAGCCAAAAACCAGACAGTACGGACCAGCAGGGAGGAAGGGAAAGACAAGACCTGATATACACAGAGGGGTTGATGAGACACAGGTGCACACAATCAGGGCAGATGGGAACCAGGGAAGTCAAGACTGAAACACATGAGCTGTGTCCCAATTCAGGGGCTGCGTCCTTCGAAGGCTGGATTTGAAGGCCGATTACGTCACAGTGGCGCGCCGAAGGCTGTCCCATTTCAAAGGCTCCTTCAAATGCAGCCCACAAATGCAGCCTTCTTTTCCCGCTGTTTGAAGGATCCATCAGTTGTATCCTCCGCGGCCCACCTTATCCCAAGATTCATTGCGCACAGTCAGAAAAATATTTATTTCCAGAAAAATATTTTCAGATTCAAATTTTTTCAGAAAAATATATTATTTCCGCGGCGCCAGCGGACACGCCTCTCTTCCTCCTTTCTTCCTCCTCCAACAAAATGAAAAACAAAAAAAACAAAAACAAAACTTCTGGCTCCATTTCTTTTTTTTTTTTTGGTTCTTTCTTTCTTTTCTATCGTGTTGCTATGAAATAGTGTTGCGTGTAAAACTGAACAGACACGTTTTTAAACAGAATAGCATAATTTTAATGTTTTCCTGTGCTATAAATGGAGGGAGAAGCATCTTAGATGCTTACAGTCGCTACAGCTGCATTGCCCACAGAGCTGGCCTTGTTTTTAGGCTTGAGCTGGACTTCACTGTTATTTGAGGCAGGCTTGGCACATGCAGTGCGTATGCAGAACTCCCCAACGGCGGTTTTTATGGCTTCCAGCAACCCAACTCCCCCCAGGGTTACTGGCAAGACTGAATTCTTAGACCTGGGAGCCAAAGAAAAGTCACTGAGTGTGCTTTTATGCAATTTCTTTGGCGACTAAAGTAAGTGAAAAGAGCAACACAATACTATCTTGTTCATTCTAAATTTGAATATAATTACATGATTGTCAGTGTTTGATATACAGTAGCTTTTCTTAAGAAGGGGTGATTATCTGTGAGAAAAAAATCTATTTTGGGTTTTTTTTTTGGGATTCAAATTCATTTTTTCCACTTCCCTCTTGCCATTCATTGTATTTCAGTCACCAGAGAAAATCTTTTACATTAGCCAATATTGTATTAGTGCCCTGTAATTCTTTATAGATCAGTCTAATTGGCTTTTGGTGTGCAATAGTTGACGTGTAGAGCACTGGAAAATACCAGATGTACCGTAGATGAATTTCCAGGGGACTCAGTGGTTGCTTGGAGAAATAAACAGGAATCTGTAACAAACTAACCAGGCGCCAGTAGATTCCCAGAATCCACTTTACAATTCAAGCTCATAAAAAAATGGACCAAAATTATAGTTAGCAAACAGTTCCTGCATTAAAATAGACACCTTGTATCCAATCAAACCCCATATGAGCATGCACTAATGTTATTTTGGTTGTTTATGATTTATACCCATTTAGGTGGGTTTAATGTTTGCCTACCACAGGTCGGCAAACCTTTTTTTCACATCATATTGATCAGGCTTAATTGATAACTCTGGTTTAAATAATGTAATTAATACATGTCTTTCAACCCATGTCTATATATACACCTTGTCTTATAATTCTACTTCCTATTCACAATCAAATGGTTAACTTTTATTACTGCAATGACCCCATTTCTGTTACAGACTGGTATCAATCGGCCATGTGTTATCTTCATGAACTTTGTTACCTATCCAAGTTATACATTTGGGTGCAGCACAGTTTTGTGTGTAGCTTTCGTAGCATGATGCGGTAATGAAACTAAAAGGGTTTTTTGTAATCTAGGAAAAGGGTAACATGTTGTTCTGCTGTAACACCCACGGACTGATAGCGGGCCCATAAGATATTGTGCAACAGCTTATAAAAGGCCAAATGACCTGCACAAAACAACGTTAGAGTGGCATTAGTACAGTGTTTGGGTATTACCCAAAGGAGATGGCAGTAGCATAATCAGGGTGGGATTGAGCCTATACTTTACAACATATCTCGCGAGGCTGCATTATACCCTGATGCACACTGTCCCAGAAATGTAACCACTTTTTGGGTCAATACGGATTACAGAAAAATGAATGATCCATTTGGTAATTGACTGTAATTTTTTAGACTGTAATTTTATTAAAAAAAATTAATTCTTTATTAAAATAAAACAAATGTGCTGCAATATGTGCTCTGGTATGTGAAGGAAATAAACGAAACAAAGCTCAATGATGCAAGCTACAGGGCAGCACAAGATAACGTGTGCTGGCATCTAGAGTTTGATGGTGTAATTAAAGATTTACTTAAAAATGGACAAGAATAAATGCCAGCTACAGTCTGATATCAGTGGCTAGTTATTTCCTGCCGCTGTCTTTGGTGGTTAAAAATGCCACATTTGATGGTTGCAAGTAAAAATGACGTACGTGTTTATTTGAATAAAGAGCGAGTTGGTAAGATGGGATCGCTTGTGACTTTTAGTACAAATTTTAATGTCAGGTGTGAAGTACCCGCTAAGTGCTGACCGCTATTGAATGGATAACTCAGGAAGCATTGTTAATGCAAAGTCTTTGTTTTGTAGTAGGCTACTCTTGCTTTTTGTGCGTGTGCATATTTTCAAAGGTTGTATATATAAAAACAATGGTAAACCTTGTTTAACAATCAAACGGCATTGTCCGGTTTCTTGCTGCGGTGGGCAATAGTTTGAAGTTTTCAAACCTAGAGAAAACATGTTACTGATACCTTATCCTGTTGACGTTGAGTTTTGAGTCTATCATGCACTTTAGCACGACTAGGTACACAAATATTACAGAGAACTACAAAGGAATATAATTTTTTTCTATGCACCCAGGGATATTGCTGTTTTTTTAAAAACTACATGAAGCCATCTCTCTCTCTCTCTCTCTCTCTCTCTCTCTCTCTCTCTCTTTGAACTTTTTTTACTCATCCAATATATTTACTTACGACTTAATGGGGTATGCCAGGTGTAGCTAATAAAGTGATAGGTGAAGGTAGCTGCTCTATCGACTAAGGGCATTCATTTTGTTGCAGTTTACAGTTTTGCCACTAGATGTCACTACATCCCAAACAAAGGGACCAAAGCTACAATTCAGAATGCAAAAGGAGTATTTCACTGAGCAACCGCCAGCTGTTACATGACACTAGCAAAACAGATTCCGGTTCTGACTTAATTTCCTTTGGACTGGAAGTTTAATTGATGAAAAACACAGCCACTTGTGCATGTGTGTGAAGACACTCTTCATGGAAGAAATACAAATAAAGGACTGTTCTCAGATTTCAGAAGTGCTTATGCACTAATGACGTACTGCTCTTCCAACTGGTGTGTCTAGTTTCATCATTAAAGAAAGTGAAGACTTGTGGCACCAGCTGGTCTGCAAACAGTCCAGATACGGTCAATGTATTCATGGATTAAGACCTGCTAACAGATTTAGGTGTGCCTTTAAAATGTTCAGAAAATGCTCCGTAAGGGGCAAGGAAGTGAAGTGGGCATTTAGAGGTGAATACAGGAATCTTGTCAAATCTGTTATGTGCAGATCTTTCACAGCTCATAGTCTGACAGCCAGTGACAGCGTTTTCAACGAGACTGGATTAATGCTGTTGTGCACTAAGATAATGAGATCTGCTCTCTAAGTACAGATTATAGAAACGACCTTGAATCAGTGCAGCAGGTGAGACACTCAACAGCTCGGCATTTCTTGACAACTATTTCCATTGTTTCCAAAAGAAATGATAGCGTGCCGGAATGGATCAGAACCATGATTAAGCCGTAGGTGAAAATCAGTCCAGAATTAACACAATTAAAGCTGCATTAATAATTGGTAAATGCAGACCTTTGTTCAATCATAATCATCTCAAGGAAAGTTCTGGTGATTTGTGCAGAAGAATGCAATCCCTTTGAACCGTGTAAACCTGTAAACAGAGTTCTGTTGTGACCTTAAATATTAGTTTCCAAAACAATCATTTCACTTGTTAGGTGCAAGAACAAGCTGCCCCTTATTTGTTGCTCATTATGTTTGCTGGGCAGAGCAAAACCTCCAACAATTTTGACTCAAGTAGAAGTGCATAAAGTTTTATAGAAGTATTTATTTAGCTTCTTTGATCAAGGAAGACTAAAACTCCTCTTTTTACTTTCTATAAAGTGCATTTCAGAAACTTTTAGAGGCTCTGAAAAATAGCAATGAAGTGTATCTCCTTTGGCAAAAAATAGTCGTATTAAATGAGTGTCATTTGTCACACACCTCACAAACTGTACAGCAAACAAGTATTTGTGTGATTATTATCCTTAATGTTTGACTTTTTAAGCCAACCCTACTCCTCACGTAGTATTCATTCATCACTTTGTTTTGACATGTTGGTCTCGTACACAGATAGTTTCTGGATGGATAAGCAGGCCTGATGATGGCCCCTTCCCCGCCACAGGCACCCCTGATATCACTTGGGAGGAAGTGTGATGACAATCGTCTCCGTCTGTTTTTAGTTGAAATGAGTCAGGTATTTTCTGTTTGCTTTGCCAACACTGAGACACAGTCGGTATCTGACTTTGGCCTGAGCCGGACAGATAAGACAGCTTTTATGGTGACATCAGCGGAGCGGGTCAGACAAATGTCATGCAGAAAAAAAAAACCCAAACCCCAAAACCTTTATGTCAACAACAACAAGGCAAGGCAATTTTATTTGTACAGCAAATTTCAAACACAAAGGCAACCCGAAGTACTTTACAAATACACTGAAATGAAATAAAAATAATAATTATAATAAGGATCATCTCATGTGTGACTTAATGAAGAATCAACACCCACCCAGCCAGCTTCCTTTGCCTCTGTGTTTCAGTTTATGATAATTAACTGCAATCACCTTTATCGGGAAAAGAGATCATAACAGATCATCAAAGTAGCACAGAGGATGCTAACAGCTCCTCTCTTGCATAACTCTTGTTTCTCTGAGTTATTTCAACCCTCTTTCTTTACTTCCAAGTACATTTCATGGCTTGATTACATAAAGAAAACATCCTGTCTTACAACATGTAATTAAGGAGATCACAACATTGTACTAAAAAATCCACAGTTTGTCTCTGCAGCTCCAACCTTTGATTATATCCTGTCTGCACTGTGGAGGTGTTCATTTGCCCACATCTGTAATGGTAATTATTATAATAATTTTAACTCTCTCATTATCTTTGACTTAAAGCTGGTAATGATGTGAAAAAAACAAACAAATTCAAACTGAGCATTGTGAACCTCACAGCACTTCCCACTGCACTGAAAGGTGAAAGTGTCCTGCAACGTGGCTGCTTTGATCCGCTGATTAAAAGTAAAGGTGCATTTGGTTGACAGATGAGGTTGTGCAAAACACAAATAAACAAAGTCTTTATATGCTAAGTCAACTCAGAAACTGTAATATTGCTTATTTCTTTAAATTTTTGGTTTATTTTATGAACAGGCAGACGTGTAGGTGATGTCCATCTTTAATGAAATAATATTGGTGCTTTTGATGGGCAAGAAATGTTTTCATAGGCTGTTTTTAAAACTCCATATTTTGTACTACTTTGTCCTACTTTGTACTACTATGTAATACAGACTGCATACTGGTCTCACAGCCGTTGCGGGTACGTAGTATACCACCATATAAATAACTGATCTGCTGCACAAATAGAAGTCAGTCTCGTTACTTCAGCTTCCATTGTAGAGATGCATAGCATTATGGGAGAATGGGAGGTAGGCTGATCGGTTTCACACTTGAAATGCTCCCGTAAAGCTGGGCATAGACTGTGCGATATTTTAAATCGTTTGAGACCGCCCCATCTCACACTGCACGACAAGATCTCGGAGTTCAAAAGTTCACAGCCCACGATTTATGGTCTCACACTGTACGACCCGATGCTCGGACGCGACCCGTCTGCTCACACTATACGATCATAATCCTCCCGTCTGACCTCTGTGTACTGGAACTCGAGGCCAGTTTTGGGGCAGGGGTGGGCCGTGCCCATCACCCAAACGTGCGTCCTGCCCATCCAATCAAAGGTTATGGGGATCCTTTATTTTTTTACAATTGAATTTTTTATATATAGGAATATCTGTACTGTTTCTGATTGGGTGGGCACTGCGCATTATTTTTAGACACAACAATGAACGCATACCACAAAAGTTGTGTCTCGGCGGAGGGACCCGGCGTCCCAGCAAAATTAACACTTCTTTGTGTTCAGAACAGCGCAGAGCGCACACTAAAGGCTGATTTATGGTTCCGCGTTACACCAACACAGAGCCTACGGCGTAGGGTACACGGCGACGCGCAGCGTACGTTGGTGTAACGCGGAACCATAAATCAGCCTTTAGCAATTTGTGCCATTCTGTGTGGCCATAAATGAAAAAATATTAGACAACGCCGTGATTGGACAAGGAATTGGCTGGGCAGACGTGGGAAATGCGGTCTTTTTTTCTGCTATTAAAACATGATTTGTAATGTGAATTTGCAACACTTTAAACTACAAATAATAGTTTTTTGACGTGACATCAGAGATTGCGCATGCTCTCTGCGAAAGCATGAGTCCAATCGGGTCGCAGCACTGCCTCAACTGTGCGATTCCTTCACGAGGAGCGACCAGGATTTCAAACACGTTTGATTTTCTTGCGAGCACACGATTCGTGATCGGGAGCTCGTCGTGAGTTGTTAATCTCTCGTCGTTACCCCACGTATACTGCACGAGGCACGAGCAATGATTGGGTCAAAATCTGGCTCGATCGAAAAAATAGTCGCACGACTGGAAAATCGGCTCAAAACGAGCCGATAATCGCACAGTGTATGACCGGCTTAAGCAGAAAACCATATTGCTCCATACTGCAGATTGTGTAATTGTTTGCATACTGCAAACTAAATACTACATTTAGCCAAAATCACTACGCGCTAGCCGTACAATGTGCTTTTGTTTTCATGCTAATATTTCTTATCTCATAATTTACTCTAGGAGTTGAGATGAGATTTGAAAACTGGTTCTACCTCAGACTCCAAATCTCACGAAGCATCAGAACTGTACGGTGATACATTTATCACCTCCATTATCAGTGCCAAGAGGTGCTGGACATGCAGATAGTAAACCAACTAAGAAAACACAAGACATTTATCTTGAAATGCATTGATGCAGTGATAAACTTGATTTATGCTTCTCTGTAGCGGCTCCGCACAATAGATTATGCATGACCCCTATGTTGTCATTGCCATTTATTCCGTCTTCGTCCCTCTGTAATGACACCACCAACTGCTAGTTGGCAGTGCGGACGCTATTTTGCAGTGAAAGGCTTGTTTTTGTTTACTTTATATTCGGCCCAATCTCCCTCCAAGAACTGAGAGCCATCTAACTATCTTTGTAGTGCAGACATAATATAACGAATATCTGAATATACTTTCTAAATTCTTCATTAAGTTGGTGATCAATCTGATTCATCTCTCCTGCCATCTGTTTTGAAAATAGCAGTGACGAAGAAGAGGTTGGACGTACGTAAAGGGAAAATACAATGCTACCAATCACATTTCTTTTCGTCTGCGGATGTATTAACATTTGGAGAGGTGCGTGTCAGGCGACGAGTTCACACCTATGCCGCTACTGCGTAGCTTTGACGCAGAAATCAGGGTATAAACTCACAGCCGTATGTAGCTGCACTGTAGTTGACGTGGAGATACTGCTATAACCTCCAGAGGTGTTTCTGACCTGCTGCCACCTCTGTTTGAGACAGTAAAATGGTTGTGTTGGAAATGTTTGGTCCTGATGCACCTTGTGAAAGCTAAATGCTCTGGAACACCCTGTTATTTACACCCATGTTAACACAGACCAGCTTTAGCTGAAATCTTGTTTTCCGCCATCACTTTACAAGCTGTAAACGTAGCCAGTTTTCAAGCCAAATTCTTGCACCATCGCATTTGGTGATTGGAGCTAAATGCTAGTTACTGTTATGAGATAAAGCTTTTAATGTCACTCCCCCGTCTTCTATGTGCCTGATATGTGAAATAAAACAGAAAATTTTACTTTTTGAAAAAGAAATAGAGCCTTTATTACATATTGAAATCAAAAACAGCCCAAATATTGTCTTTGACCATTTTATAATTCATATTTTTTATATTTCTGTGAATAAATCGGTTGATTGCATTTATTTTTCTATTTATTTTAGAGTTTTTTTGCAATTGTCTTTCATTCATTATATACACCTACTTAAGGGTCACGGGGGTCTGGTGGAGCCTATTCCAGCTCGTTACTGGTGAAAGGCAGGATACATACTGGACAGGTCGCCAGTCCGTCGCAGGGCCACATATACAGACAAACAACCATCACACACACCTACGGACAATTTAGAATCATCAATCAACCTAACATACATGCTTCTGGACTGCTGGAGGATGCTGGCGTACCAGCAGAAAACCCAGTCAAGCACTATTTCCTATATTTCTTTACTGTTTTGATTATAAGGGTGTTGCAGAGATCTCAGTATGTAACAAATATGATATATCAGGGATCACGGAGTTAAGGCTTGAATCACCAAACGGTGTAGGATTCTGTACGAAAGGTTTACATGATTATATACGTAGGTTCTATTTGACCAGGAGAATTAGACTTAATGAGATTTAGACTTAATGAGGGTAGATTGATCAGCAAGTTGGAAACATTTTTATTCAAAGATGGCACCTTCAGTGGTTTTCATGGATACTATCCATAAGTGTTCAAGCGTTTAACAGTGTTAAAATTTCATTCCACATTCAAATATGATCTAGCTATGTCCAGAGAGCCAGAGAACTATATCCATCTGCTGAAATATCTGTATGCCTAACTAAAAGGCTCTGTCTTTAGAGGTATTTGTGCATATTTTGTGAGTAGTCTAAAATTGTTGTCTTCCTGTTTCTTCTTCTCAGTCACTCAGCATCACAGTTTCACAGACATGCAGCCTTCGCCTCCCTAGGTCTTTGTCTTGTCGTGCTGTTTGTCAGATTCACAATGAGGCTGTCATTTCATATTAGCGCGAACATCCGAGCCTGCAGGCACAGGACTGCAATAGATGGCATTTTAGTTGCATTCAGCTTTCACTATGCTGCTCCAACATCAATCGAAGCTCTTGCACAGTGACTGTGCATTAAAAGCAGTCTGAGGAGAAATAAAACATGCTAGGAATGAAAGTAATTGATCATATTTTACAGAGGATAGGTAACAGATTTTCTAACAGTACATGTTGCTACAGTATGTTGGTGTGCTTCAGCACTATGCAAAGGCATAGCAAAGATAATACATGTGCTGCAAGAGGTCAAACCACATCAAAAGATGCAAAGTGAGAATACATTCACACAGTTTTAAGCTGCTATCGAGCTCAACAGCAGCTGAAATGCCTCTATATGATAATGTAAAATTAAAAAAGAGGTAAAATTACAGTGAAATGTCCTTTACATGCATTAGAAATGAGTTAACAGAGGTTTCCACTGAACACTTGTGGAGACACAAGATTATTTTACATGAATTTTACCAATGTTTTCTAGCCAATGTCCCTTGACATTAACATCCAGCTGGTGTCTCCGGTTAACCCTGGCCAGCAGTGTTCAGATGGGAGCGAAGACAACTGCTCCAGGCTGCTTTGCTTCGCCCCCGAACCCTTCCAGAGAAATCCAAAGCCGGTTTCAGCAGTTTCCTTGTACAGTTAACAGCAGAACACGCAGATTTTTCTTCTTCCTATCTTCTTTATATCATTTTACCTGTTGTGGTCCATAAAGATCTATCCCCTGTGCATTGGTGATGGATGTGGCATCTAACCTAGGAACAATCCAAGTTCGCCGAAGGAAATACAGAACATGAACATGGGTGTAGATCCTCCTTGAATCTATATAAAGAAATACCAGCCGTGAATGCTCACAGCAACAGCTTATTTAGGATAAAACAACAACCACTAGGTTCCCAGGTCCAGAAGGAAACTTATACAAGAAATGCAGTGAGCCTGGTTATTGTGCTGCTGAGTGAAGGCTGTCCACTTCAGTTTAAAATAGACTCTGTGTCAGAAGTGCAGTCGGCTGTGTCTTTGAGCAACACCACAGTTGGACTGTAGACATTATTTTTGTCAGCAGACTTCTATTTTTCTGAAGTAGAGCAAGAACCAGAGGCCGCAGACCCACTTGATGTCTGTTCCAGTGTTTACAGAACTGAGAGACTATTGAGGGCACATGAGGGCACGAGAACCCAGGACCTCGGGATGCGAGGTAACCACATTGCTGTGCACTGTTTCATATTCATTGCTGCAAATGCCCAACAGCTGCAGACACAGACGTTGCATGTACGACTGTCCAGCAACTATACAGACATTTGAAAAGAAAGCAAAATTGTCTATATTTTGATTGTTATGTACGTTTTTTATAGTATGAATATGTGTAATCTCTGTTTTTTGGGATAACGGGAAATTAACTCCTGACATCATTAATTTCCTATATTCCATTGCCAAACTGAGACTGGAAGTTTCCAAAAAGCAAGAATCAGCGCAAAACTTCAGCGGTCACACCTTGATGTTACATTTGGCAGACAGACGTTACGTTTGCCAAAAGGCATCTGAACGAATCCTGAGAACACGAGAAGCAGATGACTCTGATCATATTTAACTAACGACCGAACTATTTGACCTCAGATTTTTGTGTTGTAAAGGAAAGATACCAGCCATTGAAGATCACCACTAAAACCTTTCACACAGATATACGCGGCAATGGCGGCATAATCCTGAGGTTTTTCTGCGACAGACAAGTCAGTAAAATCCTGGCAATCCAATCTGGGTCCAAAATTTCCCTTGAATACTTAGGATATCAAAAAGTCAATAATGAAATCTCAGGAGTGACTTCTGGAAAACTCTATAAAAGTTCTGGAAAGACCTATTCCTCAATTATTACCTCATTGTTATAAAGAATTGGCCTGGTCTCTCAGGATTTAACTTTCACTTCCAGGGGTTATTACCAATGGATGCAGTAGAAACTGCCTCTGGACATCACTGAATTGAAATAAAACTAAAAAGTGAAATTAAAATCAGAGAAACAAAGCATACAATGTAACAACCAGGCAGGCATCAACAAAAGACATTAAAATGTTGTGGAGTGGAGCAGAAGTCAACTTGTTGATCCAATGTGTTTTTACCAATTCTGCAGCCACCTCGGCTCTTTTGAGCGAAGGCTCTTTGACTCTCATGTGAAAGAAGTTGGAGCATAAACTATGCAGATTCTGCAGCGGTGGAAATGGCTGTGAATGGAACTCTGTTACAGCTGGAAAGTTTAGTGATGAATAAAAAACAAAAAACAACAAAAAGCCCCACTTTCATCTAAAAACATGCCAAACTTTGACGACATAACGCCACTGATACCAAGGAGCTTTGTGAAGGATTAACTCATGCACATGCCATATTTCAGTGTTTCCTGTCTTAAAGGGAAAGTTCCCTTTTTGTTTCAACCTGGACCTTATTTCTGGCATTTTTTATGGTCGTATACTCACCCAGGCAAGTTTGGTGTCATTTGGAGTCCTTCGGAAGATATTAGGGGTTTTTTTGTGAGCTGCTTCTCCATATAACGGTAGCGCATGGGGACACAGCGGGACACAGACGATGCAGCGTCTAAATAACACATGATTGCCGCGAAACTCTTCATTTCTTTTATGAATCACTAGATCTGCTTCCAGGACCTGTTGTCTACATCCGGGGCTGTGTGTGTAACAAATTAATCCGTTTGTAAACAAGACCTCTGAACTCATGACGTCATCTCTGTGCGCGCACTCTGTCCTCCGTTCAGTGAGTTCTTCAGCCGTATACTCCGGCTCAAAACGGTAAGGACGTCCATCATATTCAAAGTCGTCGTCCACAACCTCAGAATTTGACAAATATTCAGACATGTTTCAAATAACTATCAGTAAACTAACAGTAGCAAACTCCAGCTGTACACAGACCTGTGTCTGCGATGCGCGCACAGAGATGACGTCATGAAACTTTCCCTTTAAATAAATTAATTGAACATACCAAAATCTAATTTTGTTGTGTCTTTGTTAAGAACTGTGTGTAGTTTTATGAGGAAGGAAACCTGAATACAACCTCTGATGACTAAGATGTGTGAAAACTATAAGGGTTAGCAAAGTTTCTGTGAACAGTCTAAACACGAGACACGAGACTAGCTGGCGCCTGTATCTATAGATTACTGTATTCTTGGGTGTTTTTTCCTTGTAGTCGCCTAAAAAAAAACTGTGTGTTATCAGAGAGCTGTCATATGGAGCCAGAAGTCTGATGCAGACTAAAGACAACCACACCCTCTACAGCATCAGATATGTTATAGTTCCCTGCAGACAGTTTTCTGCCTTAAAACTGACTTCAGAAATTATTGAATTTGACACCTGACAGAAAACTAGGGCTGTAAAAGTTTATTTTTACTTATTAACTTTCTGTTAGTGGTACAAGCGAGGGTAAGGTGGTAAAACATTAACGCTTCGCTACTACGCAAGGAGGAAGTTTTCAGGAAGATAGACTCAATCATAATTGTGTGATTGTGACAAATGTGACTTTGGTCAAAATAGGTCCATCCATCCATCCATCTTCCACCACTTATCCGGAACAGGGGTCAAAAATAAGTCATTTCAGTTCAAATCTAATATCAAACTCCCCAAGCAGGGGTGTCAGTGGGTGAAGCAATGCGACATAAATGTTGCTGCATGTACCAAATACACTTCTGCAGTATATCAGCTTCACCTTAAGCCTTCTTTCTTCTGCCTAATCTGTGGGAATCGGTGTAAACGACATTTTACAAGAAAGTCCTCTCAGTCATTGTGAAACCCGCTGTGCCCACATGTCTGAGAACAAACAGCCAACTTCCTGAAAAGTTTGGCGCTGTGACACTGACGGCCTGTTTATGTCTCTTTCTGTTGTCTGTGTGAGCGTATGAACAGGATTGATGCAATTGTGATGAAAAAACGTATCTGTGTTTCCAAATCTGCAGCAGCCTCGATGATACCATGTATTTGCACCCTCAGTTTGATTTTTTTCTGCCTCTTCAAAATCTGTTAAATGAAGTTTGAAAGTGCGTCATTTCCTGCCTCCATTTGGGTGTATTTAAATTCATGGTTGCTCACCTAAAAAAACAGAAATAGACAATGTATAACGAGTGAGTGAATGTTGCATCCTTTAAGAACGGGGAGGAATTTCTTTTCCTCGCAATACTTTCGCAGTCCCATTTAAAAAAGCCCCTGCCAAAACCTACCCAGACAGCTGCCATGGCATTACTGCTCCTTGTGGTCGGATGTAGCGCTGAGGTTGTGACCACCAGACCATACCACAGCTGTTGCTGCTGTTTGTGACATCAATCTTACGTTGGTCCTGACAAATTGTTACCAACACAGTAGTTAAGAGCTACATCACCTTTTGTTACCTTTAAAACAACCCTGCGATGGACTGGTGACATGTCCAGGGTGTACTCCTGCCGGGATGGATGTTAAGACAGCCCGTCTTAGTGGGGTTGGTTTGGTTAAGTTACCAGCTAGTTGCCGATGTTTTGCTTAGGAATGTCACGACGTAACACAAATCTTACTGCGAGGGACCGCAAAAGTATTGTGAGGCAATATGGGATGCCTGTGACACAATGGATAGAGGACACTGAACTCCACAGGTTAATTTATGACTTTAAAAACATTGTGCTTCTGTATATAGATATATAAAGAACAGAAGGAGCTGTGAATAAGATACACTATACAAAGTACTTACTAGAACCTGGATGAGGTTAAAAAAGGAGCGCTATTAGGGCCATTTAAACATTTAACAAAGGTTTTTTGTCAGAGAGCACATCTCCCGTAATTGCAAGGTAACACAAAGCTTATTATAATGAAAAGCAAAGGGATTTGAGGATAATGTGAAGTTACTGCATGGGAACGCAGAAATAAAAAGTCCTACACTGTTCCTACAAGGGCCTTCATTCTTATGACGACTGAATAGTGGAGAAAATGACGGTGCTTCTTTTTTTTTTTTTGGCTTCCTGAATGTTTTGTGACCAGAGAGGATTAGTATCCATCTCCAGTGACTTGGTTAAAAAAGTGCAGCCAATGTCTCTGTAGGCCCTTCTGCTATGTGCTGCGCTCAGTATTTTTAGGCTACTGTGGGAGAAGTTATGCAGAAAGCATCTAACGTTTGTCTGCTTGAGCTTATTTTAAATGGGACCAAGTCAAAACACCTTGGAATACCGTCTTGGACAGCGCAGACTCCTCTTTGTTCATCTCAGCTTTAACTAATGCAACAATATTCCAAAAATATGTATCAAACACCCATTTTACAGATTAATGATAGTAAAACATGAATAAAACTTTAATTTACTCGTCAAACAAGCTCCATTCAAGCCGTGTGGGATTGGTATTTGGTATTCGAGACACTCGAATCAGCAGAGTAGGAAAAGTTTGTGGTCTTGGTAAAAATGTGGAAAGCAGATACGAGCCAAGCATATGAGATGAACTGATTACTTCAGCACCAAAAGCATGGCCTGAACTCCACAGCACCTGACAGGGAAGTTGCACATTTCTGGTCATCAGAGTCTAACGTTGTTCACTCCATCACTGGCACTTTGTTACATTAATTTGAATATACAGTATATTTTCGATAGAGTCGCCGCTTTTTCTGGCTCTGCAGCATCAAATTCACGAGAACTCTTAATCATCAGAGATGAAATGGAGATTTCAAAACACATTTGCATTGGACACGTGAACCACCTGTCATGATTCTTCAGAATTTCAGCTGTTGTTGCACGCTATCCCCTCATCACTTCACGGTCCGGTGCTCATTTCCTTATGGACTCCAAGAAACACACAGCTATCAAAAGGCATGACCTGTACATTGCTACTTTGAACAGTTTCCTTCAAGTGGCGCCAGGCGATTGGCCCCCCAGACAGATTTTGAAAGATTCTTTCAAAAATATCAGCGGGTGTTATGCTGTTTTGTCAAATTGCTGGTGTAGTGAGAGACTTTCAGACTTGGTCGATAAGTGCTGAACTTTTGTCGTCTCTGTCGTCATGCATTGCGAAGAAAAACAATGGACACAAAATAACAAAACAAAATAGGTTTTTGTTTACAGGCATGTATTCACTAGGAAATACATCCATGATGTTATCTGTGATCAATCCCCTGGTTGCTTTTACATTCGGAAGTAACTTGTTATTGTAACACCAACGTGTGTACTTTGACGATACCATTATGATGCATTTCAGGGAAATTCTTCTTGGAAAACATCTTTTGGCTCAAACCACTTGAAAAGACTCATATTTGCATACTCCCCCCCCCCCCCCCCATCTCCTGTCCCTACTGATGCCAAAAACCAGCCAAAGTAACTCTCGATTGAAGAAACACTTCTTCAAATATTTGGAGTTAAAAAGCTATATGTCTTCAAAACCCAAACAGTTTATGTGTTTACCATCTTTATCTAAATTAGAGGAAATAACACTTGTAAATTTAGGAGGGAAGGGCCATGTACCTAAATATTACAACATACTAGTCTCACATAGTACTGAATCAGCAATAGATGAATTAAACGCTTGGAAAATGGATATAAAAGAAAATATTGATGAATTAGATTGGAATGATGCATGTTTAAAAGCTAAAAAACAAACAATAAACACAAGGTCTCGATTACTCCAATACAAGTGGTTAATGAGAGTGTACATAACCCCAGTCAAACTCCACCATATGAATGCTAACATTCCAGGTGACTGTACAAAATGTTTAAATGAGAAGGGAACATTATTTCACTGCTTATGGGAATGTGTGAAGATCCAAAACTTCTGGAAGGATGTTATAAATTGTTTGTCAGAGTTGTTTAATGCTAAAGTCCCCCTATATTCCAAACTGTGTGCGCTTGGAATAAACCCAAAGAACTTCCTACAAACATCAAAGCAATATACAGTTCTGGACTTTGGACTTCTTCAGGCCAGGAGAGCTGTTGCACGGTGTTGGAAGAGTATGGATGCTCCGACATTGATAATGTGGATAAGGGAGTTTTCTGGCTGTATTGGACTGGAAAGACTAACGTACATTGCTAAGGGAAAACGAAAGGACTTTGTTGAACTCTGGGAGCAATATATGAACATTATGACAGATGAAAGTGCAAGATTTACCTGAAAATAACTTGTAAATATTGTGGAAAATATCATCTTTTAATTATTTATTTTTTATTTATTTATTTTTGTTTAATTTATTTATTTAATGTATTTTATTCTACCTCCCTGATTGGTTAATACAATATAATTTTTTATATTTCAATTGAAAATGGTGCAAGCTAAGTGTATGTGTGTCTATGTAATGTATGCGTAAATGTTGTATGTTTGAAAAACTAAAAAACGACAATAAACATGTTGTGAAAAAAAAACAACTTTCGATTCCCATTCCAGTCGTCTCTGTACATCTGTGTATGGCCTCGCAGTACAATGTCTTCAGTCAACGTTGATGAAACGATCTCACAGAGCTACAACTGAAATCCTCCCGGAGGCGCAGAGAGATTGAGGAAAGTAACGATTAAGGAGAAAAATGAGAAAACTGACCAAGCAGGACACCAACAAGCAACCTAACCTCAGTATCTATAAGAGGAACTAATCTGTATCTATATATGTAACTATATCTGTTGTGCTGCTTTCATTTGATTTATTTTGCGCTGGCTGTCTTTGCATTTTAGGATCCATTTTTTAATCATTTTATTTGCGCGGTCCAGCTCTGCTCTATTTCTCTGAGCTGCTACATCCTTACACACCCCCTGGCTCTCTTAGATCAGCTACTCCTGCTGTCCCAAATACAAAGAGTACGCTCAGAGGACGCTGTTCTTTTGCGGCTGTAGCACCAAACATGTGGAAGGATCTGCCCCTGCTGGTTAGACAGGCCTCTTCCCTTTCTGTGTCACCTTTCCCTGACCTTTGGCACCACGTAAGATGTTGACTTTCAGCTGTTTTTATGTAATTTTGTTTAATATTTTTGATTATAAATATTTTCATACATATATATTCTACTTCATATTTGTGACCAGCTACGGAAAAAACTAGCAACAAGTCGACCTGGTACAAGTGCTGAAAACAATATTAAAAAAAATGGGATTTTTGCTTTTTTTGCTAAATATGCCAGTTGAAATCATGAAGATACCCCTCCAGACTTCAAATAACAGTATTAATGGTTTTAAAACCATGAACTTTGTATTTGAATTTGGTTAGTTTCAGAGGAAATCCCAGCGGGAGCTCCTTCCTATTGGGTGGAGAATTACAACATCTCATCTGCACATTGACTGATGGACAGAATACACTGGCAAAGTCAATATGCAGGAGTTGGGTTTGCTGTTTTTTCCAGCTGAGGCAGTTGGCAAAGTTTAAAACTCATTCTTATATGCAGCACTTTAAAACAGTAATCCATGCATTTCTCTCCAGTCGGCTAGATTACTGTAATGCTCTGTATGTAAGAGTTCCATCTGCTCATATGCAGATGGTTAAAACCGCAGCCGCACACCTTTTAACTGGCCCAGATAAACAAAATGTGTTTTTTTTCTATTTTGGTTGTTTTTTTATGTCAATGAAAAAATTCTGTTTTTAGTATGTTTTAAATTTTGTAGTCTACCCTTTTTATTTACTTCACTCACCTTAAAGTGCTTCATAAATAAAGATGGGATGGTACAGCCCCTGTAGGGTTGGAAGAATGTGGGGCAATACTGTAAATCCGTATACAACATGTGAGCATTTATGAATAAATCTCTTGCTAGTGGCCTGACAAAATTCATGTTATTGCCTCTGCATTTCTCCCTAATCAGTTCAAAAATGGTTAAAAGTGATAACATTAGGTCGACATTCATTAATAAGTTTTTTCCTTCTGGTGACCTCCTGGAATCTCCTCAAGGAGGATTCCCAGTTCCTTTTGACAAGCAGGTGGGTAAGGGGTGTGTATTAGGATAATTTATGCTAATTTTGACATCTTTTGTTACCACCCCACACCTGGCTCCCCGGGAGGGTCTTAATCCTTGAAAACTTTGGGGCCTGATTTCTCACAAAACTAGTTTGGGGAATGCCAACTTTCAAATGGTCACATCTTCTTCAATTATTTTCAGATTACCATGTGTTAGACATCGTTGGAAAGCGTATAAACTACACTCAAACAAAACTCTAAATGAGACTTGTTCTTGGGTTTTCCACGGCTGGACACTTTTAGTTTTTTTATGTAAATGAAAAATTCTGTTTTTATTGTTTTAATTTTGCACCTTTTTATTCACTTCACTGTCCAGCACTTTGGTCCACTGCTTTATAAATAAAAAATATGGTATTAATTTGAATCAAATGTGATTAATTTTGGCAAAAGCCATGCAGTAGTTCATCACAATGTCCCAAATAGCATACTTTCATTCAAAAACAGTGCACTACATATTTACTGCATACTTGCATGTGATGTGTCCCAACGAGCACTGTCCCAATTTATTAATTGTGCGCTCCTCAGAAATGACGATGGTGAACTTTCTTCTTTGGTTGCGTCCCTTGAGTTACTGCCAAGATTTAACTGTCTGTCGACAGGAAATTCCAAACAAAATGAATCCAATTTCCCTCAAGTGTGTAACCTCTCTTCTTGTTTATGAGACATTAAAGCAAAGCTGTCATTAGCACTGACGACAGATCTCTCTCCAAACGGAAATGGAGCAGATGAGCGTCCTGCTACTTCTTCTACAGCAAGAAACTGGTTACCATGGACATGTGAAAAATGTGCTTGATCCAGACTCAACGTTCTGAACATTTTGAGTGGGCCATCTTGGTATTTTGGTACTTTGTGAAGACAGAATTATCAGTGTGAATGTATTTACACATTCAAAATGTAAAATCAAAAAGTGTAAAGAGAGAGTGAACTTTGTAAACTTGTTATTGTGCACGGTTGACAAAGTATCTTCATTTAAGTGTACTTTGACATTTGTTAATGATTTGATTGGACCATGGAGCATACAGGGGAGGAAAGTTTCAGATCGATTATCTGTCCGTGTCCATCATGCCTGTCCATGTTTATGTGTGTGTGAGTGAGTACCATCCCCCAATTAGTGTGAAAGTACGAGATCTGGAAAATAGACATTTACTATGCATAATATACCGGTACTTGTACTAATTCTGTTTCTTGGAAAAGAAAAGGAATAAGGACATCTTTGTCTCAATATTGTACTTGGTTTTTCACAGTATTTTCCAATGAAGGAATATTTATCAAAAACAAAACAGTGATCTCCTGGCAGAGCAATTAAAGATCAAACATTTTATCTTCCATACATACAGTACATGGAAAATAAGCACATAATTGACTTTCAAATGCTCTTGGCAACGACGGTCCAGCCCGTTAAAGATGGAAAAAAAAAAATACTGACCTCAATCTAGAGTTATGGCTGAATATTTAAAATATTTCTGTGACTCTATGATTCATTTTAAGTTGACAAAATAAAGCTGAACAGCTGTCTTTGTCACAGTGTGTCCTCACTCCAGGACTTTTCTCCACAAGCACCAACTAACAGGTGGTAACGTGAGAGACATGACCTCCTGCAGCCCCACAGGAAACCCTACTCCAGCGGGTAACTCTAACCAGAAAACTACTGAGAGGGCATGAGAGCATGAAGAGAAATCCGGCCTACGTTTGGATTAATTTGACTGTTGTGGGCAGCAATGAAAGGAGGAAATCAGTGGATAGCAGTAATTATAGTAGAGGAAGTGGATGAAGAAAAGGAAGCAATGGAAGGAAGGAATCGGAAATTGAATAGCTGACTGTTGTTATCTGTTCAGGTGAAGTTTCTCTCCACCTCAAGATATTGCCTAATGGATCAAAAAATGGGGACTCAAATGGGTGAAGAAAAAGCAGAGACTGGCTTAAGTCCGGCGGTCTCTTGCATCATATTTCCAGCCTCATAGTCTCAGTCGTCATTGATATAATCAGCATGGCCTACTGAACAGGAGGAAAGAGCGTTGTGGTTTGTTTGTAGGTGACCTTGATAAGGTTGTATTCCAGTCATGTACGAGGCATGTGGGACAGCCTACAAAGCTGACCCGCCCCTAAGTTATCAACACTGGTCCCGGCGTTATCAGTAGAAACTGCAAACATGTTGGCAAGAAGATATCAGCGTGAATGAGGTGGGGTTAAACACAAAGCCTAATCTGGGCTTTTCCTTGGACCCTGCCAGCCACCACAATGACAAGCTACACAAATGTCCACAAGGAAAAAGATCATTTCAATCAAACTTTCAAAAGAAAACACAATGACGTCAGAAGCAAAATATTTTATTGTTAATTTTAAGAATAGTTGTGCTTGGAATTTCAAAATCTTGTGAAACTTATTCACAACATCTTTACTGTAAAAATGTTCATTATTAAGGTGCATTTTTGGATGTAATCCAGGTGAAAACATGTGAAAGACATTGTTTTGAATATACTTTGCAAAGACAGGAAAGCATGATTTTACAATTGTTCCTAACTAAGTATTACATATGTAATTGATCCTGGACATCAGAAAGAACAGAACTGATCATCAACCTGTCTTCATAAATGGAGAATATGTGGAAATCATCCATAGCTTCAAATTCCTGGGAATCCACCTCTCCGACATCCTTTTCTGGTCCACAAACACCACAGCTGCTGTAAAGAAGGCACAGGAACACCTGCATTTCCTCCGTGTCCTGACACATTATTACACAGTCTGGTACACAGGCTGTTCAGTAGCTGAAAAAAAAGCAGTGGACAGGGTCATTATGTCAGCAGGAAAAATCATAGCCTGCTCCCTTCCCTCACTGGAGAATATTGCTGATACCCGTTAAATTTCAAGAGCAACAAATATCATAAAAGACTCCTCTCGCCGCAGCCATCACCTCATTGAACTGCTGCCTTCAGGAAAGCGTTACAGGTCAATTAAAACACACACAAACAGACTATTATACAGTTTTTTCCCCACAGCCATTCAGTCTCTCAACAAACAATGACTCCATACATCCAGTGCAATATATTCCCTATAACTGCAAAGTCAAACTTAACTTATTTATAACGCATTTATACTTAGGGCAATACTGTCACTTAACATTTTATCCTGCTCTCTGTAAAGTCTGTATCTGTGTCTTGTAATGTCATTGTGTCCTGATACAGTGACAAATAAAGGTATTCTATTCTATTCTATTGTCAAATTTTAATTATTTTTCTATTTATTTTCTACACGCCACAGAACCAGGAGCAACTATTCTTCATGTGTACAACTGACCCAGGCTAATTGTACCTTCCACTTGCACTGAGAAGTCACAATTTCCAAATTCCAATTTCAATTGGAATGGCCACTGAAATTGGCCACCGAAAACTTGGAAAGTCAGAGAAACCTCACCTACCCCGATTTCAGAATCCAACACTGGTCCTGCTTGTATCAAAGTAAAAACACACCTTTTTTATGTTTATTAGATTTCTGTTTTATCTCATATATTATAAGTCAAACATGGCCATAGTAGGCTAGTATTTGCTTTTTATCCGTGGAAGTTTTTCTGTGTTGTTAGTTTGTCCTAAATACGACGTGAGGGGTATGAATTAGGATTGCTGACAATCTCTAGCAGTGGCAGCAGCCAGTCGGACCGGTGCAACAACATAAAAGTAACATTGTATGTATTAAGAATTGGACTTAAGTAGAATGAATTAGATTACAACAGAATTTGGAATATCGTTGGGCTGAATTGGATTGTATTTATTTCAGTGCATTAAACACATTTTGTTTTCTGTTTAAAGTGATTAGTTGGTATACAATTAAATGCATCAATGCTGTTAACGAATGTCGCTTTAGGGAATATGAAAGTACCCTCTAATTTAAAATTAAATTGAAGTGAAACTGAATTTAACTGAGCTGAATATTCATCAAACAACATCCAACGATCAAAAATTTGAAAGAAATTTCAAACCTACATACTTTCCTGGTTGTGCATACTAAATATGCCAAGATGCAGTTTATACTAATCAGTATGCAAACAACCGCAAAATTTGCTATTTCTGGGAAGATTTCCAGAGTGCATCTTGCATACTATATCCCACGATGCAATGTGCTACTACAGCAGAATCCACTAAAAGCAGTGACATTGTTCAATGGGATAGTACATATCAAACTGTGACTGGTCAAGCAGTAGAAGAAGGTGTAAGTGTGGTACATAATATTGATATTAACGGGCCTTAATGTGAGTTTTTTTTAATTAAAAACACAAGAATACAGCATAGGTGAAAGTGTCACGGAGTGGTTGGAGTAGGACCCAAATGCAGGAGAGACGCAGAGGTAGGAGTTCCAAAAAATGTGATTTATTACTTACTAAAAACAAAGCAAAGGCGCTGCTGAGCAGGATCTACAAAGGCACAAGAGCATACCACTAGAGAAAACCAACTAAATCTGACGGGACACAAGGAGGGTGGAAACAGTATGGACCAGCAGGGAACAAGGGAAAGAAAAGACGACATATACACAGAAAGCTTGAAGAGACACAGGTGCAAACGATCAGGGCAGATGGAACAAGGGAAGTCAAGACAAAACTGAAACACAAAGACATGGGGTTTCAAAATAAAACAGGGACTAAATACCAAAACTGGGACAGAAAGTGGCCTCCAAATCCAACTACAGTAGATATATTAAAGCCACCAGCATAATGCAAGAAAATTAGTCCTTGGCATATGACACAACCAAGTGCCTCTCTGTTGGGACAAAGTGTTATTAGACTAGTTGATCAATTCATTCAGTTTATTATACAATATAATTCCTTAAGTGTCAATTATGTTTTATCATATATGGACTGGGCTTCCTGTAATGCAAGGTTATGAAAGCAAAACCGTCAGTTTGCTTGCCAGCATGGATAGGCATCTGTTGGATTACAAGTCTACAATGGACAGTCTGGGGCATTGAGCCCAAACCCAAAGCGTGCGCTCATCCTTATCCTGTCTGACAGGAATGAACAGTAATAAAAAAATATTTTAAGCTTTGCGGGTCAGTGGATGGTCCCTAAGCTACAAAAGCGTGCGGTGTGATTGCAGGAGAAAGTTTCGTGCTGCAGGGGGCATGACCCTGCGTCTAACAAGGATTATCCCATGATCGCATTAAAATTAAAGCTATTGTATGTGCAATCTAATAATCATACTGATACAGAGCAGCTGGAATTACCAATTGTTGGGTTTTTCTTCTTGTTAAAACATCAGTTTCATTTTAATTTGAAGGGATCTTTGATTACTTTTGAAACGTCTACCTTTTTATGGTGTGCCATCCCTACAATCAGCAAAAAACATCCAAAGTTAGTTTGGACCATTCCAGTCATCTCTTGTTCGTTTAACGGCACTATGTCACACATCAGCAACAATGAAACTGGATCACCAACCTCCAGTGGACATCTCAGAGCTGCAACTAAGAAACTCAAGAAATGAATGATGGTAGAGATAATGAGAAAGTGACAAAGCAAGAGACTGAAAAGTGAGTAAATCTTGGACAGTGTCTCTTATTCTATGTTGTTGCAAACTCCAATTCCCCTACTGTGGGACAAATAAAGGTTTTCCTATCTTATTTTATCTTATCTTAAAAGAAAATTAACCTCTAGGCTTTTCAGGGAGCCCTCTAAGTTCAGAATTGAAAAGTTTCATATATGCAGCTTTATGCAACAGAAAACAACGTTTGTGAACTGCTGTTTTTCATTCTTGGCACTGTGATTAACAAGTTTTCCAGTTTAAAAATAAATAAAAACACAGGGCTCAAACTGGCTCAGTCTTATTGTTTTACCCGTAGTTTCACAACAGCAGGAAAAAAAGTAGAAACAACAAAAAACAAAGGAAAATGGTCCCATAGTCAACTTTTGAAACCAGAAACCTGTATTGAGACACTCAATTTATTAGTCTCTTTAGCTCGTTTCCTCAGCACACATCCACCTCCATGCTTGACAGCTGCAGAAATGGGTTTTTATGAAAGTCAACACCAATTTTTTACCCAAAAACATATTTTTGTCATTTAGCCCATCAGGATTGTTCAGCTCTAAATTTGCAGACGTGTAGTGCAGAACCAGAGAGCTTCCTCTATCCATCCTCTCAGAAGACTGGTTTCATTAGAAGACATCTTGCTATTTTCCTATTTCCTTTTCTTTACTCTTCATTTCCTTTTCCTGTTTTGTGGTTATAGTGATTGTCAGTGTGCCTGGTAGTTGCTCATGAGCTTAATCTAGGTTGCTCTATTTGACAACAATTTATGAGAAGGCAAGAAGAAGCCAAAGTGGAGGGAGTTTATGAGCCATCACTTTGAGCTTAAATCTGGATTTAATTAAATAGGGAAGATTAAAATTGCTTGTGTTTATTGGCTTTTCCTTATGACAAGCAAAACAGAGAACTTTGACTTCATTAATATTTGCATTTGTGCTTTGTTTATTGACAGAGTTTGTAGTCTAACTAAAACCACAGCCACTGGATTAACATGTGAAAACAGCTTTGTTGATTTTTGAGGCAAATATCCTGTTACTCCGAAGTGTCTTGCCTGCAACCACGGCACAAACTCTCCACTTACTGAATGAATCTGAGGTATATTTCTACTTCAATCTCATATGTATGAGGTGGAAATATTATTTCAGCGTAGCTCAACACTTATTTGAACTCACTCATTGTTATGGCTTCATACACCCGGTCGGAAGTTGTTTATTACACTCTGCATTTCTTGGAAATAAACCCAGTACTTGAATGTGTTTTATAGGAAATGATTACAAATTAAGATGTGATTTTTGTTTATATAGAGATTTATTCGTTTAACGCATTACTAGATCAAAGACACTGTGTGTTGATTTCCTTTTTTATTTCCCAATAAAACAATACTGGAAAGTAAATGAGACACTTTCATTATAATGGACATCAGATATTCCAGATATGTTGGTGAAACACACATCTTTGAGAAGGGAGTTTACATTAAACTGCAATGAAGATCGAGTGCAGGAAATTGCAGAGGAAATTTGCTGTTGAAATGTTTACATGGAGCCATTCTTCCTCCCAGTTTGAGAAATGCTTTGTGCAAAGTCGAGGGCTTCCTGGACACAATCTTTGAACGGACAGCATTCAGATTCCCCACGTGTGGCTATCACATTGTTTTTTTGCAATAGGAGCAGATAGGAAATGAATATGCTATTCATGGCATGGCTGTATTTTGTCATGGAAACATTGTTTTCAAATGTAACAGAAGCCAAAAGCAGGAAAAAAAACAGATTCTCAAAGATATCTGAAAGTAATGCACCCTTTGGATTCAGTCTGGTCTCAAATAGTGCTTAATATTGCCACAGATGCCTGATTATGACCTGAACACAGTCTTCCACATCATCCCTGCCTGTATTAGTGAGAAAAATACCTCTGCAAGGAAAGATAAGAAACCTTATTCATTTTACCGGGAAACAGGCTCAAGAATTCCAGAGCAAATGTTGAGGACATTTTTGCCTTTTTTTTGTCCTGGTGTAAATTATTGGGAACAGAATGTTAATTCGAGTGAAACGGTGGTTTGAAATGTAATATTTGAATTTCATTTCTTCCTTCAGTTGCTGGAGTTTTGATGAAGCTGATCATATAATCTTATTTTCAGGACAGGTCCAAGCAGCTTTACAAACAGAGACTTAGAGAAGAAAGAAATGGAAAAAGTTGGGTTCGTCAACAAGAAAGCTGTTTTGTGTCTATTCTCTGTTTGACAACCTCGCTTTTTGTATTTGCCTTCATTTGTCACTGTCAGACGTTTCAGTTTATCCTCTCTGCTTTATTGTACAACATGGGTGTATGCTTTTTACCTAGTGTTGTACTTTTACGTCTGTGTTTTTGTGCCTGTATTAGCATCTGGCCACTATTCTTCTGCTTGCTGTTGGGATTTAATGCTTTAATACTATCTTTTTTACGTGCACTGTATATAACACTTAATAAAATAGAGTGAACAATAATTGCGCTTTAACTCAGTTCACTGAGTGAAAGTAATGCATTAGTGCTGCACTTTCACTTATGTCTAATTTGAAGTGTCGTTGCCCTTAATTTGACATAATCTGAAGGGAATTTCTGTTAATAAAGCTACTAACTCTACTTTTAAGCCATGATGCAATATTGTAATAAGAGGTCGGGATCATTCATGTCCAGTATGTCTGGAAGACGAGGCTGTAGCATTACACAACTGTGCCTTTCCTTTCAGGATGCTGAAAACATGCAATCAACGATACTTTCAACCCCTGAAGAGATGTCAAAGGTAGATCCTCAGATGTGCTGAGACATATCAACAGTTTTGTTCTTGAAGCCTTTACACTGCCTCTACGGTGAACTTGATGGGTTTTCTCTACTTCAGTGATCTCCAGCCGCATGTTAACTCTGCACAGTGACTGGCCAGCAAAGCTACGTCTTATTTTGACGCTTTCAGAACTCATCTTCCTGCCTGTTTCACACACTGCTCCATCAGCTCCTGGTCCTTGACCCGCTTCCGTTCATTCGCCTCTTCAAGGCAGTCCTCCCAGGGAACTGTCAGATCTATCAGGAGCACCTTTTTTATAGGGACTGATATCAGTACCGTGTGTGCGCTCAGTGGAGTAGTTGGAATGAGGTCAGGGAACTTGAGCTGTCTCCCCAGAGCAACTTGAAGCTCTGTCTGACACCAAAATGAACGGCACAGCTGCAGGTTTGGGCTAGAGGTGAGGCTGCTAGAGGTTGGAGTGCTGTGGTGACAGGCGTGCTTGTTGTTAGCCGGGTGGGGATGGTTCTGCAAATGGCCTTGCAATTGCCTGCAAAGGTTTGAGCCTAACATGCCGAAAAAGAGACCTCTTATGGTTGATGTGGTATTTTTGAAGACACTGCGACTGAGATGGAGCTAAACCTCGGCTGCAGGATAAACCACAGCTGCAACTCTGTTTAAGTGTTATACTCTTACGTCAGGCAGGGATTTAACACAAGGTTCAACTCTAAACCTCATCTTGGCCGGTGACATTGCAATTGCTTTTGCTGTCCTTAACAGAAATGAAGTCGCTAACCAGGCTCAAAATTGGGAGGGAAAGACAAGAAGACGCTTTGCTTCTGGCAAAGATAGGTAAGGAAAAGTGGAGAGAGGTTGTTGGGAATTCTTTTCAACTGGGTTTATTCATTTATTATCTTTAATCTTTCATGTGTGCAATGCACATGTAAAGGCCATGTTTCAGCCTTGGGGCTGAAATAAACTAATGTTTGGTGTTTCAGAAAGAATGGGTTTACATCTCTATTATGCCTCTATACTTTAAACAGTAAAAAGGCACTTCAAGCTGGCCTTAAAGCTTTAAAATATACAAGGAACAAAACAGGTGGGAATCTAGCTTTTGTGTCTTTATAGAGTGTCTGGGTTCAACTGGATGTCTCTATCTTTGATTAAAAATAATCTTGCTTCACACAGAAGTGCTACATCAGATATTTTTACTGAACGTATTACTGTATTTCCTACCCTCGTCTTGCAGGGAATGCATGACTGTGCGGTTCCCGTCTCCTTGATATGTCACTTTACTGGAACACTTGATTATGCAACAAGCTGCATCACTGGTCAGATGCCAGCAGGTCAACATGTGTGACATACTGGCCATGGTGTGTGTCAAATCTGTGGAACCCAGACCATAAAAAACAGAAAAGCCTTGTTTGTTTTCACCTTGGAAATTAAATAAAATCCCTTTTAGAATACAGCACATGATCGTGGGGTCAAATCTGTCCCGACACTGAAGTTCCTGACCTTAATATCTACTCGTGGTGCACATTAGAGCATCAGGCTGTGTGTGTTGCTGCTCCCTCATTGGAATATGAAGGCATGTGCAGAAGGAGCTGAAACATGCACATCTGTGCTACGTGATGACACCCAGCAGGGCTTTTCCTCTCACACAGCTGTCACAACACCAAGAGAGATGAAAAGAGGCAGCACAAAAGGCAGAACTTGTGAGATAGGCAAGAAGTAGGAAGTTGTATTTGAAAATGATCAGAGGTTAAAGGTGAGCGACGCAGCTTATTTATATACTCCAGCCAGAGAGATGGTTTGATCAGAGAGTACACAGTTCTCTTCTCTGTGCACCCAATAACCCAGTCTGACAAAAGGCCAGCGGTGCTGCCTTAGCTTATTCACTGGAAGTGACGAAATAATCTTCCAGATAATCCCAATAGGTTCTTGGTTACATTGCTTGACTAGTACATTCACTATATGCAGAAATAACCAAGTAAAATGAGACAATCTTGTAAATACTGCCCCGAGTGTAATGGACTTTGTGAATCATACATTAGGATGACAATCCATTTGACACTGGGTGTTTTTATCCAATACATTTTAAAGCTCGAGGTATTGTAGTTGAAAACTCCTTTGTGGTTTGGTACAAAGAGTTTATGTGCCATCATCTTTTTTAAGATAGTTTGTTGATGGCAGCACCTGTACGGTCTCATCTGATGCAGCAAAGACATTCAGTTTATGTTGGTATCAGGATGAAAGACTCCACGTTTACACCACGAAGGTGCAGTTAGCTGGTGAGTCAGAACTTCTGCTTCTTTCAAACTTGGATCAAATAAGCTTTTACTTAGTAATTATATAATGTGATATGTAAAACTTTAATTCTATTTGTAAAAAGATAAACTAGGAAAGCAAAGTGATGCGTATCATCTTCTATGGAACATATGTAGTTTAAGTATTAACCCATGCAGGGAACCCCATTACTATTATTGATCGCTGACCTAGACTGGAAGCTAATTTTCCCTTAAGAAACTGTGTCAAACACCCTTTGGCTCACCTGGCTTTGCGAGGGGAAAAAAGGAGAAATACAAAGAGCTGGCACTCAGTTGAAAATGAGGTTGCTTTAAATCCATTAAAACTATCTGAGACTACTCACCAGTCCATCACAGGGGATCAGGTGGCATTTTATGGCAAAATAATGCAGAAAAACAGCCATTTTTTCCAAGGGGATTCAATCGCTTTCTTTCCACTTCAGTACAATACCAAAATATCATCAGGTAGCTTGTTTTTATCTAATTTTAATGGAAGAACAACACTAACAGGTGGAAGTTCCTCATACCAGTTAAATGGACCAGCACTCATAATTTTACGAGTCTCAGTCAGGAAAAGCACGCATCACTGATTTAGATCTGACCTTGGGATGAACAAGGTTTTCAGAGAACCAATACCAATCACATTTGGCCTGTAGCAAACTTTCCATTCAGGAGTTTGTTATGACAGGCTACAGTGTATTATTGATCCTGACTGTGAATCAGACGGAGACGGACGGCCCGGTGGTCGATAACTCTTATTTGCATTGATGCATTTGGAGGGCACACGTTACACTGGAGTGACACTGAGGTCTAAAGTCCAGATCTATTCCGAGCTCTGAGCATTCAAGCCAACTTTTTCTTTAAATAACGCACACACAACACACAAAGACACGCATTGCAGTCTGGGAAAAAAAAAACAACCAAAAAAACAAAAAAAACTTGAAGAGTTGCCCTGGTGAGCTCATCTTCCTGGGAGGGACTTTGCAAGAGAGGTGAGAAATCTATCGCAATATTTCCACAGAATGTGAAATGCCGTTGCTGATTAAATTCTTCAGTACTCTGAGGTGTTTTCCAGCTAACTGGCCCACAGATACGATATCACCAATCACCCACCGCCTCAGTTTTGATTCGATAAAACAGATAATGATATATAGAAAGCGTCTGTTTTTCCCCTCTTGGACATCTTACAGTGTGAAATTGTGAAATGGGGCCTCATCAGGGTCAGACCAATCAGGCTCACAGAAGCTTAGCCCTATTGGGGCTGCATTTAAGTTTTATCTGGCCAACACACTGTGGGCCTCGCCCATGAACAACCCACTGTACACGAGCCCCATGTGATTTCACCCACACGAAGAGCCTGCAACAACTACGGTGTGGATATCCCACAGATGAGTCTGTCCCTAGAAAACCCAACTGGGTCTCCTGCTTTTACCCATACGGGAAACAACCAGTTTGAGGCATTTTAGGCACCCATTAGGGATTTCTGTAAGGATCCCATGGAGGGACCACAGCTTTTCTTGAGTCTTTCACACTGCGGTTGGTCCTATTAACCAATCTGCTGTCCACCCATGTTGTCCATTCCAAACCAGTATTGCTGCCCATATTGGTCCCCAAAAAGGGCAGTTTGTTGGGTATCCCTCAAAGACTAAGTATTAGCCCAGCCAGGAACCTCTGCAGGCCTAGATTCAAGAAGTATGTAAACCCACCGTTTCACTTCTGGTGTAATTTTACCATTACATAATGACTTATATAATAGGCAGTTTAACCTCTATCGCCTCAACAAACTGTCCTTTTGATAAATTAACTGTGCATAGTTAAAATTATATATTTGTAGAAACATCCACATTCATTAAATGTACAAGAGTGAAGCAAAATTAACAATTATTTGTGTAGCACTTAAAAGTCATTGCTTTTGTTTTAACCTGCACTTCTGTTAACAGTCATAAAGGTTGGTTTTATAGGAAAAACTGGGCCAAAAAAAAGCAATTTAAAAGAACATCTAATTCTCTGAAGGTTAAAGGCTTTATTCTCATTATATAAATCTTCATGTGGAATTCAGAGAGCTCACGCTATCAATAACACGCTATTTATTAAATGTTCTCTGCAAACTTGTTGAAAAATGAGCGAAACAAGAGACACACAAAAGAGCAGACGCAGGTTTGTCGTAAAATATATTTATTCAACTAGTAAATGTCCACTTCCAAAATACACACTTCTGGGAGAGCCCAAAAATTGATTGGCATAAGGCTTTTTTTCCTCCTCCTTTTAATGAATTACAATCTTTCTGGAGATGCTTTTCTTTTCAGAAAATGCTGCACCCAGAAGTCTTCAGAGCTTAACAAGGTCTTATTAATTATTCTCCAGGGCCTGACACCAGGTTGACACTGTAATTTTGTCTATTGGCAGGTTTTCTTTTCTTCCTTGGCTTCCCTGGCAGAGTAGTTTCTTCCTGGCGTTGTGCGTTGGCTACTACGGCGTTGCCCAGAGGATAACTGTGCGTTTTAAGCTTTAGCACTCAACAGTTTTTGCATTTTCTTTTTAAATTTTAACATGACATTTTGAAAAAGAAAGATCATTGTTCTCTATTTCTACTACATCATGACATCCAGAGGAGGAGCTTTTGGTTACCATACATCACTTAGGAATCACTTAAGACTTAATTTGCATGACAGGTTTTGAAGAACAAAACAAAAAAAGACAATCCTTAATGATAACAAAAACACAACTTGGGGTGACGAGCACATTAAAACTTTAAAGATTAGACAGTACGAAAACAGATGTCAGCCGCCGTCATCTGCAGTGGCCATTGCAGCATTTTGCCTTTACGCCCATTGCTGCTGTACACTCTTGTACAACTCGGATCAATAAACAGGTCAGTGCCGGTAGGCACAGCGAGTGCATGAAACTGCGCATGTTACGCTATGTGTGTGTGTGTGTGTGTGTGTGTGTGTGTGTGTGTATGTGTGTGTGTGTGTGTGTGTGTGTGTGTGTGTGTGTGTGTGTGTATGTGTGCCAGAGGGGGATTTTCTGAATCAATCACTGACGATGGAAGCGGCTGCATGGTTTCATTAAGCCGCTGTGCTGCAGAAGCTGGCAGTCGGTCAGAGATTACAGACGGACTGCTAGCAGGAGTGTGCATGTGTGTGTCCACTATTGGCACCTTACACCCCCCACAGATGGTGGTATAGTTTAATCCTCCCCCTACGTACTGCAACTAGCTTGTGCTATCATTTCCCAGCTAGCTTCAGAGCACCATTTTGATCACGATTCATCCTCAGTTTTCATTCGCCAGGCAACCCATGAAGGATGAACACACATATTTGATGTCTTTAAAAGCACTAAAACACCAGAAGAAGAATCCTGGTAAGTATGTCAATGTGAAGTGTATGGAAATAAACTATGACAGGGCATGTTTGCTGGCTTTTGCACACAGGAGGTGCTAATTCTGGTCCAGCTTGCCTTTAGACTTCAAAACTCTTATTTATTTCAAAACTGGACGGAAGGAGATATGTCTGTTTTGCTGTTTGCTGCAAAAGAGGTAATTCTGCAGGGGGAGGGGAGGGACAGGGCAACGGGGCAGAAAGGGCAAACGCAGGGGGAGGGCTTTTACTTGAAGGAAGCACGGACAGAGCGACCCTTGAGCGGCTGGGGAGGGCGGTAGTTGTCCACCATGCAGCACTCGGCTTCGCCCTCAGCGGAGAAGAGCAGGCTGCGGAATTTGGCCATCTGTGAAAGGGGAGACGGGGACAGTGGTCACTACTGCAGGCCTGTGACTGTCACTCACCCGACACACCCACTCACACCCACTGCAAAATCAGAAGCATCCACCAAAGACAAACTTTCTAAATCCACTACAACCGTTATGTCAAAACTTCCTAAAGCTCACTTTTCCATATATTATGTTTTTTTGTTTGTTTTATTATTTTTCTGATAAAAAACTAAGCGTAAAAACTGATTATATATTATAGTTGAACTGAACTACTTTCATTTTTTTCTCTAAACTTGTTTTACTTTTAGTTGTGAATTTGTGCTGTTCAGTTAAATAAAAACTTAAATAGCGTATTATAGTAATTTAGTGCTCCCTGTTTTAATACTAAGTTTAAGTTTGCTACCGTCCTTTTTGGTATACAAATGTTTGAATGGGACTTTAAAGGAGCATGAGGCAGGATTGAGGCAGGATTTATGAAAAAAATTTGTATACATTTTAAGTTTTCTAGTAATAATGTCAGATGAAGCGTTCCAAACCAAAAAGAATGAGCCCTCTAGTGTATCTCTCCGTTGCCTTGAACAGGCTGTGTGCTGCAAAATGTGCTGCAATTCCGGGCCCAAATTTCCCGCGCTGTCCTGCGGATGTGACGTCACATGACGCTGCATGCACGTTCTCCCCGTTCTCCCGTGCCGGCTTCACTGTTGGCTGCAGTACCCCCGACGGCCGTCGTGGCGAAGGGTGGCGCTAGAGAGTCTCATTTCTTAAAAGGAGCCTCAAGCTCCTTTAAGTTTGCTACCGTCCTTTTTGGTATACAAATGTTGGAATGGGACTTTAAGTAAAAATATTCTGCCTCATGGTTAAAACCTAAATAAAGATGCCTCGGTAGCTAGATTTTGTTAACGCTGATTCTCTCGTACTAAGATAACTAGACCATACTAGCAGGTTAGAGATATTAGCGTTATGATTTACCAGAATAAGAGTCACGTTAATATCATATCTTTAATCATATCTTCAAATACTAAAAAGTATCCCCTCAAGTAAGGCAGAACCAAAAGAGCAATTACGTAGCTATGAGATGGTTTTGGATAACCTAGTGAAGTAATTTGCGTTGGCGCGGATTTGCCGCCACGTTTCCGTCAGTCTGCCACATGGCAGCTGTGACTACATAGGTATTTTACCATCACCAAGTATGAATGAGTAGTGAATGAATAATGTGAGCATTGTGAGCGCTTTGAGTGTCCAAGAAAAGTGCCATATAAATTATAGTCATTATAAAGTAATTACACTGCTTCAGCCAGTTGAGCAGAACTTACAGAGGAAATTACTTGTCACTGTTGGGACACAATATTGCAGTTGGTTGCATCCTTTGATAATCTACAGATAAAGAATCATTAGGTAATCGAGACTTTGTCAATAACTGCTGCCTGAGGGCTAAAGGTCTTAAGTTATGGCTATAATTTACTCTGCCCACACATCACAGTGAAATAATCATTTAAACATGATTTTTTGTTGATAAGAAAGGAACCGTCTGTTTCAGCTGCACCATATTGTGCGTCTTCATTCATGAAGAATGATGTGCTGAATTACACACTCACTGCACCGAAGTGTCTTCACTTGCAGCATGTGATGCATGTCTGAGGTAAATATTTCCTCCAGATTCTAACCATAACTAGCCGCACTAAGCCAACGGCATCTATGTGAACTCGTTAACCCCCCCCATTTTCTTGGTTGGCTAAGTCTCTCTCTTACTTTTCCTAAGTAGGTGGTTGCATTACATTTTCTCTCATTGCGAGAGCTTTCGTTTTGCTCGTTTCAGTGGCGCTCTTAATCTCAACAATTAAGCCCTTGATTCAGATCTTGGTAAAAGAGGAGGCTATTCTAGACTGTGGGAACCAAGCCAATCCCTGGAGTTCACTAGAACGAGTATGAGAGGACGTACCTGCTCAGGGCTGACGCTGATTGGCTCTTTGCAGACGATCCAGGTAACGCTCTCCAGCAGGGGGGGTGTGGTCAGAGAGCCGTCGTAGGTCCAGTAGTCCAGGCAACCCGGGAGCAAAGTAGCAGGGTCGAAGTTAGGGAAAGTAGTCTGCTTGCCCTGAAGGCAAACACAGAGAGCAAAAAACACCATTAATAAAATACCAGTACCAATACCAGTTAGAATGATAAGGCAAGATATTATCATTGTCATGGATACATACTTTAGCCTTGATGGCACTAAATGCATCAATAACCTTCTGAAGATTGGGATTTGCAGCACCACACTGAAAGACAAGAGTTCATATAATGCCCAGGTCAGTTTTGTGTAATATTTTAATGCCATATTGAATATATTATTCAACTTTTACTGCTCACCTTCAAGAAGACTCCAACAACGGCGAGTCCATCAGGCTGACTGGCAGCTTCACCGAAGCTTGGATATTTGGTGTTCCAGTGCACCAGATGGAGCTTTAAATAAATCAAAAGCATTTGAAAAATATTAATGTGATGCTCATCTTATATTTATACTCTTCCATGGATTTCAAATATTTGATGGTGATAATCAGCACCAAAGAGACACAAACATACGTAAATGGTCATTGGTAATTGCATCCAATCAGAACAACAGCACATTTAACCATGGATGGACTCCATGTAATCATTGTATCCAAATTTTAAAACAGCACAAATGCTGCTTTAAAAAACAGAAAACAACAATGAAAAGCCTCAATCTTTAGTGAATAAACCAAAGGAAAAAGTAAAAGTCTTTAATTGGTGCTATTATCTTTAATTTGAGAATCGTGGAGGGTGTTTTCCCCCGTCGTCAAGAATAGCTATTCTCTTGAGAAATTTTAACAACCTAGAGAACAAATATGGCCGAAAGCAGCAACGAGTGGGGGTAGCGAGCTCAGCTGCACACAGTTGCCATGGCAACTAGGTCTGATCAGTGTAGAAGCATGAATGTAGGCACCGGCAGGGAAATAAAAAGATAGTTTTAAATCTAAAATCCATGTGAAATATTTTTCCGAGGCTTGGTCTGACTTTAGATTAAATCAAAAATGACAGTTTATCAAATTTCATTCAAAACCTTTTTTTTAAATTATGATTATTATGACAGAACACCTTAATTCGTCAATTTTGAAATGAGGCTCCTGTGACCTCAGTTGTTATGTGTAAACATGGTCTTTTCCATGTTTGGGCATTAAGACAAAGTCAATCATGTTTAATATAACCACAAGTCTTAACTCTGGTCACCATTGACTGATGTTTGTGTCATCATTATCCTTTGATTCGCAAAAGCAATTTGAGTCGTCTAAATAGTGACTCTGCAAGATCCCCAATCTTTGTAAACCTCTGGTTTATCATCTTTAGATGTGAGATCTTTGTGCAAAGTAGTCTTGCGTATGGTCAGTTAGTGTTGGTTGTCAGATTATGGAAATATTTTCTATATATACACAAGTTTTTAATTTAATGTGTTACAGATTTGTCAAAATGGGTCATACCCAAGTTTAGCAGATTAAAGCTCTAGATATGACCTAATTTCTTGTTTGGCAGCATTGTCACGTATTTCGAGTGATTGTACTCCCTCTTTCAGAAACCCCTATACATTTTGTGTTGTTTTGTGATAACACAGTGCCCATACCAGTCAGACTTCATTAGATAAAGAAGAGAGCGTAAGAAAGTTATGGGTTCCTGCACTGCTTTTTTCCCCTTCCTCCTTATGTCAAGCAACCCCAATCCCCCATAAACTATTGGAGTCAGAGTTTAAGGACAATCATGAAGATCCAAAGCATCTCTACCTCAGCAGGGTATTTGGTCCCAGCCACTGTGTGTTCAGAGCCTTTGTCGTCAGACGCTCCCCAGTGGAAATGAAACTGCTTAAGCCTGTAGGTCCCTGAGATTGGTCCGTCTTTTAGAGCTGCAGAAAAAAAAGAAGCAACAAATCAGTTCAGCCCACAGTCTGATCTTTGCTGACATGAACAATGAAGCAAGAAAAAAAAATGCTGCAAGGGAAATGTCATCCTGAGTAGAGCATACAACGACGTGGTAAACAAGATGACACACACACATGCACACTTCCTACTCGCTCGAAGCAAGCTCAGTTCCTGCTGTGAGCGCTCCTGTCAAACAGAGTTATATTTAGTCCCAAATAATTCCAAAGCTTTGTTAGTGCTCCTTCTAGTGTTGCATAATGTCTGTATTTGCAGTTCACAAATTAGTGAAAATAGTAACAGATAATCCAGTGTATTGCTCTAATTCTGCACACACACACACAGACACACACACACGCACACGCACACGCACACGCACACGCACACACACACACACACACTGCAGGATATCTGCTTGTGAGTAGTCAGCTTTGAGCGATGAGAGAATGGGAGTCTGTGTGGGCCTTAAGGTGATTAATTCCCATCAACAATAAAAACAGAAGCAGGAAGATCCGTCTTTTCCACAGTACACACATGACGCGTGATCATGTTATACAGATGGCTTCTGCTTTAGTCAGAAGTACAGCGACAACTAAACACAGACACATATGACACGTCATCTAGCTCTTATTCAGAGCACAGATGCTTCAGAATAAAAACACTTGAAATCCTTGATTGTGTTTGTTATGTAACTGTATCCCCCCCCCCCTTTTTTTCAAATCAGCTAAGGAAAACCAATCAGATTTTTTTCGTTTTTCCTTTTGAGATTAAAATTGAATCTAAAATGAAAATACAACTAGGAAAGAGAAAAAAAATGCAACCTTAATATGTTCCAAGAAAACAAAACTCATTCTCTTTGCAAATATGGCAAATTAATTGTTAACCAGGGCTGAGGGTAACCTTGGTGTTTTGCTGCTTTTGAGTTGGCGTGGGAAAGGTTCAGCAGGGGTTACATTACCAATTCAATTAAAATCTCCTGCTTTGTGTTTGGCTTTTTCTCAGGGACTCCTGCATATTCATTATACCCTCTCTATAGTAAATTTGTTGCTCCTGTCTCTCTCTCTCTTTCTCATTCTCTCTCTAAAGCTTTATCTAAAAGGAAAAAATACATCAGGTTAAATGACCTTTATGGGTCAGGAAAACTGGGGCGCATGACTCGTGCATCTATTAGCAATTTTAATATGCTTCTTGTGCAGGCTGCAGAGAAAAAAAAAAACGCTATATGGTCAAGCATTAAGTCAGAATAGTGCAGTTTGCAGGTTACTTCATCCTGTAAATTATTATCTCGTTTGCAAACCTGAATCGGAGCTCCTCTGATACCGCGACAAAGATAGCGGCGGTGCATGTAAGATATATCAGGTGTTTTGTAAGCTGAGGTGAACAAACAAAAAAAAAAAAACGAGGCTGAATTTCATGCAGAATTAATTTCCCACTAACTTGAGTTGTCGCCGTCGTCTGAGAAGGACACCTGGAAGGAATGTCCGTTGTTGAGGATGTCCAGGCAGGTGGACGGGTCGTACTTGAGGCTGAGCGGCTTCAGAGACCCGTCGTGCGCTGTTTCAGCGGGGACGATGTCAATGGGAGACTGACGGGGTCCGTTTGCAATTGGGAAGTTGTCAGCCCATTTCGGGGGTCCTGTAAATCATATAATGACATTGGGATTAATAAAAATAAAAAAAAAAAAGTCTAAAAATGATGTGCATTTCAATAAGCGCATTTGGGAGCGTTTGAGGGATGAAGATGAGCGCGCAAAAATCTCCCAATGCGCTGAATGGTGATGATGATGATAGTAATATTAATATTAATAATGATAGTAAATATCCTCTGTGGCACTACTGTGCACCGTGCTTCCTGTCAGTCATTCAGCACCCTGCCTGTTGGTATAAATTGAACCTAAAATGCACATCTGTAATTTATTGCCTCACCGTTGTTGTCTGCATATCCCCAAGACATAGTGACAGTTAGGATCTATGAATATCTATGTAGAGCTGTAATCCTCTAAAAGCAAGCCGTCGCACAGTGCAGAGCAGTGTCCTCCACCTGACAGCTGCACAGTTTATATAGGCTCCTGCGAGCGCGTCTGTCAGGCTGCTGCTGACCACATGATGTCCGTGCAGACCGGGAGGAGTTAGCCCGATTTATGGTTCCACGTTAAATCGACGCCGTAGGGTGAGGCGTATACGTCGTAGGCTCTGCGTTGGTGTAACGCGGAACCATAAATCAGTCTTAGCGCTGCAACGCTGCGGATCGATCCCTCTCAGTGTGCTGGTTCATCGTTGATGTGCAGGTACTGGGCTGCAGACTGCATGATCCGCAGAGATGCATGCGTGATTATGTTATTAAAAATGTATATAAAGAGGCTACGTTTAGGATATTGTGTGGTGATACATTTATTTGGATCGATATCTTTTGGATAGAGGCAGGGGTGCAGATCCGATGTCAGGATTGGGGGGGACACCAATGTGATTTAAATTTTTAATTTTTTGCCAATATGCAAATCATACCATGGCATAAATTGGTAAAGGCTCGCTAAAAAATACTGCACAGGGAATCATTTATTGTGCTTACCTGTTTATTTCTTGTTTATTTGTCCTAAACAGCTCGACTCGAGCCCGTCAAAAATTTTAAAAATATTAATTCAGACTAAAAAAAATAAATGTATGGCATAGCAATACTTTCAATCTGTACACCTCAAAACGCACCGTGGATGTATTATTTTTTTAGAAATATATTTTTAATAAATATTCTACATATTCAACCTTTAAGTCTGAAAATACATTTGTTCAATTTTGAATAATTTAGGGTATTTATATTGGGGGGACAATTCATGTTTTTCAGAAATTGGGGGGGACATGTCCCCCCCGTCCCTCCCGGGATCTACACCCATGGATAGAGGAGATATTTGGTTGCAGGAAAACACAAAAGTTAAAACCCGAATTAGATTTAGATGTACATTTATATGGTTCTTATTTTAGCCGAATTATCAAATGAACACGTTGCGTTAGTAACATGTTACAAACATTTACAGGAAAAATATTTGCTCATCATTTTCAAGTATAGGCTAATGACATTATTACTCAGTCTCTTAAGTGGCAAGAAAACAAATTAAAGCACAGAATAAAAACGTTTCAGACAGACATATCCACAAATGAAATGTCCGGTTAATTGTATTTTTTTCTATTGATGACGATATCGAAGTCCTGTCTCCCACAAAAATCTCCATTAACAGTCGGATTCCATCCTGCTGGCCACTACAGCTCATTGCACAATGACATAATGAGGTTTGCTCAGTTCTGCGGAAAATTATAACAGGTTGTAAGGACTGCTGTGATGGTGCAATGGTGCCATCTGCTGTAGTTGAACCAAACTACAGGGTTTGTTGTCAAATGCAATCTACAATCCCCCCCTTCTCGACTGGATATAGTAAGCAAACGGATTTGACCACATTTTATATATTAATAAATGTAATTTTTGGTCTGTCACGCTGCAATTTCACTGGATTTCGTTTACAAAAAATGTTAATTCAAGTTGTAGCTGTGCTTTTATTTTGAAGGGAAGAAATCTAAACAAGAAGCTTTAAATATGCTTCGAAATCATCCTGGGACAAAATTATAAAGAAAGCTGATACATTTAACAAATAAACGCCACCATTCCCTCACAAAATGTGTTTACAGCCATCCAGCAACAACGGATATTATCACCCTGACCTTCATGTTTTACTGCATCAATGAAATAAATTCTGGCATCACTCTTTCAAAACAAAACTGAGCTTGCGTTGATTTGAATTAAAACTAAAAGGTTTTCAGTTTGCTAAAATGTACGTATATTCTTAAACCATTAGGAGAAATGTTTTTCCTTTGTAATTGCGCACATTTTCATCATTTGAAGCCATAAAAAATAAAAAAAATAAATACAAAAAAAAAACGTTTAATATTTATTCAACAATTTAAGTCCTTTATGAACAAGCGTGACTCTGACTTGGCTATATAAACTTAACATACCAGATGGAGGTGAAACTTATTTCATGATCTCTATAAAATATTAAACTATATGCACTTTACTTTGGCGGTCGGCGGAAGTAGATGGTTGTCGCAGGAAAATGACGTAACAAAAGCGACTTCGGTAGCGGCACGTGGGGAATGTCAACAACAGCCAACTATAAATAAGGTCTGTTTATCTTTCTTCTTTATGCAGACAATTAAGACTTTATGGTCTCAGACTTTTTGGCCAATGATACATAAAGAATACTGAGGCGGGCGCACAGCTGAAAATCAACAAGTGTAGGCAACGTAAAGGTAATATAAAAGCTAGAAACAGTACACATACAGACTGATTTCATACAGCAGATATCTTTCCCAGTTTTCCCAGTCTCAAAGATTGAAAACGGTTGTTTCTCTCACTGCTTCTGTGTCTATTTTGCCAGTTGGATTGAAAAAAAATGATCCAGCTGGATTTTCTGAAAGTCGTGGACAGTTGTAGTGTTGGGGGAAAAATATTATTACTATTAAGAATAATTGAGGCTACAGCCAAATCTCACATCTGATGACAGATCTGTGCATCACTGGTACCATATACAGGCAGTTGATCTTTCTAATTGTTACTGTCAGCGCTGAAAAGAGCCAATCCAGGCTGACCCCTGATTCCTGGTCTTACTTCTCTGCAGCCAAGCAGAATAGCACTAGTTACTTCCTCAATTAGGGCTGGGCAATATTTCGAGATTTTAATATATATCGATATATTTTCAAACGCGATATGGTACGAGACAATATCGTTTATATCGATTTAAAAATATATATATATGATTTTGATATAGCTTATTTTGTGATAAATTGACTTGGATGTTTTATTTGAGATTTGCACAACTGTCAACCTCAGTGGAAAAGTTTGCCTGTTACTGTCTACATTGTATTAATTGCACAGTGTATTTTAATTTAATTGTTATGCAGGAAAGGGATATTTGTTTTATTTTATTCAAGAAGCATTTTTATTCTATATATGCAGGCAGTTTATTTTTATTTCATTTGTTTTATACATTTTGATATTGTGCAGACCTCTGTTAATAAATGTACCTGTGTGACATTTGGCACGAGGCTTTGTATTAAAACTGTTTTTTTTAAGGGTTTGCCTCAGAAAAAAATGAAGCTAACAGAGATGCTATGCTATAATGCTTTGGGGGAAACCCCAATTATGGCACAGAAAAAATATCGATATATATCGAGTATCGCCATTCAGCTAGAAAATATCGAGATATGACTTTTGGTCCATATCGCCCAGCCCTACATCACTACCATATACAGGCAGTTTATCTTTCTAATTGTTACTGTCAGCGCTGAAAAGAGCCAATCCAGGCGGAGCCCTGATTCCTGGTCTTACTTCTCTGCAGCCAGGCAGGGCTGAATGTGGCTGAAGGCAATGTCAAGATAGAAGAAGGGTTTTACAATGCAGCATTTTTCATATTTATGTTATAGCTGTTCTTCATTCAATTGCAGAATGGCACTAGTTACTTGCTCAATCCCTTCTTAGACCTATTGATGTGCACAGCTATTCTTAACAGTGTACTGAAATAGTAGAGTCATATCATTAAAAAGATTCAGACTCCTTCATGAAATTGTTCATTGCTTGATCGTAACTGTGATCAGACCTGCTGAACTGAAGCACGGCTGAAAGGCCGTGATTCGGCTCATGATCTTTGGCTTCTGTCCATGCTGCTGCTTTGACAAACACCAAACTCCTCTTAAAAGAGGTTGACATTATTGACATTTTTAACTGAATCCTAGTTTTATATTAATTTTGTGTTTTTACAGGTCTACAGTTCAGCATTGCTCTTGGACTCTTTGAGTCTGATATTCTGGCAGTTTAGGCCACTATCATTTGTTGGCTATTAACATGTTCAGTTGTATGCTTTATTAGTATCGCCATTAAGTAGAGCATTGATCTTAATGCAGCTGCATCAACAAGACTCATTGCATCTTTGCATTACAAGCCAGCGCCATTATTTAAATTTGTGTTGTGTGTTTGGAAAAGTGTGTTAAAACATCAGTGAACTAGAAGATGTGCGTTTGTGACATTGTCAGGGTAATCAAATGAAGTCCCGTTCTCAGGGGACATGGGGATACGGCTTCACCAAAGTCTTATGTTTGCAGAGAAAACAAATCCCGTCCTTTTCGGTAATGTACATTCTGCCTCACTCACAACTGACCTGCCTACGGTTTCCATCAGGATACTTTCATGGGCGGGTCAAAAGCAGCCTGACAGTGGGAACAGGAATGATTTTTCTACGTGTGAATTAGAGGCCAGGGGTTAATGCCACAGTTAAGCCTCTGACCACATGGAAGCAGACAGATCTGGTGTAATGACAAAAGAGCTAGTGTCAATGCAGTGCCAGTGATCTGGGGAGGCTGTAATACCGTCTTGCAATTCCAATTTGTTCCACTAGAGGTCCACTTCGTTGTATATTCTGGAAGGGGCTGACGTGAACTAGTGCTATGCTGCCCCTGTGCGGTCAAAGCTGGTATTGCTGTATAGAATGGCTTCAAAGTAAAATGGAGTTGCTCTGTGAAAGCAATCAGGTCTTTTTAAAAACGAAACAATTGTGTTTCTACAGACAACTCCAGATTTAGATTCTCCAGTTGTGAAAGTGACCGCCACTAACTTCTTCTTTAAATAGCATTACCATAATGATTAAAATAAAGAACCAATAATATGCCAATAAAAGACTTCACTGTTGGTCTTCAACCAGGATGTGCTGCTAACAGGTTGAGCTGTGGATTCTTTCTGCTTTGGTTTTATTTTGGGTTCATTATTTTGCTTGTGAGCTAATTGCAACAGCTGGTCCACAGTAGGCCAGCATCTTTAAGTTAAAAATAAGATACGATTTTGCTGCTCTTCCATTGGGTAAAGTTAGGAACTGAGAGCAATCTCAGTATTTGTGTTTTCAGGCTTGTGTAAACCATGTGGAACCAACGAGTAAAGACAAGAGCAAAGCTGGAAAAACAAGCCTCATGGTATGGAAATGAAGCACTTTGATGAACACACCTTGATAAATTATCTTTCTCCTCAGGTAACATGGCGAAGAACAAACAAAAAGGGAAAAAACAGAAGAACGTCTTTCAAGTGGCAAACAAACATTTGAAGATCAAGAACAAAACAAAACCCGTCAAGACAACTCTCAAAAATGTAAGATCTCTTTCTTCTCGTTCCCTCTGAATTATGCACATGCATTATACGTCCTCCCTATACAGTGTGCCGTGTTTGATGCCTATATGCTTGTGCATAATTTGTGGCTTCACAGATCAGTGCAGGGAAAAATGAGAAGGTGGACAGCCTAAATCAAATGTTCACAGAGGTTCAGAGGGACGTAAAGAGTGTTTCCAAGTCTGTCGCTCCAGAACCAAAGAAACAAACACAGGTATATGAGGATATTTTTCACATTTTATTGTCTCTTGTGGGATTCAGTATCTGAACTTTGTGATGCTGCAGTTGATAATGCACGTGTTCTGTTTTGTTTATTAGGTTGCCAGAGAGCCACCGAAGGAACCAGTAAACATTGACAACGCTGCTCAACTTTTTTCTCAGCTTTAATGGATCACAGACACTGATGACTGACTGTATACTTCCAATGGACTGTCTTCATTTAAAGCCACACTATGTAGTAATACCACATCTGACCACATGGAGGCAGAACATCACAAAAAAGTTAATGTGTCACTCCCTAACTTAAGATGTTACCCTGAGAGGGTCAGTGGGTCAACAAAGTGGAGCTGTATGTCCCTATGGGGTCAGAAGTGGTATTGCTACATAGAGTGGCTTTTGTGCCACAATGAGAACTGCAGACGCAAGAAGAAGCTGCGGTCATGACGTGATGGGAAAACCCGTACAGTTTAACCGGTCTATATATTCACTGCAAAGCAATCAATGTTTTTACTGTGTTGATGCACCTGTTTGTATAAAAATATTTGCTTGATATAATTATGCTTATTAAATGACATAATTGCACATATAAAATAAAATGTATGTGTGTGTATAAAAATAAATGTACAGTACACAAAACGGTGTCCTCAAATCAAGCTGGGCCTCACATTTCAGCTGCTGTAAGGAGTGGATTGATCTTATAAAGGTTGACACCGGTGACTTGTCCCTCACTATTCTGAATCTCCAACAAACATTTTCCAAAGAGCCGTAACATTTCTTTGAATTTTTTTTTTTTGCCAGTTCAAGGTTTTCACCCTCTATTTTTTTACTTACTGCCTCTGGTTTGTTGAAAAGAAGTTGCAAAGCAGATAATTAAGATTACTGTTTGTGAAGCTGGTAGCAGAGATTCTTATTTAAATTAGAAATATGTGCCTGCTGTCACTGCACATCATCTGCACAAATTGTTTTAGGCTGTGGAGCGTTCAGTAGAGTTGGAAGCAGTCAGTATGCTCAGTTCTCTGTCCGTTATGTGGGTCCTCAGAACCAGAAGAAAGCATCATACAGGGTATCCATCTACTTCAGATCTGGGGGTTTTAGAGGACAGGGAAACACAGGGAATAACTGGCCGTGTTTCACAAACAGTTTCTGAACAATTTTTGCTATGCGGCATGCTAAATTGTCCCGCTGTAAGATACAAGCAGTTATATTTCTTGCTATATACAGGTAAATGGTTGCAACAAACAATGTATAAGTGGCTCTTAACAATTTCCAACCTACATGAAGACTCCAAAATGTGTAATCTTTGAGAAGCGCCATGTATTCTGAAGGCAGTGGCAATAAATGAATATTTATGATTACAACTCCTCTTTCACATTCTACAATTTTGAAGTTTGGGGAGGAAATCTTTTTCTGAGGTATATTTTGTTGGGTTTTTTTTTCTTTTTTTTTTTCGGGGAACAGGCATTTACCTCTTTGCGTGCTTGAGGGAAGGGTGTTATATTCATGAGTCACTTTCAAACACTTTGAATCCCACTGGATTTTCCAACATCTGCTCAACTGTAAAGGGCTGTTCACACTAAAAGGGAGACCGATGATGTGAACATCCACACTGGAGTAGAATAACAGTGAAGCCCTGCCAGCTTTACTGAGACCCCGAAATCTACTGTCACATCTGTGGTCAAGTCTTCTTATGGGACAGAAGTTCTAGGTGCAGCAGAGGAGTGTTTGGTGCTTTTGCTTTTGGTGACCTCAGAATTCGATCTCTGTTTTTTGACACAACGTGGTTCTGTTGGGTTCATCAGCCCAAACCTTCAACTCTCGCTGGGGCGGTTCATAGCCGAATTTGAAGCAGCTGTGAAGAGAATCAACACTTCTAAATCTGAGACCATGCAGGGAGAAAAGGATGGGCTGCCCAAGTGGAGGAGTGCAAGTATCTTCAAAGGGTCTTGTTCATGGATAAGGAAAGAATGGAGCGGGAGACTGACAGGTGGATTGGTGCGGCATCTGCAGTGATGTGGACTCCTCACTGATTTGTAGGGGTTAAGAAGAAGCTGAGCCAAATGGCAAAGCTCTTGATTTACCAGTTGTCTATGTTCCTACTCACACCTATGGTCACGAGCTGTGAGTAGTGACCGAAAGAACAAGATTGCGGATACAATTGGTGGATATTAGCTTCCTCCACAGGTTGTTCGGACTCTCCCATAGAAACAGGATGAGAAGCTCTGTCATCTGGGAGGAGCTGAGATTGGAGCCACTGCTTCTCCACATCCAGAGGAGGCAGATGAGGTGGCTCCGGGACACCTCCCTGGTGAAAATGCCTCCAGACGCCTCCCTGCTGAGGTGTTCTGGGCATGCACCACTGGGAGGAGTCCCAGGACTCGTGGAAGGACTACGGCTCTCGGCTGGCCGGGGAACACCTTGGGATCCCCCCCAGATGAGCTGGCGTTCTTAGGCATTTCTAACAGTTTATCTATCTCTAAATACATTAACTCTGTTTTAGAGAAAACTGTATTATTACTTTTTTTAAACAGAAGGAGATTTGGAGTTGATGTTTTCGATAGATTATACTATATAGCTTGAAGTATAGAATAGATTTCGTGGCTCCTCCTGTGAGGATCAGCCTGTTATCGGTATGTTGCTCTGGTATTCTGCTGGAGCAAGTTAAAAGCCAAGGTCATGGGTGCACCCGAACCCCACTAATTGGTTGTCTCCATGGTAACCTCTGACGGAATTAGCTTGTCAATAAATCTGGAGCAGGCGTGAGTGAGACAAACAAACCAATGTCTGGCAGTGCTCCCATAAATAAGCTAAAAGATGGGATTTTCCAGGTAACGATGAAACGTTAGTAATATGTTGCCTGAGTGACGGTTTTAATCCAGTGCTGTGGCAGTAGGAGAGGTTTAAAGGACACATGGTGGAGTCACTCACTTAACACAACATCAGCTGCCTCCGCAAGGTGCATGTTTTTTAAAATTGGCTTGTGCTGCCGTCTTTTTGAGGTGTGGCAAATTAACTCAATGGTGGCATTTCCATTACCCCCAGATCTGAGCAAAACCTATATATATATATCGCAAAGAAAAACCTGTAATGGAAATGCCTATAATTAGAAAAAAAAGCCAAATAACGGCAAATACCTTTTTACAAGGTGGTTTTTCAGATGTGTCGATAATCCAGTTTATCACAAAAAGTGTGATGGAGACGGTATTTGCACATTTGGACGTCTACAGCAGCGCTGGATGTGATGTAGTCAGTCAACCTAAAGTCCTCAAAATCTAGATACCAGCTGTTTTGGGCCTCATTACAATGTGGTTGTGTTATAAGACTACTTTATCATTATACATTACATAGGGGCTTTGTCTCTGAATAATCATTTGATTGATCATTTACCTGATAGCGAAATATGAGTGAATCAATGCTGAAATATGGTTTAGGCAGAAACATTGAATCCATGTTGAAGCCTGGTCCACGACAAACATATGTTGATTCACCATTGATTACACATTGGCTTTAGAATTGGATGATTGATTGATGGTTGATCCACCATCAATCGTTGACTTTAACCAAAAATCTACCTTTTTGACCATAATTCAACATTGATAACATTTTTTGCTATCTGGGTTGTTACCTTTTTTTGCTGTTGACTAATTTCGCAACAGCGGTAGCAGCAGTTACCATAATTTGTCCAAAACTAAATATGTTTTTGTCCATCTGCTTTGAAGTCGAGACCTTCTTTTGCTTTGATTTGAAAAGAAGTCTCGCAGGATGAGATACAGAGATTGAATGAAATACGCGAAGAGAGAACAAGGATAGTTATGCTCATACAGGGAAAAACATCTTCCAGTGGAAACACTGAAGCATAAATCAAGCTTACGGTGTCCATATATTGTCAGTTTACCATGAACCCCACATAACCAACACCCATTCTGTTATAAGAGTACAGGGCATAGTATTAGCGAAGACTTCAGGCTCGAGATGGAAGCCTGCTCATCTCGGAAGCAGCAACAGTGAAGAACAATGAGATGAAAGTTGCCAAAACTGAATCCTTGGTGAGAGTATAATGATAATGTTTCTTGTCCATAAGATTGACTCCTTTCACCGACAAAATTCATCCACAGTTAAAGAAAACACATTAAGCAGCCTTTTAGGTTTGAATATGTTAATGTAGCAGTCAAGACATTTCTGAAAAGAGAAGAACTCTCTTCAAAAATGACTGTGATGCTTAGGGACACACTTGCGCTCTGAGATCCATTCAGTCAATACCTTTTGGGCAAAACCGCTCATTTCTTCACGGGAAAAGCTGGAAAGGAAGTGTAGCAGATGAAGTGTTAAGGTGTCAGCATGTGAGCAGGAGCCTCCTACTGAGATCCAGATGGCTCCGCCGGAGCGCAGGCAGTAGGGCTGCAGCATATGCACCCTGGGGAAACGGGTACCATGCCAGTACACGCTCGCACTGGAGTCTTAACCCACATGAGATCACGGGGGGTGGTTGAGCCTGAAGGCGTGACGATGACTACGCTTTAGTCACTATTGCTGCTCCAAATCAAAACAGAAAAAAATACACACTTCTGCTTCTTCCTTTGATCCCGCTTTCAAACTTATGGTTCATCAATTATAAAAGAAGAAAGTTCATTGTGTCCAAGACAAATATGAAGGGAAACAGGAGATATTGCTAATGTAATAGGGTTCTATTTTATTACCATGTTGTGTGTTTAAAATCCTCTTAGATGCTCAGCTGAAGCTGATTAGTCAGATGCTCAGCTGAACATAATTAAAAGTGACGTTTGCGATAAGAAAACCGAGTTGGAAATGTCCACACGATGGTGCTCTGGAAGGGATTATCAATATGCAGGATGACAAGCGGGGAAACTGTGTGTGTGTGTGTGTGTGTGTGTGTGTGTGTGTGTGTGTGTGTGTGTGTGTGTGTGTGTGTGTGTGTGTGTGTGTGTGTGTGTGTGTGTGTGTGTGTGTGTGTGTGTGTGTGTGTGTGTGTGTGTGTGTGTGTGTGTGTGTGTGTGTGTTGGGGAGTGGAGTATTGAGTTCACTGAATTTCAATAAGAAGCTGAAGGTCTATATGCAGTATGTCATTCCTGCCACGCAGCTGGTTTTTTCATTCTGACAAGACTACAGCTAAAGGTTACCGCATCTGCATTTTTCTCTGTGAAAGAAATAAGAACCACTGGGTTTTTTGGTGCAAATGAGGTGCACACGCAGCAGCTACGCAGCATGTGTGTTGTCTGCTATGCAGATTTGCTTTTCAGAGCCACTTTGAATCGCAGCGGTTGTCACAACCCAGACACCAGCATTTCACAAACATGATACTTTGATTTCACTCCTTTAATGCCACACGTCTCCAACTTTAATGTTGGATACATATATTTTCTATAGATTTTTATTTCTTTTTTCTTTTGCTCAATCCAAAATAGGGGAAAACATACTTTCTGGAAACAAAATAAGTACGATTATTTGCTAGCCCTATGGAGCTTTATACTCTCCTCCCCAATCCATCCATTTACTAAATTGCTCTTAATCTCCATTTAATGTCTTTAAAAGTCAAATTTGATCAAAGTTTATTTTTTAGACTAGAGTTAAGCGACGTCTCACTGCATCCTCACTTTAACCTCAAATTCCCCCCATGTTCTCATTTATGCAGACTTATCTCACGCGGATCTGTGTCGTTTGCTCCAGTCTTCGGCATTAAAGTCATGGGTTTTGGCTTCTGCTGCACCCTTGCTGTGACTTGCCGTTTGATCAATAATCTGTGGCTCCAAAGGGAAGATTAAACCCATGGATCAGAACCACTACTAACTGTGGAAGTTACAAGGGTTGCACAGAGTTAGCTTTGCCTCTCCATTCACGTTAGATTAGGAAAGCAGAGAGGAGCAGACATCGTCTTGTCTTTCTGTGGGATAATGCTTTAACTTCCACAACAGAACGGATTTGACTTTATTCCTGCAACCATGGCAGCTGTTTGTAACACCTGGAACTGATTTGAAACTTCTTGATTAAGACGAGTGCTTGCTGAGTTCACAAAAGTATTTGATTGCTAGCTATGATTGATTCCCCTGAGGGAAAAATGATTTACTGCATTCATTTCTACCGTTTTCTCTTTCAGAAATATAGAAAAGGAGTTTTGACATTCTGAAATTATTTCCTCCAGAAGCAGATCAGGAACAAAGACTTTGCACGAAGGTCAGGGATGAAAGAGAATTTCTAAAGATCAGGCGCATCACGCTAAAAGTTGGCCAGTTTTTTTGCCAGGGGAAAAGCCCTCTGAATGTCAGATTTGTCAAAAATGAGGACATTTGTAACATTTGTCGGTTTCAGGAAATCTGTATCATGCCCAGGAACTAAAGCCGGGTTTGTTTGGCTGGTGGGAATGCTCCGTTCTGTACTCAATCACGGCACAATTCGCAGTCTGGCGTGTTTGAAAGAGGTGGGCACAGTGCAGTTTTATATGCTTGTGGAGTGGGGCATGTATGCAACGCATGCATGATGTGTAGATATGGCAGTTCCTTGGAACAATTTGATTCAAAAACATAGCAGCATAATCCAGGAATTCAAAATTGTGAGAGGGCTCTTTTGACTTGAAAAGCTTAACAAAAGAAGCTTGAAATGGGAAAAAAAAGCATCATATTTCCTGTACTGTTTACCATCGTGCTGACTTTAAGTATTGAAAAGGGCGCTAGATGTAAGGATTTGATGACATACAGTATGTGCAAGTAACGTTCATGGTCAAATGGATTAAAGACTAATGTGAGTTTGGACCAGTGAGGGAATCTGAATCTATTGGGAAGGCGTTGCTTAGATTATGTTGAAAGAAATTTGTTTCCCATTCAAAAAAAAAAACTAAAAACCGTTAGATCTCAAGCAAGTTTCGGGGGTCAGCACACCAAGGCCCATGCCTTCGGCTGCTACCCAAACCACATAGCACCCAACCCATACGGCCCCCCTGCAAGTGGTGGACCCACAGGAGGTTGACCCCATGTGGCTTGTTCAAGCTGAGGCTGGACCACAGCGGTGATTTCCTGGCCATTAGGAACCTGCCACAGAGCTGCCCAAAACAACTCTTCACATCACTCTTGGGATTATTCAGGGACAAAAACCCCTCCACCACAAAAAGGAAGAGATTCAAAAAGGGTATTAGGATTTCTTCTGGATGTCTTGACCTGGGAGGAGGCTCTGAGGCAGAACCAGGACACGCTGGATAGATTATATTTCTGTCATGAAAACTCTTGGCATCCTTCCACAGGACCTTGAGGAGCTGGGCAGTGAGAGAGAAGTCCGGGCATCTCAGGTTAGGCAGCTGCCACAAACCCAGATGAGCAGAAGTTAATTAATGACTCGAACCACAGACCACGGGCAGATTGTGTGGAGCCCAACAGCATCTCTGACTCAAAGTGTCGACATCTGAGTCATCAGTGGAGGGATTTTATTGGCTCGGGTTCTGAAGCAGCTCTCCAATCTGCTACTATACATCCTGGGCAGTAAAAGGAAACTAATGGAAGAAGATGTTGAGATTCAGGTTTTTGTCATATAGTACTGAAAGTAGCAAACGCTTGATCTTTTTCACCCAAAATTCAGTTTAAATATCTGTTCAGAAGCAGTTTAATAGCTACAAACAAATGGTGAACCTTAAAGTTTCCTTTCTATCATCAATTTGTCAGCTGAAAGAGTTCAATTAATTTGTTTACATGTCATGATGCTGACTCTTGGTCCACTGGAGAACTAAAGCTGTAATTTGCTGTTGCACTTTTAATGTTGACATGTCCAGTGGGTTTTGTTTGCTTTGCTCTCTTTCATTGTCCTTCTTGTCTTGTTTTAGTATTCATCTTGTCGTTTTGATCTCTATGGTTTGCAATTTTGTGGCGTTCATTCTGTGTTACCTTGAAATTGTTTTTTCTTTTTGCCGCTTAGGTACATTTCCTCCTGTTTTCTTTTCTTTTCTTTTTGCGTAGTGCTCATTCTGTCATGCATTTTGCTTGGTTTTGCTTCACATTCACGTGACACACCAGGGGGTACACCACAAACCCAGGTTCTCTTTGGGGGAGCCGTTTGTAGCAAACACGAAAGCAGGGATCAAAGATAATTGGGACTGCTATGATGATTTTCAGTACTTTCAGTACTGATGATATTTTAATGCTCTTTCAGCATGATTTGATGTGAAATATGATCACAAACAGAATCAGTGAAGGATTTTACAGACCATTTAATCTAGAGCTCTGAAGAAGAACTTCACAGCAGATTAGTTACCATAGTGATGTAGCCAAATTAAAGCAGCACAAAGGAGTTTATTTCGGGTCTAAATATCAGTTTCAATTTCATTTAAGGGACTATTGGCTTACTTTTTGCAAACATTTTGTATAGCTCCTGCAGTTCTCTGTTCCCACGATCAGTGCAAACCAAAGTAAATCTGTTAAAAGCTCGTAGGACAGCTTTGACTTGCGTCGTTGCACAGTTGTTTCCACGGAAGCATGCTGCATACTAACAGTGACTGGCTGACCCGGCACATTGCATTATAGGATACAACAAGCAAGATAATCACCTGCATGCAGAACAATTTTGTGAAAGTAGCACACCATCCAGATTTTCTTAGTGCTGCAGATGTGCAGTTCTTCACATACTGCATAGTATATGTCAGTAAAATCACTAGTAAAGCCTCCGTTATATAAAAAGGCCCCTGTGTTGGGTTGTCATTGGTTTTTGCATGTTTTTCTACTCTTTGTTTAAACTTCAGTTTGCTTTTTGTGCATGTTATTAAAATCTTTTTACCCCCACTGAATTCTGCATTAGGCTCTTCCTTCTCTATAAACAATCCGTGATAGTAATTCATTTCTTATTGGTTTACAGAATGTTACACACAATATTTACACCTTCATGAAGTACATGTGAAAACATGTTTTAATTAATTTATAATAATAACTATATTGGGATAAAACCTTGTTTTAGTTTATGCAAATATGTGTAGTTATATGCAAATGCAGTAATAGGTCAGATCAGATGAGAATTAGAAGACAGGAAATGAGGGTGAAGGAGAGAGGAGAGGTGAAATTAAAATTAGAATTAAATATGAATGACAGCAAAGTTAATAACTGTGTTTGCTTTGCTTTCACCTTTTTTTTTTTTTTAGTTTTTGTACAGTTTAGTTTCCTTCCATATAATTTAAACACGTTTTGACTGGGATTTTGTTCTTGAAAGAAGCTGACAATTATTATCTGACATTTGCAGTGAAGCAGGTTATTGTGCATCTCCTGTCCTTAGTAGTTGATCTGACTTATATGTCCAAGTTATAGATGCTGCTGTAAGACAAGCCATTTTGAATAGATTCAGCAACGCTGACTCAGTAGGACTGACTATTCGAAGGGAATTATGGTTTCGGCTTGGAGTACAAGTGGACTGCCTGATTTTGGAAGATTTCTAGAAATATGTCTTGTGTTAACTGGTCAAGTTGGCTTCATTAGCATACTAGGTACAGCATATATGGTTTTTCTTTAAGCTCTTCATTTTACAGCAGGCTTCTTTATCTTGCAGGACACAAATGAGAGGAGAAGGGTTGCTGCTCTGCTCTGCCACACTACATATCAGATCAGTCCAATGTCATCAGGATGTGTGATGTAAGGCCATACATTTTGTAATCCTGAAGAGTTTGTGCATATACTTTTTTTTTTCACTTTTTCCCAGGGCGTCCATACCTACAAAAGCCACATCCTTACAGAAAAGGAGGCTCAGGTGGAGGAAGATCAGGGAGGAAGGTCAGTCCTTCGCGTGAATATCCCTGAATATCAGTTAGAATATCAGTTTGTTCACACATTTTAATATTGGTGCATGCTTTTCACAAAGTTCAGATCTCAGAGTTGTTTTTTTTGTGTGTTTTTCCAGAATAGTTTGATCCCTTCAGTGAAACTTATTTTTTCTCCATTGTGGAGGTGGCGCCCCAATTCAAAGTAGACAGTTAAATGAATCATCATAATTATTATTCCAGATACCCTGGCATGCTACAGTACAGGTGCCTAGGAAGCCTTATTTAATTATTTACATCCATAAATGTGTGGTAACACTACATGAATATATGTATAATCATGAATCATAAAGGACGTATTAGAAGTTAATGTTGTTGGTGTAAGCCTTGTTGTACAGCCAAATCATCTGCATGCCACAAACTGCATCTCGATCATATACAAAAGCCAAAACTAACAAACGCAAGATTCTGCAGCTCTATTTTCCATCTGCAATAAACCACCAGAGCGTCAAGCCTCTGCAAGCTGTTTGGCTTGTAGGGAATGAAATAGGCTTTACACTTGAGGGAACAGCTCACACAGAGTTACTTTTTTAATGGGATCCTGGGCATGTTGCTGAAGTCGCCAGTGAGGTCCCACCTGCAGGTAACATGGGCTGGTCTGTAGCTCAGGGACAGGAAGTGAGAGGAGGGAGAGGAGGAGTACGGCTCTGAGGAGATGAAGACAGAGGAGCGCACGCTTTACTTGTCAGTGAAGTGGAGAGAAGAGAGGGCTCTCTGGTGTACCTGTCAGAGGCATGAACAAAGTACATCTGTTCATCCCCTCCTCCTCCGTCAGATGTCACCATCTTAAAAACATGGCTTTCTAAAAGCACACACCTGATATTTGCCTGCCTTTTTCATGCTGTATTTGTGTTTTTTTCTTAATCTGATGAGCAGCATCAAAGAAAGCGTGATGCAAAATGTGTTTATGCTGTATTTGTGTTTTTTTCTTAAACTGATGAGCAGCATCAAAGAAAGCGTGATGCAAAATGTGTTTAGATCAAAAATCCCACAATGCAAACATTGTCAAATACAATTCCATTATGAAGAGACTGACAAGTCATCCTCAACCTTGGCTGTTTTTCTGCATTTACGGGTACTTAGAAGGTTACATGGGCAGCATATGTACATGTACACAAATCCATCCATTATCTATACCCGTTTTATCCTTTGCAGGGTCACAGGGGTCTGCTGGAGCATATAATCCCAGGTGAGAGGCAGGGGTTACACCCTGGACAGGTCGCCAGTCCATCGCAGGGCCACATATATAAACAGACAACCAGACACACTCACACCTACGGGCAATTTAGAATAATCAATAAAGCTACTACGCATGTTTTTGGACTGTGGGAGGAAGCCAGAGTAACCAGAGGGACTTTTATAAGATGCTGAGCATTATTTAAAAATCTTAAAAGTTTTCAAACCATTTCATGTTTTCAACAATTTGCTATGCTTCAGACTCATCTTGAAATTGATTCACTTTTTTTTTGTTTGTTAATCCAGGCATGATAGTGTGAAATGTCAAAGCAAAAACAAGTTGGTTGAGAGATTAATTTATCGTAGATAAAATGGTGAAATATCACATTTACATAATTATTCAGGTCCTTTGTTATGTAATTTGCACCTAACTGGTGCATTCAGCTTCTAGCAGACTTCATAAGGTCTCACAATTCATTATTTTTTTCCTCCATGATGTCATAAAGAATTGTCTCTAGACCTGCAAGATCTGGGCAAGCAAACAAGAAACGTATTAAACAGCCTATGGGCACAGCAGCTTCAATTATTATTAATTGGATGAAGTTTGGAGGCAACAACAAACTTCTCTCACAGCTGAAATTACACTGGATTACGTAAGGCTGACCTGAAAGGCAAAATATAAAAGCTATAGCTACAAACAAAAGTGTATTAAACATGTGACACCAGATGTGTTTCTAATAGCCTTTATATTTGTGCAATTTGGAAATAAGAATATAAAACATGTCCAACAGATTCATGTCAATGTTAGAAAAACTACTGGCATGAAGTGGTTTTCAAAAAAGGAATATTTTGCAAAAATTGCAATTTCTTTTTCTTGTACAGTTCCCGCATTATACCATAAAAATAACTTGACGACAAACAACTATAACATGATGTCATCGATAATGTTTTGATTGCATCATCATGACATCATATGACTGCATCATCATAACATGATGACATCATATGTAATGATTTTTTTCCTTTGTCAATGAAGGTCCACAGATGATTTTAAAAAAGGAAAATAAAAATCATAATAAATGATATGTCATCATAACATGATGACAAAAAAACATCATATGTCATCATACCAACATCATATATTATGATTACATCATAAACACGTGATGACGTCACATGATTTTCTTTTCCGTGATGGAAGATCCTGAATAAATGTGTTGAAAAAGGAAGAAAAAAAACCCATAATCAAATGATATCAAGTCAGCATGATCACATCATAAAAGGATGCAAAAAAAACACAACATATGATGTCATAAGAACTTGAATACACCTTACGGTGATACTTGGACACGTCATCAGTGATTGACCCGGGGTCACAGGGTGTTTCGGGTCTTTAACAATCATACACCCTCACCCGGGCGACCCAGCCGGGGGTGATCAATCCCCGGCTTGTGTCCAAGTAGCGCACCACGGATCCCCCCTACGGATCCCCCCTATGGATCCACAGCCACCGCGAGGCCTTTTCTGCGGCCACAAGGATGTTCTTGGGAGTGAATGTCCTGCGAAACCACTGCACCCGATTTTGACTGGCTCGCAGCGTGCTCTCCAGCCATTGCTCCGGCACTCTGTGGTGAGCTCAGAGTATTTGGCCCTCTTGCGCTCATTGGCCTCATCAATCCACTCCTCCCAGGGGACCGTCAGTTCCACCAGGACCACTTGCTTGGTGGACTCCGATGTTAATACCATATCTGGGCGGAGTGAAGTGGCAGCTATGTTAGCTGGGAACTTGAGTTGCCTTCCCAGGTCAACTTGGAGCTGCCAGTCACAAGCGGTAGCGAGGAGTCCTCCTGCGGAGTTTGGCTTGTGTTTTGCCTTCTGCCCCGCTCTAACAAACGTGATTGACTGTTTCGGGGCGACCTGGGTCTTGCTGTTCTGTATCGCTGTGCAGATGGAATCCGGTCCACACCAGCAAATGTATTCAATGGCATATTGTTTATTTAAGGGTATTAAGGTTTTGTGTCTGTGACCTGCAGGTTAGTTTGTCCGGTAGGTTTATAAGTAGAAGGAACTTGACAGATATGTATTCGTGGGGTCAGGTTTGAGTATTGTAAGAGCTCTGCTCTGTTTTTGTTGTGGTGCAGCTTTGTCCCAGATTTTTATATCACCTTCACCCCTTGAGCTTTTTTCTATTGCTAGGCGAAGCATCCAGTTATGCTGCTGGTGGCCTCATTACTCTTGTCCTCATCATGGTCTAGTCTGGTTATATCTGAGGGCTCTCCGCTCCTTGCCAGTCCGTTTTTGTTTGCCCTGAAATTTTCTAATCCTTTTTCTTTTCTTGTTTTTTTTTTTTTTTGTATTTTCAGCTCATCTTCTGCCCATGGCTGCTGTTCGACTTCTAAGTGGAAGGACTCACTGGGGTATTTTAGTTAAGCTTTCCAGAGACCCAGCTCTGAGTTTTTGTTTACTATTTTGTATTATGTTTTTTTTATTATTTGTTTTGGAGTAAAAAAATTGCCCTCTGAGCCCTGGCTCTCCCCCATCCTACTTTTGAGTCTTCTGAGTTTCTGAGCTCTCACAACAGTTTTAGTAAACTCATAGCTCTGAAAGATCCTTTGTCTCCAACTCATGTCTTCGACTCATATTTGATTTACTGTACACCTTCTCCACTTGCTCATCCAACTTAAGAGTTGTGGCATCATCTTTACCCAACCCTACATGATAACAACATCATAACTTGGATGATGTGATCGATGTTATTAATTGCTATATCAAGTATACCTTTTTTAAGAGATTGATGGTGAAAGTTATGATTATATCCCTATAAAGTCATAGTATATCATTTCATAAACTAATTAAATCTTTGATATCACGGTGTACGCGTCATGTCAACTATTGTAACTGTAAAAAGGTAAATCTAACTGTGTGGCGTCAAGGTTTTTTTTTCCTTATTTGGGTAGATCTTTGATCTTAGTCTTAACTGTTTCACTCGATCCTGTGAGGTCAGTGCTACTTGTTTGATGTGGAAGGAATTACAAATGATACAGATTAAGCAAGTTTATTTCATATGTAAGCTTAATATACAATTGTGTTATGATAGTAAAACTATTTTCAAATGCAGAAGGGATTGTTAATTCCTTTAGTGTTGTAAATGTAACACAAGGAAATAGATGCTGGAGGATGCACGCTTCTCCAAATTGACTCCACTGTCTAGCCAACGGGAAGGAAGCTATTGATGAAGACTACCAATTAGGAGAGAGATAACTTCCAAGTGAAAGCATTGAATCTGGTAGAACAAATATAAACCTTTGGCATCAGTGTAGACTGACAAAGATGTATTCATGAAAATAGATACACAGAAGCAACTTCCCATGTGCTTGATTGACAAGCAGCTCAGCCAATGGCCACCAAGCATAACTTCCTAAGCAAAGCAAATAGCAGTGTTACCTACCCAGCATCGGCTAAACACAACGGCAATCATCAATTTTAACAACATCAAAAACAGCATATTCCTCTTTAACATCAACCTGCACTATTTTTGTTGTTGCTTTGTAAAAGCAGTTTTGTAAAAGCCTTTTGTTCGTAAGTTATCATGTTGGGCTAATTCCTCCTATAAAATTAAATCAAATTTAAATTCACCCTAGTAATCTCCAAAATTAAATGAACTAAAATTCATTAACACATTGGTGTGTTTTTTTCCTTTTTTCTATTTCTCAGGCATGCAACCTTTACTCTATGTTGTCCACTGTCTGGAGAAAAACTGTACTCTTTAATGCTGTACTCTTCAACTCTTTAATGTTTTACAAAATCCACCCAGAAATCACCTTATTTATCACGCAGAGCTCTTTACAACAATCCTCCCAGAGGCACCACAGAAGCTGATTAAATGTATTTTTCTAAGCACTTGTCTGTTCCATGGCATGAAAAGACAATCATTCACACCCACAGTCCCAATTTTGCTGCCAGACAGCCCATACAATCTGCCCAGGTTTGTTTTCCTGAGGCCCAACCTTTGGTTGAAAGCCCTCCCAGCACCTCAGAACGGCAGCTCTATTCCATCATGAGCTAACTTTATACTGCCTGCACCAGTGGGTGACCTTGCCAGTGTAAGGCATGTGTATTTCCACAGATTGGTATACACACCGATTAAACAATTCTCCCCCCAGAGCTCCCCCTGGGGTTGCAGCAGAAGGTCCAGGCAAGGCACAAAAAGGAAACCAACAAATAAAAAGAAGCCTCCGGATGGTCAACACACATGGACATCCAACCCAACTACCACAGCTCCTGCATTATCAACAAAAGTAGCAAAAATACCAGAAAAACTTGATAATAGTCATAGCAACAAGGACAAACAAGATACATTCACTCAACAAAATACAAATAAATAAACAAATACAGACAAAAAACAAGACATGGTAAACATTCTTCTATCAGACAACAGTCAATGACATCATCGTTATGAAGTAAAAACGAATCCAAAAAAATAAAGACAAAGTATGACATCATCATTTACTTCAAGGAAATTATGATGCATCAAGCTTTTAACAAAGCTAATATAATAATATAATATAATATAACCCAATACTCCTAGTTGTTATCTCTTTTTGACAATGCCACCTATGAGCAGACAAGCCTCCCGCCCCCACCAGAGAGACCACATGACCTCCCTTGCTGGCCGTGGATGCAGGACAGTGAGGTGAAATGATGGAGTGTGTCCAGACCGAGATCACTGAAAATTTAGTATTTAAAAGAACCTGAAAGTCACAAAAAAGATAAATGTATAAAAAAGGTACAATGTATCTTATTGCTGGGATGGCAAGGCAGTGCCAACGGTTTTAGAGGGCATTGCCAAAGCACATTCAATTGCAACACACCCAAACCCTGATCCCATTGGGTTATAAATCTTGCATTTCAAGTATTAAATCCCACTTGCATCAAAAGTTTACACTGACATCAAAGGCTTTCTCACATGAACACCTTCAGAGTGCAACATCACACAGGTAACTTTGCTTTTGAAGGCACAAACATAAACCACATGTTACTCATTGCAAATGCTATAGGGTAAACAAGCCCTGTCATCAAAGTTTATTCAGTATATGAAATGATGACACCCGACAGGATTTAAAGCAACAGGCGGACACAAGCACATACGTGACTAATAGAGTTTAATAATGAAAACACAGTGTGTAAAGATGCACGCAGAGACAGGTAAGTTGGCATAGGCTGAAACACACAAGCAATATGGACCAAACAATACTACACAGTGAGCTGGGACCGTGCAGGGTTTAAGTAGGTAGTAAGCTAGTAAGTAGGCAGGATAACGGGTGAAACAGATGAGGGTGATGTGGAGGATACACGTGCAGTCCATGATGGGGAGGACTGAAGAATGCTGGGAGCTGTAGTGTCAGGACCGGAGATCAGAAGGCTGTAGGCTGATCGTAGTACCGTGGGAGGAGCGGGAATGACAACATCAATCCATAAAGTCTTCACAGCCATGGGTTTTATAACATAGAAAACAATATTAAAGGTTTACTTGATTTAACAAAGAAAGACACCAGTCAATTACATCATCATTGTTATGAAGTAAAAATGAATCCAAAACCTACATTTATGAAGTTAACCTGTTGCTTTGGATAAAAGCATTGACTACATGTCATGTAATGTAATGTAGTAAAGAAAATGACCCTGTTCAACGTTCAAAGCAAAATGAACACACAACAGCGTTGACGGACAAGGTTTGTAAGCTACTGAAAACAAGGTTTAAGTGTGTTGCAGCTTGATGCAGCTTGGCAAACACCCTCTAAAGACATTGGTGCCTAGGCAGAGGCTGTTTGCCCTCCATATAGTTCATAACTTCTTTAAAGTAATTGAAGACATCATACTTTGGTTTTATTTTTTGGGATTAGTTTTTACCTCATAAAAATAATTATGTAATTGACTGTTTTGCTAAATCAATTAAACCTTTGATGACATTGAAGACATTGAAGACATTGATTGACGTCATCATTTGCTACACAGAATTAAACATGGCTTGTTTAACTGTTATCCTTTGCCAAAGGTGCAAATGGTTAATATGTGTTCCTTTTAAAAGCAAAGTTAGCTGTGTGATGTAACTGTGTAAAGGTTTACATGTGATGAAACCTTTGATTTCAGTGGTGTAAACGTTTGACCTACAGGGTTTGTAACCCAACCAGATGTGCTTTGGCAATACCCTCAAAAACTGACAATCCTCTGGGTTAGCTTGTATCTTTTTGTATGAATGTTGGCGTTCAGCGTCTGCAATAAGCTGCATACAAAAAATATACTGTATGTTGTGATTTTTCCCTACAGAGTTTTCTGGCGGTGTTTTACAAAATGCTCTTATTTTGAAAGTCCTTACCCTATTGGTTTCATGGGGACATGATTAGGATCTCAGTTCGGAGTAACCAATATTGTTTGTGGTGTCTGGCTACTGCCTCTGCTGCTGTTGAGCCCTAGAGAAGCTTGGTTTGTAAGTTTAAATTATATATTACATTTATGCAACACTTAATTTCGAATATTGTGATTGTTTATTTCATATTTTTCAAGATTTACAAGCGATGGCAAAAACTATAAATATTTTGTTATATAGAACATAGTAGCTCATGTAACTTTTCCTTTATATAACATAATCATTATAATACAACTTCTGTATATTATTGAACATTTTTTGTATTTACTTTTAGTTTCACAAAGAAGATAATGTGGCATTGTTAATTACAGTGACAAAGATATTCAGTAAACAGACTTACCACACGTCTTAGTCATCATTCATCTTTCAATGCCAACATTAAGGTGTTTATCTATCCATCACTTCCGGTTACCAAGCATGCAGAGGGATATATATATATATATATATATATATATATATATATATATATATATATATTGCATATTGCTAACTGCAAAGAAGACCACACACCATGTCCCTTACTGTATGTGGGACTGTTATTCTAACAGTTTTTTTTTTTTATAAATATATGAAATTCGGTGCTGTATTATTGCTTTGGGGAAAGCAACAGCCCTGTTTTCTTGTTTTGAATCAATCCCTGCTATAAGCTATGCACAAACAAATCACACAGCTTCTCACAGTTGCCTGGCTCCACTCATAAATAAACGGATCACAAAGTGAACAAAATACTCAGTTGCTGATTCCCAGCCGAGAAAGCTGCTCCCTTTCCTTAGTTGAAACGTTTCTTCTGCTCTGCTCTGGTAGTCTCTGAGTGACAGTGGAGAAACAAATGATCCAGTATATTTATCTGTAATGGTAGGCTTAATAGAAAAACTATTTAACCAGTTCCACTGCAACTCTACCTGCTACAGCACCAGTGAAATTGTAACAGCCACATGGTGGCTGTGAACACGAGCCAACCATCTCACACCATATTGACGCTCATGCGGAACTAGGTTTCGTTCAAGTTCCTCCACTGATCGATCGAGGCTGGCTACAAAAGTGAGTGAACCTCCATTGACTTCCATGTTAAAATGTCTTAACTTTAGAGAAGAAATAAACATATTTACAGTCTGGTCTAAAAAAAATCTTGGTCTGAATTGTTTGATTTCAAACCTATGACAACTCTGACTGGCTGTTATCACCTCATCATCCGCAATGTTCATGCTACCACACTTTGCGAAGCAACCAGCCTTCTTTATTAACCCAGCATCAGCTCAACGCAACGGTCATTTTTGATTTCCCCATGGAGAATTTTTTATCTTTTACAATGAAAATAATTATCCCACTTCAAAATAAGTGGTTTTAGAGAAAGAATCATAAAGGTGGACTGGGAGTCGGTAGAACCTGCGCATGCACTCTATGTGATTGACTCAGTGAATGTCTCAAAAACTTAATTCACTTTGGTGAATGACTCATTTAAACTTGAGTCATTAAAATGAATTGAGTTTCCCATCAATGCACATGTCTCGAGTCCATCGCAGGGCCACATATAGCCTATAAACATACAACCACACATGCAGCAGTTTAAAATCATTAGTTAACCTAACATACATGCTTTTGGAGTACTACCCGGAGAAATCTGTGCAATCACAAGAAAAAGATGCAACCTCAACACACAAATAATACCAAACTAAAGAACTAAGAAAAACAAGAAATGAAACTCAAGACTCTACAGAAAACTTTTAAACCATGACAAATAAAGCAGAGAGGAAATCTGAAAACTCAGACAGAAACTCTAGATAAGCACCGGCAGGGGGCTGGTACACTGCCACAAACAAAACTGGCTAAAGGAAAGATGATTACGTGAGCACACAGTCATTAAAAAAACCATGCAGAAGCACATAACATGCCTACTGTTTCAGAACTTTTATTTATTGTTTATTTCAGTTGTGCATATCTTAAAATAACAGCTAGGTGCCCTGAAACTGGGTAAAAAGGTGCAAGGGAATAGTGAATCAAATGCTAACTGCCTCATTAGCCTGGCTAAAAGTGCAGCATTCACATGCATCACGTTGTGAGTTTGTTAACAATAATCTGTATACTCATTTCAGCTTGTATGCATAGACAGTTTTATTCACAGTACAGAGTTGTATCCATCTGGCCCATAATGTTTTCTTTCCTCAAAAAAATTTGGCTATTTTTCCTCAGCATACCGAGTCCCAGCTGTTCACCCTTTTCAGCTGATGTGGATATATATACAGCATATGAATGGGAAATAGTTGAATACATCAATCACCGCCAGTGTGTTGTAACAGCATACATCTTGCCTCTGTTTCCGGTTTGTTTGATACATAAAATCAAAGATGTTTCATAGCAGAACTTTTCATCGTATCAAACACACTACAATCATCATTTTTTGTTTGTATTTTGCTATGAATTCACCTCCAACTGGCCAACTCTGTTCAGCATACCAAACCCATTGATAGTTTTCAGTTTAAGTACCAAGCAGTGCCAAATACAAAAAAATAATGATGATTTTTAGGATAAGGACTGGTACATATTATAATTACATTTCAGGAAAAAGCCAGAAATGTTTTCAGTGTTGGACTAGAAGAAGCAATAAGGGACCCAGATCTGTGACTCGGGAGAGAGAGGAACAGATGTGAAGAGCCTGCTAATGAGACAAGGTCTCAGTGGAAGTAGACTCGGCTGTCCCGGCAGGGGTGAACAGGTCAACAGAATGCTGGTTAGCCAGGAGGTGGGGAAGCTGCTACAGACAAGAGAGATCGAGGGAGCAGGAACACTGCTGGAATTTGTAATTCCTGGGAAACCTAACCACAGGACATTACATTAGTGGAGATTTTAGACCTTTTTAAGGATAATTGAACACCCCTCAGTGTCATCTCAGCAGCCCTAAAAAGATAAAAAAAGTCAGTTTGTTAATGTTACTCGTACTCTAATTTCTAAAAAATAATTTTCAACAGACAAATGCAAATTTTTTCAAACATGAATCATCCATCAAAAAATATACAATCGCTGGCCGTTATCACCTCCTCAGCCGTAATGTTCATGCTACTGCGCTTCGCGAAGCAGCCAGCCTTTTTGTATTAACCCAGCATCAGCTAAACGCGACGGTCATTTTTGATTTCCCCATGGATAATTTTTTTATATTTTACGATGAAAATAATCTTCCCACTTCAACTTAGTGGTTTTACAGGTATGAATCATAATGGTGAACTGGGAGTCGGTGGAACCTGCGCAGGCACTCTATCTAAGTGACTGACTCAAAAACTGAATTCAGTTTGGTGAATGACTCATTTAAACTTGAGTCAGAATGAATGAATCGAGTTTCCCATCAAGGTCTCGAGTCCATCGCAGGGCCACATGAGCCATGGCTGTGACTTTGGTTTGAAAAGTGAAGGACGCACAGGACGGGGAGTTGGGGTCCCATGGCCGAGGAACAAAGGTGACTTCAATTAATGCATTTCTTCATAAATAGGGAATATAGTGACACAAAATCAACTCAATAATTAAGCTAAACATATTCATATATTCTGCCAGAAAGCATGGTTCTAAAATATTTATGAGAAAAATCTGTCTCACATTCTGTATTATTAAACAGACGGACAATCAACCAAGACTTAAGAGAATAATTTAAGTAGAAATCTTCACTATTTATTTGCGCTGCAGTTTTTAAATAATGTGAGTCAGTTCCACTGTTTTCTCCTTTTATGTAACTTTGTGCCTGAAAGGGTTAATGTAATTTTATGATTCTGCTTCTGATTCAGCTATTCATCATCTGTCTTCTGACATAAAAGGAGACAAAAAAGTTCTCATACAGAATTCATATTCGCACATAATGTGTGTATCTGCAGCCTGAAACACATCATGGTCTGCTTTGTGATGTCTTTGAAAAACTGACATCCAAAGTTGGTCTCTTCTCCTGAATCATGATCGGGAACACATTGTCCTTCAACAGTAACTCTCTATATCTTTATCCCCATCAGGTCGTAGCTTACGACACAATGAAGTGTCATTGTACAGTCTGTGCACACCGTTGTAGATGTCTCACCGAGATTAAGCAGATCCAAGTTGTACAGTGTGATATGCAGGCGTAAATATCGGAGGAGGAACCGGTGCAGATGCACCAGGGCCCAGACACGGTCAGGGGCCCATAAAAGAGGGAGTAAAAAAAAAAAGGTTTTTGTGTATAGAATTGTGTATGGAATCCCCTTAATAGAGTTTTCAGCAAGAAAAATAAGTAAACAAGAAAATAGAAGACAAAAATAGCATAGCATCATGTTTAGCAAGCCCACCCCAAAAAGTGGCGCACAGAAGAGAAAAGAAAAAAGAGCCAGGATGATGTTAAAGCAAAAATGACAAAATTAGATGCATTTTTTACTGCAAATGAGGAAAAAGCCAGCGTCCCGCCGTGAACCTGCATTGACCCGACCGCCGGGGGGCCGGGTGGCCAGTCACAACGTTAGCCTACATGGCGACAATAGTAGTTCTCTATAGTGACTGTGCATGTGTGCATGCGGTGTGCGGTTGTTTAGGGCAGGGGTCGGGGCACAAAAAAGTCTGCAGAAGCCTTAGGAGACATTTACGTATTTATGTAGAGGATCGTATCTATTTATATAAGATTATCTATGGATTCCTCAGGGACATACAGTAGCTACCTATCTGACCACCACTGTACCATTGCTGCAAATTTTGATTCATTTAAAATGTTCTTTTAGGTTCATACTGATAAAGCTCTGAACGATACCTGTCTGCTACAGGTGACAACTGAAAGTTGTCGTATTTACAAGAAAAATTCCTGGAGGATTGCGGATTGCACAATGCTGCATTTGACCGATAGGCAACACCTGGTGAAGGACAGTTTGGCTGCCATGAAACCAAGCTCAGAGCCAATTTAAATAATAAAAAAAAAGGAATCTTTATTCTTTATAGGTTTATGGCTTGTAACAGAAATTGTTTTGAGCTCCTTGTATGCAGCCATCACGGTTTTACAGAAGTGCCAGATGGAGTCAGACACTCGTACACTGAATGGTAAATCTGCACTTGATGAATGCCTCCCTGAGTGAGATTCAAAGTCCTGCTGTTCTGCTTTGTGTTTGGGTCTCTTCAGAATCTGGAGACAACAGAGAGAAGTTTCCAGCTGTATTTTAAGCCGAGAGGAGATGATAACTGAAGGATCAGATCACCCCAGGGATCTAAATAGCCCAGAGATGTCATCAGGAAATGAATTTCAGGAGCACAGCTGTTCACTTTGAAGATGAAAACAGAGAGCGAAGGCACGCAACGATAAATATAACAACACACTCAAAAGTTAGGAAAAAAAAAAAAAATCAGGTAGAGGTAGATATAAGTTTCAGCTCAATATTTGCAAATAAAACAAGAAATAGCAAAATAAACTCTTCAGTCCATAGTTTCAAATGCAGCTGAAGGTTAGCTGGTCCTCTATTTCTGTCTTCAACTTTTTGTTACATCGACCATAATAGGTGTCTTTTCCTGTAAGTTTGCTTAAACCCGACAGCAACAGTTTAACAGGAGTCATTTTTAAACTAAAGGAGACACATATCATGTAGGTAAGCATGTAGATCACCCCATATGACTCTAAAGCCATGCTTTATCAACAGAAAAAGGTCAAAGGGAGGAAATGGACAGCAAATCCCAGAACATCTGCTTTTTGGAGTGGCCAAGTCAGAACCCAGATCTTAAACACATACATTTCCTGATTACTGACCTTGAAAGAGAAGGTCACACGAGGCATACACGTCGTAGGGCCTAACAATAATTTCTGAATGGAAGCAGTTCTGTAGAGTAATGGTGAAAAATTTCTCTTGAACATTATGCCAGAACTGCATAATGAACTGCACTTTCTAGCTCTGGATCAGAACTATCCAAAGCTAGAAAGTGCTTGCTTGAAGCTTGAAGTGTGTAGCAGAGCTTCCACTACCTCTACCAACTCACAGGGTTCAATTACTTTTTCCATCAGCACTGTGGAAGTTGAATTCACATGTTTTCACCTTAAACCCACATGGAATCTTGTCATGAAAAACTAGATTTGCACATAAATCACCTCCCTACTGGAAACCTACTCCAAATTCACAGATAGCACTTAAAACCCACTTAAATAAATAAATCTCAGAATATCTGCACCTCGATGAATGTCAATTGATTGCAAGTTGGCAGCACATTCCCATACAGCTCAATAATTTGCAAAAATTCTCCACCCAGCAACTACTGCATGCGGAGATATGAAGGCGCATCCTCAGCCTGTCAGCAGCAGGTGTGACAGGGACCAACAAGGCGCAGCCCTGAGAGGTGACTAATACCGATAATTAAAGCGGTATCAGCTGTACAATGAAGCATTCAAGTTGTGAATGGTTTTAAATGCCATTCAACTCCCCACCCAAAAAAAAACAAAAAAAACAACAACAAGAAAACCACCAGAAAACTAAAAACTGGAGAGACCTTTTCATCCTGAATCATACTGAAACATTGGGTTGGAATAAAAGGCTGTAGTGCATTAATTTTCCAATTAAAGGTTACTAGAACAATGCTTGCCCACAAATTTTATACCCTTTTTATGGTACCAACGCTGTAAAAATGAGCTCAATAAACTCTGACATGTGTCTACTTGTCCACTCTTTTGAATTTTAATTATACAACAATGAACCAAAGTTACTCCAACACTGTGGCTGTTTGGGATTGCAATTGTAGGTGCAATATTTCCTCACCAATGCAGTTCAATTACATATTTCAACAGCTATATATCTAAAATGTGGTATTTGATGAAGAAATAACTTCAGAGAAGCAATGTAGAGTGGTGTTTGCAGAGACTAGAGGGAGTTTCTTGGCTGGAAATTAGGGTGTAGGCAAATGAACACTGCAGGTCTTGGAAAGCATGTTACACCCAAATACACACCAACGGTTGCAGACAAAAGTGACCTTCAGAAATGTCAGAAATGTAAAAGTAGCCTACCAGTGCTGGCTGAATGACCCCACTACCCGTGGAATATTTCAGTAATTGGTGGATTGGCGTTAGTTCTGCGGCAGTAGGGACCTCTGACCCTGGAAGGCCTGTCATGTACAGGACACAGTAAGGCAGTGCTGTGTTTATTGAGCAGAGTACTGCTGCTAATGCTCAAGCACAGTCACCCTGCTTTCAGGATGCCACGGCACACTCTTTCATGGCCTTAATTGCCACGTGGATGTCTGTTGACATTATCAAGTCACTTTAATCAACCCACTGACATTTTAAGAAACAAAATCTGAAGCTCAAATATGCAAAATCCTCTATTAGGATGAATGTCTTATATTTCTAATTTACTTTGATGTTTAAAACGTGTATCTGCATTTTGTGAATATAACAGTCAATGTAAGGCATTGTAATTGTAAAGGCTAAGAATGGCAAGTATTTATGTACACCCCTCATTTATGTGGTTGGAGGCAGGCCTGGATTTTATTTGTACTGTAAGTTTGGAACTACTAACATTTTCATGAATGCCAAAAAATATACATTTTCATCTGAGAACCATTTAAATACAAATTTGTTCTGCTCACATTTCATATACGAGTCTTAGTGCGCTGACTATTGCGATTTAAAGGGGACCTACCGGTATTATGAAAAACACATTTTTTCTTGCTTTAACATATATAAAGTGGTCTCTCCTCAGCCTGCCAACTCAGAGAAGGAGGAAAGCAACCAAATTCTGCAGGGTCTGTACAACCCGCCCGGATGAATCTTCCAGTGTCATGTGACTTTTACGAGCCGCTCAGAATCAGATTTCCATAGGTCGGCCTCCGCTGCTGAAACCACGCCCACAACTAACTCTGCCGGCCGGAGCTCCGCCATTGTTTGGAAGCGGTGGCTGTTTCCACAGCGAGGGACAGTAATAATTAGGTTTTGCATTGACATTTACCCTCATAAAAGGGTCAGTTCCAACAGCACGGACCCGGCAACTGCACACGAGTCAGCGGTAAGTGACGTTAATTTTTTAGGTTATTTATTTTTGTTTACAAGTATGATCTTTGCATGGGTTAAGTATTTCGCTTAGCTCCGGTGTTACACGTTAGGTAACACCGGAGCTCTATTAGTAATACATTTTTTTCTGTTTATGGTTTCAGATCTTCCAAGCCAACACAGTCTCACTCCCAGCGCGTCAAAAACCGACGCTTGGTCAGGGCCCTTGGGCGTCAATTTCTGACGCACAAGGTCGCCCTCAGCGTCATGCACCGACGCAGCGGGCTCTCAACAGATTCTAATGTAACCCGGCGGCGTCGCTTCAAGCCGCTCACAGCATCAATCCCATTGGATAAGTGAGGACCGGCCGCGTCGCTTCCAGCCGCTGGGCGCATCAGTCCCCCATTGGATAACGGAGGATCGGACACACGGAAGTATTCTAATTACTGTCCGTTTTGACGTTAACGGCAATTTTCACAATGATATCTGTAACATTTCTTAAGGCAGAAACACAACATTAGTGGGTTAATTTCCTGCACATCAATGTTCATGTTTTTCCCTTCATTGTGAGAAATAAAGAGTTGTTTTACGCTGAGAGCATCATGACAGCCAATCAGAATCCTGGAAAAAACATCAACAAATGACACGTGTAACTTCCAGGCTGATTTATGGTTCCGCGTTACACCAACGCAGAGCCTACGGCGTAGGGTAC